>NC_138053.1:96758291-97958291 GCF_964194185.1 Rhinolophus hipposideros
GGCTACCTCCTCAACCAATACATGAGCCCATGTAAGTGCCATGCTCTGAGGGTCCCATAAGTCCCACCAGTAACTAGGACCAACACGCTGCTCCTGCCCACGTTTTGACGTTCCACATGTGCTTTTGTGTATCAAGTAACAAAGGCGCCTATTAAAATCCATGTGTATTATTTGATAGAAATCATACATGAAAATATGACCAGTCACAAAGACGGTATCCCATTAATCGGTGCATTGGTCAGTCTATCAACAAACGTTTCAACACCTGCCACCAGCCCTAAGAGAACTCAACATAAGACAGATATGCTTGGGAAGGGACAGGAGGAGTGGTGTGAGGAACACCTTGTCACTGGACTCCAGGGAGCCAGGAGTCCACGTGACAACACTAGAAATAGTGGGATGAGATCGGGGGAAGTGTGGGAAACAAGAGAAGGGGTGATTAGAAACTGAATGAGTGCTGACCACAAATTCTGGGGGACTGAGTCCATGGAGGGCTAAACGGGATGCATTCGTTATTAATACTTTGTAGATCCCAAAACGATAAAATTCTTACTCCTTTAGCCCTCCTTTTCCTTTTTACATGTTCTTCACCTTGCTACAATAAAATAACAGGTTTTTATGTGAAAAACAATTAGTTTGATTTTAGTATACATGGATTTTAGGTAGGATTTATGAAGACACAGAGTAGATGCTTTAGACAAGAGTTTGAGGAATATGAAAAGAATAATTCTAAGATGCAATACTGCACAATTAGGTCACAGCCTCCATTTTTTCAGGGAAAAAATTAAACTCTCCACATTGGTACTTTTCCACTTAAACAGGGTCACTTTGTTTATTCATAATTAAAACACAGCTGGCAGGATAGAATTTCCTTGTCTCACATTATCATACGTTGGGAAATTGAAATATAAACAGGATTTGTTACCTGCAATATTTTAAAACAACTGTACCTGCACTTTCCCATTTTTCATAAAGTTCTTCCCTTAGAAAAAGGCAGATCTAAAATGTCCTGTGGTAAATTAGGATTCACTGGGCCATGAATGTTTAAGTGTGATTCGAGAAGGTAATTCATGTTTCTCTAAATACTGAGGGGTATTTAATGTTTATTTTTTCAATCACATCCTTGAAGAGGTTGCTGGGGAAGAGTTGATTCCTTGCTCCTACCTCCACCACCAGGGCAACTTCTTCTTGCTCCAGGGTTGTGTGAAAAGAAGCCTCTGCTGACCAGAAAACCAGTCAGACACTTGTGATTCGAATGGCCAATCTTAGGGAGGCATTGGCCATCGGGTCCTCTCACTTTGGAGACCCCACAAGTAGCCCAGGGCAATGAGATGGAGCAGCCCAATGGCTGGCAGCTCCCTGCACAGAGTCTCTTCTAGTCCTGACTAGGAAGGAGCTGGGTTCTTCTCCTGAACTCCAAATGCTGTGGGTGCTGCCTTTTCCATCCAGCCTCAGTGGGGAGCTGTGGATGGCAAATAGGCTGGCTCTTGTCTACAGATACTCACTCCTTTAAAGTTCCTTGGGGAAATAGTAAGTATCTCAAGATTGCAGACTGCTCATGACAGGCAAGCCACCGAGCTGTCCAGGCCTACTATGAAGTTTCTCTTCTGTGGACGTGACTGGCCTCTGGGGCTAGTTGCAGTCAACTCCCACTCCCATCCTGAGGATACCAGGGTTTCCCTTTTCCCACTTTACTCCACTAACCACAGCAACCCTCTCAATTCCAAACATGTTCCCATTCCCTTTATCTTCCCTTCTCTCAAAAATAAGAAAAAGGGTTGTGAAAGGTAAGACAAAAGGGCATGGAGTGGAACATCCCCATTCTTCTTTACCTAACTTGATGCACACTCACTCACACACAAACACACACACATGCACATGCACACACACGCCTTTTGTTTTATCAGCAAAAGAAAACTGACTGAACCAGAAAAAGGAGTCTTGGACATTTTCAGATCTATTTATTTCTTCATGACATCAGAAAAGCTGGGCCGGCCCAGTGGCTCAGGTGGCTGGAGCGCCTTGCTCCTACCGCCAAAGGCCGCCCGTTCGGTTCCCACAGGGGCCAGTGAGCTGTGCCCTCTACAGCTAAGATTGTGAACAATGGCTCTCCCTGCAGCTGGGCTGCCTTGAGCGGCCAGAGGTGGGCCCAGGCTGTCATGAGCCGCCTTGGGCTGTTGTGTGCTGCCGTGGGGCTACTGTGTGCTGCCATGACCAGCGGTGACCAACGTGAGTGGCTGGCAGCCAGCGAGAGCTGCTGTGAGCGGCCGACTGATGACCAGCAACCGACTGCCTCAGCCAGGGGAGCGCACGGCTCATAATACCAGCGTGGGCCAGGGAGCTGTGTCCTACACAACTAGACTAAGAAAACAACGGCTTGGATCAGAGTGGGAGGGGGGAGGCGAAAGAAGGGAAGGAAAACAACAGAAAAGATAGAAAATAAATAAAATCTCCCTATACAGCTCTTTCCTTCAAAGATATGTTCTCAAAAAAAGCATTACTCAAAGCTATAAATACATGTATAGTATATCTTCTCTTTTGGAAAGTGCACATAAACCAACTGATGTTTAAATGACAGTAAGTGGCTCTTTTCTTTATGCCTTTTATGTTTTGCAAGCCTTCACTTTATGTGATGGTTGGGTTGGTTGTGTCCCCATCAGTGTATAGTTATTGTTAAATCACAGTCAAGAGATCATTATATTGGGCAATTATCCCAAGTCACACACATTTCTTAGATGTACCAGAGTTTGACATGTTCACTTCCTGTGGGTAGACTCATTTGCTTCCCAGCCTTTTTTTATCACATAATGCTCCATATAAATGTGTTCGTTGGAGTGTTCTCAAAACCTAAATTACACTATTCATATGGACTAAATTTATAATAGCGTATATTCTTCAATTTCACTCCCTGATGAAAATCTGATTAGTCAAAGCCAGAGAACACAAAAAGCCATTAAAGGAAAAGCCTCTATGGAGATATCAAGTGCATACATGTATCCATTTGCTTCTGGAAACTTAATATTTTTTCGTAGAAAGTCATTATATTTAAGTTTAGAATGATTTTAACATAAGTCATGTCAAATACATAGCCTCACCAAGATTATTTTCTCGAATCCCGTTGTCCAAAAGACATTATTCATAGTGAGAACATTCATAATAATAATGATAATAATAACAAAACTGAGAAACGTGAAGGAATATAATGGGTTCTTTACTGTGAACCTTTATATGATTAGTACTTGATAGGATCATATTGCAAGCTAGAAGCCTTCACTTGACCTATTAAAATTTTAAGTATGTAATTATTTTCATAAACTATTACCTCTTCCCCATTTTCCCTAACAATGAGGGAAATCATTTTCTGTGGAAATTGTAATTTTTACATAAAAAAGCGTACATAACTATGAAGACAGGAAGTGAAAAAAATAAAGGCTGATCAAAGTAACCTTTACTCTAACACTCTATGATTAATATAGGACCACAGAATCCTTAGTTAGTAGGGATACTAACACTTTCTTCGTGTACTCATTGGATGAGAGAATGAGATAATGCAGAAAAAGTATTCCATAAAGTTCTTCATAGTTCATCATGTTCTAGGCATCTCTTAGCAGAAACAGACCCTAACAGTTGAATTTAGTGTGGCGTTACTGAGAATTTTAATTTTTTTCTGTATGAGATTTTTACAGTTCATATGTATTAATTACTTTGATAATCATAAAAAGTTGGCATACTTTCATTTTTAAATACACATTCACACACAAATTATTATTATGATGATTATTAATATTAAAAATTCCAATTTAAAAACAGATCAATGGAACAGAATAGAGAGCCAAGAAATAAAACCATGCATCTATTGATCTTTTACAAGTGCACCAAGAATTCAAAATGGGGAAAAAACAGTTCCTTCAATAAATCGTGTTGGAAAAACTGGATATAACACCCAAAAGAATGAAATTAGACTCTCATCATACACCATACACAAAAGTCAACTAAAAATGAATTAGAGATTTAAAAAGGAGACTGAAACTGTAAAATTCCTAGAAGAAAAAAATAGGGTAAAATCTTCATGACATTGGTCCTACCAGTGATTTTTTGGATATAGCATAAAAAGCACCAGCAACAAAAGTAAAATTACACAGGTGGGACTACATCAAACTACAAACTTCTGCACAACAAGAAAACAAGTAAAAAAAAAAAGGCAACCTACCGAATGGGAGAAAATATTTGCAAACCATATATCTGATAAGAGATTAATCTCCAAAAGGTACTTCTATAACTAAATAGCAAAAAATAACAAAAAAACCAACCAACAACAAAAAAGAAAACTTAATTTTTAAAAGAAGGCAAAGGACTTGAATAAATATTTCTCCAAAGAGGAAATACAAGTGGCCAACAGGCATAGGAAAAGCTGCCCATCATTACCAATCACCAGGGAAATGCAAAGTAAACCTACAAGAAGATAACACCTCATACCTGTAATGATGGCTAGTATGAAATAAGTGTTGGCAAGGATGTGGAGAAGTTGGAACTCTTGTACACTGATGTGAAATGATGTGGCCACTATGACAAATGATGTGGAGATTCCTCAAAAAAATTAAAATAGAATTACCATACGATCCAGGAATCTCACTTCTGAATATACACCCAAAAGAACGGAAGTCAGCATCTCAAAGCGCTATATGGCTCCCACGTTCATCACCGTATTATTCACAACAGCCAAGCTAGGGAAACAAACTAAGTGTACCACAGCTTAGTGGACAAATAACATACAATGGAATGTTATGTAACCTTTGAAAAGAAGGAAATTGTGCCAAATGTGACAACGCTGATGAACCTGGAGCACATTATACTAAGTGAAATAATCCAGTAACAGAGGACTCATATCACATGGTTCCACTTATATGAGATCCCTAAAATAGTCAAACTCATAGAAACAGAGTAGAGTGGTGGTCACCAGGAGCTGGGGAGTGGGGAAAAACTGTGTTATTGCTGTTCCATAGGTATAACGTTGAATTATGCAAGATGAATAAGTCCTATAGCTCTGCTATGCAACTTGGGCCTGTAGTTTACCATACTGGATGTGTACATAAATATTTGCTGAGAGGGTAGATTTCATGTTGAGTGTTCTTACAATCAATCAATCAATATCAATCAGTCTACAGGTCCCTCAGGTTCTGATTCCTCTGTCCATGGTTCTGAACAAAAAACTCTTTTGCTTATGAGAACTATGACCTACTCTAAAATGCATAGTTGTCAATCCAAACCAAATATTTTTAGTATAAACCTACCTACTCTGTACATAAGGTCCTTAGGTTCGTGAATTTTATATTAAGAGGGCTCTTTTGGTCCTCTTCGTATGTCAAAGTTTATCTTAACTCCTGTGATTTTACTGCTGAGAATTTATGCTTCTCTGAGCCTAAGAAAGGGAGAGCACAGTGGTTAATGATGTGATTCAGGAGTCCAAAGGCCCAGGAAAGATCGTGAATAAGTTCCTTCACACCTTCATATGTACAATTTACAAAGGAATAGTTTTATGGCCTAAATACTATGATCATTAAATAAAATCACCCACAATAAAATCATCATCAATAAGTTCAATGCCTTTTCTGACACACAGTAAGTTCCCCATAAATACTGAGTTCCCAAGGGCCTCCTGGGAAATGAACAGTGGCAAGCACACGGCTGCCCTTCCCTGCACCTCTGAATTGTATGCACCGCGGATGAAAGGGAATAACAAAGGCCCATACGAAAACCACACAGGGGCTGGTGCTGTCAGGGCAAGCAGTGGAGAGCAGGTTTCCCTTGCAATATTCTCCGTCCCCCGAATTCCAGGGCAGTACAGTGCCGTGGTGCCCCTTCTGTCCCAAACAGGCCCATTCTCGCTCCCCCTGACCCCCACACGGATTACTGAATGAGCCTTAGGTGAAAGGGCACAAGGAAATCTGATTAATCGATTGTACTTCTAATCCTGAATTTGGAAGAATAAAATTGGAGTCTTTGAGGGTCGCATGTAATCCAAACGAGCTTTCCAGTTAACAGCACAGCCCGAACCAGTGATGCAGAGTGACTTTAGCTTGACGGCCCTCCTGCATCGTGGAAATTCTAAGTGAGGTGGCTATGGGAGCCAATAGCTGGTGAAAGTACAAAGGATCTCAGCAGCTGTGACTCACAGTGAGCCAAGTCCATCATTGCCTTTCTCCCAGGTTTGTCTCCCAGGTGGAGCCTCTCCCATGTCCTAGGAGCCTGCGTCTGGTCATGGATGCGTCCTGGGGCTCAAGCTCCCCTTCCCCTGGGCAGCCTCGCCTTCAGACCAAGGTTTACCTCTTGAGCTCTCTGCCTTCACATGGTGATAATTAATATTGGACTGCACTTTACTTTTTCTCCACCTCCGTTAGGGAGCATTGGATTGTTCTTGTGACACTTCTCAAATGTGAACACTCGCTGGGGTGACTTTAATAATCTTCTGCCACTTATTTGAAAGCAATGGTTCTTCATTTTCAAAGGAAAGAGAAAATGAATGTAACAGTTCTACAAGAGAGGCAAAAGTGAAATCCTATTATAGCCTAATTACTGACAAACATTAATCAGGAAAACAACCAAGGGTCTTTTCCTGTGGCTTTTTAAGTGTTTAAGAAAAATTGACTCAGAAAGTCATATTCAAGAGTATAAGTACAATGATAATAGCTCATGGGGACTGATGACATTGTCAAAATCATCAATCGAGGTATGGAAACAATATGGGAACCGATCCTTTACCGCTCTGTAGGATCTAGACCTCCGCCAGCCCCTTCAGTCTCCACTTTTCCTGTTTGCTCTGCGGATGTCCTGCTGCCTTCTTTCTATTATTCAGAGAAGCTCAGCCCATTCCCGTCTCAGAGCCTTTGCATGTGTGGTACCCTGTGCTTGGGATTCTTTGTTCCACACTATTCACATCTTCTTACCTGTGGAGCTCAGGTTCAACATTTCGTCTCTCTTCTGCAGAGACCTTGCCTGTCTGCTCTATTCAAGCAGCCCTCAGCCAGCTCCAAGTACTCTCACATCCTCTCCTTGCATGTTCTCTTTCCATCTTTAACCACAAAAGGTGAATAGATTACATATTTACTTTCAATTCTATAATTATGATTGTGAGAAACTTAAATTACCCCAATTTTTTCCAATCACATTTTATAGCAAATGTATAAAAATTCTATGCACTATACACACTTACTAGCACAAGTTCTCAAATGCACATAACCTCTGTGGCAGTTACGTAACTGACCACAAGTTCCTGCTCGTAGCCCTGTGCCCTGCACCCAGCCACCCATGCCCTTTGCAATGTGACATTGCAGCTATAGGACTCCCATGAAGGGGACAAGTCTATTTCTACATGTCTTGATGTACGGCTGGCCTTCGAGTGGAATGGCCAACAGAATGCAATTGTACAACCAGTTCCAAAGCTAAGCTTGCAGAACTTTTGCAACTTTGATTCTCACTCTCGACACTGCCAACTCGACAAGCCTGGATGCCATTTGAATTCAACAACTTGGAATTACTGATCTTCTATATCAAGGTCATGTTTAAAGGCTGATGGGATCGAAAGATAAAACAACCGCCCGTGAAGGACTTCCAATCAATGGAGGAAGAAATAGTCATGAAAACTCTAGCCATATCTCAGATTTCAATCAAGTGCCTCCTCCTTGGGACAACCTTCCCCGATCCCTCACGAGGTTACTCTTGGGGCCTGTCCTGGACTAAATTATGTCCCCTTGAAATTCATGTCGAAGTCCTCACCCTCAGGGCCTCCAAATGTGACTGTATATTGAGTTAGGGTGTTTATGCGCTAATTAAGTTAAAATGAGGTCACTAGAACAGACCCCCATCCAATCTGACTGGTGTCCTTCTAAGAAGAGGGGATGAGGGCACAGACACAGAGACAAGCTCATGCAGCCCCGTGAGGGTGCGTCATCTCCACACCAAGAGCAGGGGCCGCACCTGGACCTCAGACGTCCTGCCTCCAACTGTGGGAGAATAAACAGCTGCTGTGTAAGCTGCCCTGTGCGTGGTACCTTGTGTGGCAGCCCTGGGGACGAATGCACGGGCCGTAGCATGTGCTGCCAGCTCAGCCTTTTTCTCACTGTGTGGTAAACGTGTGTGGACTCCAAAATCCCCCACTGGACAGGGAGACTTTCAGGGAGAGTCTTCATCCCGCCTGTTTTTCTCTCTGAAGGACAGAAGGGACTCTATAGTCTCCACTCAGACTTCAGCAGCACCGCCTTTTGGGGCCGACATCCACACATTCTCAAACCTACTGTGTTGCTCATTATAGTTCTGGGCCCCCCCCTGGGTTCTTGTGTCTGTTATGTGTGCCCCTCTGGTTCCCGGCCAGTGCTGGGAGCACGGTGCACCCTCAGCAATGACCCAGGACAGACTAGACAGAACAGACGGCTGAACACAACTCTGCGACAGTTGCCAAAGCGAAAAGGTGGCTGCAGCAGGGTTCCCTCATTCCTTAGAACTGGGCTAAGAAACAAATTTCATAATCATAACTCTAGTTTAATAATAGGAAGATGATACAGCCCTAGTAAGCACCTTGTCTGGTTATATAACAACCTGGGTGGTTCCAATGAGGTGAAAATAAGAGCGAGTACAGAGCCTAGAACACGTCCCGACAGGCAGGGTGACGCCCAAAAACCCTACAGCCACTCACACCCCCCCACCCCCCATGCTGCTGGCCCTGCTCATCACTGGTCCACGTCTGCCTGCCTGTCAAGCACAGAAGGGGACAATGACAACATTCAATGTCACCATCACACCTCAGCAACCTGTTAGAGAAAGCAGCAGCAGGCAGAAAGCCCCACCTGGCTGTACGCGATGTATCACGTAGTATGGCTTCTCCTCTCCCAGCTCTGAAAGTGGTCAGAAACAGGCAACAACACATGTATTGAAAATATGAAACTACAAATGGTTACATATCTGAGTAAAAGTTCTCCAAGATTTGCTGAGGACAGAAACATTTAAGACTGGGGGAATGTGTGGGGTTTTTGGTCTGAGGTAACCCTGAGAGAGAGAATTTTGAAGGCTGTTTAACCAGGCAGCTTTCAGGCCCCCACAGATATTTTTTCTGAACTCATGTCTACTCTTATCCTATGTCCGCTTATTACAATCAGCTTCTGTTTTATTCTTGTTTTTAGCATTTCCTTCCCACGCTGACTATTGTTTTCCCTCTATTACTTGCAGTAAGTTTACCCCAAGTTTTCATACATATTCATTCCATGCCCACTGTACCTGTCTTCTCTGTGGAGTCACCTGTCATCTCTCTAGTGTTGTTATTGTCACTTCCTGTGTTTTATATGACATGTGGTGCACTGTTACTCTGCAGTGAGACATCACGACAAATGGAAACTAGGCTCCATATAGTTATTTTAAAACAGGAAAAAGTTGATTATACCCTTGGAAACTAAGGATTATCGTTGACCATATTCTGCTGTTCACGAATGTACTGCAGATCAGGGGCTGAAGGCAAACACTGAGAAAGTAACATAAATCGAGGTTTTTTACATCGTCTATAGTTTGGAAGTATATTGTGGAGGAAATAAGAGCCAAATACTAAACCTGACAAGCTCAAGGGAGGCCCAAATGGTGGGTCTTACAAACTCCGAGGCCAAAAGTAACCACACAGGATGGCCTGAACATAAAACTTCCTAAGAGCGGGTCATGGCGGGTAGTCCCGACCTCCACCTGTAGCTTCCTCGATAAAGGTCAGGCTTTACCCTCAGTGAGCCTGTCTGTTATCCTTGTGCATCTAAGATAACACTCCTGTGAAATGTCAGAGTCATTTTCTTTTCCAGACCCCTCAGGGCACAACCACCTGCCTCAGAGCACGAGACCGTGGAATTCCTCACTGTTATCTTGTTACCCATGTAACATCTCTGCACCGCATGGTGACCATCCTGCACTCACCAGTGTGAGAGAAGTATGTGCCCCTCCCTTTTGATTTTTATCCAATCCCAAATATTTCCCTGCTTTGCTTTCTCCCACCCCCTTCATCTACCACCAATGGATTCTATGTAACACTCCTTACGTCTCCTTCTTTGAGTCTAATGCATAAAATAAGCTGCAAAACTACCAAGCTCAGTCTGTTGAGACACTGCTTCCCGGCAAGTGTCATCAGTTTGGCTCAAATAAACTCTTATTAAGAGTTTTCTTGATCTGGATGTTCTTTCATCTGTACTATATATGCCATGTATACAGAGACCGTGTGTCTATGCATAGACCATGCCTATATGTGCAGGCCATGTATATGTGCACTTCATTTGCATATGTGTAGACCACGTACCTATTCATAGACTGTGTTTATATGCATAAGTCATGTATATTAAAGGAGCAGCAGGACCTTCCACTCACAGAGACGGAGAAGAGTTTCGGGAACATCACCATTCCAGGCAAGAACTACTAAAAGGCCTAAAATTAAAAGTACATTACATAAAAAATGTTTTCCTTCATTTGGCATGTTAAAAGAAAGAACGAGCTGCACAGGATGATCAGAATCTGACAAAAAAGAAAAAACAGAGCAGCTGAAGACTGAAACACATGACTCCTTATGGGTCTAAAAGTCCATGGTCATCTGTAAGTTTTGCTTCAGAGAGGCCATCTGGATTCAAGGTTAAAGCACGGCAGTGAGTCAGCTCACCTGGGCTCCAGGCTGGCATTTCTGTTCCTTGAATGTCAGCTTTCCCCACAGTCTAGAATGGGAAAAATAAAACCTGCTGCTCTTTTACTTTCTAACACATCATTTATAGCAAGACATTTAACTGTTAAGAAAAGATCAACTCCTATAGGACAGAGGTCTAAGAAAATATCATTGTTATACAAAGTGCTAACTTGTAGGTTATTCAAAGCATTTTCCCAAAAAAAATTCAAAAGAAAGAAAGAACAAAAATTGCCTATTGAGGTACTTTATGAACCAAATACGTTTTCAAGATTCATTCATGTCTACATTGATACTGACGCAAATAAACTTGGTGTGTCTTGTAAGCAATTAATATAAGAATTATTTCCTTTCCTACTGCCCAATCCTGACCACAGTGTTTCAGGCAGTAAAAACAACATCCAATTCATAGAGTTCCAATTGGACCATTTTATAAATAGCAAATTATAAGCTCAGAAAATTGCTGTCAAAAACATCAAGTGTAGGACAAAGAGAATGGCTGTGTCCAGGACAGGTCTTACTTTTTTCCTCCCCAAGGAAAAAATTTCTACTTATAAATTGGTTTCTCCCAAATTACTGAAATTAAAAAAAAAAAAATTGCACATTCCTTTCCTAAATAGATCTATGACAAAGCTAAATATAGAATCTTGTGAAAAGAGATTTTACAAATGTTAAAATTAGCCTTTGTGTTTTAAGAGTACATGGTTCCTTGTTTGACCAAAATTATCATGACATTTATTCATTTTAAGTGCCCCAGGAAGAATGTGAAATGTAGATTTATGGTAGAACATTTTGTAACCTGTGGTAAACACTTGCTCCCAGATGTGGAGAAAGCCCTTCCTGGCTAACTCCAGGCAGTGCGAAAATAGGTACTGATTTTTTTTCTGTACTCCTCTGGTCTTTCTTTTCTAAGTTTTAGTACATTCCGCTGGGTATTGGAAATCCCATTCTGTTACCTAATACCGTTGTTTCAAACAACGTGATGCCTATTTATTTAGACTAGAAGTGTCCAAATAGGATTTGACCCTTTTGAGCCATTAAAAAAGAAAAGAAAACAAGACACAATCCTTAAATTTCTGGTGAGCCAACCTTTCAGAGTAACATTTAATAACAGCAGCAAATTCCAGTAAATAACCAAACTACTTTATATTAAACTGGTTCCAGCCGAAGGATTGTACCTTCTCCACAGTGCTTGAGGCTCATCACCCCAAACTCCTCAGGCTAGACCTCATTTTCTTGACTCTCTCTTTTTAACCACATTGAAAAATCCCCAGGCCATCATCAGGGTCTATTACTCATGACTCTCCTTTCTGACTCAGTCCAAAATTCAGTGAAGACTTTAATGTTTAGCTCATACTCATTTTTTTTCTCCCTCAGTACAATCATTTTCCTGAGTCACTTCAATGCCACTTAGAAAGCCCATCCAATATGCTTGCCTCAAAGTTTTCTGTTTCTCTCTTTTTTGGCTCCCATGATCTTTTCCATTTTGCTACAGTGAATGGTTCCCATACTCACATCCTTAATCTTGTTATGACTTGGAAATTCTTCACATTTGAAAATAGGAACTTCAGGATATCACAAACCCAACTTCTTCCTCTTGTGCTAGCTTCCTCCCACTGCATTTCTTAAAAATCTTGGACAGCCAATCAATTATCTCTTTTTGCTTTTACTTTCTTTGTTATCTAACCTATATCCCACAGTGTGGAATATATCCCTCAGCTGATTCATTCATGCTCTTTTGCTGAATTTGCCTAGCAACCACTACAGCCCAACCACTTACAGTCTACCCATGGAGCTGACCCCTACTGCAAATCCACTCCGCCTCCAACGCTGTCAGTCCTCCGACTTCCTGGACACAACTCCAACCCCACTATCTTGGCTGCCATAACCCTTCTCTCTATTTTTTCCAAATGAATCAATTCATAAACATATTCATTCACCTAATAGCCTATCTATTTTTTTTCTTGTCTCCCATTTACTCAGCCATTTATTATTCAAAAATGGTTATTAGGTGTCTACAATGTGTTAAATAATACATCGGGCAATAGAGTAAAATGATATTATAAAATATATTAACTGAATATGTATCACTCTTAAAATAAGAAAAGTGGCATGTATCAGTCAGAGTTCTGTAAAATAACGAAACTGATAGATTTTTTTGTTGTTGTTTTTGTTTTCAAAAATGTAATTGTGGGGGCTGGCATGTCCAAAATCTGCAGGGCATGTCAGCAGGCTGAAAACTCAGAAAAGATTTCCATGTTACAGTCATTAGGTAGAATTCTTTGTTCTTCAGGAATCCTCCATTTTTGCTCTTAGGACCGTCAAGTAATTGGATGAGGCCCTCCCATAGTATTGAGAGTAATCTCCTTTACTTAAAGCTAACTGATTGTAGATATTAATCAATCAACAAAATACCTTCACAGCAACATCTAGACAAGTGTTTGACCAAACAATTGGGTGCCATAGCCTACTTAAGTTGACACCTACAATTTAACTGTCACGGGATGTTATGAACTGAATTGTGTCCCTCCAAAATTCATTTGTTGAAGCCCTAATTCCCAACTTGACTGTATTTAGAGATAGGGCCTATAAGGAGGTAATAGGTTAAATGAGGTCATGAGGATGAGGTCTTAGTGGGATAGAACTGCTGTCCATAGAAGAAGAGAAAGTTACACCAGAGACCTGTCTCCACATGGACACAGAGAAGAGGCATGTGAGGACACAGTGGGCAGTGGCCATTGCAAGCCAAGAAGTAAGCTCTCACCAGGACCCATCCTTGACGTACCTTGACCTTGGACTTCCAGCCTCCAGAATGTAAGAAAATAAATTTCTGTTTAATCCATGTAGTCTATGGTATTTTGCTATGTCAACTCTGCAGACTGATTTACAGGGTATTATTTAAAAAGAAACAGAGAGAGAGAGGAGAGGCAACCTACTAATGACAATGATTGGTAAAATATTAATTTTCAAACCTGGCTGTAGAGCAGACCACCTAGAGAACTTTTACAGGTATAGTCCCCAAGCCTGGAGACCCTCACTGAGCACTCTGGGTATGAAAAGCAGTTGCAGGGTCCAGGAAAAAGTATACCCACACACTCAGCTCTTTAGAGCAGTGGTCTACAAAGCAGATGCACAGCAGAGAGGGTTGGTGCAATCAGACGCTGAGTTGTGAAACTCATGCAGTCTTTTGCCAGAGGCAAAATATTCCTTAGAGTTCCTTTCCTTGCCTACGGCCTCTGATGTAGACAATATGAGTGACAGGCCTTCCAATTCAAACACAGTGTGTAGAACCCACAGGAAAAGCTACGGCTTCTCCTGAGCCCCTACAAAAGGATAATGGGATAAAAGGTTGATAAAACCACAAAGATGAAGCCAACAGATGGGGACCCAACAGTGAATGAAAGACGGCAACACAACTTGGGGAGCTGGAGAGCAGACAGGAGAGTGGTCCTGATTTAGCAGAATGAGAACGTGTACATTAAGTGCCTACAGCGGGGGAACGAAAGACGTAGTTAGTTGTGTCATAGAATGAGAAAGGTCCAGGAACATGGCGACCATCCCACAGAGGAACACCTGATATCGTCTGGGGAGGAGCAGAGCCCCATTTCCACCCCAGACAAACCTGGAGTTTTCTTTCTGGAATGGAGGCACCACACGTTATAGACTGAGGGGTACCAGGCCCCGCCAAGGGCAGGTGGGCTCCTGAAGATGAAGAGGCAGTCTAGAGCAGCGCTCTTTGATCGGACCTTCTCGGGTGGTGGGAATGTTCTATATCTGAGCTGCCCGACCATTCAGGAACCAACTCTGAACCTTGAGCCTTTAGAATGTGGCTGGGGCAACTGAGGAAGTAATGATTTTTGTCATTGTACTTCATTGGAAACACAACAGCACAGATCTAAAAACTGCACGTTGGTGTACTGTGCTCTTACCCAACCTGAGAGCCTAGAGCTACAGCAGCCAGCTTATGACACACAGGACAGAATGGCGAATTCCTCCTGGGAAAATGGACCAGCTCAGGAAGAAAGATCTAGAGACAGACCTTTGTGGGTTCTTCAGTGAAACCGTGAGGCCTCCATCGAGACCCCCTGTGAAACAGTCCCACTGAGGAAGGCACTCATTCCGTTGCACGTGAGTCTAATCAGCTTTTTATCAACTCCCTTTCAAATAAAAGTAGGCAGCTAAGCTCCAACAGTCATCTGAGGACGGCCTCCAACATGGAAAGGCAAGACAGAGATAAAGACTTTTTTTATAAAAAAGGGAAAAAGCCAACAATGGGAACTCAAAAAAAGCTGACGGAGTAAAGGGAGCATCACATTTAAAATTCACACACAGGAATAATCTCAGAGAGAAAAGAAAAGAAAAGGCAGTGCTTCCATGAAAGGAGAGCATGCATGATGGTTATCAGAGAACAGCCACCACAAAGGCCGCGGAAATTAAAAACCAAGGGAGAGACCGTTCCGAGGAGTTAGAGGTGAGGCAGGTGGAGGAAATCTCCCCATGAAGGGCTGAGACCAACACCAAGAACAGACGCTGCACAGGAAGAAGCCAACTCCGGGAGGTCAACGTGGCTCAGAGGTTATGTTTCCCTGAAATTCCTGGAACTCTCCTGGGCAGCGTGGTTTCTGACCAGCTACACAATTGCTCAGGCACGGTGGGGGAACCAGGAGAGACAAGGCAGATTCTCTCGCCCTGTGGAGCTGGGAAAGTGTACCTGGCATCTGGATCTTACTTAGAACATAGAGCCACTTAGCCTGGGAGCCCGAAGACTGCAGGCCCCCGGGGAGAGGCTCCCACCTGCACTCTTGTGGCTCAGTG
Organism: Rhinolophus hipposideros; assembly: GCF_964194185.1. NCBI lineage: Eukaryota > Metazoa > Chordata > Mammalia > Chiroptera > Rhinolophidae > Rhinolophus > Rhinolophus hipposideros. Next base: position 96,773,797 of record NC_138053.1, read on the forward strand.
TGGCCTGAGTGGCTGGGCTTCCACAAAGTGCCTCATGAGGGAGGCATGTGACAGTGAAAGCGCTCCAATTTAGACCAGCTTCAAACAAACATTTATTCAGAACAAGGAGATAATGAGTGATTATATGCATTTCTAGAAGATCACAGATGTTGTTCTTTAGAGTATGTCAATCAGAAACAGCTCTTTCATGTATATGAGCTCATTTTCAAGAATTCCCAGGGACTCTTTTGGGCAAAACTGAAGGACTTCTTCAGAACCCAATTCTCCAATCTCAGGAGGCCTTTGGCGGGGGTGGGGGGAGGGAGGCCGGCTGTGAGCCCCACTGAGAGACTTCAGCTGAATGCTGGCTCAGTAAGCAGAGCCTCTTCATTTAAGTACCTTGCAATCAATAGAGTGTTTTTCTAATTGATTTTTGCCTCAGGTTTGCTTTTTGTAAAATGTGAATCAAGTCAAGTAAAACAACTTCCACATTTTAAAAACCCAAAACATGACATAGATTACATTCCTAAATTAGGCTCATAGCCAGCAGCCCCAACATAATCAATACAGGTAAATATTTAGAGAGGGAGCAGATCTGAGTTCCAATCCCAGCTCTTATGTGTTCTAGCTCTATGACCTTGAGTAATCACCTAACATGTCTGAGTGTGGGTCCCCTCCTTGATGCCTGTGGTATTGTTCTGTAACTGAAAAGTGTCACTAAAACGAAGATGTTAGTTATTGAATAGAAGCCAGAGTCCAGAAAAGACATGTGTGCAACTTAGCATTGTGGATGTATAAATAATATCAAGATTTACGAACAAAAACTCATAGACACAGATGACAGTTTAGTGGTTACCAGAGGCTAACATGTGGGGGGAGGTAGAAGAAGGTAAAGTGGGTCAAATATATGATGACGGAAGGAGAACTGACTCTGGATGGTGAGCACACAATGTGAGACATAGATAGTGACATACAGAATTGTACACCTGAAATCTTTGTAACTGTACTAACAATTGTCACCCCAATAAACTTTAATTAAAAAAATACCTTTACAAACGATTTAGTTGTCCAAATAAAAGCACATGAGAATCACTTGTTTAATTCAAAACATTATATTCAACACAGTATAATTACAACCTTCTCCAAAAGACAGTCATCAATATTTGCATTCTATTTCCCTGCTTATTGAAGTTTCACAGAAAATTGCTGTTGGTGTTTTACATAAAATTACCAAAAAAGCCTCTTTCCCAAGTTTTTTATATAAAGATCATGTCTCTATCTCAATGCACACACCTGTGCACACACGCATATCCAGGCACCTACACCCATAGTATACTTCACCACCAATGGCTACTGATGTCACGGATTCTGTCTGCTGGTAATGAGTTTAAGGATTTGTTTAACTAAGGAAACTATTATTCATTTCCCCCATTGGTGTTCCTTGAAGTCTACAAGAATGCACTGACAAATTTTGGAGGTGATCCCTGTTGCAAAGCGAAATGCAAATTAAATGCATTTGTCATTTAATATCCTCTACAATATTCTTAACAAGTGTCATGAAAGGCCTGCCATGGGGTCAGGACAGTGTGGAACAAAGAGAAAAGTGGGGGCAGGGCTATGAGAAGGGTGGGGCCTGAATTCAGAACTGGGGGCTTAATGACAGAGCTGGGGCACTCTTAAATTTAGATTCCTCAAGTCATGATTCTTGGAGGCACTTTCAGAAAAAAAGTCTCAGAGCCTTTATGGTGAGTGTCCTGTGGACAAAGACAAGTCCCTACCCATTCTGGACATTAGAAACCTCCAACTTGATGCCCAAAATTATGCCTCAGATGTTGATGACAAAGATCACCTAGGACAGTGCTTCTCAAACTTCTGAGATAGATTGAGATCCCAAAAGGAAGAAGAAATTCTTATTTAGTAGGTCTGGGTCGGGACCCATGATTCTCCATTTCTAACAAGCTCCCCTGTGGCATCCATGCTTCTGATCCAGGGGCCATACTTAGAATAGGCAAAGTTTGGAAACTGTAGATTCATCAACTTTCCCAGGTATTTGTTATTATCAAGAAAATCAAGAAAGATGGGATACTTGCTTCACACATAATAATTGCTAAGTAGATGCTTATTGAAGGATGGAAGGAAGGAAGGAAGGAAGGAAGGAAGGAAGGAAGGAAGGAAGGAAGGAAGGAAGGAAGGAAGGAAGGATGATGAATAAAGTGAGTGAATAAACTAATAAATTAAATAATATGATAACCTTTCCAAATGTTAGTTCTCATTCTGTAACATGAAGCAACACCTGACTTACAGGTGCTAGAGAGAGTTGGAAGAGAAGGAAAGTAAGAGCGGTGGCACAGGCCCACACACAGTGCAGCCTGAGCTCAATGCTGCATTTCTGTGTGCCGGCTCCCTCACTTCTCCCCACTGCAGCCCCCAGTGCTTGTCCCAGGCTGTTTGTCTATGTCCCTGCTTTGAGTTTTACAACACTCAGGATGAGTGTGAGTTTCAACCCAAGACCAGAATAAAATACTTGTCAGCTAAACTTTTCTAATTTTTTTTTTAACTTTCAGGACATAGGTCATTGTAATAAATAAAATACAAGAAGATATGACAATTAATCTGTTAACAAAATCATTGGGTCTTAAATTACAGCAAGGGTTGAAGCAGCCCCACTGGGAAGTCGTGGGCAAGTGTGGCATGGCCTTTTACTCGGTCTGCAAACCGAGAGCCACAGGGGTGTCTGCACCCCTGAGAACCTGGGTTCTCGCTCCCTAACCAGCTCTAAGGCATTTGGGAAGTCACCTGTTCACACAAGGACTCAGCCTTCTCATAGGCGAAGTGCAGATGAAAACATTTACCATTTACCCTGACGGGCTGTTGTGAGGGGGGAGGAGAGGGTGAGATGGTGGGAGGTGACAAATGACATAGGTTTGAGCTTTGAAGTGAGACAGACCTCATTAGACCCCCGCCCTGCCACTGACTTCCTCTGTGTCCTTCATTAGTTTCTGAGCTCACCAAGCTTCGGTTTCCTCTGGCGCGAAGGATACCAAGATCATTGTGAGTGCTTGTAGGCTTGCGGACTCTTACCTCACATATAAGACTTTATCATGTAGGTGTGGTTTGATAACTGCTGGCTAGGAAATGATCTATAGAATAAGAATGCTTCATAAAGGAAATGTTTTGAAAGGTAAAATCTTGCTCCTTTAGATTCTCCTCCTTCAGAGTAAACGGCAAAGGGACTGGCTGAAAGTGATCTCTGCTCCAATCAATACAAATTTCAAGACAACAGGGACAAAAAGTATTGCTAGTAAAATTAAGGTCGGTGTTTTCAGGAATCATCAGTACACCATCCACATCTCCAGCCTTTAACCTCGTTGATTATTTCTATAATGGTTGCATTCACGTTAGAAGGCTAAATTGTTGTTACTATATCAGACCTTAAAGTACGTTTCAATAGCATCTACACTGCCAATTTTGAAAAATTCATAATCTGAGGGTATATTTTCTATTTGTCCAAAGCTAATAAATGAAGCAATTCTAATTATCCAACACAAACATTAAAATGCTGATATGTAAGAAGCTTTCTCACTTTAGGCTTTGACAGAATTATTTGCTTGACATATAGGACTCAGTGTTTAAAACCATCAGGTTTTATAAAATCCTCTTTTTTCTATTTGATTACAAAGAGAGAAGACCCAAAGTTCAGTCTAGCCAGAGAGGCTCCTCAGTTCTTCAAGAACAAACCTTTTCTCTCAAAGGTGCTTGCCACCACGCCATAAAGTTGGGCATGCTCAGATGCACTCTGTCATCCATTGGAGTGGCATGTAAGAGACTGGGCTGAGCAGGCCCTCAGGGCACAAGTAAGTGACCTGGAGAAGTAACTCAGGTGCCCACATCCTGCCACGCTGTCTTCTAACCACCTTCTTTTCACAGGCGAGGACGCAGCAGGAAGTAATTTACCAGGGCTCCATGCCTGGGTCGGGTACCCAGTTTCCAGCCCCGTGCTCCTCCGTGTTCCATTCCATCTGGAACCCAGTGAGCAAAATAATGTCTAACGAGCTGGCCCTGACCGCTGTAAGTCCCTGGAAGCATTCACAACACACTGCTCTCCAGCAATTGCTCCTCAGCAGAATTCTGAATTCTCTTCCATTTTATATTGTCATGTTTGCCAATGGCTTGGTCACTAGTGGCCTTCAAAGAGTCAACTGCAAATAACAAGTATTAAAAATAAATTGTTATGTGTCACTCCTTGGGTTTTTGTAATAAATATCTGCCGGTGACCTGGTTCTACAGAGGTTGTGGCAGGATGACAGAAACATACAGTACGTGTGCCAGCACCACTGCTTGTCACCAGACGGTGAGGGCCACACTGATGCCACAGACAACAGCAGAGAGACAAATGTCTGTGCTTACACACTGCTATGTGTGTGTCCTCACATGGTGGAGCCTCGATTATCAGGCACTAATCCCACGTATGACCTCATCACCTCACAAAGAACCCACCTCCTGGTACCCTCACCTCAGAGACCAGGGTTTCTACATAAGAAGGGGGTGAGAGGTAGGGCTGACACTCCCATTGCAGATACTTTTGGTTAAACATGAGTAAGCAAAGGACATTTAAAAGAAGCTGGCCGCTTTTATATTCAGGCTAAATTCAGTCTTATGACACACAGTATGACAGAGTGAGTCAATCTCACTATGAGACTGATGACATTGATTTTATTTTATTTTTAAACCACTTTATTGAGATATGATTGACATAAAAAGCTGTACATATTTATTGCATACAACTTGGTGAGTTTGGAGATAAATAGATACCCATGAAACCATCGCCACAATTAATGCCATAAACATATTCACCATCCCCAAAAGTTTCCTCTTGTTTTATTTATTTATGTATTTAATAATGCAAACACTTAAGTAAGACATGTAAAGGCACTCAATACAACTAACCATCAAGGAAATGCAAATCAAACCACAGTGAGCTATCACCTCACACCTTTTAGGGTGTCTATTGAAAAAAAATGGAGGGTCAGCATTGACAGGGATGTGGGGAAAGGGGAACCCTTGTACCCTGTAGGTGGGATTGTAAAATTGGTGCAGCCACTATGAAAACAACACAGAGGGTCCTCAAAAAATTAAAGATAGAACTTCCATATGATCCAGCAATTCCTCTTCTGAACATATATCCAAAGAAACTGAAATCATAATCTCAGAGACATCTGCTCTCCCATGTTCGCTGCAGCATTACTCACAATAGCCAAGACACGGAAGCGGCCTTACTGTGCATTGATGGATGAATGGATGAAGAAGATGTGGTGTGTATGCACAACGGAATACTGTTCAGCCTTAACATAAGGAGGAAATCCTGCCATTTGTGACAACATGGATGAACCTGGAGGACATGCAACTAAGTGAGATAAACCAGACTCAGGATGACAAATGCTGCATGGCGTCACATCAGGAATCCAGAAGAGTCAAACGGGTCGAAGCGGGAGTAGAATGGTGGTTGCAGGGGCTGAGGGAGGGAGGATGGGGAGGTCTTGCTCAGAGTATACAAGGTGTCAGTTAGGCAAGACAAACAAACAAATTCTAGGCACCTAATGCACAGCACATTGCCTGTAGTTAATAACCCATCATTGTACACTTGAGAACTTGCTAAGAGTGTAGATAGTGATTTTAGATAAAGGTTAGAAAAATTCAACAAAAAGCTATTTCAATCCTTCTGTTGTCTGTAGTGGTTCGGATCCATATTTTTAAAGAAAACCTCCCTTTAAAATTTTAGAGCTATTCTCAGTGATAAGTAGTAAAATAAAAACATTTGATGAGGACAGAAACAATAAAATACCCACAGACTATCTTAACAAGATACATGCAGGACATTTTTGAAGAGAAATAGAAAAATGTTTCCCAAAGGAAAATAAAAATGACTTGAAAATACATTGATAAGAAGACTAACTCCTGTGAGCTTATTAACAGGGTCTCTAAAGTTAAATGAAAATCCCAATAGTATATTTCTATAGCATCACAAAATAAACTCGAACTTACTTTGGAAAAGTAAACAAAGCTAGATAATTTAGAAGATATGATAAGGTAAATGAAGGTTAATTTAGAAGATATGGTAAGGTTACTGAAGGAAACTTCCCCTTCTAAATATTAAGAGTAAATATAAAACTGCAATAAACAAAGCAGAGTAGAACTCGGAAAAATATTGAGACAAGTAATTTAAGAATGGTCAATTTCTGGGTAACTTGGATTTACTCTTTGATTTTCTGTGATTTTTTTCTTTCCCCATGATTGCATCCACCATAACGTTTTAAACACAAAATTATGAGCCATTGTCTGAGTGCATTTATGAGGATAATATTAAAAATAAGTACTTAGGACATACAAATGGCAAACAGACATATGAAAAAATGCTCAACATCACTACTCATCAGAGAAATGCAAATAAAAACCACAATGAGATATCACCTCACCCCAGTCAGAATGGCTACCAACAACAAGACAAATAGTAACAAGTGTTGGAGAGACCGTGGGAAAAAAAAAAACCCTCATAAACCGTTGGTGGGAATGCAGACTGGTGCAGCCGTTATGGAAGGCAGTGTGGAGGTTCCTCAAAAAATTACGAATAAAATTACCATATGACCCAGCAATCCTTTTCCTGGGTATCTACCCAAAAAATCTGAAAACATTTATCCATAAAGACAAGTGTGTTCCAATGTACATTGCAGCTTTGTTTATGGTGGCCAAGACATGGAAACAACCAAAACATCCTTTGATAGATGAATGGATAAAGAAGTTGTGGGGGGAGGGAGATGAGGGTAAGGGGGATCAAATATATGGTGATGGAAGGAGAACTGACTCTGGGTGGTGAACACACAATGGGATTTATAGATGATGTAATACAGAATTATACACCTGAAATTATGTAATTTCATTAACAATTGTCACCCCAATAAATTAAAAAAAACGTTGTGGTATATATATACAACTGAATACTATTTGGCAGTAAGAAAAAGGTGAAATAGACCATTTGTGACAACATGGATGGATCTTGAGATTATAATGTTAAGCGAAATAAGTCAGAAAACGTAGAGAACGATATAATTTCACTGATATGTGGTATATAAACCGAAAACAACAAAGAACAAGACAAACAACTGAAAGAACAAAAAGTCATAAACATAGACAATAGTTTACGGGTTACCAGGGGTTCAAGGGGGAGGGGAGAGCAGGGCTCTAGAAGAGGGTAAATGGGGTCTAATATATGGTGATTGAAAGAAAACTGACTCTGGGTGGTGAACACACAATGTGAGATACAGATAACGTATTACAGAATTGTACACCTGAAATCTATGTGACTTTACTAACAATTGCCACCCCAATAAACTTTAATTTAAAGAAAAAAAATAAGTACTTATCTAAATCATCAATTTATCTACAGTAAAAATAGTAAAAGAACCTCAAAAATATCAAATTACTTAAGTATTTTCGGACAGGAAGTTAATTTCAGATTATTTATATTCAGCATATCCACATTGTAAAAATCTTGCTCATCAAAAAGCCAGAAATAACCCTGGTGGAAAAAAGCACAGAGATAAGGGAATTGAAATTACATGTTGTGTCAAATTATCTTTCTCACATTGAGAAGATGAGGAGTTGTGGGGTTTTTTTAAGAAAAGTACATTTAGCAATGAGAGAGATGTCTTTGTTTTCATTAGAAATCTAATTTTCAGGACTATATTTTCAATATGCAAAGAAAGTATGTAAAATCATAAACAAAATTGAAGCTGTTTTTAGTTAAAATATGCAGACTGACAGTCATTTTACCTTTTATGCTCATTTGAGCCTTGAACTTCACACACACATGCACACGTGCACTTGGCACACTATTAGGATTTTGTCCACGTTTATGAAGATAAAAGGCAATTCATACCACAGATGTTTCTGACATACTACAAAATATTTTTGACCATCATCTGCTCTGGACCAACAGATGTAGGATGCAGCTTTGAATAATCTTCAGGAGTAATTGCTCTTGTGGAGGACAGAAACGAACAGAAATGCCATTGTTAGCTTAGACAGACAGAAAGTTTTGTTTTCTGAAATTTTCGCAAATTACTGATTCTCTATATTTCCCTCATAAGTGCCCTGGGAGACTGAAGTAGATACAGCTTCATGGCCACACAAAAAATGGTGGAAAATCTTTCTTAATTAGGAAAGCTTTTTTCAGCCTAGAGACAGAGTTTTTCCACACAAATGGGTGGGAATTCATTTTGCCAGGACTTCCCCCAAATCTTCCTAATGAACAAAGCCTCATTAGATAGAGGTAGAACGAAAAGCATCCAAAACTGAAAGCTAAATTTTCAACACTTAAGAGAAAATGGGACCATGACCCACAGGACAGCTCCCAAGGATTTTCTTTCTTTCCTTCTTTCTTTCTTTCTTTCTTTCTTTCTTTCTTTCTTTCTTTCTTTCTTTCTTTCTTTCTTTCTTTCTTTCTTTCTTTCTTTTTTTTTTTTTTTTGGTGGTAAGAACACTCAAAATGAGATGTACCTGCTTATCAAATGTTTACATGTACAATACAGTATTCTGAACTACAACCACAATATTGTACAGCAGATCCCTTGAACTTACTCATCTTGTGCAACTAAAACTTTGTATAAACTAAAAAGGGGACTTGAACTTCAGCTCACCATTTCCCCCTCTTCCCAGCTTCTGGCAACCCCCATTCTATTCCCTGATTCTGTGACTTTGACTATTTCAGATTCCTCATGTAAGTGGAATCATGCAGTATTTGTCCTTCTGCAACTGGCTTATTTGACTTAGCCTAATGTCCTTAGGTTTTATCCATGTTGTCACATATTGCAGAATTTCCTTCCTAGTTAAGGCTTAATAATATTCCATTGTATGTATACACCAGATCTTCTTTATCCATTCACCCATAGGCAGACACTTAGGTTGTTTCCATATCTTGGCTATTGTGAATAAGGCTGCAATTAACATGGGAGTCCAGGTATCTCTTTGAGACTCTGATTTTGAATATTTTGGGTGTATACTCAGATGTGGGATTGCTGGATCATATGGTAGCTCTATTGTAATTTTTTGGGGACTACCCATATTGGTTTCTATAATGGCTGCACCATTTCATATTCCAGCAATTGTACAGGAGTTTTCATTTCTCCGCATCCTTGCCAACAATTGTTACCTCCTTTCTCTTTGTTTTTGATCATAGTCATTCTAACCAGGGTGAGGTTTTGATTTTCACTTCACTGATGATTAGTGATCATGAGCATCTCTTCATATGCCTGTTGGCCATTTTTGTGTCTTCTTTGATCAATGTCTACTCAAGTTCTTCATTCATGTAGGTCTATTTCAATGATCAGATTCCAGGTTGCTGCTTAAAATCTTGACTAACTTATGTTTAAGAAGAAAAATGTCACCACTAAGGAATACACTATCATAAATGTTCACAGAATGCCAATTGTGCTAATTAGGAAATAATAACCAAAATATAAGAGAGCAAAGCTGCAAACAAAAAAATCACCAGGAATCGGTGCCTCGGCCAGCTTCGAATATGCCCGTGAGGACAGAGCCAGGAAGTCACATCACCTCTGACTTCTTGAAGAGATGTTACCACCAATTCATACTTTCCATTAAATAGCAAAGCATGAAAACTTCCATTACAGCGTCTGCACTGCCAAGGGTGCAGGAAGGTCAGCATCTCCCTGGGGCCAGCCATTTGGACGGCAGGACTCTGAAAGTTGTGTGCATGGATGTGTCAGCTCAGGCTCTCTGAGAAGGAGCCTCTAAGACATAATTATACATGCCAAAGATTACTAGGGGAAATGGCTGTGACGCATCAAGGGGAAACAGCACGGTTGGCATGAGAACCATCGGATCGTGGTGCAGGTCGGATCCCTGTGAAAGGAGGGATAGAGGAGGGATTGGGCAGAAGTCTCAGATCACGGACAGTGCTAGAACCACCATGCCTGGGCGATGCAGACTGCCCCAACCAATGCTGCCCAGCAGAGAAATCCTGCATTGGGCAGGAATGGTTGGTCCCATCAACGCCACCACGCCAGCCACTGGCTAGGAGCAGCCCCAGGGGAGCGTGGCTGGAGGCCCCGTGCAGTGCCCGATAGGTGTGGCAGCTGGAGGTGGTCAGCCCGCCATATTCCCTATGCAGGTTGTCTTGAGGGGAGATCTGAGTGGGGCCTCTCAATGGCCCTTCTCACTTCTCTTTCCTTAATTCAGAGCCTCTGCTGTGAGAGATGTCTGGTGTATTTGCAGCTCACCATTCATTTGCAGGCTTTTTTGTCATGCACAGCACCTGACATTCCTGGGGAAACCACAGGAATAGTCTAGTCTATTTGGTTTGGGGGAAACTGACCCTCTATAACCCTCTCCCAGTGCCAGTGTGGTCATATGACTTCAAACATTCTGCCCTCCCCTGGAGGGGTTGATGAGGGGCTGCACACATGCCCAGGCCACTGAAATCATCCCAGGGCCATGGGTAGGGATGTTGAAAGCAGAGAAAGTATCTTTCTCCTGTGGCTGCTGAGAGTAAGAATCAGCCTGGAGCTGCTGGTCATGATATTGACATCATAAGGCAGAGTCTGCCTGAAAACAAAACCAACAGAAAGAAAAGGCAAGGGTTGGGGAAAACCAGATGAATATATTATGATTTCTGTTGATCACACTTGGTCCAGCCGTGTCTGAAGGCGGCTTTATTCGTGGATGCTTCAGTCCATGAGCCAACACCTTCCCTACTCTATGTAAGTTAGGTTTTCTGCCATTTGCCACATGAGTCTTGATTGATATATCTGTTTTCACCAACAGCTTTGGTGGATTACAGCCAATATTCTGATCTTTTTGTAGCCAATTGAGAATACGGTTTCACACAGTATAAAAAGTTCTACTAGGTAAAATTTTTCTGACCTATGAAATTAATGACAAAGGAATTTTACTGAGAGTCACTAATGATGTCCTCCATATTGACAGAATCAGATATCATACAGTTAATGTAACAGAATGTCATATAAAGAATCATTCTCTAGGTTTAAAGAACCATTAACTAGGTAAGTGAAAAGGCAAAAAGAGACACTAAGGTGTCGTGCAGGTAGAAACAGAAGGCAGCAGCGGTCAGCATGAAGGCTGAGTGGGAAATGGGAAGAGGCTGGAATTATTAGAACCTGGGAGCTTGGAAGATGGGCCCCACAGAGCTGGAAGTCACACCTCACAGGAGGGAGTCTCTGAGCTTGGAGGCGGTGCTCCGTGGGCCTGGGACCCAGACATCAGAAGAGGGAACACCTGCTGGCTGGCCTGGTGTCTCTGAGAAGGATGCAATAAGATACATTCAGCAAGTGTGAAAGAAAACCACAAACTGGATTTGACTGTTTCTACAGGAGGAGCTGCCACTGCCAGGGTCAAGATGTTTGGTGAGTTAAAGACACAGAAGGAAACCAACCAAAGGAGCAAGTCTTGTTTTCCTTCTCCAGTCTCTGCTTCTCTACACCCTACAGGCAAAACCAACTCGCCACCCATCTGGCAAAGGACCAGCATGGCTTCCAGGGGCACCACAAAAAAAGTGAGTTTGGAGCTGAGAGTAAATGACTTAACAACCGGCAAAGGGTCAGACTACCAAGGGGGTCCATCATTACTAGGACAGAGATCAGGCACCCCAAGAAGATAAATGACAACGGGGACCAAGGACCCTTGGGACATTGATCTCCACAATAGTAACCTCATGCTCGACATTTCAGAAAATGCCCAGAAGGATTATTTCAAATGTAGAACTTTTTATCTTTTGTAAGCTTTGAGAACAAGATCATTTGACATCTCAGTTTAGTGGTGGGGACCCAAAGCCTTCCAGCCCTCAACTGGTTAGGCCCTGACTGCAACCTGGACATGGAGACCTCCATCTTTTAGTGTAAACTAAGAACGATTTGCCTCTGGGTTCATAAATAAAGTTAAATAGGAAGTCACATCTTTTTAATTAACATATAGATTAAATCATATGCCTTAGTAATAAATAAGAGTAATTAAATAATGCATATTAAATTAATGTCTTTTAACCTACTGCTACGTCGAGCAGAACACTGTAAAACGTCGGATCTCTGAATTCACTGTTTTCTACTCAAGGAAGTTTTCGAAGGGTGACTACATGTTAGCCTCAATGGAAAGGAGCTGGGGGTTGTTTTGTTTTCTTTTACGCTCACTAGATCCATTTGTCATTTTTCTGAATGGTAGTGCTGACGCAGCCTGGCACGTTGCATGTGGGTCTAGCCTGTGTGGTCTAGATAAGATGGGATGCTTTCAAAAGGGGGCTACCGTCAACCATGTAGTGGTCAGAGTGCATGGTGACGAATGACTGCTGGAACTAGTGGGCTGAGCACACCGCGAGGTACGCAAATGTCATACCACTATATTGTCCATCTGAAACAAAAACAACTAACAGAATATTGTATACAACCATATTTAAAATATAAGGATAGGGCGGCCAGTTTTCTCAGTGGTTAGAGCACATAACATAACACCAAGGTTTCCAGCTCAATTCCCACATGGACCAGTGAGCTGCGCCCTCCACAACTAGATTGAAAATAACGACTTGACTTGGAGCTGATGGGTCCTGGAAAAACACACTGTTCCCCAATATTCCCCAATTAAAAAAAAAGTATATATGAGCAATTAATATTATACATGTGTGTGTATAATATACATATATATATATATATATATATATATATGGATAAAAATCCAACTTAATTTAGTGATTGAATTCCTACTTCTCCCTAGTGGCTTTCCACAGTGAAGAACAATGGAGTGGAATATTCAGAACACTTGTGGTTTCCCACACCCCAATAATCAGGCCACCATCTGCCATTCATGGATCAGGCACCATGTGGGGACACGCTGCCAATCACCAAGTGCCTGGCTGGTCCTTGGAACAACTCCCTGATTGAAGGAAACTGCCCAAGTGCATTCACATAGCCCCTTCTCCTGGGCCTCCAAATACGTTAGAGCAGTGAACGTGGGCATACCGTTGGGCCATCTGAAACTATAACTTCTTTGTGCAGTGACTACTCTTCTTATTCAAATGTCTCCACAAGGCAATGAGCTCCATCTTAAGGTGCCCTTGCTGGCTAATGAACACAAGGCTTCAATTTTTGCTGAGATTTCAGTGATTTGGACCATATTATTTGGAGGGCTTTATACACTTTTATTTCAACCATAACAGGTGTCGAAAAATGGTCTTCCACGGTGGTCAGTTATTTTTGTCTCTAAACACTGCACTTTTAGTACAAAGCACTTACAGGAATATGAATTTTGTCCTAATCGGCTACACACGCAAGCGCTGATAACACACTGCTTGTTTCCTGTTATGCTGCAACTACTTATTCAAAGCAATAGGATTTTCAAAGTATTTGTCACCAACTGTTTCAAAATACTTGCAGTTTTCAGTCTGCTTTTTCCTAAGCTCAAATGTCTATTTTAAAATATAAGATTTTTTTTTTAATTATAAGATTTCATAGGATTTCCTGCAGATTCAGTCATATTGCATATATATATGTATGTATGTGTGTGTGTGTGTATATATATATATATACATATATATATATATATATATATATACACACACATATATGTATATATATTCTGGAACAAAAAAGCTAGCACATTGGGATAGTTCTCCTAAACATCACTGAGCACCAGCATCATTAAGCACAGCTTCCAAACAGGACATTGATCCTACGGATCCAAGGCTCTGGGGACCTGAGTGAAGGGCTCAGCTGCCAGCACTGAAGACCCAGCCATCCAGCAGATAAGTTGAGAAAAAGTTGTGTAGTGTTTAAAAAGAGCCTAACCCTGGGTACAGGAGGTACTGCACTAACAAAATGACTTTTTGAAACACGGTTAATAATCGAATCTGCTCTCTGCCTTTGAGACATGCAAAACAGCACCCAGCTGGTTTCTGGAGTGTAAAATTCTTAACTTCGCACAAGATGCTTTTTTTCTAAAACACATCATTTTGTTACTGAAATATTACTTGATTATAAACTCCTTGAAGATAGAAATACAATGAGGGGGAAGACAGAGAAAGGGAGAGAGAGAGAGAGTGAGCTTGTGAAGGGGGTTCCATGTATGAAGACCCAGCCCCTTGCCCTTTGCCCCTAGAATTCTCCATCAGAAGATTCCTATGTGCTCCCACCTAGAGAGAATTCTTCAACTAGATCTGTGGGTTCTGTGACTCTTTGTTTCTGTTCACTGTGGGCTTGTGGAGGGGAAATAGCCCTCAAAGGATGAGTGAAAGAGAAGACCGACAGGTAAGCATACTGAGATGAACCAAATTACTGCCTCACAGTATTACCTGCCATTCCTACTGTCGGTCTTCAGATGGCTTGTCTCTACGTGTCAACTTCCTAGCCATGAGGACAGTTCAGAATTTCTTGTGGCACCATCGAGGCATCCATGAATATGCTATGTACACATTGTATCGAAATCATTAAAGCAAGTTTTAATCTAACAGCTGGCCTTCTCCAAGACTTCAGGTACTGCTACTCTGAAAGCTCTTTCGTGTCTGAAATCTTCCATGAAATGAATTAACTGTGCTCACTCAAAACCTGCAGTCAAATCAGCTTCCTTATTCAAGGCAGTGATGGCCAAACACCCTGAGAGAGCAATTTTGTAAACGAATTGGCAATAGACTTCCATTTCCCCATAACATGTCCATCATAAAACTGGATGAACCAATTTGGGAAATCATAACTCAGTGCAACAAGACAGTCTTGCAACTTCTGGGAGTGCAGCCCCTTCATTACTGTAAAAAGGAAGAACCTGCTCCCACGATGATGTCCAGACAGCCGGGGCCGAGGGCACAGCCCTGCGGGTCTGCCCGCACCAAACAGGCAACATCCTTTAGTCATGCTCTGTCCAGCAATTCATCTGCTGAAAACCACACGGGACCAGCCTCCCCTCACCCTCCTCAACATGGTGGCTGTAAGAGCCCCAGTTAAAAATCTCTGTACGGTGTCAGATGAGTAATAGACTTACGAGGGCTATCACTTTCTGAGGTATATAAATGTCTAAACACTATGTTGTTTTGTACACCTGAAACTAATAAAAAATAAATAAAAATAAAAACCCTGCATACAAATAGGTAACTGATCTCAAACAAAAAAAAAAAGGCACAAAAAATATACTGCAACATACAAACAAAATGATCTTATTTATGTATTAATAATAATAGCAAACTTCTATAGCATTTTCTATGCAGTAGGAACTATTCAAAATACTTTGCATGCATGGCTGGATTCATTTTCCATAACAACCTTACCTGGTAAGCACTATTGGTATTTTTATTTCACAAAGGAGGAAACAGGTACAGGAAGGGTTACCTACCCAAGGTCACAGAGTTCATGGTAGAGCTGGAGTTCCATGCTGTCATGGGAGGCATGCCATCTCAGATCCCTGAAAATAATTGCGTCCTATTCCTGCCACAATACTGAGAATAATATGTGTGTAAAGAATTGGGGGGAATCATTGCATAAGTTATGTAAATGTCTAACCACAATGCTGTGCACCTGAAACTAATATAAAATAATATTGAACGTCAACTGTCATTGAAAACAAACAAATAAATAAATAAGCAAGCCACTGCCTGCAGGAAACAACCTCTACTCCAGGCCCCAGAGGCCGAATCAAGTAGCCATTGTCCCTGCTTCTGATGGGAATAGAAAGACAGTTTATAGGCTAGAGCTGTCTGCTCAGCCACCGTGGGCAATAATGCCATGAGAAACAGCTGTCAGGAGTAACATGAGAATTGAATTTGGGAAATTCAAATTCCTGGGCTTTTATGGCCATTTTCAGTCCCTGTTGATGCAGATAATTGGGGAGTTTCCCTACTGATATAATATGAAAAAATTTAAATTAAAATGCAAAGGCAATCACAGTTTACAAAATAGTTATCACATTCATCTTCCACATGCATTAATTTCACTAGCTGCCAAGGTGACCCTATGCATGAACCATCTCTCTTTTGGCAGAGGAAAATTCTAGAATCCAGAACTATCCACTTAGCGACTGGAAGCGCCTAAGAAAATGCAGAGCTGATTGGGGTGGGTGGTTCCTGTGAACACAGTCTCTGGGATCCATCTGGCTGTGTCCAGTGTGTCCAAGTCAGGGGCTCTGGGACTTTGGAGTGTAGACCGCAAAGCTTCATCGTACAGATGGCACTCTTGCTCTGTTCTCTTCATTTTCTACAATGATTTAGGTTCAATTAGAGTACTGGCTCCCTGACAACATGGCCTCAAGACAAAGCACAGTGATATTGGACACAGTCATCCTCTTTTTGAACTATAGCAAGAATCATGGAATTGATTAGTAGCCCTGAAGCAATGGGTCACCAAGATGACAAAACATCCAATGTTCAATGCTAAGTATTGCTGGGACCCACTGCCAGGACCGGCCTAGACTGAAGCCTGATATTTGAAAACAAGACAGAAGCAAGAGCTTCTGGAATCTGGCCTGACCGCTCTACTGATGTAGAAAAGAACTAGGGGGGCTCATTCTGCTGTGTGGGTGGGTGGAGAGCGTAAGGAAAGGTTCTATCCAGTCACCTGAGCACAATTCTCACTGTGAATGGTAGTAGCAGACCAGAGTCCAGGAAAGCTATCAGCAGAGACGGTCATTCTCATATGGAGAGTGGCCAACAAAATACAGTGCTGGGGATTCAGTGGGAAATACTTACACAGAGATGTGCAGACCATCAGCCCAGGGCTGCAGTAAGTGACTGGGAACAGGGGCAGGACTACAGCTTCTGACAGGGAGGCTAGCAATAAGACGGGGTTCCATCTAGGAATGACACTGAGTGCTAGGTAAGTTAGTGGAAACAGCACAGATTTGGGCTTGGCAACTATGGCTGGTGTCAAACCATGAGAAGGAAGAAGACTTAGCATCTGGTATTTGAATTAGGTTACCAATCTAGACACAAATATCCTTCTGCAGAGACAGCTGACTGTCCCCAAATCTTGTGGTTCCCTCCCCAAAATAGACAGTTGTCACTAAGAAATAGCTTCTTGCCAAGGGATTATGTCTTCCAGTCCCTTTGGTATCTGGAAGGAGAGTAGTCTTCCCAATGGGGAGTGAAGGAAGCTATGTGTTCCTCTTCCCACCCAAGGTAAGAAACAGCCATATCTCCTTCACTCTCCTTTCCTCATCCATCAGCTCGGAGAAGACAACTACAGATAGACGGATCTTGGAACTACCACAGAGAGGGAAGCTGCCAGCAGATTAGAACAGTGCATTGGGCCACTGGGGAGCAAGGAATAAACATCCACTCTGTTAAGTGCTTAAATGTGCAGGTTTATTTGTTAGAGCAGCAACTTTAATTAAGAGGCCATGATGAGACCAGAAATAGCTGTGACCTGACTGGGACACAGTGGCCAACACCCCAGCTGCCTTCTCCAATTCGCTAAGTAGAACTGAGCTATGAACACTCTGGCTGTTTCCATCCTTCAGATGCACCATGACTGCCCTCCCTTTAGTGGCAACAATGCGAGTCAGCCAGTACCCACCCAGAAAGGCTGCTGCAAGCCAGGGCTGAGCCTCACAGGGATTTCCTTTCAAAGCTGCCATTTCCTCTGCCCTCAGCACCTCCCACCCCGCACCTTGAAACTCTATCCTCTGACTCCATATCTGAATCCCATTCTGCAAGACATTGTTAGGTCAAGTTTAAGCCCCCACACTCTGCCTGTGACTTCCTGCCTTTCTTCATGGAATTATACATACCATTTGGCAGCCCGTCTAACCCAAAACCATCATTCCCTCCCCCTGAGCCTGCAGTGCAGGGAGTCCTAGGTTTGAATCCTAGCCGTGTACTCTCTGTGGGACCTTAGCCATGTTTCTAATGTAATTAAGCCCCAACCTCTTCATCTGAAAAACAGAAAGTCCTTCTCCCTCGCAGATGGACTGTGGAGGTTATGTATGTACAGCGCCAGCATAAAGAGGTTCTTAGCCAATGCACTATCAGCAGGTACGTATGAGCAACTTCCATACCCCAAGTTCTCTGCCAATGCTTTCTGTTCACCATCTTACGCCTCCAAATGAGGCTCTGAGGAAGTTATCTTTATGCTGGTGTTGCTTATAAGAAATGAATAGATAACATGTGGTTCATTCCAGGTCACACATCTGGCAAATGGAAGGTCCTGAACTAGAGCCCCACAGCCACCTCCTGGTCCAGTGTTCCTTCTACCACGCTCTGGCTAGCCTGGAACATGGACTTCTAATTTACATCCTGTTCCATGGTTTAGTCTGACAACCCATAGCTTCCCTGTATTTTGAAGAAAGCTAAGGGCTTAAAGAAAGATCTTTGAACTTGGAGTTGGGGTTGAGAAATCTGATTCTACTACTTAACCTGGTGTATAAACTTGAACTAGATTTCTACTTCTGTGGCTTCTGTTTCTTCCCTCAAGAAATGAGGTGAATAGGCGAGATGAGTCATAATGAAGAGGAACTCACAATTGAATAGCTTGCTGGCTGCTCAGCTCGATAATCCTGCCTTGTTTCCTCTTCCGGCTTGACCTGACCCCAGGCATTCATGACTAAATTTGATATTATCCTAAGGTTGTCCCTAAAGCCTGACCAAAATCACAGGTCCCCAGGCCTGAGACCAGTCCATGCTGATAGTAAAGACTCGGTTCAGATTCCTGTGTGTGTGCCCACGACCCCTGCCCTGGACAACGCATTGCACCATCTGTTTTGGTTATCTATTGCTATATTTAACAAGCCACTCCACAATATTTAAAGCAGGGTTGTCCAAACTGCAGCCCACGGGCCAACTCCGGCCCCCAATCCATTGTTAATTGGCCTGCAGCAAATTCCAAAAATATATTTACTTTACTTAAATAAACCAGGTGAGGCAATACATACTTCACCTCGAATGAGTGGCCCGGTTGTTTGTGTATTTTACTGCATATGGTCCTTGGTGAAAAACATGGAAAAAAGTTTGGACACCCCTGGTTTAAAGCAACCATTCTAGTTTGCCCAGTTACATGAGTCAGGGATTCAGGAAATGTTCAGCTGGGCGACCCTCATTTGGAGTTTCCCAGACAAGTGCAGTAAGATGGTGACAAGGCTGCAGGTATCTCCTGGTTCCCCTGCATGGGACGTCAGATGCTCACGGAGGTGGCTGCCAACCAGGAACTTCATTTCCTCCCCAGCTGAGCCTTTTTGGGGTTTCCTCAGAGCCTGGTGGCTACATGCCAAAAGGGAGTGTCCTGAGAGTGAGCATTCCAGGAGAATGGAGATGGAAGCCGTGTGATTTCTGAGGACCCAGCTTCAGAAGTCCCAGTACAGCACTTTACTGCATTCCGTAGGACAATCAAGTCATAAGACCAGCTCAGGCTCAAGGGGAGGAGACATGTATTCCATTTCTCCAGGGGAAGAATAACAAAGAACGTGTGGCCCTCTTTCCCTTCCACACTATCACTGTAGAAGAACAGCAGGTCTGGCTACCTAAAGCTACCTTAAGGATGACTACTTTGCATAAGTGAAAATAGAGTTTGGATCCTTCTAAACCTGGAAGACACTAGTTTTGTCCATGTAAATGAATTCCTGCCAAGCCCAGACATCCCCGCTGATACAGAGGGAGTGGAGCGAGCCCTCTTGCTGGCAAGTTGATTCCTTCTACGACAGTGCCCCTCTCCTCCACAAACCGCACTGGGTTCCACAAATACTTGCCATTTCCAATACACAACAGCTTAATAGATTCCTACAGAGCCTACACGGAGCCTTCAAGGGGTGGCTTCTAAGAGGAACTTCAAAAGGCATTGTCCATCCTTCCACTTCACCTCCAGGATTCCCATGTATTTGATGAAAGGAATGTGAGAAATTCGGCACCTGAATAAAATATTAGAATTTATCTCAGAAACTTTTGATGCCTATGCTTTAAATACTGGACTTTAGGTTAACCCACACTTAGTCCAGATATGAGAAAGGGGCCGTTGGAAGGACACCATCTATTGACAAAGATGCAGACGTGTTATTTATCTCTTCTTTTTCCCATCTCCGAGTGATGGGCGTGCACCATCAGTGTTGTTAAATATAGAAATATTTTAACTGGATAGGCTGCTCATATCTAGTTTATTCTACACTGGGACTATAAATCTGGGCCCTGGAAACTGTTCAGTCATGACTCCATTCCACCTAACAAAATTGGAACAGAGCTAATATGTACCTCTCAGGGTTGTTGCAAGATTAAGAGTTAACATATGTTAAAGCACCGAGTGCCTAGCACACGTTGTTGGATGAGTATGAACAAGACTTCCAGCCTGTTCTCTTGGCCGTCAGCCTGGTCCTGCCCCTGGCACCAGTGCCCTGAGCCCAGCTGATTGCTTTCTCTAGTCCTGGCATACAGCCCCTATGTGCACTCGACCATGGTCGCAATCACTGCCCTGGGCCATGTCTGTTCCCACACAGTTGCCCATCTCACATGCCCCTCATTCTGTAGAGTTACTACTGATCTTAGTGTTTTGTCCACAGACTCAGTCAAAGCCATGTGACACATGTGAGTCTGAGACTTAGCACACACATAATATGAAAAACAGACAATGACCAATGTCACTCAGTCTTGAACGTTTCCTTTGTGTGTATGCTGTGTTTTCCTCTCTAAATATTTGCATGACGTTTTAGTATAATGAGAGATTCCTTCCAAGTTCATGATCCAGGTTGACGTATGCTTAGTCAGCGATATCTTTAGAGTTGTCTTGGAAATCAAATCTACATTAATAGAAAGGGTAGCCATCAGACATTTCTAGGGCTAGTCTGATTTACTATGGAATGTTCTAGTCTTGCTGTTCATATCGACCTCTTAAACACAATCATGTATGAGTTTGTGCTTACCAAGAAACATGGCTCTTTAAAAATATATTTATCATCTTCCTAAGCTCCCCGTGAATTTCTCTATATAATTGTGGTCCATCTGAGGACAGATCAGGGATACATTTGGTCATCTGGTTGTCACAGTGCATCCCAACCTTTTTAACTTTTAGAAAATTATATTTATCTATCCCATTAGCATAAATATTGGGTGTGCTGAAGCAGGAGCTTATGGGTCTGGGATGCCAGGAACTGCAAGGGCCAAGGGCATGTAGGCATCGTTCTCAATCTGAAGGTTAGGGAGCTCTAATTTGCAGATGCTGGTGGCCCATCTATCAAATGGGAGAAATAAGTAGACGTCCAACCCTAAAGAGCTCACAGTGTCATGGGGGACACTGGAATGATCACAACCAGATGAAATAAAGAAATGGATGAAATAGATTAACACCATCAGAGCAAAACACACAGCACAAGTCACAGTAAAATCATGTGTTGAACTGCAGGTAACTTACCAATAATGCTGTCATAACTTTGGGGTCAGAAGGCTGTGGTGAAGAGGGTGGGACTTGAGCAAGATGTGAGGATGAGGAGAATTTAGATAAATAAAGGTAGGAAGGATTCTAGATGAGGATAACAGCACTCGTGAAGACGTGGCAGAATGGCCATGAATTCTTTGTGGGTGGAATGGAGAGAAGACATCTTGCTAGATATTCAACGAGGCTGTAGTTGTGAAATTCCCCTATAGACTATACAGTACCTATTAATGTCAGGTATTATTAGGAGCATTTTTATTAGAGTGGATATTGTGGAAATTGGAGTTAAGCTGAGGATGGTTCTCATTTCATTTCCCCTATCCTAGGTGTATAATTGTGCACAGGTTGTTTAAACCAACACAGCCTCAGGATCTTTGGGCATATGAGGTTCTTGAGAGGCTTGGAGACCCTCTATGTAGCATATTTCCCATAGTTCTTGGAGATACTCACTTATGGCGTCCAGCACGAGTGCCCCTTCTGCATCATTGTTGTGTATTTTGTCTTCTACTCTACGAGGCAGCTGTTCCAAGTGTTTAAGGCAGGGTTGGAAATCCTTATTTCTGAAACCCCTGATTTCTGTTTGCTCTCATGTGTCCTAACTGACTATTATCCCTCTCTTTGGGTCAACCTGAAGTCAGAGTGACTCATCTCCAATCGGAGCTCAGCCAGATGGTGCATTTGCTGTGCTGTGGCTCGTCTGCAGCCCCAAGGCGGCATCTCAAAACCATGCTTCCAAGCTTTTGGGTGACCAGTATCACCAGGGCGCTTACCAGATCCTCCCCTGGAGATTCTGAACCAGTGGGTCTGGGCCGAGTTCCTCCAGATTATCTTTATGATCAAGGAGGCTTGAGAAAACTAACGTGAAGCCAGCGATATCCTCCCTGCTCCGAGGAAATAAAAGGTCTGGATAAGCTGGAGTTGGCCTCATACAGCAAACTCCTCACATGCTTCCATGGGGTTTGGGGAGTGATGGAGATGCTCTCAGAAAAAATGTACTGATTTGGAGAAGATTTGTAGAATGTAAGACGCACCTTTCGTCACAAAATGCATTTCTTTCTTACAGCAAAATGCATTTGCTGTAAAGATACATAAAATTTTTACTTGTCAATTATACCTTAATAAAGATGGGGATAAACTGGAAAATTCTCAAGTTAGAAAATGAAATTTTTCTTAATCAAGATGTACTTCAAATATTTTAGGAGAAACCCCATTTAAAATCTTCAATGCTGGCTTTCAAATCTTATTAAACTTATTTAATATTCTTTTCCTTGATATATTTAGTTTATTCAAAACATGATTCATCTGAAAGTTACAGGGTTTTTTTTGTAATTTTCAAATAGTACATGGAAATTCTTTGCCAGATTTAGTACTAAGAAAACTGCTGTGCCTTCTGCTGGATCAATGAAGCTTTCTTTTATAGGATAATGAGAGCAACTTGACACCTGAATTTGAATAATCATAAGACAATTAACTCCTAAATATTAGATTGGTGTAAAAGTAATTGCAGATTTTGCAATTATTTTTAACCTTTTAAACCGCAATCACTTTTGCACCCACCTAATATAATCAACTTCTAAATATATCCACACGTTAGCAGCATTAGTTGTAAATGCATCAAAACTGGATGACATATCATTTATATCATACAGAACCAATAGTTGAAATACCTACGAAAGAACACTTATAAACTCATTTATATAAAAAGTGACAAATTATTCCTAAATCTTATCACATGTCTATTTTTGAAAACCTTTCACTCTGCCTTGATGTGTTCTTAACAGTTGTTCGATGACTATACCATAAGCCAACTGAATTAAGCGATGGGGGAAATTTTATCTATTTCACAAATAATCACACAAGATTTACAAACAAATCTGGAATCTTGGGATTTTATAGACAGTTCACTATGACCTACCTTCTTATTTTATGGAGGGCAAAGCTGGCAGCCGGAAAGTTTATGGGATATGTGGGGCCTGGGTCAGGAACCCCAGGACAGACGCAGGCCCTAGGCACCTGCTGCCTAAAGGAGTCCAAGCCATGATGTACCAACAGGACTTCGCACTCCATCCTCAAAGCCTGTCACTCCTCAGGGCCCCATTGGGGACTTGTTAAGTTGGATTGAATTCAACCACTTTTATCAAAACCATTGAAAAGTTTGAGGAAAAGATACCACAAAGCATGAAATTCACTCTCTAAAAAAAAGTATTCCTATAGACATTTCAAAAAGTAGAATCAACAGAGTAACAGACGGGTTTTTGTTCAGGAAAAGACCAGGGAGGGGCAGGCAGCCTCGTGTCAGCTCAAGCTCTGCAGATGCTGGATAATTTTAGACCTCATTTATTCACAGAGAAAACAAAATGTGGCCTCATTACAGTTAAGAAGGGGTTATTTGAGGCCAGCAGCTGATGCAAACTTAGTAAACACATACCCATAGAAAGATACATAAATATGGCGATCTATGCCAAAAATATAAACTGAAAGTGCTTCCCCATCTGTCCATGCCTCAGAGGACAAGTGGGTGCTCCCTGGGCCCCCCAGAGCTCCTGCCAGCACAGGGGCACAGACACACACAAAATGGTCATTATACAGAAGCAGGACTATGGATTGTTCCGTATAATTGTTCTTAGTCCAGCCTCATAACCAGAAGTGTGGTTGACTTTATAAAATGATTGCATAACACTTATCCCCACAGGGAACACTAAGTGTGGAACCAGGGAGCACTCCTGGCACCGCTTGCAGCCAAGTCTCTCTGGGGGTGCCCCTCGGGGTCCTCATGTCCAGCTACCCTGGCCACGTTCAGGGGCCCTGGAGATCCCTGGAGATCCCCCCCAGGCCCCCAGTGCACCGATTTCAGGACCCTCCAACACCCATATTTATGCAAATTGTCTCTGTGCAGAACAAAGGCTGTGGGGACAGGCCTGGATTTGAATTCTGGCTCAGTTCCTCACTAGCTGCACGACCCAACTTAGCTAATGTGCCAGTGTCCCAATGGGATAATGACGTTACCTGCCTTATCGGAGCATGTGAGGAGTAAAGGAGCAAGTGCATGTACAGCGCTGGGCACACACGCTGAACGACAGAGATGGCGGCCACTGTACTGCTACACAAACTCATGTCCCTTGGGAAATGAGCATACGCCATTAAAGGTGACAGAAAACAGGAGCTCCGCAGCGGTGAGCAGTGTCCCTCATGCCTCTCACCCCCATCAGGTGCTCGTTTCCCGTTTTCTTCATTCAGCCACCATCCTACCTTCCGGAAGCCTATGTCCGCCCCGTTATGTCCCCAACAGATAGTAGAAGCCAAAGTAAATACGTATTTAATCCGTCATATCTCTCTGTCCTTGTCCTACTTTTCTTCATTGTTGTACAATTTCTCAAGAACAGTGTTCAAAAGAGAAAAAGCAAAATCAAAATACAGACCTGTAAAAGTCCACAGCAAAGTCCAAACCTGGCCCACAGTCTCATAGAGAGAAAGCCTGTAAGTGCCACCTCTTTCTTATAGGTCACATCAGAGAATGGGAGCCCAGCAGTAAACACAGGAGGAATGAAAAGCAATCATTCCTAAAGAAACGAAAGGCCTCTGAGAATGAGTTTCCCCATTGCAGTGACCTGGATGGAAAGCTGTCACTGCTGTGAAGCCATCCCCATGTGGCTAAGTCATCTCCTCTGCCTGCAGAGGCCTTTCACTCGGCTGGAAGCATTAAATTTGCACACAGAGCTCTAAGTTACACAGCTGTATCCTTGGGACAGGCACAGAAACAGACGCCCAGCAGCTGACTGGAACCCCACCAAGCATCTGGTAAGCGAAAAAGGTACGACTCAAATCCGGTTCTTCCACATGCAAATCCAGGGCTTCTTCCCACTGCCAACACCCAGCTCCGTGGTCCTGGTCTCCCCAGGCTGCTCCCACGGTGGCACTTACCCCCCACCCTATAGCCCTTATGGCTGGTCAGGCCTCCTCTCATCCATCCTGCAGTCCACCTACCTGCTGGCTACCTGGCCTGCAATTGAAGGTGAGAGTGAGATGGGCGTGTTAACGGGCATTCTTTGAAGTCAAATATCAGATCTCAAAGGACTGATTAAGGGAAGAATTTTTAAATTATGTGAGAACAGTGGCAGATATAGTACATTTTGTCTCCTTTCTTTCCTCTTCTCCTTTCACTTCTTCCTCCTCTTATTTTGATATCTAGTAGAGTCCTTCTTCCTGGAGGGCATCTTGCCAGCCAAATAACTCACAGTGCAGGGTGGAAAATGCTGAACTGTGGCTTGCTGCTTCCTTCTGGCGCCTTAGACCTAGGGACCCAGCGTTTGGATAGGCAGCCCATTTCCTAAATTATTTCCTCACAGAAGGAAACATTAAGGTACACATCTTGTATAAAAGGAAAGAAGGGAGGGAGGGAGGGAGGGAGGGAGGGAGGGAGGGAGGGAGGGAGGAGGAACGGAGGGAGGGAGGGAGGGAGGGAGGGAGGGAGGGAGGGAGGGAGGGAAGGAGGGAGGGAGGGAGGGGAAGAAGAGGGGAGGAAAGGAAAGGGAAGGAAGGAAGGGGAGAAAATGAGGAGAGGAGAGGAGAGGAGAGGAGAGGAGGGGAGGGGAGGGGAGGGGAGGGGAGGGGAGGGGAGGGGAGGGGAGGGGAGGGGAGCGGAGAGGAGAAAAGGAAAAGAAAAGAAAGAGATGGTGAAGTGAGGGGAAAAAAGAAAACGACAAAAAGGAAAAAGGGGAGGGAGGAAGGAAATAAAAAGAAGACCTTATTCATGGCCCTAAAGAAACCCTATTTGTTCAGCTCTCACAAAATTTGCGATGCGTGGCTCAGAATTTGAAAACAAAGAGGCAGCTGTGCAGACTGGGCAGGACCCACACGAGCGCGATCTGCGAGGAGCCGGGCACCCAAGGCCCGTGCCCTTCCCATGTGCTTCCTGCTCGGTGTTCAGCCTACCTGATGCATGATGGAGGCCTTTTCACATGTGTCTGTGAAATGAATACACACCCTACATAACTGTAGTCGTACACAAAATGTTTTTAAAAGGAGGAAGAAAAATCTCCAAGTCCTCAAAAAATTCCTTGTAGCTAGTTCATCTTCATCTACTTTATCTACAGAAGCCAATAAGCTCGGTTGGAACAAATAGGTTAATAAAACCAAGGCAGATGGCCAGCTATTAATTTTATTGCTTCTCTGCAGCCATTACAGATTTATCTTTTACAGTCCTACCGTAATCAGGGTGCAAGCTCCCCTGAAGCCATTTGGTGCCTCGGCAAGCAAGCCAGACCCATGAATTTCTAAGAACGCTGTACCCACCTTAGTCCCCTCCTTCTCATCCTGTCAGGGATCACGAAAAAGCCCCTGTCTTGAAAGCACCATTCTAAAACTGGGGTTTAGGGTTACACTTCGATGCTGCACTCTTTTGTTAATTTTCATTTATCTCACTTGAAATGTGTGACTCTTAGAAGAGTGCTTCAGGTACCTTTGGACGCTTTGTGAAGGGTGAAAGAGCTTCTGGCCCAGGTGGTATGAGAACTTCGACCCTGAAGTTTTCCCTCCCTCCACCACCCCCAAATACACAGGGATGACAGAGAACAGGTAACTGGAAGGTTAGGATGACACAACTGAGTACAGAAGAGGTACATACATTTCTGTCAGCAGAAAAGGAAAAGAAACCCAAAGAGGAAACTAAGGCTGAACTACTGCACCAGCTGTGAGGCAGACAGAGGAGTCTGGGAGGGAGACTCTGTTAGGTCACTGGGGGTCAAAGCGAACCCTCCCCCCACCCCCATCCCCTAACCCCCCTACCCTCCCACTCCCCATCTGAATGGGCTTGGATCAGACTCCTCTTCCTGCAAAGGAAGGCTGAGACTGGGAACCCATGTGCCAGGGCTCAGGTGAGCTGCTTATCTAGGAGGCAAGAGGAAGCTGGCCCGGCTCACAAGTAGAGCCTGAGCGTGAACAGCACAAGGCTGTTTGCTGACTACGTCAGGGCCCGAAGCATCGGGACAACATATGGCTCTGGACTATGGGCTCCGGGGAAACGGGGATGGACGCTCCATAAATGACTAGACACCCAGACCAACAGAGAAGAAAGGGAGATGAGGGAGGGGAAAGGGCAGGGGATCTACAGGGACAAGCCCACAAATCAGAAATGAGAAACACGAATGCTAAGAATGATACACAGCAAAACCAACCACCAGGAAATGAAATGATCCCAGGAAAACAAAAATAATTTACAAATGTGAAAAAGAACTTTAAAAGAAGACTATTTTGATACTCAGCAATTATAGTAAGAAAACAATCCACGAAAAAAAATTAGACATTCTGAAACAAAAACAGAGTAGCAGCCATGAAAAATAGTCAATCAAAAATCCTTGAAATTAAAAAAGTTGTTTGTGAATTACAAATATACAATAAAAAGAATAAACATATAGACAACAAATGTTTAAAAACTGAAGAGTTAGAGAAGTGTTAGCTAACACTACGGTGGTAATCGTTTACAATATAAAAGTTGTACACTTTCAACTTACACAAGGTCATACATCGATTACATCTCAATAAATAGGGAGGGATTAAAGAATTAGAAAATATTTCGTAAATGTATTAATAATATGCAACGCAGAGATAAAAAGTTTAACATGTGAAAAAGACAGAGAATCTCTACACACATCATTGTATAAATGTAAAACATATCTGAGACTTAAAGAAATCTTGAAAGCCACCAGCTTGAAAATACTGCTTATCTGAAAAGAACCATCAATTAGTCTGAAAGCTAACATTTCATCAATGACAATGGATGACAAAGAAGACCAGAAGACAATAACATCTTCCACGCATTCAGGGGAAAGTAATATCAGATAAGAAGCTATCATTCTAAAGGAAAAGGAAAGGAAAGATTTTCAGAATGCAAAAATAGGACAGTTTACCACCACCCTTCACGTTTTCTATATAATGTTCTACAGCTACTAAAGTATGCATTTAAGGGCAGGGAAGTAACCTTCAGTGAATGAATGCTCTATCTGTGGCAAAGCACATTTCGGCAGCACCTGAGAAGGCCCTCAAGCAAGAGCAGGGTGACAGCTACCCTTGAGGTAAAGATATCAGCCTACAGGGACATATCTTAGCTCAGGAGAACTCAGGTGGGCCGAGGGGATGTGGAGAGTGGCAGCAACAGCAGCTGCTACATGCTGACAGTGTCGAAATTGTCCCTTGGAAGAGAGCATATCAGACTGTCTTCAAAAAATAGTCACATGTCTCATAAAAGACACCCTCAACAAGTGAAGCAGAAAGTTTCAAAATACACGGCATGAAAAAAAAATACTAGGGGTACAAAAAGATGTACACAAGTGGACACTTTGCTCAAGCAGTAGTTCACTGTAATCAGAAGTGTCTGGACGCTAATGGGAACCACTCTGAGCACCTCTTGTCACTGCAGAAGTCAAACATGACTTATATTCA
Organism: Rhinolophus hipposideros; assembly: GCF_964194185.1. Taxonomy (NCBI): domain Eukaryota; kingdom Metazoa; phylum Chordata; class Mammalia; order Chiroptera; family Rhinolophidae; genus Rhinolophus; species Rhinolophus hipposideros. Next base: position 96,802,620 of record NC_138053.1, read on the forward strand.
TCTTTTGTTACCAGCACATATTGAATATTACAATTTTAATACAGTTTTCCTTTCCTAAAATGTGTGTACAGTTTTTTTGGCACTCTGTGCATATACAGAGCAGAAGTCCTCACACCTGTGTATAAGAAAATTCACAAGGAGCTTGGTAGAGCGATGGCTGTAATGACAACAAACCAAATACCATATTTTCATCAGGAGAAGAGCTACATAAACTGCACTATAGTCATATAAAGAACACTGCACCGCACCTAGACCCCAAGTATCAAAATCAGAGGGTAAAATCTAGTGGGGCCACCCTAATCTAGTCAACAGAAGTAGTAACACTCTGTAAGTATACAAATAATTTATATTTCAGTATATTTCACTAAGTTCAACTTGTCTTCTAATACAATGCAACGTTTTTGAACTCTTAAGATTGCTATATATTTATGACTGGCCATATTCATGATGAATCTTTCCTTGAATTGATTTGCCGTGAAAAGTTTTCCAATAAGGAATAGAGAATTTTAAACAAAGACATTCCCTTTATATAAAGTCATATGCCCAAAGATGTTCACTGGTTTTACTAATAATTAAAAGTTAAGCATTCTGTGTAAGTAAATGCTTGCATGTTTTCAAAGGATGCAGACATTTAAAATGAAGGTTATAAAGAAAAAGTTTCTGAAATAGTATAGATAAAATGATTCTAACTAAGTTCACAGAGAGAGAAAAGTACACAGAAAAATAAAGCAGAAAAATCACCATAGGGTGAAAGAAAAGAATTTAGGAAACAATGGTGATAATAGAAATTGATGAAATAAACTGATTAACCTAAAAGCCTACCACTTACCATAGCAGCAAAAAAAGAAAAAAAGAAAAAGAAATATTTAGATTTAAATATAACAGACAATGTACAAGATTTCTATGCAGAAAAGCACAAAATACTGAGGGAAAAACAAATCAAAGAAAACCTGAATAAATGGAGAGATACAGCATTTCATGAGAAATGTTTGTAAAAGCTGATGGAACTGTGCCACGAAGAGGGTGGGTTTTACTATATGGAAGTTATGTCTCAATACATGATTTAATTATTAAAAGCTGACAGTTTTCTCCTAATTCCTCTGTCTGCAAGAGCACGAGTCTCACATCTGGGTGTCACTGAGCAAAGAAACCCTTTGAAAAGTGTAGCGAGTTCATGTGGCTAGGGATGGTTTTGAGGTAGGAAATTGCAAGAGGAAGGGCTCATTTCCTCAGAAAGGTGGAGAGAGGCAGACCCTAAGAAACAGGCAGGAAAGGGGGGATAGAAGTGCCCCCTGTGTGGTACAGTAAAGGCAACACAATAAAGATCCCTGTCTCCCTAGGGTACCCTGCGTTCTGAAACCCAGGTGGAGAAGTCGCAGTGCTATGTAGGAATAAAGGTGGCTCAGCGACCTTTATAGAGGAAAGAAAGTGCATGAACAGATTCCAAAGCATGTGTGCTGCTACCCTTCCATAAGAATCGTACCAATTCAGTTGAATCCATATTGTCAGACTCTGGGCTGGGTCCTAGAGCCAGCTCTGGAGACATGCCTCACAGAGCAGGTCCCCCAGGAAGGCTCCCGGCTACACCACAGCACTCAAGAGACTGACACCCTTTGGAGAGCTGCCCCATTGGCTCTGTTCCCAGAACCCCCAGGGAAGCCACACCCTTAGGAGGTGACCAAGCTGGAGAGCCCCACATATCTGGGTAACTGTGTCTTGTGCACGCTAGCTGAGTCCCAACTCTTCCCATGGATGTATTCTTTAAATTGGGTGAACTACACGCTTTTCTTACAAGTTGCAAGAGTGCAGGAGACACAAGAATGCCTCAAAATGAGGTTGGATTCTAGAGCATCTCAGCAAACGTGAAAGGGAGCCCAGTAAAGGCCGGTTGTTAAACAGGCAGAGGGCCCCTGTACAGTTCACCTTCCCTCTGTATCAGCCTCAGCCTCTCCGACATCAGAACACATCCCACAAGTTCATTCAGACACAGTGAAGGTCCAAGCATTGGGGCACGAAATGTAAGGAGCTGTAGGGTCTAGTAAAATAACCACAGACGGATAAAAAGACCTAACGCCTTATATTAAACTTCTTAATAAGGCTCAGATCTCTAAGTCTATGCATAGAAACTGGCAATTCTATATACAATAGGTGGCTTTTGCCACCAAAAGTCTATTAATGTTAATGAAAAAGCTAAAGCGTTTCTTGCAAAATAAGTTTGAAAAGGAACCTCTTACTGAAATATTTGAAAAACAATATGGTTATATAAAACTAGAGAATATGAACGAATTTTAAAATCTGCATTAAAATGAAAATGGGAAAGTCACTTTATAACCCACACAGGTACTGAATTTTATAGTAAAGTGAGATAATGAAGCAGAACAAAAATCTTCACAGTAAATATTCATTATTAACTGGAAACCTGTGAAACTTGAACGATATAGTCTAATTCATTCCTTTCCTTTTTGTCCTTATTTCCGTTTAGATGAATGTGAAGAAACTATAGAAAACAAAGTGGACCATTACTGAAACTACTTAGAAAATATCAAATATTGGATAATGAGAATACAGTGTAGATGTCAGAGCAGAGCTGAAGGTCATGGAGGGTCAACCAGGATGGAAAACACAGACCAAGGGAATATTTATGTTAACATCAAGTTCAACAGCACATAATGACTTTTTCATAGGAAAATCTACAGCCATCCTTGGTTAACCGTTGTATGAACCATGAAATAACTGACCTGATTCATAGTTTCCAAAAATGAAAGCAACTCAAATACCCTGCAGGTGGTGAATGGATAAACCAATTATGGTCCATTCATACGATGGAATACTACTCAGCAATGAAAATGAGTAAACTGATCCATGCATCTCAGTGGGAATACAGCACATTTTATATAACCCATTTCATTGTTCTCCCATCCCTACCAAAACATGGAATAATATCGCTTGGTGAATAACAATAAACATGATAATGAAAAAGGATCATGGCCCATACTAAGCACATGTTTACTGTATGCTGAGCATTGTTCCAAACGTGTTACATGTACTCACTCATTTAATCCTCACAGCGTCTCTATGAAGTAGGTGCAGTGACTTTTCCTATTTTTAAATGAGAAAAATTCAAGGACAGGAAAGTCACTGACTGACTTGTTCAAGGTCACACAGCCAACAACTGGCACAACCAGGATTCAAGTCCCATCTGTGTTAGCGTCATCTGAACACCCCAGAACCTGAAACTACCTTCTTCTTGTGAGAGGCTGGCTTTTATTGAACTCTTCCAGAAGTTCTCCTTGGCTGCACCACAGTTCCTTCCGCAGAAACCCTGCTCTGAAATGCTAAATCATGTCTTAACAGACAGACAATATCCTCCAGGTTGAAAGAAAAATGTATGCTGACCTGGCATGTGTTGCTTCCGGGTTTGCATAAAGTAAAGTTTATTTATAACATACTGTCATTATTTTTAAGTTGTTCATTTTAGACATGCTAGCTTCCCTTTAAAGCATGCCTCACATATTTCCATATGAATATTCCATTGTGTTGACAATCACCCAATAAATAAACATTTTAATTGGGGTGGAGGTGGGGATTATCCCTACATTTGTTTCAGTGTCATTTTCGAGCAGAGTCGTCAGTGAAACTGAGAAAAAGAAATGGCACATGTGCCGAGCCAGCAGGTGTTAGACACTGTCCTATAGCAGGGAGGCCCCGAGTGGACACCTATGGCCACCGCCTCACATTCCAACCCTCGAAGCCAAGAGCAGGGAAGGAGGAGTCACCTCCAGACAGGCTCTCACGAGGAGCCTTCCTGCCATTTATACAGCTGTGTATCCGTCCCCTGGCACAGAAGGGAGGTGTGAGATAAATTGTTTAAGAACTTGCAATGCAATTTGAAGATTGTTTTCAAGGTATTGGGGCTTTTGTTCCTACCAAACTATGCTGTTTTTACATTAAATGATACAGAACAGTGCAGAAGCTTGGATGACCGAAGAGCTCTGAAACAGTTTGCAGGCTAGGAAATAAAGGAAGGGGCAGATTTGAGTGACTCTTTAAGATTGCATTCCTAGAGTGGGAGAACAAAAGAAGGAGAAGAGGCATGTGCATGGAGCACAACCCCTGGCTTGCAGATGAAAAAGCTGAGACTAGGGGCTCACTGATTTGCAAAAAGTCAAATAAATACATGGAAGGTGAACGAGGAGGAATGTAATACATAATCGAGAGCTAGTAAAACTACAGCAAAGAACTGAAGTCTGGAATCTTGGACAAGTTCCAAGTTCAAAGACAAATCTGCTAGTTGTGCCAACGTGCTAGGATACAGGGAGGTGGTGTGGGAGAAGCAAAGCGGGCGGTGCATGCAGTCAGCTGTGTGCCTTGGATAAACGTCCCTGAGAATCAGCGCCTCTCTTAACTGAGCCTAATAGTAACCCTGGCCGACCTGACTGCAGAGTTACTGCAAAGATCAAAGGGCACACTCTGTGGGACTTTTCTTTTGAAAGCGAGAAGCACTGTACAAATGTTAGCTCTTAGTATCGGGATTTTAGCCATCAATATGCAGGCAGGGCAAACCCAAGAGATGGCATTTCTCCTAGTTATATTGTTAGGGTTAAAGCTAAGTGTGGCAGGAAAGCAGAACAATGATTATGATTTGGGGATAGAAGTTCTTTTTCCTTCTTCTTCTTCTTTTTTTAAGTGGCCCTGAGTAGCAACGAATGGAGCTGATCATTGGCATCAACTGGGAGAATCCTGGCTTACTTTTAGTATAATTGTTCCCCTTTTCAACCCAATTCCTCATCCCATCTCCTGACCTCCCCACCATGGGGACCACTGCCATTTGCTAAATCCTTCCAATGCACCTCCCCTAACAATATCTCGATGTGTTCATCCATGTATAGTTTTGCTGTTGGTTGTGTGTGTTTTAATTTATTTCCAGGGTTATTATGTATTAAATCTCATCTCTGCGTTGCTATTTTCACAGCAACATTTGTTCCTGCCATCTGCAAGGATATACTTCCTCCTCTGTCTCTGCATCGTATTCTGTCCTATACATGAACCACACCCTATTTATCCATCCCCTCCTACTGAGCACCTCGCCTAACTCTGATTTTTTACTACAGGGCCCATGTCTCCTTGGACGTTTAGGCAGAGTTCTCAGAGACTATATAAGGAGCAGTGGAATTGCTGAGTTTTATGATACCTACTTACTCGGTTTCACTAAGCACTGCAGATTGCTTTTCAAAGTGGCTGTGTCAGTGTTGACTTGTGGCAGATGAGCAGGACGGCTCCATTTCTGCCAGAACACCCCATCACAGCAGTTGGAATTATTTCCCCTTCCTCATTCAGTCAGCACACTTTTTATTTGTACATTTTTTTATTCCTTCATCAGTTTTCCCAGATCCTTTCAAAGAACAAGTTTTTGATTTTATTGTTTAGTTCAACTGTTTTTTTGTTTGTTTTTGTTGTCTGCTTTCTAATTTATTTAGTGATGAGGGCTTTGTGGTATAGCTTACTTTATCACATTGATCTATCAAACTAAAGTCAAAGTTGTTAAGTAACTACAAGTATATAGTTACCCATTCTTCCTAGTTCTTACTCGTATGTATTCTGAAGCCATATTTTTAGGTTTTAATAGGAACGTGATTTTCATTTTCTTGATTCGTTATCTTCTTGATTTTGATCAGGCAGAAACAAATATCAGCTCTGAGTAGTGCCTCAACTTTGTTGTGTGAAATCCCTATTTTTCCTTCACGATATTTTTCACTTAAAAATGTATCATTATCTGATATTGCAATCTACACTGGCTTTCTTTTAACTTTTAATATATATTTTGCATTGTTTATTTTTAACCTTTCTGTAGTCTTTTGTTGAATCTCTCATGTCTCTATGTAAAAATAAACAGGTTGCTTATAAATACCAACTGAAATCTTTTTCAAATTAATATAAATGGGCTAAATACTGTACTCCAAATATGTGCAGATTGAACCACAGATTTAAGCTATGGAACTGCTGAACCAATTTGCTTGAGCATAAATACACCCACCTCCTGTTTAAGTGACTCCATTTTAAGCCTATTGCCTTATTGTTGAACACTACTAAGTTTCTAAATATATAATTGTCATATTTCTGTTATCAATAGTTTTATCTCTCTTCAAACCTTTAAAAATGAAATGAAAAAACAGGAGAGATCAAAATACTGAAACATTAAACTTTGATAGGAGACTGCAATGCTGGGCGGGGGTTTGGGGGTGGAGGCGCACCTGCCCTGCAGGCTGTCTGGGAATCCTATCTGATTCCTGGCTGGGCTCTTGGGCTTGCCTTAATCTTGGGCATGCATTACTTACTTCTTACTCCACGCTTGTTACAATTATTTGCAGCATAAACATTATAGTTAGTGACATTAATGAAGTAACTGCTTTACAATTGTCTATAGCTATGAATACAGCCAAGATAAAATTTTGTATCTTTTTTTCACTTACTATTATATCACAAAATAAAACGTTTTCCCACATACTACTACTTAGACTTTATTACCTGTTTCATATTTGTTTAGTATTCTATCAAATTAATGCACTGTATTTTATTTTCCACTCCCCCATTTTTGTTTGTATTTTGTTTCTACAATTTTAGTAGCATTTCACAGATTACTTTTTACTATTATTTTTCTCTCTTTTCTAAGGACCTACAGGCAGGTTTTGATTAAACCATCCAGTTTCCTCCTGTAAAGACTTTACCAATTTACTGCCAATGGCAATACATGAGGAATAGATTCATTAGCATTTCATCAGAATTAGTTATTACTCATTTATAATCTTTGACAAATTAATAGGGGCAAAATGCTCTGATAACCACTTCCAGCCTGAGTCAGAAACATAAGAGGTATTGCAGCAGAATTTTTTTCTACCTGATCTTTTGTAAAAGTTAACCCAATAGGTCACATCACCCTTGTTCCAAAAATATGGATTTAGATCAGATGCCTGATTGTCTTTTTGACTTAAGTTAGCATTTGAAGTGGAGACTTTTCTTTAAGTTTTAAAATTCTCTATAACCTAGCCTCCCTAAATGCCAACACTGAATGGATTTCCAGTGTCCTTTACCTCCAAGGAGCTCATTTCTCTTGTCATGTTAAAATCAAATTCTTTTTAAGAATCTGTTTGAACTCTCTGAGTATTGTGCCCTTTACAATTCCAGAAGACAGAATGATTTAAAAACAAAATGCATTCAACTGGGAGATGATTGTGAAGCTGCCATGTATAAAGAGACCTGCCTGAGCTTCGATATGCATGCCACACGGCAACGCAAATGAGCTCCTGAGAGGGTGATGGCATTCATTATAAAAAAGGTGATGGCTGTGGTTACTTTAACACGGTGTGACTTTGAAATAGAAAACACAATAGCAGACATAAATTCTGCAAAACTCAACTTATCTTAAAAATTTCAGGAATACATGAATATAGAAGTTGGCGCTGTTATGTTTTGCTTTATTGTATTTTTAAAATCACTGAACTATAGACATGAGAACCAACTGGTTTTCCTGGTTACTAGTGAGATCTTAATAATTGTCATCCTCCCTATCATCAATTTATATAGGTTAAAACCCTACACCTGAATTGATTTCCACAGCCTCAATCTTGGCCAGCTTTAGAGAATGGGTTCAGTGGGAAAGGGATCTCCAAACATCCCCACTTGCCCTTTTTTGACCCCTTCCCTCTCCCTTCTCAGACCTGTGACCTTTTACTCTTTGTTTTGAATATGAACATTCATAGCAACTTTGTTTTTATTAGTGTCATTGAGGTATGATTTATATACTAAAAACTGCACACATTTAATGTATACATTTTGGACAGTTTGGAGATACTCATTCATCCATGGAAACATCAACACAACGAGGGTATCACACATATTGTTCGTCACCTCCAACATTTTCCTTATGTTCTTTTGTGTTTTTTATTTTAATTTTTATGTTTTGTTCAGAACACTTGAGATCTATCCTCTTAACATATTTTAAATTGCACAAGGCTGTTAACTACAGGTACTCTGTGTATAGCAGATTGCTAGAACTTACTCATCGTGCATAACAGAAACTTTATACGCATTGCAAACACCTTCCACTTTTGACCGTACTCCACAGCAGCCAGTGGTCATCTGTCCTTTAAGTCGCCATGGAGCACAGTCTTTCAATAAATGCAAAGACTGAGGAAGGACTGAGTGGGAAAAGAATAGAAATGAGAAATCGGATGATTTGAACTTGGCACCCAGTTCAACAGCTGCTTGGCCGTTTGTACATTTGGAAGGCATTTAACTCCTGTGGGTATCTGTGTGTGTGGGGGGGGGGATATTATCCATCTACAGTACAAGGTTGCTGGGTGAGCAAATACGAAAAAGACATAAATACTTTGTAAATTGAAAAGCTCCATCATTATCATAATAGTCATGGTCAACATACCCTAAGAATTACATTCCCACAAGGGGTATGATTTTTCTTGTTCTGCTAAGAGCATGGCTCCAGGGTAAGACTTCGTGGGCTCAAATCCTGTCACCATTACTCACTAGCTACACCACTTTGGAAAATGACTTAACCCCGGTGAGACTCAGTTTCCCCATCTTTAAGATGGACATAATAACAATCGCTGCTTCTTGGGCTGTTACCAAGGTTAAATAATTTAAATAAACTGGTCAAACAATACAGCACCTAGTATAAATCTAATTATCTGTACAAGCTGACTATCATTATTATTATTACTGTTACTGAATTTCAGGCTTAGCCACAGGAGAGATTTTTGGATCCTGGACCATCTTTAGAAATGTTCAATCATATCACCTAAGATTTCCTACTCTGCCACATCAATGTGAAATGGCAAGAAAAATACGTGTCACAGTTATCAGGAGGTATTATGGAAATAGTCCTTTTTAGGATGGAAGAAAATTGCCATATTAATAATAGTGGTCAAGAAATGCCAGCCCACCCCTGTAATTCCTTGTCTGTCTGCCCCGGATGTTTCTGAGAGAAGGGAAGTGTTAGTAATGATTAATCAATGTATTGTGACAACAGGTGTATATGAGTCTGCTTTGTGCAGAGCAGACATATGGTGACCCAAGCCGTCAGTCTATCCCCACAGGTTCTGTCCCAGGGTCTCCCAGGACAGATGTTCAGCTGAAATAAAACCAGACCATTTGCCATGTCCTGAACGTCCCCCACTGCCTTTTCTCAGAGGTGGTCTCAGAACTCTCTCTCTGGCCGCAACATCTCTGCAAAACCTGTCTATCAAAATTCTACCAGGTGCCCACGGCCCATCTCCAGATGTCCTTTTATGAGGACACAGCCTCATATTTTCATTCAGACGGAGCTCCCTGCTGTGAATGCCCGCAGCACTGCCCCCCCTCTCAAGGCACTTCCATGTTTGTCCTTAGATTATGATTGTCCCTGAACCTGTCAACACCTTCACATGTGTGTAAATTTTTCAAAAGCAGGATCTGCCTCTGATTTAACTCTAGAGCTTAGCATCACGTGTGGCAGGTAACAGGTGTGTGATGAGCGTTTGACAAATGCATGAAACCAAGTGCCTCTTGCTCGAAACAATAGCAAACATGGACTTGGCTTTATCCTGATGCTCTATCCTCAAACTATAGAAGTCCATCTTAGGCACAGCACAAAATTGACCGTATATTTCATCACACTGATGTTCTTCACTTTCCAACACAAAATGTCACAAAACAACCTTTCTGGAAAGTGTCTCTTGTTCTGAGAGTAACAGATATTTGGATGGAAAAAGGTGTTTTCTGGAAGAGCGATGATCCAATATGACACACTCTGTTCAAATCAGGGATTTTACACAATTTACAAGCTGTTCAATATCAATACAGTTCCAGGAAGAATCAGGGCGCTGAAGAGACCACAGCAACGGTGCGTACCACAAAGGTTTTCTAGATAACGTGTGTTTGCCACTGAGAGGAAAAGGAACAATATGACCATTGGAACCTTGCAGGCAAAACCCAAGATGTTGCTCATCCAACATGGTCCAACTTCCTAGACATGCTCAGCGATTGGCGGCAGTGTCCACAATGAGCAAATGTGGACAATGTACTTTGTGTTTTCTGCATTTGATCCCCCAGGGAGCACATCTCATGTCACATGCCACATCGTCCCCAACATCCATCAAGTTCACAAAAGCCTGGTTCTCCCAGAGAGAAGATGATTCTGAGTTTACACACCTTATAATTTAAAGACTCTGGAAGTCCAGTGAGATATTTTCTAACCTGAGTCACACAGTCCTGAGTCAAAACAGCAGCAGGAATCAAACATGGCATCGTGTCTGCATCCAAACAGACCATTACCAAGGTCCCGTGCCGGGTCCAAAGAGGCTGAGCCTCCCCCAAGAACACGCCCATCCTTCTTGCACCCTAACCCCGAAGGAACGCGAACGCAGTCCCGAATGGACGCAGCCTGTGACACAGCATGATGAAGCCTTCCCAGAGGCCCCTAGGGCAGTGCTGCAGCGTTGTACCAACCTTCAGGCAAGCCCATCAGGCCCACAGTAGTTACCTGACAACACAAAGGCCCACCCATCACATCCGGTTTAATGTGAGTTTGTGCATTTCTCCTGGGGAGGAGGTGGCTGGGTTTCGTGGGATTTTCCAATGTCTCACATTCCTAAAGCAGTTTCAGAACTGCTGTTCTGAAAGTGATACTAAGACAAATGTTGAAAATACAAAACTGATTAGAAACATCGATCAAAGGCAGTGAGCAGCATCCTTCTCAGAGAAGGAGGCCATGCGCAGTCTCTCTGAGAGGTGAGCCCAGACAGGTACGCAGGTGTGGAGGCAGGGCTCAGAGGTGAGCATGGGACAGGTCCCCAGGTGTGGGGGCGGGGCCAGAGGTGAGCATGGGACAGGTCCTCAGGTGTGGGGGCAGGGCCCAGAGCTCTGAGAGGCCCTTCCACCTGGCGGTGTGGCAGCCACAGGACACTAATCCAGACTTCCTGATCCCAAACCACTGTAGTGCACAGTTCTCTGTGTTCTTCTCTGCCAGTGTCTAGTGCCACGAGTGGTCTATTTTCTTCATTGTTACATAAAATTTTTTATTAAACCATGCATTTCAAACATGCTTCTGTTTTTTGGACAACTTTGATTGAAAACATTTTTCACGGGCCTCCTAAATTAAAAAAAAAAAAATGGTGAAAGGTTGCATGTGCTGAATTTTCTTTGAAGACCAAGGCAGAGACGCTATGACGTACAACTGTGTGACAAGGATTCGGTCCCCAGGACCCCCCAAGAGCCTCCCCGAGCAGCAGGCTTCTCAAAACTACATTTTGAGAATTTCTGCCGTCTGGGAGAGAGCAGATCCTGAGTCACAGCACCAGGGGTGCCCACAGGGGTCCCCAGCCTTCCTGTGTTTTGTTTGAGGGTTTAGCAAATTGGAGAAGAAGTACTGAAATGTCCCCGGATGTAAGAGGACCTGTTAGTTGCTTATGTGAAGCTTAGAATCACGAAATTGCTTGTCCAAGGACCAGGCACAGAAATGAAATGAAAGCCAAGACGATGCAGCTTACTTTGGCAGAAACGAACCCCCAGCACTCTTGATGACCACTTCCCAAGAGCCTGTGACCCCATCTTGGCCACACTCGACTGGAGACAAAGGCACAGAATGTGGGGAACAAGAGAGATGAGTCTGTCACACTTGGAAACCATCTCATGGTTTTAAATCCAACAACTATTAAATTTCCATTGAATTCAAGTTTCAATTAGAAGAAACTAAACCAATTAAATCTGTCACTCTCGGTTAGGAAATACTAGTTTTCTATTCCTTTAATGTCCACGTGTTTCTATTCCTTTAATGTCCACTGTTTTCTTTGACAGCTGGGAAGCCTTCAAGGAGAGGTAACTATTGTAGCCTCTTCACTTCTGGTCCACCTTCTTCCTCTAAAACTTTAGGAAGAAGTGAGCTCATGAATTCTACTCCAAAATATAAGTGTTCAGGCTTGTGTAAATAATGTACTGTCGATTATTAACTCTCCTAGCATGTGCTCACCCCCCAAACTATTCACCACCACCCCCACCACGCACACTGCACCCCACACAAAAGCAGGCGCAAATGTTCCGAGTCATCCAGCCAACTCGCTGCAATGTGACTTCAGTAGTGAAATATGTTTGTTCTTCTGGAGCAGCTGAAAGAAGGTCTTTCACCAATTCTGAGTCTTTGTTAACGAAGACATTGTCTTCATTAGGACTGCCTGGCTAAAAAATTCATTTCAGGTACAATGTGTGCCATCTCTACGAGAATCTGAGAGCTCCGATGGGATCAATAAAGATATTGAGAGTTTCTTATTTTCATGTTTTGAAAGATTCGTTACATATCTAAATAACTCCACACAAAAAGAACACACAGTATTGTAAAACACAATGAGATCTGAGGGCCTCGGCCGTGGGAAACACTTTTGAACACGACTCATCTGCCAGGTGGTGCCAGGCAGAGCTTAGTTAAGGCGTGAAGGAGACAATCACGGAACGACCCACCCCATCACAGGGACGTGATGTTCAGACTCCCGTCCTGTCCTCTAGGGAAAGCTGGGAGGCTCCTGTCTCCCTCGGCAGCCCTTGCAGTCCTGCCAACACTGCACAACCTCTGCCCTCCTGCACCTCCAGCTTCCAATGCTGGCGCAAGGCTGGCTTCTAAAGGCCCCCAGGCAATGGCATTCATCCAGAGCCCACACCCTCAGTCATCTCCCCTACACTGGCCCCTGCTGCTGTGCTTCTTTTCACACCATCACTGTGTGTTGAGTGACAGAACGAACCCCCGTCACCAGGTCGGTGGGACCCCAGGATGCTATTCATGATGTGACAGAGTGGTGCTGCCCACATCCCCACCCCTGCTGAAGACAGACAGGCCAAGAGAATCTCAGAGCCAGCTGACTGGCCACATTGGCATATGGAGCCTTGCAATGCTGCGTCCAAAACACTGCACTTTACCAAGCGTGACAGTCGGACTGCCACAGGCTGCTCCTTCTGGCGCCATATTACAGCCCAAAGCCCTGATGTCCCGATGGTGATCGTCACTGGTTTTCTGTAGCTCACGGTTTAGTACTAGTTTTACTTGGACTAACTCATGTGGTGATAAAAATAATATTAGGCCACAAGCTAAAGAAAACCAACACGGATTCCTTCTGTGATTAAAATCTCACTAGTTTTTGTTTTTAATTCTAAATATTGTATTCCTTGACGAGAATGTCTGTTTCAGGTTTCAGTGTCTCTGCTCTACTGCTCGAGGCACGTGCTTACCTGAGTCCTTCCCTGTTCCTCGTCGTTTGAGCCCAGAGATGGTCAGAACAGCTCAGGACCGAGGTTCAGCCAGGGAAGGTTACAGAAGACCCCAACAAGGTGGTCCTCACTCACAAGGAGTGGCGTGGTTGTGCCTGGGGATTATTACAAGGATTGACACCTCCCAGGGACCGTCTATGGATGACGGCTCCACCTGTGTGCCAACCTTCTCCTTTCTCATCGCAGGTCACTCACGTCCCTGTCCCTCATCCCTCTTTGCTCCTCTTCTTTGTCATACTGCTATTAGGATCTTCTCTAAATCCCTGGGCTCAAGATACACTTCTCCATACCCCCATCCACCTCAGCCCGTCCTTGTGATGCAGGAGAGAAGACACAAAAGAAGAACAGAAGCCACACCAATATAGCCTAATGATTTCACACAAAATCTTCTCTTTAGATTATAAATCTAAAGTTTATCTATGGTTTCACGGGTTATTTCAAATTTAGAAGCCCCACGACAAGAGCATGTGACTGTCTCCTCTGCAGACTCGTGCACATGGTTGGCGAACTTCTCGCTGGGGTTGTGCAAACGTTTGTCCACGTTGATGTACAAAGCCCAGAAAATCTGTTCTCTGGCACCAAAGATCTCTCTTAGTTTTTCTTTTTTAAAACATTGATTTTAATAGCATTTCCAACATTGGGTTAAACAAGTAACACTAAATAAATACTAATAAAATTTCCAAATCGTAGGTGATTCCTGGGAAGAAAAGACCCCTAGTGAGAGATAACATAGGCTCTATTTTTATTAGCGTCAAATGAACTTATCAAAGTTGAACATAAATTATGTGTAAAAATCATGAAGCCTTGTTTTTAATTTTGAATGAATTTAAATAGCCCAAATGAGGTTAAATTATTTCAAAAATAATTTCGATTTTGACTTATTCAGTGTTTATTTCTAATTCTACAGGCCTGAGGGGAGAAATGTACTTTTAATAGGTTTGTTTACTGATGAAATAGAGGCAGATGGTCTCCTACAATTTCTGTTAGAAACTTCACAGCATTCAAGGAGGAAGGGGTAGGTTATAATTTAACCACGTTTGGATGAAAAGCAAACAATTGGCCTTAAAGAGCAAGGCCTCTTCTTTTAGCCTCCTCTCTGCCACCGTGAAACCCACGTGAGGCTCAGGCAGGAATCTCCTCTGTGGTCCCCTAACGGGTTGTGCAGATTTTAAGGGCACAACTGGAGAGGCATTTCAGAGATCTACCAGTTCTCAGGCGCCCCTTGTCCAAAACAACAAGGAAAAGCTAGCTCTGTTGTGTTTTATTAGGTTGGTGCAAAAGCAATTGTAGTTCAAAAGGCTAAAAATAATTTCAAAAAACCACAATTACTTTTGCACCAACCTAATATTTGTTTGATTGGTGGGGGACAGAGGGCATGTGAGACGGAAAAAAAGGTTATTGTAGGTTAGAAAGCTGACTTGATTTTCTGAAAAATTAACAGAGGAAAACCATTATTTCCCAAAGGGCCTTGCATTGCAGACAAGGGAGAACTTCTTTGCTTCCCTGCAGAGAGGCTGAGGGCCTCCGCCCTGTGGCTTTGCTCAGGCTAGCCCTGTCACTCGCCCAGCTCTGCTGCTGGCCTGCTGTGTGAGAACAAGGACCGCCTCTGCTGTTTCTCGGGTGGTTACTCGCCACTGAAAATGCTCAGGGGAGGCATGGTGCACCCATCATGGTGAGTTGCTCCTAGTACAAAAGCAGGCCCCAGGGACGTGATAAAAAGTTCCAGAATAAAGTTATGCTGCTGAGTCGTGCACTTGGAATTGGTTACAATGGCAAGTCATAAATGTATAAAACCACAATGAAATGACAGTAGGCCCCCTTGTCTCCAGGGGACACGTTCCAAGACCCCCAGTGGATGCCTGAAACCACAGATGGTACCACACCATGTGTACACTATGTTTGTCCCATCCATATCCCTACGATAAAGTTTAATCTATAGATTAGCCACAGTAAGATATTACCAACACTAACTGATAATAAACTGGAACAATTATAATAATATGCTGTCATAAAAGTTATATGAATGTGAGCTGTCTCTGTCTCTGTCTCTCTCTCTTTCATCTTATTGTCCTGTACTGATGTCAGATGACACAATGACTACGTGACAGAATGTGTTTGCAGCCCGAGATGCAACAGCAAAACTAGCACGAATCTCTTTTTCTTGCTTCGCAATTTCACTGATAGAAGGTATGTTCTTACCACAGATCCCAACAACCTCAGCATACGATGTTTTTCCTTTCCATGTTAAGTTGAGAACTTGTACCTTTTCACTTAAAGGAAGCACGGCAGGGATTCTCTTTGCCATATTCAAATTGTCGCCACCACGACCGCTGTGCATTGGAGCCATTACGAAGTAAAATGAAAGGGAGTTGGACGCAAACACTGGGACACCGAGTTGGCCGATCTGAGAGCTGAGACAGACACCAAGAGACTGACGGGCGGGGAGCGCACACAGCGTGGAGACGCGACACAGCGGCATCATGCACATCCCTCGTGGGACAGGGTAAGGCGGCACAAGAGTTCATCACACTACTCAGAACAGCGTACCATTTAACACTTATGAATTGTGTGTTTCTGGAAATTTCCATTTAATATTTTAGGACCGCAGTTTGACCAGGGGTAACTGAAACCATCAAAAGCAAAACCATGGATAAGGGAGAACTACTGTATATATAAATGTATAATATATATTACATATAACATATAAAATTATATATATTATTATGTATAATATTAATATATAAGTTATATATACATATATAGTATAAATTATATGTAATATATTATTATATAGCATATACAATTATTATATATAATTAAAATTATTATATATGAATAAAAGCACAACCTAGGCAAATATAACCACAAAAAAAAAGTTTTCAAAAACTAAGCCACAGCCATTGACGGTCTATTGAGCAAATCTAGAATTGAAAGATAAAACTCTTAGAAATGAGTTGCTCCCTTCTGAAAAAGGTGTGCACCCTTTTCAAGAATAAGCAAAAATCCTGCTTGTGCATCAAAAGCACAATAAATTCGACATCAAATAAACAGCAATAAAAAGAAAAGACAGTTTCTCACAAGGTTTTTCTTCCTCCGAGAATCATAAGAACCATCAGTATTCTTTAAGAGGACAAATCTTTTTTCCCCTTAATTAGCATCTCTGCTGACACACTGCCCCAAACAGATGGCTGTAAAGTCAGCTGCATGTAGCTTGTTTGTTGTTATTTTTTTAACAAATAAAAGGAAGAAAATCAACAGCAGTGAGACTTGAGCCTATTAAATTGCACTGAGTTTCCTCTTCAATTCAATTGATAATTTCTTGTCTAACTTCAAAATAATCATGTAACCTCCAGTATCAGAAAGAAATGTCACTTGTAAATGGGCTTCCTTGCAACTGTGGCTTACTGAATGCAAAGCTGAGCATTCGATTCCAAAAGCAGTCAGGTCAATACTCACTATTTTGCTTCCTGACATGATTTTTACCTGATTCGACTAAAATGGACCCAGGATATTTCTTCCTACATATGTATACATAATAATTCTCCACAACTCTTTATCCAGTAGCACACCCAGTTCAGTTATAAGGAGTCAGACAATGCCTTTTTCAAAGTATATCTCAAAATCCAAATGCGATAATGCATTTTCAACCAGTTTATAAAACAGAGATGCGTTCTAAATAAGTAGGTTCCTCGGACAGCCATGTTTCCAAACGTGCACACAGGTCACCAGCACTGGTTAAAATATGGCGTCGGTGCCTAACACTCAGGAGACCTGACTGCACCATGCACAGGTCCAGCGGCCGCCTGTGGAGAACTCACAGGGTCTTCACACCAGTCCTGTCGGGACATGACAACCCCCATGCACCCACAACAATAAGGGGGCATCATTTGCTCAAGGCCACCAGGCCAGTATGAGGGGGACGTGGGACAGGAAGGGAGGAAAGCTAAGCTTGAAGCGTTCACCTCTGCTCTGTGCTATCTGGCTGGACGGCCGTTACCTCGGCCGACCCTGAACCTTTCATGTTTTATTTTGGGTCCTTCAAATCCACTAGCGCATTACCTTGTAAAGGTATATATTTTTCACTATTACGTTATACATTATAATATATGACATATTATATATTGCATTGTATTGCTATTTGTTATATTATATATAAATATATTACATTTATTTTCAGGTGTTTCAACACAAAGAACATTCCCATATGCTTACTACCTCAAAAGTGCCTGCTAAGATTTTTCATTGGTTTATTCTGTATTGTTTTGCTCATAAACAATTGGACCGTTAGCCTCTTACCTGTTTTGAAGCGCGAACATATGACTTTGCTTAGCTCTTTTCTAGATCACTCTCTATATTTGAGGGGAAAACACGTAACTGTCCTCGGTGTACATGCATGAAACTGGTTTCATCTTTGTCTTTTGGGTGCCTTACCTGGAGATGCCACCTTGGTCTGTATGTACCTGGGAAGTTGCTCACCCCTTTTTCATGTCAGCTGCTTCCAGTAGGGTTGATCCTCCATGGGATAGGGGGTGTCCATTAATCTATATAACAATAAAAAACCATTACTTACACTTCTGAAATCTAAGCCCCTGGATACCCTTCAATTAACAATTGAGAACATGTCTCCTCTGAGCCACCTACTTAGCCAGTACTCAGCTCCTGACAAAGTGCTTGGTCTGTCAATGCTAATGGGACAAAGGCAGAGGGACGCTATGGGACTTGCTCCCCTCCTCCCACCAGGCTTTCAAAGGTGTGGCTTTGCCCTGAACCAGCAGGTCGGGAAGCCACTCAGCCAGACGACATTAGCTCATCTCCCCAGAGACTATGGTTTAGTAATATATTCTCAGCTTTTCTTAATTAAAAAGCAAACAGTACCACCCCTGTGCCAGGCTTTCTCTTCCTCTCTCCCCAAGTCTGCTTCCCTGACACCGGTGAGACGAGATCGGCCAGGGTGAACTTCCGGGGCATCAGCTGGAAACACCTCCATGGGTGACGTAGACCTGCCCTCCTGGAGAGCTCAGGCGAATCCCCCCCTGCTCTGACTGTCCCCCAGACTGGCCTTGGGCTGATGACCAACAGGAGCCATTTACAGACCTTCCTCCCTGCACGGTTCTCGCCTGGGTGGAGGGTACGGTCCTCGGTGCCAGACCTGCTCTCAGGAATTCCAATTAGTAGTTGGTGCTGAAGCACCAAGGAGAAAAGGGGTCCCTCAGCAAGCCCTGTGTGGGTGCTCACGCTCCCCTTGGGATCCTAGTTCAGAGGCATAGATTGTCGAGACAAGATTTGGGATGCTGAGTCCGTCCACGACACCTCAGTGGGGCACTGTCTCTGTACCAACTTGGATGTGATCTGCAATTAGGAACCTTTGCTTTCGCTACCAAGAAATTCTGAGTCAAAATCTAATGTTCAAGGTAGAAACTGCAATTTTGTATATGTAATATTCTTCCTTGCCCCCTCCTACTATATGATCTTGAACTTCAGTGGGTATCTGAATGACTGAGCTTCATTTATCTTTTCCTATAATCAGCCTCAAATCGTTTGGAAAAGGAGATGAAGGGAAAAAAATTTTAAGTAAATATGAAGTCACTGACTGTTTCAAGGTTTAGAAGTAAATTATATTTTCTGCACCATGTGTCCTCAGCTCTTTCTTGTTGAGGGCAGGCCAGGAATGCATTAATGAATTAAATGTGCACAGCACATCAGAACTGTAAGGTCTCCGTCAACAAAAGAAGAATAAGCTCCGTTGATTGTAGCAAAGGACTGCAGTCCCATGTGGATGTACTACGGGCAGGCTGCCTTGTAGGTTTCACTACATTTGACAATTCAAAGCTCATTAGTCATCTATTTGCTTCCGCACTCATGTAACCACCTTAGGTGTAGTCTAAACAGGAAAAGATAAGTGCTCCACTAGAAATTGCAGCAGAGTCCTGGGGAAGCCTAAAGGATTGGCTTAGAAACAGATTCTGGTTCTAGAACAGAAGCTGTCGAGGAACAACGCAGGAGGTAAGAGGGGGCGTATGCAGAAGGGAGAGGGGACGAGAAACCGTGAGATGCTTGTGGGCTGGGAGCAGAGTGCCAGGAACCTAGGGTGAGAACAGGGCTGGCTTTCTGGTCATGTGACCTGTGCAGTCAGGGCCTGGGGCTCGGCAGGACCTCGTACTTGGTTCACTGCTCTGCCGTCACCATGTTGACATTCTTCATCTTTGGACAAGAGGTCCTGCATCTTACTTTTGCACTGAACTGCCCAACTTATGTAGCTGGTCCTAGAGGGACAAGTCAGGAGAAGCTGAGAGATGGGGAGACATGGTGTGAGATAGTCGTGGATGTTCTCCCACACCGGGTGTTTTGGTAATGGAGTCAGTGGAGGTTTCCACAAGTCTCCCTTCCACAGCCTCACCTGCCAGCCCCCTGTTTACTGGGATGAATCATATCTAGGCTCAACTCCTCCCCCACCCAGCCTGGACAAGAGGCTTAATCGTCAGGATTGCTCTAACCCAACACATTACCTCTCCGTCCATGGACCCTGCTGGGCTCCCAGCCATCCTCTCAGCTCCTACCCCAGAGCAGGTCAACATTAACGGGAAAATGCATAGATGTGGAGATTGGGGTCGTGGTAAAGTTATGCTTTCTCACCTCAACAGCTCCTTTCCTTCTGCCTGTCCTAACATGCTCCCTCTCCATCGCCTGCTACGACCCACGGATCCTTCACTCTTTACATTCCACATGTAGCTTCCATGGCCCATGCCTGGAAAATTTCCTTTCCTACTTTATTCAGAAAAGTCCCTCCATTTTTTCATAGCCTCCACCCACCAACATCTTCATCCCCAGCCATCTTCTCCTCTTTGAGGGAAGGGGTATGAGGACAACCCCGTCTGCACTGACGATGGCATCTTGGCTGCAATCTCAGACCTGTTTCTAGCCTCTCTGTCTTCTGGAATCTTTTGCATGAACCCATGGACAAATTCAGTCCCTCTAATCTGAATAAATGCATGCACACAGAAATACACAAGTCGTCTTACCTGCCAACGTCTTCCTTGAGCTGTCGGACCTTCACTGTCCCAAACGCACTGCTGTGAATGGCCCCTGCTGCTCCTCTGGGGTGATATTCTCTTCCTCTTTGATTTTACTTGTCTTTTTGTCTCAGTCAGAGCTCAAGAATCACCTTATTCTACTCACAGGTCCACAGCCCGGATTCAAACACAGTTCTGTCTGGTTCCAGAGCAAGAGAGGAGATAACGAAACAAGGCATGGTCCCTAAACGTGGTCCTTGCTGACTTCCTCTTTTGCCTGCCACCACTTTAGCTTTGTTCTGGCAGATGGTATTGTTGTTCAGCAAATTTGTTCTCCCCAAATCCCATCACATCATTGAGTTGCTTTGGTTGATGGAGCAGAATGATGCAAGTGGAAGAAGCTTCAGATGCCACTGCCTGATTTTGCTCAGCTCTTGAAATCCTGTCTTCCACTTGAGAAAAGTAGGTCCTAGGTGGCCACTGTTCCAGAATGTGAAAACCCATGGAGGAGACCTGAACTCAACGTAGTTTGCAGCCCAATGCAGTCAAGCCTTGGGAGTTCCAGCCAGCCCACAGATCCTTAAGCAAGAAAACATGTTTGGAAGCCACTGATATTTGGGTTTGTTTGATACGCACCATAATCACAGCAAAACCTGACCAATACACTCTCCCATGGGTTGGTGGTCCCAGTAAGGAATGGAATAGATCCACAGGACCTATAGGAAGAAGCAAACAAGAAAAATACTAAGACGTTAGAAGAGCCACGAACTGAACTAAGTCAGCTTTGAGTGAAAGCTGCATTTGTAGACAAAAGTTTCCACGTCTGCTTGCTGAAAAACATACCACCCATGTTTGGGTGTCCACCCATCTCCTCCTGAGGAATGAATGTCAGAAAGACCTTTTTCCTGGATCTTGTGTTTACATGTAGAGGAAGCTCTCTGACCCCACCTCCACCATTTCCTAATGCCACTCCAGGGACAGTGGAGTGACTCTTCTTGGTGACTTAGAAGAAACTGGGCAAACCTCAGAAGCAGCTTCTTGACACAGGGCACGCAATCTGGTCTGCTATCTACCATGCTCTAGGATTTTCCCTAGGGAGGAGGACTTAGTGACTGGGTGAGTAGATAAGTAGAATTCTACTTGCTCACAAACCTAATGACATTTAGAAGAAGAGGAAAATATCACTGATAATAAAGCTTGGTCCCCAGTGGCTTCACACCTATTTTATTTCCCAACTGGTTCCTAATTCAGGCAGGAAAGAAAGGGACATGAATGACAGATCCCCTACAAATTCACACTAAATTTACTGCGGCATAATTTAGAGCCCTGTAAAAATCATGTATGGCAGGAAGGAAATTACTGAGTTTGAATCCAAGACCATGAGGGGTCAGCAAAACGTGTCCTTCTGTGTCCTTGCCCTGCTTGTCTTGGACCAGCAAGGAGTACCCGTCTCAACAACACTTTGGTAAAAGAAGCTTCCAGATCAGGATGTGAAACGGGCAGAAAACCACGTTCACTCAGTTAAATTTGGGGCGATTTTGTCCTTTCATATTAGAACACTGATCAATGTTAGCATCAATAATAGTTTGGACCTTGAAGGGACCTGTCGATGACTCTCAAACGTTAATGAGACCAGACACACTTGGTAAATTCCAACCACTGCCTCTTGCTGAGAGGACCAATGACAGTAATGGACCATGGAAGCTTCTGAAAAAGGCACATGAAAACAGTCGACAAATGAAGTGGGAAAGACCTTAATGAACGAATTCTAGTTGTTACCACCAGTTTTCTAGGCTTTTCCTGATGCTTCCATCTCTAGCTGTACATCACAGCTTCATTTGGAAGGCTGGAGAGTCCATAGAGTGAGGATATTCTCTAAGGTTTTCCTGGCCTATCTCAGGTGGGCTGTGTGCAGAGGGGGCTTTCCACATCACGGTCTCAACCTTTCACCATCTAGGGAACCACATAGCCTCCAATTCACAAAGACGTTTAACAAAACTCTACTAAGTGATGAAAAATTGTTTTCTCATTTGTACTTATTATAGTTAATTAAGTCCCAGATCTCCTTAGAAAAACCAGTTTAAGCCCATCAAGTTGCTTTTGTGCTGGTCAGCAATGAAAGGTCACATTTTAGTGATTTCCACACTCTTATCAAAGCAAATATGTTTTAGTCATTGGAAATATCTGGTAACTATTCAGAAACCCCTTTACTACTTTCCCCAACACTAGGACTGTGGATTAATTAGGATACACTGCTTTTAAGGACCTGCCTACTAAAACCCTGTCTACAGTAGATCTGAAATGGCAAACATTAAAATCTTTCATGTGAAGTAAACCTCTGCCACGACTCTTACATTAAATGCTGCCAGTATTGGGGGGTGGGGGATTCTTACCCACTCATCTGTTTGAATAAGGGTTTCTTAATTTATCCAGTGGCTACCTTGGGAAATTACATGCTAACTGGAGAACGAATAGGTGACAGAGAGATAGTAGTTAATGGAAACAGAAGTGGGGAATCTGCTCTTGGAGTTGACTTGTACGAGATTCCACAGTGAAACTTCCTGGATATACAGGGGTTGGCAGAGTGATCCTGGGGACCAGAGAGAAGGATGTGAAGTCCAATCCCTTTTTGGACCACTAGTGGGACTTTCAGAAACGCAGTAATTTAAAGGTCCCATCACTGATGATTCCAGTTGCTGAGAAATTATCAAACAGGTTTCAAGTGGATTTCACAAACAAGTGGCTTTGTGTAGATGATGAAGAGATGATGAAGAATGAGTTTTTATTTATTCACAAAAAAAAAGAAATTGTTTTTCTCCTTCTTTCTTTTCATTTTCTCATACTTTCATGTTATACTGTTGAAAATGTAAATACTGAAACATGGAGAGAGGCAGAAAGAGAGGGAAAATGAAAAGAAGGAAGGATAAAGAAAGAAATCATATTTTACTGCTGGGACTATAAATCAGAGATTTAAAAGGTTTGCAGCTTCTGATCCAGTCATCTTATTCTAGGAATCTCTCCCACAGAAATAATCATAAATATTGACAAAGTCTTGAAATCATCTAAATATCCAACATTAAGTGACTAGTTAGTAAATGTTTACTATGCAATTGCTGACAATTATTACTGTAAAGAATTTATAATGACATGGGAAAATTTTTGTGAAATTCAAAAGGACACACCACCGTGAGCATTAATTATATTTTTAGCTATGACAATAAAAAAAATCTCAAATAAAATATACTAGTAGTGATAAAATGGGTGATTTTTATTTTCCTCTGTGTAACTTTCTTTGTTTTCCAAATTTTCTTCAATGAGCAAATACTACTTTCATAATTTACATACATGAGAGAATTCTAAGATGCCCTCCAAGAATTCCCACTCTAATCCCCAGGATTGTGAATTCTATGAGATATCACATCCATGAGTATGGTATATTACATGGCAAATGGGATTGGCAGGTGTAATTAAGATTATGAGAATCAGTTGACTTGCGTTAAGCAGAAGGGAAGTTATCCTGGCAAATCTAATCTAATATTTGAGCCCTGAACAGTAGAGTTTTCTCTAGCAGAAAACGAAGTCGGCTAGAATCAACAGAGGAGAAGGATTCTATACACAGTTGCTGGCTTTGAACATGGAGGGGGCTGTATTACTATGTCTTTCATTGTCTGTATCTGATATCAATGTGATGCTTTGACATCTGCACTCTTGCTCGCCCTAGAAGGACTGCCCCTCCCACAGGTAGATAATTCCTAAACATACTAAACAACTGAGCATAGTAAACATAGTAAACAAACTGAAGAATTCCTTTGAAATGCAAACCAGCCAATGCAGATCCCACACCCCAACCATCTCTTCTATCAGGTTCTCACCACTTAACCACCCCAGAGCCAGGTACCAAACCACTAGGAACAGTCCTTGTGACCCCCAAATCTGGAATCATTCAAACCAGCCTGCTCACCTTTCCCATAGAAACCACAAAAGGCCCCGCCCACATTTCCCCTCACTCCCTCTGCCTCTTGGCTCACCCTTGTGCTTCCTTCCCTGTGTAACCCTGGTGGAGTGGCATGCCCCTCCTCCAGGGAACTGTAACAACGTTCCTTTTCAATGGCAACTACCTCCCTATCTGTTGGTCTTACTGAACCTCAGATTTACTGTTAATACACTCTATTTCAAAATGAGGTCATGTGCAAGGGCCAGAGAGCATCTGAGGGGGACCCCAGGAGTACACAGCAACACCTGGCTGACGTCCAGCAAGGGGAGGGGGACTCTAGTCCTACAACAGCATTCGGCGGACCTCTGAGGAGCCTGGAAAGTCCATCCTCCCCCAAACCGCAGAGAAGAGTCTGATCCGGCCAACTCCGTGGTGTCAGCCTGTGAGACACTGGTCACAGGACTGAGCCAAGCCAACCCAGACTTCTGAGCACGAGGATCGTGAGGTAGTAAGGGGGTATTGTTTTACACCTCTAGTTTGTGGTAATTACACAGCATAGAAAAGTAATACAATATAAAGGGGGTGCCAAAAACATGTATACAAGTGGACACTCAAGCGGAGTTCGCCATAATCAGAAGTGTCTGGACGCTGATGGGAACGAACCACTGTGAGGACCTCTTGTAATTGCAGAAGTCAAACGTGACTTGAATTCATCTTTTGTTATCTGTATATATTGAGTATTACAACTTTAATACAGTTTTCCTTTCTTAAAACATACATGCATTTTTTGGCACTCTCTGTATGTATAAATAAAGCTTCTGTAGATATCCATTCATATATTATGTGTAGGCTGCCTTCAACTGTATATCAAATTTTAATTTGGTTTATTTCCTCAAATCCAAATAAATCACATTGTCTTGTTTACACTTTTAGGGCATTTTCATTCTGGTTTTTAATAGAACTCAAAACTATGAAAAACAATCATCAAAGCCCTGAGCAGAAGTGAGACAGATTATGGTTTATGCATCTCCGACTCTTGTTAGAGCTGCGGGGTCACAGCCCAGGACGTTTGTCCGGGGTTCTTTCATGAGGCGTGAACTGCTCACCTTGTGAACACTGAGATTCCTGCGCCAGCTGAGAACGTGCCCACAGGGCGCTCCTCCCCTCTGGCCCTCGGTGGGCATATGTGACCGTGGAGGCTCAGACACAGGGGACGGCCCCCATCCCCACTGTCACCGTCCTTAGCACCGACCAAGGGAGACAACTTTGGGGACATTTAGAATGGGGGACACTTGCTGGACGTAACAATCTTGATCTTGATTGCATCAAGAATAACGCCTTCCTGAAAATATAGTCCATTTGGACAAGGAGTGCTTTCCAACCCTAATCAGAATGTTAATGATACACATACAAATTTTTACAAGCGAATTCTAAAATTTAACGTATTTAACGAGCCAGGTGCTGGGTTGGGGGTGGAGTTAAGTAAGATGGACTGCACCCGAGTGTCACCCTTCCAACCAGGTCTGTCCTCAAACCTTTTCCTTCTCGGCAGATGTGCTCTTCAGAAAGGTCTGAGGATCCAAAACCCCTCCCTCAGGCCTGTCCCTGGACTGAGGTCTACGTTGCCATGGCATCCTTCCACAGGAGCGCACCTGGAGGGCCGGCCACATCCCCCTGTCCAGACTGCAGCCTTGCTTCCCTCTCCACATGGTCCCCGGGCGTTTGCCAAAGAAGTCTCACTCTCCCTGCCACTGGGAGGACGGATAATTAAAGGGTGGAATTCTTTGAGACACTCAGAAAACGCTTTCCATTTGAGCTTTTTCATTTGCTTCATAATCAAGCCTTTGCTGTTCTAATTTGCTTCCCCACTAATTGTCATTACTCAACCTTAATGGATCCAAGAACCACACTGAGCAACCGCTAAATGACTCTCTGCATGACTCACCTGCTACCAGCCACTGGAGTCCTGCTTCTTGTATGCAAACTTGGCCGCCCTCCCTGCCGGGCTGCCTCTGGGGCCCAGGTGGGCCTGGCAGCCAGGCCCCAGGTATTTGGTGGTGCCATCAGGCCCCTTGGGTCCAGAAGGATTACAGCCCTACAACGTCCAGCATTCAATGCCATGCCTGTACGTACAAGAGCCTCGAAAGGCTGGCTGTGTTCAGAAACTATGCTAATTGGTCTCAGACCTACCGGAGCAAAGCCACAAGCAATTTGATCATCTTGGGGAGAAGGACAAGCTTATATTCTCGATTCCACACCACTAGTCTCACTTTCTTCTTAATCTTTAGTTTTGTTTTGTTTTTTTTTTGGGGGGGGTGGTGATCTGAATGGAAGTGGAGCTCCAAAAACAAAGAACGGAGACTAGGAGAAGCATGACTCCATGCTGTTTCCATGGGCCTCGGAGCAGCCCAGGGGCCAGTCTCGGGGTTCTGTGTGTGAACCCTGACCTGCCGTCTCTCCCTGAAGCTTGTCACTTGGCACCAGCCTTCTGGGCAACGAGGATAATCTCAGAGTCTCGAAGTCTGAGCAAAGAAAAAGAAAATAATCTTACCAAAAAAAAACATAGTCCATTCTGGAATAACCCAATCCCCAATCAACTCTTCATCAATAATTGAGAAAATGCAAATCAATCTCACAATTTCATTTGGGACTTAACACATATTTCTATCTGGCAGGAACTCTGCTAAACAGTGACCCAAGAGGAGATACAATCAGATCATACACACACACACACACACACACACACACACACACACACATACACACACACACCATAGTATCCCATTTCACTTCCGAGGCCTATGAGATCTGACCCCATCACCTTCAGACTTCATCTCCTGCCACCCACTCTCTTGAACGCGCTGTTCCAGCCACACAGGCCTCCTTCCTGTTCTCTGGATGTCAGTCAAGTGCCAACCCCAGGGCCTTTGCACAGGTGTTTACTCACCCTGCAGTACTCTTCCCAGCCACCCACAAGACTCATTGCTGCTCTTCCTTCAGGCCCACATCCACAGGCTTTCCATGGACATGTTGTCTAAATTACACCCCAACACACTGACCTCTCTTCTCATCTTGTTCAGCATAAACAAGAAAAGATGGCAGGGAGAGGAGGGTTCAGTGGTCCAGTGGAGCCTGGAAATGATGACATCACAAGTCAGTACAATCATAAGGCTGGTCTGCTCTTTCTGAGGCTCCCTCCCAGCCCTGCAGGCGCTTGGTGATTCCAGCCTCACTTTCCCTCCAGATCCATCCTGCTGGCTTCTTCGTGTGTTTCAGAGGAGACATGCCACAGGAACAAGGACCTTGCCTTCCCCACTCTCTGTCCTCGCTGCTCAGAGTTACTGCTCTATGGGAGCTTCATCTGCCCAGTGAACAGACAGACAGGACCCTGGACACTGAGTGGGACATATGGAAATGAAGGAGTACAGGGGACATGGACAGGTAGCAGGTGTCCAAGTCCTGGGGTAAAAAAGACAGCCTGGCAGGAGCAGTCGGACCCAAGGCTGGCGACACAGGATGGTGCCAAACCACTCGGTTCCTTGAAGAGCCAGTGAGGAGCTGGGGACATTTCATCCACAGGAGCAATTAGAAGCCACATATGGTTTTAACAAAAAGAAGTGATTCAACCGGAAAGAAGCAGAAGCACGCTCTGGAAAGCTGTCTCCTTCACCCTTGTCACTTGGTAACAGAATCCCGACACAGTTGGGCAGCAGCTTGCCCAGCCAAGATTACATTCCCCACCTGCCCTTACAACAAGGTGTGGCCATGTACTAAGTTACAGTCATTGAAATATAAGTGAAATTGTGTGGAATATTTCTGGGAAGCCTTCTTAAAGAGAGTGGAGAAAACTAGGATGAGCACTCTCTTTACCCTTCTTCCTATTCCCATTTCTGTCACATAGGGTGCAGACATGATGGCCGGAGCTCCAGCAGCCTCTCGGAACGCATGATTACACTTGGTTATAGAAGCCACAGGCTGAGAGTGGCCAATCAGGAGGCTATTGGTCCCTGGTGACATGTAGATGCCACATAAGCCTGGACTGCCCCCACCCAACTTCTCCTGTGAACATAGCCCGGTATGGCGTAAGTCCCTCTTATTTGGGGTTTTCTGTTCAGTGCTGTCAATGTCCTCCAGCCAAGCGCCATCAGGGACAAACATGCAATTTGTCTGTATTACCCACTGCAATGAGGGAGAACTCACAGAAAGAAGCAGCACGGGGCATCTCAGTAAGAGCACATGAGAAAGGACTTGTCATAGGATTCGGTCTCTGCCACAAAAATGTGTGTCAAGTGAATAAAATATAAGACGAAAAAAACCTGGAATGTGATGGCGTTCTTTTATATTTGACAAACACAAATTTAAATTTGTAATGAATGAATAAATTGCTAATGTTGCTCAGATTTCTGGTCAAATTCAAAGTGCATGTATTTAGTCTAACATAATTTTTTTATTATTTTACATTCCTAAAGTCCTTCATTTGAACACAAACAAATTCCCGAGTTTGAGAGATCAAAGGTTATGTTACTTAGCACCAGCTGGGATTAGATGAAGGAACAGCTCACTCACTTCTTTTTTCAGAATAATAAAATAATCTTCATACAGATTCTGAAGCACATGAAGTCAAACTTGGGTGATATTTAAATTAATTTGGGGAGTTGCAATAAAGAATCTGTTTTGAGTCCATTGTTTATAGCTGAAATACAGTTGCTCTGCATCTGGGGAAAATCCAAGAAAACCAGGCTGCTGTGTAATTGTCACCCAGTATAGATGTTGTTGAAAGAAAATATACCAAATTGATCCAAAATGTGAAGGGTAAAAAACAATGTTAAATTCTAAACCAACTTAGCTATTAAAGGAAGCAAGATGGTCACAAAGGGAGGATAGAGAAAAATCATCGTTCTGTAAATGTGATTGCATGTGTGTGTGATTTTTTTTTAATCTGTCTTAAAATACGATATATTTTAGGATTTCACAACATGAACTAGATAATGAGACAATGCTCAGAAGCAGCCATCCTTACACACCTCCATTTACTTATTCAACAAATATTTATTGAACATGTAGAATGAACTTGGTTCTATACAAGGAGCTGAGAATAAACGTCCTGAATTCAAGGAGCTTACAACCTTCTGGAAGAGACAAAATAAGAATAAAATATTGCCCAAAACGTGTGCGGAGGGTGGTGAAACTGGCATGATGGAAACACGGGTTCTGAGCACCTAATGCAGCCTGAAAAGTAGGGATGTCCTTGGCAGTAGAGACATCATGCTGGATCTAGAGAGCCAGGTGGCGTGGAGGGAACGTCCTGCCATGCAGAGGAAAGGTACGTGCAAAGCACAGAGGAAGAGAGCCGATGTCTTAGCAAGGTTGCAGATGGTGGTTTGGTAAAATGGGATCTAGCATGCAGGAAGAATCCTGAGACTAGAGAAAGATGGTTCTGGATGGGCAGGCAGAGAGCAGCCAGACCTCTCCCAGAGCACACGTGCTATCATTGTTTGCAGTTCTTCGTGTCCTCTCATCATCTGAGTCTTCCATCCCTGCCCATTCTCCAGGACCAGAGTGGGCAGACTATATGCTCCTGCCCTGTTGATCCTGGGCAGCTTGACAATGATGTTCTTTAGCCAATTGAAGGTGAACAAAAGTGACAGCGTACCAATTCCTCCAGAGGCATCTCATGTCTCCACTCCTCTTACATTCTAGTTATTTTCCACATGAAGGATGTGGACCAAGTGGCCATTTGCCTTCAATTCACATGTGGTAGACCTGAAACCCAACTGCAGCCTGGAGCTGAGCCCCGCTGACCTGCAGCCTGACGCACGGTGCCCAGTCAAGCCCAGATTGGATCAGCTGAACCACAATCCATCTGCAGACGTGTGAGCTTGAAACAAATGGTTGTCTTTGCAAGTCAGTCTGTTTTGCAACATTTTGTCATGAAGCATTATTGTGACAAAAGCTAATTAATACACACCATGCTAAGAAACTTGGATTTCACCATAAAGGAGATGGAGAGCCCTCACTGACAGATTTCAGTCAGAAATAAGATTCACATTTTAGAAATATCTCCTCTGGCATTTGCAGAAGAGTTGGGCTAGAAGGGAATAAAGACCTGGAGTGGGCAGACCAGTTAGGGGGCTACAGAGGTGAGAATATGAACTAAGGTGATGGTACCAGAGGTGGATAGGACAGGACCAACACAACAGCCACTTTGGGAGGTGATATCCTGTCTTTCATTGGAGATGAGTGACAGGAAGGAGGTTTGGATAACTCCTGTTTTCTGACTCCATAGCTTTCCCTGACTGAGGGCGTTTGGAGGAGGAGAGATTTACAGGGGAACAAAATGAGCACCATTTGGACATCTTGAGTCTGCAGTCTTGTGATGCATCCAATGGAAAGACCCCACTCTGGCCTGGAGCAGAGCGAGAGGCTTGCCCCAGAGCTAAAGATTGGGAGCTCTACTGCACTTGAAGTATTGACACTGGGCAAAAGAACCAGGATGACATACAGCATGAGAGGTGGGGACTGAGGACGAAGACCAGGGGGATCACACACAAAAAAAATGGAAACAGAAAGACAAGGGAGGAAAGGGTTACAAAAAATATAAAAAGAGCCATATGACACCAAAAATGTCTGGAAAAGATGAGAACTTCAAAGCCCCAGTTTGTCACTGGACCTGTGGTAGAAAGATGGTCTCATAGAAACTGGGGCACTGTCTGTGCTCAACTTCCTTCTGCAGGAGGAACAGGAAGAAAGAACAGGACGGAGAACTGGAAGGAAATGAATCTGCTTCTGGGGTACATGGGTTTGGGGCTGAGAGCTGGGGATCCCAGGACTAGAAATACAGGTTCTGTGTCCTTTGCATGGAAGCAATGGTCAACGCCACAAAAAGCAATGTGGGGATTCAGAGGGAGCGGAAGGGAGAAGAGAAGAGAGACACTGACAGCATTTAAATGGAAGGCATGGAATATGAGCTTCCAATGGAAGGAGAGGATCACCAGTAAGACCTGAAACCGAGACTGCCATGGGAGCCAGGAACAGGAGCGAGCCTCAGAAAGGAAAGTCTGGTGAGTGCGACAGATGCCATGGTCATCCCAGGTGAAATTTAAAATTTTATTACATGCAGCAGCCAATCAAATTGAAGAGCTCGGTGGCATGGAGGGAACAAAGTCAGATTTTAATATAAGGAATGAAGGGAAATTGGAACGCGGAGGCAAAGCATGATTTCATTCTTTGAGAACTTTGGTAAGAAGGGAGGTGGGTTGGCAGGTGAGAGACTCTCTTTGAAATAGAGGAGGCGTGAGCATCTTTGTTGTTGAAGGTCTGCAGGAAAGGTAGCACAAGGACAAGGACAGAGGAAGAGTGATCACTGCTGCAGGGAGGCCCCAGAGAAAGGTAGCAGAGCAGGACAGAGACGAATGGAGCACATGGGGAGAGGTGAGCACCTGGGAGCAAAGAATGGACCTTCTATTTGAGACAGCAAGGAGGAGCAAGGGGCCCAGGTAAGTTGTGAGTAGAAGAGGAAGGACTCTGCAGAGGCTGTTGGTCCTTCTGATCGGAGCGGTAGCAAACAGATCCGTTTAGAGACTTGAGCAAGGGGATGGTATTCAGAATGAAAAGCTGCCTAAAAAAATAGATAAAGGAGGGCCTTATGGTATTGCATCTCATCTGAGGTAAGGCAGTTTGCTTCTGATTTCAGAGAGGCCAATTAGCAAGAATAGTACGAACGGAGAGTAAAAGGATAGCTGATTTCACCTAGGGAAAATGAAGATTGCAGGAAAAAGGTCAAACCTTTGCCAATGAGAGCATGAATGATGGATGACTAGAGATAAGCTGAGAAGGAGATGAGCCAAGCCAGGAAGAGGCTGGTACTCCCCATGCCACCTCACATACGGGATCCCTTGCTAGGCTCTGTGCCACGCACCTGCTTCGTCATCTCATGTCATCCTCAAAACAACCTTAGGAGGGGAGGCATGAGAAGAACGTGGAAAGACATGAGACCAGAGGTCAGAATGAGGAAAAAAATACCAAGTTTAGCCAGTGAAAACATAGAGGCATCAGGGAAGAGGTTTCACTGGGGAAAAGTAACTCCAGGGGCTACGGCCTTAGATGTGATGTTTTGAGTGCCAACCAAGCCACGTGTCTGTGCCAATGACATGCATTGGAGGAAGGGGTCATCTGAGTTGGGACGATTAGGAACACTTAGGTTCTACTTGGACAAAGGTTAGGAGATAACCCAAAGGGGCATGGAACTTGTGGCAGGTCATGACAAAGGCGAAGTAAATATACAAATATTCACAACATTCAGGTTGAAAGAGAGGTGTGGTATTCTTCAACATGCATAATTTTGATCTAATCACAAGAAAATATCAGATAACCACAAGTTGAAGGAACGATTCATTGTAGAAACCAGATACCTGACCAGTATTTTTCAAGCATGTCACGAGCATAAAGACAAGGGGAGACTCAGCTCTGTCAGACTGAATAAAGAAATGTGATGACTATATGCACTGTGGACCTGAAGTTCAATCCTGGGACAGACTAGGATAGTAGTAGAAAAACCAGTGAAATCCAACTAGAATCTATAATTCAGTGCATAGGCATGTACCAATGTTAGTGCCTTAGTTTTGATAATTGTACTATAGTTATGCAAGAGAAGATGCTTGGTGACAGTCTAGGAATACTGTCCTATCTTTGCAACATTTCTCTAAATTTCAAATGATTTTAAATTAAAAATTAAAAACAAAGATGGGTTTGAAGTGAGCTGTCTATCTGTCCCAGAGAAGTGCAGACACTTGCTGTCTTTCCATACCTCAACCATCTCATTTGCATCTATGATGAAACTTCCTACCACCTCCACTCTCAAGCAGACAGCACTGCAGCTAGGAGCCACTGTGTAGCTGCTTCGAGCACTGCCATTGCTAGCACCCTATAGCGCCACATAATTTTTCCACTTCAAAATCAAATTAGGAAATTCTACCTTTACATGGTAACATGCCGGCTGTAACCGAGACACCTCCCAGCCTCAGCAGGACCACCATGTTTCACAGCTGCATAAAACTCTACATATATGGCAGGAGAATAATGGCTCCCCAAAGATGTCCACGGTCCTAATCCCCAGAGGCTTTGAATCTGTATGTCACGTGGCAAAGGGGAGTCAAGGCTGCAGGTGGAGTTAAGGTTGCTTGTCAGTGGACTCTGAAATAGGGAGATTGCCCTGGGTTATCTAGGCAGGCCCAGTGTAATCACCAAGGCTCAAAAGTGGAAGAGGAAGTCAGGAGAGAGAACCATAGAAATGGGAAGGAGAGAAGGACTCATCCCAAACTTGCTTGGAAGATTGAGGGAGAGACTATGACCTTAGAAATACAGGCAGCTTCTTGAAGCTCAAAAAGGAAAGGATTTTTCAGAAAAGAATGCAGCTCTGCCAACACCTGGATTTTAGCCCAGTGAGATTTACATCAGACTTCTGTCCTACAGAACTGTAAGAGGCTTTTTTTTTTTTTAATGTGTGTTGTTTTAAGACCCTGCATTTGTGGTCATTTGTTAGAGCACCCATAGGAGACGAATGCAAAGTATGAAGGTGCCCCTGGAATTGAGTGGGTCTGAGAAAAACAGAGACCCAAATTGGCAGCAGCACGACAAACTTTATGCTGATGTCTGAGAAAATTTTCTCTACTTACAGCAAACACAGAAATGGATTTTCAAGCAACTTCTCAGAAAACACACCACATGTCTACCCTCTTTCAAGACAGATAGTTCCAAAGAAAGACTATTCTATTCCGGAATGCAGACATTTGCACTAAGCAGAAATGGGCGGCCACCTCCCTGCTCCAGCACGTCTGGGTGACTGTCCCCAGCAAAACGTTCACACATCAATCTTGACACTTCGAAGGGAGAGCGTCATCCTTCCTTCACCAGGCAGTACCATAACTTCATCAAAGTCTGCACACATATGAAAAACAGGCTGTTGCGAGTCAATCTGAACACTACATTTGAAACGTGTGTCACTGACTTTTTGTATTAGGTTATTTTTTGTTTGTTTTTGTTATTTTTTTTAATTTATTGGGGTGACAATTGTTAGTGAAATTACATAGATTTCAGGTGTACAATTCTGTATTACATCATCTATAAATCCAATTGTGTGTTTACCACCCAGAGTCAGTTCTCCTTCCATCACCATATATTTGATCCCCCTTACCCTCATCTTCCACCCCCCACCCCCTTACCCTGTGGTAACCACTAAACTATTGTCTGTGTCTATGAGTTTTTGTTTCTCATTTGTTTGTCTTGTTCTTTTGTTGTCTTTGGTTTATATACCACATATCAGTGAAATCATATGGTTCTCTGCTTTTTCTGTCTGACTTACTTCGCTTAGCATTATACTCTCAAGGTCCATCCATGTTGTCACAAATGTTCCTGTATCATCTTTTCTTAACGGCCGAATAGTATTCCATTGTGTATATATATCACAACTTCTTTATCCATTCATCTATCGAAGGACATTTTGGTTGTTTCCATGTCTTGGCCACCGTAAACAAAGCTACAATGAACATTGGAGCATATATGCCTTTATGTATAAATGTTTTCAGATTTTTTGGGTAGATACCCAGGAGAGGGACTGCTGGGTCATATGGTAATTCTATTCATAATTTCTTGAGGAACCTCCACACTGCCTTCCATAATGGCTGCACCAGTCTGCATTCCCACCAACAGTGTATGAAGGTTCCTTTTTCTCCACAGCCTCTCCAACACTTGTTACTATTTGTCTTGTTGATGAAAGCCATTCTGACTGGGGCAAGGTGATATCTCATTGTGGTTTTTATTTGCATTTCTCTGATGAGTAGTGATGTTGAGCATTTTTTCATATGTCTATTTGCCATTTGTATGTCCTCTTTGAAGAAATGTCTCTTCAGGTCCTCTGCCCATTTTTCAATTGGGTTGTTTGTGTTAGGTTTTTAAGGGCCTAGTGGATGGCTGGTGGATGGCCTCTGTACTCAGCCTCACAGGTGAGTTATGGATAGATCCAGGTAACCCAGAAAGAAAGGCACCAGGACTCTGTCTCCAGGGTGTGCAAAGCAGACGCACGCACTCCCTCACACTTGTCGCATGCTAGGATGGGTGTACCTGCTGAGATTCCTGGCACGGGAAACCACTTCCTTCCCTGCTTTGCCTACGTGCCTGGTGCTACAAGCTTCAGGAGCTGTAACTCTGCTCCTGGAATCAGCCAGATTCTTAACTGTAAGACACTCGCCACTAGACCGTTGAAGTTGGAGAGGAATGTGTTACACGGTCTTGGGCCCACTGGGGGGTCGGGCACAGAGCTTAGCAGCCAGGAACGACATCTGAGGTGGCATGAGGGTCAGCCCTCTGACGACCTTAGGGCCCCCCACTGGTGTGGCCCCCATGGCTGTGAGCGCCAGTCCAACAGACCCCCCCTCCTCAGTGTTGCTGCCCCAACGAGAGAGCTCAGCTGCTCTCCTCCCGGAAAGGGACTTCATAACGAACTCCCTTCCTCAGATTCAACGTGGCATAGGCACATCTGATTGGCAGAGCCAGGTCACATGTGGCTTCCTGGCCAGAGGGAGGCTGGGAACGTGATGTTTTGGCTTCTGAGGGAATTGGGACTGAAAATATGGCAAATATCTATCACATTTCTTTTGGAGTGTATGTCCTCTTTCAAAAAAGAAAACAAGGAAGGAGGAGAAGGAAAAGAAGGTTAAAGATAATTTAAACATATCCTTAGCAATCATATATTTTATCAGGCAACCCCCACCCCCAACCTAATAAAGGACAAGAACTATAAAATTGGGTTAATAACTGATATCAATCTATGTGCTGCTTACAAAAGACAGACAAAAATAAACAAGTTAAAGATAAAAAGATGACTGAAGCAGTCAGGAAAACACGAATAAAACAGAAATCAGAGCACAATCAGCACCAGACCTTAATTCAAGACAAAATAAATTCAATGTGACACTGAGAAGCATGATGTCCATTTAAGGACTAATCCTTAAGAAAAGGAAAAGAGTCATGAAATCTTCAAGAGACAAATAGTGTATCCTCACAGTCTGTAGAGCAAAGAGATTGCAATAGAAAGCACATTTGATTTAAAAAGAAAAGGAGACACGCGACTGTTAACGTAAGACAGATCAAGTACCAAAACCGAGGGTGCAGGCGATGCAAGGAATGTGGTGGTGAATTCACAGAGGCACTCGATTCTCCAGAAAGAGAATTGCTTACATATACCCCCATATTAGCACTAAAAAGTGACCTCATCTTAAGATGGGGGAAGAAATTAGACATTCATGACAGCTTATATTAAAGACTTCCTTCCAGAGATTTTTTTTTTTCAGAGATTTTAAAACATCATCAAAAATAATCTTGGTTAAAGAGCAAACAAAAGCAAACTTTCTTAAAAATTTGTCATTGTAATTAGGTCTGTAGCACATCAAACCCCAGGGTAAGTAGTCAAAGCTGTTTTTAAAAGCAAGTTTTAATTCTTTAAATGCTTTCACTACTAAAACAGGAAGAATAAAATCTATATGACCTAAGCATTTACTCAAAAAATTATACACTTAACAAATTGGAAAAGTGCAGTCCCAAAGGAAGCAGGAGGGAAGAAATAGTAAAGATCAAATCAGAAGTTAATGAATTACAAAGAAGAAATCAGTAAAATTGTTAAACTAGTCCTTGAACTGATTTTTAAAATAGCTAGAAATAATATAGAAATAACATTTTTATAAATAATTTACTTTATAAAGTGTATGCTTTTTAAATGGCAAATATAAGAAAAATTATGGTTTTTCAAAAAAATGTAAATTATCAAAATCAACTTGAGAAAAGATACAAAATATTTGTCATAAAAAATTACCTCCAAAAAAGGCCACAAACTGCCAAAACACATATCTGAGTTCCTAATATCATTCTTACATAAGAGGAATCAGGGATCCTCAGAGAAATGGCTGTTTCTAGGACAAGATGGGCCTGGAGCCTCTTATAATGCCAGAAATTAAGGAAATGCTCAGAGGGAAAAAATATATATATAAAAAGGACAACCCACAATGTCAAGGAGCACAGGAACCAACTGAAATCACTCTCAATAGCCCAAAATTGGATCAATGTGATCAAGAGAATAAATAAAGAATAAATAAAGTAGTATTGGATCGTAACCCAAAATTTAAGATACCCATCCATGAGTCCACACTGATATAAATAAGTGATCGAATAAATAAATGGGGGAGAAGAGACAAAGCATTCCAAATAAATGAAGTAGCTGCTCTGCCCTCCAGGAGATGAACTAGAACTCCCCAAGTGTGGGCTGTACAGTGACTTCCTTCAAAGATTAAAGAATGCAAGAAAGGGTGGGGTACCTTTACAGTGAAGAAACCTGGCTAATCCATCAGCCAGGTGGTCCAGGTCAACACCAACCGGGATTAGTCGTGCTGATAGTACCTACCTCTGATATGATGTGATGAGAAGATGTTTTATCTCCGTGGTCCTCCTCCCCAAAACCTGTTACCCTTGTCTAACCCTGAGAAAATCTTCAGGCAAATCCCAATAGAGGGACATTCAAGAAAATACATGGCCAGGACTCCTCAAAACTGTCAAGGTCATCCAAAACAAGGAAAGTCTGAGGAACTGCCACAGCCAAGAGGAAATGACACATAATGACTAAATGTAACGCTGTGTCTAGGATGGGTTCCTGGGACACAAAAGAGACATTAGGACAGTATTGATTATAGTCCCCAAAAATCACTTTATTAAGGGTGAAAGGTCTAACTAACATTGTTTTATATACCTAAGGCGAATAACAAAAATTGTTTTTTTAAATTTTAAAAAAATTTTAAAAATTTTAAAAAAGACATTAGGTAAAAACTCAGGGAATCAGGATCAAAAATGGAGTTCAATTAATGGTAATGCATCAATATTAGTTTGTTAATTGCAACAAAGTTACCTTGCAAGGTCAGATGTTAACAATGGGAGAAGCTGGGTGTGGGGTCCATGGGAACTCTGTTATCTCTGACATTGTTCTGTAAATCTAAAACTGTTCTAAAGTTAAAAGTTGTCTTTTTTAAAGGCCACAAATACATGTTAATAAATCCTCAGGTAGATTTTTTATAGTTTCAAGGAAATCATCATTGATGATAATGCTACAGAGCACAGAAAAATAGAAAAAGTTTTTTATTCACTTGAAGTAGCTAAAACAACCTGTTACCAAATTCGCATACATATAGATAGATATCACATCCTAAAATACTGGCAATTGAATTAAATAGTGTATCAAAACATTAATAGAAATTGTTAAAATAACAGTTGGTTAACCTGGTAAAGAACGGCTACCTTAAATCAAGAGGCAAAATCATATCTAAAACTCAAGTGGCATTCCCACTGAAATCAGAAATAAGACCATATTGCCTGATAAGTTCACTAGTATTTATTGTGTTTCTAGAAGTTAAACCTAAGATGGTATAAGCAAGAATGAGAAAGAAGATGAAAACTCATTAGAAAAGAGAGAAAAATATCATATTTTTAAAAGACATCATTGTACTTCTAGGAGAAAAAACAAGAGCTTATTTTTTAAAAGACTTCATAATTAATTAGGGAGTGCAGAAATTTGCCAGGTACGTTATAAACATCAAATACTATAACTTTACATTACCAATAACCTGTTAGAAAATAAACTAGCAAAAATATCAACAGAAAATACAAAATACCTGTGTAAGAAGAAATGAGTGAGATGACACTATGAAGTTGGCCAAGGGACAAAGAGAGACCCAGGAATTCAGTCCAAAGATGGAATTAGAAATGGAACATGGAGCATCTGAGGGAAGAAGCCACACCAAGAAGGTGTGGTGAAATGCCATGTACTGCAGACATGTCACAAAGGCTCACGAGTGAAGAGCCTGATGGATTTGGCCGAGAATCTTCTACCAGTATCCAGAGCTCACTGAAACCTCCCTGGTACCTCTGTGTGTGCATATGCCCGGGAGTCGCGGACAGGAAGGAGGGAGGGAAGGAGGCAGACAGACAGACAACACTTTGGTAGATTTCTTCCACCAAAGGCTAGGCTTAAGCCTCAGACGTGCCAACAGTTTTGACACGTTGACCGGATTCAATTCCTCCAAAACCTGTAAATCAGTAGCCCAGGAAAACACAGTTTATATGTCTGATGGGTCGCTCAAGACCAGAAAAGAGTAGGCTGTCCACAAATGTTGCTGCAAGAAAACAACGTTTTCACCCTTTTTCTGATGTGCTCAATATTACAGCAGCAGCAGCTCCTCCACTGACATACACCTCAGTCAACGATTTTAAGAAATCAATTTATGTTTCTGAAATTTAACTTGTACCAAAACCAGTCACCACTTTACCTTTTTACCAAAAGGTGATGCACTTCAGTATAAGGAGTACTTGTTTAATTCCAAATGCAAAGAATTGAGAAAGAGTTCCTGAGCCATGAACACACTTATAAAAAGAAAAAGGAGTCTAAGATACAAACTGGATTTAAGGTCTAAGGATAGCCTTTGCCATCACTAACTTTGGGGATTATGTCTTATATTTTTACAGCTTTGAGGGATAACTGATACATAACGAATTGCACATATCGAATGTGTACAGATTGATGAGTTTGCCCATAAGCACATGCCCAGGAAACCATCACCACAGTCAAGGAAATAGATGTATTCCAGCTCCCCCAAGAATTGCTTTGTCCCTCTGCTCTTTTTTGGTGCAATCACTAACTTAGAACTACTTTTACAAAATGCAGCAGAAACTAACACTCAGAATACACAAACACACAAATACAAACATACACATAAAATCTACTGCCTAGAAGTGCTTAGAGTTGAGTCCGCAGGACTACTAATTACCTTTTTGTGTTTCAGGTTTCAGTCATTTACACAGTAAATTATAGCTAATTTTAAAAAATGATAAATGAATAATGTTGTAAAAATGTAAAACTTGACTCAAACTTAAGACAGGAGGATTCAAACTCCTTGAAAGAATCACTTCATTATCTGGTCCCTCTTTTTCTCACATTATCCACATAAGAAAGCGTGTGAGAATAGCTCATAATGGTAAACTACTACATAATTGGGAAATGTAATTATCGCCATTCCTACCTATTTCACAGCAAAATAGTAGCTTGGTGCAAAAGTAATTGCGGTTTTTGCAATTATTTCTCACCTTTTAAACCGCAATAACTTTTGCACCAACCTAATACTAACAATATGAACCTCTAGAAGAAAATTATTTTGAACTATTTTTTAAAGCAAAGGAAAGACATCCCTACAAAATAGTTTAACTAAATACCCATACAGGTAGCCAAATTTTCTGTGAAGAAATTGATTTTTTTTCTAACTCACATCTGCAGTATTTTATGATGTAAATATTTTATCAAAATTTGCTTCATTGTAAAACAGGCCACCTTCTCTAAACGTTTGAGATGCAGTCATTTTTTTTTTTTTTTTACTGGGGAATATTGGGGAACAGTGTGTTTCTCCAGGGCCCATCAGCTCCAAGTCGTTGTCCTTCAGTCTAGTTGTGGAGGGCGCAGCTCAGCTCCAAGTCCAGTCACCGTTTTCAATCTTTAGTTGCAGGGGGCACAGCCCACCATCCCACGAGGGAGTTGAACCGGCAACCTTGTCGTAGAGAGCTCACGCTCTAACCAACTGAGCCATCCGGCCGCCCCGAGATGTAGTCATTTTCTTCCCCAAAGATGGAACCAAGACATAATTAGGACAAATTAAAGCAGATGAAAGTAGCATCGTATGCTTTGCACATACAAGGCACTGAGACAGCGTCAAAGGAGCAGGGAGGTCATTGAAGATGACAGCAGGCCAAGGGGACAGTGGGACACAGCCCTGGCCCGTTGGGGGTGCTCAGCAACACATCCAGCTGTGCCTTCCATCAGCTGACCTCAGCTCCTCCAGTACCTTCAGTGAAAAACCTGGCTGGGAGATGCAGGGGCTCTGAGGATTAAAAAGAGATGGTGTGGGAAGTTCTGGCATCACACTGAGAACTCCGCAGGTTTTAAAAGTGAAGCAACTGCTTGACAGAAAAAGTGAAGGTGACAGGAAAATGTAACAGAATCTAAGCGAACTGAGCCTTTGGAGGAGAAAGGAAGTCTTTGGAGCTGGAGTACTTAGCAGTACGTAGCGGCCGGCGGAGAACAGAGTGCAGCCAGGCTAACAGCATGGAGCTCTGGGCCTCACTGGGCAGCGGTCACGAGGTGGGGGAACTGGGGACTGGGCTCTGGGAGGACAAACACCACCCTCACCCCCACACACGCCTCATTTAGGAAAACAAGAACACAGCGAAGTTCAGTGCTACCTTTGTGGGCATTTTTTTCTCTCCATGTTCTGGACACTTTTGTGCAATTTATATATTTTAAAAGTAAATTTCTTTTCTGCCTTGTTTAGTGCACATCCCATAATAACATCTATCTCTCCGAAGCTCTGAGGGTTTCCATATCAACAGAAATGCTGACCACCTAACAGCTGTCCTCAGTGATGGAGGCAAGCGGTCTGGGAGGCAGAACTCACAGCAGGCGCCTCTGGGCGGGAAACCCCACAGCACTGGAGGTGGCCTGCAAGGCAGTGACAGTCACCAAACCAGTGGACCTGTGGTCAAACCCACATGAGCTGAAGGCTCAAGGATCAAATGCTTCCTGACAACGGCCTTTCAGCTCTCTGAGAGCACAAGAGCCAGAATCATCCTTTGAAAGTTA
Source organism: Rhinolophus hipposideros (assembly GCF_964194185.1). NCBI lineage: Eukaryota > Metazoa > Chordata > Mammalia > Chiroptera > Rhinolophidae > Rhinolophus > Rhinolophus hipposideros. The sequence continues at coordinate 96,844,588 of NC_138053.1, forward strand.
TTTTCTTTTTAGTTGAACAACTGAACTATACTCAAGGGGAATAAAACAGTCTGAGTTGACAGAGACAGTGAGTCCCCTGAGACACAGTGACTGTCACTGATTGGCTACACATCTCTCCCAGCCCCGGATGAAATGAATGACTATCCATCTGGTTCATTCCATCAGCCCAGGAGACAGTGATGGCCTGCTGCAAAGGCCTCAGTCCCCCAAGGCCAATCCCTCACCACAGCTCAGGGTGCCAGCTGCCCCCTTTGGGCCCTGCCAGCTCTCCTGGCAGCCCCCTAAAACACCATGTTGGTCAGTTCCTGGGGCCACCACTTAGCCAGCCCAAAGGCAGAGGCCATCTCTACTGCTTGAGAGGCTGTGGCACCACCACCAGCATTGGGGCAGGGGGTCATCCCCCTGTGGAAGGAATGACGGCCGCCCCCACCCCGCCCCCACAGGATTCACGTGGGTGACTGGCAAGCCTCCCAAAGTAAAACAGTAAAACAGCAGTGGTGCACACACTCTACACCCCTGGCATCAGACTTGGGACTGCCTTGCTATGATCACAGGACTCAGAACCTTAGCACATGTGTCACAGCTGCCCTTGTGCTGCCAGACAAGACTAAGAGGTCAGCAAGCTGCCCAGTGGAGGCAGAAAGGAACTAACCAGCCCAGGCCTGCCTGGCGACCCGTCATCAGAAGTGGGTCAGCCCAGCTCAGGCAAAAGCACTGTGCCAGCCTCGCAGGCAGGCAAAACCCAGCGCCTGCAAGTGGGGCAGACCCCAGGTGACGGCCCCCACCGTGCAGCCAAGGTCAGCGGGACTGGGCAAAGGGCCAGCAGACCAGGGAGATGCACTGCTGCCAGGCCCCAGTGGGGCGCAGGGGGCACACGGGACATTGCAGCATGCAGCCCCCAGAGCCAGCGTGCTCTGTCCACACCACCAAACAGGCAGTGCATCTGCAATTTGGCTCTCGTTTTCCTTTTGTCTGCACAACAAATAAAACTTTAAGAGAGCGAGCCCCCTGTGTAGATCTTGTGTAAGCTACTTGAGCATTGAAAGGATGAGTAACCTACCAGCACTTCACAATTCAAGCAGAGCCAGAGAGCAAGCACACACACTCGCACACACACTCACACACAGTCATCTTTGTGTCATGCGCACACACACTCACACACATGCCCAGACATGTGCGTGCACACACTCACATTCAGTTACACATATGTATGTGCAACGTGTACACACCCTTACATACATATATGCTCACACACCTACTTACACACTCACACGTTCACACAAGTTCACACCCCACTCATACAAGCCCCCACACGCACACATACCTATGCTTACACATTCACACACACACATGCTCATATGTGCACGCACGCACACACACATACACACATACACACGAGGAGAATGAAGCCAGGGGGTTTGGCTCCTGGCAGTGGACGCGAGACGAGAACCCACGTCCCAGACTTCCCATCACAGGCTCCGGCGCCAGACCACAGAGGCACCATGAAGAAGTACTCGTGGGCCTCTTCCCCATTCTGTGCCTGTACCGCATGCCTTCTGGGTGCCATCCCTGCAGCAGGCACTGAACACACAAAGTAACAACACCAGCGTGGTCCCTGCCCTCACACCGCTTACTTCCAGGGGAGGAGACAGACATCAATAAGCAATCACTGTGAAGATGTGGCATCCAGGAAACCAACGCCTTTTGTCTTTGACTTTCCCCTTCTTCTTGCCTGGAACATGGTTGTAAAATCATCTGAGACCAGAAAGAAAGCCACATACTAAGGGTAGAAGAGCCAAAAGATCAAAGAGGGACATTGATACCATGACACCTGGCACCAACCCTGGCCTGCCTCCCACCAGGCTTCTTGCTGCATAAAGAAAAACAAGCCCCCGTTTGGTTAAGCTGTTGTACTCAGCTGTCTGCCTCATTGTAGCCAAAGCAACCTCTGATGGACAGATAGGTTGCTAAATGCATAATTACATAGAAGGCAGACATTTATTCCACCAGCAGTCATGTAAACAGGGCCAGAATGTGCAGAGAAAAATAGTCCACATCCAGAATAAGTGTCCATTCAGTTAGGAGAGAGAATTGCCCCCATCAAGGTGGAAAAGGTCCAGTGGAATCCACGTGCCACCAAATAAATAATGGCCTCCTGGAGATATGGTGCCAGTGTAGGGGGTGGAGAACATAGAGATGTTAACAATGTGAAGGAAAATTTTAGTGAAACAGACCAGCTCCAAGGGGCTGAGAAGCTCTCCGGCAGCAGGGACCACACTGCAGGCTAATCCCAGTGTCAGCACGACAAGTGGCTTAGTTCCATTCTGGCATCACCGTGCCCAAGAGCAGAGTTCAACACGAAGCTTAGGCTGTGTGCTCACTCTCTGGCTGCACTTGCCCATTACAAATGTCCCCAGTATATCCTCATACCCAAACCCCAAGTCGCTTTTTGTGGCAGGACTTATTAGAGTCGCTGTATTTTACAGCTGGAAGAGGCAGGCGTGTCCCACATTAATATCATGACCTCACTCAGCTCCAGGGCTCCCGACTACCTGAGCTTTGTTATCCTAAAAATAAAGGCTTACAAAGAGAGAGGCAGTGAGCATTTATTTGAGATCGATAAGAATGGCTATTTGGGACACACAGATTCAGGCAGAAGCCCCAGTGGTGTTCCGAGTAGGAGACAAAGGCCAGGGGTGTTTATGAGAAACGAAAGGGGAGCAAGTACACCCACTAAGGAAGATATTTCTATCGATGCAGATAAGCTAACATAGTATCACTAATTCTGAACAATGGTTTTAATTTTCAGTCCGGTAGGTATCGGTCCAGCACTCATTACTGCTTTCTTGTTATGTTTGCAAACAGTTCTTTTGCAAGGCACGAGGTTGCTTAGGCCCAATCCAAGGGTTATTTTCTGTTTTTGACATTCCAAGGTTTAGGACAGAAGACATGCAAGGCAGTTTCTCTGGCACGGTTCCATTTATATTATTGTTTACAGCTTCTACCTCTAAAATTGCAAATGCCCTTTTGAGAGAATCTCATTAGCACTGCAGTCTGGCTGTAATGAATCAGCCGTGGCTGCAGACCAGCATCGTATATCACAGATGGTGGACACTGGCTGGAGGTGAGCATGGGAGCAGTGGACAGAGCCTGGCAGCACTGTTGGTGGTTTGGGGAATGAACACGTAGAACGTTAGAAAGCACCACCCTTAGATACTTTCTTACACCTCACTGTGGGTATCTCAGCAGGGTCCGTCCCATTACTTCCCTAAGGCCCTTCAATCACAGTCTTAATGACTTTCCCAGGTTTTCATGTTTCCCAAAAACCCAGAGAAGACTCTGGATGGTCCCAGCACCTGAGCTCCGGTTAGCCCAGCTCTTCAAGTCTTCCCAGCTGAGGCCCCAAACACCAAGAAGAGCGTCTCCACGGCCTGTCTGAACTCCTGACCCACAGAATCCTGGGAAAGTGATCGCTGCTTTACACCACGTGGTTTGGGGTGATTATCCAGCAACTGGTGAGAAGACAAGTGCCACACGTGTCCCTGAGCTCCAATGCAGGCTGTGTCATCTTCCCTGACATCCCCCCTGGATGCACCTGGCTCTCCCCCTCACCCCCATCAAGTCTTTGCACAAACGTCAACTACTTGGGGGCTATCCCTCACCCCCATTAAAACTAAAAGCCTCCATCCTACACTCTTTAGCTCCCTTCCCTGCTTTCTTTGCCTTCATAGAACTTATCACCATCTTTGAGGCTTGTATTTTACTGTTTCCTTTTCCTTTGCCTGTCTCCTCTGACTAAAATGTGCACCCTATGAGAACTGGGGGTTTGGGGTTCACTCTGCCCAGTGCTGCATCACTAGCAGCCAGAATGGTGCCCCCACACAGTAGGTGCTCCGCTAATGTTAGCAAAATGGATAAACAATGAACAAACCTCACCCAAAGAGAGCTGCCAATTCCAACTTCAGCGACATACTCATTTTTCTCTATCAGACTGACAAAAATCTAACCATTTGGAAACATCTGTACTGGTGAGAAGGTCGGGAAACAGGCACTGTCCTACTTTGCTGGTGAACATTTAAACTGGTGTAAATTCTTGGGAGAATGATTTGACAATATGGTTCAAAACTTGGGGTGCACATCAGCTTTGAGCCAACAAATCTGTCCCTTAGAATAAAGTCTGCAGAAAGACCCGTGTGTGTAAGATGGTGTACCTACAAGGATACCCAGGGTAGTACTCATTTGCGTGAACAAAAGATTCAGAAGCCAAGTATTAGTTAAGTGTTGATATATTCCTGCTAAGAGACCGAGGCGGGTGTGAGAGAGCATGTAGCAGTCCTATTCGCAAGCAGAACGTAGACTAACCTTCAAGATACATTGGTAGAGTATAAAGCAAAGTTCAAAACAGTGTGTTGTTGTGTCGCCAGTGCAGCTGTGAGAGGTAGAACATTTCTGGAAGGATAGAGGAGAATTGAGCACCAGGTGTGTTGTACTATGTGCATTTAGGAGCTATTAAAAGTAGCCATGCACCTATTTTTTAAAAAAAGATAATAAGCTTGAAGCATTTTCAATTTCTTCTACAAACAGCAATCACGTGAGCTCTTGGTTCCCCTCTGCTTGTCTCGGGAACAGACACGTGTCAGATGCTGAGCACAGCACCGTGTTGTGGGTAAACTGGGGGGAAGGAGACCTTGGGCCCTTTCTCCAGAGAGAAGCACGTCAAGCTGTCAGCCACGCTAGCCAACGCCAAGGATTTAGTAATCCATGAAATAAGCAATAGACGCTTCGGTAAAATTTACAGCAACAGATACAGCTTACAAGACCTCAGGGAACTTTCCCAGTGAAGAAATTATGGGCTAGCCTGCTGCTTATGTTTGTACATCACGACAACATGTGAGTCGTCACACCTACAGATGGTTACTTCAGCAAATAGAAATGGCAGGGAGAAGCGTGCACCAGAATATGGTTTCATTTAGAGTCCCTTTGGGGATTCTCTTCATCAACATTCTAAAGCTGAATAGAAAAGAAAGATTTAAAATGCATTCCATTCAAGACTTTCTCAATTGAGGAAGTGGAATGATTGTATTTAAGAGGAAAGATATATTAGCTTTAAAAAGGAAACCCGACATGTTACTTGGTCACAAACTGTTATATGTCTTCGTCTTTCTCGGAACGCTTCAGGGTTAAGGAAGTTAACAGTATCTTCACGCAACTGTTTTTCACTGAAACCTATATTGCATTTTTAGGCACACAAAAAATGACAGATGTACAGATATACCAAAGAACTTCAAAAAAGCCAAGTCCAAGCAGCAAGTCCTGCTCCATTTAGCACTTACTGAGGACACACTGCCTGAAACAGACACCCCCCGTGTTGCAGCAGGTCACAGGAGTGAAGCAGGTGACACTCGTGCACGCTCGATGTATGAGCGACAAAGAAGGAAATGACGCAGAAGGAAGGCTCTGTGGAGGTGGCAGTGTTTGAATCGTGCCTGGAACGGTGGATGAGGAGAGAAGGAGATAGTCTTCCAGCGGGGAGGAGGTATGATGAGAGCAGCGCAGCTCACACCCCTGACTTTTAACCCCCAGCAACCTGCCTGAGGATAGAAGCAATGCTCTGCCCGTGGAGGGTTGAATGCTGACCCCCCCCCCCAAATAGATATGACCAAGTCCTAAACGCTGGTATCTGTGAACGTGACCTTATTTGGAAATAGGGTCTTTGCAGACGTAATTAAGTCCAAGATAATCTCAGGAGGAGGTCATCCTGAATTTAGGCAGGTCCTAACTCCAATGAGCTGTGTCCTTATAAGACAGAGGAGGGAGAGGGTGGTATGGAGGCAAAGATCGAAAGGATGCAGCCACCAGCTAGGGGACAGCAAGGATCACTGGCAGCCATCGGAGCAGGGGGAGAGGCCTGGAACAGGGTCTCCCTCAGAGCCTCCAAAAGGAACCCCCCACACACACCTGGATTTTGGACGTCTGGCCTCCAGAACTGGGAGACAATAAATGTATGTTGTTTGAAGTCACTGGGGTCATGGTAGTGTGTTATAGCAGCTATATGAAGCTGATACGCTGCCTTTATGGCTGACCTTGGTACCCTTGGTGCCACCTATGGGCCTGCCCAGCGACGGTGCTCAGGAAACACTGGCTGAAGAGATGACTAATGTGATTACGTCAGTGTGGACCAGCTCTGAACAGCTGGCCAAGGCCGACGGGGAGGGATCCTAGTGACCTTCTTGGAGTTTGTTCTGTGAGGTGGAAAGAGGCATGAAGGGAGTTAGGAGGAAGAGTAGGATGATGCCAGGCAGGTGGGAGATGTCACCGTAACACTAGGCAAACCAGCGGGTAGGAGGTTGGGGGCAGTGCCCGCGATGGCGGCGAGGAGGCCTGAACTCAGGCGATGGAATCCACTGGTGTCATGGCCGCGGCCCACCCCAAAGGAACTGGGATTCTGCCACTCCAGAATTTCCATCCTGATGGCCAACGTGAGCTGGAGGACAGGCAGAGGAGAGAGTCCAGAGACGGGAGGGCACTTGTCTCCCCTCATCAAACTCAGCCCACACATCTCTGTGTCCAGGAGGCGGCCTGGAGCCCCTGTCACTCTCCTGGGACTTCCTGGTCCCAGTAAGTGACCTTCATCTCTCCTCAGCATTCTGTCTTCACAGGTGACTACTCTTCCTGAGGCCCTTGGAGACTTGATCAGGCATGTGTGTGGGGAGAGGGGGGCAGAGAGAGGATCTTTTCAGTTTCTTGATGCAAAAAAGAACACAATCCCAAAAGGATAAAACGCTGGGGCCTGGCAGAGCCTGGCAGCTTCTCACTGCGGCCACCCTGCTCACGGTTGCCTCACGTGGGATGTTTCACTCTATCGGCAGCAGCCATTTCTGCCAGACGGCTTAGTGACACACTAACACAACAGACCACGTTCGTGGGAAGAGCTGCCACTCCCTGCGATGTACCTAGGCCGGCAACCTATGACCAGGCTGCACCGTCTCTGCTCAGAAAGAGAAACCACACAAAACTAATATCTGCCGTTAAAGAGGGAATTTGTAAGAAAAGATGAAGGGCCTAATGGCCTGTACTCCCATGGTTTAAGCAAAGCATCATACCTTTTAAGACATCTGAGGACCTTCTGGAAGTTTCCCTTTTTTCAAACATTACCAAACCTAGGGACATCCATTTTCTGGCCATACAAGAGACTTTGGGCAAAACCCTCGGGAGCATGGTCAGAGGAATGGAGGAGGGGGTCTTGAGAGGGTCTCCCAGAGTTGGAACAAGGGTCTGGAGGGAAACAAGCAGCACGGGGAGTGGGGGTTCTTATCCTTCTGAAACACTGAAGAACCATAATGCATATGAGGTGGGGGAAGCCCTACTTTTTAAAAGTCGCCTGAATGTTTGCCTGTCGTTTTAAGGAAGTAACAAACTGATTTTGGAAGAAATACCAGGCTGTGTGTTTGGATATAGGGTGGGGGTGGGGGAGATTGCCGTTTGGTTTGCTTACGTCAGGAGAGCTCCAGTGGCTCCTCTGCTGTGTAACTGTTACGGACGAGAGGTTTGTGTCCGCCCAGTATTCACGGGTCCAAGCCTAACCCCACGTGACAATATCAGGAGGTGGGGCCCTCAGGACATGATTGGTCCTGAGGGCTGAGCCCCCAGGAGGGGATTCGTGCCCTGACAAAAGCGGCCCCAGAGAGATGAGGTCGCTCTCACTGCCATGTAACGGCACTGTGGAAAGGCAGCCGTCTTCAAACCTGGAATTGGGCCCTCACCAGACGCTGGCCCTGCGGTCATGGACTTGCAGCCGCCAGACTGTGAGAAACAAACGTCTGTGTGCAAGCCGTACAGTCTGGGGTATTGTGTAGCAGCCCAGGCAGACGAAGTAATGGTCGATTCCAGATCTTGTTCCAGAAGGGAGCATCCGAGGCACACGTTGCCATGCATACACATGGACGGGGACATTTGTGAGAATATTGATGTTAAGGCTTTAGTTCTAGCTGCCGGCTCTGGCCGTGTCTGAGCAGAAACGCCATGTCATAACTCCTGCCATCTTTGGTTGGCTGGCTGCTGTAATCCACCAACAGCTTAGGCGGATGAACAGACGGATCATTAGCGGTGACCCTGGGATAGGGTTGGACCAATAGGCACCAGGAACCGTTGACTGGAAAGCAGGTCTTCTTGGATGCCCCAGCCCACCTGGCTCACGGGTGAGGTTATGTGCAGGATCACGTGGAGAAAGCAGATGGCAAATTGACCCTGCAGTGAGGGGATGGTGCTCGCACGCCTGCCCCACTCCCCTCCGGCTGCAGCCTGGGAGTCATGGTGGCATCTCCCTGAGCCTGTTTCCTTCTCTGTAATCCATTCCTGCTCCTGCTTTGGGTGGTTATGCATTGATGCATGTGGAATTCTTAGAACAGAGCTCAGTACACAGCAAACTGGTCTTGTCTCCTACATGTGCCATGTGATTTTCACATTCGTCACCTCTGGAGAGCTCTCTTGCCTTCTCACCATCCGGGTCTCCTCTCAAAATCTACTCCTCAGAGAGGGCTTCCTGGACGCAGTCGAGGACCCCCTGCTTTCTTTATTAGCATTTGAAACCGTATTAGTTATTTATTCCATGTATGTTTGTGGTGTGTCTCCACCATGAAAACTTCAGGTTTCGTGAGATGTGACCCTTATCTGTGTCCCCATTGCCATGTACGCAGTTCCCAGCAGTTTATTGTTGCCTCATTATTTGTTGAATAAATGAGTGAACGAACCCAGGAACAAACTTGCTCCAGGACCCTCCAGACCTCGACCCTTCCGTTCCCTGGATCTGATTTGACGTCACGTCCACCTCTCCCTCCTTCCTCTGAAGCTCTGACATTTGGCCGTAATGCTTTGCTGTGCTTCCCTTTCCACCTAGGTTGCGAGAGTGCGAGCCTGAGTTTTATATTTCTCTCGATGTCAATAACAGGGACTTGTACCAGTGTTGTCACACTGCTTCTTTGTCCTGTGGTCACCCTAACTCTGGAGCTCGGTGGACATCAGTGCAGCTGTTCTTGGAACACCGAGCCTGCCGTAGAACGGCACTGGTATAGAAAGCACAGCACAGAAGCTGCTGTGGGGGCCCCCAGCCCCAGCGAGACCACTCTGCGGTATAAGGGAGACCCTAACCCTCCCCACCACCTGTCCCAGCTCTGCCTGCCACCCCAGTGCTCACTGCCACACTGTGACACTCACTCTATCCTCAAGTGCTGTTCACGCCATCATCCAGCCTTTGCTTCTTCCTCCAGTCTTCTCCCGTACTGCCAACCACCTCTTCCCACACTGGCTTAAGACCCACCTTCTAGAAGAATCCACAGCCAGGCCTTTCTCCCTCGGGCAGTGCCTTGGCTCCCTCCAGCAGGCCATCCGCCATGGTTTGAATGCCACTCGCTGACACATCTGCGAGTCTGCTCTCCCAGCAGGAGATCTGTGTGCTCCTCAGCAGCCCACGCAAGGCACACCAAGGCGTCCCAACACACAGTCCAGTGGGCTTCACACTCCACGCATGGGCTAATCGCTTCCACCTGCCTGAGACGGACAGATCACTCACTTCCTCCTAACTGTCTTTGTCTCCTGAATAATTCTCACCAGCAGTGAGTCAGTCTCTTCTCACTGAGGTCTTAGCCTGCTCCTGCAGCCACTTTGAGATGAATATGGAAAAGTCTCAGCCTCGAGCCTAATGAGCAGTGAGAGAGAAAGACTTCACACTGCACATTTGAGAAATAAATGACCACTTAAAGGCACATTAATCGCGCCCTTCACTAATGTCTTCCCCGTTCCTTTTGTGACCCCACAATGACGTCAGGGGGTTCTGTAATTTACATTCTGTAGCAGCTTGCAAACCTTCTCTTGACCTTAGCGTAAATCAGAAGACTATGAAAGTCCCTTTGGAGAATAAAGGGAAATGCGATTGAAACTCTCTTGCAAGAAAGACTGAAACATGGAAAGCTCCTGAATTAAACATAATGGAGAAATGATTCGATCTTCTGTCCCCCATTCACTTAGAAGCCAAATCTTTCTGAAAAAAAAAAACCAAGATGCTCGTACGGTTTGAAGACAATCACTTCCTAATTGGCTGTTACAGAAAATAGAAAGGATCAGGCAAACACACTCATGTTTATTTTACTTCATGACCACGCTAACAGCCACCCACGCCACACCTGGATCTAAGATTTACCTGCCCCCCCCAACCCATTTTCAAACTGTGTCTTGAAAACCACATAACAGGAGGTCTTCATTGTTTCTTTATGACTCAAAAACACACAGTCAAGTTCCCAGTCTCTATCTCTCTCCTCCCCTCTCCGTTTCTCTCTCTCAGCCAGGTTATCTTCTGTCATAAATACTCATTTTCTTGCATGTCCATTGCCATCTGCCTCTGTCTCCTCTTCTTCCTCCATGCTTTTCTTTTTCTTCCTCCTGGAGTGAGGATCTGCCACAGAATGTTTGGGTCTCACTGCAAAATAACAATGTGGAGCTCCTTTTTCAAAAATGTTAAGAATTTGAAGACAGCCAGAGCAGAGAACTCCCCAAGCGTGGGGCCCTCTGCACAGAGCCCTCGGTGACCAGGCAGGGCCCAGCGCTGCCTGCGGCTTCTCCCGCCAACACCCTGGTCCGCATCAGCCACATCCTGCATCACTAGACTTCTCTCCTTCACTCACAGTACCTGTTGCTGACCAAGTCTTGGCAAGATGAGAAGACAGAAACAGAGGTTATTAGCGGGCGTGACTTCTTACCCCGCCAGCGTCATCGCTGCTCAGAGGAGAACCCGTTTTTCCCCTCGACTCACTCTAAAGGTGACGAAAATGTTCACGTCCGTGCGACTGTGTCTGTGTTCATCATGCTTTGAAACCTACTCTGGCTTTGCAATACCCAGTCCTATTACAGCTCAATGAAATGTAACCATTGGCTGAATGGAGACTGCAGGCCTACCGTGATTCTTCTATGATTCTAGATATTTGGTCCAAACCTTTGCTTGGAGTTGTGCCCACTGCTCTCTGCTTTTCATTCCCAGTCTCAGGACAAGTTGAATCTTGGTCACTGCCTGGCTCCCTTCCCAGCCCACCCAGAGATCCAAAAGCCATGTTTTATGGAGGCCGTTCTCTGTGCGGGACCTTTGAAAGTTCAGTGTCAAAGCTCCCTTGAAGATAAATGTCTTCAGACTCTGTTCCTAGGAAACTGAACTTTAAATGCCTGAGACTGGTACTGCCCCTAAAATAGCTTCAGGCCACCATCGCCAGAGATGGAAAGACCCCAAAGCCCCAGGGAAGGCCACCAGGACCAGTTCCCAGCACCCTCCCTGCCCTCAGCATGGTGTCCTCTGGCCTCTGCCCTTCAGACAGGCTTATAGGGAACAGAAGAGAGTGAAAGATCAGAAAAGGAAAGGACAACACAGGCGAGAGCTGGGACCAATGCCCTCCCAGAGACAGGGTGGCCCCCAGTGCTCTCCCACTTGACTGTGCAGGCACAGCTGAATCAGAGCCAGGAAACAAGAAGGTCTGACCCTGACAGCAACTCCGTCAGCGGCGGGGCACACTCTAATGATGGACGCACACAGGAGCTGGGGCGGGGACTGCAGCAATCCAAGGCAGCCAGCTCCTTCGAGCTTGCCACCATCTAAATGAAAGTGTCGGCCCTCTCCTTTGTATCAAACTACCCAGCACCATGTGCCATCCCCCCGGTGAGAATCATGTGACATGTGTGCCCTGCTCTCCCTCTCACCTCACTAGCCATTCTTCTGTCACAAAATCACCCTGCAAATCCCAAGAAAAGGCAGGTGAATTGCCACCAATGGCCCGCATTGTCTATTTGTGGGAGAATAACAAATACATGCTATTCTCCTTGAATAAGCAGTGAATTCGCAAATGTCTTTCTCCATCACAAACATTTGCTGAAAACAGTCGCTGGCTGCTTGCATGAAGGATGCAGAATGGCTATTTTTAACTAATGAATGAGAACAGCAGCATCTCATTTTGGATTACCACTCAGTCTCCATGCAGGGAGCTGACTCTGTGAATGGATGGAACATGTGAAGGGGGATTTCATCCCAGCTTGGCCCACCAGCAGCTGTGACACATGCTCAGAGACAGCCAGGTTTGAGGCACAGGCCGTAGTCATTTGTCGCCCTTTTCCATGCGGTCACCAGTTAACGCGGTTGTGCTACTGAAGGATACCCCTGTCTCTCTTTGTCTCCAGGTGATCAGGAAAGGAACTATGTGTGTTGGAGGGACGCGGTGTGCAGATACCCAGGGCATCAACAGAAGGGACCTGCGGGGGGAAGAAAAGGAAGGGCTGGGCAAACTTCCTGGAAGAAAATTGGCAACAAGCCCAATGTAATGAGAAATTAGGCTTTTAAAGTGCTTTGAAAGAATGATCTGACGTTAATTTAAAAATATAAGTAGATGGCATCACTAACGCAGAAAATAATGAAAAGTCTTATCCCCGAGGCAAACCCCCACGGTAGCAGTTGTCCAAACAGCACCATTACTAAACGGTTTACAGCAGCGGAGAAACGCCTGGCTTCCTCCTTCTGGCTGAGTGAAGCCTTGCTTCTGTGGGGAGGAAGCTGCCAGTCCCGGCCACTGAGCATCTTCACCGTAGCAAGAAGGATGCGAGCAAGAAACAGAAGACCTAGGGGAAAGGGAACACTTCCGGCCTGAGCCTCTTGCTAAGTCTCTCTTCAAATATTTCAGACTACTAGAGGGCTCTATGCTATGTGATCTGCTAAGACATCTGCAAACAAAATGGAGCAATGTCACCTGAGGAAGGCACTCCTGGTGTGTGGCAGGGCCTATGGCGTTGCTGCAAATGACAACTGCCTTCTTCTGGGCCGTCGGTTCCAGGAGAGTGGACAGCCTCAGCGATGGAGGCAGGCTTCCCCCAGAGCTAAGGACAGGCTTTCTCTCTCCCCATTGTCAAAATATTTGGGTCCCCTAAGCTCAGGGCTGCTCCCCTGGAACACAGCCCACCATGTGCGGGTGTCACCTGGCCCTCATTGCACTGCCTTGTGGGAACTGGGGCTTGGACGGTGCAAAAGTGCTGATATCCTCCCTTGTTCTTGCCATGAAAAATAAACCATCTGTTTATCTTGTTTGTTTGGCTTGGTTTTTATCCAGGAGTTTCCAGTCGTCCACCAGCATTCATGGTGTTGTGACAAGCTGTTTAGCTTGTAAGTAGGACAAAAGCTTGGACCACACATCGTTCTCGCCACCGGGTTTCACTAAGTGTGGCTGGCAGTTTTGCAGAATACGCTCTCGGATGCGTAAATGATACTGTGAGATGAGTGAGACTTCAGGCAGAGGCCCGCCTGGAAATCTGTTTTCTCCTTTTTTCTATAAAACCAGAACCAGGCATGTGTCTATTCAGAACAAAAAGGACATTTTGCAGCTCCTCCTGTGGACAGGTGTGCTCCCGTGGCCAGATTCCAGCCGTGGGATATAAGAGAAGTACTGAGAGCATGTCTGGTGAGGTCCTTCAGGAGAGCGGGCATGCTGGTTGGGCCCTTTCCTCCACCTCCTTCTCCGCCCTCTTGCTTGGAATACGGATGTGAGAGCCAGTGCTGCATCCTGGCCTGGGAGGATGAGGGCCGAGCTCAGCAGCACAAAGACAGAAGGAGGCCAGGTCCCTGATGTGGGGAAGAATCACGCCTGCCTGCACTCACTTACAAAACAAAAATAAATCAAAAAAAAAAGAAAGAAATCTTGTTCAAGCCACTGTTGTTTTGCATTCTCTGTTACCAGCAGCTGGATCGTCCCTGACTGGCACGGTGCTTGGTGCCCAAGTGGAGTCGGCAAGGAAAAGACCCAAAACACAGGCGGGTTGCAGGCCAGAGGCTGGCCCTGGCCAAAGTAAGGGGCCGTGTGTAATCAGGGACGACCGCCCTGCACCGCCTCCCCCTCTCCCGCCACACTGATCGCTCTCAACCTGCTGGGCTCCACGTTGCCCGCGCAGGCTCACAGCTCCACACCACAGCTTCCATTCTCCTCCCCACAGAGACAGTGCATCCCCACATGATTTATCTCAGTGTCAGCTTTCAGAAGCGCAGCCCCAGCCTCCTACTGCTCCTTCAAAAGCACCTAAAAATAAGCCAGTCTCAAACCACACTGTCCTAAAAGTTGGTTTATGCCATGACCTAAGTGGTGGGATGGAGGCATCCGTCACACTTGTATGGGGGAGATTTAGGGGGGACTCGCCCCCCAGTGCTTCTCAGAACCACCCCAGGGACAACTGAATGAGTGGCCTGTGCCCGAACCCAGCCATGCAAACAAAGACATGATTGGCCACCTCTGCCCAGCACAGGGCCTCCCCACAGGACGTGAAACACTGGATTCATCACCCAAAGAGAAACCCTAGAATCTAAGAGTGAGTTTTATTCGGGTGACATCATGGCCATGACATCATAGCAGAGCCCATTTTCTTATCCACCCCCCATCCACATCATATGCCAAATGCAATGCCACATCCCACCGAAATCCAATTGTTTATTCACTTGTCCACTTAACCCACTCTTAGTGAGCAGCTCCTGTATGCCGGACGCTGCTTCCCACAGGGAACGGAAAGCTGAGTGTGGCTGGACCCACACCCCGCGTGGCTGCAGTGTCTAGAGAGCGTCAGGCTCCCTCAGGGCAGAAAGTCATGTGGGATTCTGTGGAGATGACAGCTCACGTTGAACAAAAGGAGACGCACGTGAGGCTGAACCTGACGGATTCCTGGGAGGGACTTTGGGAAGTTCAGGAAGTCCTGTGCTGCCACAACCATCGTAACACACGTTGCTCAGAACAAGCGCACTCCCGTGCTCTGCAGGTCCGACAGGAGCTCCTATCAAGTCGTTTAAAAAGTGACCATTGCCAAGTGTCTGTCTACTGGCAGCCCATTCAGAAAATCTAAGTGGCATGTCTCTGTGTGTATGTATTTGCAGTCCCATGATGTTTCAGCTATGAATGCTTTAGGCTGCAAGTAAGAGACCCAGGCAATCAACCACGCTGTTCAAAACGAGAGGTTTATGGTGGCGTCTGGATTAGGTCACAGTCAAGCTGATAGTATTGTGCCAAGGGCAACTTCCTGACTCTGACAGCGTCCTAAGGGGATGCAAAATGGTACAGCTGATACACAGGAACTCGCTGTACTATTTCTGCAACTTCTTGTGCGTCTTAAACTTTTCCAAAATGAAAAGTATTACAAAAAGAAACACCAGAGATTTATTTGTGTTCAATGTTAGAAACCCAGAGGCTGCCAGTTGCTGATTTGGGTTTAGATGCTGTTGATGACCTGGCCCTTTCTATCTTTCTATTTCTCTGTCCTTTGTCGATGGGCCTTTTATCCTGCTCCCTGTGGTCCTTTGGACGTTGCAGTGACTGCAGCCCCATGTCTTAAAGACACGGTAGCAAGGCCCATACAGGGAGGGACGGCAGCCGCCAGCTAACAGGCAGCACCCACTGACAGCGTGACAATCAGCCACCTTGGAAGTGGGTCCTCCAACCCTAGTCAAGTCTACAGATGACCCCAGCCCTGGCCGAAATTTGGTTGAATGCTCATAAGAGATCCCAAGCCACAATCACCCACTAAGCCACTCTCAAGTTCCTTGCCCACAGAAACTGGGAATAATATTCAGAGTCCTTTAAGCCACCACAGATAACTAATAGAAATCACAGAGGCCAAAACGTGTCATATGCTCACAGCCACTGGCAAAGAGGAATGGGGTCGTATGGTGGCTTGGACCAATTGTGATCCCCCTCGTGGAACCCGCTTTCCCTACAGGCAAGGAACACACATCACAGATTGGGGCTTTGCTCGTGGAGAAATTAGGGAGGAGAGACAAGCGTGGCTTCTGACAGGCAGAAACTTTATATCTGACACATACAAGTGCTTACTTGAAAGTTAATGGCGCAGCTGTAGCTACTAATTCTTACCCAATAAACATGAAAATAATAATACGGAAAGTAAACCACAAAGTCAGGAGACAGGTGAACTTAAATGATAGAAACCTGGAGCTTTTGAGTTAGGATTTTAAGTAGAGCTATACTCTCTCCCCGGGCTGCTACTCCATCCAGTGTGCCAGAAAAATGCATTCCCGCAAATTAAGTTAATGATGTAATATTGGTGTTCCATCCAGCTTACTAAAACTTGGTCCCATCCCAACAACACATCTTGGTGCTGAGAGATGAATGCACCTGCATTCCACTATGACTGATTTGGGAACCCAAAAATACTAGTGAAAGGAAAGTCAACATCTGCAGAGGCACGGGGGGCCACCCAGCATGACGAGCCACACTCTCTCAAGACATTTGGTGAGGTGCATAAAATGAAATGTAAGAGCCGCCATTTACCAGGATTCTGCAAGAAACTGTAACACCTGAATTTCAATGAAAAACACCAAGGACTGGCAAATAGACTTTTATCGAACAATCTTGGTGAACAGGCTATAAACAATATGGCAGGAGAGTGGGGAAGAATTTCCCATTCTGGAGCCCTGGGTTGCAGACTTGTGGTCAGAAAGGCTAGGGGAAAGAGATCCAAAATCTTAGTCCAGTCATGTTGGAAGGTGCAGCCTTGGGAACTCATCAGAACAAAGTGTCACTGCATCAGTGATGGACAGCCGTAAGTCACAGCCAGTGTTCATGACAAACATACTTCCAGGCACATTGTTAAACGCATGGCCCCTCTACCCACTGCCTTCCGCAAAGGACCTGTGGACACACAGACATTCTCAATGCCTTCCAGTGACCAGCTCCTCTGGTTTGCCCCAGGTTTAAGAATACAAACCACCCAGAAACAGCTCAAATCTCTGAATTTGTTTAAATCGTAGCAATAACATAAGATAGAATGAATGAGAGATGAAAAGTCAATGCACACCAAATGCAGGCCATACACATGCATACTTGAGGGTAAAAGATGCAGGTTTAGCTACAAATTCACCCAATAAATATAGCCTGGATTCATGAACATGTTCTTCAAAAATTCTTTATGAAAATCGAATCTGACTTGAAAAACCACATCAGGCAAATGATTTGATAATGAAAATTGTTTTTCAAAAGCTGATACCATGGTGTAATATAGGAAAGCAATTATTTGACAGGGAGGAAAATAAACATCAACCCACAGGGAACAGATTTAATGGTGAAAGAACCTAAGAATTGTGGTCTGTGCCCATTGCTAAGTCTGACCCCTTATTCCTCAGAGAAATTAATAATTGGGGCAAGTTTTCAGAAAAGTCTTTCTGCACTAATTTTCAGGCATGTTTGTGTTCATTGTAAGCCAGCCAGGAGCAACCAGAGACCGTCATAAAACAACACGTGAGATTTTCCAGGTGGAAAAGGATGGCTCACTGGGGACCAGCAAGCGGTAGACGTAATAACGACCCATTGCACCCATGCTAAACCTATCAAGACTACCATTTCGGTGCCCAAATGTTAGGACGTGAACATCCCCAGCTCCCAGCACAAGAGGAGTAAAGCTGTCTGTGATGCTTTTATCAGCACTAATTAATAGTACTTCTTGGCTTCAATGATTTAGTCTTAACTCGTGACGAACCTTCACAAGGCAAGCGCAGCACAATGCCCCTCTGTCAAACCACCCTCAAAGCCAGCCTGACGCCACCAAGCTGCACTCAGCTGAAACCAGCAGACACAGAGCACACTTGAGAGAGGCCACTGCCATGCAGGAGGACAGTTCATTCTCTGGCCCCCAGCCCTGGTGAGCGCCAGAGCGCCTGGGACCAAGCCAATGCCACGAGTCAGTCAAAAGCGTCCGAGAGGAAAACAAGGAAACTTCTTATCACAGAAGGGCCACAAACAAATCACCCCCAGACACATCCACAACGAGAGGGCACAGTCAATCACTTGGGCATTCTGGAGGCCAGAGGGCGCAGGTATATTGAGACCCTATGTCTGGGTGGAAAGAGCTTGGAAGACCCCTCTGGGCAAGACTAAACGGTTCTCTGCAATCTCAAGACACTCATCAGCTTTCTGAGCCATTTTTAAAACCAGGAAGTGATGTGCTGCCAGTTTTCAACTACCTCTGCTAATGCCAGTGCAGAGAGGCACAGAGCCTACAAAACCTAAGATGGCTCAGAGTGTGTGTATTTAGCCTGGAAAGGCAATTCACATTTACCTTTGAATGAGAGCAAATCCAGAGTTCTGTTAAAATGGTGCAGGCCCGAAGAGAGGAGGACACACACACGTCCCTTCCCACCTTTCACACATGGTACTGGCAATGAGTTGGGTTTCCTCTGAAGCTGGACAGCATCTGACAACCTGCTCTGGAATGCCACTGTGGTCCTGAATGCCCTCGGCTGAGCCGGAGGAGAGACCTCTGCCAAACAGGAGACAACCAACACTTGTTCACACAATCAGAAGGGGGACATGGCCAATAGACATGCTTCTGAGTGGCCCCTGTACACCCCCACAGCAGATACCCCCCCCATACACACACCCATACCTGACGGGTGCAATGAGTGGGAAAGCCAAGATCTGCTGATTAAACACCTCCCCAATATTGAAAAAAATAAGTGGCCAAAAAGATCAATGTTTCTCTTCTCAGTGTTTGAAGCTACTTTTGTTCAGAATCAGTTCCATCTTTTCCTAACTCTTGGTATCACCCCTTGACAGCAGCCAGCGTGGGAAGAGCTGTGTGCCGATGTCACTGGAATGCTGCCATAATTCCCAGGACTCCTAGCAAATAATAGAAATGTACTCAATGGGAAATCTAGGGTGAATTTCCAATGAGGCTGTATTTGGAGTATAAGAGAATATCGTCAGGACACCGTCTTCACCTTTTCTGCCTTGCAGCACTCATGTGTGTCCCACTCTGTGGGTTGGTCTCATTGGCTCTCACAACAATGAAACAGTGTCTGCATGGTGGGGAACAATATTTCTGACAGCACAGCCTGCATGCTTGTAGGTCACATGACCAGATGAAGCACCAGCCCTTCCTATCCAATTCTAGGGCAAGTTGAGACAGGTGCTCCTATCAGCCTGCCTTCTGGAAAACACCCATGCAAGTGAACGCTGTGGACTCTCCAAGTGTATTTTCCCAGCCTATCAGGGATTTGGCACAATACCTAAGGGGAGGGGATATGACTGCCCGTCCCACAGGACACATGCCTTAGGATGACACTTCTCCAAAGAAGGGATTCCAGGCAGACTAAAGAAACAGAGGGCTACACAGCTGGTGTGACAGACCTCCAGAGAGCCGAGTAAGAGAGGCATCCTCCAAGAGACAGAGGATGAGCCCGTAACAACAGGTTCAGCTTATAAAAATACAAACCCAAAAAGAAGAATTCTTGAAACCCATCAAACTCATCAAGCAAGATTAGGCAAATTGGTTTTTCCCCCAGCATAAAAATCATTTTATGAGGGGGTGCTGGCCGAGCTCCAGCACACAGATCTTCCAGTCGATTTCACACACACACACACACACACACACACACACACACACACGCACGCACGCACACACGCACGCACTGGCTCTGATTCTCTGGAGGACCCTGACTGAAACAAAGGTGAGTCTGTTCCAGTATATTTGCTGGAAGCCTTTCTCGTAAGAGGAGAGGAAATGAGGGCATGTTTTCCCAAAGCTCTCACTGGAGCGTGGCTAGCGTCCAGCTAGTAGTCCAGACCCTGCCAACGAACGGCCTTTCTTTTGCTCTCTTGGAGCCATCTTAGCTTCAAGGCTGAGGGAGCCCACGGCCCACCTGCGTGAACCCAGAGTCTCACACCAGTCTACGCTTTGGTACCATGTTCACCTTTGGCTTATTTTCTTTTTAACCACTCCACACTAAACATTGACCATTGTTTAATCCTGAGCTTTTCCAGAAAAAAAAGTCAAAACAAAGCCTCTCCTTTTAGCCCTCTCCACACACCCTATTTTTTTATTTGCATCGCCATGAAAATACTTGTTAACCACAAGTGGATTCCCTAAATCCACTTTAGGGAATTTGTTTATTTACCACATGTGCCAACACAACTCTCAGAAAGGAAAGGAAAGCTTCCTACTCTGCTCTACTGGCAGTGTTCACCGCCAAAAACCAAACCCACAGTGACCGTGGTCTTCTCTGCTTGATGAACTAGCCAAGAAGCCTCTAAAATCCAGGAGATTCTCGACTGTGGTAACAGAAGCAAATGCTGCCGAGTCCCAGTGTTTCTCATCTCGGTCGGGTATTAATGACCCTAGAGCATCCCATGGTGGACAGATATTGACACCAGCTCTCAACACAGCTTTTATTCCTATCCTGGCCTGTCGTGACTCAGTTTCCCCATCTGTGACATAAAAATAAGGACACAGAAAAGTCCCCCAATTTATTGTGAGAATTAGTGCGAGCAGTGACAAAACACTCAATGTATAGAAAGTGTCTTAACTCACATAATATAAAATCAATGAACAAATGTTTTCTCCAAGAGAATGAGCACCGTAACTAAAACTAGCCTTCTTTCTACTTGCAGCCGTTCTCTTCACAATAAGGAACCTGGTGCTTTGCAAAGGCTTCCCATTGCCCTTTTCTGTAATTACAGCTGAATGCCCTTAGAAATGGCTCTGCACCACTAAAAATAAAGCCTGTATAGGACCTGGACAGGCCACTGCCAAATCAGTAGGCCAAATTCAGGTTGTTTATTAAAGAGCGTCTATAAAACCACCTATAAATAGAAAGTCTTCCCCATCATATGTAATCACTGCATTTTAACGGACACACTTCCTAGTCTAAGAACTGGGAGACGGCCCCACAGCGCTTGCGGCCCAAATGGCACCGGTCAGCACAGGTCTACCTGCCAAAGGGGAGGCTCCAGTCCAAGGAATCCAGGGTGGGGGAGTCACTGTGCCCCAAGTGTCTCTGTGGGTTCTCATTCCAGTGAGTGAATTCCAAGCTGCCGTTGGAGACGTCCCTGTGCGTTTCAAATCCTTCAAAGTATGTGCATATTTCCAGAATCCAGTGAAGACTTACATGACTTGTATTTAAGATGAAAGTGGACCACACAGCGTTTCCCTGTGAGCTGAAGGGAGCATTCCGAAGAGCCACTACATAGATGGCCACAGCTTCAGAGTCTGTTGGCAGACACACAGGTCTGAGAGGAGCTGGGAGGGAGGAGGGGTCACCTGCTTTGTGCACCACCTCCCAGGAAGAGGGCTCACTCCTCCCTTGGGCTGTCCCAGGGACAACGATGCTTTCACCTCTGCCAAGACCCAGGTGGGACGCCAAGGTCTGAGCTCATCCAGCCTGGTGATGACACATGCTTAGGAAGCAAGCACCATATCAGACAGGCAATCCATTCTACTTCTTGTTATGAAAGCTTATCCTCCATGTACCCAACCCCAAATGGCTCCATCTCCTGAGCCATCAATGGATTAAATGCTCCAATCAAAAAACACAGGGTAGATGAATGAATAAGAAAACAAGACCCATGCATATGCTGTCTACAAAATGCCCACCTCAGATCGTGAGACACATACAGACTGAAAGTAAAGGGACAGAAAAAGATATTTCATGCAAATGGAAATGAGAAAAAAGCTGGGGTTGCAATACTTATATCAGACAAAATAGACTTTAAAACAAAGACGATGCTAAGAGACAAAGAAGGATATTACATAATAATAAAGGACTCAATACAACAAGAGAACATAACCCTGGTAAACATCTATGCACCCAACACAGGAGCACCTAAATATATAAAGCAAATATTGACCAACGTAAAGGCAGAGATCAACAGAACACAATCATAGTAGAGTCCTTAACACCCTGCTGACTCCAAAGGACAGATCATCCAGACAGAAAATCAACACAGAAACAGTGGCATTAAATGACACGTTAGACCAGATGGATTAAATTGATGTTTTGAGAGCATTTCTCCCCAAAGCAGGAGAACATTCATTCTTTTCAAGTGCATATGGAACATTTTCTAAGATAGGCCATACGTGAGACCACAAAACAAGTCTCAATAAATTTAAGAAGATCAAGATCATATCAAGCCTCTTCTCTGACCACAATGGTATAAAACTAGACATTAATTACAAGAAAAAAACTGGAAAACATACAAATACATGGAGGATAAAAAACATGCTACTAAATAATGAATGGGTCAATGATGAGATCAAAGAAGAAATGAAAAGATACCTTGAGACAAACAAAAATGAAAACATAATGACCCAAAAATCTAATGATGCAGCAAAAGCAGTCCTAAGAGGGAAAATCATAGCAATGCAGGCCCACCTAAAGAGACAAAAATAAAAAAAAACTCGAATAAATAGTCTAACTTTATACCGAAGGGAACTAGAAAAAGAACAGTAAACAAAACCTGGAGTACAAGGAAGGACATAATAAAGATCAAAGAGGAAATAAACAAAATAGAGACTAAAAAAATAATATAAAAGATCAATGAAATCAAGAGCTGGTTTTTTGAAGATACACAAAATTGACAATCCTTTAACCAGACTCATCAAGAAAAAAGGAGAGATGACCCAAATAAATAAAATCAGAAATGAAAGAGAAGTGACAACAGACAGCACAGAAATAGAAAAAAAAAATTAAGAAAATATTATGAGCAACTATATACCAATTGGACAATCTGGAAGAAATGGATAAACTCCTAGAAACATACCATCTTCCAAGACTGAATCAAGAAAAAACAGATAATTTAAACACACCAATTACTACCAATGAAATTGAATCATTAGTCAACAAGCTCCCAACGAACAAAAGTCTTGAACCAGATGGTTTCACAGGTAAATTTTACCAAACATTCAAAAAAGAATTATCACCTATTCTCTTCAAACTATTCCAAAATTCCAACAGGAGGGAAGGCTCCCAATCTCATTGTATGAGGCCACCATTACTCCGATTCCAAAATCCAACAAAAACACTACATAAAGAAAGAAAAAGAAAGAAAGAAAGGAAGAAAGGAAGGAAGGAAGGGAGGGAGGGAGGGAGGGAGGGAGGGAGGGAGGGAGGAAGGGAGAGAGGGAGGGAGGGAGGGAGGGAGAGAGGGGGAGAGAGAGAGAGAGAGAGGGAGAGAAAGAAAGAAAGAGAACTATAGGCCAATATCCCTAATGAACATAGATCAAAAATCCTCAACAAAATACTAGCAAACCAAATTCAGCCAATATATTAAAAAGGTCACACACCACGATCAAGTGGGATTCATTCCTGCTATGCAAGGTTGTTTCAATATCCACAAATAAATTAACATGATTTACCACATAAACAAAATGAAAAATAAAAATCATATGGTCACATCAATAGATGCAGAGAAAGCATTTGACAAAAATCAGCAGCCATATATGATAAAAACTCTCAGCAAAGTGGGAATAGAGGGAACATATCTCAACATAATAAAGGTCATATGTAATAAATCCACCATGGTGTCTGGTTATTTCAGAACCTTACACTGAAGCTCTCACAAGATTATCACTGAAAGGAGTAACCTTCAGTTATATTTAATATGCAATTAAATGAATCCTCTCACTGCATAAAGAAGGTCTCACTGTGGCCCAGAGTTAACCAGCACCAATCTGTGACTCTGCGTCATTCACAGCAGAAAAAAAGTTTGAGCTGAAGTGTTAATGGCAAGGAACGACTTCCCCTGTTTCCCTCCTTCTCCAGGAACACTGTCCTTTAACAAGAGGTCAGCAGCCTGGACAATTCTCAGTCTAGAGGCTTCGGAAGGAACAGAAACCCACACCTCAGTTTCAAGGTCATCGGAGGAGTGAACTGAAGGAGGGATAGCAGGAGCAGCAATGAGCGCAGGGAGCAGCCAGCTCCTCTATAGAGATGCCTTCCTGTGAGAAACAGGGAGGGCCATAACAGCATGTGCTCAGACAGCCATGCTGCGGGCCGGTCTCCACAGGACAGGCTGTGAGCAGCTCAGGAGGGCGGGGCCACAATCTTGTCTAGGGCCTGGGGACAGGCCCAGGGAGCACTGTCGTGCGGGAGGCCTGTGGGGTTTCTGCTCCTGCTCCCCACATAAGAACGCAGGACGTGGCTAGGCCAATAAGGAACACCCATGGAGCCATAGATAGGGGAGTCATACCACTATGTTCTGGCTGGCGGCATCCACCTCTCTGCAATCTGCTCTTGCTAGCTCAGCCACCATTCTCTTGCTAGCCCCCATTTGCTGCTAGCGTAGCCACGGCAGTTATATTAGTAGCCAATGGCTCACTGGTTACAGCTAACAGCCAACTAGCCACAGCTGATGGCCATCCAATCACAGTTGATGGCCACTTACTACCTGAGCCAGCACCTTTCCATGTGAGGGCGAGAGCCTGGAAACTGCACTCCTGGCTCTGGCCCCACAAGCACCCATACTGGGGGCTGGCTGGTGCCCGGGGCAGGCACTGCTTCCATCCAGGAGGCAAGGCCATGGCCAAGCCCCCAGTGGGAGAAGCTGGCAGAGGCTAAGGGGGTTGGGCTCAGACTCAGGCTCTTCTCCCCCCTCAGAACTGGACTGGGAAGCGAAGATGATAAGAGCAGCCTAGTTCACCCAATTTGGAGCGGTGCTGGTTGGGAGAAAGACAGAGAGAAGAGGAAATTTAGAACGTCCGGTCTTCTGGGCTTCCCCTTCAAGCTGGGGCCCCAGCAGCCAAGAGCATGGGCATCCAGGATGGTGGTGATTCCAGGCTCACCGTGGTTAGCGAGGGTGGAGCTACTGACACACTTCTCACCTGAGAGCTAATGTCCAAGGACTCCAAAGCCAGAGGGGCCAGGAGCACAACTTCCCTTCTGGGCGTCACACGTTAAATGTGATGAAATCCGGCAGGAGAGTCCTGGATCATGGTGGCAGACAGAACAAGATACAACTCTCTCCCCTTGCCCTTGCTCCAAATTCTTAGAAATGACAAAGGAAAAACACGTTCAAAAACAGAAGAAATCCATTAAGCCTATGACATGAGAAAGAAATACAGCTTTAATGATGAGGCCACTGATATTTTTAGGTTGTTACATCAGCTCACTTTAATTACTCTAAGACAAAACTTCGTAACCTGAGAGAGTTGTAAATAAAATAAGTAATTAAAACCTAAAATATATGGCATTACGTTAGCAATTGAGTGGCAAGAGAATTGATGTTTAAGACTGGTAAAGTGGATCAATGTTATCTTGTGGCAAGATATTTGGTAAAACTCTTGCCTCTGTTTCTTGGAAGCCAGGTCACATGCCACTACGTCTTGTAGTTCTACAGAAGATGAACAGAGAACGTTAGTGGAGTGTACTGGCAATAGCTTCTCTTGGAAAGCAATTACAAGAAAGAGATGAGTTCAGAAAAGGAGAGGCTAGTGTGAAAGCAGTAATTATAGGGAATGGAGTTCAGAAATTCTCAGCCTTGCCTGGTTGGAATGGAAAGAGCTTGGCTCATAAATCAGTGCTCAGATGAAGGGGACATCAATTGTTCATCAAGAAGAAATGAAACTCCCTGGTGTTAAAGCACTAAAATGTTGGGGCTGTTTGTTACAACAACTAGCATAAATTCCCCAGGACAATTTTCTAGCTACAAGCAATTAGAAAGCATAGTCTAGGGAAAAGAAGGTCCCAGTCATAATAACTGGGGGGGGGGGAAGACTTAGGTATGCATCTAACAAGAAATGCGCAAGAAGCATATGACTAGCTGTAAATATTACAGAATATAAAGAAAATCCGTAACAGCCAGTGTGCTGTCATCACCTGTCACCAGGCTCCATAACCAAGCTGTAGTGGAAGGGTGGCGACCCCTTGAGGCTAATAAAGGGAACTGTCTAATTGAAACTCCCTTCGATGTCTCCAGGCTCTTAGAAGAATCAGGAATAGTAGTTAGAATCGTGATTGGACAGATTTTCCTTTCTCTTCCGGTACTGCCCACACCCGAGGTATTTCTGCCTAAGGAAATCATTTCCTCCCACCATATAGTGGAAAAATGCCTCCTTTTTCCCTTTTTTAGTATTCCTGTTAAGGAGAAGAATTTTTTCATTTCATTTCTAATGAGTGAAAATATAAAAACTACTCTAATTATGCTTGGAACTTGTATCAAGGTAACAAAAATGGAGACTTATGACATGAAATCAAACATCATTCACTGATTTTATCTAAAAGGGCCCTTCCCAGAAACGTCACAAATCCCACTTTCTAAGCACCAGGATTCCAGCTTTTTAAGAATCTCTCCTAATTAGTTATCGCAGACATAGCATTTTCTAGCATTTGAATGCTTTGTGTGTTATTCAGATAAAGTAGTTAATGGTTCAGTAACAAACTAATCTAGAAATCTCAGTAGATTTGTACAAGGGTTCATTTGTCTCTTTTGCAAAATCTGTGATTTCATCCACTTTCTAGGAACTCTTACTTCCGAACAGAGGATCAGAGGGCCAGATGCATTGCTTCTTACAGCTATACCATCTGGAGCCCCTGGTTCCCAGCTCACTGTCTCAGAGGGAGAGAGAAGTATAGAGTCACATATCCTCTCTTCAGCGTTTTAAAAATCCAGAAGCGATGTCTATGCTCTTTTTTATGATCACTGTCCAGAGTTTGTCCCATAGCCCTACCTAACTCCAAGGGCTGGGAAACGTACGTGTCATAGGCATATTCACTGAGCACTAAATGTCCCACCATACAATATATTTCAAGAGAATTTTCAGTTGGATGTTGTTTGAGGGAGGAATGGGTGTGACCAGAATTTCCACACCTCTTGTACCACTGTCCATGAGAAAATGCAATCGTAATCAGTTGTAAATGCCTGTACTACTTTAATAAATACAAAAATATATATATAAAGCGAAGGAAAAGCAGTTTTCTTCAAAATAAACTCCTGGAGGAACAACGTTAGTGAGGTCCCGCTGCTGACATAAAGAGACAGGCTCAGACATCTAGAGCAGGTGTGACGATGAAGAAAAGGAAAGTAACAGGCAGTGATAAGGCACCAGGCAAGCGTTGCAAGGATTCTTCATGGGCTGTAAACAATGTCACACATTTCTGAACAGAGAGGAGAATTCAATGGAGCCCAGAGTCTGGCGGCTGTGCCACTTGGGGCCTCGGTGGAGGAATCGCACCCCCCAGTGGCCCTTCTGTGGAACTTGCAGTTCCCTCGCAGGCACAGAGGGTTTATTGCCGTGGCTGAACTCTGATACTTTGCTGGGCACTTGAAATCGCTTCCAGAAGAGTTGCTGAAGCACGATCTTATATAACTGTCTATCACCGTGATTTTTGTCAAGTCGCTTTCAGAGCTAATCAGTGCCACTAAAAAAGACGCAGTGAAGCTGCACCATCGTCCTTACTGTGGAGATGGTCCAGAAGGCAGGCGGCAAAATAGGGCAGAAGAGAAGGCAGGTGACGAGTAAACAGAAAAACAGGACTTGTGAGGATGGCTCAGAAGAAAACTGCCTATGTCCAGAGCTGACGGCATAAAACAGTGATCAAATGTACATGGAATGGGGTGAGATGTGAAGTTTTATCTTCTGGTACTTTGCTGAGACATGACATAAGTCCTACTTTGCTTCTCTCTTGCAGCCCCTGTAGACACGTGTGTACACACACATATGCACACACATACACACAAGTACACACGTGGAGTCAGGACAGACACCTGACATGACTAATCACTGGGCTCACTCAGGTGACCAGGTGAGAAAGGAAACAACATCCCCTGACATCCAGCAGTGGCCTGGCCCTCAAAATCAGGCGTGCTGTTCTCCTATGGGACGGATCTCACAGCACAACCACCTCAGACAAGGTTACTCTGAGACCACGATAAAGTGAGACCAAGCAAGGCCTCTTCACGGTTCTGTCTAAACAGACAAAACGCGATCACTGTGCCAGCCCCAGAATACCTAATATGCCCCCGCAGCCAAAATGAGTGAGCGACAGTTTAGCCATTACAACTTCATCTTCTCTCTGGTCGACCCTCCCCTTAGATGATGTGTGGGGACATCCAACCATAGAGGCCCCCTCTCTCCGACAGCATCCGACCTGGAGTATACCTGCTTCCTTACCTCCCCACCCAAATCCCCCACCCCAAACCTGAATCCTGTATCTAGTTCTTTCTAGTGCCCTCTCTGCCCATCGTTCTTCGTGGAGTGTGTTCTCCCTCGCGTCATGAGTAATAAAACCAGCTTGTGAACTTTCAGGCACACTCCTGATGGCCCTGGGCTGGAGGGCATGACACAGGAATGAAACCATCCCAGGTGGCAAGAACGCAATATGCCCACTGGAATGACAATCAGCAAAAGACTGAAAGCACCAGTGCCGGCAAGAACGGGGAGAATTTGGAACACTCACCCCTTGCCAGGGGGAATGGAAAATGGTACAACCTCTTTGGGAAGCAGTTGGATAGTTTCATAGTTATGCTTATACTTATCACACAACCAGCCATTCCACTCCTCGGTACCCACCCAAGAAAAATGAAACCACGTGTCCACACAGAAACTTTTGCACAAATGTTCACAGCAGCAGCCCTGACAATAGCGCCAAACTGGAAGCCCTCGACAGGCCCACTGGAGGCAAATTAATAAATGTGGATCCCCGTGTGATGGAATGGTACTGAGCATCTGGAAGAAACAGGCCACCGACACGGGGAGGACTCTCAGACTATTACCTAAGTGGAAGAAGCCAAGCGCACGAGAGTACCTTGGATGTGATTCCATTGGTGTGAACTTTTCCAGAAAAGACAGAAAACATAGAAACCAAAAGAAGAGCAGAAGTTGCCTGTGGCTGGGAGTGGAAGCAGGTTCACTGCCAATGACCAGGGGGGAGCTTTTGGGGTGATGAAAACGCTGAAAACAGGAGTGTGGTGATGGCTGCACAGTGTATGTTACTTAAAAATCATTAAACTCACACACTTACATTCTTAACAGTGGATGAATTGCATGTTATGTGAATTAGAATTCCATAAAGCTGTAAAAAAACAAAAACAAAACAACCCTGCCAACAATGGTCATGCAGTCGGGTGCATTACAAAAAGCTTTTAGGGCTTACTGAGGCTCCTCCTGCAAGCTCTCATCTATATCTCTAAATTCAGATGTCACAGGAACGTGGAAATGTCTATCGGCAAGTCCATTCCCCAGGTGGCCCTGCACCCCGGGAGTGTGGCTGTAGAGGGGGCATGTACTCCATTTCATTCCTCGGACAGCTTGTACCTGTGCCAGCAACTCAGCCACAGAGTGAGATGGGAAGCTTACGTGGCACAGCCCAGGTGACGGTCAAAGGGGCACGTAGGGTTCTCAGTGAGGCTTATTTGCAAAACTGTCTTCTCATCTGGTACTAAAACATGTTTGCTTTAATACTGTCGTTCAGGGTCTGAAAAGGAGCTAGAAAACACAAGATAACGCACATTTACGTGTCCCAAATGTCACCAAGGTTGGAGTGGTACAGCTGGACCTGCAGACAAAGAAGAGCCTGTGACAGCAAGCTCCTCTGGTGCTCAGACAAGATGCCCCACGCGCCAGAACGGCACCTGCAGCTGGATGTGCTCCGAACAACACGAAATGCCCACTACCCCTTCGGGGGCTGCAGGTTCTGTACTGAAACTGGGCTTCCAAGTCCTGTGAGTTAGAAGCAGTGGCATTTAACAGCGGGGTCCCCTGGGGACAACAGGGGCCTGGTTTGTAGCGTTTGTAGTGTTGGTTGGCTCCCACTCATTCTGGGGCCCCCACTCCAGAATCTTGGGACTATGCATGTGAGCGGCGGTGGACCCAGACCCCGGAGGCGTGACTTGTCAACGCACTTCCCACTAGGTTTGAGGACTGGTCAGTGACTAACAATGACAGAGAGCGTCTTTACAGAAGCGACAGACAGACAAAAGCTTCAAACCTGGCAGAGAATATGGACACTGGATAGCTTTGTAGTTCTAACTTTGATACGGGAGCAAAACACCTCACCATATTACCCTTTAGAGATGTTTACAAATATAAAAAAACATTTGTAGCTTGATATTGGGCTTTCCCTAAACCATATGAAGAAAAACTTCCATCTTAAAATTACCCTTTCCATTCCCATTACAATGGGGGAGTGAACAGTGAGCAGTAATTATGGATCAACTATTCAAGATTCAGAGCAAAGCCTGGTGCTCAGAGAAGATGCCCCACGTGAACATCTGAAAAGTGAGCGTCCCAGGCTTCTGTGCCATGTAAATCTGAGAGACTCACGAGGAGGCGGGGGACTCATCTCTGCCTATTAACTGCCCTGCCCCCCTGCCATTGACACGTTGAATAGGCAGAGGCCAAACCCGGCCCGCCCCCCTGCAGTGGAGGGAGGGGTGCCAGACCTGTGATACGTGGCGTTTGAGCAACAGAAGAACGTGACTCAGTCTGCCGGCTCAGGAAAGGCCTCCTGAGGAAGTGACCCTGAGCTGCCATCTGAAGGGTGAGCAGGTGTCAACAGGAGCAAGGGAGGTGGGACCAGCATGTTCAAAGGTCCTGAGGTGGAGGCTGTGTGATTCACTGGATGAATCCAAACGTCAGGCATGCAGAGTGAAGGTGCAGAGACGGGAGGTGAGGGAGCACGGGCTCCAGAAACAGGCAGGCCTGGGAGCTGATGGCACCCACAGAGGCCAAGACTTAACAGCTTGGCCTCCAGAGCTGAGCATGGTGACACTTAGTAGCAGCCCCTGGTGACACGTCCCTAAGAGACCTCTGTGCCTCAGTTTCCTCCCCTTACAAAGTTGCTGCCAAGATTCAATGTTCTGTTATATGCATACTTTACATGTAAAGTGATCATTTTCATTTAAAGCCTGTACTGCGCCCCCTCCTGACGTCTCCCTACCTTCGGCCACATTTCCTAACCTACATTCTGTGGGGCACTGCCATGTAACATGCTCCTGAAGGGGTCCCTGATTAAACGAGTTTTGGTAACACTGCACACTGGCATACTAAAGAATCTCAAAGCCCCACAGTTTAAAAAAATTCAGTTTCCCAACTAAGTGGGTACAAAACCTGACTACCAACTGCATGCCACCCCCTTTCTGCTGGAAGAAATGCTGTCACTTATTAATAATTAATGTCCCTGAAGTTCCACGGGGAGGATTTCGAGAGGCACAAGCCAAGAATGATTTTAGTCTCTGGCATCTGCATTTGCAAGGCTGCAGCTGAGCCATTTCAATGTTGTTGTTTAGAAAACAAACTGTTTCGAAGGTCCTCCAGCCGTTCTCACATCTCAGAACTTTTCCTGACCCGTAGGCATCATTTTCAATTTATCCAGATGGTGACTTTGGGGAAGCAAATGTGTGTCGTTAGAACAATATGACTCTGTCAGCATCATGTCACCTCTGAGCCTCAGTTTTCCCATCTGTAAACCCCAGTGTCAGACTAAGTGATCCCTAAGCCCTTCAAACAGGACAATTATACAATTCTGTTACCTGATGTATATAGGTGACTATGGAGACCAGTCCAGCCTCAGGATGAGTGGGTGGACACTCGTCCGTCCATCCACAAGTGGACAGATCCCTAGCTCTTTGCTTCCTTGTCTTTCCTTTATTTTGTCTGTCTCCACAATGCTGAAGAATAGTCACCAAATGCATGATCACAACTACTTTCGTAATTTTCTTTGTGTGGGTGTTTTAAACCCATCAAATACAGAAAAGTGCAAAACAATATACAAACGTTATGAAGGAAAGGTACCCAAGTGTTAACGTTTGCTAAACCATGGATGTCTGCTGTGCCTCCATACTTTGCTTTTAAATCCTTCGAAATGTAGAAATTATGATCTCCAGTTAGTGGTAAATTTCTGTAATGAGCTCACAGCATTGTCTCAAGCCGTCTTGCACACATCATTCCTTTGAGTTCACTGTCTCGAGGCTTAAATTTAGAAGCACAAATCTCACCTTGCTTCCTGCCCTGCAAATTCGTGTTTGGGTAATTATGTCAGAGGCACAGGAGTTATTGGCTTGAGACCAAACTTAGGCTCTATCTAAAGGCAACAGGAGCTAAAACCACACCCAAGCGATCTAATTGCATTTCAAAGTCTCTTCCATAAACTTAACTGTCGGAGTCCTAGGGGGGACATTTTCCCACTAACTTTATCTGAAGGCAGATTTAGTTCACACTCTTCCGCCTTGAGAATGACCACAGCCAATATGCCATTTTGTTTTTATTAAAAATAAACATTTGGAGGTATAATACATGTAAAACATCTCAAACGCTGTCCAAATTGTTACCAGTTTTGAATTAGGGTTGAGTCTGGGTTGCTGCCTGCTATATTTATCTGTCTAGGAACAAAGTCTTTGTAACACTTAAGTATATACAAACAAGTGAGGCTCTAATTAAAAACATGTTTAAACCTTCCTGTGTATAGAAGGATTCTGGTTCCTCCCAAATGCTGAGCTAGCATGAGCCTGGGCTCCTTTGCCCAAGATGAAGCTGGAGAACTCTAGAGACAAACACCAAGACATGAGGTGGGGACAGAGCTGTTTTGAACTCAGGGGGTGGCAGTTTGGGCTGGGCCAGGGGAGCATACAATGGAGGAGAAGCTGTGGGGTTCAGCTTGGATCTCCCAGCCATTGCATTGAGAGAGTGTCTGCCCCAGAACTGGGGCAGTCACACCCCTGGTCCAGACGGCCACAGGAGAAATTCCGGGAGCTGCAAACGCTCTGTGCTGCGAGAAGCTGAGAAACCTATGTGGAGACTGACAAGCTTCAGGCCATAGCTGCCCAGGCTGGGGAGTTCCAGGCTCAGAACGTCTCCCCCAGGGCTGCTTCTCCCAGCAGGTTAGTGGGTGAAGGCCCAGCTGACGGAGTCGGGTAGGGGTGGGGTGCGGGGGTGCCTGTATTTTCTGGTGCTGGGCCCTCGTCCACCAGGTGCTCCACCCCCGTGCCCTCAACTCCCTGGGCCTTCCTCCAAAACTGGGCTGACAGAGTAGCCAATACCCCAGAGGGAAAGAAACTGTAAAGGCCAAAAAGGGAGAAGCTTTGACCACACTCCATAGCATGACTTGTCTGCACATTCTCTCAACCATCTGGCCAAGAGCCCCTCCCAGGAAGAACACAGAGAAAAGGAGACGCTGACACCCTCATGCGCTGGGGGGCCGTGAGCCCCCACCCAGTGTTCCGCTCTTTATGGGAAGAGCCCCATTTATTCAACTGTCTCTTCTGCACAGGGGCTTATAATCACCCACTACCCTGCCAACATTGGCGCCCTATGCCAACGTCTCTGATCAAGAACATGGCACAGAGGAAAATGAACACCATTCTTTTTAAATGATCTACAAACCCGTATTTTACTCATTCACTAATATAACAAATCTGAATTACTGACATTTCACATCATAAAAAAATCAAAAACCAAGTGATTTTAGCTTATCCAGAATTTTTTCCCATTTTCTTTTTCTTTATCCGTTAAGTTGGATAAGTTCACCTTTGTTGTAAATGTGAAAAAAATGTTAGCAAAAGTTTAGCAGTGCAAATAAGGTTAAGTTCCCCTAAAAATATATATATATAATTAAAGTCTTGGATTTCTTGTGTTTTTTTAATCCTCCAGAACAATTTCATTAGTTCCAAAAATAGCTCTTCCTGGGATAAAAAATCAGTCACTAAATTCTTACATATAAAGAGGCCCTGCATCTTATAACTATTTTATAAACATTTGCTAGTTTATTTGTTCTTATTAAAGATTTTTTTATTATTATTTCTTTTTTTAAAAAGTCCTAATCCTTGGGGTGGCCGGTTAGCTCAGTTGGTTAGAGTGTGGTGGTAATAACACCAAGGTTGCTGGTTCGATCCCCACCTGGGCCACTGTGAACTGCGCCCTCCTTAAAAAAAAAAAAAGAAAAGGAAAGGAAAAAAAAAAAAAAGAAAAGTCCTAACCCACAACTATATCATGTCCTGGGGCTGCCATATGAGCGACTTCCTTCCTCTAATCACACTGCTCTCCATAAGTTGGTTCACCTCTCTCTACACTCTCGGTTCCTTGGCACGAGGACGGCTGTCCTGCAGCTGTCACTGCATTTGACAGAGTGTAAATGTCACATCCAGGCTCTGCCATCTGACCTGGTGCTGCCACCACCCTCAGGTTTCCGCCTGAGACCACCCTCGATGGAGGGCAAGCAACACATGAGCCCTGTGTTGGTATCTGCAAGAGTCAGGGAAGGGCCAACTGCTAAGAGCCTGGCCTGGCTTCACCCTCAGGTCACTGACCTCATTTATTCAGCAAATATGTTTTGAGCATCAGTGGTGGGTCCTATGGGAGGGAAACGGCAGGCTGTGCCCCCGCCACCTACCAGCCTCAGATGGTGGTTAGGGCAGAGGGCATCATGGCCGTGGCAATGAGTTTCCGGTTCCTATCCCATGTCCTGTTGTGACTGCCAGCTCCCACCCTCCCCTCCTTTTTCATGGTCCCCCCCCACGGGCGGCAGAGTTCTTTCATTCCTTCCAGGAAACTAAGCAGGCGAGCCTGTAGGTCCCCACGTGTGCGCCTGCAGACCCTCAGGCCTTGGGCTATCACAGCTCATGAGTAGGATCCCCATGGGTCTGGAAACACAACCAGCATCTCCAAAGTCCCCTGGGGACCTGGCCAGCCTTCCACCACAAATGCTGGCCCCCCAACACCCTGCATAAGAGAGGCCACTCGATGCCTTCCACGGCAGGTAAGAGACACTCTCCATCACCAAAGGGGCGACAGTGGAAGAAGAAGAGCATGTATTTCAAGGGTAATGCATCCTAAATGCTGTGTGTGCTGATCCATTAAACTAGCAATAAAAGTAGCAGCTCGCATTACTGAGCACTCGGTGTCCTCTAAGTATTTTGTA
Organism: Rhinolophus hipposideros; assembly: GCF_964194185.1. Taxonomy (NCBI): domain Eukaryota; kingdom Metazoa; phylum Chordata; class Mammalia; order Chiroptera; family Rhinolophidae; genus Rhinolophus; species Rhinolophus hipposideros. Next base: position 96,879,278 of record NC_138053.1, read on the forward strand.
CACATTAATTAAACGACATGTAATGACTTTTTAACCCTTTAAACCTACGCGTTGTCACCAAGGTCTGGCCCATTTCCCACATGGGAAAGCTGATAACTTGCCCTGGATACAGCTTGTGGGAGCAGATGCCGGGATTCCAGTAACGACGAGACCAGACTGTCTTCCTGAAGCTGTACCACCAGCAAAGAGAGAAGACTTTCACCCGTGAGCACAGTGACAGCTAGTGTGACACGTACATGATTGCCATGTGCTTTTGGAGTGAAAAAGTGCAATGAATCACTTCCCACTGAAATAATAGGGAGATTTTAAGATGCAGTGTCCATTGTACCAAGCCGAATGTGACAGAAGTAGAGGACTAATTTCCGTCCAGTTGGGTGCCAGGTGCAAAGGGATGGAGCCAGCCTCTCTGCCCCCAGGACTTCCCCAGCATCCCACGCCCGCCTTCCGTGCCTCTTGCACAGTATCCACCAGCACATCCTTGCGTCTTCCCTTCTCTCAGAGAAGTGGGTGCACCCAGTGGCTGGTGAGGGAGCCAGTGAGAAGCTGGAGGAGCTTCATCAAGTTCAGCTCCTTTCTTGCGTTTAACGAGATTTCCACACATTTCTTGCCATAAATAAGTGACTGAGGATTATAGAGTCAAGGCCACTCCACTTTTCCCAAAGCAGCCATAAGCCTCGCGGAACTTTAGAAAATAAGCCCCAATGATGGTTTCCAAGAATCATCCGTAAACACTCATGTTATTTTTTTCAAAGGGCAAGACTAAGCTTGAGCAGGAAACATGACTCAGAGTTTGTGGGGCTGTCCTTGTCTACTGTAGGAAACACATCCCTAAACAGTGGAAGTCCCACCAGTGTCATTTGTCTTCTACTGTCACCCCATCTTACTCGTCCCTTCTGGCTCCATCCCATTCACCCCCTAGGACAGGAAGATTGGGAACAAGCCACGACAAAGCCCCATACAAACTCCACCTGCCCGTTTCTCAGGTAATACAATCATGGCCACGTGTGTCTTTAAAACCAGACAGCTCAATTAAACCTAAATGCCATGGTCATGATTCACTCTTCACATTGCGTCAAAACCAAAGATTTCTTGCGGGCCCATTGCCTGTACAATCTTCTTCCTGAATGTCCAGATCACTATTTCAAAGGTCTGATGAAACACATCGAAACGAATTTGCTAAAAATTAGAGATAAATACAAGAATCTTCCTAGCAGCTTTAAAATAGCCCCAAACTGGAAATAACCCAAATGTACATCAAAAGAAAGGATAACCCTATTCTGCTTGATTTGGACAATGGAATATGACAGCGTCTTAGGGACCGCTATCAGGGAATACCAGTCTGAGTGGCGCAAACATTTATTTCTCATAGTTCCTGAGGCTGGAAGTCCAGAACAAGTCTCCAGCAGATCCGGTGTCTGGTGAGGACCCATCTCTGGTTTGTGGACAGGTGACTTCCTGCTGTGTCCTCACATGGCAGAGAGCAGAGAAAGAGCTCTGGTTTCTTCATCGCCTTAGCAAGGCACTCCTCTCATTCGTGGGGGCTCCACCCTCATAACCAAATTACCTCCCAAAGGCCTCTCCTCCTAATACCACCACATTAGAAATTTAGGATCCAATATGAATACTGAGAGGACACGAACAATCTGTGTATAGTACACAGTGATGGGAAAAAATAATCTGATGGCTGTAACAACATGGATGAATGTCAAAGACATGGTTAAGTGAAAGAAGCCGCACAGAAAAGAGAAGGTACTGGGTGATGCCATGTCAAGTTCGAGACCAGGCAAAGCCAATCTTTTGTGACAGACGCCAGAATAGACAATACTCTTGGGGGGGTGGGAGCAGTGACGTAAAAGAAGTGGAGCACAGTGGCCAGAAGTCTACATCGTCCATGAAGTGGTCTTCCTAATAAGACACCACTGCACTGCACAGCTGAAGCTGAAGCTGAATAAGATTGAACGTCAACTATAATTCCATATATATATATATAGTTATGGGATGTGGAGTACAGCATAGGAAATAGAGTCAGTGGAAATGTAACAGCTGTATACGATGTCAGAGGGGTAGTAGATTGGGGAAGGGGGGTTATCACTTTGAGAGGGGTGTGAATGTCTATTACATTGTTTTGTACACCTGAAACTAATAAATAGAAGAAGAAGTACAGCAACTTTTCAAATAACATCGTTTTGTTCACAATCATTTTGTCTTAACATTGTGAGGACCATAGGAACTCAGCTCTTGCTAACATCAGTTAGCCTAGGGTAACACTGGTTTCCTTGGCCATCATTTGCCGCGGTTTTGAGAACCAACGATGATGGGAAGTAAGGACTTACTGTCTGAGGAAGACTCCCGGGGCGGGCTGGCGATCTCTGTGTCTTGCACTGGCTGGTGGTAAGTTACAGTACATGAAATTTTATGGGCCTGCACACTTGATGACCAGGGAAATAAGAAACAATAAATAAATGTGCCCAGCAGGAATTCAGAAGTTTCCTTTAGGCGTCTTGCGGGATGCAGGCATAACACGGCCAAAATTATAATGGCACTGGGGGCAGATTTTCTGGCCTTAAGCTCTGTTAGGAATCCCACAGCATCTGATCCCCAGGATCATAAAACATTGGGATGAAGAGATCAGGGAGATCATTTAACCATGCTCCTCAGTTTACAAACTTCAGAAGTGAGGTCTCCAAGACATCTGTGGATGGACACACATTACCTGGGGAAGTAACACCTTCCATCAGTGGAGCTTAGCCCTGGTTGCACATGAAAAATGCTAAAAGAGCATTCAGACATGGGCAACCAGGCTGCACCCCACCCCAGCTAAATCCTAATCTCCGGAATGAGGCCCAGCAGCCACGGTTTCCGAGCTGCCCAGGTGAGTGTGATAAGCAGCCGGGGTGGAACAATGACCACTCAGCTTTCTCACAGCACTCACGTCTTAACTGAAATTCCTCTTTGATCAGTCTGCCCAGAAACTCACAGAGCCCTGAACCAATGGGCCTGAGGGGTAAATTTTGGGGGGGACCAGGGGACGTGGGAAGAGGAAAAGCCCTATGTGTAGGCCCTGCCCGCACCCTTGCCCCGCCTTGCCTGCAGCCCTGGACACCAGCTTTCCTGGAGCAGAAAGAAAGCTTTCCTGTTCCACGTACATGAATTTCGGTCGCTTCCTTGAACTCACGCCTAGTGTGGTGCAGTTACATAACCCAAGGAGCTGGGTCCTTAAAGTTCAAAATGAAGATGGATCTGGCACAGCAGGAAATTCAGGATAAATTTAGTTGAAATCACAGCTCTCCCAGCAGAGGCACGGCTCCGACTGGCTTGTGCTGTGCTTCCCAGCACACGGATTCCCCAGCTGGAGATTCACACCCAGATCTCTGACTTCAGCCAAAAGCAAGTTAGTCAGTGTCTAGGCCATTTCCTCCACTCCCAGGAAGGAAAGAGCTGGAGTTATCACTACACACCATCTTTGGGTTTTCTCTACCTTTAGAGATTTCCCAGGGCTGGAAATCTTGGGAGGAGCCAGCAGACTGGACCGGGGTCATCTCTTGGCAGGTTTAGGATCCTCACCCCAGATGGTATTGGGGATTCTGTCCTGACACCCTTCGGAGTCTGGTTGCTGGGCTGGGTTGGAGACCCCGTGGGGGTCCCATTCCTACACAACCTCCTTGCACTTGGGGTCCTGAGAGCAGCCCCACTGCTCCAATGACACCACCTCCGGTAGGTGGCCCGAAGTCCTCACAAGGCCCTTCTGTGGGGCCAGAAGGGAGCAGGGCCTGGAGGAGCTGCCCAGTGCCCTCCAGCTCACCCTTGCTCCCTGACCAGACCAGCTGGATCAATTGGTGCCAGAGGCTTGAGCAGGTGCAGCTAGCAGCCCAATGATGCTAAGCTGACCTTGAGAGCAGAGCAGAACCAAGATGCATGGCACTCAATAATAGAAGTGCCGCTGTTTTCCACCTGGAGCCCATTAAGAAGCAAGAGGTTCATCAAGAAGGAAGACGCAGAGTTAGATCAAATGTGCACACCCTTAGGACCAACCAAACTGCCAGATTGGAATTTCTTCGTTTCATCCTGCCTTACTTCATGTCCATTACCTTAGATGGCTTAGTTCAAAGACTATCCAATCAGACCCCCTGAATTAGAATTAATGAATATGTATAGCTCTGCCTCACCTGATTGTTTAAATTTGTTTCAAGTCTTTGTTCAGAGAGACTAATTTGAGATTCTTCTCCAGTTTCCTTGTCTGGCTGCCTAATGAATAAAATCCACTTTTCTCTGCAAAAATCCTGTTGCCTCAGAGTCTGGATTCTCTGTATGCAATGGACAAAGGACCCACCATCCACCAATGCTGATCAGTAATACTGTTATTTCTCTGTGGCCCTATCCCCTTGACGTCATCAGGGAAGGAAGGCTGGGTCGTTCTCCTGGTTCTGTCCCACCAAACCCCATCCCATGGCAGGGGGAGGGTGCAATTAGAATAATTAAGGCCTGTTGACTGTGTGTATAAAAGGATGAGCTCTTTTACTGGTGTGATTCCTGGTACACACCTCCTCAAGGGTCTTCTTCAAAACCTCCCCCATTTCTCATCCCCCACCCTTCCTCCATCTCCCACTCCCTCACAAAGCTTTCCCCAAGTAGAGACATTTGACCCCTCACACACACCCCTCCATCTCAGAGTCACCCTTGAGACCAGTCTACTTGACTAGGTGGGGTTGGGTGTAATTAATAAAAAAACTACTATTCCAGGAGAGATCCACGATGGCAGAATAAACACTGTACCAGCTTCCTTCCATGAACACATTAAAATTTCAACTAAATTTTAGGACAATCTACCTGGAGAACCATCTGAAGTCTAGCCGAACAGAAGTCCTATAACTAAAACTTTAAACAAGCCGCATCAAGATGGGTAAGGATAGAGACACGGAACAGGCCCCACACTTGAGTATGGATGGCAGTTGAGAATCAGGAGGAATATCTCGGCCACATTTGTTCTCCCCAGAGAAGCAAGAGACCCCAGCCCCACACCAGGGTCCCCAGCCCAGAGCACTGGAGCCGGGAACAGGAGCCCCCACAACTCCTGGCTGTGAAAAGCCGTGGGGATTCTGACCATACAGGTGGGGCCGAGGCTGTGGGAATGGCCTGCGCACAGATTCATTCACTCACAGGGACTCACCTTGAGCTCTGGTGGAGGGACGGTGACTCGGGGCCTCGGAGACGTCCGGGAAGCTGACTGATGTGTGGCTGGGGGGGGGGGGGAGTGGAGCACTGTCCCCATTTTCCCCGTGAGGGGTCCTGCTCCTGTGCAGCCGGCAGGTGGGCGCCATCTTTCCTGTGTTGAGCCCGCCCCCTTGGCTTCCAGCCAAATCTGAATCTGATTGGCCTGGTGAGCTTCGCTGGTCCTCATGTGCACTGCTGCAGGCACTTTCTCTGCTCGCAGCCAGCCCCGCCCACACTGCAGGAGAACTCTCAGAGTCTGGCAGGCCCCAGGCCTGCTTCCACACCACCGTGAGCCTCCATCCACAGCACCCTCCTCTCCTCCCCCCTTGGGACACCCCCCGGCTCTCTCCCAGGCTCTTACCTCACACTCAGCATGGCCAAACTAAGCTCACTGTGTCCCCAGAAATTCTGAAACTGGTTCTTCTTAGAGTCCCCTTGCTAAGACCCACTGAATCTATCAAGTCAATGGATCTGCCATATGTGCGCACACACACACACAATAAAGACGGCCCAAAGCAGGGGTCGCCATACTGTTTTTATATAAAGGGCCAAATAGTAAATATGTTAAGGTATGCAGGCCATTCCGTACTTGTCACAACTACTCAATTCCACCACTGTAGCTGGAAAATGACCCGAGAAAATATGTAAACAAATGAATTGGCTGCATTCTAATAAAACTTTACAGAACTTATAAAAATAGGCACAAGCATAGATTTAACCAGCGGGCTATGGTTTACTGAGCCATGCCCGAAAATACGCCAATGGTTCTCAGTGGTTATCTATGCATGTTGGAATTCTAGGTGGTTTTAATACTCCTTAAATCGTTCTCTATTTTCTAAGTGTGCTGTTATGAACATATGTATCATATTTATAATCACAGAAAGGGTTTAAGTTCATGTCAGTCATTAGTGGCTGATGCTTTGATCAGCTCTATTGATCGAGGTTTGCTCCCCGGTGCAAAGAATGATCCTTGGGGAACCCGTTTACAAGAAGCCTGGAATTAAACAGTTATTACTGGGCTTGTTTGAGACTCCAACAGAAATATTTTTATTCATTTTACTTCTTGTCCTTGGGTGCATGTTATACACGCACACACACACACACACACACACACACACACACACAGTGATTTTCTTGGGGATCTAGATGAAATTCTCTTTTCCAGTACATTTTCCTCAGATGTCTTCCTCATCTATTGGCAGTGTATAAGTCAAAGAAAACATTTTTATTTCTTACATGACATACTCAGTAGAAATGGGAAAATGAGACAAGCGGCAACGTGTTTTCTCTCTCCATGGCCTGTGCTCCTGCACACAGCACTGACTAAAGTATCACTCTAGTCCATGTTCATCGGGCCCCCCGGAGGTGGGCCCTGAAATTACCAGCAGTTGTGGGTGAGGAGAAGAGGCAGGATACGCCAGCAGGGGCAGGGTCGGGTCCGGCTCCCTGGCCCAGCCTCCTGCTCCCCACAGCAGCTAGAATGCCCTCTGTTCCCTCAGCACAGCAGCACCACCATGGGCAGGTGAGGGACACTGGCCACCCAAGCTGGTGCCCGTCGGTGTTGAAGACCAGGCAAGTGACCGGTCTGGATGAACAAGGCCGTCGGGCAGCACCCCTCACTAGGGGCTGCATGCGTGTCCCAGGGCCCCCATAACAAAGCACCACCCGGTACCCAGTGCGCAGAGTGGGGCCTGGAGCACTGCGAGCCCAGCATCAAGGTTTGCCTGGTCCCAGCAGGCTGCGCGGTCAGGCCAGCGTGTGGAGTCAACGTGCTTTCTATGGGGCCGTGCTGGGGGCTACACAACCTCTGCTCAGAGGTCTGAGCCCCACACACGGAGCATCTTTTCTCAGCTGCTGACGGCTCACATTCTAGGTCAGATGGGTTGCACTTGGTACCTCGTCAAAGAGAAATTTAACTGAAGATTGTTTCAGGGAAAGTGTAATTATAGAAGATAGAATCAACAGGCCCCATCACAAACCCCTGGGTGATTGCATACACGTTTGCCATTACATCCAATCTCGAATTTTCCTGTGCGTGTGCTCCTAAATACAACCACCTGTGCGTGTGCACACAGGCACCCGCATACACACACACACACACACAGCCCAGGGCATCTAACAGCCACTCCATCAGATCACACCACCCAAACCTTTCCCAGGTTGAGTCAGAGCAGCACCCCCAGGAAGGTGGGGTGAGTGTGCAATTCTTTCAAAAGTCACCGATTCTGCCTGTGAGAGTCAGGCTGGGGGCTGGCTTCACAGAGGAGGGGTACCGGGCAGCTCTTGGAGATTCAGCCGAGCTGCCCAGATAAACGGAGCAGCGCCACATGGCCTCAGGGGGAGCCCAGCCTGAGCAACCCCCACACCCCTGCCCAGACCAGCCTATGCATGGGCCACTCACGGCACCAATTCTCATCGCAGGGCCACAACAGGGGCTTGACCTGCCCCTCTCTCTGTGGGGCCCTGGGCAACGCTGGGAACTCTGAGCACGCCCACCCCGGGCTGGCAAGTGCTGAGAAGGCCAAGGCCGCCCCGTCCGTGCCTCAGGTAGGATGCACGCAGGCCTGACACCCGTGACTGCTGGGTAGGGCCAGGCAGGTTAAATGGTAAGTCAGGAACTGGGACAAGGAGTCAGTGATTTCTGAGGCAGGAAGATACGCCCAGAGGCTGTGGCTCTAGTGTCGGTGACATTTTCTTCTCATGGAAGCCCCTTGCTGCCCTTTCTTTCTCGCAGTCTCCCATGTCCCCCTTGGGGCCACCGCCCAGAAAAGCCAATTTAAAGGAGCACACATGCGACTCCATGGCCTTCCCTGGGCCTCTGGAGGGTAAGGCAGTGCCACGTGGTGAACACAAACTTGGTGGTGTAAAACGACTTTATTCTCTTGGGGTTCTGAAGGTTGGAGGTCCTCCTGCTGTTTCCCTGGGGCCCGGGTGCTGCCTCCAGCTTTTGCCTGAAATGGGGGCCAGTGGGGGCGGGGGGACCCCCACCTGAGTTGAGGTTATGAACATCACCGAGAGCAAGAAGTCAAATATTTATGAAGTAAAATCACTTGTTCGGTCGTTTGGTCCAAACTCAGATACACAATGATCCTGGGTTTCTGAAAAAAAAGCAGGACTTGACAAAATATGCCTCAGGGACTTGGGGAGTGTGTCCCCTGCAGAGGGGAGGTGGCTGAGCTATGTGGCTTCCATCCCCATGAGGCACCCGAGGGGAGGGCCGGTGGGACGTCAGGGCGGGCAGGCAGCCGGCCTGTGGGAAGAGGGCAGCTCCAGCACCTGCCAGGACTTGACCAGGCAGAGGAAGGTGACATTACTGGAGGGGAAAGTGGAGAGGAAGAAAGAAGCATGTTTTGGGTTTTATTCCTGGTAAAGGAAGAAAGACTTATTCACCATGAACTTAGGTTCTGAGTGTCTATTTGTAGAGTGCTTGCCAAAATTGTTGTTCTCGTAACATGGCCATAAACCCAACAACCAGATTACTAGCCCCCAGAACCCCTGGCAGGTGGGCCTGCCATGCGGCCGAGTGTCCCTCTGTAACCACATGGTGCTGGCATCTCCCGAGGCCCTGGCTTCCCAGCCTTGTGCACTCGCCCTGCCCCGCAGGATGGAGTCTGTTCTCCTCAGGAAGGTTATGCCTCCTCTGCTTCTGGGGAACTGAGAGTTTTCTCTCCCTGACCGGTCCCTGAGGCCCCTCACCCACCCAACTACTAGTGTGCAGCTACCAGAGAGCTGGTGCCAAGGCAGCTGGACAGAGTCCCGGGGAGGAAACGGGCAGAGAAAGAAGGGAAGGTCGGGAAGCCTGGGCCCCAGAGCTTGCGGATTAGGGGGAGCAGCTGGCAGTTCACAAAGTGCATTGGTACAGAGGCCTGCATGTGCCCCCCCCCCCACAGTTCCGGGGGTGGGTTTCCACATCCCTGTCCACAGGTGGAGGGGCCGAGACAGATCACATGCCTTGTGGGATTTCACAGGCTAAATGGAGGGACACAGGACAGGAAAGGTCCTCAACCAGAAACAGCCCCCGCTCTGCTTCCCACCAGGGCCCCTCCCAGGAACAGCCCCCCCACCCAACCTTCCCAGAACATGGGGACCCTGATGACAGAGCAGCCACCAACCCCCTGTCCAGGACAAAAAGGCTGCAGGTTCTGCAGGAGGATGGAAATCTGATTTCAGCAATTCTGGGTGGACAACGCCCCCGCCATGAGACCTGACAGGAACCCCGTGGGGTGGCAGGAGCGCCCCCGCCCCCTTCTCCAGGCAGCCTCACCCTAATTGTCACTGTTGGTATTTTATATTATCCTTTTTTTCAATAGAAAAAAATGCTGCCTGGTTTCCCTGTACTATTTTTAAAACGTGAGCACATGGTTTTTCAAGTATTAATTCTCGGCCTACTTCTGGGGGCCACCCTGCCCTCCACCCCCCACCATGAGGAAGGGACCCTCTTGCCCCGCAGTGACATGCAGGCCTGTGACCCATGGGGGAGAGAGGGACTGACCAGGGGAGGCTGAGAAAACCCACCTGTGAGTCTCACCTCTCCTCTTGGTGAAATGCTCGCACAGCCAGCAATTCCTGAAGGGTCCAAAAAGAAGGGTCCCCTGGACTCAGGAGGGGGCCCTCAGCCTGACCCCACTGGGCTGGGTCTGGGGGGATGGAGAGTGATGCCCACCCAGACCCTGGGTCCAGGCAGAGATCCCGCACTGAGCAGGCCGCAGCAGGAATGGGTGGCAGCCTGGCGGACCACACTCAGCCAGGAACTCGGGATGAAATAAAATGCATGAAACAAAGCACAACAAAACATTGGAATCCTCTGGCTTCATTGTGGCTCCAATTTTCCTTCCTCCTGTGCTGCTGGGCTAGCAGGCACCCTGTTAACAAAACCCTCCAGGATGGATAACATCGAATGGACCGTTTCATCTAAAAAGACGGAACACTTTTTAGAATTCTCATACGTATCTAGATTCCAGTTTCCCTAAGACATGAAACCTGAACTCTGGACTCTATTTCCTGCTGCTTTTCTCTGCCTCCCATTTTTTTACTCACTGAAGCTTTGTTTATTTGCTCCAGACTCCTCTGGCACGTGATCACAGGAGCAAAGGAATCAAGAGGCCTGCCACGAACTTTGTATCCAGCCACTTCAGTATCCAGCCTGCTGCTCAGCCTGTGAGGGACCCACACGCCCACATAATCGCACACACGCTGCAGAAAACTCACAATCTAGTAAAGACATACTTGAAAAAGTAACAGAAGAAATGCTACTTTCTTAACATGACACAGTGACTGCCAAAAAGAACAGGTGATTAGTTTGGCCACTGACGATTCTGGGCCTGACACCAGAGAATAGAGAACAATCCTCTGGACCTCTCCAAGTGACCCCCAGGGGAGGAGGGACCCCGTGGATGAGGGCAAAGGAGCCGGCCCCAGAATGGGTTGACAGGAAGAAGAGGGGTCCTCCCCAATACCAGCCAACACTCACACTGGGCCCCAGGGGGACACAGGGCCCCCACACTCAGGTAGGAGCCCCTCCCAGCACCAGACCTACCCCCGATCTTCTCCAACTTCCAAGGAGCAGGCCAGGGATTTGGCCACGAGCATGCAGTCAAGAGCAGGCCCCACGGATGCATGAGGAGGCAGGAGGGAACAGGAAGAACGGAGGCCCAACCGTGAGATGGGGGCATGTGAGGAGCGAGCTACAATGACCAAAAAGTCATTTAAAAACATTTTTAAAACGCCCAGAGGTTTGGGTGGGTGCGTGTTTCAGACAAGCAGAGCACACTTTTCCAGCATTCATCTTTATGAGGGCCAGTAGCTTACAACTCCAAACACTGACCACAAAACCCAGTCTAATAGGAAATGGCCACACCTCCTGAGCTGGGCGGTGCTATCACCGGTTAACACATCGACCCAGGTCATGCTTCAGGATGGGGGTGCTGAGGGGTATGCCTGCCCAGGGCACCCTCGGAAACCTGTACTGGAATGACACCGTGCATGCACGTTGTACCCACGACACCGCCTTCACGATCATTCTAGAACACACTCTCTAAGGGGCTGTGCAGCCTGAGATTAAGGAGTTCTGTCACTCACTGTTTGCAAGAATTTTTATAAATTTCCTTGTAAATCTAAACATACCTTACATTTCAAGCTACATTATGACTGTTTGGCAGTTTAAAATGTGTTCTGTGTAAGCGACACAAATGTTGACTTACGAGCGACGTAGAAGACACACGTTTCACTGGGAAGTCTAAGCGCAGAGTACCACAGTGTCAGCTTGTCAGAAGTCACACATACACAGTACCACCTAAACAGTTTGACTCAATCCCCATGAGCATAGAATGTGAGAGCAAAGACTGTTTCAATTCTGATTTTCTCTCACTCTGCCTAGAACCTCAACTGGGTTCTGAATTCATCGAACCAATGGATGAAATAATTTTTCACCTCCTTACTTAGAAAACTTGAGATTGTGAAAGTGTAGAAGGTAACCTTCCCTTGAGAGGAAAGCACACACGCAAACACAAACGATCTGGTTTCCAAAGTTTATTAAAAATCAAATAGAAAAACTTTACATAAAAATATGTCAATTTTAGCTTCCACATTTGTTGCCCACATACCTAAAATCGAAACATGATATCCTCTTGCTGACTCTGTAGCGCCCACAGAGGCAGCTAGGCCAATTCATGGGTTCACCACGACAGGGACGGAGCATGGCATCTGCTATGACTCGAGCTTTAGAATGGGCACCCACGGGACACTGGCCGGGTCCCACAGTGGCGTCCTTAGTGTAGGGTTACAGTCAATATTGCTAACGTGGAAAGATTAGTACAGCCTACCTATCAGTTTTTATAAATATTTATCAATAGGTTCACAATTTAAATATCTTTAAATATTTTTGATAACTTTCGATCATTAAGAACTGCAGACAAAATGTGCTACTCTCTTCTGGAATGCCTCCTAGAGAACCTGCTGTTGCAACTGGCTGCTCTCAATGATAATGTGGGCCAGTCCTGCTTCAAAGACATTTTAAAGCTTGTCCTTCTAGGTGTCCATCACTTCAGAGACAGCCCGAGAACCCAGTCTGCACATCACTCGTGTGTCATGGCAACAAGTTTCTCGTCTCAACATTCTCCACTAGCGGACTTCAAAGAGCAACCTAACTGTAGTGTTCAGCAGGGCCTGATCCCCCTTTCAAAGATGGGGCATCAGGTGACCTATGAGATGCCGCTAACTCCAGGACAACTGTGGTACTCCGAAAACTCAGGGTTCGGCAGGATAGACATATTCTTGTTCAAAAAAGGTAACAAAGACAGTGGTTGTCGTGGCAGAATACACTTGCATAGTATACCAGTATGCTTCTCATGGCGGGCGCCAGCCGCTCCGGGGGCCCCCGCCTCCATCCTGGGCTGTGTTCCCCCCAATGCACTGAGCAGCTGGAGGGCTTCCATGTATGTGCTCTTAACAGAACGGATACATACAGCTACAGATTCCTCAACGGAATCAACCTAACTCCTTTCTCCACATTCCTAAAACTGGGCACCATTGTCTGTAATGATATTCTCCAGACCCATCGTTACAGGCTATGTTACTAAAACTGAAGCATTTAGAAGCTCACATTTTTTAAAGATTTTATAATGTGACAATCTCTTCTCCCTTAGAAAGTTATACTTCTGGCACTTTAAATGCTGGATTTGTTGTCTAGTTTAAAAGAACGGAAAACCATATCATTAAAATTCTGTGGTCAGAGCGAGACAACAGACAGGCTGGACAGCAGAGCCAGCGGGCAGCTGGTCAGAGGGCTTGGGAGCCGAACTTGGAAAACCTCGGGGTGGGGAAGCACTGGGATCCTTCACCCCGACTGAGAGGTCTCCGGTCTGACCAAAAGGATAAACATAAAAATAAACCCAAGCCCCTCACCTGGTGTTTGCAACGGTGCTCATCTGACAACCAGCCCATATGATGAACCCAACTTAGAAAATGCAACTCGGGAAAGGACCTAAGCTTATTTAAAAAAAAAAAAATCCCTTCTCCCTTAAATATAACTTATGTGAAAATATGAAATTAAATAAAAAATATCTAAGTTATTGCACAAATCATAAATTTTCAATATTTACATAAAAAACAGTTCTGAAATTTGGAACAAAGTGTGAGGGCAGTAAAACAATGGCGACCTCCCATCCTACCCGCTGAGGAAGAACCGAGGACGAGCTTGATCTCGGTGGCTGACAAACGGAAAATGAAAACACCCGACCGCAAAGGAACAGATACGGCCACTGAGAAACAAATGCCAAGGCCGACTTCACTCCCTGCAGCTCCAGGCCCAGACCTGCTTCTGGAAAGATCCTGGCAAGGCAGAAAACAGCGTCCACGTTGACTAAGGCTTCACAGATGAGCACAAGGAGCTGTTCTTTACGATGGACGTGACCACCACACAAGGGACATGCAGAGTGATCAGCGGCGGGCGGCCGCAGGCCCGACTAGTGTGCTGGATGCAGGTCTCAGCTCCCGGCCGGGTGCCCGGCGGCTCTGTGCGAGGGTGGGTGGGGGCCGGAGGCGCCGCCAGCAGCTATTATCTGCTGAGACTGACAGGCAGGCTGTCCCGCGTGTGCGTGTGTTTTTTCCTCCTCCAGCCGGTGCGGTTATATTGGTGGTGCCCCCGGTTCCCCACGGGGGGCCGCACGCCTCCACTGCTCACAGAGCTGTAGCTGCCGCCTTGGCTGTGGCTGTGAGAGCCCTTCATGGACAGCTTCATGCCACTGTGCTGCTGAAGAGACAGAGAGGGACAGTGACTGGAGGGAGGCCCGGGGCCCCTGTCCCAGCACCCGCTAGCTCGGTCCGGGGCAGCGAGCAAATCGAAAGGCTCTATCTGAGAGAAAGCCAAACTCTTCGATCTCACAGAGAGAAGAGCCACTCTTCCCATTCAGTGATTCACTCAAGGTAAGAGCTGTGGACCTGTATCAAACCATACATTCACATCCAAATACACCTAGAATCCCACTTCTACATGGTTCCATTTGCCTGCAGAAACAAGAGGGTCCTCCTCGTATTCTTCCTCCCAACTGCCCCCTGGACTCTGGGAACACATGCATGAGACCCACAGGTCAGTGCCGTATCACAGGTGACACGGGCAGGCGCTCAGAGCGCCATGCGAAGCAGCGCCCCTGTCCTGGAAGGGTTCAGAACAAACCCAGCGGCAGGAGGTTGAGGAGGGAGCCAGAGAGCAGTCAAAGAAGGCCGCTCCTCCTCCTGCAAAGTTCCCCTTTCATCCTGAACATGTCTACCAGGCCAGCAGAACGCACCTGTCGTACAATGAAAACCCCCTTGTGACAGGAGGGATAAATCAAGAAGGAATGTTCTATTCCTTAACTCTTAATAAAAAAGTAATCAGAACGTAATGACACAGGTCCAAAGAGCCCAGAGTAAAGGGTCAAAAGTCTGCTGGTGAAATATGGTTACCGAGCAGCAGAGGAGCTCACGGGAGCGATGGAGACGGATACGCTGAGTGCTGCCCGCACCCCGCACCAGGGCCCAGGGGACCCCGGCCCTGGCCTCAGACACCACGGCTTCACCCCAGTCTCAGCTCTTTCAAACATCCGGCTCTTTACGAGCACAGGAACTGAACAAAGGCTGTTTTCCTACCCAACAGTTCCTAACGTGTGGGGTCTGGACTCAGTTTAGCCACCGGGAAGTGGAGAAACGCATGCACAGGGACCCCGGGACCCAGAAAGCAAATGACCTGTGGGCCGGCCCCGCCCGCCCCCCTGGCCCTCTGCTCGGCCCCTGGCAAAGGGCAGGGGAGGGAGTAACACTGTGGGAATGACAACACGACAACACTGCGTGGGGTCACGTCAGTATTTGTTCTCGATCCTGCAGTTTGCTTTTTGAAACCTAACTTTTTAGCACATACTTGTAAATTAATTTAATAGATAAATGGGAACACAACATAGTCTTCAAACTTGTTCTGTGCTAACAAATCCACAGAAGAATGAAGAGAAATGTTTGTGGAGAGGAACGATATTAAATTTTAAAATGATTTCTTAACACTTTTCAAGTTTTGTTTGTTACAAGAGAAAGCAAATGTGAAGCTGAATGATGAGAAAACAAACTCCCTTTACAAAAATCTCTGCGGCATTCTGTCTTTCGTGGAGGAAGCGTTAAGCACTGCCTGTCATGAAGCTGCTTTGGGGGCGCCAGGGCCAGAGCGCGGACGTACCTTATGATACAGGTGGGGGCTGGGGAGCGGGTGAGGCGACGCGGACGGGACGGCCGGGGAAGACATGTGGTGCACGGCCTTCAGTGCCGGAGCTCCTTCGACACCAGCTTGTCTGCAAGGGCCAGGGGCCACCCCCAGGGCCGGCGGAGGGATAGTGAGCCTGGTCTAGGGGTACAAGCAGAGACATCGTAAGGCAGCGATCCCGCAGGGCCCCCACTCCAGTTCTAGCACTGAGCCCCAAGAAGGCTGCCATTTGCCAACAGGCTCTTCAGTGTCACCTGGGTGAGACTATAACCCAGCAGGACAGTTGTGAATCGGAAGTGTTTATACTCGGAAACAGCAATCACAATGGGAAGTGTGCCCAGTAACCCGTCATCGAGTTTCAACATTCATGAAGACCAAACAACAACTCAGAACACTGCACTCGTCAGAGTAACAGCTGTGCCTCGGATCCCTGGGAAGCACCCCGTGCACAGCCCCCACCCCACACAGGTCGGCACCCCGAGGCCGCCCCGGGAGGTGCCGGGCCTGCAACGGACAGATGGTGCCAGGGGAAGGCCCCTGCCCGTGCCTCTGCAGTCGGGGCTGCTTCCATTTCTGCACCACGTTCCGCCACAGACGGTGCGGCACGAACGCCTCTCCTCAGATCTTCAAGAGCGGCTCTGCTCACATCCTGCAGTCAAAGACCTCTGGGGAGTGTCTATGTCACTTTATGCTCAAATTATAACCACGTTGTAGACACTGGCTTTGTTTTCAAGTAAATTAATATGACAGGTTTTAATACATAATTCAATTGATGTATAAATACAAATTCAGTATTTTTGATAGTCTTTTAGTTTTCTAATTTTGCCTAAATTGAAAAACGAAAATGGAAGACATATTCCAATAGAAAAGCCTTCTATACACTGCCTAATGAATACGGTGAAAAAGTCAGAGTTCACACCTGACTGTTTTAAGAGTGTGAACACTGAGATTCTAAGAGGAGACAGAATAAGTGTCCGTTTGTGCCAAGGGACAGCATGAGTCCCTCTCTCCGACATGACCCAGGACTGCGGGTGTCAATGTAATCTGCAGCAAGGCAGTCACCTCGGACCCTGTAAGAGCTGTGTCGGGGCCGACACCGATTCCCCTCACTTCAAACACTGTGCTTAGCGGGCCTCGATGACACGGTCTTCCGTAACGTGACAAGAACACATTCCATCCGATCCACAAAAGATGAGGATTTCCTACCATAAAGGTACCTTCCATCAATTTTTAAAGTTGTTTTGCTAAATCACAAGTGTCAGCCGCTCCTACAGCGAGCGCAGTCACAGCTCAGACACAGTTCCCGGGCTGCCAGGAAGGGCACCAGCAGCCACGCACCTGAGTGTTACTTGTCACGACCAACGTCCTCGTAGTGGACTGAGCTTTGCCACTAGGCATGGGCAAGGCAGCGGGCAGGCTGGCCAGCAGAGGGGTTGGTGCTTGCAGACTGAACTGGTAAACGCCGGGCGCCGTGCAGGGCGGTGTGTCGGAATCCTGTGAGCAGAAAGAGCAGGGGGGCTGCACCCAAGTCACCAGGGTGATGCCTGCAGCACACTCACCACCCCCGGCCGCGCCAATCCGTCCCTCCCCACGGTTCCCGACCAGCCGCCCAAACCTGCCCGCATTGCCCAACTGAAGAAGATTGCAAAGGACATGCATGAGGGACACCTCGACTTCCATGTGTTATCTCCAAGTAACTGTTCAAAAAACTATTCGAGGAAGACTGCCGTCATTCTACTGTCAGTGGCACTACTGCCCACGAAGGGCCACTTGGGCCACTGGGAAGGCTCCCCAACTGTCCCCGGGAGCTCACAGCACAGTGGGGACCACTTGGTGCAGACCTGGGGTGGCCTCGGACACTCAGAGGGTGACAGAAACTGGGAGATAGTCTCTCGACGCCCGGCCACAAACACAGACCACCTAACAGACACACTCACAATGTCACTGCCGGAAAGCGAAGACACGGAAGAGGCAGACGAGCCTGAGGACAGAAGCTGGGGGCTGGGCAGGGACAAGGTCAGGCGCTGGCTGTAGGGAGGCTCTGGGTCTCGAAGCGGGGGCTGCTCCTCGTCACGCGTGCTAATTCGCTCTTTTATCTTAATTCTATTGTCTGTGGAGAGAAAAATACACTGGGTTAGTCACTTCCTAGGAGGGCATATGTGTGGGGTCTAGGAGGGGGGACAGCCACTGGCCACAGGTGTGACTGAGCCGTAAAAATGTCGCTAATGAGACTGACAAACTGAACTTCTAATTTTTTAAATTATATCTGTTTCAGTTATTGGAAAACATTTGAATATATTTGGAACAAGTTGCATCGGTAAATAGTTTTCAACTGTTTACAGTTTTCAAATGTTTCAACATTTTATGAAATTTATGAAATACAGATGAAGTTATTTCTGGAAAATTTAGCATCCTAATTGTGATATGCTGTTAAGTATAAATGCACATTGGATTTCAAAGATATACAAAAGAAGGCTGCAAAATGTCTCGATGACTTTATATTGATTACATCAAGAAATGGGAATATTTTGAACACTAAGTTGAATAAATCATAATATGATTAAAATTAATTT
Organism: Rhinolophus hipposideros; assembly: GCF_964194185.1. Taxonomy (NCBI): domain Eukaryota; kingdom Metazoa; phylum Chordata; class Mammalia; order Chiroptera; family Rhinolophidae; genus Rhinolophus; species Rhinolophus hipposideros. Next base: position 96,897,284 of record NC_138053.1, read on the forward strand.
CACCTGTTTCTTTTCACATTTTTAATGTAGTTACTATAATAGAAAACTTAAAATTCCATGTGTGGCACGCGTTATATTTCTACCGGACAGCACCGGCCTAAATCCTATCGTTTTAAATTAAACTCTTATTTAAGAAGGGAGGCAGTTTTCTTAGTGTGGCCGTGAAGGGACCGGGCTTCTCCCACACCGGGGGCAGGGGAGTGATCCGACTGAAGTACTGCCTCACCCAGGTCTGGCGCCGCGTGGGCCCTGCCGCCCCATTTCTCCTTGATCCACGTCCGGTAGTCAATCACTTCCTGAGTTACTTTGACGATTCTGCCTAAAGTACTACAAAAGGACAGCATGGAAAATCAACAGAGCATAAGGGAATCTGACGCGCATGCACCCTCCCCAGTAGCTACGTCATACAATGCATCGCTCTGCTAAGTGAAATACAGGAAAAAGCTAAAACGGCTTTACAAAATACATATGACTTCTGATGTTTGAGCTCAAATGCACTTCGAAATCACAGGACAGAAAAAGTGGTTTCACTCAGCAGAAGTCCTTGAACCTACATTGATCTACAGAAGACCCTGTAAATCTGCTACCAGAATAGGGAACCACCTTCCCCACCCACAGTGATCACGAAGGCCTGGCATCCCCACTTCCCAGGGCGCGGTGAGAAAGAAGACCCACCAGCTCCCACCACGGGCCCAAAGCGCCGTCTGAAGACTCTGTGTGGACAGAGGCCACTAAACCCACGGCCAGCTGTCACCACCAGTGCCAGGCCTCAGAATCCACTTACTTCATAAGCATCCCAAGAAACAGAGCCAACTACCACTTGTGACAATGACACTCTCCTTCTTTCCACTGCCTCCCTCTGCCCCCCAATCCCACCACCTCCACCACAACAGCATAATCTGGGGTCAAAAATAAGTATTTCTCACTACCAATAAAAGCGTACACTGGAGAATGAAGGACGACCGTGAGCAAGAATGAGAGAAGGGGTGAGACCAGCGGACTCAGACACACGTTCACACAGAGCGGACTGACCCGCCTGAAGAAAATCATCACCTTCCCAAGTCTGAAGAGCCAAAAATCACCTCCCCCCAAAAAAACACTGGAAAAAAACGTTAACTCCACAAATACAAAATTTTACTCTTGCCCTTGGATAAGCCAATACGGCCATCCTGAATTCCTGAAAGCTCTTCCCGTACCAATATTTTCAAGTTTTACTAAAACCTGATGGTACATCCATTAATAAACTTCATGGAAGCAAATGACGGAGGCAAGGGCTGCCAGTTCTGCAAAGGCTAATGAGGGTGCAACGCCCCCAGGGCTGGGAGCCCAGCAGAGGCGACATGTGGCTGTTACCTTTCCGAATCTCTGTTGGGGTAGGACCTCGCAAGTGGCGACACGGCGTGGCTGAGGACAATGTAGGCGTAGTCGAAGACCTGCTTCACCTGCATGGCCCCATAGGAGCTCCGGCCAACGTCATTTCCTGCAACAGAAAGGCAGCTGGGAGCCTCTGCCAAGCACGCAGGCCGGTGCCCAGGTGTGTCTGACCTTCTGGTGTCAGCTATTCTGCAGCAGGCCCTCACCACCCAAACATTTCCAGAGCCCGCCAGCAAAAGCCTACCAGGCACCTGCAAACACACCTTAGCTAATCGCCGTGGGTACCCCACAGCATTCATGGGCTGAGGCCCATCTCATCATCAGATCACGGTCTCTACCTCCATGAATAGACATGTCATTCATGGAGACTCAGTGACAGTTCATGAGTGTCACACGGGAGCCAAGCAGCCACCTGCATCAGACTGCTGTCTTGCTGACCGAGAGCCCACTGCAGTGGACAGTTAACCCGAGCTCATCACAGATGGGTCAGCACCAATGGGACCTGCACAGAGCAAATCCTCGAGGCCTGCACTCCGGGGGTGGAGAACATGACAGGTAGCAAATCACATGAAGCCACCACTGACTGAGGTCACCAAGTGATCCACAAAGAGCCTGTTTGGAATTTCAGTTTACACGAAACTTGTTCTTCACACGTCAGGTAATAAGTACTTTTTAGGCGATGTATTCTAAGTATTGGAATTTTATCATTTCCAGATTTAATAATACAACCCAGTGATAATGTGGGGTTTTGTTTGTCAAGTACACTTCAGCAAACACTGAAAACAAGGGAAACGTCTCCAATTTCACTGATGAACATAGACAAACAGCTGATGAAAACCTGTCGCACGTGCTATTGGGAAACCTACTACTAAAAAGGCACGGCACAAACCATGTCCTCTACGAACAATGACACAAAAATCAGTATGCTTTCTCTCAAAAAATTTGTAAGAAGTAAATTTCACATTCCAGAAACTATAAAACCAAACAAATTAAATTTGAGGATATGAAAAGATATATATTGGAGATGAACAATAAAAACTACCAAACCCAGATGCAAATGACAGACTGGGGAGGGGGAGAAGTACCACAAAGAAAGGCTTCCCTAACAGACACAGGCTCTTCCCAAATCTGTAAGGGAACACAAGACAAAGCACATGAACTCACATGAAAAGACATGCAAAGGGCAGTGTGCCTGGAGCTGCCACCTCCACCACCTTTTATGTCACCTGTCTGTCACTGACTTTCTTAGCAACAGCAAGACCAGTGTCTCACCTAACAGATGCTCCATAAAGGTGTCAAATTGATAAATAATGATGTGTTCAACCTCACTATCATTAAAGAAATGTAAATTAAATGAAAATTTATACTGCATGGTTTTATCAGATTGGCAATGACTTAAAAGAGTGTTACCAAAGGTTGGGGACATGAGCACCCTTAAATATGCTAAAATGAATCAACTGGAAAACAGAAGACCCGCCTTGGGTGGCAATCCTTATAATGGAACAGACCGTAGCGAAGGGGTCTCGAATATAGCGTGAAGTGAAAAACCAGGCTGCAGGTTTATTTGTATCATCTGGTGCCATTTAACTAATAGGGCTGCAATAAGAAATGTTAATAACCATGTGGCGGAAAATGGGAGAAATACACACCAAAATGGGAGTGGACTATGGCATACTTTGTTTTTCTGTTACACACTTATGGGAATTAAATGGCTTATGGTGAATATGTACTTTTATAATCAGAAAAAAATCCATTTTTCTTCATTCTCGCCTTCTAGTTTTCTGATTACAGAACGTAACAAACTGCGCCTTTATAGTAAGTAATGAGAAGCACACACAAAGGGTCCTAAAACGTCACTGTGAACGGCTGGACAGTAGGAATCCGCACGTCTAACGAGCCGCCCCCGCCCACAGGGCCTGAGGTCGCCCCCCACCCCCCCCCCCGTGGGCCAGGGGCGCCATGCATCGCTGGGAGGTGCAGAGCCAGGGGCCTTACCAGGCAGCAGGGGGTCCTCAATGCACAGCATTGATGGTCTGTACCCGCTGGTCATGGCTTTCATGATCTCTTCTTTGGCAATATAGGCACCTCCTTCTTTTATTCTAATACCAGTTTTCAAGTAATTAAAATTTCTTCCATAGAGTTCAAAAAATTCTACAAGAAGCATCCCAAGGTTTTCATCAGCTCTCCGGGCATCAATTCTTGGATGCAACTGTAAAAGCAACAAACCGACAGTTTGTACCAATTCTAGGCATTTCTAAAGAAGGCTGCACGCGGTGAGGCTTGCCGCCTAGTGGCCTCAAGGCACCGCCCTGAGTGGCGCGGTCAGAGCAGCCCAAGGAGGCACTAACAGCCTCGAGAGCCTTTCTCAATAAAGAGCGAAAGAAATGAAACCTTCCAATGTGCACTTTCTTACTACCGTTTATTTCTTTGAAATTGGTAATCTATACAGCAGCTTCCTACCAGCACAGGTATGTGATTAACCACAGTTCCCAAGTACTGCTAACAAGTGGGCACCCCCTGCGTGGTGTGGAGTCATGGGGACAGTGGGTGCATTTTCCAGATTCTAATCTTAACTCCATTTTTCCACAACACGACCGACAGAGGGCAGTGTGAGACTGAACAGTGTCAGAAACCCACAATGTGACAGGGTTCATTTTAACTGCGTATAGCTAATTAGTACGTTATCATAATATTTGGAGCAAACTACATCCTGCTTGTCAGACAGACTAGCGAGAGCCTCCGTTCAGCGCCACAATTTCTTTTTAGCAGCTAATGGGGCTTCTTCTGAACCCAGGCCACTGTCTCCTGACACCCTCCTTACTCACTGATGTAGGAGACTCACAGATCTGAGCAATACAGACCTGCGCTGCCCGTTAGAAAGGCCAGGAGCCACATGTGACTCTCTATACTTCAATACAGTAAGACGCATTAATGAAAAGTTCCATTTGTCACTCCTGCTGCCACACTGTAAGTGCTCCGCAAACACCTGTGGCCCGTGGCTATCTCGCTGGACCATGCAGACAGAACACTGCCAGCTGCACAGTCGCACTGCACAGCACTGAGCTGGAAAGCGACGGTCATGTCCACACAAGTCCTGACACAAGTGCAACTTACAACAGAGCTCCACGAGGAAAGCCTCCGAGGGCTTTTCGGGCTCAGAACTTAGGCATGTTGCAAAGGCACAAACGCAACATTTTTATTTTGGCCTTATTCCCTTCCTTAGCCCCTGCCTTCTAGTCAAAATCAAGCACCTGAGAGCTACGCAGGACCAGGCCAGGCCTTCTTACCTCAACGAGCCATGAAACGAACTCACATGCTACACCAGTCCGAGCTCTGAGGCAGGAGGCAAGGCACTCGGGGGTGGGGGAGGACAAAGATGACCCCCCCCCATGCTAGCGAAGCCTTTGGTGGGGTCACAGGGACCTGCAAGGATCCCATGGGGCAATTCGACAGGAGGCACTTCACCCAGTGCAATAACAGTAAGCACAGTCATTGTTACAAGGCCGTTGGAATAGTTCAAATCAGGAATACATGAGGAGGTAAGCCTAGAAAAGAAGGTTGTGTCTAGCTGAAGAGCATGTCCAAAAACTAGAAGAGAATGGCCATCAGGGCAGCATCATGGAGGAGAGTGGAAGACAAGGCAACGAGATGAAAACTGGAAGGAAACGCATGGAACTCCACCTTCACTGTTCTTAAAGCATCTCTCGGCCCACACAGGCCAAGGCAGGGAAAGGAAGCAAAGGCCCTGCAACCAGCCGGTGCGCTGTCAGCTTCTTCTGATACCGAGACGACCACACGGTTCACTCTGGACGTCAAACCCTCACCAGGCACAATCACAAACACACAATTAGTAACGAACAGGGAGGACGCACTGTGCAGCTAAAATACATAGGCCAGACTGTGTGAAGAGCAGAATCCTCCGTTCAAGAAAATACAAATGAGATGTTTCAATTAACTTAGAGACCATCTTATGTTTAAAAAGTATGAATCTAGTTTATCAGTACTTCATAGCACTTAATACAGGTAGGTTTTCTACTGACCGAATTTTTCATGGTACTCAACAAAAGAAGGGCAACATACAACTCAAGATATAATATGAAGTTTCATCTATCTGAAAAGAAAAGCTCTTTTCAATATTTTTTACCATACATGGTACCAAACTGTTTTACTGAAACAGATTTTTCAATATAAATCACAGTCAAGCACCAAGAAAAATCGCTTTTTATTGTCTATCAAAGTCTGAAAGTTTTGTAAACCTAAAGGCATTTCCTTGAGTTGAGATCAACAGACTGACTGTCAGAAGCACGTAAGGCCTCCCCTTCCTCCAACAGTTAAATCAGCTGCAACATAAACTATAAAGGACCAATAGGAAAGAAGTATTCATCAAAATAGGATTTTACTATGAATATGAGAAGTCAATGTCTACCAAAGCAAAACAGTGGTAAAGGAAGGGCAAGGCCAGCTGGGTCCATGAAGCAACTGGTCAGAACAAGGAAGAGTCTACCAGTCTCAAGAAAGCACACTCACCTGTAGAAAGCTAATGGCCATTAAAATTAGGCTGTACGAGCTAATTCCACCAGTAAAAACTTCATTCAGGTCCCTCTGCAGGAGGAACTGTTTCAATACTAAAATCAAGTAAGGCAGCAATGAATATTTCTGTAAATTCCAAAAGAGAAACATTTTTGGTTAGTTCACACACCTTCTGAGACTTCTCACAGCAAATTTCACATTGTAGAGGAAGCTTCCTCCATCCTCCTGGCCCTTGGATAGCTCTAGACCAACTGCCCTCAATGCAGAGGGGTCTGAGAGTGTCAAGGGGGGCTCCTTGACACCACTGGGGAGCCCCTGCCCAGGTTACAACTGAGCAGGGTGAGGTGGGGAGCCCTGCATCTAGGGCAGAGAAGCTGAGGGTGAATGAGTATGTTCCTTCAAATCCTTTCCACGGCTGGCTGTGTGCCGGGTGCAGGGGGAGCGGCAGTGAGTGACAGAAGGTCCTGGAAATAATGCATGAATTTCTGAAACTCAGAGGAAGCGAGTGGTGGGGGGCCAACAGCAGGATGAGCAGCCAGTCCCCCAGGGGAGAGCAGGGTGAAAGCACAGGGAAATGCAGAGGCCAGAGAAGGGGTGGGGACAGCAGAAACTTGTTTCATGTCTGCGGGGGGAGCACTGAGCCTGTAGACAAGAGATGACACAGAGGAAAGGGAGATGGAAGGAGGCAGGACCCGACCACAGGTGCTCGGGGCTTCTATCAAGGATCCCACCACTTCCACTGGAACAGGAGGGCAAGACCACCTGTTTCACTGGTCAGAGACCAAAATCGGTCCTCTCAGTAAATAGTCTGCTCTGCCATCCTAAGGCAGGAGACCAAGAGAGTACATGTGGAGCATGTCACGACGGATTCGCCTTCCGGGGCCCTGGACTAGCTGGTAAGTCACACGGAGCTGCAGGGATGATCGCTTTGTGATAACTAGAAAGAACATTTGACAAAGCTCTCTAAAATAATGTTCAACTTTATGAAACATTCAGCCAAGGAAAGTAAATCTGAAAAACAGCTAAGTCATTTCAAACCGTCTCTAGAATGAATGCTGTAGGGTAATTCAACTCTACAGTCTCTACTCTTGAAGACACCCATCAGTCTCAAGGGGTAACACCTATCGGAGAAACGACACCGGCACAGACAGCAGCGGGAGCCGTCTTGCCGTGCTAACGTGCAGGAGGCCGCACCTTCATGTAATTCTTGATGAACTCCGCTGCTCGGACCCCCGTCTCCATGTTGAAGCTGATATCAACTTTAACCTCCGTCTCCTGATCTGTGAGCTTTATTATTGGTACCTGCAAAGATTTAATTTGAAAAATTGTGCTTCAATACGTAACATTCTCCATGGCAGGCATCAAAATGCTTCCAAAGTTGTACACAGGAGCTTTTTAAAAATTACTCACAAAAGGGGCTTAGAGATCATGAACCTGAGATTTGATAGATGAGAAGAAAAAGGGCTTTGCCCGTGTTCACCTCCTTAGTCCCTGGAACCCAAGACTACCCCTGCACCCACCCCGCACCCCGGGGCCGCCAACACCTCTGTGCAGCCCCGCTGGCCTGACTCAGCACCCCCAGCCACTAGCTGCCGCTGCCAGGGAGCCTGAGGGAGGGAGACGGGAGGGCAGGCCCAGACTCCGCAGCCCGCTGCGTCCCTGTTCCACCAGTGCTTGGGCGGGGGGAGCCACTCAGGGTCCCCAAATGGTGTTTGCTGGACTTTCTGAACACAAGCAGAGTAACTTCAAAGCCATTTTCAAATTAGAGTTTATGCTGATATTGTTTCTCCAAACAATTCTACTTTTGGCTTCATTCTTTAAGGCAAGCTGAAAAAAAAAAAAAAAAAATTCCCTAAAACTCAGAGAGTACAAGGGCTGTTTTGGAAATACTCTCATCAACGGAAATTATCACCAATGGCACCCAAAACTCGCCTCATAAAAGCTGCCCAAGCCACCATTCAGGTCACCCCCCCCAGAACTGTATTCTTCTAGAAGGCAATGTTTTGTTTACTTCAGCTGCTAAGGAATAAAAAGATTGTCCCCTTCACAACAATCGGGGTCTAATTAAAGGGTTAAAACACCGAGTAGAAGTCAATGCAGGAAAACGCATAGCGCACAACCCGATCTACACCGCTCACCTGGACCCACTGCCCAGGACACGTGTGAGAGGCCTCTGGCAGCGCAGGGGGGCCAGAAACTGGTCTCACCCAACAGGCAAGTAACTTCCACTTCCTGCGCTGTTTCTAACCCTCACAGGAATGCTTCCAAATCAGTCTCACCTTCCAGCTTTTCCCCATAAGAGGTTTTTTCATAAATGTGTATTTTTTGAACAATGAAGGGACAGGTAGGTTTTTCTTTCGGAAGTGTAACTTGGCGAATGGTCATCTTTTTCTACGTAATAAAAGCCTTGGTTTTCCTCACTCAGTTACATTCTCCAGCAAGGACAGTGCCTGCACGTGTCTCGCTTCCGATACCAACACCCTTGCCTTACACACCTAACACAAGGAGACACAGTCATGCACTCCAGGGCCGAGAACAACTGCAGGTTCTCAAACCTGCAGTTCCGACTATCACTAAACACGTCCTCAGCTGTAACCTCGCTATAAAACAACTCGGAACGGAAGCGTGTTTCCACCAGACACAGAGAAGTCTTCGCAAACACACGCACCCCACGCCTGCTGCCCACACAGGTCTGAGGGCAGCCTGCAGCCGTGGGAAGTCCCTCACTCACCGTAGCTTTGTCCAGGACCTTGATGGAGCCCGGCTCCGCCACGTTGTGCTTCCGCAGGGCCTGCTCCAGTAGCTGGAGAGGAGGGCGCTCCCATTTTCCAAAGACCACTAGGTCAATGTCACTGGACAAAAGAAAAGCAACTGTGAACCACTGCTCTCCTCGCTGTACATACGGTAACCCGGGCATCTGGGTGGCCCCGTGGCACGGCACATCCGCCTAGCTCCTTCAGGGCCGACATCACCCTGTGTGAAGCAGACGCCCCTCAGGGAGAGCAGATGCAGCTGACAAGGATTCGCGACAAATGGAAAGCAAAACAGCTACGGCCACTCTAGCATCACTAGCACTTAAGGGACTGACTGAAGGCCTGACTCTCTGAAGTTTCCGGGCCCTTCCTTCTGTGCCGTCTGCACTGGACCAACCCCTCTTACTGACCCAGGACTCCTGGACATGAAACTGTTCAGTTCCCTACTGGCCTCGCCTAGACCTGCTCAAAACCGAGGACTTTTCAGAGCCCAGTTCAAACCCTCCAACAACTTTCAAACCTCCAAATCCCGAGGTTATAGCCTCTTTAATCTCCAAATGCTAACAGTGGGTTAACAGAAAATAAAGTTTTAATGAAACGATGCACATAAAATCGATTTGGATACTAAGAGTCCTTGATGAGTAAACACTGGAGAGCTTTAGAATGCAAACTTGTTTGGCATTTTTCTATCAAATAAAAATCCTAACAAAATAGTGTTTAAATTTTGCTTGAATCTTCATTAAAACATAAGATCAATTTTTCAAACACATATCTAAAAATATCACAGAGTATGTTTTATTGCATTTTCTTCCCCTGGCTCTTTCCCTCATCTTCATGTTTCTAGTATCCAGCACTTCTGTACTCCACTGACTCAAGTGCAAGAGGAAAAACACAAAGCAATCAATTATAATAGTAAATTACATTTTACTTCCTGCGACTTCCCCTGTGTTCCAGTCTTCCCTTTAGCTTATACTCCTGGCCTCAGATTTGAATACAAGGAACCTACTTTTAGCCCTTAACACAGACACAGACACCGCCCAGCCCACCCCCTGCTACATACACATAACACTAACCCCGGCACTCACCTAGTTGGAAGGTAGAGACCAGTACTAAAGCTGCCAAATATTTGGACCTAAAAGAAAGAATGACTGTCTTAGAATAGGTGACCAGTCAAGCGGTCATCCCTCCATCATACTCACTGAAAGAAAGGCCTACTTTCTTTCACTCCCACTCCTAGATAAAATTAAAACTGCTCTGCAGTTGTGGGGATACCAAAAACAATCCAACAAAATCTTTAAGTTAAAGACCTGCCCCAAGATCAAGAAGTACAAATTGCCAGTTACAAGAAGTCACGGGGATGTAAAGTACAACACAGGGAACACAGTCAATAACGTGGGAATAACGACGTATGGCGCCAGGTGGGCACTAGACTGATTGGGGATCACTCTAAGTTATAGAAATGCCTGATCACTACGCTGGAACTAATATAATGTCATGTCAACCGTAATTTTAAAAAATGTTTAATTTATATGTATATAGAAGATCTGCTTTCAGAAGGAATTTTTAAAAACTCAATATTAAGAGATGAAACCATTACTGGCCTCGCCCACACCTGCTCAAAACCAAGGACTTTTCAGGGCCCAGTTCAAACCCCCCACAACCTTCAAACCCACAGCTGAGGCGCAGAGCTGGGGTTGTCTCGGCACTGAGGTTAAAACCAAGGATGTGTAGGTGACTCCACGAAAGGCGGGGACTCAGCTTGCTGCCTGGCCCCCGGGGAGCAGCTCATCTCCACCACTGGGAGGTCACCAGTCACGGCATCGGTCACAGGTAGGGGAGGCTGACCGGTCAGGCCAGGAGCCTGCGGGTGGGCTGTCAGAACTTGGTCAGAGGACACGGCTGTGCTGCCTGTGCCAAGCACTGGAAATGCCCGTGGTCCTCACCTCAAAGGGACATTAGTTCAGTCCCTGTAAAAGTGGTGTGTAAGGAAACATTTTCAAGTTTCACAAAAAAATAAACCTATGCTACAATGAGTGGTAGAGGAAAGCGTCAAGTTTCTAGGCTTAAGGTGAATCTAAAACAATACAAATCATCACAGCATTCCCAAAGCACCTTCCCTCAGGCAGTGTCCTCACACCTGGGTGCCTCAGGGCCACCTGGAGGGCAGTGTCAAACACACAGGCCGGGCCCGCCGCCAGGGGGCGTCTGCTTCAGCAGGTGCCCGGGGCCAGGACTACACCTGGAGAGCCCCTGCCTTGGCCAGTGAGGGGACACAGGTGTGCACGGACCCGACAGGCAGCGAGTCGAGCGCTCACATTCTTTCGCATGTGACACAGAAGGACAGACACGATACCCACATCAGCCGCTGGCCAGAGGTCTTTCACCACCGTCTCGATCCGTTTCACTACCTCTCTTCTCATGGCCGCTTCTTCAGGACAAGGGGACATGAAGTTGTAAAAATCAATTATTTCCTCGTGAAGTCTAGAGGACAAAAGAGAAAACATACTAGAGTTACAATTAAACTTAACCATACTTTCCCTCTGCCATTGGATCAGCGTGACACCACCATATATTTCTGGCCACTGGCAATCCAGTTTCTCTCTTCCTCTGACAGTACGTAATGAAATGAAAACTCTGGCGGACCAATTACAAGTGTTGTTTAGCACCACAAATTGACACAGGTGAATTCTGTCAATACCACATACCAAAACTTTCAACTGGCATTTTAAGACTTATCCAAAAGAATCATTTCTGTGGCTTCACATTCAGAAACAGAATTCCCCCATGGAAGACGGAAGGCAGTCCTAGTTGGTGTGGTACAATAAACAGTCACCCCGGCACGCCACCACAGCTCCAAGGTGCTCTGTGCCCCGTGGACACCTCTGGCTCCCACACTAAAGAGCGTGCACATGTCTGGGACAGGGACACGTGACACAAGAAGACACATGTCCTCAGAAGCCTGATGGTCAAGTCTCAGCAGTCAGGCTGCCCACCCACCTGCTGTGCAGGCCCCCCAACCTCATTTCACACAAACGCCCGCCCTAGAGGTGGAAAAGCCCTATTTAATTCAAGACCCGAGTGTTCTCTCCTAAAGGAGACAAGATGGGCAACAACCTATTGCATGCAGGCAGAACATAGAGGGGCCTCTCTTCCTCTCCTAAGAGAGGTTTTCAGGAGAGGAGTGAGTTCCGAAAGCTGCCTTACATCTCTGCCTCAAAAGTCACTGTGTCACTGTCAGTGAAAAAGCCGGGCCCATGGTGGTGGCAACAGCTTGTGGAGTTAAGTTGCAGGGCCAAGGACGTGCTCCAAAGACTCCTACAGGAAGGAAAGATGGTCATCCTTGGTTACTTTCAGGGAGTAAAGGGAGGGGTGAGGGTGGGAGCCAAATAATCCAATCCTAGGAATGATAACAAATCAATTTGTCTGCTTCCATTCCAAGTTTGTTTAGAAAAGCAAACAAAGACAAAATAAAATTAGCTTAATAAAAATACAACAATAATGTTAGCTCAATAGCTAGCAAAATAGTCCACAGCAATAACAGCAGGCAATACTTCTCAGCAGGGCCTATTAGTGTCAAGTTACAAAGGTAAGGGGTATCATATTATCTTACATGTTATCTTACAGGGGCTCATTGAAGGCCCATTTCAACTTCTCACCTGAAGTTCTATCTCCCCAGAATTCATATGGAGGGACCATTCCTGACAGTGGCAGCGGGTCTGATGGCTAGAGGCCCCTGAGAGCACACACTGGGGTATAAAGGAAAAACGGCCCAACACCCATCCACGCCATCTCTGCAGTATCGACTAGTTAGGCCATCACTGGAACCTCATGTGTGTCTACCATATTTAATTAACAAAAAAAAAAAAAAAAAAAAAAAAAAAAGCATGCTGCCAATTCAGTCAGCCAGGACCCAGTTCTCAGCAAATCCAAAGTAGTACGTCACACAACACTACAATCAGTATGTTTTCCAAACTATCACACATCAAGCTATTAAGGGTAAGGCTTCTATTATTTCAATGGGCCCTGAGCACCAACTACACACGAAGCATCTAATCGCATCCATCCCAGCAGCTCAGCAGGCATGTTAAAGCCTGAGGTATCACCTCAAGTCTCCTACCACCTGGCAATGTTGTTACAGGACTAGGTTCCTCTGGTTAGCAGGTTAAGGCCCCCCAGCGACGAACCACAGGCGACCCCCTCCCTGTCAGCAGGACGTCACTGTGGAGAGCTGTCCAGGAGGGTCTGCTGGAGCAGCTGTCACCTTGGGTGAGCGGCTCCGGCACCGGGTAAGGACACAGGCCCTCCTGCCCCTCACAGTTCTGTTCAGGTGCAACAGGAGTATAAAAATTTAGAAACAAAATGATCAACAGGCCTAGAATGATCAACCAACTGGCCCAACATCACTGAAGAAGGCAACCAACGCCGTGTGCTGAAACCTACCACATCCCAGATGGGACACACGGAATCACCTCGTTAACCGGATATTCCAATTTGCCAACATGTCACGCAGGTCTGCACTTGTGGAGTAGAACGTACCATCAGTGTTCTCGTAAGCTGGTGCCTCTGAAATCACGACAGAAGACAGTCCTCCTAGCTTCCCAGGACCCTGCCCTCCTCACTCTGACACACCAGGAAGGGACGAGCGTGAAAGGAGACAGCGTGGCCAGTCTGCAGACACTACCCGATGCCTGGGCTGGGACGGGGTCAGTTTCCTCACGTCTCCCGACTGGCTCATGACATAAGAGGGGTCGCCAGCATCCCCCCGCTGGTATTTTAGGAGGGGCCAGCAGCGGCCTTGAAGGCACAGCGTGACTCCGGGAACCACTCTATGAGACCGGGGCGCACTGGAGTGCGATGGCACCTCCGGCGCAGACACAGGGAAGGTCTCAAAAGTCAGCACGGCTGCCTCCTCCTGCTGGGGCTCTCCATGGAACCCTTAAAGCAGAGAGGTAGCACCAAGGGCTGGGTGAGGGTTGGGGGGTCAGGCAGAGAGGGGAAGCCACTGTCCTGCCCGAGAGGAACAACGCAATCAGAGCAACTCAACCAAAGCGTCAGGACGGGCGAGGGGGCGCCCACGCCCGGCACTCACTCTTCCCCAACCCACTATGTTCTTCAGGCCGTGGCCATGTGGGGCTGGGCTGGTGACCCACTGCCCCTCAGGAGGAAAGGGGCCCGCCTGCTCACTGCCTCATCTCCACATCAGTGTTTGCTCACAGCAGGCATCCATCAGTATGTGTGGAACGAATCCAATCAGGTTCTGATGCGCATTTTGCTTATGACCTTGTCATCTGAAATCTACATTCCCTACAAAACGACATCAAAAATTAACATTCCAAGAAATAACATTTTACCCCTGTAGTGGCTAACTTGATTTGTTAGCTGAACCCATTGAAGTGGCCAGCTATCCTTTTAGAAGTGGAAACAGTGCTAAATAAAAGTTTGGATTACTTATTCAATGCTAACATTACAAGCAGTTTTAAGAAACTGCATATTCTGGTCACAACAATATCCTTTCACAATTGGATACTATCAGCCACATGTCCAGCCACCAGCATCAGATACAACACAGATCGTTTTACTCATCTATTACGTCTGATACCGAATATACCCACACACTCAGTTCTCCAAACAGTTTCACAGAATGTCTTCATGAAAAGTTTTGATCATTTCTCCTCAAAAACAAAAATGAGGAAGTTTACTTTTCTCACATATCAAAACTTCAAAGGAATTCCACAGCTGACAAGATGTCTACAAAAAACGCTCTAAGTCTCCTCATCCACAGACAAGTTAGCCATTGTCATCAGAGCTCAGTGTCAGCCCACTAGCATGCAGTCTCCAAACCTTCCAAGGACATTTCTAGGCTGTGACCATCACAGAAAAGTCTTTAAAATGAAACCAGCAGGAAACTGCGACTGCCTCACAGGAGGCCGTGGGGCGCTGTCCCAACCCTGCCTCGGGGTCCGAGGCCAACAGGCCACATGGACCCTCCTGTCCAGCAGCTTCAGGCGGAAGCTACCGGGAGGCTTCCTCGGCAGGTTTCTTACGGGGGGCGTTCCCACAGCCCTTTGCCTTCCCCTTCCTGAGTCCTGAGCTCTGATCCACGGCTGTGGCTCTGAGAAGGACGTCCAGACCCTGATGGGATTGGATCACCATTATCCATTATGTATGTTCTTCGCAGCCAAGCCTAACCTTGACAGAGTAGCCTAAAAACATCAAAGTTAGGTCTCCACCTTGTTCTACACTTGAAAATATGTTACAGATTCAGGGTTAAAAATTTTACCTGAAAACAATCAAATCGAACCTGAAGGACTTTCCAGACTCCAATTCCAAAACAACAATCATAATACAAAGACAGACAGCTCCAAATAATTACAAAGAAATTCTATCAAACAGCATGCTGAGTGTAAACAAACTGCAAAGCAAATGACAACTGCGCATGACAGAAATAAACATGAAGACTGACACTGCAGAGTCGGCCTCTCACCAGGTATCGGGGAACGTGGTGTCCGCTCGGGAGGAGTTGGCAACTCGTCAAAGGCTGAAAACGGCATGCCTCTCAGAACCCCGTAATTCTGGAAACCTGTGCTACGAATACGGAAACATACCCAGGAACCCAGGCGTGCTCACTGCAGGCCTGCTGGTCATGTTCCCACAAGATGACACGCTGTCTCCGCATTCAGAAGGAGAAAGATGTGAGACTGCTTAGGGAAGATCTCAGGACAGACTGTCAATGTAAAGACAAAAGAAGACGTGGTCCCACTTACGCGGGAAGCTTCAGCCGCATATGGACATGAGTACACGAAAGGACTAAACCGCTGTGCAGAAGCCACACGTCCAAACCAGCAGGAAGCCACGATCACAACAGGCTTCCCAGCCCCGACCCTGGGATTAGCTGGGCGAGGGAGCCCCTGCTGTCCACTCCACATACTGGGACCTGCTTGAATTTGTTTTACAAGAATGTACTCATCATACAGATTTTAAATGAAAAGGAAAAAAGATAAGTATATTTTCTAGGCGAAGAACAAGACTGAACACAGAAGTCCACCCCTGAAAATGTTCATTACACCGCTGCTTATATGTAACATTTGGTAACAGCAAAATGTTACATACGACACAAAACAGTCCATTGTAGTTCCGATGATGGGATTACTTGTGTTTTTCATATTCTTTTTGCTGTGTGCATTTTTAATCTTAACAATGAATCTAGATTCCCTAATTAAAGAGAAAGCAAACAGAAGACGCCATCAGTCAGGCCTCTAACCAATGCCACGAGCCATCCCAGCCCACAGAAGGCAGCAAGGGCCCGCCCACCACCACGACGAGGGACGCACACAGGCCCGTGCTGCCACAGGGAAGGGACAGATGTGGCCCGAGTGAACCCAGCCGGGCGCCACGAAGAGGACTTCTGCGATGAGTGCAGCTAGAGACCCTGAAATGTGGCCAGTGCAACTGAAGACCTTCATGTTTCATCTCCTTAATTTAAATCTAAACAGTCACACGTGGCGAGTGGTCACCCTCTGCGACAGTGCAGTTCTGGCTGCTTCTTCCTTAACTAAACCCAAGACAGCTGAGCAACACAGAACTCACCAGAAGGTTGACGCACATATGAGTCATGTTTCTACAACACGGTTCTGGAGGTTTTCCAGAACTCAAGGAATGGGCTCCATCTCCTCTCCCAGACCATCACTCCTTCCTTTCATCCTTGGAGACACAAAAGCCCAGGAAGTAAGAAGTGGCCGCCCCAGGGCACCAGGCCCGACTTGAGCCCTCCCACCCCACACCATCCAGGGGAAGACCAAGTCAACCGATGAAAAACGCTTTCTAGTAGGTGCACAGACTCTTGTGTCCAAACTTTCTTAAAAATAAATAAAGGGCTAAAGGTGGACAAATAGGCCCAATGTCAAAACTAAGCATTACAGTTCTTGGTAAAATTTAAATACATACTTACTGCTACAATTACAAAACTATGCTTTAATAGCTTAACAAGATGTTCGCAACAAAGGTGCCTGATTAGGGCATTTTCCAAGCAACTGATGGAATTGTGGGATTGAGCAAAGCAGGTTCCTCCTCCATGATCACTAAAATGCACCTTTTCCTTAACATTTTAACATGTCTGAAATCAGGAGCCTTTTTCAATCAATGGCTGAGCGTCAGATCAGTTTAAAATTAAACATTTTTCTTTCTTCATGGTACATTTCACATTGGTGCATCTTTTTAAGGTCAGTTATCTACAGGAAGTTGTCAATATGAAATTTATATTTCTGACCCACAAAAACAACTATTTCAAATTTGCCAACGATTTGCAAGCAATGGCACCTCAGACCCACCCACATGTGGGAATGAGATGTTGAGGAGGAAGAGGAGTGGCAGTGAGGCCCAGTGGGACGAGGCCTGCCCTGCTCTCTGCAGCTACTGGGCGCGAATGAACCCCGCAAAGCTCCCTACAGCCAGACCTCAGCCTAAGCTGCGAGTGGGGTCCAGAGGTAACCGCAGGGGAGCGGAGCTTCTGCTGCTGTGGTGGCACCTGTAGCCTCTCGTCTTGGTTGTGTCATTAATGTGGGCAGGCACACACGGGGTGGGGGGGATCCGCTGGCATGTGCTTAAAAGAAGCCCTGCGAGCCTCAGGATGTATGGCTGCAGCTCGCCTCCCACCGCCCACCTGAGAAGAGCACTTCCAGGACTAGCGATGGCTGCTGGTCCTTCCAGAGCAGGTCAGGCCAGGTGCACCTTGGAGATTCAACGGGGAAGAATCTCAGACTGACACCGTGTTGCCCCGAAAATCAGACTGGGTCTTGTATTAAGGTTTGCTCCAAAAGATGCATTAGGGCTTATGTTCAGAGGACGTCATCCTGAAAAATCATGCGAGGGCTTATTTTCCAGTTAGGTCTTATTTTCGGGGAAACACGGTACATCGCAAGCCTGGAGAAAGGCTTAACTGATTCATTTTCTGGTTATTTGGAGAAAGATAGAAATGGTGAGACCAGAGTTTTCAGTGAATTTTAGTTTTTATCATGAAACTGCCAGAGAATAGACCTCTGGAGCATTATTTTCTAATGTACTTTTAAAGTAAATATTAGGAAATAAAGTTCTTTGAAAAATGAGAAGGCGTTTCTCATCTACAATTGTTCCGAGTCCATACGCATTCAAAAGGTAATGACTGACTTCTCTATTTATTTATACATTTCCCAACTTCTGCTTTTAGTACCAAATATCAGGATCAGCGATGTTTTAGCACATTAGTATCCAGCATACGGCTGCTGCAAATATTAATAAAACCCACCTCAATGAGCTATTTTAAAGAGTGAAAGATGGATCATTTGATTAGAGAACCAAATTATCTAATGTCACAGCTAACGAAGCTACTGATGAGCACAGATGACCACTTCAGGGGATTATGTCTTATTTTAGAAACTGAGCTGGTGGGGTACAGGGTACCCAACTGTCTAAATTGGAATCCAAGCCAGGGAGGCCTGGCTGCTCTGGAGGGGCGCGGGGAGAGAGGGGCAGCCCCAGACTTCCATGTCAGCACCTCCCCCACCGGGAGACTGGGTGTCCGGGCCCAGGCTGCAGAGCTGGCTCCTTCCCCTGCTCGCAGCCCCAGCACAATCTGGATGTTGTTCCAAGGTGGCCTCTTTGCACTTGACCATGGACAGGTAGGTGCGCTGCAGCAGGTAATGGACACAAACAAGGGGCCCGAAGCACGGACCTCGGCATTTGTTTCAAAAATGAAAGCAGGAAGAAACGGGGCGAAGGACACCCGCAGCAAGCTCTGGCTGCAGGCCGGCCTGCTCCCCTAGACTGTAAGTCTTGTGGGTGCTTCAGAGCAGAGGCGATCAGAGCTGGGGCTGTAGTCATCGTTTCCTTAACGGTAAAGAGAAACCAGGGGAGTGAATGCAGCCTCCTCCCAGGTGCTTGCAAGAGTCTCACCACCTGAGCCCACTAAACACAAACAAGCTCTTAGTGGTAACATGGCACAGCCTCCCTCCTCACTGAAAGCCCAGAACCCTCCACACTAGGCCCCACAGTCCTGTCCCCACATTAACCAGGTGAGGTGTTTACCTTTCACCCCCCATAAATGCAGTCAATTCCAAACGCTTGGGGAAAACCAAGTTTTTCCGTTACGATGTAAAATGAAACAGAAAACACTAGAAACTGTCTTCAACTGTTAAGTTATTCTCTCCCTCTCCCCCTCTCTCCAAATCTTCTTAAAACCTTCCAAAGCTTTAAAAAGCCAGTGATTTCTCGGAAATTAGAAATCCCTCCCTCTGCTTTTTTGCCAAAAACGACGCCTTAGTGAAAATATTTGGAGTTCCCGACTAGACTCTAGTTTGAAGCACGCTGGACCAGAGCCCCCTCGCTGGTCTGGACCAGACACAGGGCCGGGTCTGAGCTGGCAGCCCATCCCTCCTCAGTACCAGATAGGCGGGCTGCTACTGAGCAGGGACAAGTGCCGACACGCATGAGGGGACGACCGAGTCACTTTTCCTGTCAGGGAGGGCAACCCTCTTTAAAGTACTTATTTGTTGATACAGTTACTGAGCTAATTATAAATCATTCTTATTTATTTTTAATTACGGTACAAGACAATTGATGACTTCTCCAATATTTCAGGAAACCGTGCATCAGGACTTTAAAGGTTTGTTAGATTTTTCACCTAAGTTCAAAAGTAAAAGGAAACTAACTGAAACTGCAAAGTCAAGACCTCTTGTTTCCCAAGTGTTCCTTTCTGTTGGTAATGTGGGGGCTGCCAAGCCAGGGCTCCCATCAGCCTGCTCTAGTCTGTTCCTCAGCTTCTCACCACACCTTGCAGAGACCTATCTGTGCACCTGTCTTTCTTCAGAGGAGCTTTGAACAAAGCTACATGTGCACATGATTTCACAAGTGTTAATGAAGAGTGAGGCCCTTGAAAGAAGCTGCTGCAAGGTGGTGGTGAAGGGAGGCAACTGACAGGAGTCGGGGTACCTCCTTGGAGGAGAAGAAGGCAGGCGCTGGGCGAGAAGGGCACTGCTGCTGTGGGACAGACCAAGGCCAACCCAAGGTCCAAAAGGCTAAGACCAAGTAGCATTCACAAAACAGCCAGGGCAGAAGGCTCTGCAGCTTTGGAACCATTAATGCAGTAACTAAGGTCCATACAACTTCAGCTCCCAGCACAAGTGAGCTTCCTCTTCCCTCGCTTCAAGACCCCTCCTTAGGGATCAATCACATTGAATGGTGTAGGGATCTCTGGTGTAGAGATGGCCCAGGGCCTTTCAGAACCTAGACTGAGACAAGCAGGGGAAATGACACTCTTCCACAGAGCAAACCCAAGCTCACTGCAAATGCCATGCTAAGGCCCTGGGGCCACCGGAGACCGGAGAACCCCAACAATCTTCTCTTCCCCTCAGAACAGAAAGCTCAGATACCAGAAGCTTATGATTAAGCCATGGCAACAGCATTTAATTGAATGCATTTCTTCTGAACCCACTACTAGAGAAGAAAACATGTGCTGAGATGGTTTTCATAGAAAGAACTCTGGTGAGACACCTGGGAGCTTCCCACAGACCAGGATGACGTCCCCCCCAGCATTTCACACACTGAGTGACACGCGGATGTTCCAGAATCATTACTATGCCATTCTACATTAGAACCCCAAGAACCACCCCATGCCACAAGCACCTGCTGGAGCAAACAGCAGAAGCACCCAACTTGCTTAGCATATCCGCAACCCATCATGGGGCACAAATGACCCACGGGTCTCCATCTCCTGACAGTGGGGTCCTCAGCAACCCACAGTGCAGTGGAGATCTCAGCTGGGCGAGCTGCCGGGCACAAGACGACCCTCTGCTGAGCCTTGGGCGCTGGCTCCCTCCTGGGCTGGCTCAAGCCACCTATCACCCAGGTTTGCCTGGCCGCCACTGCACAATTACAGGCCGCTGCAGGCCACTTCCAGGGTCCCCAGCCTTGCCTACTACCGTGTTTCCCCAAAAATAAGACCTAGCCACACAATCAGCGATCATGCATCTTTTGGAACAAAAATTAATGTAAGACCTGGTCTTACATAAGTCTTACATTGTAGTAAAATAAGACCCGGTCTTATATTAATTTTTGCTCCAAAAGACGCAGTAGAGCTGATTGTCCGGCCAGGTCTTGTTTTCAGGGAAACACGGTAAGTGTTCACTAGACAGATGGTAACTGGCCAGGACCACACGACCAGAACTCAAACCCGGAGCTGTGTGCCCTCAAACTTGGTGTTCAGCCACAGAGCTGGGAAGCCACACTTACAGAAACATGCGGAAGATCACTGTGGTCCCTTTATAAGAGTGAAGCTCTCTGATTTTTAGGAAATCATGTACATCCACACATTTAAACACTGTTTTGAAGAGCTTTCCAATGACAGGAAGAACCACTTATCTAGAATTAGATTTAAACAAACAAATGCAAAATGATCCCTTTGCAACATATTTAAAGCAGCATTAAAAATAACAACAAAATATGCTCAAATGTTAGGAGAAAAATTACGGGTAGTTTCTTCTCTGTATTTTCCAGATTTCTTCCCTAAGTACGTTACAGCCTTTATAATCACAACGAAAAAACCAACAGTTACCTCAGCTTTGCTGACTGACACTGCCTTCAGCTCCAAAGGTCCCAGGGCAGACCTCATGGGCTGGCCTGACGTCTTCTTCACGAAGCTGGCCTCCTTCAGCCTTCACCTTCACAGCAAGGCCAAACCAGGAAAAAGGGCTTTCCCTGCTGCCTCTGTCTGTCGCAGCCCCCAGTGGGCCTCCCTCCTGGCCTCCTGGAGATCTTCGAACGACTCCTGTGACTGCTCAGCTCCGAGGGCCAGCCAGGCTAAAAGGCCCCTCTGCGCTAAAGCTCTGGTTCTAGAGCCACCCCAAGTCACTGGTTCAGGAAGCTACCCCACACTGCAACATAAAAGACAGGACTCCTGAAGAAGCTCCTCTGCAGATGCGGGAGACTAAACCAAGAGGAGACGTGTGTGAGGAAGGGACTGTCCTCCCAAGTACCCCAGCTCTCCGGCCATGCCACACCAGGTGCAGCTAACAGGCTTTCTCCTGTGCCAGCTTGCCTCCCGGGCACTGCTGCCGAGGGCGACGCTGAGAAGAATTCTGAAGCTGCAGGGAGACTTAAAAAGCCTTCAAACTCATTAGTTATACTATCGTATCCATGTTCTCAGGATTAGCTGACATTGCCCGGCTGCTTGCTCCGTGCCGGCGCATGGAGCATGAGCAGATAAGCACCACTATCGCCGTCCCCGGCTGGCACGTCACAGCTGCCTGGAGCGGAGGCAGCACCTCCCGCAGGTCTCTGCTCACAGCGCCCTGGGGCCTCGAGTGCCGTCAGCTCCGCAGACCTCTGGCCGGACCCCACCTGCACCGACTCCACCTCCAGCACCTGAAGTTGCTCTTCCCTCCAGCTGATGGACGTGACCACTGAGCCGCAGCGTCAGACTTGCACAGCCTCTCCCCAGTGCTGGTGCTGTGTCCTGATGGGACCAGTCTCCCCAAAGCCCTCAGAGCAGGAAAGCCGGGCGTGGACCACCCCCGGGGGAGGGAGACCTTGCCCATCACTGCCCCCCAGTGTGCCCAGTGCCGGAGGCCTGTGGACCTGAGCAGCGGGGTCTCCTCAGGCGGAAGCAGACGTGCCTCAGGTTTCTCCATTCACAGCCAGACAGTGACACCTGGGATGTGTGGTATGGAGGCGCTGAGGCAGAGAAACCTGTGCCTCAGGCACGCAGCCGGCTTCAGGGACTACGGCACCAAGCAACTCTCCTTCAGAAACGTGGCCACAACACACACAGCAAAAAGACACGATGAGCAGAAGGGCTGGAGCACGATGGAGGGTCCCGTGTGGGGACCAAGGCCGGGGCCGCAGGGGAGCCAGGGGAGCACTGTCTGCGAGTGCAGAAGGAACAAAGATGGCCCAGCCTGTGAGCCCTGCTGGGTGACACACAGCCCGCACGAAGCCGGCAGGGACGGCGGCACACACAGAACGTGCAGATCTGAAGGGGACCCCGGCAGCCCCGCTGCTGAGCAGGAAGCCTATGGAAGCACAAGCCAAGGCGAACCAACAGCAAACTGTGGTTTCCTGTGGGCTCAGGGCTGCCCCTGCTTTCCAGCTCCGAGAACCTGCAGGGCCTCAGCTGCTCTGTGCCTCCATTTCCTCATGTGAAACACGAGGCAGGATGACGATGGTCCCCGCACCCCCACATGGCACTGTCATGAGCATGTAATGAGTCCGGACCAAGCAGTCAGACAGGGCCTGGCACTGAGTCAGAGCCCACTCTACGCTGGTGATTACAATTACAGAGCGCAGCAGAAATGCTTACGTCATGCTGACAGACGGGATAACCCCAATCAGGAGATGGCAAGATACGTGGAGAGCCCTCTCAGTCGGCCTGGACGGCTGGAACAGGAAGCCACATGCGGGCGCCTTACACAGCTGCACACACGTATCTCTCACAGCTCTGGAGCCTAAAGTCCAAGACCAGGGCCCCGGGAGGCCGGGTGAGGTGAGGACGCCCCCTGGCTTGCACACGCCGTCTTCTCACCTGTCCTCACATGGTAGGAAGAGCGCTCGGCAGCTCTCAGAAGGCACTAACACCCCCACTCACCTCCCAAAGGCCGAGCCCTAACACCATCACACTGGGGTTGGCACTTCAACATAGGAATCTGGGGGGAGACAATTCAGTCCATAGCAAAGGCTAACATCTCTACCCCACATAGCAGCAAGCAGGTCACTATGGTTTCATTAGAACTTTTACTGAGTGTTTTTTTTTGCACTTAGCTACTTAAGATTTTTATCATCCTTTTTATATTCTTCGTCTCAGCAACGTTTCTTAGAAACCAGTATTTCTATCTAAAGTTGAACTTTATTTTCACTTTCAAGCACAATTAATAATTTAGTAAACTGTATTTAAAGAGAACATGAATTGTCATGGAAGTACTTCTGTTGATCAACCTGTGTGTCCGTCACACATGGCCCTAGGGAACTGGAACTCAACGTAATCACTGTCTTCCTATCGTCACACCCGTTTGGATCCTGCCCTCTTTGTGCTACAGGTCCAGTGGTTAAAGACATGGTCTGTGGGCCAGACCACCTGGCCGCCAGCGCCGGCTCTGCACCTACCGGCCATGTGAGCCTGGGCCGGCCACGTCACCAAGCCTCACTTCCACTTCTGCATGGTGAGAGGACAAGAGCTTCTCCCTGACCTGGGAGGACCGCAGGAGGCGCTGCATGAAAGGGTGGGGGCTGTCGGGCCAGTGACGACTGATCGTTACTGTGACAAGTGCTGAAGACCACTCGTTTGATGGAGTAAAGGCAAAGCTGGAGCACCTGCCTGCTAAGAGAAGCTTCGAGCAAGCAGTGAGCCTCTTCCCAACCATCGCCCTTTCAGTTCCCCTAAAACCCCATCCTAAAAGGCCTTTTTCACTCTTAACAATGTTCAAGCTTCAGTTCACTCCAAGCGTTGCCCTGTGACAATTCCCACAAATTCCCATTCTTTGGCATTTGGCCTTGGTTCTCCATTCTCATTCCTACCCATCATGACTGTACGTGGGTTTGTACATCAGTCTCTTGTGAGTCAGTCTTCGCCAGGGCCACCAATGCTTTAGACAGACTCATCTGCCTTTTCCCACAACTTATAACAATACTGAAGTATTTCTTTGCGTGGCACAGGCCATGCCAGGTTGTCCTCTCGTGTATTTTGGGCCATCACTTCAGAGTTGTTCTCCGATTCTCATAAATCGGTTTGCACACAGTTAGAGAAACGCCTATAACCGAAATGCTCTTTCCTGTGCTGCACCCTCTGTGCCCACTCACTACGTCCCTGCTCCGTGCTCCTGACCAAGTGCCCGGGGAGCACCGGTGAAGGGCGTGGGATTTCTCGTACCAGGCCTCCCAGCCTTCTGGCCCAGGTCTTGTATTTACTGGTTGCACCTCAGGCAAGATGTTTACAGCTACTCAGGCTTAACTTGTCTCTCTTTAAAATGAGTTACTGTCAAGAAGAACTGGGAGAATGCAGGTCCAAAGCAGCACCTGACACCAAGGAGGCAGTCAGGGAGCCCTCCCTGGTCCTACTTTTGGTCTTTCAACTCTGTCTTCAGACAAAACAGCAACTCAGCAAATGCTCCGTTTTTGGAATACTACAACCTCTAAGAATCATTCCGATGGCAGGAGTCCTGCTCCCTCCATAGCAGTGCCCCTCCAGGCCAGTTCTGGAAGGCCTTGGAAAGCAGCAGGTTCAGTGTACTACAGTAGCAGGATGGCTTCTTGTCCCTAGAATCCTCCCACAGTGTTCCCCGATCTTCTTCATTCTGCACTTAACTGTCAGAGTCCTTCAAGGAGGAGCTGGCCCCGCCACCCCTCCCGACCCCACCCCCACCGCCCCCTGGCACTGGGTCTCCACTGACACGTTTAAACCAGGTTTCCAGGGCGAAGTAGTCGCTGTCTTCCCTCCCTGTACCTTGGGGATGCCTCCCTCACGTAACACTGTGCGGAGCTCCCGACGCGAGGGCCAGACTGGCATTTCCCAGCAGCATCTTTGGCCGAAGCACACCCGCCCGTCTCGGCTTTGGTTTTCTGTCTACGAGACAGGCGTAACATTACCCACTTCGTGAGCCTGCTGAGAACCCAGGGAGGACCCTCAGGCAGAGGTGGGCCCCACAGAGCCCCACACACTCGGCGCTGCTGCTGCGTGGCCAGGGGACTGCCAGATGAGATCGCTACGCAGGCACACAGAACTGCCGACTCCTGGCACCTGCACCCGCAGACCAGACACGCCGAGCCGGGCACGTGCCAGGCTGCACGCGGCTGTGCACCCAGTTTATGCCTCATGGGTGACTAAAACAGCAGCCCGTTGAAAAGGATTTACACTACGAACTCAGAAACACTATTTCTAGAGTTTTCCAGTGACTTGCTCAGTAGCACAGCTTTTGTTCCTGTTTTGAGTCTGGATTTATTCAGGCAACAGTTAATCGTGTTCTGAATAGAGTCTAAAGTTATTTCAGTTCAATGCGGCCCAAACACAACGCTATTTAAATTTTCATTTTAATTCAATGCAACTAAAATTCAGTTCCTCAGTTGTATTAGTCACATTTCAGTGGCACATGTGGCCAGTGGCTCCCGTTACAGGACCACACAGAACCAGAACTCTTCCACCGTCACAGGACACGTACTGGACAGCGCTGCTCTACCTCGGCCTAATGGGCCTGGGCCCCCACCTCTGTGTTCTCCACTACACACAGAACCTGCTAGAAGCTGCAAAGAGTTCAGAGAAATCACACAACACGCACTTCTATTACATGCACAGAGCAACAAAAACATCTCGACCAACTTTAAACAAGTTACGTACAGCAGCACACGCATACCTGATAAAATACATCAGGAGTTCCCTTAAAGCTCTGGGGCGGTACGGTTCTTATTTAAAAACTGGAGAACACATTACTTGGGCATCGTTTAAGGTTTTAAAAATAGAAAAGAATGTCCTGATTCAAAGGGAGAGAGTGTTTCTGCAGCATCACGGCGGCCTTGCCTGAAGACTTGGCCTTTGGGTCTTCAGCAGTTTCTCCAGGAAGAAAGTTTCGGCCTGAGAGGGAAAGTTGTCTGTGTTTTCAAAAACCAGGCAAAAGGCTTCTTCTGTCTAGTTGGCAACAAGAAGCATGTAATTTTTGGTTTCAATTTCCTCAGAGAGGAGAAAAGGAAAGCAAAGGCCTTTCTAATCCCTCACGTGACAATTCACACATGGCTCCAAGTTTCCTTTACTGAATATGTCCCTGCGAGGGGTCATCACAGGCCCTGCTTCACAGGTGGGGAAACTGAGGCTCAGAAGTCAGAACCCACGATGAAACCCGCCAAACCCAGACCGTAACCCAGGCTCTGTCAGAGCACGCTGCAGGCTGGCAGAGCAAGCTCAGGCCCCGTGCATGCCTCCAAAAGCTGGGAAACAGACGCCAGTCAAAGGCTCAAAGCAGAAAGCCTGCTTTTCCGTTGCCTTAGAGCCCTGCATCCTAGCCGTTCCTCAGATCCCAGGATTCCAGAAACATGACGATCGTCTGAAATCTCTTTCAAACATGGAAAGATATAAACCATCTACATCCACACATTATCACTTAAGAAATAAACTCCAATCAAAAGCCACAGAAGAGCCTAAATGGTTGTGCAGAATGGCTTATTTGGGAATTAGAAAGAGCAGAAACCCACAATAAAAAGGCATGCTGCTGGTAATCAAAGACACCCCCTGCCAATGGGACCGCCAGAGCTGATCCCATCTAGTCCTCCTGTCAGTGTGGAGACGGCGAAATCTCTGCACAGTGACCCGCCCAGTCCAGGACCAGGTTCAGCGGGCTCCTCCTGGATGCCAGCGCACGCCTCTGAGGCCAGGACACCAGTGAGCCAGCCACAGGACACTGAGCAGGTGCCCAAGCTTTCTAACTTTTCACGTTAAGTATTACTTTTTACTATAAAAGTAAGAGACCACTTAAAACTAAGTGGGAATGCCTTTCAAATACAGGACAGAATTTTTTGAATGTTTTGTTTTTGCCTTTGATATTGCAAGGCATAAAACTGCCTTAACCACACTCTTCAGGAAGACGGGTAGATAAATTGCGAAAGATTGAACTTTTCTGTATTTGAATAACTTCAGAGATGGCAATCACATCTTTAGAAATTCTAAGACAGACAAGTTATCTTTAGCATTTGATTTATTTAAACTATGTAGACTTGCCACCCCTCACTTGCTCATCTAAGCTGAAAGATCCCTTTCCTTCCTTCCTCCCTCCCTCCCTCGGCCCCTCCTTCCCTCTTTTCCTTCTACCCGTCCATCCATTCATCTATCCAACAGGTACTCAGAGGTAGCAGCTAGCACGTGCATGGCTCTGAAAACCAGGCTGAAACACAGCCCCTGAGGGGACGCACGGGAGCAGTGGTCAGTTCTGTAAGAGCAGCAGTATCCACAGAAAGGGACCAAGGGGGAACCATCTGGGGCAGCCCCTGCTCCCACTACCCTGGACTGCAGGACGACTGGTGTGGGGTCTTCTGCAAAGCAAAGCCTGGATTGCTATGTAATTAGAACTGGATTCCAGAAGTGACTTGGGTGAGTCACCAGCCACCCTTTCACCTAGCATAGGAATGACACTTTAGATGGCCTACATGATAAGCTAGCTCATGAACAGGACTTTTTAATCACTGTAATCTTCATGTATTCATTCACATGGCTTTCTGGAAAACTTTTCTTAGATGGCACATTTTAGTCCACATGAGAGAGACACAGAAAGGCATTCACAGCTATGGTCACTTTGGTTGTCCAAGTTCAGTGGTGACAAACACGTAGAGGACAGGACCACCAATCTGCGAGAGTTATCACGACAGGCTAGAGTCCGGTCGCGGGACAGAAGTTGGGCAAGAATACCACAACATCCTCGTCACCCATCTGCCCAAGGCAGGGGAAGTCTCCCTACAGCAGGACGTCTGCATGCGGCAGGAAGCCCACGATTCTACACCTAATCCCTGGAACCGGTGACTAGGAGACCATCCGCACCCTGTGATCGTGCTGTATTATTCCATGTCCTTAAGGGAGAGGGTACCCAGGGGGGCCGGACCCAATGCCACAGGCCCTGAAAGCAGAGGGCTTCTTCCAGCTAGCGGAGACATGTCAGGAAGATGCGGGCAGCTCTGCAGCTTTGAAGGCGGAGAGGCCCCAAGCCAAGGAATGCAGGTGGCCTAAAGCAGCTGAGAGGGCCCCAGCTGCCAGCTAGCACAGAATGAGATCTCAGTCCCACAATTCACTGCAAGGAACTGAATTCTGCCCATTACAGGAATGAGCTTGCAAGAGGACCCTGCAGCCAGCACCGTGACTTCAACCCGGCCACCCCGACTTCTGACCCACAGAAACTAAGACAATAAGCAAGTGCTGTTTTACTGCGCTGACTTTGCTCTCATTGTTACACTGCCGCATAAAGCCAGTGCAGCACGGAACTTAGAATAGCCATTTACCTTGCAGTGCAAATCCCAAACTGTGAGAAATGCAGCGCGCCACCTCACCCGGGAGCCACATTCGCACCGGGGCAGCTGTGTCGGGCATCCGTCCCGATTACCGTGATCACAGCAAGTCTGAGCAGCTTCTCACCCTCCAGATCCTTTCCTACTGCCCAGGCCAGGCGCTCTCTTACCTCCGTTCTTTCCCTTTCGAAGCGAAAGAGTCCTCAATGGCCTTCCTCCATCCCTCTGGCTAAGCTGGCAGCCAGGGGTAGGTTCCAAAGAGCCAAAGGGTTAGCTGCCATGAGCCCAGCGGGCCCCCTTCCTTCCCTGACCCAGGACAGCTCCAGCACTCCGCTTTACTCTTTCTCCTCCGCAGCAAGCACTGGGAGCAGCAGACCAAGCTCCCGCCCTTCCAGGCACAGGGCTGAGGGCAATTGCACCAGGCTCCTCCTCTAGGTAGAGAGGACAGGAAGTGACACGCTGAGGGCAGGACTGGGGGCGTGTACACCCCCATAGAAGCAGGCAAGGAAGGGGGCCCAGCAAGAGAAACAAAGCGTTACCATGAGCATTACTGTTGAGGCCCCCACTACCGTGTTCCCCCGAAAATAAGACCGGGTCTTACATTAAGGTTTGCTCCAAAAGATCCATTAGGGCTTATGTTCAGGGGATGTCATCCTGAAAAATCACACGAGGGCATATTTTCCAGTTAGGTCTTACTTTCGGGGAAACATAGTAGGTGCGTTAAAATGCAGACCTCCTGGCTGTTTCCCTGCCAACTCTTAGCCCCACACCACATGGCCTCTGAGCTGAGTTCTAACAGGCAGGCAGGGGTGTCAGTGTGGGACCCTGGCAGAGAGGGCGAGCAGACCTCCAAGCCACAGCAGTGCCCTAGAGGCCTGCTGAGAATTTCAGATTTTAGTCTTTAACCTAAGGGGGGTTGCGGGGTCCCATTACCGGGCTCCAATGGGGTGGGACCTGAGCAAACCTGCTGGTAGATCACCGCATCGGGAAAGGCCCAGCACCTGGAGCTACCGAGCCATCTCCACTAGAGGTAACAACAGTCTACGTGAGGGTGAGAGGATGAGGGAGAGAGAGATTACACAAGACAGTGATGAAAGACTAGACACAAACAGAAGTGAGTGATGGGCCCTGGACAGACAGTGCTCACGTGCGCTGGGGCGGGGGGGCACTCTCCAAGGAGGGTTAGGTTTGGGTATCAGGATCCTAAGGTTGGGTCTCCCATGCCAATCCCTGCCCATATCCAAGCAAAGCGCCTGGCATGCAGTGGGCTCATTTACTAAGAAAAGCAACAGTCAGGAATGTACTGAGGCTTACTATAAAGCTGCAGGTGAGGAAACAGCACCCAGAGCCTGAGTGATTTGCACAAGGGAACGGCTGCCACTGCTAGAGGCTCATGAAAGGAAGAAGCGGGACTCCAGACAGTCTGGGCCCAAAAATGCTCTGTAAGTGAGGACGACATACCTTCCTATCTCCTAAGTGCTAAGACACAGAGCCACTTCCAGTTACACGACTGGCTGGAAACCTGAAGGTCGCCCCCAAAGAGCTCTTAGGTATAATGTCACACATTATGAAACTGCTCCCACCACCTTTTCTCAGAAAGTTCTACAAATAAGAACTGGAAGGAGAGAGGGAAGAGGAGACGGGGCTCCTACTTGGTCTGATGTGCGTGCTCAGACTCCAGGGAATCTAAGTTAATAATCCTTCTAAACCAAACCAGGTGAAACACGTTGCAGAATACGCAGCTATTAATGTCTATGACACATGCTCTAAAGTGGTGTCAACTTGTTTTCCAACATAATTCTAATGAGAATAAGCAGACCTATAAGAAAGTTCCTTTAAGAAGTAATACCAATATCTAACAATTAGGAAATTAGAAGAACGTTAACGTTTGTAACAACCCTAATACCTGGGAAATCCTTAGGTGCCTTTTAAATGAGCATGTAATTGTGCAAAAAAAGTTTATGAGATACTGAAATAAAACCTGTGTACAAACACTTTTTATTTCTAGACGCTCAGAAAAGCAAAAGGATTGGTTAACAGTCACACCTGAGCAATTTTACCTGGGACAGCTCCATTCCGCACCCCAAACACACACACACATTTTTTAACCAGTCCTGGCCATCTGTAATTGCACTAAACTTAAACAAAACTTTTAATATCCTCTACGCTGGTGTGAAAATACTTAAAGATGGCATCTTCCAAAAAAAAAAAAAAAATAAGTATGTGCTACCAACCTTGTTTTTCCTTTGAATGCTATTAGTTCTTTTAAAAAAAACTGCGTTGATGCTTTTTATGTTAATTTCAGCACCAAATTAATTGTAACATACAAGCCTTCTCCCAAAAAAAGTCACTTCTAAATTAACTGTTGGTTAAATTGTATCACAATAAAAAAAAGTAATCATGTTTTAAAAGGCCTCTGCCAAAAAGACAAAAAGTTAACATTTTCCCTCCACTTGATTCAAATTACTGGCAACACTAAAGCGTCTGCAACTGGATTCCACACAACGGCACGCCTATCCGCACCCCGCTCTGACAGTGGGTCCCCCGCACGTGTCGGGGGAGGAAGAGGGGAAAGTGTCAGGTCTCCCTCTCCAGTCCCAGGAGGCACAGAAGGAGCCGGTCCGCAGGGCCGGGGCAGCGGCGCCCTCCCCGCACCGTCAGTTCCCGGCCCCGCAGACCGCTCGTTCGTAAACGGAGATCTCAGCACGCGTCTTCCAGGGAGTCGGCCCCTGGCCTCCCGCACCCATCCCAGGAATTAAAGGGCGCCCGACACGGACGTCTGCGCCCCGCGACCTCGCGGCGCGGCCCCGGGCCCGGCCGCGCGCACTCACCCCTGGATGCCCGCGCTGTAGGCGCGGCTCTTCCACGGCGTGCCGGGCCGGGGCGCCTGGGGCCCGGGGCCGCCCCCTCCGCTCAGCGCGGCCGCGCGGCTGCCGGACAGCAGGTAGTTGAGGCCGTAGGTGCTGGCCTTGTTCTCCCGTTTCCGGCGCCCCGGGTGGAACTGGTGCTGCGGCGGGGAGCCGGCGGGCGCGGGGCCGCGCGGCGCGGGGTGCCCGTGGGCCGCGCCGGGGGCGCTGGGCGGGCCGTCCGTGAACTGGAAGAAGGCGCCGCCGCGGCCGCCGCCCGCCCGGCCGAGGGAGGCGCTGCTGGAGGACGACGACGAGCAGCCGGGGCTCTCGGTGCCCGACTCGGCGTTGGACGAGGACGACGACGACGACGACAGCGACGGCGACTTGTGCAGGCGCCGGGCCCCGTCGGCCGCAGGCCCGAGCGCCGTCAGCAGCGCGGGGGGCAGCGCGGCCGGGCCCGGGGCGGGCGGCGGAGGCGACGCGGCGGGCAGCGCGGGCCCCGCCAGGCCGCCGCCGCCCCGCCCGGCCGCCCCCGCCGCGGCCGCCGTGTCCAGCGCCGGCGAGTTGAGGCAGAAGTAGGACGCGAAGCCCGAGCCGCCGCGGCCCACGCCCTGCGAGGTCTCCCAGATCTGCATCCACAGGGCATTGGCCGGCCCCTTCTGCTCGGGCTGGATCCAGGCCACGCGCGGATCCATCCACGCGCCGCCCCGCGGGCCCGCGCGCCCGCCCCGCCGCGGCCCCGCCCCCGCCGCGCCCCGAGCCCCGGCCGCGCCGCGCACGGACCGACGGACGGCGGGCGGCCGGGCCTGCGCTGCGGCGGCGGCTCCCGTCGGGGTCCCGGCGCGGCGCGGGCGACCCTGGCAGGCCGCGGCTCGGCTCGGGCCTGCGGGGCGGCTTCAGGCGGGGCGGGGCGGGCGCGGGGCGGGCGGCGGCGGCGTTCCCCACGGGCCGCCGGGACAGGCCATGGAAGGAGGGCGGGCGGCCGGGCCGAGGGGGCGGGCCCAGGCGCCGCGCCCCGGGACCCGCGGGAGGGCGGCCGCCGTGCGCCGGGCCCCAGTCACGCTCCCGCCGCTGGCTCCGTGCTGCTGCGGCGGCGGCGGCGGCGAAAAGACACTGTCGGCGGCGACAGGGCGCGGGGGAAGGAGGGGGCGCCACCGCCTCCGCTCCAATGAGGGGCGGGGAGGGGGCGGGGCAGGAGCGGAGGAAGCGCGGCCTCCCGGGCCGGGCCGGCCCCAGTGCGCACGCGCAGCCGATTTCAAATCCTCACTAGACTCCGCCGCCTTGGTTACCGCGCCTGCGCCCTGGGCTCTCCTCGGTGCGGGTGGGGAGCGCGCAGGGTCGGGAAGATACGCGACCGGGCGGGGCCGGAGGGGTGGCGGGGCCGGAGGGGTGGCGGGGCCGGAGGGGTGGCGGCGACGTGGGCTCTTCTCGGCCACGCTGGGTCGCGGGGAGAGGGAGAGAAGCGCAGGTCGGGTCCCGCCCTCCTCCCGGCCGCGGCCGCGGGGACCACCCCCATCGCCGCGCGCCGGCCGAGGCGTCACTTGCGCGCGGGGGCCCGGGTCCCTCTCCGCCCCCGGGCGGCGCGGCGCGTGCGCGGGCGCGAGAGGCCGCCGCCGCCGCGGGGAAGTTTCCGCGCAGCCGGGTGGGGGCCTCAGATGCTGTCCGCGACAGAGCCGGCCGGCTGGCCGCCCGCCAGCCTTACGTAAGGGCCGGGCCGGCCCGACAGCTCTCCGCCCGCTGCGCCGGGGAGAAGACAAGATGCCCAGGTCCCCTGCCGTCCCTCCTTAGGAGCGCACGTGCAGCGCTGCCCCGCGGCCACTCGGGTCCGCTCGCGCCCACGTGCTGGCCGGGCGGCTGCCCCGGGGCCGGACCTGGGGGTGGCCTGGCAGCACCCTTCCGTGGGGTCTCCTTACCGACAAGCCTTCTGTGGTTTTTTTTAAATGGTGTGTATGCACAAAACGAAGTTCAGACTTCCAGGTCAGCTCTCCAGTGCGGTTTTCCCGACAGGCAAACTTGGCAGCGTTGCGTGTCAGAGAAACAGCCGGCGTACTTGCTGCCGGGCCTCCTGGCCGTGCTTGTTCAAGCTGGCACCACGTTGGCAGGACTCCGCAGAGAATTGCCGGCTGTTTGAGGTGCTGATGTCCGGACGGTGCTGAGCCTGGGTGGAGCCATGGAGTTGCTGGGAATGCAAGGCTAACCTCGTTTTGTGGGGTCCAAAGGGAATGCCAGAATGTCCTCGTGTAAATCTTGTGCCACGCCAAGCTAGACAGCCCGAAGGGACACGGCAGCCCGTGCCTATGCCTGGCCGCAGAGGGACCTGCTCCTTACCGGTCTGAGCCTGGAGAAGGCACTCCGGGCACAGGCAACTGCACGGACCCAGCCAGGCCCCACGCTGTTTGCTTGCTCCCCCAGCGCAGGGTGCGTTCCTTAGCCAACCTGAGCAAGGCCTGCACGGCCGCGTTGTATTTGCAATGCTCTCTTCCTGTCTATCCAGTAGACATGAGTGCACATTACTAAGCGCTTGACACTTCAAACATCTGTACCAACATGCAAGTGTGTTTCACATGCTAAGGCTTTTTGGCAAATGGTGTTACTTAATAAAAATGAATATTTCAGTTCACACTTTTTTAGTACTTGTACATGCAGAAATTATGACACTGATTAGAACATGTGCATTAAATAAACTACGGAAAATCACAAATAAGTCAAACAGTCGATATTCTGGAACCTTTTGCTTCCAGTGATTGGGGCCAAAATCATGACAGTCATCTCAGTCTCCCCTCTCTCCGTCACCAACGTGTTCTTGGCTCCACCTGCAAGAAACACTCAAAACCTAACAGCTTTCCTTCCCTCTATCCCCCTCCAGCCACCACTATTTCTAGCCTATTTTAAAACACTGCCTCCTCGCTAATTTCCCACATTCCCCACATTTCATTCTTCACACCGTTGGCGTTTTCTCAACACAGCAGCTTGAGTGATCCTTTTAAAAAAAGAAGCAGCAGTACTCATTAAAACTTCAGATCATGTCACTCGTGCTGAAAACCCCCCCAGTGGCTTTCTTTCTCACGCAGCCCTACTATGACCCGCAAATCCCTACACTGTCCAGTCCTTCTCCCACCTCCGGTCCTGGCTCCTCCCCTAACCCAGACTGCACCAACCACAGCACAGCAGGCAAGCTTCCTCCTGGGGCCTTTGTAGGTAGTGTTCCATCACCTGGGCTGCTTCTCCCCCAGGTATCTGCATGGCTCCCCCTCCATACTCCCGGGTCGTAGTGAAGGCTTTCAGGTGGCTCTAAACTACAAACCCAACCACCAACACTCACTACTTCCCTTCCCTGCTTTAGTTTTTCCTCTTAGTGTTTATCTCCATCCGTTTCCTAGAGCCACATAACAAAATAGCACAAACTGGGTGGCTTAAAACAACAGAAATGTGTTCTCTCACAGTTCTAGAGGTTAAAAGTCCAAAATGAAGCTGTTGGCATGGCCACGCTGTCTCTAGGGGAGAATCTGCGCCTACTTCCTCTGAGCTTCTGGTGTTGGGGCGATACTTGGTGTTCTTGACTCCAATCTCTGCCTCCGTCATTGCATGGAATTCTCCCACATCTGTGTCTCTTCTCCTTATAAAGACGCCAGTAATACTGGATGAGGGCCCACCCTGATGACCTCATCTTAACTTGATTACCTCTGCAAATGTCCTATTTCTAAAAAAGGTTACATTCCACTGGTACCCAGGGTTAGAACTTAATCATATCTTTCGGGGGACACAACCCCTCTCCACCATCTAATATAAATTATATTTATCTTTTGCATTATCTGTGTCTTCTCACCCCGATAGAACGTGAGTTCCACAAGCAGAATTTTTATCTGTTCTTTTCCATGCGGTGGGCCAGCTCAAGGACTGTCTGCCACATGGTAAGTCCCCAGTGAACACTGCTGGGATGACCAAGGGTTGACTGTCTGGCGACCAGGGGCCTTGCCAGCTTCCAGGACCTTGTACACAGGTTGTCATATTTTACTTCTTTTCAACATTTTAAGGTTTTCCCCCCTGTGGCTTCATGCTTCATCTCCTCTGTTAGCCTCTAGCTAATCCACTTAGTTCCATTCATCAGCCACCATTCAACTTCTTGTCATTAGATCTGGGATTTTGTTATTTATGTATTTGGTCACACATCTTTTTATGTAAGTTAGAAGGAATATATTTCTTAACGTAAATCAAAAAACAATACTGAGAGTGAACTGCGGTCCCTGAGACTCTGGGCAAGGAGGTCTTTCTCATCTATTTTCACGAATGAGCATTGTCCCTTTTTGGCTAAAACCTATCTCTCCCTCTCTCTCTTTATTTCTCTCATGATAATAGAGGAGGGGTAATAGGTTTTGCTGATCTGGGTCAGACACAGCCACTATTTCTAGCCTATTTTAAAACACTGCCAATCTTGGCTTACAGGTCACTTGTATGCTGCCGTTAGCTGGCAGGTGAACTGAAGGTAGATGGTCTAAAATGGCCTCACTCCCACGGCTGGCTGGCTGGCTGGCAGCTGGGACACGTGGCTCTCATTGTCCAGCCAGCTAGCTCCAGCTTGTTCTCAGGGTGCCTGAACAGGGTTTCAGGAGAGCAAGCAGACATGCACGAGTCAGAATTGGCATGCCTTCACTTCCTCACCATTCTGTGAGCCAAAGCAAGTGACGAGGCCTACACAAGATTCAAGAGGTGGGGAAACAGCCTTTACCTCTGATGGAAGGAGCTTCGGTCGTATTGCAAGAAGAATGGGATGCTGGGAGTGGAATAATTGGGACCCCAATGTGACATGAATGAGGAGGGGCAGGGACCCTGGGGTCCTGAGAGTACCTGCCAGGACCAAAGCCACTCCTCTCCAGGCAGCAGGAATGAACTACCCACTGAAGCTGGCAGAGACATCTTGTCTCATGAGAAACTGGAAATGCAGACGTGAGCCTGAAATTTGTTCTGAATTGTCAGCTCCTAAGTAGAAACTGGCCCCCAAGTCCTTTGTCTCCGCTGCCCCCCTCTGCTCTAGCTGGCAGAGCCCCAAGTCGACCCACGTATATTCATGGCCAGGTACGCACTGGCTACCTGTGTAGGAGGACACTTTCCTCAGACCAGAGGACAAATCATGAATCTGCGTCATTCCTGGAGGTCTTGTTCTCCGTGCCAGATGTAAGCACCACACGTAACTCCATCCTAGAGGACAAGACCTGCGGGAAACTCTCCCAGGAGAATAAAAGAGACACATGAGGGGAAACGCTCTTCTTCACCACTGGACACACTCATATCTGTGGAGGATGCCGTAGCCCTTGAAGTCAGAAGAGAGATGTGACCAACACGCTGGGGACTGGGTCCCATGATAGAAAGAAGATGCCCCCGATTGCCTCGCCAAGAAGCAGAACTGACCACACCAGAGCCGCCCCTCCAGACATCTTGGCATCTGAGGTGATAAATTCCCTTACTAATAGAGGTGTATTCTGGATGGGTTCACTCTCATTTCCCTCAGAAAGCACCATGATAAGGCAACGAATTCAGAAAATGCTAACATACCAGGAAAACCAGACTAGAATAGTCAGTGGGTTGTCTAGCTTGTGGATAATCTCTGGTCATTAGGAAACAAAATAATGTGATGGAAGAGAAAGGGGGCAGGAGAGAGAGAGAGAGAGAGAGAGAGAGAGAGAGAGAGAGAGAGAGAGAAGGAGAGAGAGAGGGAGAGATCCATCCATGCTGTGTCCTAACGGTTCTGTGTTCAGGAAGGGAGGTTTCCTGCAAAGGTGGAAGCTGAACTTTCTTGGCAGTGAGTTATTCTGTAAAATAAATGCTCTTGCTTCTGTCTTTAATGATGGAAACTTTCAAATTTATATAACAGTAGAGAAAATGTATATAATGAGCCCCTATGTACCCATTACCCTGCTTCCATAATTCTCACTCAACTCATGCCCACACTCATTCACCAGTATCCTTACCCATTTCCTCCATCCCCAGTGATGTTGAAGCTAATCCCAGATAATGTATCATTCATCCATGATTATTTCAGTATGGATTTCTAAGTGATAAACACTCTTGTTCTGAAACATAACTATGATATTATCACATCAAAGTATTAATAATAATGTCAATATAATCAGATATCTGATCCATTTGAATATCTTTTAAATTTTTAATTTTTTTTTCAAAATAAAAGTCTATATTGCTATTGATTGATTTGTATCTTCTAAGGCTTGTAATCTATGGATTCTTCCTAAAAAAAAAAAAAATTTTCCTATGTTATTGAAGAACCTGGTTCCCTAGTCCAACAGCCTGGATTTTGCAAATCTGTCTGTGTGGTATCATTCAACATGTTCCCTGTTCTCTCTGTTGTCTGTGCTTTGGTCATTGGACCTAGAGCCTTGATGGAATTCGGGTTGGTCTTTTAAAGGTAGGATGACTGCAGAGGTGGTACCTCTGCAGAGGTGGTACTTCCACCTGGAGGCTCCTGGCACCTGGTGTTCTCTTGGGGTGACATTAGCACCGTGGATGAGTGTTGCTTAAAAGCCTAGGTCCACTGTTTCCTCGGGGCTGAGTCATCACCTCCAAACAGCACAAGATCCCAGGAGTACCCCCTCTCATCTCATCTGAGAAGCAGAGGCGCCCTGCACATCGTCGGGTCTGATTTTCCCAATGAGGTTTCTGAGGCTTGCCTGAAACCACAGCCCAGTCAGGATGACTAGACTGGGGGGCTGAGCAAAGCACGTCCTGTGAGTTAGATCCCATACAATAGGAACCCCGTTACGTCACACGGAGCATGGGAGGAATATTCCTGTGGGAGGAATATGTAACAGAACTGGGGAGATGGTCTGCAGGGAATCCATAAACAGGCAGTCTCCAAATTATGCTTTGACTCTCTTTGTCCAAGGACGCTCCCTGTGACGCTGGTGGGTACATGTGGACCTCCACCAGAATGTGAACTCTGTGGGAAGGGGGAGGTTTTCAATAGGCTCCACCTCAAAAAAACACACACAAAACTACGAGAGGAGATGGATACTGTACTAGTCATTTCACTAAGTGTAGGTATATCAGATTACCGTTTCATACACCTTAAATATATACCATTCTTATTTTAAGAAAATAAACAAAATTGAATTTAAAAAAATTCATACGTGTTAAAAAAAATCTTGGTTTTTGAGAAAGCAGAAAATATATATTTCAAAATGCTTCAAAATGAATATTCAAAAATATATATTAGAGAGTATTAGAAGTCTGTGAACATAAAAAATCGTAAGCCTCAGTTTTCTGTAATATGAATATGTGTGAAAAGTCTTATTTTCTCACAATGTAAGATAAATCAAGTGTTATGTATGCATGTTCTCCATTTTAAATGTCTCAATAATGCATAATAAAAAAATAAATTAGTGGTAAATGTCTGGAAACATTTTTTTTAAAGGGCTCCACCTAGACTTAGAAGAAATAAGGTCATGTCTCCCCAGAGCTTCCTTCCAACTGGCTCCTCACCTTTCCTCATCCTCAAAGGAGGGCTCTGGCACACCTGCAGTGTGGGTTCTAAGGGCCCTCGATTTATGCCTTCATGTATCAATTAATAGTTTCATCGAGAGTAACAGAAGACTTTACTAAAAGTGGCTGTGTGTGTTTCCAGGACTGCCTGTAACCAGTTACTACAAACTGAGTGTCTGAAAACAACAAAAATCCACTCATAATTAAGGAAGCCAGAAGTCCAAGATCACAGCGTCAGCAGGGCCATTCTCCCTCTGAAGGCTCTAGAGGCGGATCCTTCTTGCCTCCTCCAGCTCCGGGTGGCTCCTGGTGTCCCTTGGCTTGTGGCTGCACCATTCCCATCTCTACCTCTGTGTCCTATGGTCTTCTCTCCATGAGACTCCTTGTGGCCTCTCCTCTTCTTATAATGACACCAGTCATTAGATTTAGGGACCACCCTAAATCTAGGATGATCTCATCTCGAGATCCTTAACCAATCACATCTGCAAAGACCCTATTTCCCAATAAGATCATATTCTGAGGTTCTGTGTAGACATGGATTTGGGGCGAGGGGACACTATTCAACCTCCTGCAGGGGCTTATATAAAGCAAAGAGTTACTTTTCTCCCCAAATCAGAAATCAGGAGGTAGAGGGTCCTTACCGTGGTGGTACAGCACCCCAGGATGTCGGAGCTGACCCATGTGACTCCCCTGGCCTTTGCACTATGGCAGCACAGCCCTGGCCATACGTCCACAGCCAAGGGCAGAAGGATGTGGGTGGAGGGATGTCTACTGCTCGTGATCCTTTTCATCAGGAAAGCAAAAATTTCCAAGAAACCCTCCCACCGCACTTCCCCTTCTATCACACTGACTGCAACTGGTTATAAAACATCCCTAACTGCAAGGGAGGCTGAAGTACTGAGACACGGAATGATCACGAATGGCCTGGACCAATCACGAGACGTGCTTGTGCTGGGCTTAGGGCCACACTGAAAACACTGGGGTCTGTTAGCCCAAAGGAGGTGGTGGGTATTACGTAGGCCCAGTGTCTACCACCCCCAATCTTTTCTGAATTTGGTCCTATAAGTTGGCTTCTGAGAGCCGTTTTTGACAAAATCTGGTTTCAGGTCAACATTGACTAAGGTGATCCCACAAAGATGACGTGCCTGTGCTTTCTCATCAGGGTGAGCAGCTGGTCCCTTCTCCCACGTGACTCCAGAGCGGTGCTTCTCCCAGGGCACACTGCCAATGTCTAAAGTCAATTTTCATCGTCACCTCTGGGGTAGTTTTTGAGCCCCTGCTTGGTCAGGCACACAGACGACCAAAATTGTCTCTGCCCCAAGTTCCCTCAGTGTAGAAAACACAGTGACGGGTTTGGTGTGTAGCTTATCGAGGGGTCCGGAGCAAGGGAGCCTGAAGGAGGTGTTGCCCAGAGAAGTTAAACCAACAGAGGGAGGTAGAGAGCAGGCAAAGGAAGGATGTTGTAGGAAGAGGCAAGGTGAAAGGGCCCTGAGGACAGAAATCTCCAGCGCCGCCTGTGTCCAAGCCCCGTGGGTGGCAACAGAAATCTAACGTGAAGCCGGCACTGCAGATCACAGCCAGGTGTGGAAAGACCATGTGCCACATGACAGCACTTGGATTTGCGATTAAAAGATTCACACCGAGGTGTGCTATGGTCTGACCTGTGTTTGAAGAGGCTTTCTCTGCCTTAGTGGACGGAATTGTGATGGGCATGGTCGAAGGTAGGGATAGAGGTTGGGAGGACATGGCCTGTTGAGAGAAATTGAAAATCAGTCTTGGGCAGAGGATTAGGTTTGGAAAGGCGTATTTAGGAGGAGGTCAGTCAATTAGGGTACCGCTGTAAGACACAGCCTCAAATCTCGGTGGCGTGGCATAGCCATAAGAACAGAATAAGGGTTTATTTCTTATTCATATCCCAGTCCAATGTGGGTTTGCAATGGGGCCTGGGTGTGGGGAGGGAGGGCTCTGGTCCACGCAGTCACACTGGGATGCAGGCTCTTTTGTTTAGAAGTGCTGCCATTCCCTAGGGCCTTGCAGTCTTCTGCTGGTTCTCTGCAGAGGGTCAACAGGAGAGGGAAAACTAGAACAGAGCGTCTTGCAGGAGGCTCAGGGGCCTTGCCAGGGGGTCGCCAACACATACGTTGCACCCACAGCCCAGTGGTCAGAACTCAGGCTCATGGCTCCACACAGCGTGAGGGAGTCTGGAAAGTGTGGTTGAGCTGAGAGGCCAGAACAGGAAGGAAATGGGTCTGGTTAACAAAGCATGACTCCACCACAAAATGCTTCAGAGTTAAAATCCCAGGGGCCCCATAATGGATTCCACGTGGAGGTGGCGGGGGAGGGTCTTCCAAGGAGCTTGGGCAGGACGCAGAGCCACCGCCTTAGCAAGGAAGATGGTGGGTCTATTTTCAACGCCCACAGAACACTTAGCACTTGCTGCCTATTTTACTGTGTGACCTGCGTTCCATATGTAGGAGAAATATGTATATTTGAGAGGCTTACTCTGCCTTAGCAGATGGAATTGTGATGGACATGGTTGAAGGTAGGGATGTAATATAAAAGGTTATAATGGATCTTATATAAACGGATATAAATCTAAGATGTAAAAAGACAACCTGAACGTGAAACAGGAAAATTCTCATTTTTCAGTATTTCTGCTTATCTAGTTAAGGCCCTTTTGCTTCGTTATTTCTTCTTGCTCCATGGCATTCGCCTTTACAACAAGAAGCGCTTACTGAGTGTTTACTTCACACACCAGATCCTCCGCTGGTACTGCCATCCCAGTCACTTCCTGCTGCTGGGGTCTGTCCCCAGGCCGCTCAGTCTCCAACTGAGGTCCTCAGCAGCCCAGTCCAAACCCTACTGCCATCACCGGAGGTGTCAGTAAACTATGGCTCTGCACAGGGAAGCAGTTCTAGGTGAGTAAACCCACACTGTCTCAGGGAGTTTGCTAAAACGTCCTTGTTTTAGGACTTGAATCAGGGCACACAGCTCATTCTCCATCTCAGATCTGTTTCTTTGGTTAAGAACAGGGACTACGGAGCCAATTTACTTTGCAATCGCTCTGCCATTCCTGATTGTAAAGCCTGGGACAAGCTGATTAACTTTGATGGCCTCAGTTTCCTTATCTACAGAATGGGGACAATAGTTGTAACGTGAAGATGGAAAGAACCAATACACATAAGTGCTTACCACAGTGACCAGCACAGCACCTATTCTACCTGTGTGTTCATGATATTGTTTCTCTGAGGTTCATACAGAATGGGGAATTCTCCTTGCATCTTTACCCTCCAGCTTATGTCCTCCATTAATTAAGGGGAAGACACAGTGGAAGGCACTGCTTCCTGCTTTTTGCTCTTGGTCAGGCTCCAATGCCCGCACTGATGGAAATGATTATCTTACTGCTCCCCAGGTCTCATGAACCGATGAATTTTTCTATTTCTCTAACAATTCTCTACTCCCAGCCGAATCCTCTGGGTGTCTGTTTTGTTCTGTTGTGCAAACTGGGACATGGAGAGAAGGCTGGAGGCATCTCTGTTCCCAATCGCTGCTAAAGCGTCCCTCGGGTCATAAGCTTCTGTTACCTGACATTTAACAACCAGAACAGACTTGAGAGCAGACTCAAGACCCACAGATATGTGTGTCTCTTATCACAGACCAAGGTGAGAGGTAAAGAACTGGAGGATTCTGACCCAATCAGTCAGGATGGAATTTGCATTCCGGAGCAGATCACCCTGCATGCTGCTTGACAAGGTAACTGGGCAGGGGGAAGAATGGAATGAGTCAGGGGCTATGGCAGTGCCACAGGAAGAGATATGGGTGCAGTTCCAGGCTGGTAGGGGTTAGGGGAACCAGTAGGCAGAGCCAGCATAGACTTAGCAGGTGGAGTCCTGTGGATGGAGTGGGGAGTGAGGCAAAGGGAAGAGCAAAGGGTCCACCTAGGTTGGTGGCCTGAGTGACTGATGGAAGTCTCCTTTCCCCAGATGGAACACACTGAGGGGAGCAGGCGGCATTCCCTTTTGGAAACATTGGGTTCGAGATGTCCATGGACATCCTGGAGAGATATCCAGGAGCCCGAGGGCTGCACAAGTCCTGCATTTAGAAGAGAAGTTGGTCTGGAAAGGCACGTCTGCAAGTGAACGCTTCCCTGATGGCAGGTAACCTGTGGCACCAGTGAGCCCACCCAGGGGTGGGGGGATGATGAGAGCAGCAGAGCAGGCTGAGAACGCTGGTCATTTGTCTTTGGAATTAGTTGCATGGCAGTTTAAACCTGTTTAAATTTCGCAGTAGATTTCAGACGTGTGTTGTCATTTTTCAAGGCCCTGTTCAATAAAATATTTGGGTAATTACTGCACTCGGGAA
Source organism: Rhinolophus hipposideros (assembly GCF_964194185.1). NCBI lineage: Eukaryota > Metazoa > Chordata > Mammalia > Chiroptera > Rhinolophidae > Rhinolophus > Rhinolophus hipposideros. Next base: position 96,940,638 of record NC_138053.1, read on the forward strand.
ACTGGCTCAAGTCCACTGAGGCTTAAAAATAGTGAGTTTACAGTCCTGTGGATTCTTTTCTCATGACAGCGAGGCCTCGAAGGCCCAGCCAGGCCTCTGGGAAGCACAGGCCCCCCCTAGAGCTCCAACAGAGGCTGGACACAGACTCGCTGGCAGAGACCTTTCCAGTGGATTCTGTGCAGCCAGAGAAACAGATGTAGGTGGTGACTGGGCTCTCATTTGTCCACCAATCAACTGTTTGCTGAGTAAAAGCGCTCCTCATCATGTTGCCTTCCTTCTGAACTTGAGCCAATGAAAGGACAATAGCTGGAGGCCCCCATCACCGAGGAGAGCCACAGCCGAAACAAGATGCCAGGGCAGGTGGGAGAAGCTGATGACAATGCGTGTGTGACCGAGGGAGTCCCTTTCCGAGTTCTGAGTCAGTAAATGATGTCACCGTGCTTCCTTAACAAACCGCGAGTTGTGGAAAAGGCGTGACTTTCTCCACCAGCAAAGAAATGATGACAAGCACCAATGTTTAAGGAAAAAATCATAGGGGAGGATGTTCTTTACCACTTTTGTCCCTTCACTTATTTCCTTGAAGGGGAAGAGTGTTAATTTTAGCCATGAAGTGTCTTGGTGCAGCTCAGAAAATGTGGTCCTTCCATGGGAGTTTGAGGGCCTCCACCCCTGACTTGCTGATCTGGACTCTGGTTTATAATTGCGTTTCCAGAGCTTGGCCTTCCAAGGGGTGGGCTGGGTAAACAAATCCCCCTGCACAAAGGGGCTGAAGAAGGTCTGCTCCTGTGTGCGGGCTGTCCAGGCTGCATTCATCTGTCCTCACACAGATGCTTCAAAGGACAAAGGAAAACGATCCCTCAACGTGGTGCTGGAAGGGGTCTCGGGGTCGCCCCAGGGGAGATGGATGCCTACCTGGGTCCCCGGGGAAGGTCCTCACCCCCACGAGCAAAAGGCAAATCCTTCGGAGCAGGTGTTGATGTTCTGGGTAAAAAAATCTCGGTGGGACCAACAATGTGACAGAACATGGGCCATCTCACAGGGTATGAGTGAGCAGGCTCTTCTCCACCGACTGTTGTGAAGTCAGTTTGTAAGGGAGGGAAGCCGCACCGTGGGAACTTGCTGTTATTTTCACCGTGCCAATACACTGTTTTTCATTTGAGTGTCAGGTCATTGTAAGTTTACACACTCAGGTTCCATAATAAGCTCCCTCTGGCTGGGAACAGGGAGAGTGCCAACCCTACCCACTCTTGTATGGCAGAGCTCAACAAAGACCTGGCTGACAGTTGTGTCCTAAACCCAGTGTCAGTTGAATAAAAAAACTGACATTCAAAATCCTCCCAACTGGATCTGAACTCCAGACCAGCCCCACGTCCAACCACTCATGGCCTTGCAGAAGCCCGAGGCATCAGAACTCTTTGCTCACGGCCCCTGAGTGAGCCACAGGCTTTCCTGCCTCTGCCATGTGGTTCAGTGTGCACCAATTTTCTGGAAGGTTTTCTCAATGTTGTCTTTGCCTCTCCCAGTGCAACCCAAACCTTCCAGACCCAATCCAACAAAAACCTTCATCAAGCTATCCTGGCCACATCAACCAAAAGTGATAAAATTAGAAGGCAGTGTTTGTGTACGTGGATACTAAAAATCTACCTCCGTACATGGAGAGCAGGGAAAGACAGAAGGAAGAGGCCGGGCGCTCCGGTCTGGTACATAATGGAGTTTACTAAGGGAAATTTACCTACGAGGCATGTCTGGAGAGGCTGCAAGATGAGTTAGATCCCCACACGCTTGGCAGGTGCCAGAGGATGCTATAGGGTACAGGAGGGGACCAGACATAGATGCTACTGTGGGAAAGTACATGCTTGACCAGTCAGCACAACAACAGGGAGGGGTGCTGATTTACGTCAGAAGGAACATCAGTTACAAGCCGTCTCTAAGGGGGGGTTGTGGAAAGCAACCTCCGTTCTCACCTGGGTCTAGTTCAAGGGACAGACAGCGTCATGTCAGGGAACAGTTGTCGTGCAGGGGACCCTGCTCGGTGCGCCATTTGTCATGCAGGGCGTCCAGGGGGGTCTCTGGTCCCGCTCCCCACATAAGAACTCAGGACACGGTAAGGCCAAAAAGGAACACCCACGGAGCCATAGATAGGGGAGTCAAACCAATATATTCTCGCTGGCGGCTGGGTTGGAGACACAGAAAGCAGGATCTACATAATCTGCTTAACAGCAGTCCGCACTTGCCAGCCACCATCTTCTTGCTAGCCCCCATTCCTTCTGCTAGCATAGCCACAGCCGTTATATTAGTGGCCAATGGCCTACGGGTTACAGCTGACGGCCAACTAGCCACAGCTGATGACCATCTGATCACAGTTGATGGCCATTTACTACCCGAGCCAGCACCTTTCTATGTGAGGCTGAGAGCCTGGAAACTGTTTTTTGGGGCTTTGTCCCCACAACAGTCCTTCCTCCACAGGCAGAGAGGTTCACTGTCACTGGGAAAATTACCAGAGTGATTTTGAAAATGAATAATGGGCTTCCCTCATTGCCTGCAATTAGTTACTTCTTGCTCTACTTAAACTTTCACTCATTTACTCAGTATCCCAAGCAAACCGCCAGCTGGGTCACAGCAGGAGTCTCGCCTCCTGGGAATCTGAGCTCTTCCTGGGCCCCAACCCTTGGCCTGCAGGCAGGAGGCGCTCAGTACATACTGGTGCGGCTTGTATTTGCCCTCAGGCTTGGCTGCTCCTGTGTAATCAGGCAACCCCAGGGGTGGGGTGAGGGGTGATGTGCCCAATAGCAGCTGGGTATAGATCTTTTAAAAGAACCACAGAAGCCCCAAAGTAACCCGAGACAGACACTATTTACTTCCAAATGCTCTAGAGCTAAAGGAGGAGTCTGAGGACAGACACGCATTGGAATCTGTAAATATTCAGGGAGTAACCACTCCATGTAAAGGGTGCCAGGCTCTGAGCCAGCACCTTCCAGATGACCTCAATTAGGGAGAGAGAGAGAGTGGGAGAGAGAGGTTTTGTTCACACTGGTTTGAAAATGTAAGCACTTACTGACTAGTAATTAAAAGATTTAAATGTCACTTAATTAGGTAATATTCATGAATTCAGCTCAGTTGCTGACATGTTGGATTATCTGGGCGCTAAAACTTTCTAAGAAAATGTCACTGAGAGTGAAAAAAAATACTCAATTTATTTTGTCTTCATCTTTTGATCAATCAAATATTTCTAAACTGTATTTCCATTCCTTTTGAAATGGAATATGTGTTTTTTAATTAGAACACTACGTTTTATCATAAAGTTACAGTGATCTTGGCTAAGTTTTATTTTGTTTGTTTGTTTGTTTGTTTATTTGTTTTCTTTCTTCCCCAGAGAAGCTGGCTCTTTTTAGGACAATGCACTCTTTTTTGGACAATAAGGATTCCTTAAAGTTATATATTAATTCTGAACTGAATACCTGAACAATATAGAATGACCTCTTAGGTTCCATCTTCTTTGTCTCAGATGTGAGTCAGCATTCTTTCAGAAAAACAGAGCTACTGTTAGTCTGATGAGAATAAAAGACTTCTCCTGGGACTGAGGGCTTACAGGTGTGAGAGGAGCTAAGGGAATAAAGGTGGGTAAAGGGAGGTGGAGACCAAAGCAGCAGCCACTCACCAGCTCAGGGAAGCATCAGAGCTCGTACAAACGGGAGTTTCCAGGTCTAGCCTCTGAAGTGGAACTACTAAGGCGAAGCCATGGTGAGTCTAGTAAACTTCTGCCCAAGGGAGATGCTGTCCCTGGGTAACTGCCACGTGACCACAACCAAGTGCCTGGTGTGTAACCCACTTAGTGTGGTATTTTGTTACAGCAGCCCGAGCCGGCTAAGACAGCGTCTAAGGTACTTGTTACTTCCTAATCATCAGATGCCATCTGAATAATTCCAGGAATATAAGGGGTCAGTGTGATGTTTTGTAGGGTATCAAAATAATCAAATTCTCCACAGACTGGATTATGGCAGAGAAGGAAAGTGAACATAATTCTGAGGCAAGATTGTGATGACATGTTGTTGGCCATACCAGATGAGAGAAAACTTCTTTGAGCACTAGCAAATTAGAAAAAAAAATTAAATTAAAAAAATATATACATATATATATATATATATATATATATATATATATATATATATATACATATACATATATATGGGGTCGGACAGTTAGGTTTGTGAACGCATCCTAGAAAAAGTGCCGCATACCTCATTGCTGAATATCACTGCAGTCACCTTCCAAGTCCTCCCCTTGGGAAGCTATGCACTGATGCCAGTGCCTAGTCACCCTTCAGAGCAATGTTGGAACTCTTTCTGGAATGGCCATCAGAGCTGTCGTCATAGTACACTTGACGTCCTTAATGTCATCAAAATGTCTTCCTTTCAATATTTCCTTTATCTTTGGGTAAAGAAAAAAGTCATCGGAGGCCAGATCAGGTGAGTAGGGAGGGTGTTCCAATACAGTTATTTGTTTCCTGGCTAAAAACTCCTTCAGAGACAGTGCCGTGTGAGCTGGTGCATTGTTGTGATGCAAGAGCCATGAATTGTTGGCGAAAAGTTCAGGTCATCTAACTTTTTCATGCAGCCTTTTCAGCACTTCCAAATAGTAAACTGGGTTAACTGTTTGTCCAGGTGGTACAAATTCATAATGAATAATCCCTCTGATTTCAAAGATTAGCAACATCTTTGCAACAAGTTCACGAACTTGTCAGATCTTGTGTGTATGTATCGATCTGTGTATCTATATATCTATATAGCTATATGTCTATCTATACATCTCTATATCTATATCTACATCTAATATATGATAGTCTTGGTCAAATCGATAGCTACACATCAAATGCTAGGAGCTGTGTGGATACTTTCCAGTAAAATTACCATGTCTGGAAGAGCAAATGCGTTTGGAGTCACCATGTAATTAAATTTATGGTGTCCATAGTCCCGTTACCTTCCAAGAAGCCCCAGAAGTGAAGTAGGAATGTAATACTCTTGCAGGTTACTCAAAAAGAGTAACCTGCTCGAAGCTTACTGCAGAAATACTAAATGAGCTCTCTGAAACCACCTCTGTAGCTTTCAAATCTTTAATGACCACACTGATATCTGCAATCCACCCAGAGCCATGGCATTTTGTTGTTGCTGTTGTTTCTTGTCCTAGGAAAAGTTCCAGGACCTTCCACTTGTCACTTCCTTTCACATAAGCACCAGGGACCCAATATGCAGCTCTTCCAGGTGCGGACTGTGTGCGTTCCAATTACTGTCAGGTGCTGGGAAAAAATCTGCAAAGTGGCTCCTGAACCCCACTGTGGGACTTGGACTGAACCCTATTTATTATTTGACCAATGTGAGTCTTCACTTTGGTGAAACACAGGGGTGTTATTTCCACAAATTAGCGTCCATTCAGAGCCAGGGTCTAGCGAGCCACAAATCTAAGAATTTGCCTTTCTCCACTGCACTTCCACCCTACTGAATGGATCCTGTCACTTTGGGGGAAGGCTGGGCGGGAGATTCCCAGAATATACTTGTAGCAGAGGCACGGAATCCTCAGTTCTGCAATCATTTGTTTAATAGCTGTGCTCCTTTGGACTCTAGCTCCATAAACACATGTCTGCTTGGCTCACCCAGAGCCAAGCACAGTGCTGACACAGAGCGGGCACAAGAGTGCTTTCTGAATGCACGAACCAGGCTGTGGGAAAGAAACATACACAGCACTGAGCCCAACTCACACACAGGTTTGGAACCAAAGGCCGTCAGACTGGTCCTAAAGCGTGCCCAGGACCCAAAGCTGCATCTGTCTTCTGGGGTCCCTCTTGGTGACAGCCTGACAGCACCACGTCTTAGGTGTCCAGCATACTAACTAAATCTTGGCTATCTCTCCACATCTTTTGGTCGAAAACAGCTTCTTTCCCCACTATTTACCTCACTGGTTGCCACCTGCAGGTTCAGCCATCTCAGCTCCAAAGATGAATCTTGGCTGAACACAAAAAGGGTTAGAGAAGCAGCGGCCCCTCTCTGAGACGGAGTATCAAGTCACACTTCACATTCCTTTGACTCTGCACTCACCCCTCCTACATATTCATGGGAAGCTGGTGCCGCAGAGGCTGAGGCTTTGACTTAACCTGGATGGCAGTTTGCTGGCTGACACCCTTTTTGCCTCCTTCATCGGCCCCACTGGTCCTACCAGCCCCTCCCCACCTCTTGCAAGAGGCCCTTCTAACAGAATTCCCTGATATCATGCTCTGTAACATATTTTTAAATTCTTTTACTTTTATTCTGTAAAAGGTTTAGATGATCACAGAAAAGTTACAAAGTAGTAGAGTTCCCACATATCTTTCGAGCAATTATCAAGCCAGGAAACTAACACTGGTAGAACACTCTTCACTCAACTTGAGTTCATGTTGAAATTTCACCATCTTTTCCCCAGGAATGTCCTTTTACTGTCCTTTTACTGTCCCAGGACACCATTTTTACTGTCTTTTTACTGTCCTTTTACTGTCCCAGGACACCATCTTTTCCCCAGGAATGTCCTTTTACTGTCCTTGTACTGTCCCAGGATCCCTCATTCCGTTTAGTTCCATTGTCTCCTTAGTCTCCTTCAGTTTGTAACAGGTCCTCAGTCTTCCCTTGCCTTTCATGACCTTGATATATTTGAAGAATACTAATTAGGTATTTTAGAAAGTCTCTCAATTGTGTCCTGGGAAGTATTTTAAAAAGTAATATTGCATCACCTCATTTCTGGGTTAAAAGTCCTGTTTCCATATCACTCATAGAATAACATCTTAAACTTTCTCTCTGGGCATATGGACTCTCAATCATTTGGTCTTGCTGTCACGTCATTCTCTCCCTTCTATCCATGAGAATATCCCAGTTCTGCAGCCATCCTGGCCATCCATTTATTAACCATCCTGCAGTCATCCATTTATTAGCCCTCTCCAATAAATGTGCTCCAACATCTTTATACTCACTGCACCTAAAATCCCCTTTTCCCTTCCCCTTTATCTACCATGTGAACTTCTAATCATCATTCAAGACGATATTATTCAGGTAAGTAATGCTAGAAAATACAACCTCCCTCACGTTTAGCAGCTGAACCTACTAACAGTTCATTTCGTATTCACTCAAGGTCTCATGCAGATGTCCCTGGTTGGGTGGCTGTCCTAGGAAACTCTCCTCCAAGAGGTAGAAACATCTTGAGGTACCGCCATCCTTAACAAATGGCCTCTGAGGTCACTGTGGAAGGGAAGAAAAAGGAGAAGTGCACGTGGACGTGTGCTTGTTGGTTTGCTTGTTTGTTGGTTGGTTGGTTTTAACATAGCACAAGCCAACACAATGTTACATCATTTCCACCCACATTACGTGGTCAAAACTAATCATGTGGTCACAGCCATATGCAAGAGATTAGGGAAATGTAGTTTCCTGGATCCCAGAAGGAAAATAAAGCAGTTTAATAAAGTTATGGCTTTTCTCTCAGCTGGCCACCATTCTGGTCACCACAAATTGCTTTGTTTTCCTTCCCACATAATACATCTTATTCACCTTCTTTCCATGACAGAACTCAGACACATCCAGTTACAGCACCCAGCTCAGAGCCCAGGGTCTCTGAGTGGTGCTGGCCTCTCTATGAAGAGTTCCTTTTGGTCTGGTCTTCTGTGGTCAGAGATAAGTTACCTGCTATCACGGTTTCCTGATTTCCAATGTATAGAGGTGTATCTGGACAGGAGAACTGCATGAACCCCTTCCATCTGAAGAAAGGGAAGAATGGAAGAAGTCTCACACCCATCACTGGTCGGTAGATCTACTTTATTTCTGCAGGACAGGCCTGGTAATGTTTGCTTGCTCTGGACAGTGGGAGAATTGATTAGACCCTGCATTTGTTCTCTGGGACTCAGTGTTCATGGTCACAGACTTCCGCCTCTGAGGGCTCCTTCTTGGTCATTATTATGCACAGCCATATAACGAGGGAATTTGTGTTGTGTGTTGTCCTCACAACAGTACAGCTTTGGAAGCTCACTTCCTGTTTTGGAAAGCTTGGGGACTCAAAGTTTGTTTTTACGTCTCTAACAGTCTAAGGATATTTTGATCCAGACTCATGGTATTCTCGGCAGCGTAATCATCTCAAAACTACAGTGACGTCTGATCTATTTGTCTCCAGTCAAGTCCGGGTACCAATACCCATACCCCAGGGTGTTTCCTGGACATCATTCTAGAATCGCCTGTGTTTCCTTGCCCCTCACTTCTGTGACTCTTTCTCAACAAAACGGCATCCTCTTTGAGGCCATTGAACTTGAGTGGGACATCTTACATGCTTACCCATACCTTTACCCTGAGTCACTTTATTTTGCTCAGAAAGTTCACCAGAATTTTGTCAGCTCAAATTACTTTTTATTCCCATATTTTATTGTTTGGGGACTAGAAGCCGTTACCTTCTACAACCATACAAGAACCTGGATTTCTGGACTCTCTGTTACCTTTTTATTTCTGCTTAGAAAATGGCCAGTTATTTCTCTTCCTGTATCACCTTTCCAGACAGAGCTACCTCCGATTACAACACATTCTAACATTCCATTTTGCAATGACTTCCCTTGTGAGTACATAGTCATGGGGTCTGCCTTCCAAGTCTGTGCAGGTGACCATTTTGCCAAATGTTCTGTCACAACAACACAGATGTCCAGCCACCCAGCATGCTATGTTTCTTCCCAACCTCTTGCCCAGTTGCTAAGAAAATGGCCACATGTTTTTATTACAGCAGCAACCCATTGCAAGGTACCAGTTTCCATGGCGTTAAATGAATCATGCTAGCTCTTGCAAACAACTGGCAAATTTCAGCAGCTCAACAGAATAAGTTTGTTATTTCTCACCCACCCAATGGCCAGTGAGGATTTTCCAGCTCGCGCCCTCTCCTTCAGGCAGTGAGTCAGAGATTTGGGCAGTGATTCCTCCCGTCCTGGGATGCTGCTGTTTCCACGTGGCTCCAAATTTGTCACAGGAGAAGAGACAGAGGCTCAGGTGTGCACGATATTTTATGGGCTACCCTGGAAGTTCCATACATCACTTCTGCCCGCATTATCGGTCAGAACTACTTTCATGGTCCCACTTGGGTACCAGCGGGCTGGTAAATATCATCATCCTGGCTGCCTGGGAAGATGAGTAAATGGTTGACGATAGAATTGTCTCTGCCTCAAAGACCAATTTGAAACTTCACCGGATGTCTTTGAATCAGGCATTTCCCCCTCCACTTACACATGTCTTGTACGTAATGTGTATCATCGTATATACCACATTGTATTAAAAAATATGTTATTGACTTGTCAGGTAATGAGTGTCTCGGGACTAAAAACTGTCCTGTATTCATCTCTTCAGCACCTGAGCCTGGCAGTCTGCTTGGCACAGGGCTGGTGCTCAATGATTTCTTCTCAAGACAATGTTGAGATGGGAGGGAGGCCAGGCTCACAATGGACCTGGACAGTCTGTCCTTTCTACAGAGTAGGATGGGGTTTCTCTAGTAGGAAGAGAAAATTTGGGATTTTGGCATTCCCTTGGTAATTTTGCCTTTCCCAATGGATTATTCTCAACACACACAAAAGAAGTTCTCAATAAAGGCTATCATTTATATTTCTTTGAATAATATCTCTTGTCCTGTAGTAAATTGTTACATAGAATAGAAGAAAAAAGCTGGTAAAATATGGGCATCAGACATTCTCAGGACTCACGTTGCCATTCAGTACTGGAGGATGATGTGCCTGGAGTCTGTCCCCTGTTCACTTAGCACTGTGCCACAGGCGTCTCTGTGCAAGGAGCCCGAGCTAGAAACCCTTCCTATTCAGGCAGAACCACGACCAAATAACTGCTGGCCATACATAGAAATGTGCAACAATAGCCCATTTGTTTGCTATCAATCTAAGGAACAAAGGGCTCTTGGTGAGGTTGTAAGAAGGGATTCTGAGCAGCCCTGAGATGTCTCTTGGCTCCTGAGGAAGGCGTGTAAGTGTGGAGAAGGGAGCTTCTCAGGGTCCTGTTCTGTCCTACAAGATAGAGGAAGCGAAGCTGGCCACCGGGAAGATTGGGCCAGGAGCCGAGGCAGTGGTGGCAGCGGCAGCAATTGTCTCAGGTAGAGGTGAAGTGTCTTGAAAAAGACCTTCTTCTAACTTGCTCCAGAGTGCCACCCAAGCAGCCCCAGCCTCATCCCACCAGCCCTTAACTCTCCCTCCCCAGGGCCCTGTTTGCAAAGGGGATTTAGCTGTTCAATAGGCGCCACGAGTGTCCTAGCATGTGACTCTGGGGGACGTGACTCTGCCTTTGAGAAATCTGTCCAGCAGCTCACGGTGTTCCTGGCCACCCTTAGCAGGAGGACAGTGGCACAACGCCTGGGGAAATCAGAGCTTCCGAACCTGGAGGCTTGACAACCTCCGGGATGGGAGCAGGGCCTTACCACCTCCACACATTAGACCACTGGGCTGATCCAATCACGGGGATGAACAGTCTGTCCAGTAGAAAAAACGCCCTCTCTTTTCACTTCTGTTATTTTTTCTTTCATTAATAGACCACTCTTTGGAATAGTTTTAGGTTTAACAAAAAATCGAGTGGAAAATACAGAGTTCCCTTCCTCTCCCTACACAGCTTCTGTATTTATAACGTCTCCCATTCAAGTGGAACACTTGCGACAGTTGGTGATAAGTTAATAATATAATAAATAAAATTAAAGTACAATCTAAATAGCTTCTAAATTTAATAATTAAGTTAAAATTGTAAATAATGAATTCAAATAAATAAATAGAGGAAAATAATAATATTATAATAATACATTATTATTAACAAAAGTCCACAGTTTACATTAGGGGTGACTCTTGGTTCTATACATTCCACGGGTTTGGACAAATGTGTAATGCCATGTATTCACCATTATAGTGTTATGCAGAGTGGCTTCGTTGTCCTAAAAGTCCTCTGTGCTCTGCCTGTTCATCACTCCCCACCCCCGACCCCAGACAACCACTGATCTGTTACTGTCACCATAGTTTGCACTTTCCAGAATATCATAGAATTTGGAATCATATAGTGTGCAGGCTTTTCAGATTCGCTTCTTTCACTTCATAAGATGCATTTAAGATTCTTCCTTGTCTTTTCTTGGCTTGATTTCTCATTATTTTTGATCTTTGAATAATATTGCGTTGTACGAATATACTACAATTTCTTTATCCATTTAGCTATCGGAAGACATCTTGGTTCCCTCCAAGTTTTAGCCATTATAAGTAAAGCTGCTATAAGCATTCCTGTGCAGGTTTTTGTGTGGACATAAATTTTCAACTCATTTTAACTAGGCAAATAAACACCCAGGTGAACATTGGCTGGATTGTATGGTGAGTTTGTTTAGTTTGGAAGAAACTGCCAAACTATCTTCCAAAATGGCCAGACCATCTTGAGTTCTCACCAACAATAAATGAGAGTGTCTTTGGTTCCACACACTCACCAGCATTTAATATTATCACTGTTTTGAAATTTGGCCATTCTAATACGGTAGTTGTGTCATGGTATCTCATTGTTATTTTAATTTGCAATTCCCTGCTGTCACATGATGTTGAGCGTTTTTTCATATCCATATCATTCAGTTGTTTTATTTTCCCCCATGGGCCTAATAGAGATATTTCCTAGTCAAAGCAGAAAGAATTGGCTTATCATTATGGGAGAAAAATGTTTCTAGACCGATTGGGTTAAACATTCCCTTAACATATCTTTCAAAAGTGATGGGAAACAATACTAATGCCAACTAACATTTCCTTTTTAAGATGCTTTCAAATTAGAGAGCACAATGGGAGCTGAAAACAATAGGGGATAATTAATGCCTCCTCCCCCCCACCCCCCTCTCCATCCTACTTGGGAATGGAGTTTTCTCAGCCAGAAATGGAGTTTTCTCAGCCTTGTGGAGTTTTTGAGGCCAGATTTTGTTTCTTTGCAAGGGTGGGGGGAGCAACCAATCCAGATTGTAAAATTCTTTGCAAAGAGTTAGACACTAATTAATTTGAGATATTTCTACAGTCCTTCCTCCCACGTATATTTTAGACCAGACCAGCTAGATTTTAAGAGAGAATGGAAATCAGTACTTCATTGAGAAAATCAGCTTGTTTTTAATTTACTGCAACGGAAGAAGTGAAATTCAGTGTCTGCACTTGCTCCAGCCAATTCTCCATAAGCCAATATTTGTAAGGATATTAATGTATATCTATTAAGAACCACCATGTGTGATGCAAAAAGCAGAGAGTACCGGCTCTCTCCTCACCACGATGGGAAGACAGGATTAATACACAAACAGCAGGGAGAGCAAACGTCTGCAGATGAGAATGCAGCAGCCAGGAGTTTCAACGTCCAGCATGCCCAGGATACTGCAGCTGCTGCCATCTCTAGTTTGACATTGACAGTTGGAACCGTGTGCTCTGAGGTGCACCTCTGAAGAAGGAGCTGATCCTAGTGGAACTGCGTGACAGTCCGGTGGCTTCACTCCTTGATTCCCAGTGGGAGGCTGCCATGGTCAGGCCCCCCAATTCACAGCTTCGATTCTTTTTCTGCTTAAGCATTAGGAAACAGTGACCCTTCAGGTCTCCGAAATGGCTCTTTAAGTCAGTATTTCCAGAAATCTAGGCCAGATGCTTCCTAAATACACCCAGACATATAGAGCTCGGCCATGAGCTCGGCTACTCCTCAGCCTCACCCTGGCCAAGCTCTGAAGAGCATGACTGTATGAAGCGAAATGGGAGGTACAGTGTGTTTTAATATCGTCTGGGGTTTGTCTCTGGCCCAAGGACCCTCTGATTACTATGGTTTTCACTTAGCTCTGAGAATTACATAAAAATTCTCCAAATAGTTCCTCCAAAACACAGAGTATCAACGATCGCAGTCATTCTTCCTTAGCCAGCTAATTTGTAGACATTAAAGAACCCATTCTTCCAGTGTAATCTGTACAGCAATCTGGTTTCCAGCATCTTCCTAGAGGAATATAAAGAGGTACTCTGGCCAAGGGTGCCTGTGGCAGGTTTCTTCTTTTCTCAGGAGGGCTATATGTATAGTCTTCAAGAGCTCTAGAATACCACTTCCCCCTTTCATGTGGGGCAGAAACAATGCCTCATCATGCGTGGATGAAGTAAATGCCCAGTTCTCAGCTTAATGCTGAGACTTTCCTTCAATGCTCCACACTCTGGTCCACTAGGAACTGTCTTGTTTCCACATGTTAAGATGCCCTTCCCTTTCATTTCCTGGGGGGATAGTGCCAACCATCCTTTGAGAATTCATGTTCTCCCCCGTGGACAGACAGATGTTTAGAAAGACCACTAAGTGGCCGGCCCGGTGGCTCAGGTGGTTAGAGCTCCATGCTCCTAACTCCGAAGGCTGCCAGTTAGATTCCCACATGGGCCAGTGGGCTCTCAACCACAAGGTTGCCGGTTCAACTCTCCTCGAGTCCTGCAAGGGATGGTGGGCTGTGCCCCCTGCAACTAACAACAGCAACTGGACCTGGAGCTGACCTGCGCCCTCCACAACTAAGATTGAAAGGACAACTTGACTTAGAAAAAGTCCTGGAAGTTCACACTGTTCCCCAATAAAGTCCTGTTCTCCTTCCCCCATAAAATCTTTAAAAAGAAAGAAAGAAAGAAAGAAAGAAAGAAAGAAAGAAAGAAAGAAAGAAAGACCACTAAATGCTGGAGAATGTTTATATTGCTCCCTAAAATATATACTCATTTTACATAAAAACAGACTGCTTTAGGAGAACCAAGGATTGAAGAAGTAACAACATAATATTTCTATTTGTATTGTATTTGACAGAGATGAGGTTTTTATAAATGAAAGATGAACATTCTGAAATATTACATTTGAATTCCATTAGTCAGTGGTGATATAAATATGACTTTTCAGTCCTATTTTCATCAAGAAAAAGTAGAGAATGTCATTAAAAAAATAAAACCTGGGAAAGTGGTCTACTTCCAACCTTTCTAAACTGGTTCACAGCTGATTGATTAGATTACATCCCTCTGTGGAAAAGGTCCTCGGAGGTCAGCAACACTGTTCTGCTGACTTAGCAGTTATATTTATTTTCTTCTGACAAGTCAGCTTTTGAAATGACCTAAAGCTAGTAGGACAATATGACCTGAGTGTTCCACTGCTACTGAGGTTAGAATGAACGGACAAAAGGCCGTCGGCTAATGAACGTGGTCTGGTTCATTGTGAGGTAAAGATGGCGTCCTGACACCTGGATATTTGTCCTAGCTGTTCTGAAAAGTTTTCTGTCCCTGGTCAATTGTGGTTTTTCAAAAGAGCAAATCAATATAGTCTTTATAATTGTATTAGTTATCTCTTGCTGCATAACAATAGAACCACAAGCTTAGAGGTGTAAATAAAACGATGCCTATGTGTGTGACCTCAGAGTTTCTGAGGGTGGGGAGTCTGGTCACGGCTTCATGGGCTCCTCTCTGTACGGTGTCACCAGGCTGCAATCAAGGTCAGCTGGGCTGGCGTCTCATCAGAGGCTGTGCCAGGAAAGGACCTGCTTCCAAGCACGTGAGGGTATTGGCCGCGTGCTGTTTCGGAGGTTGTAGGGCTGAGGGCTTCAGATTCTTGCTGGGTGTCTGCAGACGGCCACTCAGCTCCTTGCTCCATTGGGCAGCTTCCCACGTGGCAACTGGCTTCTTCCAGGCCAGCTGGGGAGCATGTCCTCACAAGATGGGTGGTGCCATCTGTGCATAATATTTACATACCTTCCGGCTCCTTTGCCATAAAGAGATTCAATTATTAGTCTTATGTGGTAGCTTGACTGGGACACAGGGTACCCAGGTAATTTGATTAAACAAGGTAATTTGGCCTCGTCCAATGTGTTGGAGGTTTAAACAGGACAAAAGCTGGGTGAGAATTCTTGTGCTGTCTGTTTTCCAGCTGGGACATTGGTCTTCTCCTGCCCTCAGATTGGAACATATGCTCTTGGCTGTCCTGGTTCTCAGGCCTTTGGACTCAGACTGGGAGTATGCCACCAACTTTCCTGAGTCTCAGCTTGCCAGCGGCAGATGGTGGGGCTTCTCAGCC
Organism: Rhinolophus hipposideros; assembly: GCF_964194185.1. Lineage (NCBI taxonomy): Eukaryota > Metazoa > Chordata > Mammalia > Chiroptera > Rhinolophidae > Rhinolophus > Rhinolophus hipposideros. The sequence continues at coordinate 96,955,721 of NC_138053.1, forward strand.
TCCATGACTGTGTAAGCCAGTTCCATATATATATATATATATATATCCTAATATAATAGATCCCAATATCCTATTGGATATATTCATGCCCTGGATTGATTCTGTTCTCTGGAGAACGCTGACTGCTCCAGGAGGGATCACACAAGACTGAACACCAAGAAGTGGGGATCACGGGACCACTGTCGATTCAGTCTGCCACAGTAACCCATCTTATACAGTTAGTAAATGTTACACTTACACATAGAAAAATGTCACTTTAAGAGAATAAGACGTGCCACCCCGGTGGCTCTGGTGGTTGGAGCACTGTGCTCCTTACGCCGAGGTTGCGAGTTCGATTCCCACATGGGCCAGAGAGCTGGGCCCTCTCCAGCTAAGACTGTGAACAATGGCTCTCCCTGTGGCTCTCCCTGGGCCGCTCTGCTGCCATGGGCTACCATGTGCTGCCAGGAGCGGCTGGTGGCCAACGTGAGTGGCCGGCAGCTGGCGAGAGCTGCCATGAGCTGCTGTGAGCTGGCGACCGACTGCCTCAGCCCCGGGGAGTGCAAGGCTCCTAATACCAGCATGGACCAGGGAGCTGTGTCCTACACAACTAGACTAAGAAACAACGGCTTGGCCTGGAGTTGGCGGGGAGGGAGAAGAAGCGGGGAAAAAAGAGCACAAGACAAGAAGGTGAAGGTACTTGTGGACTTAAAAAGGAAACAGTGCGCTAAGACCCTGAGACAGCGGAGTAGCTTTCTCATAACTGGGTGATTTCCATAGTATTTAGGTGCAGAGTTGAGAAGGCACCATACTGATACCTCCCAATCATGCAAATATTATCCTCTAACATGTGTTAAGCACATTCATGTGCCAGTGTCGCGGAACTTTCCAAATATTATTTCGCTTAATGCTGATGACTGTGCCAGGTGGCAGTGCCATTACAGCCTATTCCAGTCACGCACCACTTCATGATGGGGATGTGGTCTGAGAAGTGCGCTGGGCAATTTTGTTGTGTGCAGACGTCGGCATGCGTGTACACACAACTGGATGGTCCAGCCTAGTCTCCTGGACTATAAGCCTGTGCAGCCCGTTACTGTATAAAACTTGACAAGACTAAATCAAGCACAAGTGAAGACCGTGCGATTGACACTCAGCAGACACAAGATGAGTGAGAGTATGCACAGTGTAACAGGGCACACCATGTTACAGCAAACTTTTATAAGCAGAAAGAACACTCTACGATAATGATAAACAGGATAGGACAGTAAGCACATAAACCAGTAACATAGTCGTTTATTATTGTTATCCAGTGTCGTGTACTGTACTGTACATGGCTGTATGTGCTAGACTTCCATATGACTGGCAGCGTATTTGGTCTGTTTACACCAACGTCACCACAAACGCATAAGTAACACACTGTGCTACAACGTTAGGGTGGCTGTGATGTCACTAGGCGATAGGAATTTTTCAGCTCCATTATAATCTTATGAGGCCACCATCATACAGGGGGTCCTTCCTTGATGGAAACCTCACTCTGTGACACATGACAATATTATCCTTGTTTTGCAAAAGAGGAAACTGAGGCACAGGATTTAAGTGACTTTTTCAAGGTCTTGTGAGTAGGAAACGGTGGAGCCAGTGCTTTTGACTACTCTGTATGTCCTCCCACTCTGTGCTCAGCTGGGATTGGAGCCACGAGTGGGTTCCTGTAACAGAGAAATCTAGAGACGTCCTCTAATGAATGTTAATTCGTGCCCCTGAAACGCAGAATCCCTGCACAGGTTGGCACGTGATGGCAATCAGGACCAGGGATCTGGTGGAAGGAATGGGGTTGCACCAGCGCTGGGAGAGAGGCAGTTGGGCCCCAGCAAGGAATAGAGTAAGGTGGTGCGACCAGTGCTAGAAGCTGGGATGGCAGCACAGCAGGTGCCCGAGGACACCTGGAGATGAAGTGGCTCTGTTAGAAGGAGAGATCAGTGTTGTCCGTGTGACAAAAATTGCTAGTCAGAGACTTGCAGAACGAAAGCTCCAGCCGATGGCTGAGGCACGACGCATGGCGTCTTCTCTTGTGATGAATTTGGCTAAAGCCACTGACAGGTGTGGCCTCAGATGACCAGCATACCCGGGTCCTCAAGAAAAGAAGAAAAGAATGTGTTTATCTCCTATGCTGTCTCCTCATTTGCATCCATTTCATTCCCCTGCCCCTACCCCCCACCATGTTTCAAAATACAATTGAGTTTCTAAACTACAATTTAAATGTTTCAATTTTGTGAAAACTTGATTCAGATGAGTGTTTTAGAGATGGAAGTCCTTTGTCCAACCCCCAGCAGTGACTGCAAATCTCAGAGCATGGTTGCAAGCGAGCGACAGAGGTGGGCTTGATGTGCAGGAGCCCTTCCTCCCGCTGGGCCAGGGGAGGGACGCTGCTGCCTGACCGGCCTTCCCCACACGAGCTGACCCATTGGCTGTCCAGCTGTGATGCCAAGAGGACCCTACCAACAGTCAGGGAGTTCTAGAGATGGAATCAATGGGGCACCGTGGTCCAAACCGCAGTGCCTCGGAACCCAGAGCAGAATCCCCCAGATGCAGCAGAAATGGAAGTTGCTGGAGGAGTCTGATAAGGGACTCACCGTGATGAAACCTGTGCATGCTGCCAACAGAGAAGGCGACAGGGAAGGGGAGGCCACACCTGAGTCCCCAAGAGGCTAATGGTGGGGGAGGGCCTGGAGCATACACTGGTCAGCATCTGGACAAAGGTGGGCAGGGCTTGGCCACCACAATGGTCTGCGTGGAGGTTCAGACACCACTGAGGGTTGGAATCCTCTTACTCGGCCTTGTGCTTATTCTTGTCACGTTTTCCTACCAGCCATGACTTTAGCTACTTATCTGATTCTTGCCTGTCACTGTACCTGGGTAGGAGTGTCCCGTGTGCCCTCTGCCCCAGAACCTCTGACTGTGCTTGGCACACACCCAGTGCTTAGAAAATAGTGCTGAGTGCACCCCAGCCCAGATAAGTGTCCACTGAGGAGAACAAGGGCACAATACATTCTCTGTCTCGCTGGGTTTCAGCTTTGGCCAAGACAGTTGGAGGTATGGCCTTCCCACAGACAAACTGAACAGGTAGCAGACAGCAGGTGACTGAGGGCAGTAGGTTTCTGAGGGCAGAGTCTGGCTCTCAGGTGGTTTGGGCGAGAAGCAGGTAAAAGATGAAGAGAGACAGGGCCAAAGGCTACCAAGTCAGGTGGGGTTAAGCCTGAGGGTTCTGAGTAATGATGGAAACGGACGGTCTGGGCTGATGGAAAATCACCTGGGTTTCAAACAAATAAGGCAGCTGTCGATTGTGAGATGACTACTTGTGGAACACTGCCTGACTTCAACCCCTTCATGCTAAGCCGGCCCTTCCATCTGCCCTGCACAGTGTAACATTAAGGTATAACCAGGAGGCTGTGGTCAGAAAAAGGCCCGACATGTGACAGAGGACAAGCATGAGAAGCCTGCCCCTTCGAGCCCTGGGGATAGTGAAAGGAGGAAGGAGATGCTCTCTGGACCCTGGCGAAGGCGGGGGTAGGGCAAGGGTCAGGTGAACCTGGAGAGCAGAGTGTAAAAGGGCTTTTGGCCACTGCAGAGTACATGGAGTACAGAAGGCTGCGTGTGGGGAAACAGAAAGGTTCACAGGACTCCGCAGACACCAAGCGGCAGCTCAGAAGGAGCAGAGCTGTGCAGGGTGGCCAGGGTTCCCTGTGCTGGGTAACGAGCTGCGGGCTGGGTGTCTGGATGCCTCTGGTTCCCTGAGGACCTCACACCATGAGGGCGAGCTGTGGATGGGCAGAGTGTGCCAGGCGTCACTGGGCTTGCCCAGATAGAGTGGCTGGACCCAGGAGCAGCAGGGCTTTATCCGTGTGAGGCAGCCTCATGCCTGGGAGTGGGTGTCAGCACCAGGGTCCCACGCTGAATCCTAGCTGAGAGCTGGTGGCAGTGCTGGTGGGCGACACATGTTCAGAAGGGAGAAACAGTGGGCCCTTCCCAGGGACGTACAAAAAGGCTAGAGGGACTGGAATTAGCCTACACTACTGGATCTAAAGTCATGATTTATCTGGCACTCTGGGACTTCATCATCACCCAACGATACCCCCAGAGCTCACCCTTGGTGAAGCGTGTCAGGGCTGTGTCAACACTTAGAGAATACAGTCAAATAACAAAGCAGAGAGGCAGAATTGGGTGGGGTGGGTGGCAGACTGGCCCAGGCAGGTGCTTTAGCTTCTGCCAGTTGTTTCTAACCAAGATGGCCCTTGACAGGACACCCACCAGGCCACCGTGCACACCCACTAATTAGCTTCCAAGGAGACAGGGTTACAAGACTCTTCGGGGTCTGAAAACACAAGCCAGTTGTATTTGGCCACATACGAAACTTGAATGACCTCTAGCCAGAAGCGACACAGGCACACACTCGTCCATCCAGACTGTCCTCCCAAAAGCCCCGAATTTCGCTAGACCACTGGCCTATGTTGCCCCACCGAGGCTGACACTAAACCGTGGAGCTTTCCTGCTGTGGTTTTGTCATGTCAGTGAGCAGCAAGGCAGGAGCCATTTTTTTCATGTAACAAGTATGTTGTGAGCCCTGACTATGTCCCAGCTTCCCCACTAGGTCTCCGGGTGAATTGCAGCGGGAAGCCCAGTGTGGCTGCTGCTCTCCGGCAACCCAGGGCACGGGGCGAGGCTGTGGAGTGGGGGTAACGTGAGCCACGAAGGCCAGGCCGTCCTCACAGCTGCTCCCTGGCACCCCGCCTCCCGGGCCTGGTCAGCTTGTGTGAAGGGAACACTCAGCAGGTGAAGTCTACTGCTCATGCTAGCGTGCTGTTTAGGCAACAACTCAGGAAAATACAAGAGTTGAACGGCCATGAGATTTCTGTCTGGATGGGGATTTACCTGCAGAAAGTGGGAAGAACAGTTGACCCTCTGAACATTGAATGAGCTCATCTCCCGGCTGCTCTTATTTTACAATCTTTTTCCTCTTAGTAAATCAATGTTCTATGTAAATAAATAGGATATAACCATTTACTGTGTGAACAATGTAACATATTAACAATCAGCCTCCTGCTTTTGCTGAATTCGTATCTGACAGCCTCATGTACTGTCACTACCATGAGACGCTCTGCACGTGCTGCTCTGGTGGCTCAGGATGATTTGGGGAGGAATTCTAAGGCACATGGTAGAAAATAAAATAGAAAGTCCTCAGGTCCCTTTCCCTGTGATTTGGAAAGGATACATCTTTACAGGATGAGGCCACTTAGCTGTTGTGTTGTTTTTTTAATGAAAAAAATAGAGCTAAAATTTTGTTAATAAAGATTGTATTATTAGTTAATAATGTTTGCTTTTTCTGGTCAAACCAGTTTTTACTGTGCCTTAGAGAACCTCCACTGTGAGCAAACCTGTAGTTTGTAAAGTGTTTGAAGTAAATGTAACAATATTTGATTAAGGAAAGTAAATAAGTTATGACTTAGGAGAGTCACTGGGAAACTTTTCATAGTTTGGGGACTGCCAAATTGAGAATGAATTTTTATAGATTTCAACATGTAACATCAGAGTGCTATGAGAAAAAGCTGACTGATGCAGAAACCGGGGATCTCCTGGGTTATAAATCATTAAATGTCTGAATCATTACTTGACCAGCAAGTCTCTAGAAAGAACAAAGTAGGACAACTGTGCAGTAATAGTTTTTGTGTGTGTACTCCATTCTTTGTAGTGCCAAGTGCTGAAAATGGAACTATTTTTATTTATCCAAATCAAAAATGTATTTTCTTTTTAAATACAGCACTTTAAATCTACGTTATGTTTTGCCTGCCAATTTGAACTGGAATACCTTCTGGCATTATGGTCTATGGTCAGGGTGTGATAAACTGTTTTCAAGTCCTGTGGTATCGTATTTGTAATTCAGGATGCCATGCGATAAATACTTTTGAGCTTTGACAACGAAGGAATGTTTTCAGTAAGTTTACGTCCAGGGAAGACGAATGTTGAGACTTAATTTATAAAATTTGCAATGATATACTTATTAAATTCGCACTGTGAATGCTCTTCAAAGAACAAGCCAAAAAATTAAGAAATTCAGTCTTTGTTTGTAGTTAAGATTTCCTAAGCTTTAATAGAAATTCAGCTAAATTCAAACTTAGAGTGAAGAGGTTAGCAAAATGTTAGGATGTTCCTAGATGTACACCAACAGGGTTTTTTTTGCTGTTCATGATTAAATGGTGGTAGAAAAGTAAGACCATGAATTATTGCCCTTTAATTAGCATTAAATATTTGACAATTCCAAACAAAGGGAAGAGAGAGAGAATGAAAGAATACAAGAAGGAAAGGAAGGAAGGTGGGAAGGAAGAGAGAGAGAGAAAGAGAGAGAGAGAAGGGGCGGAGGGGAGGAAATTGCTAGTTTTCCCAAGGGGCCTGACGTTTTCCACGGCCCCTGTGATGTCTGTGTGAATATTTCAGTGGCTTCGTATCCTCACCAACACTTAGTATGTCCATGTTTAAGTTGCAGCCATTCTATATATGTGTGATGATATGTTTATGGTTTTAATTGGCATTTTCCTATTTGGCACAGGTACATCTACTTCAGTGAGGCGTCCGTTCCAATCTTTTGCTCATTTAAAAATATAGGCTTCAACTTCCACTCCCAAATATTTACCATGTCCACCCCTCCTCCCAACACTTTTCTGGTTCAGACAATCCTTTTCTCTGGGTTCCCTGCCTGTCTCCCTGCTTCTTAACCTGCCTCCTCCCCTCATCTTCCAGTACACGGGAGACATCATTCACTGTCTATGTCCCACGGGGTCATTCTCCTGCCCAGACTTCTCCAGGGAGCCCTGAATGACAGGCTCCTTCCATCCTCCTTCAGCTGCCACATGGGAACCTTCTCTGCGTGCTTCTCCCCTGTGTCTATCCCAGTCTCTTCCATTCCCTTCTTTCTTTTTCCCCCCACCAACATGGGACTAAGTGCAGTCCCAGGAAGCCGCCTTGCTCTTTCACTCCTCTGGCCTCTGCTGGTATGAATGGCCACCACCCAGGTTGTTATTCCCCAAATCCTATAACCTCTCTGAGCAGACTTGAGGGCCGTCTGTCATTTTCATTCCCCATCACGCAAACATCATATTGTATTTTCCTCGTACATCTATCTCCACACTAGGCCACAGCTCTACTGAGGACAAGCCTGCATTAGGCCTTTTACCCCCCTTGTCCATTTCAGTGCCTGGCCGCAGTGGACGCTCCGTAGATGTACTGCTTTCCTCCCTTGGGAGAAAGTGACACGGGATACAGAACCTATCCTGTTAAACTGCCTCATTCAGTTGGAGGACCTGACATGGAACCTCATGGTTCCTGAGCTCCTGTGCTGCCTCTGATCCCCCGCCCCACCTCCCCGCAAACAACAACCTTCACAGCAATGAGATGCCAGAGACCCTGGGCCCTAAGAACACGGGGCGCTTCGGGTGTCTGCGTGGAGCTCTCCATGGTGCTGGGAGCGGCCCTGTGCTCAGCCCTCTGCTTCCAGACACGCCTTCCTCACTGCCCATTCTCTCCTTTCCCCATTTACAAGGCCCTGGCTGCACTTTCTCACAATCTAGACTCCATGGCCCATTTCAGTACCCTTTCTTTAAAATTAAAATTTAAACAATACATAAAACTACAAAGCATAACAAAGCCACTCAGCATACGTAAATATTAATATTTGAAAAAAAAATTGCTTCAGATCTTAAACTAAACGAGAGAAAGAAGACAGCCATCACAGGATGCTGCGGTCGTCTAGAACCCCCTCCTCCTCTCCAGTCTCCTCTAGTCTGCAACGACAACCACACTCAGGGACTAAGGTACCCAGGCCGTACTTTTATCCTTTCACTACACATCTCCGTACATAGCACTGTCCTGGGTCTCCTCTCAAATCACAAACACTGTATTATCCTCCAGTGAACAGTTCTGCTGCTGTTTGCTTCCTTCCTACACTAGAAAAACAAATGGGCCTTCCTGTTCTGGTCTGAGCCTCATTTCCACGGTCACCTTCCACTGAAACTCTGATCCGCTTTTGTGGAGAGAACTGTCTGAAATCATCCAGGTGACAAAAGGATTGGAAAGAGCTTTTCTGGAACACCCATGAGGGAAATGTGTTTCACTCCCAGGGTGATCCTGTGTTTCTTGGTCTTTTAAAAATGTTTTTCTAGGATAGCCTTGATTTTACCTTCTACCTCTTCTACCAAATCACCAAATTCTTGTTTTCTAATTTCCTAGATTCATTATTCTTATATAATTTTGTACTGACAGCATCACATCATTTTGCGAGTGTAACAGCATGTTTTTTAAATTAGCTTTATTGAAATATAATGGACAATGAAGTGCATATATTTAAAGTATACAACTTGATGCATACAGCCATGAAACCATCACACGACCAACACAATGACCGTCAACCCCCAATGTTTCCTCAGGTCTTTCTGTAAACACCCCGGCCCCAGGCAAACTCTTCTCTGTACACCATCTGGATACACTTTTGTATCTGGCTGCTTGCAGGCAGCAGCATGGTTTTGGGATAGTCATGTCGGTGCTGGTATAGTTTACTCCTCTTCTAGTGCAGACTAGTAAGTATTCTTTGTGCGGATATAACGCTATCGGTTCAGTCATTTGCCTGTTGATGGATGATTGGATTGTTTCTAGTTTTGGGCCACTATAGATAAATCTGCTATAAATATTCACATAAAAGTGTTTGTTTAGACATATGCTCTCACATCTATGAGTAAAGTGTTTGGATCATATAGGAAGTGTGTGTTTGACTTGTTAAGAACATGTCACAGTGGTTTCCAAAATGGTGGTGCCATCTCACCTCTCCAACAGAAGTGTGAGAGGGCCCATGTCCTTGCCACACCTCGGTCATTCTTTTCTTTTTTTTTTTTAATTTTTATTGAAAAACAACTAAATTTCATCTGTGGAAGTCTTTTTTTTTTTTTTTTTTTTTTGAGCATTCACTTTTTCCGGAAAAGATTTTGCTGATTTCCTGTTAGTGTGTATGTGTGTGTGTGTGCGTGTGTGTGTTATCCTGGCTGCTGGCATTTGGGGGAGTGGACTGGGTGAAGGAGGCTACATATCCACCATTCAGTGTGCAGATTGTCATGTAATCAGCCTATTTTTAGACCCAAGACTCTTCTCCATGTCAGGGTACTGGGAGTCCTTTGTCAGTCTGCCAGGCTCCCGGTCTCTGTACCTGCAGTGAGTGCTGTGTGTTGAGGGGAGAGTGTCCCCCTGACTTCTGCCCCTTTGCAAACTAAGATTATACTCTTCAGCTTCTTCTCCAATCCTCCATGCACTTCCCATTGAAATGACCATGTTTCATGGGAAGCCCTATATAAAGAATGAATCATGAAAGAGAAATGCAATCCAAAGTGTTGGTCATTCTTTTTGTCATGCTGAGAGATGGGCAGTGGTTCTCACAGTTTGATTGGCAGTTCCCTAATGACTAAAGATGGTAAGTGTCTATGCACACACTACTTGTCCTTCATATGTATTCTTGGTGATGCATCTGTTCAAATCTTTTGCCCATGAAAAATTGTTTTAAAAGATTTGATTACTGAAATTCTTGAGTTCTTTATACATATTTGGATACAAAACCTTTATATGTGACTTGTAAATCTACGTCACTAGTCCATCCCTTCATTGCTGACTCCGGTGCACGATGGCCCAGTTTGTTCACTCACCTCTTGATGCCAACTCTCCCTGACATTATGATTTTTAAACATTTCCCTTTTGCTCCTGGAATGGTGTTTTCTCCACAGGCACTCATTCTTATTTCAACAGGTAGACTTTCTTAAGTATCCAGTGATTCTTGATCACTGTTTCACATTTTTTAAAAAAGCACCAGGAAAGCTTGAGTAGGAGCCTGAACGGGTGGGGGGGGGAGGGGAAGTCTGTGGCTCCTCGGCTGGCTCCCGTGCAGCAGGACGCAGGGAGCTAACAATTGTGTTGGAGGGTCCTTAAAGATCGAAGTGTGGAGAAATGCTTTTTCTTTCCTTTCTAGAATGCCAACATCTAGTTGCTCTGGTTCTCCCCAAATTCCTCATTTTTATTTATGAGAGCCCTCCCCCACCTCTTCTGCCCCCCCCACCTTTCCTTTCCTTGGGAATGGGTATATAGCTGACTTCTGAGCTTTATGTGTTGTTTGCAAAAGCAGGAACGGAGGGGACCCTCTTATCTGTGCTATGTAGACTTCCAGTTGGCCATAGTTTGAGGTGCACATTTCACTTCTCCCTTCTGTCAGCCCTGGCATTTAGGACCTGCTGTCTCAGCAGGGCACAGTATGGGCTCTCCATCATCACAGCTCCTCTTGTCCCCATTCCTACATACACTGTGGTTTGCTGCGATGACTCGCTCTCATTCTCTTTACAGGCCATTCCCTCCTACACCTCCCAATTCCTTTGCAGTGATTGTAGCGGTGCTCAGGATAGGGAGGAGGAGTAAACACATACGAGGTCAGACAATTAAGTTTGTGAACTCATCTTAGTAAAAGTGCTACATATCTCATTGCTAAGTATCACTAAGGTCACCTTCAAAGTACTCCCCTTGGGAAGTACCGAAGCTGGCACCTAGTCCATCCTTCAAAGCAATTCTGGAACTCTTTTTTCTGGAATAGCCATTAGAGCTGTCTTCATATTACCTTTGATGTCATGTCCTGAATGTCATCAAAACGTCTTCCTTTCAATATTTCCTTTATCTTTGGGTAAAGAAAGAAGTCATTGGGGGCCAGATCAGGTGAGTAGGGAGGGTGTTCCAATACAGTTATTTGTTTACTGGCTAAAAACCCCCTCAGAGACAGTGCCGTGTGAGCTGGTGCGTTGTCGTGATGCAAGAGCCATGAATTGCTGGTGAAAAGTTCAGGTCATTGAACTTTTTCATGCAGCCTTTTCAGCACTTCCAAATAGGAAACTTGGTTAACTATTTGTCCAGTTGGTACAAATTCATAATGAATGATCCCTCTGATATAAAAAAGGGATAGCAACATCATTGCCACTAATTCACGAACGTAATTATCAGACCTCATATGTTCAGGTCATCCTACTGAACTGGGAACTTTCAAATGTACTCCTAAAAAACATGAAAACTATTCTTAGTGTTGCATTAAAAAACAACAACAACAAAAAGGAAATCTCCTTTCCAAATCACTACAGGAAGTAAACAAAGGAAGTTGCAAACAAACAATAAGAACAGAAAACATGAGACAGAATATTTCAGTATCACAATTAGTGTGACAACTTAAGCTAACTTATTAAACAGCAAAGTCTATTTATTATGTTGATAAAGACAAAACAGATGACATTTAAAAACTTGGAATGACAGGATAGGAAAAGAAATACCAGATGAATTTTACCAACAAAAAACGCAGTATGGCAATATACTTATCAAAGTAGAATTCAAAGAAAGAAAGAATTCAGCAGGAAGATTGTCTTATAATGATAACAGGTACAGACTACATGGTGGAAAGTTTTGCAAAACAGCATTAAAACATAAAGCAAGGTGGCGGCCCGGTGGCTCAGGCGATTGGAGCTCCGTGCTCCTAACTCCGAAGGCTGCTGGTTCGATTCCCACATGGGCCAGTGGGCTCTCAACAACAAGGTTGCCAGTTCGATTCCTTGACTCCCTCAAAGGATGGTGGGCAGCATCCAACAATGGCCACTGGACCTGGAGCTGAGCTGCGCCCTCCACAACGAAGATCGAAAGGACAACAGCTTGACTTGGAAAAAATCCTGGAAGTACACACTGTTCCCCAATAAAGTCCTGTTCCCCTTCCCCAATAAAATCTTTAAAAAACAAACAACAACAAAAAAAATAAAGCAAACACTATTAGAAATATAAGAAAAATTTGACAGAAGAAAAATAAGATTGTAAAGAATTTTAACAATGTAATTAATGTTTGAATTAATAAACTATTGAATAAAGAGCATAAACTTTAAAAAAAAAACAATGATCTTGTTATTATTGTAAAAGGCTAGAGGCTACAAAGGGAAACTCAAAATCCACAAAGGAGAAATTTCATATAAATGATCTCTATCCACACATGCGAAAAAGAACAAAAAAACCTTTCAATAAAATCCCCAAGTGGTTGAAAAGTTAAAAGCATCATTCCAAACAGCAATTAGTTTCCTAAAAATATTTAGATCAAAGCAAACCTAAGAAGTACAGCTGGAGACTGTTTAGAATTATAATGTTAGGAACATTATTAAATGGAGGAAACGTAGTGAGTTTTATTTAGCAGAAACACGCAGCCTTAAAAGCTAAAAGTATGTTGCCACAAAGTGCATAAAGCACTCCTTTTAAGCAGTTATGAACACAGTATCTCCCCCAAATCAGAATAGTGAAAATAAAGTAAAAGGAAATATCATTAAACTAGGAAATACAGAGGAAATCACCATAATAAAACTTAGTTTACAGTAAAACAAAAGAAATAAACTTTGAAAATGTCTAATGAAAAAATAACTCACAAGATTAGAACGTTAGCGTGGACGTTGGCAAACCCTTTCCCATTTCTCATCTGTATGGAGCACATTTGAAAACCTCAAGAGACGTAGATGATTTTTTTTTAAAGAAATAATCCCAATGGCTGAAGTAGAAGACAGACCAATAACCACGTAAGAAAATAAAAGAATGCTCAAACTCACGAAACGTATTCCTGTTAAAAATCACACAGGAATCTTGATGATCACCTCTATCACCCAATATAGTTCTCGAATTTCTTGCTAATATAAAGAGAAAACAACAACAAAAGCAACAGCTTCAGATGCTGTAAAAGAAGAACTCAAGATGTTTGCAAATGATATGACTGCAGAGCTAGAGAACCTAAGAAGGACACAAGGAAAAGTCGGCATCTACAACTTCAGGAGCACGGCTGGCTGTGAGCAATGTAGAAACCTCAACAGCTTTGATTTGGCCTAGTTGTAAACATAGGTGGGTACACAGCCTGGTGCACGATAAACAAAGTATCCGGTATCTGAAAATAACCGTGGCAGAAACGCACAAGATTTACATGAAGAACATTGCAGGGCTGCACCGCAGTACGAACAGTGGATGTTCTGAAACGGTAATGCAGGTTTCAGGGCTAACCACGTGACTGTCTGAACCGCCAGAGGAAACAGGGTCAAAAGAACAAGGAATGAAGACTGACAGAAAGGACTGGGCTTTTAACAGTAACTTTATTCGTGTCCTTAATTAGCGTGATTGGTACAACGGCTGAGGAGTCACCCAGCCAGGAGGAAACGGCGGGCACTGACAAGACTGGATCCCTCCCACGTCAATCACCCACCCGGTGCCTGCTGGGAAAGCAGGGGCGGAGCACCGGACTTCCGGGCCCGGCCGGGCGGGACCGCAGCTCCGCGGAGGAGTCGGGCCTCCCGGGCCGCGCGGCCCAAGTCAGTCAGGACGGCCCGGCCTCTTGCGTTTTCCGGAGGAGGTCCGAAATATGTACTGCTCTTTATTGCTGTTTGAAGTGAGCATTTGGTCAGAAGAAGGGCCAAAGTTCGTTGAATAACATTTCCCCGCGAAAACACTTTTAGCGAAAACGACGCACGGTTGCATCAAGAAGTCTTCTGTGCCACGCCCTGCGGGGCTGCACCAGCCCACTGAGAATACAGGGTGTGCACGCAAGCTCTGAGGGAGGAGCCCTGCGTGGGGGGCGCGCCGGGGAGCGTGGGCCCCACGGACAGCACTGGGGCGACGCTGGAGGCCTCCTGCCCGGGCACGTCAGCGCGCGCGGTCTCCCACGTGCGCGCGGTCTCCCACGTGCGCGGGCTCCCACGTGCGCGCGGTCTCCCACGTGCGCGCGGTCTCCCACGTGCGCCCGGTCTCCCACGTGCCCGGTCTCCCACGTGCGCGGGCTCCCACGTGCCCGGTCTCCCACGTGCCCGGTCTCCCACGTGCCCGGTCTCCCACGTGCGCGGTCTCCCACGTGCGCGGTCTCCCACGTGCCCGGTCTCCCACGTGCCCGGTCTCCCACGTGCGCGCGGTCTCCCACGTGCGCGGGCTCCCACGTGCCTGGTCTCCCACGTGCGCGGTCTCCCACGTGCCCGGTCTCCCACGTGCCCGGTCTCCCACGTGCGCTTCTCCGGTTTCCACCTCTGCAGACGCGGCGCCGGCCAAGAGAACCGTCGGAGCCTCCCACGGCTCCACACCCCGCAGGTCGGTCCTGCCCGGCTTCGCTCCGCAACACCCGGCGGTGAGTGGGGCTGCACTGCTGCCGCTGCCTCGCGGACCTTTCCAGGGCGTCCAAAGTACGGAGTTCTGTTGCAAGATGCCGTTTTCCAATACTGTGAAGTACTTTAAAAAAAGCCTTTAAAAATTCTAGTTCTGCTTAGAAGGAAAAAAGGAAGAAAAGGCATCTCAGACCAGAGAACCCTGGAGACTGACGGCAAGTGACTGGAGAGGCAGGGTGCGGTGGGGGTGGGATTGCCGCTGAAAGGGGGGCCCATCCTTTTGGGGGGACGAAGGAGTCTGGTCCTGATGAATGCCCAGAGCCCTGCCCTGCCAGTGCGGTCACCTGAGGAGCCAGGCCGGAGCAGCCACCAGCTGCCTGTCATCCAGGCCTCACCTGGGCCGCCCGCGTCTCCTTTCTCTACCCCGTGCTCTCCGCCTACACAGGACCCACAGAACCATGATTTTCCCCGAGTCCACGGCCATACTGTGGGTACCCCCGGCCTCTCCGACCCAGCAGGATGAGACGGACTTTGGAGAGAGATCACACGTCCCCGGGGGCAGGGGACATCACCCTTGACCTTGAACCAATTGTTGTAGGGGTTGTACAAGGGGTAGTGGAAGGTTTTGGTCCATGGAGGCCATCGAAGACGGCACCTACATTCCGGTCTTGTGTACACTTCGCTGTATAGAACCCGAGCTGAGTCCCAAATCAGAGAGATGGAGTGCGGCAATTACCCAGAGTTCCAGAGCCCTGCCCTGCTGGCCGTGCGCCACTTCAACCTGCATTGACTAGTTTGTTATTTATTAGATTGCTTGCAAATGTGCTAGGAAAACAATTCCTAGAGCAAACCTTGGAAAAGATAAAAATTACTGAGAAATAATGCATTTCTATAATCCCTAGAGAAACATCATCTAAAAACTTGAAGTTGAACATAATTCCATTGACAATGGACCTAAAACAAAAATGGAATTAGAGTTTTTCTGGACTTTGGATAATCTTCAAACTTCTCAAGGTACCACCTAAAATAAGAAAAAAAGGACATTAAAAAAAGAAATAATTTTGTCACTAAACATTTAACAGATGCTAACAAAATGGACAAATTTTTTTATGACAAAGGAATACAGAGTATTTAAAAGTAGTAATGCAAACTTTGCCATTTCAGATACACAGTTTGATTTGGGCTATATCATGAAGAATTAAATATATCTGATTATAAAGCATGATTCACCAGAAGTGACCCATGTTATTCATCTTTATACTGGCAAGGAAAATCACTGACGTGTGACCAAGATGTGACCAGCCTGGGGGAAGCTATCTGTCCACACCCCAGAAGCATGCAGACTGGGGGTGGGGGGGGCTAGGAGAGCTTCTGGTGGCTCTGACAGTTCCCTCCAGTCCCCAGGAGAGAACTACCATGGAAAGGGCACCCAACCTGGTGACTCTCAGACAGACTTGGGAAAATGCAACACGGGGCCGACCATAATTTGGCCCAGCACTCGAGATAAACAGATATTTTCCATTTTGATATAAATTATAGCAATAAAGGCACACTTGCTTGTTTTGGGGAACAGGTAGTTGGAAAGGATGGAAACTAAGTGGATGGAGTAAAACTTTTAAATAATTTGACTAGATGAAGAAACTGGCAGAAGAAAAGGAGTTCCCATAAGCACAAAAGAATGCCAAACATTAAAAATCACAACTATAATAGCTATTTGTTAATAGGGCAGAAATATGACAACAGCACTCTGAAAGCGAATCAGCCAAGTCCTGTTGATTTTAGATTTTGGAGGAGTTTAGCGCTGTCACCCAGAGACACAGACTCCTAACAGACTGCCCCGTCTATTTTCAGATGCTGTTCTGTATACCCACAGGACATGTAAGGAAAAAAGTGCAGAGAAGCTGGCCAGTGGGCTTAGTGCTTTTCCAGAGCAGCAACAGGCTGCAGACAGTATTGTCCAGGGCAGACCGTGTGCACGGATGGCAGCAGTGCAAAGCCTGCTGACGTGCAAATACAGAGCTCAGGTACGAGTGGTTTTCACAGGCCTGCGCGGCCAATCGTCTGAACGTGTCTCCCCAGGTTCACGTTAAAAACCTAAGGCCCAAGCGGGTGGTGTAAGTAGGCGGGGCCTTTGGGAAGTGATGAGATCATGACGGTGGAGCCCATGAGGGGACGGGTGCCCGGATAAAAGGGGCCCAGCGAGCTCCTTGTTTCTTCTACCATGTGAGGACACTGCGAGGAGGGACTTCTGCGACCAAGAAGAGCCTTCACCAGAACTCGAGGATGTTTATGAGCTGTACCGTGATCTCGGGACTCACAGCCTCTGAACTGTCAGAAATGTTTGCTGTTCAGAAGGCCCCCAGGTCATGGTGTTCTTGTTCTAGCAGCCTGAGTGGCCGAAGGCAGCCCACTGGCGTGCAGACCACAGACCGCCAGCAAGTTTCTGAGAGCTTCCCCTAGACACTGCCCACTCGGGAGGACGTGCTGGCCTTGCACGCCCGAATCTCCTGCGGACATTCAACGTGACCATCGCATCTAGAGTCCAGCAGCGTCAATTCAAAGAGGCACAGAACAGGAGCTGCCGTGTGCCTGGGGATGCCTGACAGCTGGGTCGCTCCTCGGGTACCTGTGTGGTTTCGTGCTTGTTTAGCCCAAGTACGTGCGAACTGGGATTCAGCCACTCAAGTTAACATTAGCATTTCAAAAATCTAACCTAAAAGTCGGTACAGTCAGGTGAGAGCACCAGCTGAAAGTGCTACAGGTGTTTTAAAACTTACTGGTGATGCTGCCGTGCTCTGGAGAGCAAAACACAAAAGGTGAAGAGAGCGAAAGCGCCGCCTTGGACGGACCAGCTGGCCAGGCCGTAGCCGCACCACTCCACGACTTCTCCGAAGTAGTTGGCCGCACTCACGTATTCAAACAAGCCTCCTAGAGGAAAGCACAGAGTGGCAGTGCTCAGATGACAAAGGGGACGAATGCTGCCCCTAGCAGCCAGTGAAGACCTCCCTGGAGCACAGACCTGCAACGGGGAAAACCCCACTTCTAAAGAATTGTCATCAATGAAACGCATGCAACATGACTTGTTTTGCTATTTTAGATCAGTTTCTGGTACTAACTACATACCTGTATTAATACCTATCCATTTATCTGAATATAAAGTGCTACAGTTTTCATACACTTTCATATATTGCTTCACTAGTTAATGGGCCAAACTGAGAACACCTGGGCAAGGACAGAGACCACAGAATAACAATTAATGAACTAGCTTAGGTAAGATGGACCTGCACAGAGCTCTAGACCAAAAATTGAAAAAAAAAATTCATTTTCAAGGACAGATTCATTCATTCATTCATTCACTCATCAAACCTTCAAAAAGGAAGATTCATCAGGTCTACATAATGGGCCAGACCATGGTCCAAGCACTTGGGATGCGCCACGGATAAGGCACCCCTTCTCACCGCAACCCCCCACCCATATCTGGAACAGTAAACCCAAGAGTAAAAGTACCCCAGGAAAACCCAGGGTACAGCAGAGGGTGTGGGGTGCTGTGAGGAGCAGAGCAGGGCAACAGGCCTGGAAGGCCAGTGGGGGGGAGGGAGGTCCTGATCACAGACAGCAGCTGGGCAGGTGAGGTGTGGTCCAGGCATTTGGCAGAAGGAAGGCCCTGAGGCCAGAGAGCAGAGCTGCGCACTCTGCGGGCCAGCCCCAGGCTGGCGGTTGAAGCAAATTGAGAATCGGAGGATTTTGGTCCTTCGTTCATTGTGTTGCTGTTCACCTGGTATGGTTTCCCAGCAGCCGCGTGGAAGGGTTCAAACTGATCACAGCTGTGCACGTTCCAGCTCCACTGAAAATTTAGTTTCATGTACTGAATTTTTTTATTTTAGAAGCTCTATTGGTGTCTACCTCATATTTGCTTAGTCCTTTTTATAGTCTATCAGTCTTTGACTCATAATTTCAATGCCTTTTAACTTTTCTAAACATTTAAGTATCACTTTATAATGTTTCTATTAACTCTAAGATCTCAGGTCTCTCTCGTTTAGTTGTGCTGTTACTCTTGGTGCCGGATTTCCTCACCAGCTCAGCAACTTTCAAGTGTGGCTCTTATTACCTGGCACATGGTCCAGGTTAGGCTGAGGCCTAAGCTGAAGGCAGGTCCCTTTGGGGGATCGGGATGTATGCTGGCCGAGGCGTGTAGGTACCACCCTCCTAGGACTACATGGTCCTAATTCACGGCTTGTTCATGAGGTTTGTCAGACCATCTAAGTGGTAGGAGTTTGGGCTACAAACCAGCGTGAGGACAGCTAGTGGCTACAGATTCTTACAAATGTGCTCTAGATGCTGGCACTCACTCAGATTTTGCCCTCTGACTAATGACTTCTTTTCCTGGCATCACATTGATACACTTAAAAAGATTTTTAAAAATATTCACCCAACATTGTTCATTTTCAGAGGGAGGGTCAGTCAAGGTACCTGTTCTATAATATTGCTGGAAATGAAGTACTGGACACCCGTGCAAACCATGAATTCTTCCTCACATGCTCTTTCCAAACATTTAACAAGAGTTTCCTTTTTGCTTAATAACCATTCAGTTGGCCAGAACTGGTTCTTTTATCATTCTAATAAAAAAATAATCACAGTGACTGCTCTCAACAGCAGTGACTCACATTGCACACTACACTTTAGTTATTAGATCTGGTATCGCACAATGCTCTTTTAGAATACAGTCTCCATTTTCAGTACATACCCCTCGGTATTTTGTACCCAGTCTCCCCTGGCTTCCTGAGATTCCTTAGGATGTAATCTGAGTGGATGTTTATCAGCATGCCTACCAACCACAGGACAAAACCTGAAGGAAAAAATACACAAGAGCATTATGTTCATAAACTACAAAATTTATGAGCCTACGCCTGAGTGAGCGTCACCACTGTGACCCTTCATATCACTAGTATTAGTGCAACATATTAGCCATAATTGATAGTAAACATCATTATGATAAATACTGTCCGTTATTTAGACAGATAATTCATAAGCCCTGTTCTCAGGTATGCTCAAGACGGCTTGGTTTTTCTTATTAATAAATGAGGTGACCCATTCAAAATACTTTGACCTGCCGGCCTATGTTTTTAGCATGACTGGTATGATTAGAAATATGAGTTATGACTGGCACATGGCTCCTCAGCCCACAAGACTGACTTACCGTCACAACAACTTCAGGGTGTGAAGCATGATGCCCCTTCTCCCGGGAAGGAGGGCAGAGAGGTGACAGGCCAGGGTGTGTTCCATTATGACCAGTTGCACGCAGGCTGCTGGAGGGGTGTTGGTCCCCCCCTTTCTTTGTAGCCTCGGTTGAACATTTCATGCACATCCATGGTTTCTCCACCTTATTCTAGGCTCACTCGTTACTCTGCATTCCCAGGTCTCTCCATTCGCCTCAGCTCCCAACAAAATCTCCCACTGCCATTACCCAGCTCTCCCGAGACACCCCATAGCTTCCCGAATGTTTTTCCTCCCATTTGTAGAAGACTTCAGAGAGTTTTCATCACTTGAAAGAGACTTATTAGTATCCCATCAATTAATTCCAACAAGAAAAGCCAAAACGCCAAAATAGTGTTTTATGAAAGAAATAAGTTGAGTTGATAAAAAGAGCTAACTGAGACACTTAACAAATCTGAAAAGCAGACAGTGTTTAATGACAGCTTCCCATTCAACATCAAAGAAACGTTCACTTGGAATATTGTTATTAAACACTCTCCAATTTTCCCAGTGGCATTACGTATCTTTTCAGTCAGAACAGGGACACGTAAAGCTGGTGTCTGGTAAGGGTTCTGAGATCTGTTCTTTCTGATTTTACCACTGGAAGCATCTTTCTAAACAGTTCATACCAAGTTTTACAATGTGTTTTATAAGTCACTTATTGGACCCATAACTGTATAGTTAATTTGCTACCTTTTTTGTATTTCACTATGTTCCCTGTAGGTGATGTGGCCTCCAATTTGAGATTCCAGAAAGAGCCATGTTTTCAAAATCCATGCTTACTTTATTTTTCTTCTAAGGGACAAGCTCCCTTCACTGGCTAGATGGGCAAGAAAACGTATCTGTGCTCGTCTAAGCTAAACATTTAATTCCATTTTGGGGATCTTAAAGTCTTTGCATAAAATCTTTTAGGTGAATGACTTTTACTTCTCTGGAAAACTTTTTGTTAGGATATTATCATCACTATTTGCTTAGCTCTTCATGGTAACTGTTGTAAATATAATTAATTATTCATGTAATTTCATGTTTGCCTCCTTAAAAAAACTATAAACTCTATGACACAAATACAATACAAAGAAAGTAACCTAGTTTGTTTCCTAATTGGCCAGTGTTTTCATTTTTGATTCCTTCTGTTCCATTGCAGAGAAGCCAAGAGGTTCATATACAATTTATTGGCACCTTAAATTTTATGCCAGCTTCCAAGGTAGGTGACAAAAGTACCCCAACAATTTATCACAGAAACACCTCCTATGAGAATCACAAACACTAAAACCTTTCCTTGTTTTTTAGATGAAAAAGTCCCCTTCCTCTGACCTTTCCTCGCCCATTTGTGGGGACCAGTGTGGCCAGCCAGATTAAACCCCTGCTCTGCTACTTACTCAGTTTAGATTCTGGGCCAGCTGCTTAACCCTCTGACCTTCCCTTTCTCCTGCGAAAGGGTCCTTTCTGCCCTTGTCAGGACCTTGGGGAAGCATAAGGCACATGCACAGCTCCTGGCTGGCCGCCAAGCCTGTTCTTTCTCCTTCCAATGGTTGGGACAGAAGAGAATCGGGTAAGGAAGCAGGGAAATCAAGGAGATATTTGGGGGCAGTGTGAAAAGTAAATCATTTTGTCTAGTGTTTCGGGGAGGCATGGATGTGTGGAGCTGGGAAAAAGTCCTGAACAGCTTTCTCAGCCATCCTTCTTTGAGAGCTGAGGAAGCAGATCCCACGTCACAATTCTCAGGCGTGACCAGGGCAATGCCCTGGGAATAAAGTTTTAATTCACAGAAAAAAAATATGACTGAGAAAATGTAAAACTGCTTTGTTGGCAACCAAGTATTACACAAATGTTAGTTTTCTCTACTATTATACATCGATACAGAAAAAAAACCAAATGAAACGTAAGGCTACTTTATGGAGCCAAGGGCAAAGGGCTGTGGGACAGCTGGAAAATGTGCGGGACAATTTGATGCCCCTCAGTGCATGGCCATGGGGCAAGTCCCATCTGCATGTGCTTGAATTTCTGAAGACCAGGAGGATAAACTACATAAATACACAGAAGAATTTTCCTTGTAGACAAGGAAATGGCCCCAAGATCAAGTATTTTTCATGTTCTTGCAAATATTTTTGATGGCTGATGTTTGATTTTCATTTTTGTTCAGAACTTGGTTATAATTAGAACTTGAAAATATAACTTTACGTTGATAAAAATTTCAAATACTTCACAAATGTAAATGTTTACTCCATTTAGTACGATCATAAACGTTTAATGGCCTTGTGGGAAGATGACCCAATGCAACCTTTTCTCACCTTCCAGAAGAAACTGTAGGAGGTGTGGGACTCTCTTAGACTACATGGCCAGTCAGTGCCCAAGTCGCCTGAATCTTAAGTGGCTGCTCATTCTGTGGGGACTGTGGCGATTTGGGGGCGTGTGTTAAGAACCGGTATTTGTACTTTCAGTGTCTAGGCAGGTGAAGGTGCTGGGCTCCTGTGTCCTCTCCCGCTGCTGGACCACCCTGGGGCAGCCTGACTCCCACCAGCCGCCCCACAGCTAAGGCACGGACCCTCAGAAACTGTTCTCTCCAGAAGTGTGGGCTTTTTCAAACTGGAAAGGACTGGAAGGTGAAAAATGAAGTGATTAGAATGGTGGAGCGTGTCACTAGGACCTCCTCACCTGTTAGGAATCGGGGGTCAGTGACCCAGTCGTCATCATACACTGCATATTGGCTTAAGTATCTGCTTTGCAAATAGCCATTATAGGTACAGAATGCGAATGCCAGTACACATGCGAACACTGGCGTCGGCTTTCCTCCTCGGATCAGAAATGGGAAAATCAAGGACCTTAGGAAACAAGAAGCAGAAACAAATTAAAAACAACAACAATAAAGAATATCATTCCTGGGGGCGGCCGGATGGCTCTGTTGGTTAGAGCGGGAGCTCTCAACAACAAGGTTACCGGTTCAATTCCCACCTGGGATGGTGGGCTGTGCCCCAGGCAACTAAGATTGAAGGACAACAACCTGGAGCTGATGGGCCTTGGAGAAACACACTGTTCCCCAGTATTCCCCAATAAAATTTAAAAAAAAAGAATATTATTCCTACAATCCTATTTTAAGTGTCTTGGGGTTTTAATCTTGCTTTTGTGTACATAAGTCATTCTCTGTAACACTCACACTTACTTATTTACTATATCCCTTAAAAGCAGAATTTCTAGACAAAGAATTAACCATGTTTCAACAACGTATACCATAGTGCAAAAACCCAGGATTCTCATTATGCAGAACGTGAAACAGACACACTGAGTTAGAGAAAACTGAAGCTTCGAGAGGCTTGCAGAATCTCCACTACGCTGAAACTTATACTCGTTCTAGTCTGACCAGTACAATTTGGGGGACACCATTTTATCATCCATTAACAAGGTCCCCAGCTACCTGCACAGCAGACATTTTGCACACACTCCACCGAAGATGGGATTAAGACTCAGAACAGTCAGATCACCTGCTCAAAGCCACAGGGCTAGTGAGTGGCTGAGTGTCAGTGTAAATCGGGGGAATTGGAAGACCATGTTCTTCTGTTATATCACACTGGCTTAGGTCCACGCTACTGAAGGTTTACAGAAAGAAAATGTAAGAATGAGAAACTAGAAACTTATGAAGAAAAGATGCAAAATTTTATTTTGTATTAGAGATTTCTCTTTCAAGTCAGTGCAGACACAGTACTTTACAGAGGCGACATCACTACCTACCCTACAGACTTGAAGGCGATAAGAAACTATTATCAACAACTTTATGCCAATAAATTTGACAAGCTGGATGAATAGACAAAAATCTTTAAAAGACACAGGTGACCAAAACTGACCCAAAAACAAATCGACAGTTTCAACAGCTGTTAATGAAAGAAATTATGCAATTCTAGAAAAAGCAAAACTAGAGTCAAGGGAGGGGATTAACTGCAAAGAGGCACAGGGATGTTTAAGGGGATACAACTGTTCTGTATCTTGATTGTGACGACGACCCATATGCAATCATCAAAACTGATCAAACCATACAATTCAAATGAGTGAATTTTATTTTATGTAAATGATACCTTAAAACAAGGGAGAAACGTAAAGGCTGATTATTTGTTTCCATTCTGCGCCCCCATTCCAGGGAGAAAACATAATGAATTACCAGCAGGAATGGCGACGGCGTGACAGCAGTCACATGACATTGGCTGTGCGTCACGGCCTTCTTTCTCCACAGCCTCACTCGGCTCCTCGGGAGACATTCACATGAGTCAGAAGCGTTTTCAGGGTTCTCATCCTGTTTAGGCCAGTTCCCCCAAAGAGGACCTTGTACAGGTCTAGGGTGAAGCACCAGTGGGGTATTAGGCATCCACTGAACCACGACGCATGCCATCAGTGAGGCACTTACTCGCCTAGAAGCCACTGAAAAACAACAGGGGATCTCAGCCACCTCTCTCTGCATCTCACAAACATGGTGCACGGCTGGGCAGATGGTTGGTACAGTGCGCTGGCATCTGGGATGCAGGCTCACTGCAGAAGCTTGCACCGAACAGCAGGATTCGGTCTTGGTTAGGAGAAGCACGTGTGGCCTAGACCAAGGTGGGCTGCCTTAAAAACAGGCTGACATTGTGACTTGTGACGAGGTGCTGTCGTCAAGGTGTTGTTTCTCCCTGTCCTTGCTTCTTAGTCAGGGCCCAGGGCTCGAGTTATGCCAGAGGACACAGTCATCTCTGAAACAGTGGGGTGTCACTCCATTCCTGAGTGTAGACTCCAGCAGCACCAAGAGTAGGCAGCCTCATTTCTGAAGTAAGCCTAGGGGATTCTCCAGCCATGGGGAAGTAGGAAAGGGACCACAGGATGAGAACTTTTAGAGAAAACTTCCCTGGCAGTGAAGGTCTCGAGAAATTTTCCAGGAGGTAAATTGTAGCATAGAGCTGGGGAAGTGTTAGAATTCCGAGTTTGAAGAAATACAGAAAAAAAGAACAGGAAATAAGAATTGTGGGAGAGGCCAGAGCTGGACTTGGTTTAGAAAGAGGCCTGATAAACTGTAGAGAACGCAGTTCATAAGCTATTCGGACTGCTGACCTGAACAAGATCATGCTAAATTCAACAAAGGATAATAGGAATGCAGGGTCAAAAAGGGGAGGATTAAATCTAGGGAGCTTGAAATACACGGAGCAGATACTAAACGAAAATGGTTTCAGGAGATCTGGGCTCGATGGCACACGTGTCTGAATTATAGATGAATGAAGTGTTAAAGAAGCAACTCTGAAGAAACATTCTGCAAATGTGGCAGGTATTTCCCTGCAGGAGAATCATGTACTATGGCAAAATTTTGACAGACATCTCCCAATTCAGTTTCAGGTTCAGAGCTGAATTCTGAACGACCAGCAAACACTGGCTGGCACCTTGCAAAGGTGAAACTCAAACCTCTCATGTTTCCCTCACACCCCTTTCCTCCTCTGTCGCTGATGTTCCATACCTGTTCTAGCAACAGGAGTCTAATCAGGTGTCAGCACATCCAGCCCACCACCTGTTTTTGTAGAGCCTGGGCGCTAACAATGGTTTTTATATTTTTAAACGGTGGGTTGTAGATGGGAAAACATCCAGCCTAAGAAAAAACCTATGAGAGTTTATTTGAGCCAAACGGATGACAATTGCCTGGAAGCAAAGTCTCAACGGATTGAGAAATGCTTGGCAAAATGGCGGTTTGCAGCTTATGTTAGACACAGAATCAAAGGAGGAGGGTTACATGAAATCTATTGGTGGTAGATTAAGGGGCTGGGAGAAAGCAAAGTGGGGAAGTCTCTGGGACTGGCTAAAAGTAAATTGGAGAGACAGGTATTTCTTTCAGAGAGGTGGGTACGGGATAGTTATCAGTTCACTTTTTACAGCACATAGAGGTGGTAATCAGGGGACAAGAATAACGATGAGGGATTTTGTAGTTTCATGCTCTGGTCTGGAAAAAAGGGGTTATTGACATTCCCAGGATGTTATCTTATATGCAAAAAGATAACAGACAGGTTCACTTACAGTAAAAACTGACCTTTGTCAAGAAAGCTACAGGCTAAGGATATGACTTCCTGCCATGGCCCACCTTAATTAGGAACTTTTATGTTCAGAACGCCATCTCATGTGGTTATTTTCAGGCTCCTGAGCTTGTCAGGTTTCATATGTGGCCCCTTGTCCCTCCACAAGGTAAAAAAAAAAAAAAAAAAAATCAAAACACTATTTTACGACACATGAAAATCATATGAAATTCAAGTTTCAGTGTCCATAAATGGAGTCGTATTGGAACATGGCCCGGTCATCCGTTTACATATTGTCTGGGGGGCACTGCAGTGACCCCTGCAGACTTACGTGGCTGTGACAGGGCCTGTCGTTGGCAATCTAAGCCCTCTGCGTGGCTGCCCGGTACGGCAAACCGCTGTGCTGCAGTGTTCTGCGTGCCATGCATGTCCTTGCATGACTCAGTCCAAATTATTTTCATATCAACGATACTGGTTGTGTCAAGACAAGAGCCCTGAACTTGTCATGTTTTGAAGGCACAGTGGAGTTTGGGGACTTTTGTTACTGCATTAGAGGGTGAAGTAATGACACAAGAGCTGTGCCAAAGTCAGCATTTCCACCTATGCGCTCATCACAATACCCCCAACTCATAGGACAGCAAAGGTCAGAAAAATGAAGAGAACTGAAAACAAAATCTTATCAGGGAATTTCTTTCCAAAAGAAATGCAAATGAGGCCCCAACCACAGGCAGTTACCAAGTGGCTCATTTATTAGGCAAGCAAGGAAAGCCACACACCACTGGGAAGGAAGTTCCTTAGCAGCAGCAGCTAAAGGAATATGTCTAGGGGACAGAAACTTGTTGAACACGATGAGCCTTTCCTGTCAGAGCAGCTCCTTTAGAAACTGGGACACCAGGGGCAACGCCCAGTCAATTAACGAGGCAGAAGATGGAGTCAGCAGTCTTCCCCGGCTCTTGCTGGGCCCAAGATGTCACTGACATTGCTTAGTTGTTTATATGAAGGGTCAGTGCCAAGGTAGATGTGACTGAGGAATGAGGGTCTCTGAATCGTCTTCGTGGAACTAGAAATAAGAGGATTCCCAAAGAAGTTGCGGAAAGTCGAGTTCAGTACAACCCACAGTGGAATCTGCTAAGATGTTATAACGGATGGTGGTAAAATGTGTGGGACACAAAAATAGACCCATTACAAACTGACAAAACTTGTGGAGATGTAAGGTGTTTGGAGCTATTCCCTATACCATCGGGCACTTTGCACAATTTCCTGCCTGTGCCTGAACCGATTCTGGCAATAGTGAACTTGACATTCCCTCTAGACTTAACCCTATTTTGAACTCAGAGCTGAGACTAAAATTTTTCTTAATGAGAAAAATTGCCCTCAACCACTATTATTGAGTTTTGTAAGGCTTTGGGAATTAGCTTTTGCTGCAGACTTGATGTTTCTTAGTGAATTCAAGCCAAAACTATAAGGGGAAATACCACTTCATGTCTAAAACTCATATGGTGCAAAAGTCATTTCAACAACAGCTGACATTGTTTGAATCTCCGGTGACGTGGAACAGCTTTCTATGCTGTTAGAGTGGGTGAGGGCTCCACCCTCTCATAAATTTGCAGTGGAGATAATTTCTAAGCTCAAACTTAGAAACTCAGTTTTTTTGAACCTTGATTTCCACATTTCAAAAACCATTTCACAATAATTGTGGAGTTGCGACCTAATCTTCAATTGGAAGATAGAAATTTACAAAGTAATGACACTCTAACAGGCAAATATCGAGAAGAATCTAACAGAATTCCATAGATGCCTTTTAAGCAATGGATATGCTCAACTGAAATCATAAACTGGGGACGGGTAGCATTATTTGGCAGTGCCTACCCGTGTGAAGACATTCTCCAAGATAAAATCTCACTGCAGAGCAGCGCGAAGAGGTGAACACTTAACGATGGATTTCGGTCAAAGGAATACGAACTGTGAAGCCCAAGTAGGTGAAATGTTACCCCCCACCAAAAGGAGAAGTCCATCCTTCTCACTACACCTGTGCTACAAAAACCGCACTGAAGTATTACATTTTGAAGTTTGTCAATAAAAATTTTGTGCAAATTTGTTTTCTCCTTTGTGGTAAATAGCTATGCAGTAATCCCCTATTTTGTCTGTTGGCCCCCAAAGCTTACAGTGGAAACTATCCGGACCTTTCCAAAAAAAGTTGCCAATCCCTGGTCTAGATTAACACAGTACTATTATTCTGGAAACATCGCTTTGCCTTCCGTAGAAAGTGTCCCTGCTCGAGCCACCAGACGTGGGTTGCAGGCAGCCGCTGTGCTCCGGGGACTTCGTGTTCCGGGTGGGATGGACGCTGCATCCGTGTCCCCAGCTACGGCATGGAAGGAGCCGTAGTCACTTCCGCTCCAGCATATGCCCTGGAGGAACCTGAAAAAGGCATTCACGAAGGACTTCAGGAGAAGACAGACTTCTCTTGGGTCTTTTGGGAATGTCAGAAGTGGTCGTGACCCAACATAGCCTCAGAAAGGATGACGCAGACTTCTTCTGTTGCTCTCTGATCTCTGCCCTGGAAGTGGACAGCAGTGAGTGACCCTGAGGTCCATGGGCCTGGCCACAGACCCAAAAAGGTCAGGGGAGCAGGCCGGCTTGGGCAATGCTGAGCTCCAGGAGGAGGAGGTCTCCTCCCTCACCCTGCCCTGCGCCAAGGCTGAGCACCACCAGGTGGGCCAAGCACCCTGGCTCTGAGGACACAGGAGCCCAGGTCTTCAGTAGCCAGACGTCCAGATGCAGCGCACCTTCCAGAGGGGAGCGCCCTACTCCCGCGAGGCATCTTTGGGTGCTTTCTCCTCTCGAGTTATTCCCATTAGCTTTATTTATTTTCCTTGGAAATCCATGCAGCTGTTGTCAGAAAGGTTTCCCTTTGACTTGGGCCAATTAGGAACCTAATTAGAATGGGGAGGAGAGACTGCCTTCTGGGCATGACTGTTATCTGAGCTTTCATTTCATAGAAGCAGATTAAGGATTGCAGTGGAAGCCAGGTAGTTTCTCATGGTGAAGGCTCACCTAGGGACACGGGACCAGGCTCAGACGTAAGGAACGTGGCATGTCTGCTGGACAGATATCCGCAGCACCTATCATGACCCAGGGCTCGGGGTCCAGGCTATCCCAGTTACAGCAGGTCCAAATATTCAAAAGGCTTTTCTCACAGGTGGTCTCACCCAAACTCACAATCACCCTTCCATCTAGGAACTGTGGGAAATGAGCATTACCCATCTTTGAGAAAGGGAATTAAGTCAGAAGTTGAAAACCCCTTAAAATGAAAATCACTTGGAGAGTAACTACGAGGCACTTGGACTTAAAAATACTTTATTTGGGCAATGTGTTATAAATCCACTTTCTGTGGCCAGTGAGCTGAAGGATACAAATGAGTCAGGTCCTAGGAAGCTCCACAGCTGGTACCTAAGTCCTGGTACCTATGACATTCCATTGATGAGTTTTCTGGCTCATCAGAGTGGGGCTGGGACTGAAAACCCACCATTTTCCCACTTTATTTTCTTTCTGTTCCACATAAAGAAACAGATTTGCTTTTAACCAAGTGGTTTCATTCCCTGTGGAAACTTGCATATCTTTGTGTCTGCACGGCAACGGTAAACGTGGGACAGGTTTGACGACGGGGTGAGCCAAGGGCGTTCAGAAGCCAGAATCTCTGTGGACCTTCCCTGGCCAAGGGCAGTCTGCTGCCTGTTTGCTTTGTCTGTCTTCACGAGCTGAGGCACAGCATGGAAGTGCTTCTCATAGTTCCTTATCATGTTTCCAGTAATTGCTAATCCTGAACAACACGGATTGTTGTGACACTTCAACAATCCTATGGAACAGATTATCCTATGGAACAGATTAGGACCTGGAGGCTCAGAGGAACACGGTAGCTTGGGTGAAGGAGACTGACACTTGGAAACAATGGGCTTGAAGGTACACCTTCCCAGGTGTACCACCCACTACATCTTGAGGACTGGGAGAAAAGTAGGACCGGGGCCAGGCTGGCACTGCCTAACACTCCATGGCATATTAAATATTCGTCAGAAGTCCTTTTTATTACATGTAGAAACTAAGCCAGAAAAATATTATGTTAAGTGACAAAAGTGGGATATAAGATTTTCATGTGTTTATGTGTATATATCCTTACTGCTTAGGAATAAAATGATCAAAAAGTTATTAAGAACAGTGAAAGAGATGGGAATGATGAACCAAAATATTGTCAGTGTTATCTCTAAGTGATGGAATTACATGTGATTTTTATTTTCTTCCCCGAATTTCTGTGCATTTTCTAAGTTTTCTACAATGAGCCTGTACCTCAACTGCAGGTTTGTTCGCATGCACTGTTGACAAGTATTTTAAGTCCTGGTACCTATGACATTCAAAATAGACCAGGTGAACAAGAGGGAGAAATGGGATTGCTGGGGCTGAAGGCCTGACGTTGCTTATTGGAAGGGCTCAGAGAGAATCAGGCAAAATTAATAAACAAGCAAACACACAGTATCTATGGGTAATTTTCTGAATTCTAAGGGGGTAAAGTATTGTATAAGCATCCAGGAAGAAAAATGAGTCACCAGAAAAAATAAAAGTCACTAACCTGGCCCACGTGTCAATTCGCAGAGCAGTGGTACCAGGGCTCTGAGCTGCCACCCCACTCTCGTAGCAGTGGATTTCTGCCTGCTTGAAACCATCTCGCTGGTGGACAACCACCGTGCCCACCTACCACAGGTGATCTGCTCAAAGGGGAAAGACTCAGGGAAGGCATGACCTTCAGAGGTCAAAATGCAGCCAACCGCTTGTAATAACTATTCTTGAAACATTTAAAGTCAGATTTCATGTTTCACATCTGCTTAAATCCCACAGTACACTACAAGAATTATCTCTTGATACGTTTACCTAACAAACTGGAATAGGTATTAACACCCCAGATTCCTTGCAGTGACAAATAGGGCATTCACTGAGCACAGGATTTCACTCTCAAAATAAAAGCAACCAGACATCATTTCCCAGGACAACCTACAACGTCGCACCCCCACGTTTGGGGAAAATAAAATATCTAATTTGATGATTTGGGAGTAATTTTGCTAATACCAGATTTAATTATTTTTAAATGATTATAACCAAGAGTGGTTGTAAATTTAATAACTGACTTTATGACATTTTTCTCAACAATTTCAGATCACTAAAATCCACAGCACTTTCTAGATCTGGGGCAGTTCCTTTTACTTGTTGTTCCTTCTATACAAGACTTTTTTGCAGTGATGACCAAACTGTGCAGACCCCAATAAAGCCACGTACTTAAAAATGCACCTTGTGCTTTCAAGGCAAGGTTAGGGTCTCAATGAATATTTCACTGTCAATCTATACTTTTGCATTTCTTTCTCAGATTACTTGAATCCACAAAGCAAGGGTCAAGGATTCTGTGTGCCCCTCACCCCGTCCAGGTCTCTGCTGTTTTTAGGGTTACACATGCCACCTTTGAAAGTGAGGCTGGGTCAGGATCTGAGGGGTCATTAACAGAACTACGCATGAGAAACAATGCACATGAAGCCCTCGAGGTTCTCTGGCATCATAATCAGAGGAAATGGCAGAATCGAGATCCTGCCAGGTCATGCATGTGGCTGAGCACAGACCTTGTGACGGGTGTCAGGAAGAGGAGACCTCTTCGGTTTTTAAGTCTGTAATCTGGGGGCCATTCAATCCCCTCCTTCTGTGGCCCCCAACTAAGTCATGGTAAAGATGGTGACACTGCGTGCTCCCGTGGGACTTAGTTGTTTGTCACGTATTAAAAACAGTCCCACATATGTCCTTCGCCATCCACCAGGAACTGCTCAGAGCCCTGGCGTGTCTCTCCCACAGCGGTCCCCTCTTGTCCTTCATCAGGTCTCCCTGCCCTCCCTGGTCTTCTGCCAAAAAGCTCCTGCAGACTCCCCACAATCTGTCTCACTCTCCTTGACTCCTTAGAGCATACCTTGTCTCTGTACCGCCAGTAGTGAATACAGTGCAGGTACATGAATCAATCCTTAGTAAACATCTACAGCATGAATACATACACATGTCCAGTTTTCCCCTCTACTATAAGCAAATACCCCTTCCCACTGACCCTGGGAAGCCCTCCATCTGTCTTCAGTCCTCTCCTGTCCCTCAAGAGGCTACACCTCACCCAGAGCAGGGCCTGGCCTCCCTCCTCAGAGCTCAGCACAGGGCCTGCAGATACCCGCCAAACTCTGGGAGCTGCCACCCACACGGCCTGCTCAGCATCCCTGGAGCGTGTCCCCTGGCACGTGCTTCTCCTGCGGCCAGCCCCATTCGGGCACCTGTCACCTGCAGTGCCCTGACAAATGAGGGACTCTATAAATGTCTCCCAGCTCAGCGGCATGGCTTCTAACAAGTGCTAATGCTGCTGGCGCTTCTGTTCTCTTCCAAGTGCTTGCTCACTTAGGTCAGATGACCGTTTAATAAATTAGTTGCTTGGGTAGAATGGAAAATGTGTAATTTGGACATCGTCAATGTCCCCAAACCACACAGGCTATGTGTATGGTAAAATGTGCAACTTAAAAAACAAACAGAATAGCCCAGCAGTTTAAAAAACTACACCTGACCCAGTAGAGCCTCAGGGGCAGTTTCTAAAGCTACTGGTCTAGGCACTGGGGGCTGTCATCCCAGCAATCCCTATTCTGAGGGCCTTGCGTAACACACCTGAAAGTTGGGTGTACGGGCCTCGTCTGTATATGATGATCTATTCAAGTTCTATCACTTTAGCCGGGACTTTGCCCTTTGGGAGGCTGTATTTATTCTCTGATTCTTCCATTACAGTGAGCCTAGAAACAAACATGATGCCTTCAGTTCAAAAGCTTCTGCTCCAGGCTTTCAAACAACACACTGTAAAGTACTCCCTTCCTTTCCAATGCCATATCTTCAAAATTCTTTATCACCACTCAAGGCTGCAGGAGCCTGCATGAATGACACACAGAGTATGTATATGGACATACAAAATGGTATTATTTAACGTGTATTGAGCATTCAGACTTCCCAATACCTTGCAAGCATTTCACGGAGTAGTCTTTGTTTAATGCCAATCCCACAGGCTGGCACCATCACTGTGTCTGTTTCATAGCTGTGCCTGCAGAGCAGCTTGGTAACTTATCTCAGGTCCCCAGTGATGGGGCTAAGATAACACCTGGCAATCCGACTCCAGAGCTTGCTTTTAGCCACTAGAGAAACAGACAAACACAGGTTCTGGTATATGTATGGAGAAAGGTATATAGAATCGAGGGTTCTGCTGATACTCAAATTGCAGTCGTGCTCAAATCCATTGAAAAAGAATGGGACAACAACTTTGCTTAAGGGAACACTCTCGGAGCATTGGGAGCACGGGGCTCAGAAGCTTTGTTAAACACTGACTCTGCCTGTTTGAAGTCCCTGCATAGAAGCAGATGAGGACACAGGGCACCCAGGACTTCCGCGTCCTGATAACCGCCTGGAGGAGAGGCTTAGAGACAGGCAGGCAGACACACACAAACCCACTCACGCTTACTTCTTCCTACCTCTCTATGCAGTGGGTGTTGTCAGGTGGGCCTCAGAATCAGAGCGGTCCAGCAACCTGCCCATACTCAGAGGATAGGTGGACCCAGCTCTCCAGGTTGCAGAGACCATCCTTTGGAACTGCGCAGCCTTGTAAAATTTTAATTTCCAGCTTTTGTTCAGCCATTTGGTTTAGCTGTGCAGAAGCTGAAGCCTTATGACCTGGAGAGAGCCCCAACTTAAAGGAAGAACTTGACGATATCAGATACAGCCTTTTAAAATTCTTCACAAAACGCAAAAACCTTGGAAGTCATCTTTAAGACTTCAGATGTGTTCCAAGACATTGCTTGGAAAGCCAGTCCTGGGCTCCCTGCCTAATGTGGAGGCGAAAGCCCCAGAAGGGAGCTATTCCTACCCATGAGGATTGTAAAGGGGGACTCGCCAAGTTCTTTCAGGAAGGCGGCTTTCCAGGCGATCGCCGGGCCAGGAGAAAACAGCCCCACCCACAGTAAAGATGCCCAACTGGAAAGGGTAGAAAAGGAGCCAGATATGATCGCCTAGGGGGGTTCCCTTTGGCCAGAGACACTCTGGTGTTGGACAAAGCCCAGGATTATTATATGGCGAGCAGTTTCTAGGTCCAAGTTTTACAAACAAAACAAAACAAAACAGAACAGAACAACCCCCCCAAACCTTTTCTATTACCCCCTGTACATCCTCTAAAGCCTTCCTCACTTTTCCAGACTGATTTTTGTTTAGAAGCTAACTCCGTGCGCCAGGGGACAGAGGGAAGCGCCCAGGGTGCAGAGGGAACCGCCGGGGCCTGGGGGTGGGGGTCCCGCAGGGAGAGGGGCCCTGGGGCTGGGAGCGCAGAGCGACAGCACCCGGGACAGCCGGGGAGAGGGGCGCCGGGGAGGAGGAGGGGGCGACAAAGGAGGGGCCCCGAGGGAGGGCGAGAGCGGGGGAGGCGCCGCACAGGGGGCCGGGCCGGGGTCGCCGGCGGTTACCGTTGCGTGTAGTGGACGACAAACATGGCCAGGAGGATGCGGTTGGGCCAGCGGCGCAGTCGCTCGGCGGCCGTGGCGACGCTCACGAGGAGCGGCACGGCCAGCGAGGGCAGCTCCTGCACGGCCCAGGCGGTGGGCGCCGCCAGGCTCCGGGCCGAGCGCCGCGCCGCGTAGCGCCCGTAGGGCGAGCCCCGCCGCGTGAGCAGCACGTAGCACAGGACGCCCAGGGCGCCCTGCAGGTAGGCGAACGCGTCCAGCAGCCGCCGCTCGGCCAGCTCCATCGCGGAGGACGGCGGGCGCGCTCCATGGCCCGGCGGCCGCGGCGGGGCACATATAGGGTGGCGGCGAGGGGGCGGGAAGCACGGTTACCTGGGGCCGGAGCCGACGGCCGCCGCCCGGGCTGCGGGCTGCACACCTGCAGCGGCGCGGAGGCGGCCGCTGCGCCGGGGCCGCGGGTTGGACCAGTCAGCGGCGCGCGCGCCGGGCGCTCGGGGCGGAGCCGGAGGCGGGTCCGCGGGCCTCCCCGCCCCACCCCCGCCGCCGGAGCCCCGCCCCCGGGCCCGCGCGCTCGGCGCTGTGCGAACGCGCCGCTTCCGGCTGTCCGCTCGGCTGCCTGAGGTCGCGCGGGAAGCGCTGGGAGCCGGCGCGGAGACGCTCTTCGGGCTGCGCTGGGAAGCCGCTCGCCCCCTCGGGCTGTCAGCGGATGCCGTCGCTCGTTGTTTTCGGGCGGTACGGGTGGCGGCGCTTTCGGCTTCCTTCTTGAAGGCGCCGCGGGCCCGGGAGCAGCGCAGGCGCAGACCCGCCGGGGCCTCGCGCCGCAGCCCGGAAGTGCGCGGCCCGCGGTGGCGGCGCGGTGTGTGCGGGCCGTGTGCACGGCCACGTGGGCCATGGGGCGGCGGGCGCGGGGCCGGCGCCTCCAGCAGCAGCAGCGGCAGCGGCAGCGGCCGGAGGGGGCGGCGGACGGCGCCGCGGGGAAGGGCGACGGGGCGGTAAGAGCCGGACGCGGGCGGGCGGGCGCCCCGCGCGGCCTCTCCTGCCCCGAGGCCCGGCGCGGGGAGGGGGCGGTTCCCCGGACCCTGCGCAGCTGCCCCTCCTCGTTCTCAGGGCTGGGAAGGCGGGTACCCCGAGATCGTGAAGGAGAACAAG
The DNA here is from genome assembly GCF_964194185.1 of Rhinolophus hipposideros. NCBI lineage: Eukaryota > Metazoa > Chordata > Mammalia > Chiroptera > Rhinolophidae > Rhinolophus > Rhinolophus hipposideros. The sequence continues at coordinate 96,990,881 of NC_138053.1, forward strand.
CTCTTCGAGCGCTACTACCAGGAGCTGAAGGTCGTGCCCGAGGGCGAGTGGGGCCAGTTCATGGACGCGCTCCGGGAGCCGCTCCCGGCCACGCTGAGAATCACTGGTTACAAAAGGTGGGGGCCGTGCCCGCGTCCCCTGGGGAGGTGGGGTGGGGGCGCCCCGGGGAAAATCTAAGCTCGCCGTGGGCCGCGGAGAAGTGCGGCCGCGCTCGGTCGGGAAGCGCGGCGCGTCCGCCGCGTGGGTCCCGGGTCTGGAGGCGTCGAGGGAGCGGCGCGCGGGGCCCCGGGGACGTGCGGGCGCGGAGCAGGCCGACCCCGCTGCTCGGGAGCTGGGGAAGCGCACCCTTCGGAACTCGGGAGCGTTGAAGGCGGTCCCCAGCTTTTGTGACGCTGCTAGTCTTTTCTCTCGTTTTAAATGTTTGTGGTTACACCTTTCCAAGACGAACTGCAAGTGAAAATGGAACGGTAGGGATATGTAGGAGGGAAGGAATGCAGTTCGTATTGCATTTAGTTGATCAGCTTTTAGCAGGGAAACAACGAGGATTGTTTAAGTTTCGAAGGAGTAAAAAGGCAGCAATTAAAGAATGTCTTCTCTCCGTGCAAAGATAGTTTGAAACTTGCTTATTTTTTAATAGCCACGCCAAAGAGATTCTCCACTGCTTAAAGAACAAGTATTTCAAGGAGTTAGAGGACCTAGAGGTGGATGGTCAGAAAGTGGAAGTCCCACAACCCCTGAGCTGGTAGGTACAACAAGGCTTCGTGCTGTTGGATGCTTCTTTGGGATTTTAACAGCATTCTGTATGATTTGGGTTCCTGATACTCAGCGTTTTCCATTGTCAGTGACAGCTGCGTAATAGTCTGATTGTGTAAACATTTATTCAATCAGATTCACTTACCAGGTATGGGATACCCATGAATTTCCCAGCAGCAAGTAAAGTGGAAACGTACCAAGGTATCTGATGATTTTCTGTATTCCTCAAAATGCAGAAATAGATCATATTTTGTTCTTAAGCTTTTGATACATAGTGGAATAAAATTCAGGAAAGTGTTTGTGGGAACCCTGTTTTGTAGGAGTATTAAGTATAGGACTTACAACTTGGGCAGATTTCACTTTTTCTTTTTCCTAGACTCAGAACTCGAAGAAATTATCCTAAAGACTTCTTATAAAAGTGTTATTTTGACAGTTGTTTGTGGAGAACACCTAATTGTCATTCTGTGTGTTCTTTTTAATGTCTGGATTGAAGATGATTTCTCATAGATGTTGTATGTATTTACAGAGCTTGATTTTTCCTTAATAATGTTTGAGGTGTAAAGGTGTCAGTGGAGGTTTTAATTGATCCTCAAAGACACAATAATTTTCCAAATAGGACTTTAAAGACTCAGGAACTAAATTTGAATTACATTGCTGAAAAATTAAATGTAGTTCTTTGAGATTATTTTTCATGTTAGAAATCTACAAAGATTTTAAACGTTTGTTGGTTTAAAAAAACTTTTTTAAGCTATATAAGAAACATTTTTTTATTCATTTTAACAGTCAGTTTTATCTGAAAGTTCTTAGGTATATTTTTCCTAAGATTGATAGCTTACAAAATGTTAGTTACTTAGAGTAGAATTTTAGTCTTGTTAGGATAAATTTACATATTTAGCTGTTAGAAATTTCGCTCTAAGGCACATAGGGAAATATTCACTCAAGTTATATCTAGACAGCTTGTGTGGATTTGAAAAATGAAAATTCAGCTACTTATAATAAATTATGATGTGCAGAATTCAAATTATTGATGTTGGTGATTTTGGCAGGGTGATAACTCACGTGATTGTCTGTCATTACTCGCAGACAATTCAGGGTTGCTAGAATTATATAAAATTAGGTGTTTAGCTATTTAACCTGGTAAAGATTGCAAGGGGAGAGCAGATTTTGTGGAATATTATTGGTGCAAAGGTAATTGCAGTTTTTGCAATTTTTGACCTTTTAAACTGCAGTTACTTTTACACCAACCTAATAATAACAACTAAAGCCAAATTTGAGGTCACCCCTACCATTTCACCTCTAATAAGGCCAAAGGGAGTATTTAAAACTAAAATCTTTCTTAATTGCCAGGTAAGTGTGATTGTATTCTGTTTTTATACTGGGGGTGCCCCCAAAAATGTACACAAGTGGACACTTTGGTCAACGTTGCTCAAGCAGTCGTTCACCATAATCAGAAGTGTCTGGACGCTGATGGGAACCACTCTGAGCACCTCTTGTAATTGCAGAAGTCAAACGTGACTTGTATTCATCTTTTGTTATCAGTATAAAGTATTACAACTTTAATAGTTTTTTTCCTTTCTTAAAATGTGTATACATTTTTTTGGCACCCTCTGTATTTTTGAAACAGGTTAAATATTGAAGAAGCAACCAGGCATAAGAAATAGAACCAAAGCACTTGGGACATTTGGAGGTTGACTGAACAGATTCAGCCAGTTTAACTTTTGTCATTTGGTACAGAGAACTTTTCAGATGTATCTCGTGTCATACCTGTTGAGCAGTGTCTTAAAATCTTAACTTCTGTGGTGGTTTCTGTCAAATAATTATTGAAAATTTTCAAAGCAGTCAAATGTATCATTTCCACACTTTCTGGTTTCATTTTCATGGCTGTGAACTCAGCTGCAGTTTGACATGGAAACATTGTGACCTTGCATTGTTAAATTGAGCTTATTAAAACACCTATGATTTAATAATTGCTACAACTGAAGATTTTTATCACCTGAGTGCTGTGTTATATGCTTACTAGGCTTTGGGTTAATTGAGAATGGCTCTGTGTGTCATATCAGTGTACTGATCTGTGTAATTGGTGATCAGTTGACTGGAGCAAGACAGGTTTAAAAAAACACGCATTTCCTGATCAGTGACGTCATCATTTATAGCAAGTTGAAATACAGTCACAGAAGTGGCAGAAGATGTTTCATTCTTAGGTCTGTATAAATAACAACCTAGGAGCTCAAATTAATGCATTGGCAGTTTCCGAGGGTATTTGACATATAAAACATTTCAGTACATTATTGAACTGGTTTGTTTTAGAAATAGCGAAAAATGTAGTAAGATTGTAGTCAAATACTAGTCACACATTCTGATACCTCCCCTACCACGATGTTTTGATTCCACGTGATCTGCACTCGAAGAAATTTGTTATCTGACGTCTTTTTTTCGATGACCTCAAACACTGTTAACTGACCATCCATACTGAAGAGCAGAGGAGTATCCACTTTTTCTTCGGACCTTGAGCATTCCTTGTGGTTTTACAGTGATACCATGCGCGTGTGTCTCCTGAGACCTCCCAGGCTCCCCTGTTTCCGCCTGGGCCATGATACAGTGCAATCACGCTCCGTACGGCCCGGGGACATCCTGCAGGGTTGGCCGACTGGCCTGGAGACGGTCGTGGATGAATAAGTGGAAGAAAATACGTGTCTCTTGGTGTGTGACCTGGGTCAGCAAGAAGTTAAGAGCTCTTTCATGCATATGACCCATAGATGTCTTCTTTCTTTGGTCAGGTATCCTGAAGAACTTGCCTGGCACACAAATTTAAGTCGAAAAATCTTGAGAAAGTCTCCACAGTTGGAAAAGTTTCACCAGTTTCTGGTTAGCGAAACCGAATCTGTAAGTAGAGTTCTTTAGATTTGTTGGTTTGCTTAAAGCTTTAAGTGCACATTAGTATCAGAGTTATAGTTGAACCATACTTGTCACTGGGAGTGATCCAGGAAAGGCACCTTGAAGTGTATGTGCCACTTTAATGTGTGATTGTTTATATAGCTGTTCCTTGTTGGGCGGGCTAATGAATTTAATGGAGAATACCATCACAGTTGTCAGCCTGAGTGTTTCTGGCTACTCCTGGGTTTGGGTGGCTACAGAACTGGGGCACCCACAGCACCCTGCTCCATAGCCTGCCATTCAGGAGACGACCGCTTTCTTCTTAGGTGCACAGTGCAGCTGCTTGTCCGACCGAGAAAGTAATATGGTTTTATGGCTGTGTTACTTTCCTAACAGGGAGACTTTTAAACTTGTTATCGTTTCTATTTTTTCTTGTTTCTGTATTCCACCTTTGCCTAAACAAACAAACAAATAAACATACATACAAAAAAACACCTAAATGGGGTGGGTTTGGTTCTCCTAAAACAACACCGTCTTCCCCCTCTGGGTTTCTTCCCATCCCAGATTCTGACGTACAGTGAACCTTCATCATTATGATCACTGCACTTTTTACCTTTAGCATCAGACTTTTACCAACAAAATAGCTGTTTTCTCACGCAATACATGAAGTTTGGCTGTTGTAAGCTTTGCTGTTTCCTTTGTATTCTTTGGAATTTTTAATAGGCTCACATTTAAAATCATAATTTCCTACTATTATCTAATCTCTTTCTAGCCAAGGAAACCTGTGTGTCAACAGATGCTAATTCTTTTTTCAGTCTAATGTCCCCACGTGACAGAATTAACGTGCCTCGCATGTTTCCTTCTGAAGCCACAACCGAGTTAGAAACCGTCCCCTCACCCAGTTCTGACCTTGACCCACAGCTCTTTCTTGCCATGGCAGCTGCCTGTCCATTTAGGTAACCTGGTAAACTGAGCTCCTGTTTGCCTTGCTTTCCAACCCTCCGCCCACCCCTCACCCCAAAAGTTAGGAATAAACAGCGAGTGCTGCCACATTCCTGGTTCTATACTTGGACCAATACAGGGAAGGGTTCCCTCACTCAGCTTCAATCGAGATGCAAAGTCAGATAAAGATCAACAAACTGTTGGAGAGCAAGTCAGGTTCACAGAGCAGCGGGTTTATGGGGAGTGGAATGATACACACATCAGGGTACCTTGTGAAGAGCCAGATTTTGGTGGCTTCCAAAGGTGGAGGAGATGGGAGTTTCGCGTCCATAGCGTATATCGCAGGGAACCAGTCTCATTTTTGATGAGAAGTCAAGCAGATAAGATACTGTTTGGGTTGTTCAAAGCTGTCTGCAAACCCGCTTCAGGACATGTTTATGAATCAGTACTAACTGCCGGGATGTGTGGGTCAAGGGCCGGATGTCCCCATCGCAGTCCAATGCTTAATGGAAAACGTGGATGAAAACAAGACAGGCTATCAGAATCACATGTGTAACCCAAAGCATAGAACCAGTGTGCCCAGTGAAGCAGTCAGGATTCAGCCTTCACACGCTCTTTGCTGGCCCGAAACCTATCAGATGAAAGCTAGCAGGTGTGAACGTACAGCCTGTGTTTAGGTTCTGACAGTCAGGTGCACAAGTGATGGCTATTCACGAACCAAGGACCGGGCTGTAATGGAGCGGAAGCCTGGGAGCTGATGTTTTATAGCCATTCCCCCACCCCACCCCCATTTAAAGAATCCATTCTTCAGGTTGTTACAATAGAGTTGTGATTGAGGCAAGGGCTGGACTTCATCGAGAACATGTCTAAATCTGAACAGGCAGTTTAGCAGATGCCCGGGTCAACTAGCAAAAATCGTGAGAACAGATGATTTACTGAGGAATTGGAGACGATTTATCTTTGAGAAGGAAAGGGGAGCACTGGTTGATGTCTCTCCCCATCTTTCTGAGAGGCACTTCTGAGGACTGGAAAGCAGACGTGGGCTGTCCCTAAAAACGGGGAACTAAGTAATAGGAGTTGCAGTCTCAGCTGAGGGAACAGCTTGCCAGCGGTGACTTTCCTGTGCCCCCTTCGATGGCTTCCATTGCCTGAGGGGGTTCAGGGGCAGGGTGTCTCCCAGACGTGCTCATCTGGCTTCCGGGCGTCCTGAAGGCAGGGAGATGGGAGGATGTGAGCTTAATCCTTTCTGGTGTCAGATTTCTTTTATAAAACAGTAAAACGTAGTATTACACCTGCACATCTTAACATCCTACTGATAGGTTTGGTATTCATGGTCATCCTTACTTGGCCTCTGGGGAGCAACCACCTACTCACTAGTATAAAAATCTGTCCTAATGTTTGTGTGGCAGTGCTAACTCTTGTTCCGTGTATGAGTCGATGGCCTTTTGCTGTGGCATCTGAAATTTGAAATTTCCAGTATTGAAATTTCCTGCCTTTTTTAACGTCACTGCTGATTTTGAAACATTTTGTTTTCTTAGGGGAATATCAGTCGTCAAGAAGCCGTTAGTATGGTCCCACCGCTGTTACTCAATGCCCAGCCTCACCATAAGGTACCGTGTGCGCCGCAGGGAATCGTGCGTGGGCTGCTATCAGCGGCCCTGCCTCCGTTTGTTGAGACCTTTGTTTCTCAATATAATGAATCCTCCTTTGTTTTATTATATTATTTGTTTTCTTTTCACTTTGGATAAAGTAGAAAGGGATAGATGGTTCCGTTTAGGTTTCTTTGCATTTTTGTCCTATTTAATTTTGACAAATCACTTAACTATATTCCCGTTTAAAGTTTGTTTTTTAACTTATTTATTTACTACACAGGTTATTTTCAAGGGTCTTGACTGACTAAATCCGATTGAAAATTAGAATGAACACTTGTTATATGCCGAGCTCTGTTCTGTGCTATTGACATAAATTGTGTTATTTTTTAAATTTTTTTATTTTATTGGGGAAGGGGAACAGGACTTTATTGGGGAACAGTGTGTACTTCAAGGCTTTTTTCCAAGTCAAGTTGTTGTCCTTTCAGTCTTGGTTGTGGAGAGCGCAGCTCAGCTCCAGGTCCAGTTGCGGTTTCTAGTTGCAGGGGGCACAGCCCACCATCCCTTGCGGGACTCGAGGAATTGAACTGGCAGCCTTGTGGTTGAGAGCCCACTGGCCCATGTGGGAATCGAACCGGCAGCCTTCGGAGTTAGGAGCATGGAGCTCTAACCGCCTGAGCCACCAGGCCGGCCCAAATTGTTTTTTTACCCACACGTCCCTGTGAGGGTGGATGCTGCTGTCCCCATGTCTCCAAATGAGGAAATGGAAGCAAAGAAAAGTCGAAGTCACTGGCCCAAGGTTGCAGGGCCAGGCAGTAGCTGAGTTGAGATTTTGACCCCAGGTAGCTCTGTCCTTGGCAGTATGTTACAGTGCTTCTCACACTTAGTATTTTTTCACTCATCCCTGAATGTGTCGCTTTCCTTGGTTTCTAGTGCCACCTGAGGAGAGAGGAGGGGCTTTCTCACTGTCGTTTGGGGCCTTCTACACAACGGGATCCCTATCAGTTAAATGCATCACGTTGTCAATTCATTCTATAAAGAAATATAGTCAGGGCTTAGAATAGAAATCAAGTACTAGAATGACTCGAGTTGTTTTAAATTAAATGTAGAATGTTTATGTTCTTAAAATAAACATATCAAGTATTTATTGCCGTTTACTAGATCTTAGATATGTGTGCAGCTCCTGGATCCAAGACCGCACAGTTGATTGAAATGCTGCATGCCGACATGAACGTTCCTTTTCCAGGTATGCACTGGAGTGGCTCTTTGGAGGATAGGGACGCTGCTTTGGTGGGCTGTAGGCGAGGGAACCCTTACAACATTTCCTGAGCCTCTGAAAGCAGAGCTGGACAGTTTGCACGCTGCTGTCATTGGGGCCCTAACCAGTACGCCCGGGACAAGGAGCCTTTAGCTAGTGGAGATTTTGTGTTTTCTGCAACAACAAATGGTCTTCATTAAGCCGTAGTAGATTTCGGTTTCCACTTGAATTTTCAGTTGTCACAGTCCACATTGTGGGGTTTTGTTCCTGATTTGATTACTTACTGCCTTGGTGAGAGGCAGCGGAGTATAGTTGTTACGAGCTGAGGTGGACTCCTGAAGTTCCAATCCCACCACCATTTGCAAGGCGAGTTGGTGACGTTATTAGACGTCACGTATGAAATGAGACATCAGACCTGAACTTGGGGGATGTCGTATAAGATTGCAGAGTGCTCAGAGAATGGCAGCTGTAATAGTACCACTGATGCTCCTTCACGGGGATTGTTTTAAAGAAGTGAAAAATACTGTTCCTGGTGTTTGTTAGCCGTTTAATAATTTCGTCTAGCTTTATCCCCTCCTCCTTCCTTTTGTGTGAGCCAGCTGCTCTAATTCCGTTTTAGTTGGCATGTTTGTTAGCTGCGTTTTTTAAAAGTCCTCTTTTCTGTAATAAACATCCTTGCTAAAAGGATTCTTATTTTCTCCAAATTGTTAGTAATGAGCCTCTTATCAGCCATGTTTTACATTTCAAGCTGTTTTAAAAGAGAGTGATTGATTATAACATGTTAGTAGGCAATTTGCCTTTATACTGAAGGTGAGAGAGGAACCAGGAGAAGAGGGTGGCACCCACGGAACGTCCCAGCAGTGGTCCTTAGCCAGGACGGGAGGTGGCACCCAGGGAACGTCCCGGCAGAGGTCCTTAGCCAGGACGGGAGGTGGCACCCAGGGAACGTCCCGGCAGAGGTCCTTAGCCAGGACAGGAGGTGGCACCCAGGGAACGTCCTGGCAGAGGTCCTTAGCCAGGACAGGAGGTGGCACCCAGGGAACGTCCTGGCAGAGGTCCTTAGCCAGGACGGGAGGTGGCACCCAGGGAATGTCCCGGCAGAGGTCCTTAGCCAGGACAGGAGGTGGCACCCAGGGAACGTCCCAGCAGTGGTCCTTAGCCAGGACGGGAGGTGGCACCCAGGGAACGTCCCGGCAGAGGTCCTTAGCCAGGACGGGAGGTGACACCCAGGGAAGGTCCTGGCAGAGGTCCTTAGCCAGGACGGGAGGTGGCACCCACGGAACGTCCCAGCAGTGGTCCTTAGCCAGGACGGGAGGTGGCACCCAGGGAATGTCCCGGCAGAGGTCCTTAGCCAGGACAGGAGGTGGCACCCAGGGAAAGTCGTGGCAGAGGTCCTTAGCCAGGACGGGACCTCCCAGCGACTCCTTGTTTTCCAACACTTACGTCATCCTGCAAAGCCTTATGTTCGGCTCAGGTTGGGTAGACATTGCTCTCAACTGCCAGCCTAGAGGTTACTCGTGTCAGGAAATTGCCCCACTTGTGCTGCTTTTCCCTTGACACTGCAACTTGATGTTTCCAGAGGGCTTCGTCATCGCGAATGACGTGGACAACAAGCGCTGCTATCTGCTCGTGCACCAGGCCAAGAGGCTGAGCAGCCCGTGCATCATGGTGGTGAACCACGACGCGGCCAGCATCCCGAGGCTCAGTATAGAGGTGGATGGCAGGAAGGAGGTCCTCTTCTACGATCGCATCCTATGTGACGTCCCTTGCAGGTACCGATTCCCAAGCGGCCAGAAAGCCCAGAATCCACCAAGGAAATAAGTCATGTACAGACCAATGAGCTGCACACATCCACAGTTAGACGTGTGACTCCAGCGACTTGTATAAAGAGTCGGGGCCTCTGTCAGAGGAGACACTCGGGGTTTCAGTGACACACAGCACAGCAAAGCAGAGTGAGGATGCAGAACAGAGGTGCGCTTTGGGTGAATGGTCTAAAAGGAAGGCCTGAGAGAACAGGCTTGAGAGGAAAAGAGCGTCAGCTCCCATGTGGTGTGTGGCAGAGGCCACTGCCTGGAGGGAATTCCTCACCCCAGTGTTTCTGTTGGCACCAGCGAGTGTGGAGAACACCCTCATAGAATAAGGCACATTGGGTTTTATGGTCTTACGTTATCAGCCAATGAAAACAGGACTGCAAACCTTTGAGAAATGCATTTGTTCACATGCCTTTCTTCAAATTTTACATTTCTTCAAATTTTACACGTAACGTTTTAGATTTCTAGAGTTTACCTTTAAAAGAATTTCATGGCATAACTGAAGAACCCGAGTTTTTCCAAAAAGAAACAAGTCAGATGAAAGACAGTTGTTAAGTTGCCATCGCAGTGACGTGGGAGATTGTCACAAGGCTGTAATAATACCTTCTGAACTCGGGAATTTGTGGACACTAGAGTGCAGAAAATGCCATGGAACTTGTTAGCATTAAATGTGGTACTTAGGATACATCAATATTAAATTCATCTTGTTTAAGTAAGTGGTGGGTTTTCTGCTAGGGGCAGAGCTCAGTCTGAAAATTAGCTGGGAGCACTGAATGTGGCTGAGTCTTTAAATACCTGGAAGAATTTTCCTTTGAAGTAAATTTAAAATCGGTCATGAATTATATTCCTTTTTTTCTGGTTTGTAGTTTTCTAATTTTCCTTTGGATCAGCTATTTCCTACCCCATGTTCTTTGGATCAGCAGTGTAACTTGTCTCATATTGTGGGGATGAGGGGCCCTTATGAGCAAGCACTAAGTTGGGAGCTAAGGAAACCCCTGAAATTAGGGTAGAATGTCAAGCCACCGCCATACAACTGAGCGACATCATTTGAAAATTATCTAACAGGACATTTCCGTCCTGTGCTTTTTCACCTCAAGAATGTGTGACTAGACCAACAAGGAGAATTAAATTTTATAGAGAGAAAGCCAGAGATACAGGAATTACGCCAGAAAAACTGGGTAGCTAAAATTGGGCGTGGACAGAAAGATTAGGGGAGCAAGTCTGTTCTAAAATTTACATGGAAAAAATGTCCACTAAAAAAACTAGAAAATAAGAATATTTAACTGATATATGGGAAATTTTTGGTAAAGAAATTAAATTGGCTTAATTAAATTTGCTGTGGAAAGTCCTTTATGTTTGTCATTATTCATGTATGTGTACGATCAAAACATCTTAAACGTGTTTGTTGTGTCTCTCCTAGGTCTAAAATTTAGCTTTGCTGGTATTTTCCTCAAATGGAAGCAAATTGCCATCTCTAAGTGGTGAATGAGGTTTTCTTTGCAAGTTTCTCTCCTTACTAAATTCAAAATTGAAGTATCATTAAAAAGTTGAATGTGTTAGTGTTCCCAGAACAGCAGAAAGTTGATTGCAGTTATTGAGAATTTAGGTTGTTTTCTCATTGGTGTTTATAAAGTAACACCTGTTTTGTAATTTAGCTTGAATATGACGTTTGTTCAATGAACCATCTATCTGTGGAGAGTTCAAGTATTTAAATGTCTTTCTTTCCAGTGGAGATGGCACCATGAGGAAAAACATTGATGTCTGGAGGAAGTGGACCCCCTTACACAGCTTGCAGCTGCATGGGTGAGTGAGGTGTGCGGCCCCACAGGCAGGCTGTGGCCAGGAGATGGGGAAAGCTTCCGGGGGCTGCCCAGCCCAGTTTCCAGGACTGGCATGTGGACTAAGGCAGCTCATGGCTGCCTTCACCGTTCATGGGAGTTTGTAAAAGAAAGTGTGATAAGCATCACACAATGTGCGCACCACATTGTGTGTACACTTCAGTTTGTGTATGTATCACAGGTAGTTGTGTTTAGACCCTTTAAGAGTAGCAAACTGAAGATTGTAAACATTTCAGCTATACATTTATCAAAAATGCCTTCTATAAAAATTTCCAGTGACACTTCAAACATGTATTTTTCATGAAATAGCCATTTACCTTACTTCCTTACCAGTCTTGCTCCTGTTTTCTGTTTTGTGTTGAATTATTTTGTTTAACATTTTGATGTCAAATATTTTTTCTCTTGAAAGAAAACTTGGAAAATTTTTAAAAGAAAAAACAAAATCTTGTAACTCAAAGATAACTTCTGTAATATCTGGTGTATTGTGGTTTTCTGTGCCAAAGGATTTTTAAAGTACATGTTTTCAACAGTTTTGATTGTGCATTCTACAGAACTTCGCATTTAACATTAAAATTACACATTTTTAGGTGTAGAGCTGTGGATGATCTAAGGGTAAGAATGAATATTAACCACTGGTAATTCTAGCAAGAACATTGTTTTTCTTAAATACTTCACACTGTTTTTGTGAAACAGGCAATAGGATTAGAATGTCTTAAAGGATACAGATTGTTCATAGAAAAGTCAAATATTTGTCCAAGTATGGAGACTTTTTAATAGTGAAATTCACCTAATATTTTGAATTTTATGCTTTGTTTATTGATATGTTGGAAAAGGTACACAGAACAGCCAAACCAATATTTATATAAATAAATGCATTTTTTTTTTAACTTGAAACATCTTATATAGGTTTATTTTAATTTCACTTAAAACTTCACTTTAGGTTTTTGTTTTTTGGTTTTTAACGGGAATGGTTCATTTTACCTGGAATGTTTTGTATTTTAATTGTAAGTCCGTCATAAGAACTTGTAACAAATGTGACGTGATAGGTGCTGATGAGGGACATGCTGTCTCACTGTGACCTAGTATATCCCACCCTTAGCTTACAGCTGCGGATTGCAACGCGGGGCGCAGAACAGCTTGTGGAAGGCGGGAGGATGGTGTATTCTACATGTTCCCTGAACCCCATTGAAGATGAAGCGGTCATAGCATCTTTACTGGAGAAGAGTGAGGGTAAGCCTGCTCGACGAGTAGTAAAAGTCCATACTTTTCACCCTTTTATTGCTATAGTGTATATTCCTGTGGGCGTTTGTTTATATGATTAGCCTGTAAACCCTAAAATGAGCTATACCTAATTGAAAACATGCTTACATGTATTTTCATATTTCATGAATCATGAGCCTTGCCCATTTTATTTAAGTGTGAAAGATCACGTCTGATGCTTATCCCACTTTTTTTCCAAATGTAATTGTGGTAAAATACATAATAGTTGCCATCTTAACTGTATTTAAATGTACACTTGAGTAGTGTCAAGTGTGTTCACATTGTTGTGTCGCCAATCTCCTAGAGCTCTTCATCTTGCAGAACTGAAATTCTGAACCCTTCAGGTTACTCTCCAGTATCCCCTCCCCATGGTTGTATTCTGTGTCTGCGAGTGTGACCACTGTTGGTGTCTCATGTGAGTGTGTCAGAGTGTTTGTCGTTTTGTGTCTGGCTCATTTCCCTGGGCTGGTGTTCTCGGGTTTATCCACGCTGTAGCATGCGTCACTTTCCTCCCTTGTTCAGGTGGAATACTTTCCCATTGTGTGTGCGCTCCACGTTGTGTGTATGTAGTCATCTGTCTTGGACACTTGGCTTGTTTCCTCATCTTAGCTCTTGGAACAGTGCTGTCGTGACCGTGGCTGCACACACCACCCTTTGAGGCCCTGCTTTCAGTGCTGGGGTTGTGCCCAGAGGTGGGATTGCTGCCGACAGGACAGTTCTGTGCTTGAAGACCTTTCGTACTGTTTCCCGCAGCAGCTGCTCCACCGTGCGTTCCCACCAGCAGTGCACAAGGCTTCCACGCGCCCACGTCCTTGCCTTCCATGGTTTGGATAGTGGTCCTCCCAGTGGGTATGAGGTCTTAGAGCACTGCTTTATACTGAGGGATGGGCAGACTCGAAAATGTTCTGAAACAGCAGTTCCCATCATGTTCTGATGCAAAGTATTCTCATGGTTTCACTGAAGTGATAACCTTTCCCATCATCTTCTCCTTAAAGCAAACAGTGAGGAATTTCAAACTTCCAGAATAGAATGCTACCAAGTTTGCTACACACATGCGTATGACATTAGTGGAAACATAAATATTAAAACGAGTGTGCATTTCCTGGGACGTACGGTATCCATAGTAGGTTCTCAGTGGTTGATGGGTCAGTGCTGTGGATCAGGCCCCCCTGTTCACCTCTGTTCACTTCTTACCCCCTGTTCACTTCTGTTAGACCAGAAGTGAGTGTGTCGTGTTTGTTTTTGTTGGTCTACAGAAAGGTGTGGTTTCTGAGTGCTGTTCTTTGTGTGGTCCTAATCTCCACATTTTTGGTACTTTATTTCAAAAGGCAGCTGAAGGGAAGGACTGTGGCTGATGAAACTCAATAGTAAGTTAACTCGGGGTGTCCAGCCCGGAACCTGTTTTGTTCCTGGACAGGTGGACTCCGGTGTAGGTTTTGCTGTGACAGTCTCCGGTGGCCTGCGGCTGTTTCAGACCACACTGGAGACATAGCTTCATCGGGTGGTAGACCTTTGCTGGGCTGCGTACGTGACAGTTGCTGGTGATTGTGGCTGGACGGGTGCGGTCCCCACCTGAAAGTGGCCAGACATTTAGCTCTAGGACGGGCGGTCAATAAACATTCAGTCTACACCCGCTGGGCCAGCGTTGGCGGCTTCTGACCCAGATGCTGGCGGGAAGGCGCTGCTGACTGCTGGACGGTGTTTGAGAAGACCAGTTTCCATGAACCTGCACTATTATTTAGTCTCACTTTGAAAAGGAAGACTTCATGCATACTAGTGGAAGGCAGGGCCATGCTTCTGTCACACCTGTTACCGCTCGACGCCCCTTGGGGGTTCTCTGGCCTTGCTTTGGCAATTGTCCGAGTGTCCCTGGCTCCTGGGCTTTGTGGGCGGGTCCTCCTCTGAGGCTGTTCAGTCTGTATCGTGGTCAGTTCGGGTGGAGGTTTTCCGGCCCCGTCTCAGGGCTCCTTGTAATACTGCTGCTGCGGACACAGTGGTTTTCAAACTGCACTGGTGCCTGGGTGGGCAGTTTTAGAAAACTAACTTGGGCCTAAAACTGAGTGTTCAAAATGTTCCATAGTTCACTTTCGATGTTGCTTTTTGGTTCTGGAATGTTAGAAAGGCCCGAAGACCCGTGTCATCAGCTGGGGAGTGTCTGGAAACCCAGGAGCGGACCACAGGCTGGGAGCCTTGGCCATGGAGTCGGTCTTGGGTACAACCTGGGACTCGGCAGCTTCTTCCTGTTTCAGCAGCTTTACTGAGCTCTTCTCATTTCCGTCCTGTGACAGGCTCTTGTTTGAAGCGTACAATTCAGTGATCTTGACGAAATTTACTACATGGTTGCATAGCCCACACTAGTCCAGTTTTAGCCCATTCCCATCACCCCAAGCAGAGCCCCCTGCCCATTTGCACTCATTCCCTGGTAGCACCCACGCAGGGGTCATTAATGTGCTTTGTGTCTGTGGTTTTGCCCTCCCTGGACATTTCTGTACATAGAATCATGCGGTCAATACTATGTGACCTTTTCCATCTGGTTTCTTTAACTGGGCAGAATGTGAAAACGTGTTTTGTTGTTGTTGTTGTTTTGGATACATAGGTGCCTTGGAGCTGGCTGACGTGTCGTGTGAACTGCCAGGATTGAAATGGATGCCTGGACTCAGGCACTGGAAGGTAACCTTTCTGTGAGGACCGCTCAGAAGGGCAGGTACACCTTAGCGACTTGTTGGAGTCATCAGGTCGCAAAGCAGCCGGGGTAACTTGGGTAATGCTGTGTTTGGTTATGCAGTTTACAATCAATTTCAAAGTTACATACAGATAATAATAAATGTGTGATTATACATATTTTTCGCCGGCAGTGGAATAGTTTTCCTGCCTTTATTCTCCAATTAGAAATCAACTTTGTTTACTCTCATCCCCATAAGTACATTTTTTTTAATTGGCTAGAACTCAAGCTTTGTTTCCAGTATGAAACAATTCACTTTACAGTTTTAAACCAGAAACAACCCGAGGCTTGATTGTTTATTTTTTTAACCACGTGGCAAATGCTTTTTTATAAAATGATTGTCCTGTTTGAGTCATAAAAGAGTATCTCATTTTATCTTTGCAAATAGTCTTCCTAGCTTTGGAGGAAGTGGGAGTGGCCATTTGTCAGGTTTGAGAGCTTGTACCCGGGCACCCTGTGATTTTTCTTACGATTCGATAGAGCTGGTGATTTGGATCCCGTCCTCGTTTTGCAGGTCATGACGAAAGACGGACATTGGTTTGCAGAGTGGGATGAGGTTCCTCACAGCAGACATACGCAGATTCGGCCAACCATGTTCCCACCCAAAGACCCGGAGAAGTTACAGGCCATGCACCTAGAGCGGTGGTGAGTTGGTGGGGCCCTCCATTTGGGGACGATGGGAGGTCAGGCCCTCGGGCATCCCTGTGAACCTGGGCCGTGCCCGCGGCCAAATGCAGGTATGTGACCTTTCCAACACCAGCCACTTCTCCATGCCCGTTAGCTGCTGGCATTGAGCCTTTGAATAACGACGTGGTCGGAACCTGAATGGTCATGCACTGGGTACTGAATTAACTGTTTACACATTGCACATTGACCGTTCCGTGAGGGAGGCCTGTGTGGGTGTTTCCAACAAGACATGCCTTTGCTATCACAGGTCATCTTTAGAGTATTTGTCTTAATGTTTAATACTAAAAGAATGTGTTTTGGAGCAGTTATACAGTGAGAATTGTGTGGTGTGTTTTTTTCAGTCTTAGAATATTACCACATCATCAAAATACTGGAGGCTTCTTTGTGGCCGTATTAGTGAAAAAGTCTTCAATGCCGTGGAATAAACGTGTACCAAAGGTAAACGTCTTCCAAACTAACAGTGTGTACCATGTCATCTCTGTACAGTTAAGGCAGGAGCTGACAGGTCAGTGGAACGTTTTGTGGGAGTGGAGACGGCTGAGCCTGAATGTGTGTGCGGGTGGGATTCATTTAAATTTTGAGTTCGCCAAACAAAAAGCAATTTCTTACAAGGGATAGATAGGTGGAAAAGGCAGACTTTGGGGAACGCATTTCTTCTACATCTTAAATTCAATTCTTTAATAAAAATTGAAAGGAAAAGACTTAAAGAGCGCTCTGTGGCGCAAAAGCAGAATGCCACCCCCAACCCCTAGCTGGCTCTGAGCTCTCACTCCCTGTGGGTGGGTTCAGTTCAGCTTCTTTTAGGTCGACAGAACTCGGCTAACCTCCAGCCAACCCGTTTGCACCTTGGCCCTGAGCGATAACGACAGACTGTCCAGGCCTGGCTGAAGGAAACGTGTAGGGCCTGACCCGCTGTACGCAGTGAGACTGCCTTCTGGGTCCTGGTTGAGAAAGGGCCGCCTTGGGAGTCCTGACACACAGTTGCGGTTTAATGTGCTGTCGTATCTACCAGCTGGGCGCTGCTTAGGCTCTGCCTCGGCCTCCTTAATCGCAGTACATGCTCTGCGTCTGAGGGTCTGTATTCCTTTCAGATCCAAGCTTAAAAGTGAGCACAAGTGATGCTTAGACTGGAGAAACAGTAAGGAAGCAGGTTTCTGGGATCTGGTCGGTCCAGACTACCACTGAGTGAGCCTCACACCGTACACACGTGATGCACCGTGGGGGGCGTAGGCTGGGCTTAGGCTCCAGAGCGTTTCCCTGCCAGGGCGAGCCCCTAGGTTTCTTGATGCTGCTTGGTCCCCAAGTCCCTGGTCTGGAGCACGAGAGCTGTGTACGCTCCGTGCAGTGTCCCCACTTGGGACCAGTTTTCTTGAGCCATGTTTAAAAAGGAAACATGGAGAAAGTGAAATTAGTTGTAATAATGTTTTATTTATCCCAGTATATTTAAAATATTTCCATATAATAAAAATAACAGGTTATTAATAAGGCATTTTATATGCTGTTATAGTTTTCTAAAAGAGTGTGCACTTTACACTCAAAAATATATCTTACGTCTTAGCTACACTGGCCACCTTTGCAGCCGTCATACAGCACATATGGCTGGTGCCCTCTGTGCCACAAGGCACAGGTCTAGAGCCTGCTACACATATGTGCACTTTACATTTACTTGCATTTGGAGCTATGTTGACATTTTGTCATGTAGCTGGTTACGTAGGTGCTTAACCTACGTCAGGGGGTTTTGAATTTTTCCTTCAGCCTGTCTCCTTTGATGTGGTGTCATCAAAATCTTATCACTTCTTCCCTTTTCTATTACTCTATCGGTTCCTCTTCATTTCGTTGAGGACATATGTTTCGGTCACCTGTGCGGCACCCAGCTTGGCTCTCCTGGGGCCACGCCGATAACAGATTCTTCATGTTGGGGACCCCGGCAGGTACTGAAGTGAAGGCATTAGATGCGGATCTAGGATTGGCGTCAGGGAGAAACACGCGGACGTAGGGCTCCTGCTGTTTGGAGGGAGGCAGCAGTCGGTCCTTGAGAAGGAATACAGCTTGGTGGACAAAGGGCCGTTTGAGACGCGCTCTGAGAAAGGAAGGCCGTGCTTCCGGAAGCGCAGCTGGGGCAGGAAGGGTGGGCGCCGTTCTTGTCAGGAGGTTTGTGGGGGGGTTCGTTGTTTGCTGTTTTTCACATTTAAATAAATTATTCTCTGGGAGGCAGTGTTGTATAGTGTTGAAAGCTCTGGGCTCTCACCGTATGGCTTTGTGGACTCGGGGACACAGCTTTCTGCACGCATATGTCTTCATGGGGACTGGCGGTTAGCACTGTTACCAATCTTGTGACTTGTTAGGACACGTGCTTTTAAATAACTTTCATATAAGATTTTTATATAAGATACATATCAACATTTTAATATAAGTAAAACATTTTCCTCATTCTCAAAACCAAATTTACGCAGTTCAGAAGCTCAGGACACAGTAGGTGTTTCCTTGGTCCCTGGAGGTGCCCTCTTCTGGTTTCCAAGCCGTTGCGCCAGGTGCCCTGAGGTTTCACTGTCCTTCCTTATGTTGCAGTTGGTCGTGGCCTTGTCTTTTCAGCCCTCTCCCCCCAACCCCAATATTTAAGGGATGGCGGTGATTCATTTGTGTCCCTCAGCGTGCTTAGCAGAGCAGGTGCGAGCAGTGTTTCAAATAAGACAGGCTGGCATTGTCGGCCCCACTAGGAAATGGGCAGCCTGTGCTCTCTATGACAGTAACATGTGCTTGGTTTTAACCTCAAGAAAACGTGTTCGTGAGTTGTTGGTAATAGATCTCAAATACTTGGTTTAAAAAATTCTGTTGTCTTTTATGTAGAAAGTGTTGTGGAAAATAGCTCAGATGGATTTTTTGAGCTCGGTGTTTAGTTCTTTGTAGCAGCATAAAGCAGGTTGAACATGGGTGTCATGGACTTGTTCCCTGTGACAGCTGCAGGGGGACGCCGCGAAGCCGAGAGCGCCTGTGCACCCCAGCCCTGCGGGGCCCTCCGAGCTGGACAGCAAACCAGTCCCTGGAATGGGCGACGCAGAGACAGCTGAGCGAACTGAGGACTTAGAGAGTAATGGAAATAAGAAAGATGGCGTGTGTGGGTAAGAAACGGGGTTCTGCTTGAGCCCCATGTTCTAGTTCTCCCTGGCGCGCAGACTGACGGGGTCCCAGAGCCTTCCATGCTGGGGGTGGGGCTGTCCTCCCCACACAGTCAACGTCAGTGCCGATGAGCTGACGCTGTGCGTGCATGTTGCCACCTGCAGGGAGAGTCTGGAAGCCAGCAGAGCCTGCGTGTGCAAAAGCCCGAGCTGCACAGCGGGGCGAGGGGAGGGCAGGAAGGGAGGAGGGTGCTGTTGGCAGTGAGTGTTGTTACCCGGGTTCCAGAGCCCTGACCGCATCCCACCCCTTTCAGTCCTCCACCATCGAAGAAAATGAAGTTGTTCGGATTTAAAGAAGACCCGTTTGTGTTTATTCCTGAAGACGACCCGTTATTTCCACCTATCCAGTAAGCATTAAGTCAGCCTTTTAATTGTTCATTTAAAGACATTTGCTCGGGTTACAGATTTGTAACCAGTTACATTTAACCATAGGTTTTTATTTAGCTGTATATAGCATTATTTGCCCTTTTTAATTGCATGTTAGAGTGGATGCAACTTTAGAGTGTGTTTACTGAACGCTTTCAGGGGAGCGGCAATCAGAGGAAGCCTGCTGCCCCCAGGCAAAGATGATAGGGACGTGAAAGAACCTGGGCTGTGATCCCGAAGGGAGTTGACTTATGACCTCAGAGGCCAAGGCCGCCTGACTTTGCCCGGGGCAGGAAATGAGGAATAGCAGGTCTGGGGGAAGGCGGGGGAGCCTAGCGGGGCGTTTTCAGGCAGAGCAGAGGACAGGTGCTGAGGGTAACTGTCAGATTCTCTCCTGTTCATTACGTTTAGGTATGTTTACCATCGTGGTCACGTTGTCTGGTGGGCAGCTGGTCCTTTGCACACGTTTGTAAGAATCCCTCCCTGTTAAAATGTCTCCCAAGCAGTGTGGTGGTCTTGGGTCCTTGTCAGTGGATAGTTCAGGGAGAGAACTTGTCTGTGGTTGTGCACGTTGGGCCTTGGCCTCGATGTGCCACCTGAGGCGGGTTAAGGTTCGAGACGCGCGTCCACAGCGGAGCTCGACGGCGCTCCAGTCACCAGCTCTCGTCGGGGAGAGAAGCGTGCTTAGACACAGTCTGTTGGATTTGGAGCTCTGCTCTTGGAAACAGCCTGCCTTGTTTCTAGGAAGTTTTATGCCTTGGACCCTTCCTTCCCGAGGATGAATTTGCTAACTCGAACCACAGAAGGGAAGAAAAGGCAGCTCTACATGGTCTCCAAGGAGCTGAGGAACGTGCTGCTGAACAACAGCGAGAGGATGAAGGTACACGGGAGACGCACCTGCGGCGGCTGCGGCATGAGGACGCCTGCCCAGGTCCCCCGGGGAGGGACTGGTCCTCCGCGGCTCCGTGTCTGTGATGGCGCGTGCTGTCACGGCCTGCGCCCCTTCTGTGCCGGTGTCACCGCACTGTGTCACGGGGGGAAGGCGCAGAGGGTCTGGAGGGTCTGACGTGGCTCCTGTGGCCTTTGCTGTTACTTGTTTGCACGTTCTGCAGTTTGCCTGCTTGAGGCCCGTTTTCATTTGCTTTACTGTTTTCCCAACTCAGGTTGCCCTTTGCCTGTGTCATTTATGGCATTGCAGCCCCAAGTGTGGGCTGCAGGTCCCAAGGTCAGCGTGTTTTCAGAGCAGTCCAAGCACGTTCATTGCCTTTTCTCGCTCTCTGGTCTCGCGTGTCCACTGGGATGTCCAGGGTGACGGCATCCTTGCTCCTGATCGCCCGTGGAACGTGCTTACGTCTTCCTGTGTTTTCGGGGTTTCCTGGTTTCCGTCTCTTGTAGTTGTTCGTTAGTATAAGCCACATAAACCAGAGCCATCAGAGAGGATCAGTCGGGCCGGGAGAACCCCTGGGAAGCCCCTCTGACTGCAGAATTTTCCTGTTCCTCTTCCTTCTTTGCAGTAGCTACTAAAAACTGCCTCCTCGTGGTGGAGGGATTATTGTAATCGATTTCCCTGATTTACTTCTATGTGTGTTTCATCCTGTTTTTTCACTTACAGGTTATTAACACCGGGATAAAAGTCTGGTGTCGGAATAACGGCGGGGAAGAGTTTGATTGTGCTTTCCGGTTAGCACAAGAGGTGACTTGGGGACTAGACGTGGTGGCACAGGCCATGAGCAAGTGGGACACAGTCCGCGCCAGTCAGTGTTTCTGAGCCAGTCTGATGGGTCTGGGAGCCTTAGCCATGCTGGCGCTAACCCCCCTTGGAGTGGTTGAGCTCCCCAAGGGCGCGTTGCCTGCTCTGGGGGACTTTGCCTACGTATTACAGATTGGATGCAGGCGCAGTTGTGAGGGGGCAGGCAGACATGGGCCTGGGAAAGGTCCCGAGGGCACTGACTGCTCACTTTATACTGGGAAGGGGGTAATCACTTCCATTCATAATGGTGACCTCTTTGTTCCCACAGGGAATATATACGTTGTATCCGTTCATTAATTCAAGAATTATTACTGTACCATTGGAAGATGTTAAAATTCTGTTAACCCAGGAAAATCCATTTTTTAGAAAACTTAGCAATGAGACGTATAGCCAAGCCAAGGACATGGGTAAGCAGTTTGACTTGCTGAGAGGTTAACTTGTCCTTGTAAGGACAGTGCAGAAGTGGGTGGTCCCTTCTGTTGTGTCTTTCTCGATCTTATGTTCAGTGCACTGACTGTCAGTTTCCAGAGGGCTTTGTGGAAACATGTCTCAGTGTGCTGGGGCTACCCGACTTCCCCAGACCCTGCTGGGGGCCCTGTGCCACCCAGCCACCTGCCGTGGTCTGCAGGGATTGGGGCCTGGCCAGCTCACCAGCCAGCGCTTCATGCCATCTGCCCACCACCAGACGGCGGCCAGGAAAGGGCCCCACATGGAAGCAAAAGAAAGGGGGGCTTGGGTGTGTCTTCATGAGGCTGAGACCACGCCCCCAGCACAGGCTGTTGGCTTGGTTTGGCATTTTAATCAGTCCCATGAACGTAGAAGACGCAGTCTTGCCAGCAGTTGCCACGGCTTCTCTCGGCAGCTCAGTGGGTTCTGGTCACACTGATGCTTTTATATTTCAGAAACCACCCCTTCTAATCACTCCAGTGCTCTTTTCACCTAAGAGCACAAGAATTCCACCGATGAGTCTTGTTTTTCTTTTCACTCTTGTTTATTTTTGTTGTTCAGTATTTCTGGCTCATGTTGATGAAAACTGAACAAATCCATTATTGCGGTTTTATGACCTTAGGTCTTATGCTTAAAGCTAGAGGCCTCAAGAACCTGAAATAGGCTGTGTTGAGTCCGTCTCCTGTTGTCTCCACAGGTGTAACCACAATTTAAAGTAGATTATTTTAAAGGGTAAAGGAACCGTTTGTACTTGTTTTTCTCTTTCAGTCTGACATTTAGATGATTGCAGTATACATTTTGACATTTTTAATGTGTTGTTTCCTGCTGTTTTGGGGAGCTGGGGCAATTATTTAACCTTGATGTTTGAGACTTAACCACTAGCTTGTCCTCGCCCCCCTGCGTCTGACAGCCTTGCCGAGTAGCCTCCGCTGAGCCCTGGTGGTCTGACTGGCCCTCTTCCCCACTGTCCCCAATCACTGTCTTGACTGTGCCACCTGGCTTGGCTGGCTGGTGGCGTTGTATGTTTAGAAAGTCCTTTCTCCAGGAGATCCTGCAGACCAAGAGTGTAGATTATTTGTGTTCTGTCGCCGTGATTCTGGGCACATAGATGTGCTCACCAAAGGAGTCTGCTGACTGGAAAGCTTACCAGTGCTGGTCTGTTTCTCTTGCAGCCAAAGGGAGCATCGTCCTGAAGTACGAGCCGGACCCTGCGTAAGTGACACAAGCAGCCTGTGTGCATGTGTGCTTGCGTGTTCGGGGCGGGAGTAGGACAGCAGGTGACTGAGGACGGGACAGGGCCAAGTGGTGCACGTGGAGTCCCTTTCGGGTGCATTGGAGCAGACGAGGTGAACTGGGCAGTGAAAGGATGGGAGCGTCAGTGATGGCTTTGGGTGTTTGCGCTGAGCTGTTGTCTCCTAAAACACGAGGGAAGAACTAGGAAGTGAAAATGCAGGAATAGTCATCAGATTGGCTTGGGTAGGTAGCTAGGTAGAAGCTTGGGAATTGAGGAGAAACGAAGTTCCAGGTACAGGCGTTTGGGATTCCTGAATGGCTACATCCTGTTTAAAGCCCTGCGACCTGATGTGGCAACTGAGGAAGACAATGTCGGTGGAAAAGAAGGGTCTGCCGGTTCTTGCCCTCCAGAGAAGTCAGTAAAAGTGGGAGCAGCATGGGAGGTGGGAGATAAAGCAGGAGAGAATATTGCAGAAGCCAAGGGGAAAGTGCTCTGGAAACCCAGCTGGGAGAGAAGACAGTGCCCCAGGTGGAGAGTCCAAGAAGGCACTCGGCAAGGGCCAGGGGCTAGGGGTCGGAGCGGAGAGCTGGTGCAGACGACACTTTTGAGATGTTTGCTGTGAAACGATGTGTGGGCCCTTCCCGGCTGAGTGGTTGGGTCAAGAGGTTTGAAGTGGGAGGTGCTGCTTCTGTACTGACAGGAGGACCAGGGCAATGGGAGAGGCCGTCAGGGTCTCGGGAATGCGGGTGGGTTTACACATCATTGGGCAGACCTCCAGTGGTGTTTCTCTCGGGTTTTAAATAACAGTACTGTGGATTGCTATAGGAAACTTTAGGACATTTTAAAACATGGATTTGCTTTTCCCGATACAAACACTAGTTTCCGGTAGTTAAAGTACGCTGGTGAAAAGGCAGCTTCAGGAGTTATTACATTGGAAAAAGAGAAAATAGGAGTTGGGGAATTTCTTGTGTTTTTCTCTCGGGTTTTGTTTTTGTTTTTAATCAACTTACTGTCCATAGTGCTGTCCCTAGTGCTTTTCCGTAGGGAAAGCACTATGGAAAGGTACTGCTGTGTTTCCCTCTCTTTTTAGTAGTTTATTTCTCTTTGTTCAGGCCCTTCCATTATCTTTTCCTGTTTGTTACTTAAAAATGTAATTAAACCTTTACTCTGTTCATCGCGTCCTTAGCCCCTGATGCCTCACATCAAGTAGGTTTGGGAATATGTTTAATGAAACAGGGCCTGTAGGAGCCTAAAAACTAGACCAGAGTCACATTTCACATTTGAAAGAAATCAAACAGCTTCACACGTAGCAAATGGTGATAACGTGTAGTACGTGGTAAGCGGCACCGAGTAATACAGACAGTAACTACTGTGTCAGTTGAGGAAAGGGGAGTTGATGCGCCCTGCGAGCAGCCAGGCATCTCTGTAAGGTGGGACTGAGCAGAGTAGAGGAGTCCGGGAGGCTTTGGACCCGGATGACACTCCTTGCTGGAAACAGTGGGGCACGGTGTTTCCCGAGGGGTCGTATTGTTACGTGAGTGGGTAACCAAGAAGAGGTAGGGTCCCTGAGACAAAACTGGGGAGCACTGAGTCGCAAAAGGATGGGCGGCCCTGGGTCCCAGTCCTGACATTCCAACCTGCTGGCTGTTATTTGGGGCTGAGGTACCTGGCCTTCAGGGAGCCTCAGTCTGTTCTTCTGTAAAATAGACAGCAGATTGTGAGGGGCAGTGAAGTAACGGGTCGGTGGGATGAGGCGTCACAGATAGGTCTTCACGTATGAGAAGAGTAAGTGTAGAAATTCTCACGTTGAACGTGTTGTGGGAAATCTTAGAGCTCTTAGACAGAAAAACTGGCCAACCTGAGGATGCTGATAAGATTCAGAAAACCTCCCTGGGATCACAGACTAAAGTGCCTTCCGGTGGTTTAAGGGTAGATTCTTTCGGAGAGACTGCAGAGCTTCAGGTGCAGTTATGAGCTTCCACTGCTTATACGAAGCCGTTTTGATTGTAGGAAACCAGATACACTGCAGTGTCCCATTGTGTTATGCGGATGGCGGGGAAAGGCCTCAATTCGAACTTTTGTGCCCAAGAATGAGAGGCTTCATTATCTCAGGATGATGGGGCTAGAGGTGTTGGCGGAGAAGAAGAAAGAAGATACCGTTCTGATAAATAAGGGTGTGGCCGGCTCTGCGCCCCCGGAGGATGAGGGGAGTGCCGAGCAGGCTGCAGAGCCGGCTGCCAGTCCAGACGCCAGTCCAGACGCCAGCACAGGCAGCAGCCCGGCGGGGGCTGCCCCACCCCGGTGAGCAGGACCAGGCAGGCCCTGGGGTGGGACCCTGCACAGGCCCTGCCGTGGGGCGCACCCACACCCCGAACACCTGACCTGAGAAGACGGGAGCTTGGCAGCGTGATGGAAGCATCCACGAGGGATCTTGGGACTGCTTTCATACGGAGCGAAAGTAAAGGATTGTTCTAGCGGGTTAGGAGTCGCTCATTTCCTTTGTTCTTTGGCGAAGCTGGGGCGGCGTGCCTGGTGTAGGCAGTAGATAGACTTTCACAGTTGAAGTCTTAACTTCCATCAAGAAATGCAGCTGCCCTTGCAGAAAGTTTCAGGTCCCTTCTATTACGCCTACATTGGTGTTAAAGTCCAGTTTTTCTTTTCATTATTATTTATAGAAAGAATCTATTTCTCCTTAGGAAGTCCTAGGGAAACTGTACGGGCAGCTTACTAATCGCGTGTTAAATTGCACATTAGTGGTGCGACATTCGTATTCAGTGGGGTTAACATCTGAGGTCTCAGGTGGCTTCTGTGCCTTTGTAATAAAGGGTAAAAGAAACGTTACAAACTGTATTGTGACTCGTGCACTCATGAGGGTTTTACGTGGTTTTATTGAATGGAGTGCTTTGCAATTTTAATTTTTAAATAGGGTTTGGGATCCTTGGAACACTTAAGTAAAGAGTTACTAATGATCCTGTGTATGTGTGTGTGACTTGGTTCATCTTCAGGAGGCAGAAGGAACAAACTTATTTTGGGTAAATGGAAATGTTGGAATTAAAGCATTCTTAGCTAGTAAAAGGAATATTAATGTGAAGTCGGCCCTCGAGTAACATGAGTCCTTTGGTGTGAAAGCCTCTTCCTGTGTGTTCACCTCTTGTCATCCAGAGGGCGGTATTACGGCCGCAGCTGCAAAGACAGATGGGCAGGCACAGGTTAGGTGAGCAACTTGTGAGTCTTCGGGACTGAATGGGCCCTCATCCAGCAGGAGGAGCTGAATGACCTTCAGTCAGTCACTTAGTACCTGCTGCGTGCCAGGCAGGGCTGGGGGGTGGGGGGGAGCTCATGAAGACGGGCGATTTCAAGGTTTCAGAAACAAGTAGAGAATGGTGGACCTTTGTGTCCCTGTCACCTAGCTTTCACATTTATTAACACAATCTTATTAATACATCTCATTTCCCTACCACATCTGTTTGTACTATTTTGAAATAAATTGCATTCGATAACATTTTAAAAGACGAGGACGCTTTTTTAAAAATAGCCTCAATAACTTCACACCAAAACCTAACAATTCCTTAATGTTAAATAGCTTACGTGAAATATGTACACACTGGAAACTGTAAGACGTGTATGCAGTATATTGAAGAAGTATATTGAAGACAAATAAATGGAAAGATATTCCATGCTCGCAGGTTGGAAGAATTAATATAGTTAAAATCACCATGCTGCCCAGTGTGAGCTACAGATTCAACGTAATCCCTTTCAAAATTTCAGTGGCACTTTTCACAGAAAGAGAAGAAACAATCCTAAAATTTGTATGAAACCACAAAGACCCCTAGTAGCCAAAGTAATCTTGAAAAAAAGAATAAACCTGGAGGCATCGTATGTCCTGGTTTCAAACTGTATTTTCTTAGAAAGCTGTAGTAATCAAAACAGTATGCTGTTGGCATAAAAACAGACACATAGATCAATAGTACAGAACGGAGAGCCCAGGAATAAATTCAGGAATAAACCCAGGCATATATGGTCAATTTTCAACAAAGGAGCCAAGAATATACAGGGGGAAAAGCACAGTCTCTTAAACAGTGTTGGGAAAACTGGACAGCCACATGCAAAAGAATGATACAACCTTTATCTTACACCACACACAAAAATCAACTGAAAATGGATTAAAGACTTCGCTGTAAGACCTGATAGCAAAACAAAAAAGCGAAAATAAGCAAGTGGTACTGCATCAAACTCAAAAACTGCTATGCAAAGGAAACTTGAACAAAAGGAAAAGGCAACCTATGGTATGGGAGAAAATGTTTGCAAACCACATGTCTGTTAAGGAATTGATACCTAAAATACACAGGGAACTCACAACTGAATAGCAGAAAAATTTGAAAATGGGCAAAGGACCTGAATAGCCATTTTTCCAGAGAAGACGTATAGATGGCCAACAGGTCATGAAAAGGTGCCCAGGCTCACTAATCAGGGAAATGCACATCAACCACAGCAACATCACCTCACAGCTGTCAGAATGGCTGTTAAAAAGATAAATGCTATCCAGGATGTGGAGAAAAGGGACGCTTGTGCACTGTTGGTGGGAATGTAAATGGTACAGCCACTGTGGAAAACTATGAAGGTTCCTCAGAAAGTTAAAAACTACAATATGATCCATCACTCCCACTTCTGGTACATAGCCGAAGGGAACGAAACCAGTATCTTGAATAGATATCTTCACTCGTGTTCGTAGCAGCATTGTTTACAGTAACCAAGGCATGGGAACAACCCAAGTATCTAGATAGACAGATAAGATGTGGGAAATACACACAGTGGGATATTACTTGGCTGTTAAAAAAAAAAAAAAAAGTCCTGCCATTATGACAACATGGATGGACCTTGAGGGTGTTATGCTCAGTGAGAGAAGTCTGAGAGATACCATGTTTCCCCAGAAATAACACTTAGCCAGACCATTAGCTCTAATGCATCTTTTGGAGCAAAAATTATATAAGACTCAGTCTCAAATTAATTCTTGTTCCAAAAGATGCATTAGAGCTGATGGTCCGGCTACATCTTATTTTTGGGGAAAACACAGCATGGGATCACTTACCTGTGGAATCAGAAAGAAAGAAAGGAAAACAGGTTAAACGCAAAGGAGTTCTTAGTTCTTGAGTTTCCTTCCAGGACTTATTTAAAGTGGTATCTCTGGCCCTACTTGGAGATTGTTTCGTCTGAACTCCGTGTGGGTCCAGGTTGGGAGACCTTTGGTCTAAGTGACCTTAGCTCATCTATAATGACAAATTGTAACCCTTGATTTTTCTTTGCAGTAAAGGTAGCTAACATTTGTTTAGTTGAGGTGCTTTAGAAACCTTATTTGGAGTAGTTGCAACAAACTATCGGCACGGGCAAATTGTCAAGACCAGACAGCAGAGCCGAGGCTGAAATCCAGCCTAATTAATTACCATGGACTCATTTGGACAACAGAGCACCCTGTTTTACACAGATCTCTGACACGTAAGCAAGCCAAGGCCTGGGTGATAACAGACATCTAGCAGGACAATGCCTGAGCACTGCAAGCGGTCTTTAAGTGACGTAGTGTCATTGACTGGGGTCAGGCAGGGTCTGAGCAGGAGAAACCACACCTTCGGACAGGAAGATGTAATAGAAGTACTGACTGGAATGGGGTGGGGGTAGAAAGGGACTGGCTAGTGAAAAGTAGAGAATGCTGCAGAACTTAGGAATGACAGAAAAACAGCTGTTACCCAGGGCTGAGACAGCACCTGCAGAGGAATCCCCCGATCTGTTGGGAAGGGTGTGAGCCCGGCTCACTGCGTGGCAGGTGTCTGTCAAGGCTGACCTTGGGAATCCACCCTCTAGCCCGCTGGGATAATCTCTATGGAGAGGTATTTCAACAGAGACAGTCTGCAGCGAGAGCTTCAAGGGGACACGGGGAGATGGGGGCCGCTGTGTGCCGCTGGCCACCATACTCTGCAGGGGCCTGGCCCCGGGAACGGGCAGTTGGGCAGCCTGGAGACCCGGGGCAACAGAACCAACCGCAAAACCGTGTCTTCCTGCACCGTCTGTCTGGTGCCCTTTACTGACGAGGCACAACATGGTCGCCGTTGGCAAAAGGTGTCTCGGGCTCAGATCTGTTTTGGCAGAGCAGGTACTGATGGATGAACATGGAGCCATGGGACAGCAAATTGGGAACTGGCGTGTGACAGTCCATCCAAAAACCTCATGGAGGGAGGTCATGGTTACCCCCACTTACAAGAAAACTGAAGCAAACTAAGGAAGCAGACATCACAGAGTAACTGACAAAGCCAGGATTCTAATTTAAAAACGTCTTGACCGAGAGGAGCCGAGCCTGGACTTCAGTGGTAAGTGGGGGTTGCAACAGCCACTTTTTAGGCATCATTTTCATGCCTTTAACAGCTTTTCAAAATTGCCAGAAATGAGCAAACTCCAGAGGGACAAATGTGAAATTTGAGTGTATGTTTTCATCTTAAAATGAAGGCTATTGAGAGCCTCCGAACTTTTTTGTCAACTGTAAATGTAGGAACTTTTCAAAGTGGAGGGTAATCAGGAGGGTCTGTCTGGGTTGAGACGGATTGAATCCATGCATCTCATTTCACTGCCTTCCACGCCCCAGTAATAAAACAGTAATGACATTTTAACAAAAGTAACGGGTGGGGAGTACAGAAGCAGTATGATTTTGGAAGTGGCAAGGCCAATGGACAGGTGGTAATAATAGAACCGAGAGTGAAACCCTAAACCAGGGTCGAATAGCCCAGGAGTCCACTGCTACACAGAATTCTCAAAAGGCTCAGATCTGGCTGAGCAGGGTTGGCCATGGCAGTTTGAGAAGCAGCTGATCCCTAGAGCTGCGTCATCTGTACTGCCAGACAGGGCTCTGGGCACGGAGGGCCTGAATGCCACACGGCAGCTTGACTCGGCCGAAGCGACTAGGACCGCACACGTGGCCCTTCCCTTGGCCCCCACAGTGCTTGGGGCAGCCAGACCTCGGTCTCCAGAAGTTTATTGGAAGACGCTCCTCGGGGGAGCCTGTCCAGCTCCAGAGAAAAGACCTAAAAATAGTGGCCTCGTGCCCCTGAAAAATGATCACTTGCATCTCCCTGAGAGATGACGAGTCGCCCTGGCAGTGCTGCCAACACTCCTTGTAGCCCCTCGCTTAGAATAGAAAGGCAAGGATTGCCAGAAACCTGGACGCGTTGAATACAGGGATCAAAGTGAACAGGAGAACGCAGCTAGAAAGGAGCACAGACTACACAGGGAGAAGGAAACTTCATAAAAATCCCTTTTATTAAACACAAGCTGGACAATGATGGTATATAGCTAAGCCTGCTGGGGCAGTTTAAAAAAATGTTCTGAATGTGAATAGTTACACTGCAAGTTTTTTTCCTCCAATTTTACCAACGTTTTAGCAAGGGGCTTCGCTCCAAAATGTGGGCATCGCAGAAGAAAAGAGCTTTGGCCGAAGAAATGTTTCTTGCCCATAACGGCACGTCTGAAGTAGGCCCACCCATCAGGAAATGGTTCCCTCATTACAGGTGGGCGAAAAGGGAGACACGTTTTTCACTTGAAGCCCACTGTTCCCCTATGAACCTTGAGATACCTACTGAGAAGACAAATTCCTGAAGAAAAAAAAAGGCAACCATCCATCGCTTTGACCCAGCAAGCCCACTTCCTAGACTTGGCAGATGTGCAAATGGTTATTCCAAACGTCATTGTATGCAACACTGTTTATTACAGCAGAAAACTGGAAAGACCCTCGATGTCCAGGCCCGGGGCTCTGGGGGACATGAGGGACAGCCACACAGTGGACAGTGCCACCGTCGGAAGGGCTGCAGGAGCTCGCTCAGGGCTGGAATCCAGGGATGGCCAAGAATGGAGTAAGAAAGGCAAGCTGCAAACAAGTGTGTTTACTCCACAGTTTGTGTGAGCAGAAAGAAACACGCGGAGACATGTGCAAGTGCTTTTGAATTAGGGTAAGATAAGTGGGAGGGTACAGACGACATCACCAGTGTTGGTTGCCTTGGGGGAGGGGCTCTAGGTGGGCAGAGGCCAAGGTCAGGATAGAGATTTTGGATATTAAGCCATGAGTGCGCTGGACTCCACAAAGCGTAAGTGATGTGGAAAGGTTACATGCACAGGTGGGTCCGCAGGGCAAAACTTAGTGGGTACCCATGACGTCTGGATCAGACCTGTTTGACATGAGTGAGCACAGACCCCTCCTCGGAGCCTTTCTCAGGAAATGGCTGCCTGGGCTGCCCTTCTGCCCTTGTTCATGGACAGCTTGGTGTGGAGGGTGGGTGCCCGGCCGCAGGAGGCAACTGGCCACATTGAATTCTGGGTGTGCACCCTCCCAGGACTGGTATTCAGGCCCTTGGGGCGTGTGTGTGTGCGCGTGTGTGTGCATGTGTGCGGGACCTGGTGACTCCCTCCCAATGCCTGGAAGGAGGCACACGTATTTCTAAGGTTCTGGAAGACGGCGACTTCCTCGTTGCTGGCACTCTTCCTGGGCCAGGAGGCCCGACCATCTCTGGGAATGATGGTTCGCGAGGGGGACTCAGACTACATTTGGCCTCACAGCCTGAGTCAGTCATTAGTGTGCAAGGATCACACACTCGGAAAAGGTGCACAGGTCACATCCAGAGGAAACAGGCTTGACCTTCCAAGAGTCCTCGCCCAGGGGACTCTCACTGGACGCACTTGATTCATCCAGCGAGTTGTGACACCTGTGAAGAGTCCAGCAGGGAAGTTCATTGGACTCAGCGCCCAGGGTTTTTCCTGGGGGGTGGTCACATTGGCACCCTCTGTGATTGCAGACTTCCACGAGGAAAGCGGGTGCTCAGTATGTTGTTTGCATCCACAGTTTAGCACAAGGAACCTTCCTTATCAGTTAGGATGGGGAGGACATTCCAGAATGTTCTCAGCTTTGCACTCAGGCCTGCTATGCCACTCTTGCCAGCACACCTGTGTGCCCTGGCTGAGTCACCGATGAAGTGAGTGCCAGGTTGGAGAAGCCAGAGGCTTAGGCCTCTCGGTGATTTCAGGCGGGGCTCAGGAAGCATCTACCTGGCGGGTGGTCCCCCCATCGGCTCCTTACCAACCTCCGCTGAGCGCCTGCTGACACAGGCTACAGGGTGGGCGGCGTGGCCCCCGCACCTGTGAGGAGGGGGAAGCAGGAGGAAGGTGTCCCAGGGATTCGGCCACGGCAGCGCCGGGTGTCTCTGCCCCCGGGGACGCGCTAGAGAGAGGAGGGACACTCCCGGTGCAGTCCTGGGGGGTGTCGGTAAAGCAGACGCCCTTACCCGGCACAATGCATGTGGCACTCAGACATTCAAACATCAACTGCGGAAAATTCAGGTCAGAACCCCCCGGCGGGTGGAGTTACGTAGGAGCCCTCCTTCCGGCCTGGGGCACCCCACTCCCACCCGCGCGGGGCGTGAACCGAATTCTGCAGGAGGCTGAGAGTCAGGGAGACGGGCTGTTTCACGGCGAAGGTTTGAGACGTTTCGGAACGCCGGGAGCTCCGGGTGGGGAAGGCGGCCGCCTCTCCTGCTCGGCCGTCTGGAAGGGGCGGAGGGGGACGCGAGTGTCCGGGGCAAACGCCCCCACGCGTCCGCGAAATGGGGGTCTGGGCTGCTGCCGGGGTTCCTCGCGGTAACTGACACCCAAGGCCCCTCCGGTCCGCACGCAGGCGCTCCTGTCACCGGGCGGCTCGCGAACCCGCGTCTCGGGAACCCACGCGGCGCTGCAGCGGGAGGCGTAGCCGCGGGGAGCGTGCGGGGCCGGCCCTGTCCCCGCGTGGCTGCCCCGGGCTGGCGGCGCCCAGCTCCCCCGCGGACGGGACGGCAGGGGGCAGGCGCGAGCCCCGTCCGGGCGGCCGGGTCGGGGGAGGGACCCGGGGGTGTGTGTGTGTGTGTGTGTGTGTGTAGGGGGGATTTAAAGTCAGCTGCTTTTTACAATCTTGAAGTGGGGAAGGCTTTAAAAATATGACCCCAAACCCAGAAACATGAAAGGAAAGATTCATAAATGCAGCTATATAAAAAAATCTATATAAAAAAACCCCAAAACCTATAAAATAGTCAAGACAAAAGACAAATTGAAAGCCTTGCAAAATGAAAGGGCAAAGTTCTCTGATAAATACAGTGCCTCCAAATCAAAAAGAAAAAGACCAACAAACAAGAGAAATAGGGAAAAGATGCAAATGCTAATAGCCAATAAACATGGGAAGTACACTTTCTCGCACAAGAGGACACGCGTGTAAGCAGTGAGCTACGACTTGTCTTTTTCCCTGTCGCACTGTATTGGTGAGGCTCCTTCACACACTGCTGATGGGGCCACATGGATTACACTCTGGATGGCAGCTTCACATCCCTGTCAAATTTAAAGTGCCCATGTCCCTTCACTTGGGAATTATAATTCCAGGAACTTAGCCAACAAATATTTTGGTGAGTGTGAAAGGATGTGCACGCAAACTTAGTCATTTCAGTGTAGTAAGAACAAAGGATTGGAAACCTCTGGCTAATAGGAAATGGATGAAATAGATCATCATGTTTCCATAATGGAATAGTACTATGCTGTTGCTAAAAGAATAATGTCGTTTCATATTTACCGATGTGATTCTCCAATATGTGTTGGTAAGTGCAAAACAGTGGGTGCAGAATGGCCCAGATCGCCTGCCAGCTTTAGACGTTTGCACTTTAGAGATGGATACCTCTGGAAGGCTAGATACCCCTGGAACTTGTGCAGTGCTTGTCTCCAGGGAGGAGACAGGGTGTCTAGAGGGCAGGAATTGGAGGGGAATGCACTATATACTTTTAAATTTTGTTTTATGTACATGGATTGCTTGTTAAAAAAAAATAGAACACTTAAAACTAATAATGTTGCTATGGATTGAATGTTTATGTCCTCCCAGAATTAATATGTTGAAACTTTAATCCCCAACATGATGGCCTTTCGAATGGGGTCTTTGGGAGGTGATGCGGTCAGGAGGGTGGAGCCCCATGATGGGATTAGTGCCCTTAGAAAGAGACTGGAGAGCGCTTGCTTCCTGTCTGTCATGTGAAAACACAGCAGGAAGACAGACGTCTTCAAGTCAGGGTAAGAGCCCTCACCAGAACCCAACTATGCTGATACCTGATATTCAACTGTGAGAAATAAATGTCTGTTGGTTAGCTGCCCTGTCTATGATCTTCTGTAGAGCAACCCAAGCTTAGAAAAAAGTTAACTCCTGTGACAAACCATTTCATGTAACATGTAAGGAAAGGCGGCATGTGGGAGGTGGACATAGCTTTTGCCCCTGCTTTGGAACAGATCCCTCCTTCAGCTGAGCCTCCGATGAAGGAATTGGCTTGGGGTTCAGAAAAAACGTCTTCAAACTCTACAACAACCACTCAGGCAGTTGGATGTTCACGTGGAAAATGAGACTCATTCTGGTTTCCTATACCACACTCACGCCGAGTGCCTGCTTCTGAGTCCAACGGTGGGTGGAATTGTGTGTACTGTTGCACTGGTTCCTTGCCCCTTGGAGGGACATTGAATGCATATGACAAGTTCCTGTAGCGTGTGCACTTATCATGCTATCCTGTGGTTCGTCAGCCTCCTGGCTGCCTGAGCCTGGCCTGCGATGGCTTGTCTGGACAACCACAGGCATCAAGCTCATCTGTGGGCCCTGCCCACTGACGCCGCAGACTGGGAACAGCCCGGCAGTGACTCAAAATGAAGTAGGATGGAAGCTATTGCAGATTCATTAGAACCACAGGACCCGGAGCCACAGCCCTGCCCTCACTGGCTGACCTGCTGCCCAAATCCACGGTGCCCATTAACCTCACTGTGATGATGGACATTGGCTGTTGTGCCAGGTCCCTCCTTGAGCCAGGACTGGCGTGCGGTATGGGTGAGGGAGACCTTCCTGTTTTACAGAAGAAAACTTTGTTCTTTCTTCTGAGGATGAGCACATGCTGACATTCCAGCAGCTTCCCAGGCAAGCCCACAAAGAGTGCTCTTTTTGGAAGAAAGAGTGGTGTTTTGAGAAGTACTTTCAGACCTGGGAATGCTTTGAACAGAGAGTTCGCTCAGTTCCCCGTCTCCCCATGGTGGCATCCTGGTGACAGGAGGCAACTTGGAGAGCCATATAACCTCAGCCTTTCCCCCCCCAGCCCCTCCACTGCTGTGTGCCTTTGGGATCATTGCCATGGAGCGTCACCCTCGGACCAGCCTTCCTGACAGTAGCTGAAGCTGTCACCCAGGTGTGGCACAGGCACACACCACAGGTGTTTTGCTGTACTGCACTCCTAGATCAGCTTTGGAAGGCACGCGGCATTTTCCCAAAGGAACAATGGGAATAACAATAGATGGTACGACAGGATTGGGAGTCACCCGTTGTACCAAGACATCAAATAAATCATGGCTAAAACTAAACAGATGTCATGAAAATGGAAATATGACAACTCTAAACTTCTTTAATCACGGAAGAGACTGTCATTCTCTGCCGAGACAGAGCTCACTTTGCCCTCCTCATCATTTATATAATAGGTGAGAAAGTGGCATTCTGGATAGAGAAGGGCACTCATGCAAAGTCACAGACCTGGGACAGTGGGCAGGAGTGTGAGACATACATGCACGTCTCCTGCTCCAGACACAGAGCCATTTCCACGCGGTACCTGGCTTCCAAGTGAAAGTGTGCGGTGCTTAAATGCAGGAGGGCCCATCCTCCTTAGACCATTCTCCTTCCCTCCTTCCCGCCCCTCCTTCCCTCCACAACTTACATGCCCAGCACATCATATGGTGACATGTGATCAGGATGGCTGGCGAGAAGGCAGGCATGAGCTCTGCCCTGTGGAGTTTACCACTCAGTAGAGATCTTTACTATGCCCCTCACATAGCTCACCCAATTTCTGAGATAGAAACCCATCTGTCTTCTGTTGGGTGCTATGTGGAGAAAGAGGCCGTCTCCATCCATGTCCAGACTTTGGCACATCTGCCTTGGTACTTTTGCTTTATTTTCTTAAATTTTATGGGGGAATATTGGGGAACAGTGTGTTTCTCCAGGGCCCATCAGCTCCAGGTCATTGTCCTTCAGTCTAGTTGTGGAGGGCGCAGCTCAGCTCCAAGTCCAGTCACTGTTTTCAGTCTTTAGTTGCAGGGGACACAACCCACCTTCCCATGTGGGAATTGAACCAGCAACCTTGTTGTTGAGAGCTCGTGCTCTAACCAACTGAGCCATCCAGTTGCCCTTCCGGAAGCTCAGTGGCAGCTGGCTGTCTTCAGTCTAGTTGTGGAGGGTGCAGCTCACTGGCCCATGTGAGAATTGAACCGGCGACCCTGTTGTTCAGAGCTCATACTCTAACCAACTGAGCCATCTGTCTGCCCCGGCACTTTTTCCCTTTGTCTTTGTTCCCATGGCTAAGGCCTTTCTTTCTTCACATCTTGACCCTCCCCAATGTTTACATCTTCCAGAAGTGTGGAACCCCCAAACTGGAAGTGTTTTCCACAAAGACCTGACCGGACCTGGTAGGAGAGGAAGAAACTGAGTGCTTGTGTTGATTTATTTCAGTTCTATCAACATATTGGTTTTTCAGGCACTTCTCTGCCATGCAATGTGCCAGGGACTGGAGTGTAAAGACACACAGACCCTCACCCTGTTCTCCTAGCACTCCGTGAAGGGGGGCTCCCAGTAGAACTGGCCTATCTGAGTCAGGTGGTGGTAGCACCAAGGTGGGAGCACCAGGGCTCCCCGCCCAACATGGGGTTCAGATTTGTGTAAAGTAATGATTCACATGCTAAGTGTCCTCTACACAGCAGCAGTCCTCTACCCCCTTTGAACTCAGCTTTGCTTTTTAATTTTGGATATGTTATCATCGAAATAATAGTTTTTATATGTTACTCTTTTGTCTCTTGACCAATCAATTTAATTTAATTTTGATTTTTTATTATAAAATATTACAAGCATTCAAAAATGGGGAGAACAGTACAAGGAACCCTCCTCAGGTACCTATCACGCAACTCCAACAAGTAACATTGGGCTGATCTTGTAATGGCTACACTGACCCTTCCCCCTAACACACACACACACACAGACACGCACACACACGCACACACACGCACACACACACACAGACACGCACACACACGCACACACACACGCACACACACACGCAAACACACCCCTACCTGCTCTGGATTATTTTAAAGCAAACCCAAGACATTCATTTCATTCATAAATTTCTAGGAAAAAAATAGATGCATTTTCTCTTAACACCCCATGAGATGACTTTATCACCTAAAAAGTGTACGACACAGAGCTGAATCCTGTTGTGCTCCAGTTAAAAAAAAAAAAAAAAGGCCAGGATCTCAGCAGCTGTAAGGACACGTCACACTGCTACTGTGAGTTCCCAGGAGACCATCAGCTCCATGAGGGCCTGTCAGTCTGTGCACAACTGGCTGTGTCTCTGCAGCATGCACTGGGGAGGCTTGGCACATCCTCCCCGAATGACTGGGGATGTCCTGAAACGAGCCATTTCCTCTCATTTGCACAAAGCCCCTGTCTTGCCAGGCTGCATGCCCACCCCCTGTAAGGCTCTACTTTCTGCTCTAATAAGCTGAATATCGCTTCAAGGCAGTAGCACGAATCCTAATTTTCATCTTATTACGATTATTCCCGAAATGATTATCCAGCCGAGTGGCTCTCCCCTGGGCTGCCCATTTGAGTCACCTCAGTAGCTCTGAGAACACCAGGGGCCCCAGACTGCAGAGTCACATGACCCGTCTGGGCCCCTCGGGATGATACAGGCTCATTTTTATCCCTTCTGTGTTCCACAGTAAAACCTTCTCTTTCCCAGCAGGCTGTATAAGCCATGCAGAGAACTCAGGGGGCACTCCTAGGCTCCCCTGGTTATTGTAGGTTGGACCAGATTTAGGGGGACGTCTTACAGACACAGGAAGGTGTGGTAGGCGAATTCCAGGACGATCCCCGAGGTTCCCATCGCCTGGTGTGCATGCCCTTTAGAATCCCCTCCCTGGATGGCAGGCAGAACCTGTGACTCTGATGGCATGTCATGCTCCTGAGTAGGTTACACCCATTCTGTCTTCTCAGCCCATGCTGGCCTGGACAGTAAAATCCAGGCTTCTGGTGACAGCTCAGTGATGGCCGGAAGGGCTCTGGGTCCTGGTCCTTCCACTGCCAGCTCCTCCTTCTGACTTCCAAAGATCGCATTCCTCCAGCTGCCACCTCGTCACCGCACCACAGCCTCCCTCCCCACTGCTCTCGTGGACGTCAAGGTCGGTCCCGCTGTTGTGTCCTCCTGGAATGTCCTCGTTCCCTTCTTCCCACTGGGAAATGCTGAGGATTAACTGCACATCGTCACAATTAATAACACTTGCTGTTTCAGAGTGAACATTTGCTGAATGTGCTTGATGCAACTGGTATTTGGCTAGAAATTTCCTTCTCAAATATTTGACGTCTTTCTTTACGTCCCTGTTTATAAATGACAAACTAACGTTTGGGGAGGTTTAGTAACTTGCCTAAAGGGACCGCACTGGATTCAAAAGTCTACAGACCTGGGCAGTGTGGACTTCCGGGGACACTGAGGCAGGAGCAGGTCGTCAGAGAGACAGACACAGGAGCCCAGAGAAGAGCTGCACCTGAACTTCCCGGTCCCACCTCTGTGCCAGCCTAACTGCCTTCCGTTGGTGATGTCTGCGGAAATCCAGTACCACTGCCTCTTCTCCCTCACACTGGAGCTAAAATGCGCCAACTCTGTCGTAGCAAAAGTGCCTTAAATACAGTCAGCTGTGTAAATGTCTCATCCTGTAGTTTGCGTTTCTTTCTTTTTTCTTTTTTTGGCATGAGAAATTCCTATGCATTTCCAATAGGCAAGGGGGAAAAAAACCATAAAAGCAAACTAAAACAATTCCTACTGTCCACACAAAGCAATTAACGTGATCATTTGTTGCTTACCCATGCAACTTTTTTCTCTATCTAAATATTTCAAGAAATATTGTGATCAGCACCTACTGTTGTGTGATCTGCCTGAGCTCTAGGTCCCTCACATCTTTGTAGAGCTTTCTTTTGGCGGCCACATAGACTTCACTGAAGGAGTGAACCGTAGTTTATTCAGCCTCCTGCTGTCCACTGCCGGTATTGCTTATTCTGTGATCAGCACAATTGTTACCACACAGAAATAAGTCAGCAGTTGACAAATACTCACTGGTTGGTGGATTGACAGACCCGCCCATTAGAAAGATGAAGGTCTTCGAGACTGCTTCATGGAAAGAAAAGCTCAGGTTCTTATGTGCCAGCTCTTCTAACACTGGCTGAAGATTAGACCCACTTAGGGGCCTTTTAATAAATACAATGGCTGGACCCAACCCCGGAGATTCTAATTTAATTGGCCTGGGTGTGCCTCTCATAGGCATTAAGGAAAACAACAACAACAACAAAAAAACCAACCAAAAACTCTCCAGGTGATTCTACTTTTAAGCCAGGGTTAAAAAACACTGAAATAGGCAGTTTATAAAACAGGTACTTGACTACATCGTGATAATTTATAAAATTCCCCTCTTGCTTCTTTTTGAACCCCTTCCCATCTTGCTTTCTGAGATGGCCAGGTTCACTTGAGTAAGCCAATCAGGGGAGGCAGAAAAGTAACTTATTTGAGAGACCTGTTCTTTGCTCATGTGATGAGCCAGGAATGACCTTGAATCCCAAAATAAACCAGGATAGTGCAAGAAAACCAAATCACAGGCTCATCTTACTTATGAAGACAAAATATTAGCAAACTGAATGCCAGAGTGTAAAGAAATGATGATAGCTTAGGAACTGCCTATGAATGTAAGGAAGATTTACTATTGGAAAATCTGCAAATTATCATTGTTTGGATAAAGAAAACCATCTCAGTAAATGTAGAAAAGGCATCTGATAAAATTAACCATTCATGATGAAAAATAAAAGCTTTCTTATTAAACCAGGACAAGCAGTAAATGTTCTTAATCTGATACAGGGTCCCTGACAATAACAAATCGAATCATTCTAATGATGACACATCGGAAGCATTACTTTAAAATCAGCAACAGTACAAGAATGCCCCATTATGTTTCTTATTACATACAAAAGAGATATGATCAAAGAAAGGGAAATTTGTCTTAACTGCAGATGACACGATCATCTACAGTGATAACACAAAAATCTATGAATTAGTAGAAAAACAGGTGCTTAGCAAGGTGGCTGGATACAAAAGGGATATACAGAAGTTAATATCCAAAAATGTATAACAGACAAAAATCTGTAAGTTACTTTGGAACAAATCTAAGAAATCGTTTGTAAAACACACACACAGAAAACCAGTACACACAAAGATATTAAAAAAGGACCAAATACATGGATGGATAGCCTCTGTGTATGAATAGGGAAACTTAATGGCATAAAAATACAAGTCCTCTTCAAACAGACCTCTAGATTTAATGCAACTCCCATCAGAATTACAACAGGATTTTCATGAAATTGATGCCTGAATTCTAACACGTGTAGGGAAAAATCAAAAGACTGAGAATATTCCTGAATATTCTAAAGAACAAGGGGGAGGAAGATTTGTCTGTAGACATCGTCTTATCATGAAGCTGTAGCAATTAAGACCATGTGATGTTGAGACATGGGTAAGAAATCAACCAATGGGCGACACAGAAAACCCAGAAACCGAACCACAGATGCATGGCCAATTGATAAATGACAGAAGGTGAGATGGGACATCATTGGTTGAAGGGGAGGCTGTTCAGTAAATGGAACTGGAAAAGCTGGTTTTCCATTGCTCATAGAGAAGAAAGTACATGGGGTCCCTATCTCATGCCATATACAAAAGTCAACTCTATGTTGATCAAAAATAGAAACAAAACTTTGAAATTTTTAGGAGAAAATATAGATTTTTTTTCTGACTTTGACGTAAGAAAAGCTTTCTTAAACAATACACAAAAAGCCTGCACTGATGAATTTGGCAAGCTTGAAAAAAAGAGAAGGAATTCACAGCACATGTAACTAACATAGACTATATAAAGCAAAGTTATACAAAGTAATAAGAAAAAGACAACTGAATTAAAAACAAATGGATGAAGGACATGAACGGGTATTTTGAAGAAGAGAAAATACATAGGGTCAATGAACTATGAGGAGATGATAAACCTTAGTAGAGATCAGGGACCTGCCAGTCACACAGTGTTATACTGTTGCACACCCATGTTTGATCAGCAA
The DNA here is from genome assembly GCF_964194185.1 of Rhinolophus hipposideros. Classification (NCBI taxonomy): domain Eukaryota; kingdom Metazoa; phylum Chordata; class Mammalia; order Chiroptera; family Rhinolophidae; genus Rhinolophus; species Rhinolophus hipposideros. The sequence goes on from NC_138053.1 coordinate 97,031,838, forward strand.
AATTATGAAGCCCGATAGAGCCAAGTATTGGAGAGGAAGTGAATCAAAAGTATATTATACATTGCTGGTGGAAGCATAAAGAGTTATAACTATTTTCGAAATCAATTTGTAAATCTGAACATTAGCATATCCTACAACCTGGCAACCCCATTCCTAGGTACACAGCTAAGAGAAACTCTTGCAGATGCAGGTAAGAAATATTGAACAGGAATGCTTGTAGCAGTGCTGTTTCTAATAGCAAAAACTGGCAACATCCCAGATACCTACATAGATTGGAGTCTGTTCACACAATAGGCTACCATATGGGGGTGAAAAGGAATGAGCTACAGAAAACACGGATGCCTTGTGGGAACCGAATGCGGGGTGAAAGCAAGTCACAAAAGACTTCACATAATATGAGAACCTTTTTATATAGTTTTAAAAAACACACAGCTGAACAAAATATGTTCAGGCCTACATGTGTCTGTCATAGTGTATTTTTTTTAAAAAGCAAAGAAATGAAGAATCCCAAATTCAAGATAGTTGTTGCCTCTGGGGAAAGAGGCAAAATGATAATGGGGAAAAGAGTGCCTATGAAGGTGTCAGTTATCAGCCATGTTCTCATCCTTGGTTGGCTGGTGAGTTCAAGGTCATTCATTGTATAACACAGACAGACACATACACTAACAAAGAGGGCATGCATGGACCAGTGATGGTACCAGAACCTGAATCGAGGATTACGCAGAGACCCCAATTCTGTGCATCTGAGGTCCAATTTTTTTATTGTTTAAAGAGAAAAAGGGAAAAGAAAAACCTTAGCTTAGGTGAACTATCACATTGCCAAGAAGCTCAGGAATAAATGAACCGTTCATGAACATTGTGGGTTGGCCTCAGTTTCCAAATCTATCTTCCAAGATGGACAGACGTCTATTCTTGATTCAAGGGGTACATTGTGAAAGACTGAAAGATCTTGAAATATGATGCTATAAAGTCTTTCAGACAATCTTGATTACCTCCATCCCGAGCAAATACACCATTTTTTTTTCCTGTGCTGTTCTAGAACGTAGAGTCTGCACGGAGCCACCATGCAGCTGTCAACAGCTTCCTTGAAATTGTTTTGGTTTTGTCTTTCTGGCAAAGGAAGTAGCATTGTGTTCCCAAGAACTTGGAGACGAGGCTCAGAGTCCCTGCTCTGTAAACACCCACTCTTTGAAGAAGTCCCTGCAGACAAGGAAAGAACTTCCTTCCCAGACATTAAACTGTCCCTTGCTTGTTCCTGCCCTTGAATGACATGCTCTCACCCTCTGTTTGAGGTGACTGGCTTTTCTTGTCAAGTAAACACCAATTGCTTGGCATTAGGAGGTCTTTTCCACAGGGTGCTATTAACCCAGCTTGTATTCATGTCTGCATTTATCTTGTGTTTCGCTCTAACTTCTATTCTATATTGAAGTTATTTATAATAATTCTCAATTATTAAAGCAACTTGTTCATATGCAAATACCAAGCAAACAATTTTATGTTGCTCAAAGAGAGAAGCTGGCAGAAAATATTGTAGTAATGAACCAACTAAACAGACTCACAGAGGTATTTTTATGAGTAGCCTTCAGCGCATGTGTTGCAAATGGACAGTTTCAAATTCAAAGACCCCTTCAGTGATCTGGCTTCTCTCTGCTCAAGCACACAATGTTCGTGGTGCTTAGTGGCATCTCTCAAAAGAGACTCAAAGTGATAAAAAAAAAAAAGTACTGTGTTTTTGCGAAGAAGAGGCACAACTTATTAGTATTAATAAGACCTGAATACGCTTGTGTGGAGATGGACAGGTGGTGAGCTATGACTGCACTTTCAACAACCCTTATTACTCGTTTGTTCCAGTTATTGCTGAATATCTGATCATCCTAAACTTTAGGAGCTTGAGGCAAAAGCAGTGCCTTCGTTGTTGTTTTTATTCATATTAGTGGCCCTCGTCCTCCTCCTTTAGAGGTTGACTGGGCTCAGCTGGGCGGTTCTTGGGGTTTCTTACAAGATTGCTCTCAGGTGGCAATTGGAACGGGCATCACCTCAAAGGTGTCCCCACTCACACATCTGGTGGTCGATGCTGGTTGTTAGCTCAGACCTCAGTTGGGCATCAGCCAGAACATTCCATGAGGCCTCCCCATGTGGCCTGGACTTCCTACAAGCATGGCTGCTGGGTAAAACCAAGCTCCAGGGTACAGGAAGGAGGAGCTTCCTCTTTCTCAAGGCCTGGGCTTGAAATCTGGCACTCGGGTCACGCTGTGGCTCCATCGAGGGGAGCACAGAAGGGAGGGACATGGGGCCTCCAGTGAAGGAGGTGTTTCCACAGGGGCTTAAGATGGAGAGGGCTTCTAAGTCGCCAGTGAAGGGACCCCTTCTAGTGGCTGAGTAACTGGAATGCTGCATGGTGTTTGGGGGGGGAGCATGAGCATGGCAGCCAAAGGCTCTGGTTTGATCTCTTCAGCGAGCTGAGGGCTTCGTTCACTCACTCAGTGCCGATTTGGTGAATATGCTGGGCTCTGTGCCAGATGCTGGAAACACAGCCGTGACGGAACACAGAGCTGCTCCAGGTGGCCCTCAGCTGCTTTAAGTCTAGCGTGTGAGAAGACGGTTATCCTTGTTCCCAGCAGGTGACTTCGATTGTGCCTGTGACTGCCCAGCAGTGAGGCGTCCAGAGCTGGCAGCGGGGGTGACTTTCCGGGGAGGTCCTGGGAGCCTTTACGGAGGCTCGGCCTGGAGGGCAGTTGGCTGTGGCCCTGACGCTCCTCCTGACACAGCCGCATCCTAGTCAGCTTCTCTCCCGGCAGCATCATCCCATGGTTGAAGGTCAGAGGCTCCCAGACTGACATGAAAAACCAGGACACTACTGAGCAATGAAGCATGGAGGTGGCCATTTAGATCAATGAGCCAAACAGAAGGTAATAGCGAAGCCCAGAGTCCCTCAGTGTGACAGGTGAGAGGCAGCAGGGGCCGGCCCCCCAGGGCTCCACTTGCTCCCCAGTGGCACCAAGTGGGGCAGGTGGATCAGCACAGACCTGGAAAAGCCTCTTGGTGCTGAGGAGGCTCAAACCCATGGTGCCTGCCTCCTTATGGCCCTGGGGGCCAGGGGCGGAGAGAGGGAGAGCTAGGAGAGGAAAAGCGTGGCGTGGGAATGAGGAAAGTGCTTCAGCCAGACCCCCAGTAAGGAGGTGAATGGAGGCGCCAGGGCTAAGAATGCACGTATGTGCGTGAGCCTGTCTTGCTTAGGAGCCTCAGCCCTGACTGCAATTCCCTCCAGAAAACCAGGCGGCACGTGTGTCATGCAGGGTCTCATGCGGGGTCTCAGCTCCCGCTCCCCACATAAGAACGCAGGACGTGGTGACGCCAAAAAGGAACACCCACGGAGCCATAGGTAGGGGGGTCAGACCACTATAGTCTCGCTGGCGGCTGGGCTGGAGACACAGGAAGCAAGAGCCAGACTATCCGCAACCTGCCGTCCACTTCTCTCTGCCACCCAACCTCACTTGCTAACTGCAATCCGCGCTTGCTAGCTCAGCCCCCATCTTCTTGCTAGCCCCCTTTTCCTGCTAGTGTAGCCACGGCAGTTATATTAGTGGCCCATGGCTCACTGATTACAGCTGACGGCCAACTAGCCACAGCTGATGGCCAGCCAATCACAGTTGACGGCCATTTACTACCTGAGCCAGCACCTTTCCACGTGAGGGCGAGAGCCTGGAAACTGCTCTCTGGGGCTCTGTCTGCACAATGTGTTAGCCACTAAGTCTGGTGTGGGGGCAGCTCCCCACGGCCCACTGGGCAAAGCCTTGCAGCCTCCTGTGGTCTGGCCTGCAAGACCGCGCGTAGAACCAGGGCCTACAGCTGGACTCCTCAGCCGCCAAAGTGAGATTGGAGCGGTGGAGTGGAAGGGAAGGAGCCTGGCTCCAGGGTCCACGTGGCAGCACTCCCCCCACCTCAGGCAGGCAAGACCCGGGGTCCCCCCAGCACCCCTGTCCCCAGGAGATGGACCTGCTTCCCCTCCAAGTCCTGCCTCCTACCCTTCTCTGGGAGGTGTGCTCCAGAGCCCTCTTTCTTTGGATTTTATTAATCGATTTACCACCTCCCCACCCCCAAACCTCCCCCAGCATCTTTCCACCAGCAGTGTGACTACTACTAGTTTGCCTTCTTACAAGAAGGCAAACTAAAACGTTCTTTCTCTCCGTCCACCTGAGAATGTTGCCTGTAGCCACTGCCCACCCTTCCCAGCCCTGTTCACTGCTCAGCCCGGGAGCCTGGCATCCCTTCATGTTCGGGGCAGACGATGCTGCTTGCCTCTCCGGGGTTCCTCCCCAAGTCCTTACCAATGGAAACCCAATTTTATCTGAGGCAACACTATGTCCCTTGAAAAAATGAATGTTCTCAGTGCTCTGTGCAGCTAAGGTGCGAGGGACGCTGACCAGCCCATGTGCAGCCCTAGCCCATGGAGAAGCAAAAAGGCCAGCGGGGTTCCTCCCCCCAGGGCTTTCAGAATTTGGGGGGGCGGGAGGGGAAGCTGAGCTCTCAGCTGTCAGGGTCTCCAGCCCAAGGGCCTCCTTGCAAACATCCCTGTCCATTCATCACAGGAGGCCCCAATCACGGGGAGAGGGTGACAGGGTCCCTGCAGGGGTTTGGTGACCGTTCAGGTTTCCCCTCTTTAATTTGTTGCTGTCTTGGACTGTCTGAGCCACAGCTAGACTCCCAGGGACACTGGGCTTTCGAAGGCTTTGCGGGGAGAAAACCTGCCAGTGAGTTCCAGCATCGTTGCTCTTCAGAGCGTTAAGAGCCGGCCGTGCTGTCCTTTCTGCCAAGAATGCCACAGGCTCTTTTAGAAAAACAGCTCCTCTTGGCCAGAGCCCTGGTGTCTAGACAGCAGGCTTGCCAAGACCCCGGGCCTGCATCAACTAAATGCGGGAGGTAGCAGGCGGCTTTGGATCAAGGAACAGCTCTCAGTGCTGACTCACCCCAAACCCTCCAGGCCAGACTGGGTGCCCTGGAGGGCTGCCTCCTCTCTGGGGAATGACACCCTCCTTCCGTGTGTGCGAGGCACCTGACCACACTGCAGAGCTCAGACTCCCCACATTATCAGGGAGCCTCTGGACGCCATGGCTTGTTTTAGGTTCAGCCAGAGTGGGTGGATGCAGGAGTCCCCAGGCCTGAAGGCTGGCTCCCTAAGGAAGGGTTAAGAGTGGGAAACGGTCATTCTGTGGCTCCAGCAGACTCAGACGCAGAGGAGGCAAGTGTGGGTGCTGGGGGCTGGGACCTCGTCCACTGCCCGGTTCCCCCACGGCTGTGCTGTGCTCAGTCAGGGCCCCACCTGACACCCCCAACCCCCCAGGACACGCCTCCTCCCTCGCAGAAGGCCCCAGTGGGACATTGCAGGCAGCTTCCTTATGGCCCAATGGGACGTGGGGGAGGGAACCCCATCCCCCTTCCTGGGCTGGCCTGTCCCTAAGGGCACCCACAATGTCCCAGCAAGCCAAGACGCAGACGCACCTGGATGAGACCAGCGGCAGGTTACGGATGGGAGGCCTCGTGGCTGTCATCCAAGGGCCGTGCTTTGGGGGAGAGTCGTACCACAGCTGAGTCACAGCTGGGACAGCATGGGCCTCGGCCACACGGGTGTGTCCCTGCTGTAGGGACTGCTGACTGCTGGGTGCCAGGTACTCGGCAGGCACATGTGGTCCAGGTTAGTGTTTCCGTTTCCTTCCGATAAACACCCAGAAGTGGGATTGCTGGATCACATGGCAGTTCTACTTTTAATTTTTTGAAGACCATCCTGTTTTCCAGGGTGTTCACACCAATTTACCTTCCCAGCAGCAGGGCACGAGGGTCCCATTTCTCCACATGCTCGTTTCCATCCTTTCTGGCATCTCACTTTTCTCTGTTTTCATTTGTCACACTGGAAATAGGTGGGGGGTGGCCTGGCAGCAGGCCTCGAGTAGACGCTGGGCGCTGGCCCCTCTTCCTAGACCTGTGGGAATAAAACAAGTGAGATGGACCCGGGCATCTGCTTGTGCTGCCTGCTGTGTCCCGTCCGGCCCCTTGAAGATACTGATTACTGCAGGGCCCTTCCACTCCGCCACCATCCAAGGGGGTGGTACAGAACTAGTGAGAGAACATCAAAGAGAGCTGTTTGCTCAGGAAGACACATTCTTCCCTTGACTTACTAAGCTTTGTTCACAGCTGCAATAGGAAAGGAAGATTTACACGTTGGAAAATGTGGCGGCGGGAGGATTCTCTGCCCGCTCCAAGTGTCCAGTTTCTCTACTTTCCTCTGCTGACGTTTTGTAAAATGTCTTCGGAGAGGGCCTGCCATGACCTTGGCGGAGCCGTTTTATTCGTACTCAGCATATTTCAAAGACTTGACAGATGTAAATGCTTTGCGATAACTTTTTTTTATTTATTGCATTCTTAGCAGAAATAAGTTTCTAAAGATCTGTGTCTGTGACCTTCAGCACACAGCTGAGAAGGCTGGGGTGGAAGCTGGGATGGCTCGTGCCAAGTCAGAAAGCAAACAGTGACACGGCTGAAACTTGGGCTCTGTCCCTGTCAGGCTCATAAATCTATCTGCCACTTCCCAAGTGCTTCCTGCCCAAATCTGGAAAACATCTCAGACTAATGGGAGAGGCCTGCAGATACGTAGATTAAATGCTTGTAGGTGAGGACGAATTTCTTCTCTCACTCCAGCTTTCAAAATGCTTCAAAGCCATTCTCTCATCATTACCGTCCAGCAGCTTCACTGCTGAGTGCATTCTGGCTGTGGGCTAATTCAGTCTCCCACTCCAGCGCGCTTTCTCCCCTCCCACTGTGCACCGTTATGTACTTGGGGGCCCACGGGGCTGACAAAGCCCGGTGGGAAGGGAGGAGGATTGACGTAAGCGCAGGCCAAAGTCTGATGACTGAGACGCCACACTGTCGTGCATGACGGTCTGCGGGGTCTCAGCTCCTGCTCCCCACATAAGAACGCAGGACATGGTGAGGCCAAACAGGAACACCCACGGAGCCATAAGTAGGGGAGTCATATCACTATATTCTCACCGGCGGCATACGCCTCTCTGCAATCCGCTCTTGCTAGCCCCTATTCCTTTCTGCTAGCGTAGCCACAGCAGTTATATTAGTGGCCAGTGGCTTACGGGTTACAGCTGATGGCCAACTAGCCACAGCTGCCGGCCATCTGATCACAGTTGATGGCCATTTACTACCCGAGCCAGCACCTTTCTATGTGAGGCCGAGAGCCTGGAGACTGTTTTTTGGGGCTCTGTCCCCACACACACCCACAGCCCAGTGGGAGTCTTCTTGTCGCCCATGACCAGTGTGTCACAAGATTCTGCCAATGCTTCGCTGACATGACTTTTTAAAATATCTTTATTGAGATACAATTCACATACCAAGCAAACTTACCATTTCAAGTGTAAAACTCAATAATCTTGGTATATTCGGATATATGCGACCGCAGTCAATTTCAGCACGTCACCACCTTAGAAACGAAGCCTGTACCCATTGGCTGTCACCTTCCTGCCCCCCAACCCGCCCTGCACACCACGAATCTATGTTTGTCTCCATAGATTTCCCTGTTCTGGCCATTTCATATAAATGGAAACACACGATATCTGTCCTTTGTAACTGCTCTTTCATTTAGCATAATGTCTTCAAGGCTCCTCCCAGGTGCAGCCTCTGTGAGAGCTTGTTCCTCCGTAGGACCAGGTAACACCACTGTGTGGACATGTCACATTCTGTGTATCCATTCATTGCTTGGTGGACACTGTGTTGTTCCCGCCTTTTGGCTGTTGTGAATTGTGCTGCTGTGAACTCTCACGCACACTTTTTCATGTGGACATATGCTTTCATTTTTCTTGGGCCTGTACGTAAGAGTGGCATCGCTGGGTCATTGGGTGACGCCATGTGTTTCAGCATTTAAGGAACTCTCGGATGGTTTCCTGAAGTGGCCGCACCAGTTTGCATTCCCACCAGCAGGGTATGAGGGCTCCAGTTTCCCCATGAAGTGACCTGTAATCACATCAAGCACTGTTCCCATGGCCAGCATCTGAGCTGTGGTCCTCAGTCCCTGCCGTGGTGACTGCCATCCTCACCTCAGCACCCGCCCTGCGGCCCCTGCTGCTCCAGGAGGCCCTCCCACAGCAGAGCTGCCCCCCCGCCCCACCCTGGGTAAATGGCAGCCGGCCAGTCATGGTCTAGGTCACAGAGTAGGTCTATAACCCAGGCCAAGACCCTGCCCAGGTCACCCCAATTCTGCCCTTTGCAGCTGACCTCTTCTCTAACATGAACCTTCACCTCTAGCCCACCCTCAAGGTCACTGTGTGATGCCTGCTGGGAGATCCAGCCCCAGGACAGGATATTCCTACCACCCCAGAAGCCCCTTTCTTCCTTCTCCCTGTCTCAACACGCCTTCCCCCAAAGTAAGTTCTCTCCTTGCTTCTAACATGGGAGCTGAGCGGTGACTACACACAGTGTGTAGCCTTTACATTATTTCTTGTGTTCCCTCTGCCCTTGGCCCCTAACTTGGCCGATGGCGGTGTCCACCCTTTTCTACGATGATCAAAGGCCATTCCCCATTCTGTCCCAGTTCACACACCATCCCTTGTCTGTGAGACTTCGCAAAACTACCCACCCTCTCTCTCTTCTCTGAATTTCTACTGCACTTATCTCTACCCCACCATTGTGCTGTTAATTATGTGCCCTCTAATATTATTGCACAAAGTTACATGGAGCTATGATAGTTTGGGTCTCCTGTATACCATGGCGACCCCCTTGCAGATCGAGAATTCCCATGGAAACTTTTCTCCTGTCACAGTGACAAAAATGAATATAATAATCTTCAAGGAGTATTTATTAGTTGGATTTCACCATGTGACATCAAAACGAGCTGAATGTTTTTTATGGAAGAGCTCCACATAGAGCACTTTACATGCTAGTAAACAAACAAACCACTGGTTGTTAACTGATTTGGAAGAACCACTACTGTCGGCACCAGCCTGGTCTATTGTCATGGAAGGGGGCTCAGATCCCAGGTGAACCCTCCCATACTTACGTCCAGCTGGGGCTGAGGCCCAGCTCGAAGTCAGGCTTGGCCCAGCTGAGACAGCCGGGAACCTCAGCTCACTGCCTACTCCCCTTCAGGAGCTCAGGACCCCTGCTAAGCCGCTCCCGGTTTGGCCTGGCTCACGTACCCCGCCCCCGCCTCACTAAGCTCCTGTGCCCCAGCAGCTCCCCTTCTTGTGAGTCCCCAAACACACCACATGGCTCCCCTCCGCGGCCTCTGCCCACTGTGCCACCTCCTGCAGAGCCCCTGTTCCTTCCCTCATCAGTCACCTCTTCAGAGAGACCGTCTCAGGACAGCCTGGCTGTCATGGCCCCTCTCCCAGGTGTGCCTGGTGCTCGCTGCTGTCTAATCTTTCTCTTGTTTGCTCACCTACCTCCCCCATCCCGAAGGGAAGCCCCTCCCTGGGACCCAAGCCTTGTCCCCGTGCCTGGTCCCTGTGTCCTGCTCTCCATCGTACCCACAGCGCCTGCAGCACCTGCATATGGCAGGGTCACGTACGCTTGTGGGACAAATAAACGATTCTGTGAAAGCAGCCAACCACACACTGCAGTGATTTGACTTCTTGGCCGGAAGAGGAAGTGGAGCAGAAAAGTCCGTGAGGGCCAAGGAGGGGCTCCTAGGCACAGGTCACATTCACTGACACCCCAGATGCCAAGCATTGCTTTAGGCACTTTACACGGATTAGATGATTTAATATGAACAGTAGCCCTCTGCAGAACTCATCTCAGCCTCCTCTGACAAATAAGGAAGCTAAGGCACAGAGAGGTCTAGACACTTCAGGAGGTCACACAGCAAGTGGTGGTGAAGCCAGACTCCAAGCCTCGCTGTCTGCCTTGCCGTGCCCCCCCCCCCCCCCCCCCCCGGCTTCACCTGCTTCCTTGTTCATGAACTCAATCAAAGCATAACAAATAGGAAGCCGTCCCCGGTCTGCAGTTTTGTCCCAGCCAGCACTGGGAGGCTTGCCCGGCATGCAGCGCTGCATCCACCGTGCATTTCCATCTCATCGTTGGTTAAAAATGGAAATTCTGCTGTCGGGTTAGAAGGAAGCCGAGGCCGGCAGACACTGCTAGTCTGGTACCCTCTCCTTGCTGTCCTGGGAGAGTGAGGCTCCTGCACCACCGGCCCCCTGTCCCCAGGCTGCACGTGAGACGAGACCAGTGGCTGCTGTAATCGCCCAGATTGCCCGGGACCAGGGCCGACGTTGCCCTGAGGTCTACGTGGTTTTAGGTTGCTCGTTGCCCTGCTGTGTGTGGTGGCTCTTTGCAGAGGCCCCGAGAGGCGTGGGGACAGCGAGATCAGCCGCCTGGGTACCTGCCTCCGGAGACACAGGTGAATCCTGGGAGCACAGGCCCTGGAGGGTGAGTGGGAGGCGATGGTGGACCGCGGCCCCGGGTCTGTACCGCGTGTGCTCGGGGAGCATTGGACAGGAGTTAGGACGAGGGACCCATCCGGCTGGGAAAATTCCTCATCCCACTTTCTCCATCTGTACAATGGCCAGTGTTGGCACCGTACCTTAGAGCCACCCGGGAGCCTTTAAACATATGCTCCTTCCCCCCCAGAGAACTCAGTTCACGGGCCTGGGCAAGGCCTGGGCAGCAGCATTTCAAAGGCTCCCTTGGGCAGCCAGGGTCGTGCTGGTGAGCCCCAGGGTTCCTACAAGCCCACAATTAGACACCTGTAAGTTTTCTATCTGGGAAAACCAGCTCTCCGAAGCACTGAACTTGTCGGGCAAGGGAGAAACACCAATAAACTTATGTATTCCACAAACATTTGTGTGCAGAGCCCTGTGCTGGGTGCTGGGGGAGGGAAGGTAGAGGTGTCAGCTGTTTATCTTAGGCCACGTCAGGGTTATCAACTCATCTGCCCTCCACAGCCCTGGCAGGGGAGCACCTGTCCCCAACATCACCTCCCCAGGGAGCGTGTCCCCGGCCAGAGAGCAGGAAATCACTCAGTTCTAGTCCTGAGTGGCCCCCCGGGGGGAACCACTGTGTCAGCAGCCTGGGCAGTTCTCTGCTCCTCCCCACAGTTACAGTTCAGTCTAAAAAAGGTTATTCCGGAAGAGTTTCCACAAGTCTGCAGGGAGGGGTACACGTCTTCCTGGACTCCAAGTCCCCAGGTCCTGTGAGCTGAGTGACTCTGCTCCTGCAGGATGATGGCAATGGGAGGGGGGAGGGGAAGGGAACGGAGCAGGCCTCAGAGGGTCACTGTGGGGACAGCTGGCCCCTCAAACAGCGGGAGCCACAGGGAGGGGGCTGTGCTCTGAGCAGCCTCCCCCTTCAAGTCTGAAAGAGGCGGTGGTGTTCATTTCTGTACCCCTCCCCACACCAGTGGGACAGTGGGGCTCCCAGCAGGATCTGCACAGCTTGCTGACATCCCAGTGGGGCTGCAGCCCCACCCAATCAGATGCTCAGCGCTGCAAATGTCAGACTTTCCAGCAGAACGCCCCCCACCCCGTCCCTCTCCCTCAAACCTTGGGGCCCCCAAGTTCTGCTTCACTGACAGAGGCCCCAAAGCTACAAGACGCCTTTCCCTCAAAATCCCGAACCTTCCTTCCAGGGCTAGGCCAGGGCCTCTCACCTGGTTGACCCTGAGACACCTAGGGAGAGCCCAGCACCTCTTCTGACCCTGGTGCTGGGGTGGAGCCTGGGAAAGCCCATGGGGTCACCGAGGGAAGACAGGCCACACTGCCCCCTCACAGGACATCAGTCCTTAAAATGTGCCCCTCCCACCAGTGTGGGGGCCATGTGCTGACCTCCTGCAGCCGAGGGTTTGCTCTGTCGCTGTGCCCTGGATCAGCCCCATGCCTGGTGGGGGTGTTATGAGCATGTGCGGTGGGGGGGTGTTGTGTGGGTGGCGGGACGGGAATGACTGTTTTGGATTTCACCTTCCTCTGGAGAACAACAAACAACCCAAATACGTTGTTCATAGCAGCCGTTGTTTATAACAGACAAACGGGGGAAACAACCATCAGTGGACAAATGGATAAATAAATCCTGGTTTATCCACACAATGGAATATTATTCAGCCATGAGAAGGAAGGATATCCCAATACAATGTAGATGAACCTTGAAAACATGATGCAGAGTGAAAGGAGCCAGACAGAAGGTCACGTGTTGAATGGCTCCATTTATATGAAACGTCCGGAACAGGGCATCTACTGAGATGGAGAGCAGGTTAGTGGTAGCCTAGGGCTGGGGAGTTGCGGGGATGGTGGGGTGAGGCATGGAGGACACAGAGTTTCCTTTGGAGATGATGAAAATGTTTCAAAATTGATTGCAATGATGGTTGCCTTTATCTGTGAATATACCAAACCCCACCAGATTGTGCAGTGTAAATGGGTGGATTGTATGCGGTGAGAATTACATCTCAATAAATGTTAAAAGAAAAACAAAATAAGGACTCTCCCTCCTGGGCCTGCCAGAGTGGTGTGCACAGCCTTACATGCTGCAGGCCTCTGTCTGCACCACCAGCACCACCAACCCCAGAGCTTCTCCCAGGGCACAGAAAATGAGGACACCTGTTTGGCCGTCCTGCTGAGGCCCGGTGGCCTCCTGGGAGGTGCGGGTGAGCCTGGCTGGGCTTTGGCCCCGGCAACGGGCAGGGCTGAGCCTCTCGGAGCTCTGGCAGCTTCACTGCACTCACTTGATGAACCATCCATTCAAACCTCGTTCAGGGCCACCTCGGGCCGGGCCCCGGGCACCTGACTTGTCCCAGCATCTTGTGGCAAAGCTTAGTTTCTGGAAGCCCGTTGTACAACTCAATCCACCAGTCCCCAGGCATTCTCTGAAAGCCCCAATCTGGTGCACGAGGCCTTGAGGGGAACATGAAAAAATAGACACCAATAATACTCCACATCCCTAACATTAAGTTGGAGAGCTTGGTCTCAGGGGCACACACTGAACAATTAGATTAAAGAACAATTAGATGCAGCCACGTGAAGGAAAGAGAAATTAAAACTGAGCCAATGATAAATGAGCACCATATAAACTCCCGACAATTTACACAGCAGCAGGTAACTCAGTAACTAATTTAATGTAACCAAGTGGGCAAAATCCTGGGAAGAAGGATGTGGATGTGGGGGGAGGTGGGAGCCCTAGGACAAGGGGTCGTGCCCGAGACTGGCAGCTCTGACAAGGCCGTCCCCACTCTTGCTCCCTGGCTCTGGGGAGAAGAGCTGAGCGAGGCAGAGACATGTAGGAAGCATGTTCCGCCCCACATTCAGAATTATGGGGAAGGAAAGGAAGCTTTTGAAAGAAAAAAAAGAATGTAGTTCTCCAAATGAGAGAGAAAGAGAATTACAGGGTGAGCTCTAATCTAGATGGATATTTTTGCACAGGTCCTGCTTGTGTGGCTGCCTCCTGTTCTATTTGTGGTGTAGAAGTGCCGTCTTCTGTTTTAGGCTGGGGATTGGAAGGCACGTGTCCTCCTGTGGGCAGGTCCCTTTGCAGCAAATACAGCCACCCAAGGGCTCTGGGCAGCATGGTCTCCGGGATCATGCTCCCAGTGGAGCCCACCAGAGCCAGGCCCCCCTGGGGAGGCGCGTCTGCCCCTCGCCATCGTGGGGACAGAATTTGACCCCACAGCAGTTTGACTATTTCACATACCGCTCAGTGGCTTGTGGAGTCCAGGCCTGGGTCAGCTTTGAGAAGAACAGTAATTAACCCCTCCCAGAATCACCCACACGTTGGCACATGCCATTCAAAGCTGCCATCCTCAGAAAAGGGGATGACGCAAAGTGTCTCCGTCCTCATTCCTGGGCCCTGTCTCGCTCTAATTAAAACGTTCTCTTTCTAGTTAACCCTCGCCAGACGTTACAGCACCTACAAGTCAGGCAGAGCAGAGCTGAGCACGGGGCTGGATTCTGGCCAGCAGGTGGGGACAGACTGTGGCCCTGAGAATGACAAACACTATTTACAAGTTCCAAGAGTGAGGAACTGGGCATATATTTTTGGGTTGCGCTACTCAACCCACTAGTATGTATATGGTTTTTTCTCTTCATGTTCCAAGATAGTGCCCAGTTCTTAGACGCATCACAGGCCTCTGAGTACGTGGATATATTTTCTACTCTAAGGCAACATGTTTAGAAGTAACAGGGCCCCCATTTCTGGCCCCAGCTTTATAACAGATTATACGAGGACACTGGGCTCTGAATGTAACTTCATGTGCCTTCAAACACCCTTCTGTAAAATGGGGTCTCTAGGTTGTACTTTCCTTGTCATGAAGAATCCTTTCACTATTAGAGCTCATTGGAATAGACTGGTTTTAGAATGTTCTATGTGACGGGAAGGAAACCTGTTGGAACCGGCTCTGAGCTGAGGAGTCAGCCTGGGCAGACTGAACCAAATGAAATGACAGGGTCATTTCCAGTGATCTTGGAGGCCCTTTCCAGGTCATTTGTTAAATAAATAATTGGAGATTAGAAGTCAGAGCTCTTGTTTCCAACGCTAACTTGCTGCAGCAAATTTTAGCAAGCTGCAAGCTATCATTTACCCAAAGCAGCATCCATTCCCCCGTGGCGGGGTCAGATGCCGAGGCTCCAGACGACAGGAGAGTGGAGAACGGAGTAGGCAGCATTGCGTGGCATTGTGTGTTGTTTCAGAAATTAATTGTGTTGTATGAACAAGCGGCACCATGAAATGTAGAAACTAGAGTAAAGAGAGAAGCAAACCCTTGAAACAATGAGAATAAGATTACAGGAATCAGGTGGTGTGTGTGTGTGTGTATGTGTGTACACAGAATTCAGCACAAATAAGTACTGTCAAATGCAAAATGTTCTGTATTATTTAAAACTCTGAAAAGTTGTAGCTGCAAATAGTCTTTGGAGTCAGAGATTTAAAAGTTGTTTCAGGATTGCCTTAATGCAATGTTTAGGAGACACAGGAAACTAATTGACCCTATTGAGGTAAAATCAGATTAGAAAAATCAATTATGCTTTAAATGTTCATTTCCTCCCTACAAGCCTGGCATAGTACTGCCCACTAATTCCACCTCGAAGCATTGCCTATGGAGACAATAGGAGCAGATAGTTCTAAAAGGTCATTGAGAAATCAAAAACTTTGCAGATGTAGGGGGAAAAAAAGGCAGGCGTTGTTCCCTGTGGGAAAGTTTATTCATGTTGTTCAGAATTATTTGATTGGATTTAACCTTCAAATTATTTATTAGAAAAACTTTCATGACTAAAAAAAAATATTTTAACAAATGCTCTAAGATACGTTTAAACAAACAAACAAACAAACAAACAAGTCACATTTTCAAGACTCACCATACCCTGACCCACAGTTACACATGAGCCGCATGGAAGGCTGAACAGGTGACTTTAGCTCCATTTTTGCAAACAGATTGCGCATCCATCTACATCAACATGGCTACCATTTCCCTGTGTGTAAGTAAAAATAACTTGTTTCCATTAACATGTAGCACTTAGTCTGGAATGGAAATTAAACTCTCTAAGACAAACACTTCAGTGACAGACAATGCAAGCTCACAAGCATGCATTTTGTGTAGTTCTGACCGGCCCTTGTCCTACGGACACAGAGACCACATGTTGCATTGCTAGTGGTAGGGTCCAGGTCCAATCCTGTGGGCTCTTTTACTTTTGCTTTAATAAAACTATGTGTCTGGACACAGACTACCTGAGTCACTGCAGCCAACACTCCCGCCCAGCTGGGATTAGATACACTCTGGGGAGAGTGTGTGACTGGACACTCATCCATCTCTATCGCCCAAGAGACACTTATAGCCAGCACCCTATTGATAGTGGATCTTCCATGCCTTCGACTGGACGAAAGGATGCATTCACCTGGGATGGAATAAACAACCGGAAGTAGACCCTTACAGCCAACCCACGTGGCCAATTTGGCGGTCCAGATCAGTCTCCTTGTTATTTCCAAAATCATGTGTTGACAATAAGCTACATGCAGGCACAGGGCTTCACGATTCCCACTTATTGCCTGTCTTGTCCCAGCGACCCCTTAGAAGGAGGTATTAACTCTTAAGTTTGCTGTGGGAAGTGGAAACTGGGGGTCTTGGAGGCTAAGTTCCTGATCCACATGTGGTAAGAGACAGAAGGAATTCAAGGCTGTTTGATTTCAAAGTCTGTATCTACTGAATACGAAATCATCACAGTTGCAGGTTTTAAATGAAAAATGTGCTCTTGATTGGGGAACAACTTCAAATAGTGACACACGGGTGGAGAAATTTCTCTGATAAACACTTTAAAATAAAAACAGAAAGCCAACGTATATACTAGTGTGAAAAGTTAGTTGAAGTACCTTTTAAATAACTGAGCTTAGGGATGTGAAACGTGTCACTTTGCAGAATTACTGCCCTATCACAGTTTTCCAGAGAAGTATTCCGGTAAATCAGTATTAGTTTAGACAGCCATGTTGTGCAAAACGTGCAATTTCAATTATGTTGAGAAACTTTTAATGGGAATTTTTAGCGAACACGTTTACACATCTTTCTAATGCAAATGTAAGCTGAAGAAGAAATCTAAAAGACACTGGTGGTTAATTAGATTTGGTTCAGTTACATTTTCATTGACTTTTATAGAGAATACCCATGACATGCTTTAAACCACAAATAAATCAAAGCACAAAAGGTCAGAGGGCACCATGTGACACAAAGCTGCCCACAACGACCACAGAGGGTAATGCTTCTGGAAAACCAAGAGAATTCCAACAAACACTGAACATAGACCATGCAAGAATGCAACACGCATCCCGTGGATAGACATTTCTTGGTTTTAAAGTCTTGCTTTTCAGAGTCATCGTGTTTCCCGAAAGGACAGTGCCTCTAGATTACTTGACTCGTGCATTCACTCCCGTCCAGTAGTCAACATTTCTTTTCTACTTATTTTATGGTGCGTACAATTTCCCCCCTCTCCGTTTGAGGACCACAGACGAGGAGAACTTTGGAAAGAGTATACACCAAAGCCTCAGTGTGAATTGTGACAGCCTGGAAGCTCACAGAAGCCCACAGCCTTCCCTGGTCACAATGGTGACAGCCTTCAAGAAATAAAATCGCATCAGTTGTGGAGGCGGGCAGGAATGGAACCAGGCACCTCAGGTTACAGCAGCTCTATTTTAGCTCCATTAGTGTCATTACCAGTGATGGCCCGAGATCTACAAAGTGAGTGCATGTTTACGAAGGAGGACACTACTTAATTTGCCTCCAGTAGAGAAATGGGGAAGCACCAGAGTGACTCCACAGTGGGAAGCAGTGCAGGTGTTTACTCCCTCACCGCGCACTGCCTTACTGACCCACAAGGTTGACCGTGGAGCCAAGTGCCCCAGTTCACTCTGCCATGTGTCTAGCCCTGTTATGACCTGTAGATTCCTTTGCACACACCCTGTTCAAATACTCTGCCTTGATTATGTCTCTTTGGCCAGCACAGTGGGCTCTTGTGTTTCTTCTGCAACAAAGCTAACTAACATTGTGTAACCTTCCCGCATGTCAACTGTGTTTGGCCTTTTAAGTTCGTTGGGCGCGTCCTTCAGTTCAGGTGGGACTGAGGGCTATTCAGTACTACGTAAATTGGAGACTGTTAAAATCAGAAGGACAAGGTAGAATGTAGCATAAGGCCAAGGAACAGAGCTGTGTACTAGTTAAATGTCTTAGCAGGGAAAACAAAGACTGATTGTGATCCTGTGGATGAGGTCTAAGTGCCAATCGGGAGTGAAAACTCTGCCTTTGCACCAATTTCTTTTAGACACATTAATGGCTCAGTTCGGATGTTTCCCAGCCAGCTTGAAAGAGCTGTAGCTCCACTAACTCAGCAGTGGGCTAAACAGCATGTGCTTGGGTGTGGGCCATGGGAATTGCCGAATGGTCCATGGGCAAACCAGCAAGTGCCAGCTAGAGACAGGCCTGGGCTGAGTTCCTCCAGTTGACTTTGGAAAGGCCACCCACCTTCTCTGGGCTTGTTTCCTCCTCTTGTAGAGTGTATGATTTTCGAGAAAGTGACCTCCCAGAGTCAGTGGGTCTACCCTCCTCTGAGTTAGCAAGCTAGTTCTGCCCTTCCAGAAAGCAAATTCCATTAACAGGTTGTATGCCATTAGGTGGGTTCAGATAAGACACTGGAATATAATTCTTAGGTAAGGGGCCAGCCCCATGCGCCCTGTTAGGCTGTGCAGTTGGACTCCGTCCTGCCTCCTGAAATCAGATCTACAGACAGGCTCCGTGCAGGTGAGAAGTGGCAAAGACCTGCCCAGTCCTCCCTCCAGGGCCTCCTCAGCTCCCCCATTTCTACACCTGTCCTTCTTTCCTCTTCCCAGACGTAGCTCCAACCTGACTTACTCCATGAAACCTTCCCCAGTTATCAGTTAGGTAGCCTGCGTTTGCACAACTCTACCCTACCTGCCCTGCCATTCAGCATTTATGGGTCTTTGGTCTCAACTTTGGTCTCAACCTGTTGCTGGTTCCTATGTGTGTTTCTTGTCTTATAAGTTCCTCCAGGGAAAGAGACGTATCTCACAGTCTGCATGCCCTAAATCTGACTGAGTGGAGGGGTGGTCAGCACGTTTGGTTGACTGACGTGAAGTAGGGGATAGGAGAGAGCAAGCCAGTATGTGATTACAAGGGAATTATATTTCAACTTTCTGAGCCTTCATCCAAGGGTGTTCTAATCAAAGCCTGTGTGAATATAAATTTCTCGATAAAATAAAGATGACATGTAAAGATCATAGGACAAATTTTAGTTTCCCAAGCACTTTTCCTCACATGTAGGTCAATTCTCATACCAACCTGGGAAGAGTTTTACAGCCAAGGGAACTGAGGCTCAAGCGGTGGGCATCTGGCTTTCTAGCCTTGGTCTTTTTCACTAGTCTACAGACTTTCCTTTCAAAAAATAAGATCAAATTTCGATAAACGGAGTGAACTTTGGAGCTGAAAATTTAGGCCTAAACCCTGTTTTTTCTGAGATATGGATTTTTTGAGCCTGTGAGCCTTCTAGGAAATACCAGGGGTGCCAAAAAAAACCACGACTTGTATTCATCTTTTGTTATTGGCATATATCAAGTATTATAATTTTAATACAGTTTTTTCCTTTCTTAAAATGTGTATATGTTTTTTTGGCACCCTCTGTATGTGTGTGTATACCTGTGTGTATGTGTGTATGTGTTTGTATGTGCATGTGTGTGCATGTAAGTGTGTGTGTGTGCACGTGTGGAACTGGGCAGTAACATTGCTGCTCACATAGACCTCCGTGAGGCACAAGTAACCTTGATCTTCCAGAAAGCCTGTAAAGCACATGCAGGTCCCATCCATGGTGGCCTGCAGTGGGCAGGGGCTACCAGGGACAAAGCAATGAGTCCAGGGAAAGCAGTGGATGGAAAGGAGTTTTGGGAGGCTGGGAAGTGCACATACACTTGTATTGTTT
Source organism: Rhinolophus hipposideros (assembly GCF_964194185.1). NCBI lineage: Eukaryota > Metazoa > Chordata > Mammalia > Chiroptera > Rhinolophidae > Rhinolophus > Rhinolophus hipposideros. The sequence goes on from NC_138053.1 coordinate 97,051,283, forward strand.
TCTCCCTTTGGCTCTGACCTCTGGGTGGATTGGAATTCCTGATGGTAAGTAGGGGTGTAGAGCGGATGGGACGCGGATCTCCGTCCCGTTCAATTACGGCCCTGCTACCTCTCTGGAGAGGGAGGACCTTCTTGGCCTGTGTGGGAACCTGCTGGGTCTGGGTCTAATCCCTCCCACACTGGGCCTTGCAGGCAGGTGCACACTTGTGAAGGCTGGGCTGAGCCTGGAGGCCGGCACGACCCACCGTGGGGGCATCAGAAGGGCTGGCTATCTGACCAGCACCGCCATGTTTGCCTGTAAGTGTCCAGCCACCAGGAAGGGAGGTCTTGCTGCCGCCTGTGTCAAAGCAACAGTCGAATTTTCAGTTATTCCCCACCGCTTTTAAAAATGACAAGTCTTACCGACTCAAGTATTTCTTTCACCAAAGAGTATTTCTTCTATAACTTCCCGTTTCTAATGAACCTTCTGAAAATGCCATGCAAAAGAGATCCAAGTCATGGTGGAGGGAGAGGTAGAAATTGAGCCAAATGCCTCCTATTGCTGTGGACAGCAGGCCAGCCCTTTCTTAGGTTGTAAGGACCCTCCGGGCTGCATCTCGAGGGTGGCGTCCCCGGAAACAACTGTTCAACGAGCTGACAGATAGCATGGAGGTGACCCAGCTCGGGACATCTGGAGATTGGTCCTAATACTTACACAGGGTTCCTTCAAGGAAGTTACCTTTCATTTTACATTAGAAGAAGAAACTATCTGGAAAGAAAGAAACTCAGGTGCCTTCCCTAGCAAGCTGTCTCTGTCCTAGAGCTTTAATATCCACAGTGTGCTTCCATTACAACGAATAGCCAAGAGTCTAAAGACCACTCACTAAATGTCAGGTTTCCAGGACGGAGAACTCTCTATAGAGGATCAGATGAATGGACGCTTTAAGTTCATTGTCATTGAATTTCATGACTATTGTTACTCAGAGGGAACTTGAGCAGGAGGTCATGCATTCTCAAACACTGCTGCTTCGGCTGGACAGAGCTGCAGGTATATTTGGGACACATAAGAAAGTGGTAAAATGGTCAAGCCAGCAGTAAAGGGCAGATTTGGCAATGGCCAAAATGTGCTGGGAGGCGTCCACCCCTGTTCTCTGAGCTGAGGTCACAGGTCTGACAACCTTGACAGTGAACAGGTCGCAAGTAGTAGCCAAGACTGCCTGGGATTTTACGTAATCAGCAAAGGAGAGTTCCCTTCCTTCATTATGGGAAAGTACAATCGGCACCATTTCAGTTTGGCCGGATCATCCCTTCAGGTTCCGCTTTCTACTTATCTCCCTGCTTGCTTCTGGGGAACTTTTATCCACTGGATTTTCGCAGAAACTATAGGTCCCTCGGACTCATTTCCTGAACCTTGGTGTCATGCTTTTTCAAGTATTCGAAATATTAAAACTGTTAAAAATAGATTCAATATTTTCAATGGAAGCATAGCCCACAATGACTGGATTCTCGACTCAGTGTGTCAGGTATGCATGATTTTATTTAAAATGTGTCCAATAAGATTTTCCACTTGGATGAACACGTTTCCTCGTCCGGCATATTATTATAAACAGTATTTCCTCATTTCATGGAGTTTCTTAGAAAGTTCTAAGTAACGTAACAGAAGAGAGAAATGAACCTGTGGGGAGATTAAATAACAGGGACTTTAGATCTCAGCGAGGGAGCTCACGCATCCCGGCCTCGGGGGACACACAAGTGACTACGGGGTGAAGATAAACCCAGTCATGCAAATCATCGGACGATCACTTGGTTTCCTTTGGCAGTTCCGGCATTCCCTGTCGCTAGCACACGTGATCAAATGAGTCAGATGACTTCAGTGAATGGGAAACTGTCTTTTGCATTTGGTGGTGGGCTGCCCAGCTGGGACAAGACAGGAACAGAAACGCGCTGTCCGAGGAGCATCTCAGGATGTGGGAAGAGACTGTCCGCATCTCACCCGCTGTGGCGCTGAGCCCCAGGGAGCCGCACGCACCTGGCGATGGCAGCGTCGTGGGCCCCCATGTGGCCTCAGCACCCACCTCTCCTGTAAGGGCGTCTGGCCCTCGGTGGACAGACGCCCACCACCCCCTCGGCACCGAGAGCACATTGGAACCAAGAGGGCAGTTGTTGTGTGAAATCACTAGAACCTGGCAATATTACATTTTTGTTTTCGTGAGCCAAAGGTCATTTAGCACAAATGAGGTCTACATGTTGTCACATGGGGCCACAGAAAGACACGTCTTCAAGTGACGATGCCCTGCCAGGGAGAGAAACAGACACAGAGCACAGCACACATCTAGCGGTGACAGGGCTCCTTGGAGGATGAACGGTGTCACCGACAGGGAAATGGGGCCAGCAGGCCACCAGCCTCTGGTTTCCTGCCTGCTCTTCGGAGCTGCTGTCATGGAAAGAAGCCAAGGGCAATGTGACCGGGGCGCAGGGGCAGGTGGGCTGGGAAGTGTCACTACCTCAACATCTGTTCTAAAGTGACCGAGAGATGATCATTCATTTATGATCGAAACTTAATCCCGAACAGTGTCTGCTCCCTCTGTCTCTCTCTCTGTAAACACATCTGTTCATAAATAACTTAAACGTCTCTGGGCGTTCAGGATTCAGTTCCGGCTGGAGTAAAAAAGGATGGGGGGTGCTCAGCGTGGAGGAGGAGATGGTGGGTGTCCGTGTGTGTGGAGAGGCGGCGTAAGCGTCTGAGTCGCGTCGCAAGCATCAGCCGTCAGACACGGGCGGGGTGACCCAGCCGTACTTTTCATGCGTCTTCACCAAACTCTTAAAGGTGGCTTCTGCTTCCTTGCGACTGAAGGACTTTTTTGATTTTCCCGCTTTTCTACAGATCCGACCCTGCGGGAGAGGAAAAGAGAAATCAGGTTAGAGCCCCAGGAGGGATGGTTTCCCACGGTCTTTGTTAAAACACGCCGAGTGGCGGGCGTTCCTGAGGCCTGGATCTGTGTGACCAGGGCAGAGACTCGGGACATCGCGGCTGTGCTACAACACGGATGGAGGAGTCCAGGGCTGGCGAGGGGAGGGCAAGGGAGGCCCACAGGCTCATGTCTTCACAAATCCACGGCTCCCCCTGAATGTGATGCGGAAAAGCAACCTCTGCTGGTTCCCGGGAGGAGGGCCAGCTTTATGGAAAGCGCATCCCAGCTGCCTGCAAGCAAACATTGTTCTAACTCCTTCCCTCCCACCAAAGAATGCCTTTAATTATAACTTTCAGTTCCTTCCATAACAGTAGATATCTATGTTTATATACATAGATGAGTATACTTACAGTCATTTTAAAAATCTGATTTTTAAAATTCAAGCCCAGGAGTGATTAGTGAATTTCTTGGAAGTCATGTCACTGGGGAGGCATTTCTTGAGCAGAAGGTGGAGCCATTGTCATAGAGGGGGAATGCTGTCCTCCTGTCCTGAGTGAGGGGTAAAGGTGAGGTGCCAGTGCTTTCACCACAATCCCAGCAGATGTGGGGGCCCCAGGAAAGGTCCACAGCCCCTCACATGTCCCCCCCCCCAGTGACCAGCTGTGTTCTGGTCTGAAGATGGAGCATTTGGGTCTGCAGTAGACCAGAGGGTCTGATTCATGTTAGGATGGGTATAGCAGGCTCTCGACCACCAGAGAAGGAGCCAGAAGACACAGCTAATATGACCGCCGTCTCAGGCCACCCTTCCAGAGAGCCCTGGGAAATGATGTTTATTTGGCCTCAGAGGGAGTGAGCAGACTGAAGAGTACCCGGAGTCTGGGCAGCGGTGGACCCTCAATCAGACCGACCTGTTGTCACTCCCAATATTCCAACCTCATTCTTCATGACGCCTCTCCATGGCAAAGCAACTGAAACTCGCTCTTAGCCCCTGGGGCACATTTCCTGGCACTTGACTTCCCTTCTTCCTGGGAACTCTGCTGGTCTTCCTGAGTGTCTCATGCATGCATTTTGCTGCTGGGGTGCAAACACCCCTGAAAGACTTGGCTGAGTTTCCTCCACTAGCAATTGCATGCATACTATTCCCAATGTTCTCCTGCTGTCCATGAACTTTCACTAACAATTGTCTCTGAACGTGCCCTCTGCATTCCTGACACATGATATTTTTGTTATAGCACACCTGTGGGCATGTGTTGTCTGTGCTACAAAGTGACTTCAGTCAGAGCCAGGCCTCCCTGGGTTACGTCACATACCTGTTCCCTTGGACAGGCACTGAGGGCAGCAGTTACCCAGTGTGGCCGCTGGCAGGCAAGGTCCACTCAGTCTTAGCTTTCTCTGACAACCCACTGACAACTCCGGTGGCAAGAGCTGGACTGCCCTCAGATTCCACAGGGAAAATGGTTCCCGATCACTAGGATCTGGGAATGGAAGAGTGTCTTACATACTTAAAATTCAGAGCGTATGGCTCCTTTTCACCAGTGGCTACTAGCCTGATACCCCGGTGAGGAGTCAGAAATCCAGAGGCACAGTCGTGTTCTGCCCTCAGGACATCCCTGGATGAACCCGTCCATCTGCCGACCAAGGGCGGTACCACTTGTTCTGACGTACTGCTTGGTTCACAGCAAATGAGCTGCTAAAAGGTGAAGACTGGAAGAGAAGACAGGAAACCGCCATCCACTGCCGTCTAGAAAGTTCCCCACCTCTCACGAGGATATGACTCCTAGTTTTAATTTTATAACTTCCCACACTGCTTATGTGGTGCAGTTGTACTGGACAAAAAGGGACCACCAAGAGCTAATCCATGTATAATCAGCATCACCATGGGCTGAGATCCAAGTCCAAAGTCACTTCATTAAACATCCGCAAATGCATCTGTGTAGAAACATCGGCTTCGATGTCTGTGTACTAAGAGCAAATATCAAGGGAGAGATATATATGTTTGCATAAAATGCAAATTTAAACATCCTGATCATTCTTTTCTATAATACTGGAAATTTATGGTGATTTGAGAATTCTGAAGTAAAAGCAGCCAGACAAATACAAGCTCATGATAATCTTGGAATATTCTGCTGCTTTTGGCACGAATGCATACGTTGCCTATTCTTTGTGAAAGTCCCAATTGTTACAAAAAACAACAGACAAAAGCCCAAACGAACAGACCGCTCTTTGTTGCCGTTTCGTCCCGGGAAGAATTATGAACATGACGCCCCAGCACTTAGTCTGTCCGGGACACAGAGCCTGGTGTCAGCCAGCCGGAGTCGCACAGCCTTCAGTGCTCGCAGCTGTCCATCGAGAGCGGCGGTGTCTTCTGGGGTCCCCTGCACCCAGTTTACAGTTCACAGATGCCCTGCTCGGACTGGCTGCTTCAATATCACCCCGCGAAACACTGAGTTTGAAAATGATGCCTTACATTTCCTGGTTCTGCCAGGGTGGCTGGGCCTTTTTCGCTGAGATTCCCCTGAGGTGCATCCACACGGCCCCTGATGGTCCACGGCCATGCTACTGTTGAACTGGCTCCCGTTCTTCTTTCCAAGGTCCAGTCTCCTGGATTCTGGACTTTAAGGGAACTTTCAGTGTAACTCCTGTGACCCTCTGTACTTTCCTCTATAAGTGCGGATAATATCCGCTTCACAGTATCACTAAGAATGTCAGATAAGATACTGAATTTGCTTATTTTACAGATGAGGAAATTGAGATTCAGAGAGGTTAAGTAAGTTGCCCAAGGTCACACAGTCAGGAAATGCTGGAGTAGTGATTCGAAGCCAGGTCTGCTGAATTCTGCACTCCCCACCCCAGCACACACACACACACACACACACACACACACTCACAGACACATGTGTACACTCTGAAAAATATCTTCATGCAAATCCAATATTTCACATTTATGTGGCTAATTTCTCAGTAATGTCTATTTTAACAAGTTGGCACAAATATATTCATTCTATAGTTCTCCCTTGATTAGATTTTTCTTCTTACATTTTCCTTTAAAACATACTCTTGTGACATTTTGTGTTCCACTTGCCTATAATTACAGTTCTGCTCCTTTAAACATAGTTAGAATTTCCTGACGGCTCATGTAAAGTTTTGAGCTTCCTACACTCATTTCCTGGGCTGAATCACAGAGCAGCTACTTGGGAGTGTAATTGTTAGTCTAGCAGCACTCACAAAGCACAACCTCTGCAATACGGGTTTCAAATGTGTGCTGGGCTCCTTTCAGGCAGGGGAGACTTCCTGGAGGAGGTGTTCAGGAGCTGGATTCAAAAGACAAGGGGCATAATCCAGCCAGAAAGCAGGAAGGGAGGCCAGGAGGAGCTCGGGGAGGTGCTTCTGGGAGGAGAGAGAGGGAGGAGGTGGGGATGGGAAGCATGCTAGATCCTGGGGCTGTGGGAACAGAGTGGGTGGCTTAAAACAACAGAAATGGATCTTCTCCTGGCTCTGGAGGACAGGATTCCAAATCCCAGGTGTGAGCCGGGCAGTTGCTGGAGGCTGAAGGGGAGAACGTGCTCCATGCTGCCCCCTGGCTTCTGGTGGTTTACTGCAATTGTCCCTGTGCCTTGACTTGTAGACAAGTCAGCTTGCTCTCTGCCTTCACATGGCCTCCTCCCTGTGTGTCTCTCTGGGTCTGTGCCAACTCTCTCTTTTCTTACCAGAACTCCAGTCGTTGCATTAGGGCCCACTCTACTCCAGGATGACCTCATCTGAACTTGACATCTGCAAAGACCCCAGATAAGGGCACGTTCATGGGTTGCAAAGGGAGTGTTACAACTCTAATACATCTTTTTGGGGTCACGATTGCCCCCACTACATGCGGTAATGTTGACAGGAAGGTCTTCAACCCCCTCCTGCGGCATCTGGACATTTGCTGGAGGTGGCAGAGCATCGGGCCAGGTTGTCTTTTGAGATGGGTCACTTGGGAGGCAGGTGGCTGCCAGGAGGGGTGCTGGCCAGTTAAGTTATTGTCATGGTCCAGAGAAGATGGGTGAAGGCCTGGCCTGGGGCAGAGGCAATGGGGGTGGAGAGAAAGGGGCTGAGGCCAGCAGGGATGTCATTAAGGGGCAGGGGACCCAGGGCATCCATTTCTGATGGGGGAGGAAGCAGGTGTCTGGATAAGACACTGAGTCTCTGGGTGGTCCGGGCTCGAGGTGAACCCGGCACACAGTGGGGCTGGAGGCTGCTGGATGGAGTGCTTGGAGCTCTCCCATCAGGGGCTCCAAACGACGGGTGTGGCTGAGAGCCCACAAGGAGAGACGCCAGGGAGCGACGCCCGGCGTCCGCTCTGCCCACCAGCCACAGGCTTTTGAGCAAGTCGCGCTGCCTGCCCCTCGGTCTCCACGTGTGAGTCACATAACTGTGAGTCGCATACCACTGACACCTGCAGTGTGGGGGGAGCCCGTGGGGACGGGTACATCACTGGCCTGGTGTGCACGGTGGCAAGACGCGCACTACCAAGTGGGCACGGGAGAGCCTGCGGGCAACACTGTGTCAGGCGATGCCTTGGAGGGGTCACGGCGGGCCGGTGGGGGGCTCCGGCAATGGGAGGAGAATGTGCCGGCACAGGGGGTGGGCCAGGCCAGGCGGTGTTGGTGGGAGGCATCGGGGAGGGGTGCGGCTAGCGGATCTGACTGCAGGGTGACCAGGGAATGCCTGGAAAGCATCGGCCTTACCGGGCAAAGGTCTGCTCAAAGTGTGATGTTCGCTGGATTTATATAAAGTCAGAACTTCAAAAACTCTTGATTTCCTTTTTAGCCATCTCTGCGCATGGAAGAAAAATCCGGTTCTTTAAAAAAGTGCAGCTTAATAATAAAAAAGTCCCCAAACCACAACCTGTGTTTTCCACAGATTTGTGAAGTACCTGCCACCCAACAGACCTTGTGCGCGTTGCTGGAGACAGCAGGTAAGGCTCGTAGGCCAGGTGAATGAGAGGCACTGCGCTTAGCGGGGGGCCTGCTGGGTGGGGCAGTGCGTGAATGAATGAGTGAGTGAGTGAATCAATGAGTATAAATGGCCACAGTCCAGCTCCCTCCCCTGATGGGGCCACAGACTAGTTCTCCTATGGCAATAACTCTCATCAGGGCAAAGTAGAAGAGTAATGCCCGGGATGTAAAGCCATTTCACTCAAGAAGGAATGTTTCCTTACTGGGACATTTTAGAATTTTCCATTGAGAAATATTATGTAACCACACACAGTCTATTACAGTCTCTAAAATATTTTATCAAGTATTAGGTCATAAATGTCCTCAGATATTTGCTCTTAAACTTGTGAAACCTCTTAGGATGACAAAACCAGCATCAGTTTTGTGTCAACTTGGATAATATTCAACATCATCATAAAAGCTTTCTCAAGCCACTGGCAGCACCAAAGGCACAGGTCATGGAAATTTTTGATGTTTGCAAAACATAAACATCTCTTCCCTCTACATTTTAAAGAAAGTTCTAGCAATTATTGATTCTGTTTTGAGACAGATTGCATTTTCTTGGAAGAAGCAAGCAGAAAAAAGAGGAACTTTTGGCTAAAAATTTAAATGATATCGGATAATCATTTCAAAAAATGTTTTTGGAGATTCCACTAATACTTCTGCTTAAGCAGCTGGCCCCTAGTGGGTTGCGTTAGCTGCACTGGAGGCCGTCATGGCGGCTCTGTCGAGTGTTTACTGTGTGCCAGGATGGGCCCTGAACACACTCATTAAAAGCTTCTGCAGAGCAAGAGAAACCATCAAAACACAAAGACAGCCAACCGAATGGGAGAAGATATTTGAAAATAACACCTCTGGTAAGGGGCTAATATCCAAAATATATAGGAACTCATACAACTCAACAACAATAAAAACAAACAATCCAATTAAAAACTGGGCAGAGGACCCGAAGAGACATTTCTCCCAAGAAGACAAACAAATGGCTAACAGATATATGAAAAAATGCTCACCTTCACTAGCTATTAGGGAAATGCAAATAAAAACCACAATGAGATACCACCTCACCCCAGTTAGAATGGCTACCATCAACAAGACAAATAATAACAAGTGTTGGAGAGGCTGTGGAGAAAAAGGAACCCTCATACACTGTTGGTGGAAGTGCAGACTGGTGCAGCCACTTTGGAAAACAGTATATGGAGTTTCCTCAAAAAATTAAGAATAGAATTACCATATAACCCAGCAATGGTAATAGAATTACCACATGTCCCTTTTCTGCGTATCTACCAAAAAAATCTAACAACATTTATTTGTAAAGATATATGTACACCTATGTTCATTGCAGCTTTATTTATGGTGGCCAAGACATGGAAACAACCAAAATGTCCTTTGATAGATGTTTGGATAAAGAAGATGTGGTATATATACACAATGGAATACTATTCGGCCATAAGAAAATATGAAATACTGTCATTTGTGACAACATGGATGGAATTTGAGTTTATCATACTAAGTGAAATAAGTCAGATGGAAAAAGTCAAGAACCATATGACTTCACTCATATGTGGGATATAAAACTGAAAACAACAAATGAACAAATAAGACAAACAAACTCATAGACACAGACAACAGTATGGTGATTACCAGAGGGTAAGGGGGGAGAGAGGTGATAGAAGATGGTAAAGGGGTCACCAAATGTATGGTGACAGAAGGAGAACTGACTCTGGGTGGTGAACACACAATAATGTATTATAAAATTGTATACTTGAAACCTATATAATTGCCTTAACCAATGCTTCCCCAATAAATTTAATTTTTAAAAAAAGCGTTACCAGAGGGTAAGGAGGGAGGGGGGTGGGAGATGAGGGTAAGGGGGATCAAATATATGGTGATGGAAGGAGAACTGACTCTGGGTGGTGAACACACAATGGGATTTATAGATGATGTATTACAGAATTGTACACCTGAAATCTATATAATTTTACTAACAATTGTCACCCCAATAAACTTAAAAAAATAAAAAAAAGCAAAACCAAAAAGCCCTCCCTGAAACCCTACCAGGTGGGCTCTGCTATCATCAACCCTGAGGTATGGATGAAGAAACGGGCACAGACAGACCAATAATGCGTTCAAAGTCACACAGGATTCCAGTGCAGAACTGGAGGCCACACTCTGAACCCCAAGGCCAGACCGTCTTTCAGAAACATGGAGAAAGATCACGGAAATACGAGAAAGAAAACAAGATATTGACCATTCACTCCATGATTGCTGCCACCCTGGCTTTGCTGCACTGGTCACTGAACCCCCTCCATCCCTCCACACCCCAGTCAACATGGAGCTCCCGGCCTCCATCCCACACGTACCACAGAGTCTGCTTTACCCCTGAGCGGATCAGTGCATCGACTCTGCCTTCACCGCTAGAGCCCGGTCTTCCACCCGTCGTGTCCTGTGGACCCCTCTCGCTTCTGGTTCCTGTGTGATGGGAGCAGGCGAGCCTCCCTCCTGAGACACTCCTTTACTCACAGTCCCTATTCCTGCGGACGACTGGCAATCTGTGGTTCCATTTTTGCTGACACAGAATGCAAAGGAAGCTGCTTTTGACAGGCCAAGCCAAGGACACTGTGTTCCATTTTCACGGCTGAAACGCTTCTTTAGCACAAAACAGCCACTCCTTCCATGTTTTCTGTGGTGAGCTAATTCCAGCTGCCTCCGTGCGGAGTTCTGGAAAAGTCCCACGGGCACACCGCCTGGCCCTGGTACCACGGCACGCTCACTGGATGACCCATACAGTGAGTGAGGCATTGTCATCGGCGTAAACGCTTCTCCCTGGACCTGGCTCCGTTGGACAAACACGTGTTCACCTCACTGGCCTCAGCAACCGGCCTTCTTACCGAGGACAGCAGTCTGCTCCACCCTGAGCGGCTGACAGGAGACGGTGGTGTTTTCCCACCCAGCCTGACCTCCTAGGTCAGAACCCAGCCAAGCCTCTTCCCCACACCCTTGACTTTCCTCAAGGCACCATATTGCCCCTTCTTCTTGGAACACATTTTGGAAAGGATGAGGATCAGCTTCTTCCCCAAGCACCCCCCTGGTTTTTCAGTCTGCCTGTTAACCCCCTGTGGCCCTCCTGTTCTGGGGTGGGACCCTGCTGCCACCCAGCATGCTGAGGCTGCCTCCATCCTGCCCCGGCCTTGATTAAGGAAGGTCGGGGCCCTGGGGACACGGAGCCTTCCTGCTGCTGGGAGTCAGAATGAAAGAAGGGACGCCTGAGGATGAGGGTTTGAGGCAGAGGCCCGGTCTTCCTCTCCTCCAGGGAGAGCAGAGCCCCTGGGCAGTCAGGAGAACCAGCGGACTGACAGCTACCAGCGAGATGAGAACCCCACTGCCCACACCTCCTGCCTGTGTTCACTTCCTGACAGAAAGCAGCTATGCCGAATGGGTCACTCACTCCCGAAAGCTGCACACCACGTGCTCCCGACACTCTTCAGACCACAGTATGGTGGTTACCAGAGGGCAAGGGGCCAGGGAGGTGGTCAGAGGGAAAAGGGGGTCAAATGTATGGTGATGGAAGGAGAACTGACTCCGGGTGGTGAACACACAATGATGTATTATAAAATTGTATACTTGAAACCTATATAATTGCCTTAACTAATGCTTCCCCAATAATTTTTTTTAACTTTAAAAAACTTTAAAATAAATTTTTATTACACAAATGTTGTCACATAATTGGATATTTTTCTACTTTGTACATGTTATTCTTACTCTCCACAGAAGGGCTGCTTCTTAATTTCTCATCGGGTGATGGCAAGCTCTAAAATCCTGATTTTAACAGAATAGTAGTAAAAATGCCCCAGTGATTTAAGCTGAAAGCCGTACATTGGTACATGGCTCTTGCACTTAGTCATCAGGAACGTACAAATGTCTTTTTATTCCAAAATACAAGATAAATTATCCATAGGCATGGACAATGACAGCAGTAAATCATTGTATGTTGTCAGCTGAAACCAGCAACTGATGGTTATAGTGATTTTCTTGAACAGCAGCCAGCCTTTTCTCCAGTCATTTCCTTCAGCTGACTTCTCTGAAGTTCCAGGTGAGGAGCACTGCCCTGAGCTCCCTCTCACAGTTCTCATTAATAACGGTAAAGCACTGCTCTAGGAATTAGAACACGCCACCTCCCGCGCCGCCTCCCATTCTACCCATTCCAGGGTCTTTCTCTTCATTAGGAATTTCTGTGACTACAACTTCTGCTGTAGTCAACAGAAGGGCACTCTAGCAGCTTCCAATAAAGCAGTTCTCACAACCATAGTTGGATCGATGATTCCTTTTTCCACCATATTCACAAAATCTCCAAGCATAGCGTCATAACCAATTTTTTGATCTTCATTAGCTGAAGTTAACAAGCCTGAGGCTGGAATGCACCGAAGCAGGGCAGGACCCCCTCCGAGAACGACGCCTTCCTCAGCAGCAGCGTGTGTGACACTGAGGGCATCTGTGACTCTGTCTTTCTTTTCATTCACTTCAGCATCACTAGTCCCACCAACCTGCAGCACAGCTACTCCCTCTGAGAGTTTTGCCAGATGTTCATTTAGTTTTCTCTTTTCATATTCACTAGTATTTCATATTCATATTCAATCTGAGCCTTGTCACCTTTTCCCTTCAAGAGCATGGCATCATCTTTGGTCACAATGACCTCTCCAACTTCTCCTAAGTCATGAGACTGGACATCTTCAAGATTTAGAGTCAATCCTTCTTCTCCAAACACTGCATCACCACAGCGATAGCCATGTCTTTACGCTGGTTCTTTCTATTGTCACCCAAACCTGGAGCTTTGACTGCTACAACCTGAAGACCAACTTGTAGCCTGTTCGAAATGAGTGTACTAGCCACCTGCCATTAACATCTCCCCCAGTTATGACCAAGTGCTTATGGTGAGCATTGGCAATTTCAGGAGCAGGTACAACGGACTGGACACTGGAAATGTTCTTTTCACTCAATAGAATATAGGCATCTTGGGATTCACACTGCTGACCTCTCATTGTGTTAATAAAGTATGGAGAAATATAACCTTGATCAAACTCCATGCCTTCGATAATTTCTAATTCATCATTCAGTGTTTTTCCATCCTTTACTGTGATGACACCCTTTCTTCCAACTTTTTTCATTGCATCAGAAATGATATTGCCAATTTCTTTGTCTCCATTTGCAGAAATCGTAGCAACCTGAGCAATATCTTCAGGGGTTGTCACGAGTTTAGACTGCTTCTTAAGTTCAGCAATTACAGCATCAACAACTGACATCACACCTCTCCTGATTTCCACTGGATTAGCACCTTTACTAACCTTCTTAAAGCCTTCCTTGGCAAGAGAGCGTGCCAGTAAAGGAGCAGCTATGGTGCCATCCCCAGCCTCTTCATTTGTATTATTGGCAACATCCTGAACAAGTTTAGCGCCAATATTTTTATATTTATCTTTTACATCAATTGACTCTGCAACGGTCACACCATCTTGTGTAACTCTGGGACTCCCCCAACTCTGTTCAATAATCACTATTCTTCCCTTTGACCCCATAGTAACGGCTACAGCATCGGCTAAAAGGTCCACACCTTGAAGCATTAAGGCTCGGGCACCTGCAGCAAACTTTACGTCTTTGGTATACGCCCGAGTGAGACGAGGTGCCAGCGCCCTGGACGCTGGCCTAATCTGGCGAAGGATTTCATGTAATCGAAGCATTTCTGAGGGGAAGCAGAAGACTGCGCGCGGCAAGGCAAGCCGTCGGTGGCGAGTGAGGGACAGAGTACAGGCTGCACACCTACCCCAATAAATTTAATAAAAAACAAAACAAAACAAAAACTCCCCCAAAACCAAAGCAAAATCAAAAAGCCCTCCCTGAAACCCTACTAGGTGGGCTCTGCTATCATCAACCCTGACGTATGGATGAAAAAACAGACGAGAGGCCAATTGTGTACAATCGAAACCTATATAATTTTACTAACCAATGCCACCTCAATACATTTAATAAAATTCAAAAAAAACCAAACAAACAGAAAACTAAGTGTATTTCATAAAACACACTTTCTGGAGGGTCTGTGGTAAAATCCAGCATCCATACCAGGGTTGCTGGAAGGCTGGCGCATTGCACTTCAGCATTTCACTTCCATGGCTGGCGTTCCTGCTTCCTGCATCACAGCCCCTGCCTTCTCTGGCCCCCACTGGCTCCCACGCCTCCATCACCCCTTGTCTCCACCTTCCTACCCCGTCCCCAGCCTCTCACCTACACTGGTTTCTTGTTAAATTAAGAGCTCTGAGCATGAGCTGGCTCTGTGCTATGGCTCTGTGCTATGGAAAACTGGATAAAAGGAATCCAACCATCTAAGGGGTACACACTGTCAACCCACCTCCCCCAATTTGTTCATGCCACACAGGTGATGGTTCCAGAGTAGATAAAACCCTACACATGCTTTTCTGTTTGCAAGAACACGCAGGGCAAACATACGGCATTAAGAAACAACAACGGTTTACTCGGTGTTAAGCAAGGGGTGGGGACATTTCTGGAAAATGTGGTGTTCTGTTACCACCAAATTGTCTTACGATGTAATCAAGAAAGGAAGTTGGTTCTAACAAATTTCAAGTCTCTGACTGAAAAACTTAGAAAACTGAGGACTGATTTTGGCTGACCTAATAAAAATTAAAAAGTGATTTTCTATAAGTAACTGGGATGGCTATTATTACTTTTAGGTCATTACTTCAGGGACACTCTGATTTCAACTCTTTTATTTGTATAAAGGTGTTGCTATAGAATCTTTTCCTTTGGATTAAGAATTATAATAAGCAGAGAAAAGAATTCGGTGATCTTTGCAAACATCACTGAGACTCTTCAAACAACACAGACTTTATAACACGACGCGGGTCAAGCACGTGCCGTCACTATTCTGAGGGCTTCTCAGTCCTCAGTCGGGATGGACTGCCATAACATGGCTCATGATGAGGAAACTGAGGCACAGAGTGGGACTGCCCAAGGTCACACAGCGGGTGGCTGGTGGAGCTGGAATCTGAACTCTCAGAGTCGGGTTCTGGAATCCATGCTCACAACCGCTCAGCTACACTAGAAAAAGCAATGACACAGGCCAAGAGTGTAACTATTTCATGGCTCACGGTCGTGGCCCACACCCAAACATGCCTAGATTATCAGGAGCTTTGCGCAATATTGGTGCAATTTTTAATGGAGCATTTCACAACTGTATTTAAATGCTCAGCAGATTCTTAAGCAGTACATCCAATTGTGCCTGTCCTATTTGAAACAAAAATAGAGTCTCTTTATTTATTTATGTCAGACTACAAGGTCCTTTCCCAGCCTCACGCCCCATGACCACCACAGACGCTCCTCCCGTCTCCTCCGTGGTGACACTGACTTGGTGCTGCACGTGGGAAGGTCTTGTCTTTAATCAAAATGCATGTGCAGAGAACAGCAGCCACAGACCCCAAGTGGACACGTGTGTCACACATCCTTGTCATGAATGAGTACGTTAAAGCAAAACGGGAGGCATTATGATGGAGATGGAATTGCCAGGTCCACTCCTGCTCTACCTGTGGGTTACGCTGCTTTATGATGCTGTGTGAAGGAAGCACGTCTGATGGATTGATCCTCATTCTCGCAAAGCTTGCTATTGTTTCTACATCCTTTTCAAATCACCTTTGTCATTTGCATCTCCCCCCTTGGTGTGGCAGACAGAGCAACTACCATTGTTCCTGATACAAGAGCAGAAATTGATGCTGGCAGGTGGGGACATGGTCGCCCCACTAAGAAATGCTCGAGTCTAGAACAAAATCATATTCCTAAACATTTCTTCCATGCTATCCACGTCACTAAACAGCAGCTTCCTAGATTCTACCAAACCCCACAGATATTGGGAATTTTAAGATTGGGACCAAAATGAACCTATAATTTATACATTGTTAGCTACATAATCTCAAAATCGAGACTGCTGCATGGTGAGTCCAATACCTTAGTTTTCTTGATTAAGACCAGGTTGCATAACAACCAGGTATTAATAATTATACACAATTGTACATCACTGTACACAATAACAATTAATGTAGCAAAGAAAACTGATTTAGCCACAGAGGGCCAAGTAGGTCCTCTATAAAGACACAGTCTTGAAGGAAAAACAAATTCTAGAGATATGTTTGGACACACAATGCCACTAAATGGCACGTTTTGCTGATACATGACTTATTTAACTGATGCACTTGATATTAAGCCCAATGAAAACTATTTAAACTTTAACACAAACATATTCTCAGGATATCTAAAACATAACAAAAATTAAATGAAGCAATTTATATAAAGATTTCTGATTAAACAATATCATACATCAAATATTTCTAAGAATTCTTGGTTTCAAGTTTTCTGGGAAAAATTAGAATGCCTAATTGGCTGTCAGTTTCTAGGCTGTTATACACAGAGGAAATTATATTTCAATTTTGGATACTTAATTTTAACCACAGATATAATGGCTAGACCTACTCTATATGGCAAGTTTCAGCTATGGTTATTCAATTCCCACAGTCATCTATTTTCATGTCTGTGAACTTAGGGCACAACAGGAGATGAACCAAAACACTTCTTATTATGTGTCATAATGAAAACTCAAGGTCATTGCATCTTTACTCATTATCTTGGGTACTCAAGTCCCACACACCCACATACCGAGAGGGTGCTCAAGTCTCCCGAGGAACAAATGACAGATCTTGTAGAATTATTGACACTGATTTGAAATATCCTTCACGTTCCAGATAGCATTCCAGAGAAAAGGTAGTACATGTGTGTCACCATTTCCCAAAACATGTTCCACGTAGTACTTTACATGTTAGCTCATCTAATCCTTACCTGGAAGATGGAGACACACTTGTTGCAATTTTGTAAATGATCACTTAAAGAGTGAAGGGGAGGTAGTGAATGACACTGTCCCTCAACAACCCAAGCCTATTCCTGGAATTAGAGTGGAAACGCTGTGATGCAGAATTTGGGAAATGGAGCATGGTAGAACCCATGCCTAAACATTCACAAGAAATACCGGCATATTGTTGGTGCTGAGAATTTGTCATGACTTTGCATAAGGCAGATATCCCAACCTTGTTTGTCCAGAGAATACCCTGCCTCCCTCTCCCACCCCCAGCCTGCAGCAGTTGTTAGTAACAGCCTAAGAACGCATGTCCCTGCTAGGGAGGTCATCTCCAGGAAGCCAAAGCATGGCAGTGAACAGCACCCCCTAGGTGCCCTGTGTTCAGGCCAACATCGTTTTAGCCCTGCAGGCTAAAAACTTCAACCAGCCCTCAAGTTCTGATCACACCTTTTCAAAAAGTATCTTTAATAATGTATGTTCAGAAAACTGGAATTTTAAAGTAAAATCTTTCATTTTTACTGAAAACACCTCATGCAATGTGTTGTTAAGATTGCAGTCAATAATTTTGTACAGGGTCTGTTGTGATGGGCACTAATTAGATGTCAAGGGAGTCAGGGAATAAAGCATCAAAACTGCCTTTCCCTAGTAACAGGGAAGTTAATCCATGTATATTTTGCAGTGATAGTTTAAATGTCATAAGAACAACTGTACACATTAATTTTCTTGGCTTGTTATTTTATATTTACGTTGGCTTGCAATTAAAATTCAAATATACAAAGGTCAAGTTTACTCAATCTTCCTATTTGAAGTAGCAAAAATAATAGTTTTGCTCGTTTCATTTCCCTGCATCTCACGGTATTCAGTTTTTCTGTGCCACTGGGTTGCAGTATCCTGTTCATTTCACTATTTGTAGATGCTAGAATTTCCTACCTACAAAATCCTAAAGGCTCACATATATTTTTAAAAACTGAGGTCTGACTGATATGCAGAAAGTTTCCATATTTCATGTGTGCAACCTGATGACTTTAAGACGTGGCTATTTTTGAGGAACTTGATGTGGTAGAGAGCATTGGTGTTCCACAAAGAGCCATGTGCTTCCTTACACATCCGCCTCCCTTCCAATCAGGTTGTGGCCCTCTGGGTAGTTCTGGCCTATAGGTTGTGAGCAGAAGTGATGCCTGTTTGTTCTGGATGGGGGCATTTAGAAGCTGACGTGCCCACCCACTCTTATCCCCTGTTGTTGTGAATTTGGGGGCCACATGCTCCAGATGGAAAAGCTACAAGATGGAGGGGGGCACCAAACTTCACCAGACTGTGTGTAGGAAAGGCACGTTTATTGTTATACTGAGATTTTTAGGGTATGCTCTGTTGTGGCCACCACAATGTTGGAGCTCACTACTATGAGTAAAATTCTTAGCAAATAATTGTAAAACTTATGTGGAACATTAATGATCTGCAAAAAGCTAAGATGATTTTAAAAAGGACGAGCAAAGAGAGGACCTTGCCCTATCTGATGTTCGACAGACTAGAAAGCCATTTTCCTAAAGACAGTATAATATTTGTACAGGCAGACAAATGAGAGTAAAGCTGAAGAGCACTGTATTTATATTGGACTTCTACAGGATAAAAATGGCAAAAATATTCAAGGCAGCAGAAAAGGGCCAGAGAGTTCAGTAGATGGATCTGAAGAAACACATACACTACATGGGGACAAATGAAATGGGGCTTCTACCTGACAACACACACAAAGAAAATGGATTACACTTAGAATGCAAAAGGTAAAGTTAGAAAGCCAATGGAAGAAAATGTAGGAGCTGGTCTTGTGATATAATGGGGAGGAAATGGTATTCACATATGGTCTTTATCATGAAAAGACAGATCAATGGAAGTACTTCAAAATTAGACATTTACTTTTTTCCATAAAAGACACACACAGAGAGAATGAATGAATGAACATATTGGGAAAAAATATTTGCAAAGTCTAAAACCCACACAAGGAATTAATATCTGGAAAACAAAAAGAATTCCTGAAAGTTGACAAGAAAAATCAATCAGGAAACTCAAAGAAAAGTAGGGAAAGGCTATAGATAGGCCATTCAAAGAATAGAAAATCTGAATGGCTGACAAGTATATGGGTCAATGTCCAAATTTATCAGTAGTCAGAGAACTACACATTAAAACACCAACAAGAAACCACTTAATATCTACAAGGGGGCCAAAACTGAGGACGGAGGATTAATGCCAAGGGGTTGTGAGGGGGTGTGTAGACTGGCCAGGAAAGCCATCTTGGGAAATTCTGGCAATACCTGGAGAAAGTCAGTATGCACAGGCCCTATGCCCATGTGAGCTCATGCCTGGGCACAAATCCCAGAGAAAATGCATGTGTGTTCCTAAGAAGGCCAGTGGGAGGAGATAGCTGCAGTACTCACATGACTGCATGCGGCAGAGGAACGCTGGGGTCTTTCCCAGGAAATGGGTGAGTAAATGTGGTCACATTGTGGAACAAGTGTAACACAATACAGGTGTGAGTAGCAACACGCAACTCACTCAGCCTTTCCAGGTGAAATAACTATGACTCAGAATGAAATGTAGAAGACAATGCCATCCATGACAATTAACAACATGTAAGTGCTCAGATGATGCACTTTACAAGGATTGAAGCATATGTAAGAATGTCTATTAAAAAACAAGTGGGTTCCCTGGGCAAGAAAGGCCTCGCGGGGACTGGTGGGCTAATTCTCTCTACCCCAAGGCAAAAAGAAAAAGTCACAATAAAAATGAGTATAAATTCATATGGACCTATATAAATATATTGCATACATAGGAAATTCAGCAGTTTTCCTATGTATCAGTAATAACTGTTTAGAAAACGTAATGGAGACAAGACCTCGTCCACTCTATCAATACTCTATGACCTGACTCTGTAGGGACAGCCTCTAATCTGGCCCCAGGACCCCCCTCCTGGTGTCCATAACCCTGTGTGATCCCCTTCTATTAAGTGTGGGTGGGATCTGTCACTTGCTTCTACTGAACAGAATATGGCAGAAGTGATGGGATGTCACTTCTGAGATTAAACTACAGAAAGCCGTGGCTTCCGTTTTGGGTGCTCTGTTTCTCTCATTAGCTCCCTTCAAGAGAAGCCAGGTGTCCTACTGTGAGCTGCCTCACGAAGAGGCCAATGTACAAGGCACTGGGGAGACCTCCAGTCACTGGCCATCAAGGAACTGAATGCTGCCACCACCACATGAATGACGTTGGAAGCAGATCCTTCCCAAGGTCAGGCCTGCAGATTCCTCAGCTAATCTAAGCCCTAATCTCTAATGTGAGTATATTTGGAAATAGGGCCTTTAAAGATGTAATTAAGGTTCAAGAGGGTGGGTCCTAAACCTAATGATCTGGTGTCCTCATATGAAGAGGAGATTAGGACACAGACACAAACAGAAGAAGGACACAGGGAGAAGACGGCCGTCTGTAAGTCAAGGAGAGAGGCCTTGAAAGAAACCAACCCTGCCGACACCTTGATGTTGGATGTCCAGCGTCCAGAACTGTGGGAAATAAATTTCTGTTGCTTAAGCTGCCCAGGATGTGTTATGGCAGTCCTAGAAAAGTAATACAGATGCTACACCTCAATAAAATAAGACATACATACGTTTAAAATAAGATCTGTTTTGCCAATGAGCTTGGGAAATCCTAACTGGAGCAGTAGATGGGGACACCTGGGGAGGCGTCCAGCTCATGCTGTTGATGGCAGTGTAACCTGGCACAACCTGTGAGAGTGGCAACCTGACGACATGTGTCTGATCCTTATGTGGAGTGTCCATGCCCTTGGACCCAGTCATGAACTTCTGGTGCTTTCCTTCCTAGTCACACAGGCACAAGTGAGCAAGCCTGCCGTGCACGGTGGCACACAGGTTGTTTATACGAGGGAAGGGCAGCTCACATGGCACCAGCACACCAGGTGCCCTGGGCCATTTAAAGAGTGAGGCTGGTATAGAGCAGCTGACCAGACACATGTTCACGGTGCCGCTGTGCAAACTTCAGACCCTCACGAACAGCACGATCCCATTACTGTGAAAACGGTTACACCAGTGAGTGTGTGTGTATGTGACTGTGAGTGTGTGTGTGACTGTATAAGTGTGTGTAGTTGTGTGTGAGTGTGATTGTGTGTGTGACTGTATAAGTGTGTGTGGTTGTGTGTGTGTGATTGTGTGTGACTGTATAAGTGTGTGGTTGTGTGTGAGTGTGTGTGTGTGACTGTATAAGTGTGTGTGGTTGTGTGTGTGTGATTGTGTGTGTGACTATAAGTGTGTGGTTGTGGGTGTGAGTGTGATTGTGTGTGTGTGACTGTATAAGTGTGTGTGGTTGTGTGTGTGTGTGAGTGTGAATGTGTGTAGGAAAGCAGTTGTTACCCCTGGCAGGTGGAACCACGGAGTTCTCATTCTCTACTTTCTACATCCTCGTAATACACGGATTTTGTGCAATAAGCATGTCGCACTTTCTATAATCAGAAACAAACTCTTAACAGCTTTGCACATTAGACAGAAAAACATACATTAAAATTTTGCGCATGATCACAAAATCTATGCTTTTTCAGGCCCCTTCATGAAATACTGAACCCTGTATGTTCATGGAAAAATGGGATAAAAGTTACCAGTGATAACGATGATGTTGATGATGAAAGCTACACTATCGTTGTATACCTGGCTGACTGCAGGCCTGACTCGAGTGGACCCACCGGAGACAGACAAAGGTGCACCCCCAGAACTGCCCTATGGGGAGGACGGGTCTTCCGAGGTGCCCAACTTTAGAGGACAAGGTCATACACCACATTCTGTCTTCCGAGTACCTCCAAGCATTTGGTCTCAGCGTTGGTGCACAGAAACAGATGTGCATCTCAGCCCCTGACCCAGCAGCTCATGTGTCACTCGTCTGTGATCGCTAGAGACCAACACAGGCTCTTGCCTGAGACTCTGTCATAATGTGTCTCCTGTTTTCACGTTCACTGCAGAAGGACATCTGATTTCAACTCACTAATTGTTACATTAAACTGAATTAGAGCAATTTACTTCTCTAATAAGTCCTTATCATCATGAGGGCAGATCAAAGTCGACAGTCACTGGAAATCCATTTGCTATTTTCCATTTAATTGACTTTTTTGGGTTAAATGCATTTAGGGGAAAGAAAAAAACCCTACAGATCATTTTCATTATGATATCATGAAAGTTAGGGGTGTCATCCTGAAATTAAAATGTGAACATCTAACTTTATACTGCTTGAAAAAGAAAATTATATACTTTAAACATGCATTTTTATTGTCTAAAAAGCCTTGGATTATATGTATTAATGACCCAGTCTTATGACATTTTGTTAGACTCTGCTCTTTGTGACGTTTATGGCATCTCCCTCCACTCATGAAACATCTGGGAACAGCTGGCCTCAGCGATCAAGCGTGGAAAAGATGCTGAGTGTCATCTGCTGAGCTGTGTGTCTAGACACACAGAAACAACATAATTGTGATGGAGGAGATAAGGGAGGGCTCACGCAGCGTGTTGTCCTCTGTCCATGTTGGCGATGCAACCAAGTCCTTGCTCTACAGAGCTCAAGGTTCCAGGAGAGCGGAGCCAGGAGGGAAGGTGTAAGAGGGACCGGAGCTGAGTCAGGAGAATTGGCCAGGCTGGGAAGAGAGGGGCTGGCTGCGTTCACACTGTGTTAGGCTCCCCCAGGAATTATCACGCAGGGTTCTGCTAGCCTGTTCTCAGGTCCAGGCAGCAGACTGGTGGAAATGTGTAGGGATATTTGAGTGAATTCCTCTACTATTGAGTAAAACAAGAGTGCATGTAAAGTGCAAATGGCTGAACAAAATTGGTTTCCCTGATAAACTCTGAGATGGAGCTGGTGTATCACCCAAACTCTAGTTATGTGCTTCTTTCAAATACTTTGATCCATGAAATTGCCAATTAAGAATTGTTTTCAGCTGTAACTATAAAGTCAATGAGTAAAATTACCATAAAAATGAAATTGAGGGCTTTCAGAAAGCATCCTACATCTAAGTTTGATAAGAACATCTGAAATGATAAAAATAACTTTTGATTAAAAAAATGCATCAACTTGGGTGCATCAGCATAAAAACCAATTGGATTAAAACATATTCACAATAATTTTAACCTCAGTTTGACCCCAGTAGTGTGGCCTTCTAGAATCACCGACCCTCAAACTGATGTTTGAAATCATCATCAATCTAGCAGCCCCTGTCCCTTTCAGTTCACCTGGAATGTCTCCACTGCCTGCCCAAGGCCTCCCCTCTGCACCCTGGCTTTGCCCAAAGTCCTCTTTCTTTGCAGACTCCCAGGCAAAGAGTCCCTTTTCTTACCCATCTGCTCCCATGGCTGAGGTGACCCCGAGGGGAAAAAGGCAGACAAAGAGCCCTGGGCGAGTAGAGGAAAGAAAACACCGAACAGAAGAGAGGAAACAGGACAGGTGACTAGCCCAGTGTGGACAGGGACATTTGAGATAGTAACGGCTGCAAAGAAAGGAGAAAAAGAATATGCTCTTCAACCTTGGACAAAGACAGAGGAGTGGCGTGGGGAGATTTCTAGAGGCTGTGAAAAGGAAAAGTAGGACAAAAATCACAAGGCACGCAGGAAAAAAGGAGCAAAATGGCAATAGTGCCAAAGACTATGGATATAACCCCTGCTCATGGGTTTTGCTAAAAGCAAGGTTAGAAGCCCACAGCAGAGAAAGCCAGGGGAAATCCTGTAGGTAGAAAGGAAAAGGAAAGCATGAAAAAAATAAAGGCAATCATGACCATTGGGAAAAAGGAGAAAAGAAAGAAATTCTGGGAAAGCTAAGAAAGACAAAAAAACCTGGAAAAACTAAATTTCACGAAGAGAAATGTGTCGATGCTACAGGAGAGAAAGGGGGCTGATGACATGGAAGAGAGTCAGATACTTACAGAAGAGATCTGAAGGCAGCAAGGGCCACAAGGCCAGGCCCAGGCTAACGCCAGGAAGACGGGACATCTAAAGTCAAGGTCACAGAGGAAAAATAACTAATACGTGTTTGCAAAGGCTGTTTGGGCTGAATTGTATTCTGTAATGTTTACATGGTGATGTGTTAACCCGCAGTACCTTAGAACATAACTGTATTTGGAGACAGTGTCTTTACAGAGGTGATTAAGGTAAAATGAAGTCATATGGGTGGGCCCGAATCCTATGACTGCTTTCTCGTAAGAGACGATTAGGACACAGACAAGCACAGAGGGAAAACCATGTGTGGACACAGGAAGAAGGCAGCCGCCTACAAGCCAAGAAGGGAGACCTCAAGGGGGAACCAACCCTGCAGACACCTTGATCTCAGACTTCCGGCCTCCAGAACTGTGAGACAATAAATGTCTGTTGTTTAAGCTGCCCTGTCTGTGGTACCTTGTCGAAGCAGCCCTGCAATAACAATATAGACTCCAACAAGAAAAATCACAGTTAAATGGAAGGAGGGAAAGGGCAGTGGTGGGGTGGGGGGGGGGAGAGAGACAGAGAGAGACAGAGAGAGAGAGAGAGACTGAGAGGAGAGGATAGAATGAATTTACTCTTACACGGTAGCACAGAAAACTCCAATCATGATGAGACCACAAAGAAACCAAAGAGAGGTTTACAGAATTCTTCAAATAACAACGTTCACGTTAAAATTACTTGACAAAGTAAGCACCAGCCCCTCATGTGCTGACGGATGACCTGGGGACAGGGAGCGTGATCTCTTAGACTCTAAGTTCAAGCCTCCACCCAGTGTCAGCCTGATGCATTTCCTGGCAAATAGTCTGAAGACATTTCAGGGGCGCATGATAAAAAACAAAAACTCACAAAACCAATTCTCATTGACTAAAACACCATGGTCAACAAATTTGGTGTTTTTAGAGCAAAACAGAAAATTCAAATCACGTGGGATGCACATGGTGCCAGGGGTGAATTATTTTGGCACTCGGTATCAAGCAGACAATGCCTTTTTGATCAAGTGTCATTTTGTTGCTAAAAATGTCCACTTTCCCGACATTGCAATTTACAGGACACGCAACACCTATAATTTTTCTTTGATGACTCATGACCTTGCGGTACTTGAGTTACCAACTCAGTCTCATGCCACAAGAGCCGTGGAGTGCCCACTTGGTGCGAGGGCTGGGCAAGTGCCCACCGGCCCCACACGCCCAACCGGGGTTGCACCAAATTGCACCTGTGGGGAGGGGCTCCCCTGTGGGAGTTATTCCCCCTGGGAGGCACATCTAGCCCATCAGGGTAGGGAGACAAGGCACGGCTCCCACGAGGGTAATACATGACACAACAAGCTGGAAGCAGAGTGCTCTGCAGTTTGTACAGGGAAGGGGGTGGCTCTGCCAGAAGCTGGGCAGAGGCGGCAAGGAGGACATGCCCTGGAGAAGGGCCTGGGTGGGGCTTGGGTGCTGAAGGGGCAGTTAACATCTTCCCATAGCAGCTCACTGAATCCTCACAGGGACGCCAGGTGGACTCCTGCTCCCGTTCGCAGAAGAGGAAACGGGGAGGTGTAGCTTCCTATTGCAGAATTTAAACCCATGATACATTGGGAAGAGCATCTACTTTGAGTGGCAAAGGAATGGTAAATGTTGTCAGGGCTCAACAAACATCACTGAAATCTGGGTTTACAGGTGAACATGTGCACTATGTCTACTTTCCCCAATTCTACTTAATTATGTGATTCTACATTCCCCTCCCCCCCATAAAAAAAAGCTTAGAATATTCTGGAACAAAAATTCCAGTTTAAAATCACAACACAAATGCTAACCTTAATTGGGTTTGGGGGATTTCAGATCAAGGCCCAGCTCCTGGTCTCTTCCTATATCCTGAGTGGGACCCAAGGTCCATGGAGTGTGGAAGTGGGTATCAGCCACACCACAAGACGATCACTTTTGCAGTCTACACCAGTGTGGGAGAATGGAGGGTGTGCCATCCAAAACCCTGCACTGAGGAAATGCTGTGATCCTCTCATCTGTTCTAGGGGCTCTTTCTTCTCCCTTCTACTCACTACCAAACCCATATTCTCTCTCAGGCTACCTCTAGAATCACTGTAGTATACATTTAACGTATGGTATATGTTTACCGTTTCCAAGAAATAAGTTTGAAAGGATTTACTCACCCAATCTCAGTGTGAAACATTCTTGAATATTCTGAAATATTTTCTAAAACACACTATCTACTTGTTAATATTGTGACTTACTGACTTAGAAGAATAGCAGAAAGTAGTGAAGTAGATGAGAATGGCAGGAAACGAAGAAAATGAAGATGGTGTACAAATACCAATATTCACTGTAATTACGTAGAGAAAACAACATGAGAAAGAAAATATTTAGTAGCAAATGAGTGGATGATTTAGTGATTCATACTTCCGAAAGGTAAGATTACTTACAAAAAATTCTCCCTTCTTTTATCATTTACTCAAACTATGCTTGATTTATAAAACCAGTTCATCACATTGCATTATTCGTAAGGCCAAATAAATGACAGTCTTTTACTGTAGGTTCAGGAGCCAGAAATATCAGAAGCATTTCCTTGTGGCCGAGATTTTGAAATGAACAGTTAATAGTAAACATGTTTAGGTATTAGATCATAGAATATAGAGATGTACGTACCGGCTTTCACTAAGTGTTTCAACTGCTTTGGTCATCACTTAGCTTCTAGTCAGATTAAAAGGTGTTAGTCACACCCTGAAGGCCTGCCTGTATAGCAAGTTCCAGGAAAAGTGTTTAAAGTACACTTTGCTTGAGATACTAGAGACATGTAGCTAGTTAAGCATAAAGCAATGAAGGCTTAAACAATAACAAGGTCACAAGATGTTTGGTTTCTGCCTTTTGCTTTAAAGGAAACATCCCTGATGCACAATCATGAGACGTTTTGCAGAATCTTGGCTCCTCAACCCAGTTCGCTCACCTGACCACAGTTATGAAGGCTCCAGACAAGGTGATGTCAGGAACTGAATTACTCAGACTGAGGAAAACCACTGAAGCTTACACAGGATCTAACCAATCAGCTTGGTCCATGATCCCTATTCCCTAACCCTCAATTTTTGCCTTTAAATATCCTTGATTAAAAACCATGCAGGAGTTCGGGTTTTAAGTGCTAGCTTCCTGTTCTCCTGGCTTGGAGCCCTGCCAATAAATTGCTTTAATTTCTCCACTGCAAAGCTCAGTGTCCAGTGTTTGGCTCTGTTGGGTGTTATGTGGCCGGACCCTCTTTGGTTTGGTAGCATTCTTAACATTTCCTTCAACATTTTGGGGCAACTTAATTTAATGGTACAGTGTAGAAGTTTCCATTGGCTCTATGGGGACCATTCACAGGAATTTTGGGTGAGGCGTCTTCTGTTCTGAATGCATGCTGAGGGCCATCTCTTACTTCCCAATCTTGTAACAAGCTCATCTGCTCAGCCTTTCATGGTGGACCGTGTTTTCTCTACTTTGTGGTCTCTCAAACTTGGATGTTTGACAATTCGTACTTGCTGATGCTACAAAATGAGACAATATAGAGCGAAGAAGAGGCCCCCTGGAAATTCTCACTAAGGCCCTAGTTCCTATTGGAGATGTAATGGTCTGGTTCAATCATGTTGAACCAGCAGCGCGGGCTCAAGCAAACAGGCCCCAGCCTCACCCCGCCATGTGCCGGCCTCCTTATTCCTTGTACTGGAATGCCTCCCTTTCCTGGGCCCCCAGAAGCCATGCACCCTTACGTGCTTTGTGACGATAAAGCTGAATGCAAACTTTGCTCTGGATCCGGGGTCTGACTTGCTCTCACCAGCCTGTTTCAATCCCAGACCCCCGGCCAGCACCTGTAGGCAGAAACCTCACTGCTTTCTCCACGCAGACCCAAGCCTCCTATGTCTGCCTGAGGGCTGCGTCCTTCACACACCTCCACCTGCATTCGGGTTGAGAGTCCCAGGCCTTGGGTATCTTTCCTGTGGGGTGCTGACCAAGACCCAGTTGAAGTCCCTGAGGGTCTTCTGGTCACAGTAAGTGTGTGGGGCCGTCCATCCCTTTTCAACAGTTAAATGATGAGTTAAACAATGGTTACCTGCTCTTGTGCAGTCTCCTGGCCCTGTCAGGGCCAATGAGCTCATCCTTTCCAACCAGGCCGGGAGAGCCCAGTGGCACTTATCAGAATGGGAAGCCAGCAAGCCTCTGAGACTCCAAAGGCTGTGTGGCTGGGGCCAAGGTGTGGATTGAGGGCTTATAATATTTCTCTTAGGATGGGGAAACTGAAATAATCTCAGCCAAAAGATTCGACAGCTAAATATTGAGTTTGCAAGAAAGGAATAAAAAAGACAAAAATAAATGTGAAAACGAGTCTGAGCAATGCTGGACAGCTCTGTTGCTAGCTACTGACCATGATGCTGAAAACACTACAGACGGAAAGCGGTAGTTATGGCAACATCACTCAGGTCCATAGACTGACTCAGATGCGGCAGACTCCATGCCACGTAGA
Organism: Rhinolophus hipposideros; assembly: GCF_964194185.1. Classification (NCBI taxonomy): domain Eukaryota; kingdom Metazoa; phylum Chordata; class Mammalia; order Chiroptera; family Rhinolophidae; genus Rhinolophus; species Rhinolophus hipposideros. The sequence continues at coordinate 97,079,540 of NC_138053.1, forward strand.
TCGCACGCCCTCTTCGAATGAGCTGCACCGCAGGCTAAGAAACACTGGGGACAGCAGAATGCTTCGTGCCTCTGATGACCTCAGATACCAATTTCCAATTTCAATATTGCCGAACTACGGGAAAGTCACTGAGAGAGTACAACAAAAACAGCATAAAAAGCCTGGAGGATCAATGAGCTGTGTCCCATTCCCTCTGCCTGTGGAAATGCTGTTCTGCCACTCCAGTCTTAAGAGCTGAACCCTGAAGACATCTAGTTGCTCTCCTACCAAATGCAGAGACCCTTACCCTAGATTTGGGACCCATGCCCACGGCCCTAATTAGCAGCTAAGAGAAAGGGAAGCAGGCATTGGTATTCCACTGCTGATTAGCCTCCAACTGTCATGATATCATATACATCATCCCAGGGGTTTCTGAGAAAATTCAACAATTCCCGCAGGTTGAACATTTCAACTAGATTGCTTTTGAATTTCACTAAAAGAAAAGGTCTTTTCTAAAGGTTGTAGGAAGCTACAGGATAACTAACTACAGCGACATTCTCTTTCAATTGTACTGAGGCAATAATTGTGATAATGGCTGGAAGCCACAGCATTTGACAAAATTTTAAAATCGATTTCTGAACCAGGTTTTCATCTGGAAACAAAATGGTAGCCACAAAGCTTTCAAGGGGACATGGTATTCTGTAATGAAAGAACCTCAACAATCTTTAATGGCTACCATCTGCTGTGCATTTAGAGATGATAGAGGTACAGGTGTTAAATAATAATATTCTCCCACGTAATTTTCTAACACAGCAGCAGCAAAGGGAGTTGAGCTAATTTAAAGAAACTACGAACAAAAGGATTCTTAGGAGCGTCGTGCTGTGAAGGTGAGAAACAGGCTTCAGAGAGGTATCACATCAGACAATAATGTGGCTGCCATCATTATCAGAGACCGACTCCTGATGATGCCCAATGACTGGACGACAGGAAGCCAACAGAGGCAATGACAAGAGTCCACCATGAGAGGGTAAAGAGGAGGCTATCCTGTGATTTTTGTGAAATTTGCAAAATTATGGTCAAGTAAGAAAACATTGGAGCCAACTTGATCTCATTATCACGCTGAAATACTAAGAGCTGTGAAAGCAGACCCCTTCACGCAATGGACGCTGAGTGGAAGCCCACCTTTGGGACTGTGGTCCTATTTTTCTGCCGTATTTATTTCAATAAATATTCCAATTCTTTAAAAGAAGGAACATCTATTGATCACCCCTTCCGTACACAGCACTCTGTACATCGTTTCTCTTGAGTGTCACCATTCACCTGTGAAGTGGGGATTCTGCTCCTCCTCTTCAGGCAAGGTACCTGAAGCTTGGGGAGGTTGCTGCCTGCCCAGCAGGGAAGCAGGCTCAGGAGAGGGATGGTACTGGAGCCGTGTCTGCCTCTAGACCCGCGGCTTTCTCCCAACCCCAACCGAGACCTACGGTGGAACTGAGACATGACTGGGCTCCTAAACCTTGTTCCCGGTGGTTCTGGCCAGGAGCTGCACAATTAGCTTTAAGATCTTCCCCAAGACACACTCAGAGGCGGCCTTCCTCCACCCCTCCACCCCCACAAGCATATATACACTTGGATGGGAAAAATATCTTTATTTTCACTAACACCTAACTGCAATTTAGCACTTCATTTAATTATGAGGGAAAGTGATAAACCACAGCCGTAGGAGCAGTGCCTTGATTTTGCCACCAATAGAAATCCCACACTTAAAAATAAAAAATCACAGTACAATTGCAGATACCTTGAAATGTCATCAATGCTCGTTACTATGTCCAGTTAAGGGAGTTGTTGGATCTTAAATGTTATTAAAGACGTGCTTCTTAATTTGATAGTTTAGTTCATCACGTTTTGTTTTTTTTTGATATGTGATAACCATATTTAAGTATATAGAGTAGTCCCCCCTCATATGAGGAGGGTACGTTCCAAGACTCCCCGTGGATGCCTGAAACCACAGAGAGTACCGATTCTATATATACTATGTTTTTCCTATCCATACATACCTATGGTAAAGTTTAATTTATAAGTTAGGCCCAGCAAGAGATTAACAATAATAACTAATAATAAAATAGGACAATTATAACAATACACTGTAATAAAAGGTATGTGAATGTAGTCTCTCTCTCTCTCAAAATATCTTATTGCCCCATACTCACCTTTTCACTTAAAGGAAGCACTTACAGCTTCTCTTTGGCATATCCAAATCGCCAGCATCACGACTCTTCTGCTTTGGGGCTATGGCTAAGTAAAAGAAGAGTTACCTGAACACACGTACTGGGGTATCCTGATAGCTGATCTGATCATCGAGACAGACGGCTACGAAATGTCTAACGGGCAGAAAACTTGGGACAGAGAGATGATTCGCGTCCCAAGTGGGACGCTGTGGGATTTCATCACACATTACTCAGAATGATGTGTAATTTACAACTTACAAACTGTTTATTTCTGGAATTCCCCGTTTAATATTTTCAGACGTGGGTTAACCACAACCATGGATAAGGGGAAACTACTCTAATTGTTTTTCTTGGAAATCCTATGAATTTTCTTGTGTGCATTTCAAAACATTATTCTGAGGAGGGGTCTGCAGGTGTCCCCAGATGCCGAGGGGCCACCCAGTTCTCCAGATGGCCTTGTGGGGGCCAGAGGTGGCAGGAAGTGGTTCTGGGGTCTCCCATTCCTCTCTGACTGATCTGGGGGAATAATCTAGAGGCCTCCATCGCTCTATGAAAAGGCAGATGCCAGGATCCCCCTTTAAATACAATTACTAAGACTAAATCACCCTAATTCAATCCAGCAAAGTTCAGCCACTTTTTATCAGATTCGTTTTATTTATGAGTTAAAACGAGTTCCTTTAAGCTTTATGTAATTCTACTGTTGATCCTACAGTTAGAAAAATGATCTTTTATGAGCTAAGATGAGGATTTTTCCATAATATACATCATAAAAGTGATCAAAGGAAAAAGAAGCAGGTCTGTGAGAGGTCAGATGGCAGCTGCCACCCTGGGTTAGTTTTAGGCAGTCTGCATATGGGATGTGGGCACTCCCCAGAGGCCCTAACCCTTAGCTCTGCTGTGCCCTGCCTTCCCTGGACAGCTCTGGAGGGGGCTCCCACCTCAGGGGAGAGCTCTTCCACACACACACCTGGGCCGCAAAGCAAGCTTCCAAGAGATACAGTCCCTTTGTACCAAGCGAGATGAAAGAAACTACGATTTAGTATTATGATGACTTTTTAAAAGTTACATTTGCAAGGCTTATAATAGTCAACTAGTTACAATTAATTCAAGCTAGTAACAAATTCAGTTTCAAGTTTCCTCCATATTTCTACTTTTTCCTGGCTGGGAAGCAGAGTAGAGAGTAGGGACATGCCACTAATCGTGAAAGGCCTCAACACAGATAAATCCCTGCAGCCATTCATGTTTTTGTTTTTACTGTTTTTGTACAGTTACATTCCAGTCCCGACTGGTAGTTCCTGGGAAGCAAAAATAGGCACCCAGCTTGATGCAAAAATCGCCCTAATTCATATGTATCAGTAAGGCAAAAATGATTGTTCTAATTATTATGTCCAACTTTATACAATAGTTATAGCTGCTTCCTACTATAATCAATATGTAATCAATTCTGTAACTCCATATTCTAATTTTTGGAAATGTCTGAATTTCAAGATCAAAAAATGGCAAGCATCCCCTTAACATTTTTCTAGATTTTTTTCCCTCAATTCCCAAGTGACCTGACAACATTTCAACTTCAAGTGTAATCAGATCCATTGTGAGAGAGCAATTCCTTATCTCTTTCCTCAAAGAACTCTTAATAAAAAAAATATTGAGAATACTTGCCAAATATTGTGACAGAGAATTAGTATTTCTTTTACAGAAATTATTTTTAAAGTATTAATTTCTTCAATCTCAGTGGCTTCCAGCAATGTAACAATTATGTTCAAAGAGCATTTCTTTCTCGAGTTATTTTCAGAATTTTTAAAATGCCTTTCCCTTTTGTGTATCGAAGAAATCAAGCAGCAACAATTATCTTCCTTCTACAGTTTGAAAGAATGCAAACGTTCTTCCATTTCCCACAATAGAGACAAAAGTTGATGGTATGTTTGGACCGCCACTGTGGTCCCACTCCGCTGATAATTCAGTGCCACGTGTTAGATGTGATGCACACATCACTCCTCCCCGGGGAGCGATTCTGGGTGTTGTAGGAAAACGAAGCACAATGCCATTGCCAAGCTTCCCCTAAGGCCACAGGGACCCCTGGGGACAACCAAGCTACACGTGCTACTTGGTGGGGTGGCTTCCACTTGCCTTCCCGACAGCTCATTGGAACCACAGGGCTCTGGCACTTTACTAACCACCTGTCCTGGACACAGATTTGACCTCAGTTTCCTCCTCTGTAAGATGGGAATGACAACAGTACTCATCTCATAGGCTGTTGGGAGGATTTAATGGAATGACCCAGAAAACATTTTGCACAGCAGCTGATATATGTTTGCAACTCGATGGTGCATTGCAGGAGGGGTCAAAGCGAAGGGACGGGGGTCTGCTCGGACCAGCGAGTCTCGTGGGTGGGCAAGGGGCACGTTCAGGTGACCTTTCCTAGCTCCTGCAGCTATGCCCTGCCCTCCTTTTCTACTCCTTTGCCACCTGATTTGTCCCAGATGTGCTTCGTCCCCAGACTTCCTCAACCTGGGTCCTCTGTCCTCCCACTTACCTCAGCTGCCTTCCTCCTGACCTCCCCAAAGTAGCTGGCCCAGCAGATGGCCAGGAAGAAGCCAGAAGGACGCACAGAAGGGGAAGTGGTGCCCTGGGAATGCCAAGAGGTGGCTACGGTGCTCAAGTCATGGCAGACCCTCAGCACATGGGTGATGAATGAATGAATGAATGAATGAATGAATGGTGTGACAATGAGGAAAAACAAACAGGTAAACCTAATCTTAGTTTGCTGACTCCCTGGGAGGAAAGCATGGACGTTACAGGAAATGTTTCTGCCATTACAACTTGGTGTGTTTGGGGAAATGCCTGCTCTTTCTACTTATTAGCAGTGAAGCAGTGTTCAGAACGACAGGCTGGGCCTCCCCATAAGAGTCAGGTCTCCCCCACCTGTAAGCACAGTGTTCCTTCTGAGAATGTCACAGAGAAGTGTGAAGACCCTGCTGATCCCTGGACCCCACCTCTCCCAAGCCCAGTGCACACACAGGCCACTGCCAGTTGTCAGCTCCATGTATAGTCAACACATGACTTGTACCCAAATGTTAAGCAAAATGGAACTGTGAAGCTGGCCGGCACGCCGAAGGCATATGAATGGGTTTGCAGTATCCTCACCGGACAATCAGTTCTCCCCAGCAGGCACTTTCCGTGTTTCTTCCTCACCATTGTGTGACTAGCATGTCCCTGGTACATGGCTCTCCATCCCTGCGCCGCGTGAATCAGCCAGGCAGCCACAGTTCTGGGTGGTCTGCACCTGAGCACTGCCAGCCACGTCCAATCGAGGGTGAGCGACCTGTCTCGAGCACACGTCCTGGTCTCAGGGTAACACCCCGCTTGGTCTACGCAAACCGTCCAGGGAGGAAGGACTTGGTTCTATGATGGCAGGGCTTCCAGTGCACTCCGTCACGATTGACAGAGGACAGGAGTCCCAGCGAGGTGGAGGGGGGAAGGTGAGGGGCTTGGGTTACACCCACCACTACCTGATGCTCCCTGCCGTGGCTGCTGGTGGCGGGACGCACCCCAGAGGGGGCCTGGAAACCATGAGCCGTCCAGGTGGCTTTTCTCACTCTGGCTGCCGAGTAGAATCACGTAGGAGCTTTTCCAACAAGCCTCTACGAGGAAGCCAGAGTCTCCGAAGGTAGGGCCCTGGCATTAGGAGAATGTAAACACTCCCCAGGGCATCTAATTTATGGCCTTGGCAGAGAACCACTGGCAGAGAGGAAGGGAGTTATACCTGTCACCCATCCCCCTCCCTCCCGACTACCTTATCAACACAGCAAAAAATGAAGATTCAGGAGATTTGAAATGTGGCTCAAAGAATCCACACCTGGTGGCTGCTTTTGTTTGTTTGTTTTAACCAAATTGCCATCCCCAAAGTGGTACCCGAGGCTGCCTGACTGCTAAACCTGGATTCACACACAGCTGTTCCTGCGGGTGAGAAAGGGTGCGCTGGGTGGTGGGTCTCAGACTTGAAAACAAACTTCAACTTATTGTCCATGTTGGCACTTTCCATTCAAAAACAAACAACACCCCCAAACTATGCTGTCCCTTAAAAAGAAAAACAAACCTCTCACATCCCTAGTGTCAACCAGAAAAGTAAATAGAAACACATTTACACATTCTTCTTGCAAGTTTAGATTCTCCAAAGCCAACAACTGAGGGCAAAGCGAGTCACTACTATTATTAACTGTCCCATCAGCCCTGGTGGAAGCACCGTGCCAGGGAGCTGAGCCGTGGGGCCGCCCAGTTGGCGTGGGACTATTTTTAGGAGGCAGGGCCCTGCCTGTGTCCTCCTGCCTGCCCTACTTGATATCGGAACGAGCTATTTTTTCTCTGAACAGTCAAGCACCTGGATTGCTCAAGCTGCAGAGTCATCTTCGTGGGCAAGCTCACTGTCACCTACACATTTCCGTTCCTTTGCAAACCAGCCTGGCCTCTAGAGAAATGAGAGGTTGAAGTGGTTAAGGAATTCCTGTGGGGGCTTGTTATGGGCTGCAATGGTGTCCCTACAAAATCCATGCTGGAGTCCTACTCCAGCACCTCCGGATGTCACTACACCAACCGAAACAGATCATGAGGGGGGGCCCTAAGCCAGTATGACCGGAGTCCTTACGAGGAGAGACTGGGACACAGACATAAAGAGAAGGAAGATGGTGTGAAGACACGGTCCACGCGCCAAGCAGAGAGCCCCGGAGCAGCTCCTCCCTCAGCCTCAGAAGGACGCCACCCTGCCGACGCCCGGGTCTCAGACCTATAGCCTCCAGAACTGGGAGATGACAAACGTCTGGTATTTAAGCCACCCAGTCTGCGGCACTTTGTTACAGCAGCCCTAGCAGGCTAATATAACACGGTTTGGAAACACGAGAAATTATTAGTGTGGGAACACAAAGCGCTGTTCATCCTCACCAGTTTTTCTGCTAAGACCTGGAGATTTTGCAGCCATAAGTCAAATAAGTCAAGGGCTGTTTTTAGGCCTTGTGCTTTGGAAGAAGCTCTGAAGACAGCTGTGGGGTGTGTGTGCGTGTGTGCGCGCGCGCGCGCACACACACGATTCTCAATGACGTCCCCGGTGCAGACCCCTTTAAGGCCCAAAGTCAATCTCAGAGATGTGTGTTATCACCAAAGCTGATCTGCAGAGCCCTTGACTTACTTCCTCATCACATTCCAACAAGCGGCCACATCTGCCGGTTTCCTTTATTCAAAAGCCCCAGAAGCCAGCGCTGTCGAGCAAACTTAACCGTGCTGACCAACTTTTCTAAGATCTGAGGCTGCTTCAGTCCTCATTCTCAGTCTTTTGCTGACGGCTGGAGGCACATCTGTTTTCTGGGGACACAAAGGCTTCTCACGCAGCTTACAATTCAGACCACCACCTGTAGACAGCAGGGGCTTCCACGGCCCGGCTCTGCCATTTGGACAGCTTTTGCTGGTGCGGGCTGTTTTCAGGGCCTCTGTACTCACTGCTCGTATTCTAACAGGACGTGTGTGCACTAGAGCTGAGTGTGGGGCTGCAGCTTCCTCACCTGTCCGGGGACCATCCGCACGGCAGAACAAGAGAGGCGACACAGCCTCGGTGCTCAGCTGGCCAGAGCGTGGCCCGGAGCACACAGCCAGTATTAGCTGCTGCTGTTATCACCATCTTTATCATCATGACCATCGTCATCGTCTTCATGGTGGGTCCAGTCATGTGGTTGGCTCTGAGGGGACAGAGGAGGGCTAAGGAACTGTCTTTCAAGTGTCATCTGTCCCCTCTTCCTGGTCACGTCTAGCAAATTTAAAAAAGGGACACTCAAGAAGTGAGCAGGTATGAAAACAGAACCCTGAGTTATTGTTCCCTCAAGTGGCTTTTGGGGACCCTTCTGCTCACACAACTGCAAGAAGAGGGTCTCTGTCCAGTCACCCAGTTATTCCAGGACCCACACCTGGAGGATAAGCCAGCGAGCTCCGGGCATTTCCGGCAGGACCACGGAGTCACCACTGGAAGCCATCAGTCTAGGTTCACAGCGCTGTCCTGTGTCATCTCTGCGCACGTGATCTTCTACCTTAAGCTGCCTGCAAGATGCAAGCACTGTGCTTCCATTGCAACTACTCATGGTTTCAAGACCAGCATCGTACAGCTTTCGGATGTCAAAAGTCCTGTATCGGAACTATGAGCAGGCTTCTTTGGATTCAATGAAGGATAAACGGTATAAAAAATGGCTTAAACTTTGAACATTGTCAACAGTTCATTTTAAAAGTACAGGAATTTTCATCCAATTGCAGAGAACCACAACAGTTACCTGAAATGCCTCTATGTAGTCAAAAGAGGGCCTAGTCACGGCCAGTAGACAAGTGGGCAAGCCTGTACGTTGCTGTTTCCACACAGGATGTAGCAGACAAGAAATTTATGTTGATTTCGTCTAAAGCAACCACAATCCATAAAGCAGCATACCAGAGATTTTGATGACATGGAGCAAAGAGTCAGGTAAAGGCCTTGGGAAATGACTGAATTGATTATATCATGTGATAAACCCTCAGTTTTTTATTTTGCACACAAAACAGTTAAGCAGATCTTTTTGTCATAATATTACCAATTAAATCCTTAAAATTATTTTACAGTTTGTCTAAAGGTGTAGAAACAAAATCAACTTTGTACATCCTCAATTCAGAAAGTAAAGCCAAGTGATTATGAAAGGGGGAAAGGAGCCTTTTCACTTAAGCAAAACAAATCCTAAAAAGAAATGCCAACAGATGGAGGAATGGAACTAGAATGAAATGATTTCTTTCTTTTAAAGTAATTTCTGGTTCGGTAGCAGTCCTGGTTCTCTCTGAATACCTAATCGGGTATTTTGAGGGCTTCCCCAAAGCCTTACCTTTCACTATAGTATGTGCAGTGAGCAATCTGTAGGGAAGGAATTCATCAAGGAGGAAAGGCACCACAGCACTTAGATTCCCGAAATGCGTTAGCACCCTTCGGTGCACGGAATCCTGAAACATTAATGACTCTTCATTTCTCCTCTTCTTACCCTGCATTTCAACTAGTTTATGTGTATCCTGCATTACTCTCTTATGGATGTTGAAGTCAGCATGGAAAACACAAGGAAACTGAATTGCTATTTTAATACTTTGCTGAGTTCTCACCTTCATTTCAGTTATTTTATGCACTAGAATTTAGAATAGGTAATACAATGCAATATGCTGGGTGACGGGCCCTTAGTTCAATTAGGTGCGATTTTGAAATTAGTAAATAAACTTGTTGATAATTACTTTCAGCACTGAAGTCTCTAACTTGCAAACTGTATGCAAGACTCAATTCTGATTACGAAGAAAAGAAACATATGCACAAGGATCTGTCTATTTTAATAGAAGTACATGAGCGCAAATAGAACTATTTCTCATAGCATCAATATAAACATGAAAAACACTTACTTTACTAAGACGTATCTTTTAAAAAAACTCCTTATTTCTAACTTGAGGTCTTCGTTTTCCTGCATCTTTGAAAGTGAAGGCTGTAGTCCAGGTGACCTCTAGGACCGCCTCCAAGTCTAAACTGTTACAATTCTGTGATTCTATAAGGCAAAACCACATCCCTCTCCCCCTGGGCCCCAAAGTCAGCCTCACTCTGAAGAATGAAAGAACGTAAGACACTGTTCCAGAGAGTTCTGAGTGGTAATGATTTCAGAAACAAATAACAAAGGCATTTCTGCAGAACCTTCTTCCACACCATTTGTATAATCCCGTTTGAAAAATAAACTAAAGGGACCCCTTTGCACCCCCATGGGTTGTGCTGACTCAGTCTCCTCACACCAGCGGCAGCATTGAATTTCTGATGTTAAACCTTGCTCAGTTAGATGTCTTTCTGGACCTGCCACATCCATCCTATTTCCAACTCAAGAAGTAAGTGGAACCTAAGCCCCGGAAAAGACAGACCAGCAGGACAGTTACTTGGTAACAACAGACCTCAGTCAAGAATTAAGTGCCTTTCTGCCCTGGAGTGAGGATGCTGCTACCACGGTACCCCAGGAGCTCCAGCTCTAGTGAAATTGGCAGAACGAGCGTTATTTGACTAGTGTGAAACATTCCGCAGTGAAAGGGACAGGGGTAGGTGACAGGGGACTGATCGCTTCTGATGGGCCAGCTGTAGAAAGATCAAATTGAGGTCATTCAGGGTCTTCTAAACAAAACAACGATTCTTCATAAATCTAAAAGATGCCTGTATAAAAATGTCATTTTATTAAGTACTGTTTAATATTGATGCTGGAAAACATCAGCTGACTTGATTACGACCAAGAGCATGTACCGTGGGAATACGAAACCTCACACTCTTGTCTGCAGGGAGTGGTGGCAGTGGGGGGAACGTGGTACTTCAGAAGATTCATTCATTCTCCCTCTCCAGTCCTCCAGGGTTTCTTTTCAGTAAAGCTGCCATCTGGGGCAAGAGGTGAGGAGACTCAACTCATCCCTTATTTCAGTATTTAGTGAACAATCTTTAGCCCTGATAAAGGATTTAAATTCTGGGAGCACAGGAAACCAAAGGAAGAAAGGAGTCTGAGAGACCAAGACCTTGAACACCTATCCCCCCAGAGGAGAAGGTCCTGGAAGGGGCAGGGACCAGGCATTTCCTTGACAGAGTCTGGCCTTGTCCCTTAAGGAACCAGTCACACCACACCTCTGCCTCTCCAGTGAAATTTCTCAAGAGTGAAATTCTCACCTTTGCACTACGTGCTCTCAGGAAAAGCAAGCATAGCCTCGGGAGCAGATTCACCAGTGGGAGGCTGACCCTCTGCAAAGCACCCACCTGAGATGTTGGGGAGGAAATGTGTGTCGGGGGGGTTATAAACTAGGTTGGACATTTGGATCCTGAGGCAGACATAAAGTCCCACCTTCACGGAGATTATGGGGACAGAAGATGGGAGACGCAGATGGGGGGAATGGGAGAGGGAAGGGAGGAGAGTGGGGGAAAGGGAGAGAGGGAGAGGGAGATGGGAAATGGTGGGCAGCTGGAAAGGCAAGAGTAGCTGGGGAGTGGAGAAGGGGACGAAGGGCAGAGGATAGAGGGGTAGGGCTGAGGGACCACAGGGGAGGGGTAGGGAGAGAAGAGAAAGAGAAGAGGGAGCGGAGGGTATAGCGGGGGCGAGGAGGGGAGTAAGGATGGGGAAAGCAGGACAGACAGAGCGAATTCTGGGGACAAGGAGAGAGGGAGCAAGCGAGAGACCAGCGCGGACGGGGCGGGGGGACCGGGAGAGACGGGATGGAAAAGTAGGCAAGGAAGGTAATGCTTTGGGGAAAGGAGCGGGGGCGCCGGACGTGTCTCGGGGTCGGAGGCTGCCCGGGTCCGGAGGGCGAGGGTCGGCGGAGCGCGCGCCCAGCCCCGGCCGCTTACCTGGCCCTTGACCAGGCTGGCGGCGAACTGGCGCATGACGGCCTCCACGGTGTAGGCGCTGGACCAGCCGCGCGGCGTGAGCAGCTCCATGCAGATGGCGCCGCCGTCCAGCACGTAGCCGTTCTCCAGGCGCGGGCTGAGCACCCGCATGAAGGGCGGCGAGAAGGGGAAGTTGTCGGGGAAGGTGAGGTTGAGCAGGATGAACTCGGTGTTGGTCTCCTTCATGTCCTGCCACAGCACCGAGTCCCTGTCCACCTGGTGCAGCTTCACGTTCCAGTCGAAGAGGCTGTCGTCCACCAGCTCCACGGAGATGAAGCGGTCGCCGAGGCGCGCGATGTCCTGCAGCTCCTTCATGAGCCGCCGGCTGCGCACCTGCGCGCAGTGCTGCTGGCGCGCCGCGGGCACCAGGCTGCCGCCCGCCGCCCCCGCCGGGCCGGGCCCCGCCCTGGCGCCCGCCGCCCGCTCCCGGGCCCCCCCGGAGCCCGCCGCCCCCGCCGCCCCGGCCGCCGGCTGTGGCGGCTTGTCGCGCGGGGCCGGCTCCGGCGCGCGCTTGCCCTTGCCCTTGCCCGGCCCGGGGCTGGCGTCGCCGGCGCCCCCGGGGGGGTGCTGCTGCTGCTTGTGGCCGCCGCTCTTGGCGCCGCCCTTGCCGCGCAGCGACGCGCTGTGCTGGCCGCCGCCGCCGCGGTGGTTGTGATGGTGCTTGGGGTCCTCGGTGTCCCGGTTGTGCAGGCGGATCAGCCCGATTTTGCGGAGCAGCGTGGCCATTTTAGGCTCGGCGCCGGCGTGGGGCCCCCCTCGGCTCCGGCCCCCGGAGCCCGAAAGCCTGGGCGCGGGGGGCGCGGGGCGGCGGCGACAGGCGCACACTCCCCGCCCGCGCTGTGGCCGCGGTCAGCTGACGGGGCCCGCGGGGCTCCCGCTCCGGCCGCCGGGGAGCCGAGGCGCGAGCACGCGCGGCGTGGCGGGCCGTCCCCGCGCCGCTCCCTGGGCGCAGCCCCCGGAGCCCGCTGTCCACAGTCCTTTGTGCGCGGCCGCAGCCCCGCCGGCCTGCAGTCCAAGCGCCGCGCCGGGGCGCGCAGAGCCGCCCGCAGCGCCCCGGAGGCAGCGAGGTGGCCGCGGGCTCCCGCCGGGCCGTGCGCCGCTGGCGGCTACCGCGGGGCCCCGGCCGCTGCGGCTGCTGACATTGCAGAGGCGGCTGCTCCGTCTGAGCCGAGCGCGGCGCGGAGGGGGCGGCCCTGCCGGCCGGGGGGGGGGGCGCGGGGCGGAGCCGCGGGCGTGTCTGCGCCGAGCCGCCCCGCCGCCCGCCCGCCCGCCCGCCGCCCGCCGCCCGGCTCCCGCGGCGCCACGCGCTCGGCCGCTGGGGGGAGACAGCGGCGCGCGCCGGGCCGAAGGGGTGCTCGGCGGCGGGGCCGGCGCGGGGGTGGGCGCGGGGGTGGGCACGGGGGGGACGCGGCGCGCTGGAGCGAGCGCTAAGGCGGGTCCCGCGGACTCCGGCCCTTTCGCCCGGGATGCGGGCTCGCCACCCCCACCCCCACCCGCCACCCCCACCCCCACCCCCACCCGCCGCCCGCCGTCCCGAAGCCCAAGCCTCCGACCTCACTTAACCCTCGTAGAACAATCTGGAGGGGAAGAGGAAGTGGGAAGCGTGGAAAGCAACCTGGGTATTGATTCCCTGGGACCAGATGGAGCCTGACGTCCCACACGGCAGTCCTGGGCCGGGGTGGGGCAGGGCCGGGGGACCAGGGGCGGCCACGCTCTCATAAAGGCTGATCAAAGGATCAGGGCCGGCGGAGGAGGATGCGGGGATCTCGCCCAACGCAACCCTCCTGAAGTCCCTTCAGTCACGACTTGAATGGGTTAACGGTACGCGAATTTATCTTTCTGCGCCGGCCGATTCCCCTCGGGTCCGCCACGCAGGAGGGTCCCTGCATTCTGAAAAGGGATCCCCCGAGGAGGGGACCACGGAACACTGGCTTTCCGCTGGTTTCCAAAAGACTGCGGGGAAACGTCCAGCGTTGGCGCCCGCGAGTGCTCAGGGCGCGGGGCGGGCGCCTCTGCGGAGTCCTCTGTACCCACAGCTGACCCCGGGACTGCCCGCGGAAGGGGACGAGAGCCTCCTGGAACCTGGACGCTTTCAGCCCTCCCCTCCCTTTCTGCCTTTAACCCTTGAAACTTATTTTTATCTGTGGAAATTTCGAGCAAAAAAAAAATGGTCAGAGCCTCAGAAGCTGGAACGTCCTGGGAACCAGGAAAGCTTCAATGTTTGCAGAAAGCGCGCTGCTATGCACAGTCTAGTGAGTCTGGCCAACCCCGGGCAGCGGTGAGAGGCGGAGATGACCGCTGACGTACAGGGAAAATTACCCCGTCAACCTAAATGGCTAAGGACTCTAAGCTTCACCGCTATTCCTGGTTTGGTTTTCAACTTGGGGAACCTCTAAGTTTGTCAGTGGAGCATGTTCATTCTGATGCCACCATGATTATTTTAGTATTAAATTTATTGGGGTGACCATGATTTTTTAAAAGAATGTCTATATCATTTTCACTTTTTCCAGATTATGAAACATTTTTATTGTGAACAATACCTCTTCAGGCCGCTGCCAACACGAGTATGGGTCTGGGGTTCGGTTTTCTGGGGTTGCCTTCCAGGAGAGCCAGGTGTCAGCATAATCCTCACAAGCCCAGCAGGTGAGTAGGCTTGAACCCTGCAGTGCTGTCCCCAGCCAGGTGCAGTTCTGGGAGGAGGGGAGGGGCAGTGCTCAAGTGGGTGGGACTGGGCACTGCAGTGGCCCAGGCAAGACCAGTGGCTGGTGGCAGAATCTTAGCTGCAAGCTACTAAAGGTCTGTTTGTCCCGGTCTCATGGGCTTCTTTGGTGACTCTGCCCCATCTTGCTTTGTTTTTTAAAGATGAGTTGAGAAGGAAGATGACAATGTTTGTCTGTTAAGTACTTGAGTTCATTTAACCTGTGGGAAGAGGGATATGAAAAGGCTGAAAAGTGACATTGGTAGGATACGCAGGCATTACAGATTTTATCACTTCATGACCACAGAAACCCTCTCAGGTTTTATCTGACCCATTTTATTGGTGAAGAAACTGAATTTTGAAGATGCTCAGTCATGTGCTCCTACCTGGTCCCTGTGCCTCCGTGCCCTGAGCTGGTGGTTGACCAGCTGCTCCAGACAGCACACTGCATTGCCGGGTCTGTGACCTGGGCCTCTCAACCCCAGGTCCCAAGGTCCTGGAGGTGACAAAGCCTCCATCATGCCATTGTCATCACCACAGAATCAGTTCACCTTGGGCGGGGCTCAGGATGTTATCTCATGTGGTTTGGGAATGGTTTAACTAAAATCCCAGGGAACTGTCTGCAAGGCCTTTAGTTTTGAATGGAATTATTACTAGAGTGATCATATAAGTTATTGTCTGAATACAGATTTTCTTTTTCTTGAGAGTGAAAAGGATTGCAGTTAATACTGAGGCTGGGACAAGAGGCCAAAGCAAGACCGGCCGACACATGAGATGGTGGTCACCTTCCTTGTTACATACCTGGCACACAGCGTCAATGATCAGCTCCTTACAGGTCTATGGCCAAATGTTAATTAAAAATTGGAAACAACTTAGTTACAACCAGAGGGGAAGTGTTAAGTAAATTATACCTAATCCACCTGAGTGTATATTGTGCAGCAATAACGTTATATGGCAAGATAAAAATATGATCAACATAATAATTTTAAGTGACAAGACAGAGTGCAAAATTCTATCCACTGTAGCTACAACTACGTAAAACCATGGGTAGGAAAAAAGACTAGAAGAAAAAAAAATAAATGGTAACAATTATGATGTTAGTACAGGTAAGTGTTCTCAGCTTACTCCCTCCTCAATCCCCCGGTCCATGGACCCAAACATTTGCTTATGTGACAGAATGGTAGGGGCAAGGTCAGGAGAAGGGCCAGTGTGGCTTGCAAATGCCCTCCTTCTCATATCCCAGAAGATTCTATCCACTCAATGAATGGATACCTACCCAGACAAGCATGTGTAGAGATGACATTTTGTTGCTATAGTTATTCGCTTCTATTTGATTTTCAAATATTCTGAAAATGAATATATTGCAATTATAATGAAAAAAATATTAGCAAACTTTAAAAATTAGCTAACTGAAGATTAAGTTTACAACATTGGGAGAGTTGAATTGAGAGTATTCAGTTAAATAAAATAATCTCTAAGGACCACTGTGGGTGTCTAGCTCCTCCTCTGTTCACAAGTAGTGATGGGGAATGGCGGGGAATGGTTAGGGGATGTCTGCAGAGAGAGAGCTTGGGCCAATCCACCATGAAAGGAAGAAAGGGAGGAAGAAACACTGGTTATCACAATTGTCCATTACTGGGAAATTGCATTGTACCTGCCAATGACTCCCCATAAGCATCCAAATCAGTGGTTCCAGGGGTCAACGGTCTCCAGGGGCAGTTTTTATAAAGTGATGCAGAACTGGGGTTTGCCCATTTATTCGTTGCTTCAGAGGACTGTGCCCCAATTTTCCCAGTTGGTCCTATTTCTGCCAATCTCATAGAGTTGTCAAGGCATCCGCTAGCCCACCTCAAAATACCTGCCCCCAATTCATACAGATTGTTTATCGTCTGGGACAAAGGTGTTAAGATCACTGTCAAAATTAAAAACAAAAACAAAACATTTCCTGCTAGAAGCATTCACTGCAAGGCAGCATAATGTGGATCTCTGACATCATTGGGTGACATGACCTATTAAGTCATTCATTTATCCATCATCAAGTTAGCACTTAGATGGCACTCTGCCTTATCTCAAATGCCCTTCCAAGCAATGTGTGTGTGTGTATCATATATAAGATATATAATATACAGTAACTTTCCTATGTATTACATCTTCCTCTATATTATATAACATCAAGGCATGTTCCATACTTACCTCGGCAGTTGCTTAAGACACACAGTGGACACACACGTTTTGTTGTTGAATTAAAAACTCAACCGTTCATTTTATAGCACAGACATCCGAAGGCACAGCAGTGAGGCTCTTGCCCAAAGTCATACAAAAGGCGATGGGAGAGGGAGCCTGGTACCCACTCGTGGTGCCTGTTCAAGGCTCTCCTCGCAGTGCCACATTCCACAGGCCTTTATGGAGGTGAAGAGCAGGAGGGCAGGAAGAGAGGAAGGAAAGGAAGGCTAGAAAAGGGAAGAAGGGCGTTGCATGAGGTAAGCAGTGCTGATTTAAAATAGATGGTGAAGGACGTCTATCCTGCTTTTTGTCCACTAGCACTTTAGCAACCCTTCCTATGTCTGGAAAATTTCCCTCTTATAGCAGACGGGCTTTGCCAAAGCTGGCCATGCCTGGATATCGGTCCCATCCTACGCGTCCTTCTTTGTCCTGTCACTCTTCGCAGGAAAAGGTGGGCTCTGTGCTCCCTTCTCCTGAGTCTGGGCGGATGGGGCTGTGAGCACTCTGATCAGTGGAGTAGGAGCATGCAATGAAGCCAAATCACTTCTGAGGCTGGGTCATAAAAAAGTGCAGGCTCTGACTGCTTCCTTTCAGGATGCTTGCCTGGGGGACCCAGCCATGTTGTGTGGAAGCCCAAGCTGCGTGGAGAGGCCAGGTGAGGGTGTCCAACCTTCAGTCAAGTGAAGGTCTTTGCAGATTCCACCAGACATGTGAGTGAACTTGTCCTCACATGATTCTGGCCCCAGCACTTGAGGCTTCCAGCTGAGGCCCCAGACATTGGGGAGCAAAAACAGGCTCTCCCCAGTATGTCCTGACTGAGTTCCCTACCCAAAGAAACTATGAGAGATAAGAAAGAACATTGTTCATTTACGCCATCATGTTTGGGGACAATTTGTTATGCAACAATAGATAACCAATACAGCTCCTATGATTCTTGTCTCTACCCACCACTCCCTAACTCACTTGAAGCCAGAGACGTGTCTTCCCTGACTTCCCTGCAGCCATGCACAGGCTTTGTCTCAGCCAATCTGCTGCACCAGAGCAGAATTTCTGGTTAGAAGATGGAGGCCCACAGAGGGTTAGTCCTTGCTAGGGGACCTGGGGATTCAGCTTTCAGAGGCAGCAGCCTCTCCTCCCGGGGTTTGAAGCTCAGAGTGCACAGCTCCATCTCCATGCTTTTGTACCCTGGCCGCAACAGTAGGGTCTGCATGGAGGGATTCAGTGGTATAATTTGAGTGTCATTCAGCCGATGTAGCCTCCAAATCAAATCTCTGACCATCCTGGAGGTTCTTTAAATGACACTTATACATTCTTTGTAGTAGATGAACTCTATTGTTTGTAAGCAAGACTCTGGCTTGTACAATGCCTATCCAATGCGCACTGCCCCTGCTGGAGATGGCGCCCACACGGAGCACAGCTCTGTGGAATCCTTCATCACGTACTACCCGCCACTCCCTAACTCATCCTCCGTCACCCACTACCCGCGACTCCCTAACTTAGTTCTCAGAGCCTTCACTTTAGTGACCACCTCAGTTTGCTGTTTTCCATACAAACCTCACTCAGGATGGCAAGTGGGTTGCCATCACCTTGACAACTTGGATCATTTAGTAGAAGCTGCCAGCGGTGTTGAGTTCAGAAGGGTAAGGGTTGGGCTTAGAGGGGAACATGGTCATTGATTAAGGAAGTCTGCTATGAGCACTGGGTGGGCAGCCTTCCAGGTACCAGGCTGTCTTTGACTGAACTTCAAGGTTTCTGGAAGAAAATGCCTAGTTAAACTAAGCCATGTGAAATTTTAAGTATTGTATAGTTGTGGGGACGGAGCCCCAGAGGGCAGTTTCCAGGCTCTCGGCCTCGTGTGGAGAGGTGCTGACTCGGATAGTAGATGGCCGTCAGCTGTGGCTGGTTGGCCATCAGCTGTAGCCATTAAGCCATTGGTCACTGATATAACTGCCGCGGCTACGGAGGGGAGCCGAGGAGAGTGAAGGAGGAGACTGAAGGAGAGTAAGGAGAGTCGAGGAGAGTTGGTCGGTTGGCAGCAAAGCGGACAGCAGGTCGCACGTCGTGTAAACCCAGCCTCCAGTGAGACCACAGTGGTATGACTTCCCTACCTATGGCTCCGTGGGTGTTCCTTTTTGGCCTCACCATGTCCTGTGTTCTTATGTGGGGAGCGGGAGCAGAGACCCCACAGCCCGCCCCGCCGGACACCCCGCATGACAATAGTTCCCAGGGTTGTTTCTATTTTTAAAATAATATATCTTGTATTAGTTAAAACACTTTAAAAAATAATCTAGAAGCTCAACGACGTAAGAAGTGTATTGCTCTTATATGTAACAGAACAAGGCAGTTATCACATAGCTTCTGGGGCAGTTTCAGTTGCTGCCTTTTGCTGATTCTGGAAATGACTGTAATTCAATGCCGTGGATGTTACCTACACCACCTTTAGTCATATCCCGTTCCATACCCAGCTCCAAAGCAGTCTGAGAGACGTACACTCTTGCTGGAAAGCAGGTGCCAGCTTCAACTCACTAGAAAGAAATGGAGATATGGACACTGGGAGTCAGTTAGAAGTTTTCACGACATGTAGTTTCCTAAGTGAATTTTTAACAGCTCAAGTTAGGGGAGTAAAACTATAAAATGAAGGGTTTTAGATCCTGCATGCATGTGATCTTTATTAGACATTTTCTCCAGTCTGCACCTGAGCAATTCTCACTCGCCCTTCCGTTTGGGACACAGGGTCTTCCAGTATAATTAACAGCATCTTGCAATTCCTTAGGAGTATCAACTCTCTCCTTTTGGGTCAGCATGGAGATGGAGCTGTGCACTCTGAGCTTCAAACCCCGGGAGGAGAGGCTGCTGCCTCTGAAAGCTGAATCCCCAGGTCCCCTAGCAAGGACTAACCCTCTGTGGGCCTCCATCTTCTAACCAGAAGTTCTGCTCTGGTGCAGCAGATTGGCTGAGACAAAGCCTGTGCATGGCTGCAGGGAAGTCAGGGAAGACACGTCTCTGGCTTCAAGTGAGTTAGGGAGTGGTGGGTAGAGACAAGAATCATAGGAGCTGTATTGGTTATCTAGAGGGCATCTGTCCTCTTGGGTGAGCTGGACTCTGGTTTTGTGCCAATGAGGAGTCATAGGTGAATGTTGAGGATGGCAGGGCTCCCCTAGAAAGGCACCTTCCCTGGGCAAGGTAGTGTGGGCTCTAGGGAAAGGAAGGCTGGTGTTCCCACTCAGGTGAGGAGAAGCTACTTCCGGCCAGCAGGAAGTATGCTCAAGGGGTTTTAGGGTAAGTTTCTCAAAGCTTTCCGAGTCAACCTGGTGGACTCATTTCAATTGTCAGGTGCTGCTTCTTTACAGCTAATGCTCTAACTCGCCAGAGGGTTGGCACAGCTGTGAATTCACTGTATTTATAATTCTATAACCACAGGAACCAAACATTGAGGACTGATTTCAGGTGTACCAGCCCTGCAGCTCTAAGAGTTACAATAGTCTTTAGGGTCATCATGGAAAGTCCTGCCTGCTCTGACTCTTCTGGAGCTGAGAGTTCCAAGCCCTGAGCTTGCCATTTTTCTTCTGCCGGCTCTCTACTGCCATCAGAAGCAGCCCATCCTGTGCCTTCCTGTTGTCATCCTGGTTCCCACCATAAGGTCAAGGGCAACAGGTATTCGCTCCCCAAAGTTTTTCTCTAGGACTGTCCTTCATCTCATGGAACCACGGGTGGTGCTAGTCACAGAATTGTGCTGCTGCTGATGCTTTTTACTGACTACCAGTTTTCCGTTTGCCACTGGCATTGAGGCCATCACTGTACTTAACGGCCAGAGCTGTTAGGTCGTCATTCCAATCTTCAAACCCGTTCCTAATCCTCAGCCTTGTATTAGCCAATCAGGAACACAGACATTCGCTAGGTATGTCAGTAGAAGAGATTTAATCCAGACAATTGGTTACAAAGGTACTGAAATAGTCGGGAAACAAAAGAAGAAACAAGGGTGCCAAAGAAGTCAAAAGAAAGAGGGTGATGGCCCTAAGATTTGAGCTACTCACGTCCCAGAGCTGGAACACAGGGGTCGCCCCCTGAAGCTGCTATCAGTGCTGGAATGGCTACAGAGGCACAGTTCCCAGGGCTGCCATCCTCAGTCCACAGCTGCTTTACTTCTGCTGTCACCGTAGTGACTGCCAGGAGCTAGCATGACATCATAGATCCTTTGTTAATTTATGGCCTCCAAAGTCAGGTGGCCCAATCCCACCTCAGGTCAGCATATGGACTGCCTGGAAAACTGTGTGAACCCCCATGACAGTCTCTGAAGGGCAGAACTTAGATTTATGGGCAGAGAAGAAAGGACTTGAGATGGCTTTTATAATTATGGAATACAGATTGTCTCTGGCAGTTGAAGGAATGCTGGAGCGATAAAATGAGTCATGCATTCTTTTCTGAAGAAGAAACCGCTTGGTCCTAAAGAGATTTCCAGAGATAATAATCTCATTTTCCCTGTCCGTTTCATCCTTGCTTGAGGCAAAGACAGTTATTTTCTGGTTGCGTGGAAGTGTGAAATGACAGCTGGTTTTGTGTGTCAAAGTGGCGTCTCTATTCAATGCTACTTTCAATATCAGGTCTTAATATAGGTCCAAATATAGTTTTCTGAAAAAGGAAAGTCAATTCTGCTTCCTGGCACCGCTGAGGGGTAGTGAGTGAAATATTATAATTAGTTGAAACCGAGAACCTGTATTATATTTATCTTATGCATTTTCAAAGCATCAGAATATAATGAAATCTTTTGAACCCTTTTGCTATTTATCTTACCAGCAGTATAAGACAGTAAATGTCATTGCTCTCCTGTCAACTTTAAAAAATATAATTAAAATGAACTTTGCAAATTTGGTACTCAAAAATAGTACCTTATTTTCAACAGAGGATTCTTTTACATGCAGTGAAGTGCACAACTCAGTGGGTTTTGAAAAATGTATGCACCTGTGTAACTTACACCCCAATCACGACATAGAATATTTCCATTATTCCAGAAAATTCCCCTATATTCCTTCCAGTCAAGCCCACCCCACCCCATTCACCAGATGCACCCTTTGTTCTGATTTCTATTACCATAAATTAGTCTGGCTTGTTTTTGAACTTCATGTAAATTGAATTATACAGCATCTACTCTTTTATATCTGACTTCTATCAATCAATATATAATCAATATATGACCCCATGGTGAGATTTGCCGTGCGTGTGCGCATCAGTAATTTGTTTTTCTTGATCAGTACTATTCATTGCACAAATATACCACATTCTGTTTATCCATCTTCCTGTCGAAGGACATTTGTGTTGCTTCCAGTTTTGAATATTGTGTACATAGCCTCTGCACACTCATGTACGGGTATTTTTGGACACATGTTTTCACTTCTCTTGGGCTATAACAGGGAGTGGAATGGCTGCATAAAACACATCTGTTTAACTTCACAAGAAACTGCTAAACTCTTTCCCAATTTATGCCATTTACACTCCCATTGGCATAACTGCCAGGAAACAAGAAAAAGGATCACCAGTGGAAATGACATTGGAGGAGTCCCTGGAAGAGCAGATTGGAGCAGGATGTACGTAGCTCGTCAGAGGAAGTGGCCCAGGGAAGCCACAGCGTGGACGCCCTCCCATGGAGCTGGGGGCTGTTTCAGAGTGAGGGAGGCACAGGACAAGACAGGGGTGCCAGATAGTCACCAAGGCACTTCTGGCTGTCCAGCAACAGGCGACATTGGAAGATACACCCAAACTTAGGAGAAAGCCTGGGTGCAGCAGGAGGCCCTGGGATGAATGGGAAGGTGCCCCCCACCCCCAGGACCAGCTCCAGTTCTCTCCTCATGGAAACGTTCACCTCATCCTCCATCATGGGAGACTAGAAATTCAGAATCAGCCTCTCCCAGGGGAGCGAGCCAGGATTCCTGAGCAGGCACTATACATAGAGAATAAAACTTCATCTAGGCAGCAAATGTTTGAGGAAAAGCAACCCTCACTAAAGAACTAACATCGGAAGAAACAAAGCTAGAAGAATAACAAAAGAGATTTTAATATATTCAGTGAGTATCTTCAAGAGCAATGTGAGATGCCGTTGAGTCTGCTCTCCGTCAGTGGGTGGCATTTCTGAATGCATTCTTACTGAATGACTGAACATGTGCACAAATGAATTAACCCAGGAATGAGTGTTGGAACAGAAAAGCCCCTGTCGTGATCAAAGCAGTCCCCACCGGTAATGCTGCCTGTCCAGAAACATTCTGCGCAGCTTTCCTTGTGTAGAAAGCAGGCACTGCAGGCAAGGAGGGGCGGCCGTCTCACATGAGTCGTCATTTTGTTGTTGGTGTTGTTGTAGTGATACATGGCCTCTGCGGTCCTACCTCTTTGCTTTGTAAGCCGTGTGGGGGGGTGACTCTCACTGCCTCTCAACTCCAGGAGGCCGCCCCAGAGAAGTCCCGCATTTCCTGGAGAAATGTGACCGCACCAACAGTATGTTGGACCAGGCACCACCAGGATTGCCCCCCACCGGAGAAAGTCATGACTGCTGTTTGGCAGCAGAGACTGTACCACAGCACCACTGAGCTCAGGGGTTTTTCCAGAATTCTTGACACAGGGTTTAGGGGAGGGTTTATCCCTACTGTGTGACAGGAGTCCCTTCAACCAACAAATCAGACAGCAGAGGGCCCAGGCATAAGAATTCTTTCAAATACACAGAAAGGGCTGCGGGGTGGAAGACAAAGCACTGAATTCTTGCTTAATTTAAGGTAAGTGTTCACTAGGGAAAACAGATAGGAAAAGCCAGTGTCACACATGATGGTGACTTTGATGGCATGCAGTGGCTGTAGTTAAGGTGTACGGCTGTTACTGTCCAGTTGTGATTTTAGAATGCCATAGTAGCCCTAAGCGCAAGAGTGTGTAACTGCATGAAAGCCAGATATCTGGGGGATGAGGCTTGTGGTTCGAGACATCCAATATTTATCTCAGGAGCTAGTGATATTTTTGGATCACTGCTGCTGACTCTGAGTTGCCTCTTCGCTTCTAATCCCATGTTTGGGTTTCATTTTCTCCTTCATCTTGTGAAAAATGTAAATTTTAATTATAAACATTGTGCAAGACATTTATGTGTTCTGGACACATGGGATATGTGGGTGGGCTGTAACATACCCCTGCACGAGGACGAGAAAAATCTGTAGTAATTCTTTAGAAGTAAGTGGAGCCTTTTGGAAAGTGTCTAAAATGTCCCATTTTCGTGTTTGCAAAGGCGGTGTGTTTTAGGGCACCTTGATATGGTAGTAGTCCTTTTCTCTGTGCCTCAGACTTGCATGTCTCTTCTGAAACCATTTAATGAGTCAACAAGAGAAACCGATTGGCCTGTTCGTTCTACAGCATGGGCAAGCAGAGAGAGTGACTCTGCGACACTTGCTGGTTTAAGTTACCTTCCAACTCTTCCAGAGCTTTTTGTCTCAGCATAAATGGCTCAGGGGCAGCGTTAACCCTTTCTGCCCAGTAGGTAGGGGACATGTGAGTGAACATCTGTCACCCTGGAAGGGTGAAAGGTCATGTAAAACACTTACCCTTCCTATGTGCTAGGCTCTGATATTTTCTTATTTGCCCTATTCTAGTCTAGTCTAGTCTAGTCTAGTCTATTATTTCTTTTTTTCAGAAAATAGGCTTTGACCTTCAGTATTAAAATTCTGCCCTACATCATCTTTTACTAGTAGGAAAACATAATCCCCTCTCCCTCCCACACACCACAAAACATATGTCTCTGTGAAACATTTTATAGGCAGGAAAGCATCGTCTTGGGCTATGGCTGGAATACTCGATATGAAGCCATCTTTTGAAAGGTTGTGGTCCTCTAAGATGTTGGGAGGAATCCTCAAATGTTGGTAACGCCCCCTTTCTCTCCTCCCCTCGCCCAGCGAGTGGCCAAGTCCTCACCCCAACCTGCCCCGTGTGTCTGAGCAGAGAACCCCGGAACGCATCAATGTACTCTGTGCTGTCACATGTAGCTGGGGAGTAAAGCCTTGGAAGACCTCCCTTTGAATCTGTCTCTCTGCAATCTCATCTTTTCTGAGAAAACCTTCCATTTTTTAGGGCTGCTTTTTCATCTAGGCCACAACATTTTCTCTTGAAAAGAGATTTTCTTCAGAGTTAGCCTCTGCAGAATGAAACAAAATTAGGCAATATAACATGATAGCTATTACTTCCTCAAAATAGATAACTTAAAACACATAAGCCACGGGTTGTGCACATATATTTTTTTAAAAAGCAATTACCATCTGCCTGATAATAGGAGAGTTACTCTGTTGGAATTGGGCTTTATTGTATAGTTTTATAATTAGGATACCTCCGAACAGAATAATATCCCCATCAGAATTCATGAAGAACATCTTCTAATATGTTTCTTTTATTTTCAAACGCATTTTATAAACAGTGTTTTGGCTTTCAGAGAGGAATGTGGAATGTTGTCCTGCAAAGCAGAGCATTTTGGGATACTTACATTTTTTGAGAGGCGGAGGAACCACTCAAGTTGGCTATGGGTCCTTTTTGACTGACATCAGTCATTTTGCTCACATCCAATATGTACGTTGAACAGTGTGCCTGGTCTCAGCACGGGACCGCTTCTGGGCTGAGAAGCAGGTGGGATGCAGCCCTCATTTCCACCCTGCGGCCCCCACGGGCCCCTCCCTTCTGCACAGCTCCTCCAGGCACTCGTTCAGCCTGGCCCCCGCCCTGCCCACTTGTGTTCTCTGTACTTGAAAATGAGCCCAAGAGGCTCAGTGCTGCCTGAGATGCCCTTGCTTACCTTCTTCAGTTACCTGTGGCCCCCAGGGATGCCAGTTACTTGGATTATTCCACCTTGTAGAGGTGAGCATGGGTGGAGGGTAAGGGGATGCTATACCTCTCTTCTCCCCAAGACACACATCCACAATTTCCCCTTTTCTGGGTTGGATTATGTCCCCCCCCCCACTTCCTGCAAATTCATATTGAAGTCCTAACCCCCGGGACCTCATAATGTGACTGTATTTGGAGATAGGGCACTTACAGAGGTGACTGAGGTAAAATGAGGTTGTATGGATGGCTCCTAATGCCATATGACTGGTGTCCTTATAAGAAGAGGTGACCGGGACAGAGACAGGCAGGGAGAAGACACAGGGAGAAGCTTGCCATCGACAAGCCAAGGAGAGAGATCTCAGGAGAAACCAGCCCTGTTGACACCTGGACCTCAGACTTGGCCTGCAGAACTGGGAGGAAATGGCACTTTGTTATGGCAGCTACTACACCAATACTCCCCCTGAAGGGGTTTGTTGACCGAATGCGTCTACATCTGTGCGATACACGGGGACATGCTGTTGAGCATGGATTCCTCACCTATTCTACACGGCTGTGGCTTCTGTTTCCAACCTTCTTCGCCAGCTAGTTTGGGAAGCACTGTGTCACCAAGGCTCACTTTTAAGTGTGCTAGAGAACAAGTGGCATTTGTCCTTAAGACATTGTTATGTGCAGAGATAAGGTGCCCAGACCACCATACAGTGGCCTTTTAAGCCTTAATATATGGATTGTCTCCTAGCCATTCTTTGCCTTCTCTCCCAACCACACACACACACACGCACACTGGAACCCCAGCCACAGAGGCTCACGTTCCTTCTGTTTTCCTGGTACACTGGCAGCTTCCCCAGCATCTCATCCCAGGGTGTGGGGCTGAATCCCTGGGTGAGACCCCCATGGAACCTGGGATGGGGTGTGAGGCGGGGGAGAGGAGCTGAGCCCTAGCTCCATCCCTCTATTTGAAAGCACGCCGTTTTCACAGATGGTTTTGCTTGTTCTTCTCCCCCTGGGGGGTGAGGAGTTGCCTGTGAGCAAGGCCCTCGCCTTCTCTTCTGGAGTGCTCGATGCCCAGGGCGCCTGGCACCTGCAGGTGTTCACTGGGGCCTGGGCAACTGTGCGATGGGTTCTGTGTCCTCAGTGTAGGCTGTGCGGAGCACAGGGGACATCCCCTCCCCTCTTATCCCTCCTCTCCCCTTCCCTTCCTCCCCTGGACAACCACACCCAGAAGGTAAACATGTCTTTTCTCCCCCACCCCAGCACTGTTCTTGGAGCGTGGAAGGGTCACACCTCAAGGGGTCTGTAAGGGAAGGACGGAGGGAGGGCAGGTGCAGGGAAGAGGAGTTGCCCAGCGGAGCCGTGGCTGGCATCTGTGGGGCTGATTGAGTCAGCTTCCTGGGCCAGGAGCTGTTTGCTCCCTCATCTCCCAGCTGGATGAGCCCCAAAAACATATCTCATCCAACCCCCAGAATTCAGGGACAAGCTCGTATGTGGTGTTGCTGTCATGAAAAGTCTTCAGAGGCGGAACCACAGCAGGTCTGTGGTGTCCTTGCACCGTGGGCTGTGTCAGGTTTGGCTGCGATCCACAAGCTCCCACACAGCTCCTGCAGACCCTCCAGCCTGGGAAGCTCTCCAAGTGAATGCAGAAGCAAATGATGAGCCTGCTCAGCACGGAACCGAAGCAGGCTATTTTTAAAAGTAATACACAAAAGCTGTGCCTGTGACATAGAACCAGTCTGTACACCAAGAGGAAAATGTGGTCCCTCTGTGATGCTTTGCAAACGTCACCCCGTCTGCGGTCATTAACACATGGAAACTCATGTCTTAGAGGCGTAGGGTTTGCTGAATTTTATAAAATAGTATTTTTTTTTTAAGTTTTAGATTGGGAATAGTGTTAAAATATTTGATTTGATTTCAAAGTGGTGTTGAACTAGAAATATTTAAGTGGAGAAATTCTTGAAACCATGCCTGAAAATATTGCCCTGTCTTCACAGACTTTTCCCTGAATTGATGGCTGAGACTTATGTGTTTCTAAATATTCTGTCACTTCCTAAGCTGAACTAATTGGCTGTCTCCAGATTTTTCCAAAGGTCTCCTAGGGATGCAGTCACCCTTGGTTGAGGTCACTGCTTTAACTTAAAAAGATGGAGTTCCTACTTATGGAGTTTTAGGCACATCGTGAGTCTGAGGAATTCTCCAGACATCACCCCTGCAGCTCTCTACCTTGTCTCTGTGTTACATCGTCTTTGCCAAGAGAGGAATGGGCACAGCACTCAGAAGAAAGCCTGCCCAGAACTCCTCTGTGCCCGAGTGGTGTTCGTAGCAGTGTGGGTAACAGCATATGGCTCTGAGGCAATGACCCTAAAGAAAACAATACATACTGGGAATTTGCTGCATTCTTAATTCCTCTGACCGTTCAATCATAGTCTGCTTCCAGAAAAATGTTCAAATAATTTTACATACTGGAGTTGTACTAGGCATGATAGTCTTTACAGTGATCCGAGATTACAAATGTCATGGATCCTTTCATCAGTGGATCCTTTCATCCATCTAGCCACCATCCATTCCTCCACCCATTTGTCAAAGATCTTTAGGGACAACCTATCTAAAAACGCAAAAGGCTAAAGTGTCTTAGTGAAGCCCAGAGAGGCTTTAGAATCTCCAATATTATATACTTTTAAAGATTATATAATATATATTATCTTATAATTAAATAAAATTATGATTATGTAATAATTAAATAGGCATGATTATATGTAAGCATAAATAGTTATGGTATGTAATATATTGCACAATATTATTTACATATCATACACATACATATGTTATTATAAATGACATAATTAGAATAAGGTACTCTAGGCATACGCTCCCTATAAAGCAGCTTTAGGCATAGATCTTGCATGTGTTAAGAAGAAGGAAGACATAATTCTTGTTCTCAAGGACATTTTAAACCAGTGGAGCCCAGCAACTGAATTAATACAGCATATTTTTAACAAAAAAGTAGCTTAATATATGAACATTATTAAAGATATATTTTCTTGTGAAGTGAAAAGATGGATTAGAGACTACGAGTCCGTCTAATGCGACTACTTTCCTTATGAAAACTTATTTCCCATGTTCTTCCAGGCAGGGACATCATTGTCTGAGCATCTGCTCCCCCCCTTAGAAAATGCTTGCATTTCTATCTATAATTGGAAAGTTTTGTTAGGTCTCATTCCCTGTAGAGTTTGTGACTCCTACATTGGATGTTATCACTTAACGTATTTCTACTTTCCTTCACTACTTACAAATTTTCAAAATTATTGTTTAATCTCTTGCTTGTCTGAAGGTTTTGTGTTTTTTCCTACTGTGTAAATATTTGAGTCCAGTAGATGAGATGTTGTTTGTTTGAAGCTTAATAAATAAGATGTTATTTACTCTACAAAGAATGGGACAGTTTAGTAAATTCTAGCAATGCCACAGCACAATCCATGACACGGCTACTCTCACAAATTGTTTTATTAGAAATGCCCTTTTACTCACCAATTTTCATTTGCATCCCATTTTAGCAAACTATGGCTTATGTCTACAACTCATCACATTAATTCTAATTCAAAAGTCAAATTATTCTTGGTTTATTTCAGTCAAATGAGGTATGTTATTAGTCAATTTTGCAGGTGTGAAAAATATATTGTTCACTTTTCATACAGCATTTCCCCTTTCTTATCAAATGACAAATTCTAGTGAATCAGAATATAACAGGAAAGTAACCTTCATCTTTCCATACTTAGAGTCAGCAGATCACATTTAAAACTATTCCTCTTAACCTGAGGAAGGCACATAAAGCTTCCTTCCTTCCTTCTTTCTTTCCTTCCGTCCTTCCTTCCTTCCTTCCTTCCTTCCTTCCTTCCTTCCTTCCTTCCTTCCTTCCTTTCAACATTTGTTAAATGTGATAGACTATGCTAGGCTTTTATAATTAAAAGAAAGAAAGAGAGAGAGAGAGAGAGAGAGAGGGAGGGAGGGAGGGAGGGAGGGAGGGAGGGAGGGAGGGAGGAAGGAAGGAAGGAAGAAAGGAAGGAAGGAAGGAAGGAAGGAAGAAAGAAAGAAAGAAAGAAAGAAAAGACTAGAATGCAATACCAAGGACTTCAGGGCTTTGTATTCTAGTTCAACCTTCTCAACCTGGCTACACAGACTCATGTGGGTGGGAATATGGGAAAAATTGATGTCCTTCCTGAGGGCCAATTAAATAGAACCTCTTGGGTAAGGCTCAGATGTGGGTAATATGAAAGTCTCCCCAGGCGTGATGTGCAGCAAGGTTTGGATTGCTAGCCTGGTTAGACAGTTGGTGAACAAATCTCCCGCTGTGCTGAGTGCTCTAATACAGTGCCAGCTCTGGAGGAGGAAGCGCCATTCTGCCTGGCAGCTCAGAGAGGGCATGGCTCTCACAGGCATGCCTGCGAGTGGCAGCTTTTCCAAACATTATTTCTGCATGGCCTCTGTTAGGTGAGCCTATCTGCAGTGGTGCTATGGATGGTGCCATTTCAGGTGGGGCCGACTGAATGCCTGGGTGGAGCAAAGCATGGCCCCGGGTGGACAGTGCTCTCCTCCATGGCAGCACACTGGCTCTGGAACCCCAGGAACAACTTGCAGCAGGCTCTTAGAGAGCGACCTGCACCGTTTGGCACAACAATTCCACGAAATGTGGAAGCTGGTGGAGTTACCCGAGGGTCATTCTGTGTCTATATTCTAGGCCTTAGTTTCAGTGGTGAGGCAGATGCAATTCTCCTAGATGGGGACAGAGCCTCTCCTGCAGACCTCACTCCCAGCTGGGACAGTGCAGCGAGCTAAGCACGCTGCCCCTGGCATCTCAGGCTCCATTTGGGAAATCCACTGAGAAAAGGGCTGCAGACCTGGCAGTCCCTGATCGCTGTTTAGAGACCTGCTTAGAAACAAGTAATGAGAACGCCCTCCCTCCTCTGTTTTGTTCGCTAGATGTAAACTTTTGGGCCATTAATGGCCATTAGGGAAGACTGATAGATACTCATAAAACTCTCACAGGCATAGATCCTTAAAACTAGGCCTTTGTAGCACAATATTCCAAAGGGGGCCAGTGGAATGGAGAAGCATCTATACGAGACTACATGCACATACATTCAGAGCTAAGGTCTTCGCCTGTGACTATTACATCTGAGGTAGGCGGTGAGGTGATAAAGGTGTCCACGGCCCTTCTCACGGCCCACGCTCTTCTCTCACAGGCGTGGGGCTGTCCTGTCGTCTGTGCCATCATAGGGTGTCCCTTGAGAGCCCTCCACTCTGGGCACAAGCGAGGTCACATCAGGTCCCGGCTCTGGAGAAAACAGGTAGGTGGGGGAATGGTGTCCATAAAACTGAGGAAAGCATCAATTTTCCAAGGAGAGTTTTTTTCCTTCTAAAATTCAGCTTTTTATCCCTAGCAAAATTTCTCTGGCATGAATTTTAGTTAGATGGTCTGTGCCTCACCAGGGGACGGTTGAATCATAACATGGAAGGTGACCGACTAAAAGAAGGTGTATTAGTCTCCTGGGGCTGCTGTAACAAAGTACCACAAACTGGGTGGCTTAGAACAGAAGTTTCTTCTCCCTGAATTCTGGAGGGTAGACATATAAATCAAGGTGGTGGCAGGGCCGCGCTCCCTCTGAAGCTCCAGGTAGAGTCCTTGCGTGTCTCCTGGCTTCCAGGGGCTCCCATAGCCCTTGGCGTTCCTAGGTTTGCAGCTGCAAGGCTCCAGTCAGTCTGTCATCACATGGTGACCTCCCTTCTCTATGTGTCTCTCTTCACATGGAATTTCCTTTTCTTATAAGGACACTAGTCTTTGGATTAAGACCCACCCTAATAGCTTCCTTGCGATTTGATTACATCTGTAAAAGAGGCTGTTTACAAATATGGTCACATTCAAAGATCCCAGGGACTTCTACGTATCTTTTCTGGGGACACAATTCAGCCTATAATAGGTAAGAGAAAATGAAATAGTATGCTTGCGTGGAAGGTGGCAAACAATGAGTGAAGTAGTAAGAAGGAGATGGTGAACAGAATATGGGGACGAAGGGGCCCTTTGTTTCATATATATTATATACAGAGGTTGCCAAAAAATGTATACACATTTTAAGAAAGGAAAACTGTATTAAAATTATAATACTCAATACATACTGATAACAAAAGATGAATACAAGTCATGTTTGACTTCTGCAATGACAAGAGGTGATCAAAGTGGTTCCCATCAGTGTTTAGACACTTCTGATGACGGCAAACTACTGCTTGAGCAACGGTGACCAAAGTGTCCACTTGTATACGTGTTTTTGGCACCCCCTATATGCGAGTCTACTGACTATCACAAGCCTTCTATCTGCTGTCCTATACAATATGTTTCAGTTCCCATGGAAGTGGTTTTCTATTTGTCAATATGGAATTATGTCATGGATAGAATTTAAAGGGACAGAATTTGAATGTCTTGATTTGTGGGGCAAAGTACAATAGCTGTCTTCCAAATCCAGTGTTGCCTAGACAGGGAGGTGGAACTGGGTCAAGGTGAGCAGAAATAAGGAAGAGCAATGGCATCATCTAGAATTCTGACTCCAGGTACTTGCTTCTAAGTCAGGTTCCCATGGGGCCCATTAATCTGAGGTCCATGTGAGGATGGCATTGCCCTGGGAGCTGCCCTCACCACGATCACAGCTTGCATTTCTCCCTGGACTTTGGAGTTGCGCAAAGCTATTTCCTGCTTCAAAAGCAAGACATTCTGTATTTAGAAAAAAATAGAAAAAAAATACTGAGATACAGGATCCCCAGTGTCATAATGACAAGACTTGGAAAAATCACTGGAAAGCTGAAAGGCTGTACTTGTCCCCTAAGTTGAAAAAATAAAATCATAGAAGCAAATTTCACGATGACACATTTGTGACACACAAGGGGTTTCTGGTTTTCTCTAGGGCAGCTGTGGGGCTCTTAGATACTTATACAAGCTCAATTAAAGCTCATTGACTTTAATTACAAGGATAAAGAAAAGCAATTGGAAGTGGCAGGTTGGAGTGGGCAAGGGCACAACCTTTAGAATTGGTCAGACCCAGTTTTTAAGCCGGATTCTCCAGCACCCTGCTGTGTGAACAGATCAAGTCACTTAAATGTCCTCTCAGTTACTTCATACAAGTGGGAGTAAGTTTGCGGAGGGATTAAATCTGGGAATGAGTACAAAGGACTTTGTGTGATGTGTGGTGCGTAGTAGGCCCTCAGCAAATTTGTCCCCCACAGTGTATTTATCAAGGAACAAATCGATGATAGCAATGCATTATAGGTTGAATTGTGCCCCCCCATTAATGTTGAAGTGCAAACCTCTAGTACCTCAGAATGTGATCTTATTTGGAGGCAGGGTCTTTACAGAGGTAATCAAGTTGAAGTGGGCTGCTGTAACATATTATCGTGGACTGGGTGGCTTGTGCTACAGCATTTATTTGTTGTAGTTGTGGAGGCTGGGAAGGCCGTGATCAAGGTGCCAGCAGATCCAGTGTCTGGTTTGGCCTGCTTGCAGACGGCCACCTTCTTGCTATGTCCTCACATAGTGGAGAGCAGAGAGGAGCCGTGCTCGCTCCAGTCTCTTCTCCTAAGGGTACGAACTCCATTGGTGAGGGCTCCACCTCCCTGATCTAAGACCACCCAAAGGCCCCTCCTCCTTACACCTTCGCATTGGGATTTAGGCTTCCACACCTGAATTGTGGGGCACACAGACATTCAGTTCACAGCCGGAGGCCATTAGGTGGGTTTTCAATCATGAAAGGAGGAACTATGGGTATTGAGACAGGAGAGCACAGGGGAGAAGCATGGTCTACCCACATCTTGACCTTGGACTTCTGGACTGCAGCCCTGTGAGCAATCTATTTCTGCTGTTTGTTTAAGCCACCCCTAGTTTTGGGGCTTTGCTATGGAAACTTATACACAGGGGTTGGGACGTGACAAAAACAGGGTTCAGTGCACAGATTTAGCTTACGTTACATAAGTTGGGGACTCCTTTCACTGTATGATCTGCATGATGGCCAGTGCAAGATAAGCATCGCCTCCTTAAATGCCACTTGAGGACATACCGTGAGGACACGAACATTCAATATAAAGATGCTCGTTTCAGCAGCTGCCTTGCTATTCTTTCTCTATTTTTATTAGTTACATCTATAAAAAGACTAGAAGTCTCGAAGATTGGGAGAGCGTTTGGGTGTAGCACAGCCACTGAAGAATGCCCCCCGAGAGAAGTATGGAGTGTCTGTGACATCACATGCTGGAACAATATATAATTATATGAGACTTTATTAAATTATAAAATGTGAAGCTGGAAAATCATGAACTTGGGTAAGCTGGGTCTCCTGCAGGTATAATTACATGCCTCTCCTTTGGGTGACATTGTATTTACAGGGAGATGTCACGTAGGCTATTGCCATTGTTACTAACACAAGACATGTCAGAAAACATGTCAAGGTGTCAAAGTCAGCATCAAAAAGGACACTCATATGGTCCCTAATATTTCATTTACACTATGATGTGATAAGATTGACTGTCCAGTTTTAATGAACACCGGCTGGGAAGTGGCATACTGATTTCCCCCCTCTGTACTTTCTCCCATGACTTTGTTTTGGTCTCTGTAATATAACTATTTACATACTTTAGCTAATAATGATTGGCTTGGTTGAATGAATCTGGACTTTGAAAACACTGTAACAATTTAGAACCCAAATCTGTGGGGACCACAGCAGGCTTCTCACTGTGGCACTGTCAGCGCTGGGACAGGGCCATCCCTGTAGGATGTTTAGCAACATCCCTGTCCCCACCCGTAGATGCCAGCAGCAGCCCCACCCGGTTGTGACAACCCCAATGTCTCTGGCCATCACAGGGTGACTCTTGGTGAGGCCAGCTGGGTTATAGGAAGGGGGTAAAGCTATGCAAGCAGAAAAGAGTGAAGGTCAATTGAGTGAACCCTCGGCTGCTAATCTACAAGACCCGATACTGCAGAGCTGACAAAATCACGACCACATTTAATCGCTGGACAGTCCCACTTTCTGAAGGGTTATCTCATATATTTTCCCAGGTTTACATGAGGAAATCAAACGCATAGTTATTAATAAAGCAGAAGTAAATAGTGCTGTGTTAGTCTGCTTGGGCTGCCGTAACAACAGCGGAACACAGACAGGGTGGCTTAAACAACAGAGATGTATTTTCTCATAGTTCTGGAAGCTGGAAGTCTGAAATGAAAGTCGGTTTTTGGTGAGACCTCTTTACTCAGCTTGCAGATGGTGCCTTCTGGCTGTCCTCACATGGCCTTTGCTCTGTGTGCTCAAGACGGGGGGCGGGGCAAGGGAGAGAAGATAGATAGATACATCTCCGGTGGCTCTTTCTCTTCTTATAAGGACACCAGTCTTATTTGGATTAAGAACCCACTCTTATGACCTCATTTAACTTTACTTACCGCCTTAAAGGCCCAATCTCCAAATAGTCACATTGAGGGTTAGGACTTCAACCTACAAATTTGGGGGAACACAATTCAGCCCATGACAAATGCTAAAATTGTAATTTTGTCCAGAAATTTTCAAGGTACAGTCAATCACAGGGCATCAGGAGAAAGAGCCCCCATATTCTTTAAATAAGGTCAGGTTGGGGGCTCTCTGGACCGTGGAATTTTGGCACGTTTCCTGCTTTGTGTTTGAGCGTCTTGAGGAAAAGCAACCCAAAATGGAGTGAGGCAAAACCAAATAGCCCCACCAGGCTGTGCAGCCGATCCTCCTGAAACGGAAGCTTCCTCTCCACTCCTGGTTTGAAGTGTGCCTGTCGGGTGCTGAACTTCCCACATCCCTCTTGACTCCACATGCAGTGGATTCTGCCTTTTTGGAGTAGGCTGCCTGTGTGGGAGAAAGGATTCCTCTTTGGAGTAGGAGGAACAGTGCTCACTCTGCTTACCTGGTGGCTGGACTAGCCCATGGGCCAAATCCTGGGGATGCAAGAGAGAGCCCTGGCTGTCTGTGCCCTCTCTGGACAGGAATCAGTGGCTGCAGACTCTTGAGTGACAGGGAGAAAAGGTCTACAGAGCTAGGAAGGCCCTGGACCAGGGGCTTTGTCTCCTTTGGGGGAGGTCAGAGAGGGCTTCATGGAGGAAGTGACAGTTGGGCTGAGGTGCTTTTAAGTAATAATTGTCATGTTTGTTGTAGAAATTTAAATGGAGGTCTTGATTTCCTCTGGGTGATTCACTCCTACTAGGGCATTTTAATTACAGTGAAACTGGCTTTGTTAAAATGCAATTTGGGATTGTTTATTTGAAGGATTTTAATAAAATTGTCCTGATTATGGATGCCCCCGAAAACAAGCAGGGTGCATTAAAGGGAAGAGCGGAATCATTCTCTTCTCCTTTATAGAAGCCAGGATGCCACGAATGCAAGGGCTTTGTGGGAGAGGCCAGGCCAGGAGGCTCATATCATGGAAGGCAGTTTTCACCGGGATATTTGAATTGCTGTGACCCAAGGTCCCAGGACAGGTGCAGGAATCTGAGGCTTGTCTAAAAAGTCACTCAGGAGTGGTGGTCTGTGAACAACTAAGACCCAAACCATCTCAAACTGCTACTACGGAAAAGGAAATGGCACTTTTGACCCCAAGTGTTCTGGTGGGAGTTCCCACCCGACTACTCTGACACCTGTTCCAATAGGTGATTTTTCTACCTCAAACAATTCTGTAGCACCACGTGGGTGTCCCACAATCAATTCAATTCTGACATTACCTACCTGGATACAGTGTCAGATCCTACAGGTTAAGGGCTCAGTCCCAGGAAACTGCCCTCCCCTCCACTTCAGATCTCAGTCTAAGTCTAAGTTGTCAGCTGGGCTTCTGACCCACTGGCTGTATAGATGGGGAGGTTCCAACAAGCCCCTCCTTGCTAGAGTGGCGCGCAGAACTCAGAGAAACACTTCACTTCCTGGTTTGCTGGTTTATTGTAAAAGGATGTCACCTGGGAAGGTTATAACCCAGATAGAAAGGTGTAGGGCAACATAAGTGTGAGGGACATGGAGCTACCATGCTCTCTCCCTGAATCCCCACGTGTTCACCAACCCAGAAGCTCTCTGAACGCTGTCCTTTTGGGTTTTTATGGAGGCTTCATTACCTAGGCATGGTTGATTCAATCATTGATTGTTGGTGATTGATTCAACTCCCAGCCCCTCTTCCCTCCCAGGAAGTCAGGAGATGGGACTGAACGTTCCAACCTGCTCATCACAGGATTGGTCCTCCTAGCAATCAGCTCCCATCCTTAGGTGCTTTCTCAAAGGTACCTTGTTAACCAAAAGACACTTTTATTGCTCTTATCATAGGAAATTCCAAGGGTTTTAGGAGGTCTGAGCCATGAATGGATGAGGACCAAATATATATTTCTTACTATAAATCACAATATCACACTACCTCATCCCATCTCTGAGATCGTTCGTGGTCTCGTTGGGAGAAGAGAAATTCTACATAGATGAGAATGGGGCATGAGTTCTTAGCTCTTGATTCTTAACCCTGGTTGGACATTAGAACTTACCTGAGAAATAATAATGAAATACATTTAAAACCAATTAAATAAGAATTTCTGAGACCTCCATCCCCAGATGATTCTAATGTGCAGCCTGTTTTAGTGAAAGGAATGCATTTTTTGGACCTGGAAGACAGAGTAGGGTTCCCATGGGTACTGAGATGGGGAAGGACCTAGGCTCAGAGCTTCTGGATTATTCCTGGCCAGCAGTCTTCCAACTTTGCTGTTATATGACTCACCCAAGTTTTGAAAATCCAGTGTCCATACCACACCCCGTATGAATGGAATCATAAACTCTGGTGATCTGGCCTCAGTTTGTTTGTTTGTTTGTTTGTTTGTTTGTTTGTTTGTTTTTAATATACAGCCTGGTTTGAGAACCAGATTTGTAGATTGGGGGTCCTAACACTGGAGCATGCATCAGAGTGACCCAGAGGGCATGTTAACTGCGCCGGTCTCACCCCCAGTTCCTGATAAGTGGGTCTGGGGGAGGGGCAAGAATGTGCATTTCCAACACATTGCCAGAAGACCCTGATGCTGCTGGCATCTCCTTGGAGGAGGACAT
Organism: Rhinolophus hipposideros; assembly: GCF_964194185.1. Classification (NCBI taxonomy): domain Eukaryota; kingdom Metazoa; phylum Chordata; class Mammalia; order Chiroptera; family Rhinolophidae; genus Rhinolophus; species Rhinolophus hipposideros. The sequence continues at coordinate 97,117,025 of NC_138053.1, forward strand.
TCTAGGCCTAGTGACACCTCCTGGTCTTCGCCTGGCTGGCCCCGACAAAGTAGCCAGAGCACCCGAGTGGACAAGTGTCCACAGCGACCAGACTGGGCAGGTGTCTGAGCAGTGGCCGCCTGTGCTTGAGAAATGTGAGTCCAAGTCTTGCTGTGGCTACAGGGAAGCTCTCCCATGGCCTCTGGTTCGTGGCTCGCTGTTTTCAGTGTCTTAACTGACCTTGGTTGTGACAGCTGAGTCGCCAGAGCCAACGGGACATGAAAAAGGCGACCACTTTCCAGCCATTGCTGACCACTTTTGCCTAATCCTTTAGGCACAAGAAAACTAAGCAACGGTTAAGTTATTTGGGATAAGAAGTAGAGAAAATTTTCAACCAGTTAGTTTGACATTTACAAAGTTATTTATAAAAATGATCATTTCTCAAGAAAATAAAAATAGTGAGAAACTCAAAATTGGCAGTTTTAGCAAAGGGAGATAATGTTATGCAGAAGGCATTTCCAGGGTTTCCTTAAAACATATTTTGGGTTTATTCAGTGTTCTTTCTCTTCACTGACATTCAGATACTCCTCAGGCAAGAGGCACCAATCCTAAACCTTGTTTTCACCTGGTCAGTTTTAAACAGTGCCTGTTTGTTATTGTTGAAGCCACACCTGTATCAGCATCATCTGCTTCCAGGGGTGGTTGGCTCCCCCTGGCTCTCCTCTGGCGCTGGGCAGCAGAGGAGGGAGAACTGGCATCTGAGTGTTCCATGGGTGGGTGTTTTGTGGCATCACAGCGGAAGTTACACAGCACTGTGCAAATAGAAGAACTTTTATTAGCTCTCAATTCAAGGAGGAGGTGAATCTTCTCTCTAAAGAACTTGAATCTCTCCCCCAACCCCCATCCTGCCCCATGCTTGCCTAGTTGCAATCCATCAAGGACAAAGCCGATGAAAACATTCATCCTTTAGAGGGACCAAAGATGTAGGATGTCTGGGGTGGGAGATGGACTCGTAGCCCTGTGTGGTTCCTTGACATGGCTCATAAGCGAAGGCTGAGAGCCCGTGGCCAGGAGGCATGGGGACGCCTGGCAACAGCTCCTTCCCAACCAGGCCAGACCATGTGTGGCCAGAATAACATGGGTCTCACAAGTCAGACCCGACTGGACACTGTCCTTCCTGATTTGGGTCTGTAATTGGTTCTTTTGGGATTCTTATCAGAATCCATATTTGATCATCCTCATTTGGCCGTGAACATATAGTCCATTAATACACTTTCATTGGCACGTGGGCCAACATGCTCAACAGATCCTTTGAGTGGGTTTATAAAGCCCCACATGAAGGAGTCCCTTTGGGTCTTGTGAAACACGGCCACCTCAGCTGGGGGCCTCCGGCTTGACTGTTACGCCCAGGTTGGGTTGCTGGGACACTCTAATGTCACTGTCTGTGCTGCACATGACACTGCAGGTCCACGTACTGACCCAGCCTGTGATAGGTGTGGACCAGAGTGGACTGTGCCAGATTCTCCTTTTATCTTTCCAGGAATATCTCTGTCCCAGGGATATCCCAATGAGGATATGGCAAGATTCCACCCAAGGCCTTTTCTTTCATAAACATTTATAGTTTGGAATAATTTTAGATTTAGAGAAAAGTTGCAAAGATAGCACTGAGAGGTCCCATGCAGAGTCACGCAGGGCTGCACGTGTGAGACCGCATGAGTGAGCAGCTCCCTAAATTTGCGCCCTAGCTCACCCACACCCGGTCCCAGTCCCCTTCCCATGTGCCCCTCACCCTGTCTCCCTAATGTGCATTTCATCCATAGTCTTGGTAACTTTTCAGGACCAAGAGATTAACGCTGCTGCGTCACTGTTAACCACATATCAGACTGCTTGCCCCACTCGTGCTCGTTTTTGGTCCAGGATCCCGCCCAGGGTAGCACATTGCATTTCGCCCAGGGTAGCGCAAGCTAGGCTCCTCTGGCTTGTGATGGCTTCTCAGTCCTTCATAGTTGTTGATGACCTTGACAATTTGAGGAGTGCTGGTCAGGTGTTTTGTAGGATGTCCCTCAATTCGGCTTCTCTGAGATTTTCTCATGTTTACACTGGGGTCCTGGGGACATTTTGGAAAGAATATTGCAAAGATGAAGGTCCCTTTGTGTCGCGTTGTATCAGCTGCACATGATACGACCTGACATCGCTGGGCACGATCACCTTGACCTTTTGGTGCCAGAAGAGTCTGCCAGGTTTCTCCACTGTCACATTTCTCTCTCCCCTGTCCACACTCTATCCTTCGGAAGCAAATCATGGAGTTGGGTCTGTCCTCAAGGGGGGCAGGGTGCTGTTAAGTTCCACCCACTGGACAGGGAGGTATTTGCATGTATCATTTGCATGGTATTTGCATGTATCTTTACATTGCAGGTATTTACATGTATTTTCCCACATGGGGTTGTTTTGAGAGGTGGGTCCAAGTGTTCCCTGAACTCACTGACCCATTTGCAAACGACAGGTGACAGAACATTAGAGCCTCAGACGGCTCTCATCAATGATGTTAAGAACCATGGTGCATATTGGTGTTTGGAGCCCGGGGCCAGTGCTGTGTAGGAGGCATGGCACTTGTGCTCACGGGGCTTCTCCTCCAAGGCAGTGTGGCCCTGCTATACTCCACATGATGGCCCACTGATCTTGTCCTCCTTTGAAGAACTGCACTGAGCCCACGTGGGTAAGATTCTGCCCCAGCCTGAGACCCAGCTGGGGAACTAGGAACCTTGACAATATACAGACAGTAATAATTAATGGAGATATCACAAGACAGTTTCCTGAATGAAGGTGGAACTGACAACCTCTTCTTTCAAAGCTATAATTAAAGAAGCTGTTGAGAAATGTTATCTTTCCAATCCTGCATGTGCAAACTTATCTGTCACAAACATATTGTTAAACTCCCTCTTAGGTCTTGGCTGTCACTTTCAGACACCTGCTTACACAGATCATTTATTATGCCTTTGCTCTTGAGTGAGTTTATTAGGAGAACCTTATGTCCCTTAAGGGCTATCGAGGTCTTGGGGGAGGTGGGGGGGGTGTGATAGTTCAAAAGAAAGCAAATCCACTTTATGTCTTTATCAGTTATTTCAGTTACCCATGCTGGGAAGAATCTCATTGAAAACCCAACCTTTTTAGATGTATTTTTTTCCCACTAGGTTTTTTTTCATGGGAATATCAACAATGTTATCAAAAAAAATGGACTGGAGTCTGGAAATTATTAAGTGATCTCTGCCCAGGGAGCCTAGGATTTTGTTTCTCTGATTTAAAATCTCTTGATGCAGCAGCTTTCCTTGTAGTTCTTATTTATTACTGAATCTCTAGATAGAGAAGCACTTCTTTAGAGAAGATAGAAGCGGAAGCACTTTTTGCCCACCTGTGATCCACATGGCCAGATCTGGGTCCAGATCTCTAGACGGCCGAGGGAAACAGGGCCAGTACTCACCTGGGAGAGTCAGGTCAAGACTGAGCCACCTCTCGTGGCAAGGTGCTGCTGTCCCAAAGATAGGAGGCAGCATCTGTACCTTGTGTGCTCAGCCCTGGTGACATTGTGGGCGTTGCATTCAGTCATGACCATCAAGAAACCAAGGGGGTGGCTCTTCACTCATGCTGGGTTAGTACTGCTGGTCTGGGCGGATTTCTTTTCCTCAAGTTGGGTTGCTCTGGACTTAGAATACTGAGAATTCATTTTAGACTTGGTCATGTGAAATTCTCAAAGGGCTCGCCCTGATGAAGGAGAAGAAATCTACATCTGCCAAATATAAAGTTCTGGAGTCTGAGGGTATACTTGTTTCATCTCCAGGATCTCTTTATTACTCCCTTTCCCCATTCATCAGGGAGCGGTCTTGCTCCCCTGCCTGCCTCCGTAGCAGTTATCACTGTGTCCTGGGAGCTGGTTAAGCAGAATGGCCCCAGGCTCTGTGGGTACAGGGCCATGCCGGCTCAGCTGATGGGGCAGGCTGTGCGCAAGGCTCAGAAATCTGTGCTCACAGTTTTATTCATTCCTTCACCTGAAAACACACACCTTCCTTCCTAATGACCACTGGCTCATTCCCAAGAGTTTTCTGGGCAGATGTTCAAGTAAATACGCTTTTCATTTCAGACTCCATGTCCTTCTTTAAAACAGAACCCTATGAACCTGGAATGGAATTAGGGTCTGGGGAGAGTTCCAAGAGGCAGAGAGAATGGAGGCCATTGCCTTCTGTTCTCAGCACCTTTTCCTGTCTGATGCCTTTGTTGTCATGTTGAATCAGGTCACCTACCACATAGCAGCTGACTTTGGTTTAACCTGTGTTTTTCCAGGTTAAGCTGGAAAAGCTTTTGGCTTAGAACGGGCATTCCTGGATCTGCCGGAATTGTGAGGGGGCAGGAGGCCAGGGGCCAGAGTACCTCTTGGAGAGTGTCCTTGCTGAGAAAGTAGGTGACCACAGCTATTCGACCTTGAGGGGCGGCTGCCCAGCCCCCCGGGAGCCGAGCATTGTCTGCAGTTACATCCTGCGTTTCTGCAAGTCAGCTGTCACAGGGTAAACTCTGAAGGCTGAAACAGGATGTCTGTGGACCGGGATTTTGGTCAAGGAGGAACCGGGTTTATCAAGAAGGTTTCCTGCTCACACTGCTTGTGCCACAAAAATAAGTCATCCTATCAGTTTCAAAGTGCTGATATGAATGTCCATAGGTTGTGCATGAAGTCCATTTTTTATTGCACTTATCTAAACAGGATTATCCACTTGTATTACATATCTGGATGTACATATTCATACATATAATTCAAGGTCAACATTATAATTCAAGATAAAATATGACCTTGGGCTACAGAAAGACTGAGGTTGCCCTGAGTGCTTTTAAAAGATTTTTAATGTACTTCTTACCAAGACATGTTGCATTTTCAACTTTTGTGCTACCTGGAATGCATTTAGCACATTGATAAAGAACTCTGAGCACTACAGTTAAGAGCTCTGCTCCTAGAGCCACACAGGGCATTTTAAGTGGCTTGTTCTTGAACTATATTTTCTAGAAAAAAAGGTATTTGTGACCTAGAAGCATGGAGTGCTGGGACTGGAATTCTTAGGGGTCTCGGCCCCAGGGCCTCATCACAAAAACAAGCTACCTGAAGCCTAGAGGAGGGAAGGAGCCACTAATTGGGGTGCTGATGAGCGTTGGGGTGGAGAGTTGGGTGGTGACGATGTGCCTACTGGTTGTACTGGGACTTGTCGGCCTCTGCTGGCCTCAGAAATAACACCTGCATGGTCCGGATCCCCACTGCACCCCCAAACCCTGTTATTCTCAAAGCTCCTTTGCTTAGATCTTGAAATTTCCCTCTCATATTTTGTTAATATCCAGTCACTTTCTCAGGATGCTGGGTAGAAATTAATCAGACAAGACAGTGAAAAGATCTGTTATCACGAGCAGCTTTTATCCTGACATTCAGCTCACACTCTCCTTTTCTGAAACCCCCTGTAGCAGAACAGGGCAATGGGAATTTTCCAGATTGAGGAAACCTTATTTGTGCGTACCAGTTGGCCTGGTAAACACACATTTATCACTGAGATTCTGTATCCTGAGGTACATTGATTAAAAACTAACACAAATTTAAAGTTATTAGTAGGAAAAATGCCCATGTAAATTGTGTACTCTGTAGTCCCATTAAAATACTCCAAAGAAAAGGTGATCTCCCCAAATAAAGTTAAAGCCTGGAAGCATCATCTTTTGTTTCCCTACTGAATTTCACTGCAAACCAAATGGAGTAAAGTTAATAACAGAATAGGATTTTTTAAAAGTATGCATAAAGCTTTGGAATCTGGAGTAGATTTCTGAGAAAACAGTACAAAAACAATTTCTCAAAGCAGCTACTTTGAGGAAATTCCCATCTCTAAGGTCTTAAGCACTCGAAGGAGCTTATGACTCCAGAATTATATTAAAAATCAATAATTAGGATATAGCCACATGTTTTCTTTATAAGCATGTCAATCATGCAGATACCCTAGCATCTGGAATGAACAGTCTTGTGAAATGTGTCAGCAAGTATTTGTTCACACGTCTGGTTTCTCATGGTTTGAAACCCACGCGACTGGTTTGTGGACAGCGTTCTGCTGGGGGCGCAGCACCAAGTGGAAAAATACCAGACTGGGGAGCCCCAGTCAATGGCTCTTCTGGCCTCTGTCGTTTAAGGTGCGGTGTGACTTTGCTCAAGCTACTTGTGTGTTCTGTTCTTCACCCGTAAAATGAAGGCATCAGAAGGGATCATCTCTAAATCCTCTTAGAAATCTCAAAATATAATGATTATTCTAATCTCTGACCCTCTTTAGGTTCTGAGAGCTCTGTGGGCTGTGGGAGAATCACTGGGCTTCCGAAAACTCACCTACACATTCAGGCGATGATGGTTAGATGGATTTAGGCAAATGTGTTCAGGGGTGTCTTCTTTGCCAACCGGAACACTAAGCTTACACTTCTTAGATAATTTTTATATTTTGCAGGATCTGTTGAGACTTAGAGCACCCCGAATTTCTGCTACCAGGACTCATATGTTTACATATTAAACTACCAGAAACACATCTCAGCCAATATATTGGCCAATCCAGACCAACAAAACTGGAGCCAGACCCAGACCTTCTTACTTCAATCCCACAATTTTTTTTTTATTATTTTAGGTGCTGGTTGTGTGACCTTTGATATTGCACTTCAAAACACTGCTTAGGCTTCAGTTTCTTCATGTCTAAAATTAGAATCTAACCCAGGTGGTTTCTAAGGCAGTCTACCTTTAAGATTGCCCAGTAGGAAGTAAAGCTATCTGGTTTCATACATAATTTGAGGAATGTTGCTACAAAGAAGCGAGGGAAAGCCATGAATAATAGAAACATGTATTGGAGGACAGACTGTATCCCCATTTTGAGAAGACTGAAAAGTTCTGTTTCATTTAGGTTCAATCTTTACATACCAGAAACCACTGTAGTTTTTGTATTCATCAAGGATGTCATAGAAATTTCAGTTTCATTGTGACTTGAGAAGGCCACACCAATTATCTGTCTGGGTTTGAATTCTACTGATCTTGTGGACCTAACAGACACATCTGATTCAATTGCCTTGTTTGTTACTGTAGGGAATTTTCACATGGTTGCAGGATATGATGCATTTTTTAAAGGACCAAATAGTCCTCCACCTTCCCAAAGATTGGATTATCCAAACCCCAGGAATTTATTTCTTATAAAAAAACTAGCAACAATAACAACAGCAAACAAACAATCCCCATAATCTCATCCACCAAAGCAGAATTATTTTCTGAAGTCTTTCAGTGAAATGTATGGAGAGAACTCAGATAGATAGTTGCAGGAATTGGTTTCCCAAGCAAAACGCTCTGCCTCTTGCATTCAGGGCCCCTAAAGCATAATGGCTGCCTCCCACCCTCCCCAGACAAAGTGAACTAATTCCATCTGCATTTGCTGAGCTTACAGGAAACTTTGCACTTCACTGAAAATGGAAAGTAGGGAGCAGTTGACGACAAAAGCCCTGCCATTGACCAGAGCGACTATAGGTATATGAATAGGAAAAGAAAGAAAAAAAAATACCAAAGCAAACAGAGCTAATAATGGAGAACAAAAGAATACTTTTCTGTGTATATGATAACCCCCATTATTTTCTATCAGATATTTAAGATACGAGGTCTGACAATTAAGTTCGTTAACTTGTTGCAAAGATGATAGTTTTTTGGTATCAGAGGGATTATTCATTATAAATTTATACCAACTGGACAGTTAACCAAGTTTACTATTTGAAAGTATTGAAAGGGCTGCGTGAGAAAGTTAGACAACCTGAACTTTTCACCAACAATTCATGGCTCTTGCATCACGACAATGCACCAGCTCACAAGGCGCTGTCTGTGAGGGAGTTTTTAGCCAGTAAACAAATAACTGTATTGGAACACCCTCCCTACTCACCTGATCTGGCCCCCAATGACTTCTTTCTTTACCTGAAGATAAAGGAAAAGTTAAAAGGAAGACATTTTGATGACATTCAGGACATCAAGTGTAATACGACGACAGCTCTGATGGCCATTCCAGAACAAGAGTTCCAAAACTGCTTTGAAGGGTGGACTAGGCGCTGGTGTCAGTGCATAGCTTCCCAAGGGGAGTCCTTCGAAGGTGACCATAGTGATATTCAGCAGTGAGGTATGCAGCACTTTTTCTAGGATGAGTTTATGAATTTAATTGTCAGAGCTTGTACATTCTGCTAAACAAGAAAAGATTTTACAAGAAAAGGAAGCAATCAGAAAATAAGAAAGAGCTGTTGAAATAAAAGATAATTGACAAAACTAACAAAAATCCAGTTAAGGATTGGAAGATAAAAATAGAACAAGATCTCTCAGGCAAGAGAGTAACAATTGAGACAGAAAGTATAAGAAGAGACAGAACACATAAGAGAAAAAAATGAAAGACGTGGTGGATCAATGTGTGGGGTCCACTATGTGACGAATAGAAGTCAATAAAAGAAAGTAAGAGTGGACAGAATGATATAAAAAAGAGATATTGAGAATTTTCCAGAATTGAAAAACAAAAGTGTTCAGATTGAAAAAGCCCACTGAGTTCTCAGTTCTGTGAATAGAAGATCTTGGCCCACATACATTCCTGAAATTTTTCAGAAAACCAACAATGCAGAAAGACTCTTTTTGGAAATGAGAACCAACTTGAAATAATGTCTCTTGTTATCCACAGTGGATGCTAATAGGTGATGGAGTGGTGTCTTCCAAGTTTGGAAGGAAAATGACTTTCAACCAAGATTTCTCTACCCAGCAAACCATCAAAGTGGACAGATCCTCTGCTCCCTCGAGATTCTGTGCTGGCCCGAGTTCTGGGTTCTGAATCCTAGCTCTTGATGTCTGTGTCTCCCTCCCAGCCCACCCCACCCCAGAAATTTCCAGCCTTTCCTGCCCATGCCGAGGGCGCAGGCTGCCTCAGTTTTGCAAGAGACTATTAACCCCCCTGCTTTGATTTCTAGAAGTCCAAGGGGCTTGTCACCTGGGTTTGTCACCCTTGCTGTTGGGTGAAGAAAAAACTGTATAAAGATTATTTCTCCCTAAGTGCTTGTGATTCTCTCCACTTTGAACATCCCTATCAACACACACACACACACACACACACACGTACACACACACATGCGCATCTACACACATCCACATATAAACACTCGCGATTTTCACTCATACAATACACACATTCACACACATGTACACACTCACACTTTCTTACAGTCATATTCACACATGCACAGTATACATACATGCGCACGCATACTCACATCTACACACACTCACACACACGCACACATTCACTCTCACATGCACATGCCAGGGCATCCCTGGGTCTCCCAGGACACGACCTGAGGGGCCTTTTCCGAATGTGTCTGCCTCATACCTGAGTAAGCCAGTGCTGGGCTCACTGCATGCAGTAACTAAGCAGCACTCGTGGAGAGGTTCTGGCAAATCCGTGCGGGGAAATCACTATTTCCACTCAAAGGATCCCATAAAGAAAGAACCTGTTACAGAGAAAAGGGAATAGAAGAATGAGACCAAGGAGCTGCCAAGTGATAATAAAAAGGAGAAACAGATTTCTAAAGTTAATTACATTAATGTATGTAAAAATGCCTGCCATAGATTCCTTAATATTTGTTAGCTTACAAAAAAGGTCTCTGCTTTCAATTTAGCATCTATAAACAGTCATAAGTTTTGAGAAGTGTAAATTAACCCTCGCAAAGAATGAGAGTTCAAATGCAATTTAGAAAATATGGAATTTTGAAAGCCATCAATGATTAGAGAAGCCGTGATAAAATATGTATCTTAGGATAAATTATTCATCAGAGTGGTTTATATGTTAAGTGCAAAAGTCCTTTGAGAATATGATGGCCAGGCATTTTTCAGTTCAATTTACTGTCATGATTATGCAAAAAATAATGTTATATATACTTTTAATTGGAACAATGTTGGATAATTTCTGTGATGATTATGCTTCTGAAACACATGATACTCAGATCAGCAGTCTGGAGAGTAACATGTAAGAAAGAGTCAAAGCTAGGAAATCACAACTCTGAGGAACCATGTGCTGGTTGAGAATGCATGTACATAGTTCAGCTTGACAGATACCACTGAGAGGCCCTGACACTGTTTTTTCTTTGTTTGTTTTAGCAAACTTCACATGGCTAAGGCATGAGTAGACCTCTATGTAAGATATGGAAAAGGTATGGTGTTGAAGTGAGCCAATACTCAACTACAAGGGTAACTACCGTCATATGTATAGAATGTGTTGGGGGATGTGATGTCATATGTGGGAGGGGTCTCTGTGACCCACCTTTAGTGCTCTGGGCACATTTTGAGTCCCAGTTGTGGGAGGCACACAGCAGGAGGGCTTGGACAATTCATCCCCTGCTGTACGGCACAGAATTATTTCGGGTGATGAGCATGAGTTTAAATGATGGGAGTAAAATTTGTACAATACAGAAACAATTAGGAAGCATTTGAACCTGAGCAAATTCTGACCTCAGACTTTCCAAGTTGTATGTTCCAGTTTGAAATGCTTGTTGCTTGTGGAATATTACAGTACTTTCTGGAGACTTCCTAGAATTCTAGGTAACGAGAACAATGATGTTCATGTGTTGGGCTTATCAGGGAAGGAACTTAGGACAGACTCTGGGAAATCTAAGTGGTTTTGATACAAGTCTGTCCGTTTCTTATAGCCACCTTAACGAAGTACCACCCACATGGTGACTTAATAGAAATGTGTTTTCTCAGTGTTCTGGAGAAAGCTGGCATCAGGGGCCTGAGGGCTCTGGGGAGGCACCCTCCTGTCTCTTCTGGCTCCTTGATGGCCTGGTGTTTCTGGGCTTGCGGTTACATCACTCCAATCTCTGTCTTCACGTGGATTTCTCCTCTGTGTCTCTTTTCCCTTCTGTCTTTTATAAAGACACTTGTCATTGGATTTAGGTCTACCTAGGATGACTGATCTTATCTCAATTCTACATGCAAAGGCTCTTTTTCCCCTCCCAATTAAGTTGCATTCACATGTTACAGAGATTAGGACTGTGGGCCTATTTTGGGGGGTGGGACACCATTCACCCCACTACAAAGATCATCTAAGGGGCACAGGATTTCCTGGGGGAATCCTAACCAGCGGCTCCGTGAGTGGTAGCACTGTGTCTTAGGAATCAGACCCTGGCCCCCACTGGCAGCTCTCAGCCCCAGTGTGGGACCCCACTTGCTGCACCACCTCAGACAAACGACTGAGCTTTCCTCTGCCTCTCTTCTTTATCTGACCATTGCAGAGAACATCACACCTACATGGTAAGGTTGTTGTGGGGATTAAAGGAGTTAATATGCGTGAAGTGATTACAAGACAGTCTGGCCCTGGCAGGCTCTGAAGCGCTGTTTTCATTTTTAACCACCCAGGAAACCGGTGATTGTGTCACAAAAGAAATTTCAAACCTAAATAAAGGTTTGAAGAGTTTATTTGAGCCAGAGCTGAGGGCTAGACCCGGAAGCAAAATCTCAAAGGATTGAAAATGCTCCAAAGAATAGCAGTTTAGCAGCTTATTTTATACATTAGAACCAAAGGAGAAGATGTGAGGAGGGTTATGTGGAATCCATTGGTGGTAGATGAAGGGGGAGAGAGAAAGCTCCCTAGGGTTGGATAACGAGATAAAAGGACAGCGAGATACTTCTCTTACATCAGTGGGTGTAGGGTAGTTACATTTTAACATGCATAGTCACAGAGGCATGCGGGAAACTAACAGTGGGGAACGTTGGGGTCAGCTCATCCCAGTACCAGAAGTCTGGAGAAGAGATCATGCTGACGTTTTAAGTCTGTTATCCTAGATGCACAACAAAAACAAACACAGGACAGGGCTTACTCGAGGTCAGGATTAATGTGTCACATAGGCCTTAGGACGTGACTTCCCATTATAACCTGTTCAGTTAGGAATTTTAGGGCTCAGACGATCAGAACATGCTGTGTGGTGACTGCAGTTGCTGAGCTTGTGAGGCCTGCCAGGGAGCCCCCTTTTCATCCCCAATTGCCATTTGGACATTCATGGTCCAAAACCACAGCAACAGGCTGCATCACCCTGCAGGCCCACTCGCGGCTGGCACACCACGTGATGCTGGAGAAGACCCCTCCCTGCCGTTCTCCCTCCCCTGGGCGTGTTTCCCTCCATGTTCTTCCCTGCGGTCACCCAGTTCCTGCGCCCAAATCCTAGTGCGCAGGACAGTCCCTTCTCGGCACCGCTGGCTCCTCCCTGTGCGGCTCCACCTCACATCCCTCTGATGGATGCCCCTCTCATCCCTTGGCTGGTGGCTCTCTCGACCCTTCCTCGTGCGTGGCATACCTCCCGTGGCCCTGCCCTGAGCCCTTCGGGTCTCACTCTGCCTGCTGGGCATTTTCTCTTGGACATCCCTAAAGTGCCTCATCCTCAACGTGGCTAGAAAATAGCACATCATGCTCCTTTGGTTTCTTCTTCTGGAATCTTCTGTCATGTTTCACCCTTTCACCTGCTGCCAGATGTTCAAGCCACAACCCCAGAGTCATGTGCAGCTCCCCCGACACTAGTTCTTTTGTTCAGCCAGCTGCCCCGCTGAAGGTCCTCACAGCTGCTCTGCCCACCCCTCACCTACTCGTCATTTCTCACATGGACTCGTGCTATAGCTGGGACCACTGCTGTGGGTGCACTCCTGTTCCCCTGCTCACACGCTCGGCACTCGCCAGTGGGTGTAGGCACGGGTCCCTGTGGATCGGTCCTACCCCCTCACAGCACTCACCCAGGGAACCCCGCGCTCCTGCTGGACAGAAGCCACTGTCCTCGCCCAGAACCCTGGGGTGGCTCCATCCATGCTGAATGTCAGCATTCAGTATTTCTGCTTTTATAAAGTAGTATGTTGTGATGCTAGTTTTATGTGTCAACTCAGCTCAGCCACGGTACCCATATATTTGGTCAAACATTATTCTAGACGTTTCTGTGGAAGTATTTTTAGATGAATTAACATTTAAATCAGTAGACTTTGAGTAAAGCAGATGACCTCCCCATAATGTGGGTGGGCCTCATCCAATCAGATGAAGACCTTAAGGGAAAAAGACTGAGCCTCCCCCCTCCCAAGGAAGAGAGAGTTCTGTCTTTAGACTGCCTGCGGCAGCATCAAGTCTTCCCTGGCTCTTAGCTTGCTGGCCTACCTGCAGATTTTGGACTTGCTAGCTCCTGTACTCACATGAGCCAATTCCTTAAAATAAACTATCTATCTGTCTACCTACCTATCCATCCATCCATCCATCCATCCATCCATCCATCCATCCATCCATCCATCCATCCATCTATCCATCCATCCATCCATTGTTTTGGTTCTGTTTCTCTGGAGAATCCTCACTAATACAGCACCCCATTCTGGGGATCACTGCCTGTTGGACCTGCAGGTTGTGTCACTGGCCACCATGACTGCCCTGACTGTAGGAAATATTATTCCAGGCCCCCCTCCCTTCCAGCAAAGGCTCGAACAAACGTTTCCTGCCAGGCTCCTACTTAGAGCAAGTTCTTTGTGGGATTTAGGGTATACTGCTGGGCCTGCCAAGCCCATAGATTCCTGCCACATGTCACTAGTTATCCCTGGCACCCCTCAGGGGCAGGCATTTAATAAGCAGGAATTGATGAGAGTGACCTTGAAGGTGTCCTCTGCCAGCAGCAGCCTGAGTGAGTCACGGTGGCCAGTCTGTGCTGGGCTGAGGCCAGAGAGGAACCCTTTTATTAGTGTCATGAGAGCTGTCGTCCCTGGGGAAGAGCTGGGTGGAAGGGACAGAACACTCTTGTTTAGGTGTGCTGTTAGAATACCATCTGGATTGGACACCAAGGGAAGTCTCAGAAGCAGCATTCGGAAAGCTCAGGTAATGGGTTTACAGGTAAACTAATGCTAGTAGAGTTATTGATTCATTCATTAATTTATTTGATAAAGAGTTGGGCACCTTCACTGTGCTACTCACTGAATAACAAAAAGATAAATGACAGTCTGTATCCTTGACACTCTCACAAGAGAGATACCTAAACAGCTACCCAGCTAAAGTCCGATACGCTTTACAGTAATAGTTACAGGTACTGAGTGCTTACCATGGGCCAGTGACTTGCCCAATTACCACACAGCTGGTCAATGGTGGAGCCATGAACCAAACCCACATGTATTACTGCAAAACTGAAGTGCTGTAACAAAGAGACCTATATCAGTTGGAAGTTGTATACACTTTGATCATTTCCCTTTTTAACTTCCATATTCTCTACTGAAGAGTTTTAATGTATTTTTACTTAGTTTTCTAACAAAAGCTGCTTCCTACTTGCTTATTTCAGGTGCTCTTTGCTGGACAGCATCCTGGTTACCTGTCTGTCTTGGTCAGAGCCAGAAGCAGGTGTTCCAGGTCCACATGCACCGTGGTTTTCTGCAAGGTGAGTGTCTGTTTTCTGTATCATCACAACTAGAAAAGCATACTTGGGCAGAACTCATTTCTCTTTGGAGTGTTTAAGACAAACTTAGACTTCAGCTGAAGGTCATTATTATTTTTTTTTAATTGGGGAATATTGGGGAACAGTGTGTTTCTCCAGGGCCCATCAGCTCCAAGTTGTCCTTCAATATAGTTGTGGAGGGCACAGCTCATTGGCCCATGTGGGAATCAAACCGGCAACCCTGTTGTTCAGAGCTCACACTCTAACTAACTGAGCCATCCGGTCGCCCCTGAGGTCATTAATTTTTACACAAAGCTATGAGGTATCAGGACTTAAGCAGTGTACTAAAGGAACCAATAGGGTGAAAATTGGTACAAGGTCTAAAAAATGTACATTTCTGTGTTTGTGTATATAATTGGCTAGAGTTAAATGTCTCACCTTCTCCATATTTCTATAATGCTACCCTGTCCTGTCTTGAATTTGTGACAAACTTTTCATAAAAACTTGATAGTGAAAGTCAATTACACTCTTCCATTTCTTGATTGGTTCATGGGCCATTCTGTAGGCTTTACAAGTGTAACCTCATCTTGTGGCTTTCAAAACCTTGTAACAGGTTCATTACACAGAATTCCAAGGTCGAACCCCAAATGTTGCCTGGAAAAGAAAACAGAAGAGAAATCTTACTTTGTCTCAATACTTATTAGTATAAAAACAAGACACAATTCACGTGACTGCTGCACCAGTCACGCACTCTCATTGATATGTGACCCTACTGGAATGAATGGTCAACCTAATTTGTTTGAACATTTATGTGTCAGTGTGTCACTTGGGGAAAAACCATATCAGCATCCTCTACCAGCTGGAATTATGCTGCCTCCCAATTCTCTATTTCGGGAAATGTTTTGGCCTCCATGTGACCATGTGTGGTGCCGACTACGGTAGCTTTCTCTTAGAGTTATGAAGAGCAAATGAGATCATCGAAGTGAAATGTTACATGTTGTCATTAGTACGATCATCGTCATCTTCAAAGCAACAGAGCAGCAAATCTTCCCTCTTGTACAACTGCTAATGTGCTGAAAATCCACAAAGTGAGAAGCAGAAACCAGCTGTTTTGCCCTCTTGGCAGCATAGCTGCATTTTTTTAAAATTTAAGCTGAATCTGGTTCTCAGAATAAATTCAATTGAATGGCAGAGATGTTCCAAATGGCATCACTAAGGGCCACGAGTGCTGAGGGAGCAACAATAGTGTGAATTAAAAAAACCCCAAACAACCAGCCTCCAGATTCCAAGGTCAGGAGAATTCAGAAGTCAGGAAATTTCCCAGTGGAGGAGGGTATGGGCAGAAGGAAAACACAGCGGCCAAGCCTGCTGGCAGCAGAGCTCTACAGGCTTAGCACGCAGCTCCTAACAGGTACAGCTTCTGACTTGCCAGGATTTTCCAGCCTATTTTCATTTACATTTGGAGCCTGGGGTGTTCACATTTGACAACGTTTCTTACAAACAAGTCAACAGTATTTAGGATGTAAAGGGAAAGAAGCCACCATTCAGCTGTTTAAGGAGAAAGAGCGTAAATTGCAATGCAGGTTTCAGTGGGTTTTGAAGGCCTTTGGCTTCAGCAGAGAACAAAAGTCAATGGAGTGTTAATTTTGGACAACTGGGAGATAAGTGATTTAGAAATGCTTTTATAATCCTGTGTACGCAGTGGATCTCAGTGGCTCTATTTGGAATGGTTTCAAAAGTCAGACTTTAAAACCTTCCTTTCTGTTCTCACTCTAGCAAATGCAAATAGGAGGCAGAGGGAGGCAGAGGTTTATGGGCATGACAATTGGAGCTGATGACTAATCACACATCACTGAAATGTGGGGACTGACTGATCCCATCATTGTACTCATTACGAGCTGACCCTGAATTAAACATCCTGGAGTCACAATACAGAGAGCTGGGACTAGCGCTTCTGAACAGAAAAGGAAGGTCTAATGGGTTGAATTGTGTATCCCCAAAAAGATATGTTGCAATCCTGAGCCCCAGGACCTGTGGAGGTGACCTTATTGGGAAATAGGGCCTTTGCAGAAGCTATCAGGTTAAGGTCAGATCGTTAGCATGGGCCCTAACCCAGTATGACTGCTGTCTTCAGAAAGGGGGAAATTCCGAGACAGACACATGTGCAGAGAAGACCACGTGAGCACGAAGACAGAGAATAGGGTGATGGTTCCACAGGCCAAGGGACGCCAGAGATTATCAGTAAGCACCCAGAGGCCAGCCGAGAGCCTGCAAGAGGTGCTCCTCACGGCCTCAGAGGGAACCAAACGTGCCGAACCTTGGTCTCAGACTTCCAAGCTCCAGACATCTGGGAGAATGCATTTCTGTGGTTTAAGCTGCCAGTCTGTGATAATTTATTGAAGCAGCCCTAGGGGAACTGCTTCAGTCCTAGGGTGACGGTTAGTAGGCAGGGCAAAAGCAGCAGTGCAGGCATCTCCATGCAAGCTTTGCTTTGGCCAAACTGCTCTTAGAAACTGGCCTGTCGCAGGCTGTACATGCAAGTACAGGAGATGCCAGGCACAGCTCACTAAATGCTGCAGAAAACAGGAGAGGGCACGGCAGATGGGCTGTAAGTCAAAACTGGTAATTATGTGGAAAGCAAGCTGCTGCCAGGTTCTATCCATCTCCCCAGAAAAGAATGACTTCCTCGGGAGTTATGTTCATAGCGGAAAATAGGCATTTGGTTTCTTTCCGTTTCTGCCTTTGTCTCCTTTTCTGTAGCCTTCAAATAATAAAAAAACTATTTATTGAGCTAGTTTGCGTATGTTTGGGACTCTGGGGCATATGTAAGTTTAGATTCCTGTCCCCACAGTGCCTAAAGTATAGTTGGGAAGCTAAGGTATAAAATAGAAATTTTAAATGCAATTCAGGAGGTTCAACGTCAAAAAGAGCAGACGCCAGAGAATACTTGGGGTGACAGCGTCCTCATTAAGTCCCATGCCTTCTGTAAGTGTTTAGTATCTATCCTTTATTAGGTGTAGGCAGTTTCTTTTTATTTCCAGTTTTCTCAGAGGTTTCTTTCTTGTTTTTTTTTTTTTTAAACATAAATTGGGTTGAATTTTATCAAATGTTTTATTTAAAAATTGTGGACAAAAAAGGGGCCACATACTAAACCTGACAAGCTCAGGGCAGGCCAGTATGGCAGGCCCTACAAACTTAGGGACCAAAATGAACCACACAGGATGGTCTGAACATACAAATTTCTAACTAAAAATGGGTCATGGCGGGTAGTCCTGTCCTAGGCCTGTAACTTCCTTGACAAAGGTCAACCTTTACCTTAAGTGAGCCTGTCTGTTGTTTTTGTGCGTCTAAGATAATACACTCTTGCAATGTCAGTCATCCCTTCTTTTGGACCTCTCAGGGCACAGCCCACCTCATTAGAGCAGGAGACCACAGAACCCCTCATTGTTTTCTTGTTCCCCACATACCATCTCCATGTAGTGTAAATGTGAATTATTGACTCTCCTGTACCCACCAATGTAAAAGAAGTATGTGTCTCTCTGTTTTACTTGTTATCCAATCCCAGAGATTTCCCCAGTTGCTTTCTCCCACTCCCTTAACCTATCCCAATGGATTCCATGTAATCCTCCTTACATCTCCTCCTTTGATTTGAATATATAAAATAAGCTGCAAAACTGCCATTTTCCAGAACATTTTCTCAATCCATTGAGATTTTGCTTCCTGGCAATTGTTATCAATTTGGCTTAAATAAACTCATTAAACTGCTCTACCAGTTTGGACGTTTCCTAACGCCGACAAAATCTACTGGAGATGTTGTTCTTCTGTACTCTTTAGTGGACTCAGTTATAAAATAGGTTAGATGGTATTTAATCATTCATGCAGTCCTAGGAAAAGCTCAGTACATCCTCATCGTCATCGTCATCATCATCATCAGTTTTCCTTCCGTATGAAGAGGGACAGCTTGTATTTTCTGAAAATGGCTTCAACACGATTTCCCTTACACCTGCTTTCCCAACACTGTGACTTCTTCCTTGACAGGTTGGGTTTCCGATCCCTCTCAGGGATCTAAATGTGCCACGGAGGAAGTGACGTGATGGGACTTCTGAGGCTAGGGCGTAAAAGGCAGTAGAGCTTCTGCTTCTCCTGAGCTACGTGCTCCTGGAACCCAGCCACCAGGAGGTGGGGAATCCCCGCAAAGTCCTCAGAGAGACTGACATGCAGGGGAACTGTGGTCTCCCTGTCATCGACTGCCACCATGGTGGCGATGGGAGTCAGCCATCTTGGAAGCAGGTCCTCCAGCCCCAGTGAAGTCTCCCCACCGATGTGACGTGCAGCAGAGGCCAGCTGGGAACCAACCCACCTTACAGATTTGGGAGCAAACTACAAGATGGTGGTTGTTTCAAACCACTAAGTTCTGGGGAGGTTTGCTATATAACAATAGACAGCTGATACACAGTGTTTGATTCAGTTTTCCAATATTTTGTTTAGGATTGTTTGCATTTACTTTCAAAAGGAAGATTGGACTATATTTTCTTTTTTTTCACTGTCTTTGTTGTCTGCTTTTTATGTCAAGTTATACAACTCTTTAAACATGAGCTGGGATGTGTGTGGTTTTTTCTAGTCTCTGAAAGCATCTGGGTAAGTTTGAAATTATTTTTCTTTAATGTTTGATTAAAAAGAGAATAAACTAACGCAAAAAGCTGTCAGGGCTTGATGTTGATCATTTTTTGGAAAGAGATCATTGTCTATTGGCTAGTTTATTGAAAGGCTAGGATCTATTCTGATTTCCTATTATTTCTTAAGTTAATTTGTGATAGTTTCTTAGAAACTTATACACATCCTCCAAGCTTTCAAAATGCAAACATCAAGTGTTACTGTAACTGAGTTATGTTCCCTCATTCATTTATAATATTGTTTATTTCCTCTCTTTGCCTCCCTGATGTGCCTTGCGAGAGTATGTCTATTTGATTAATCTTTTCAACAGTCAGCTTTTCTTTACTATTCATCTTTCTAGCTTCTAATGAGAGTAGAAAGAAAACTAGTGAAATAGTTTTCATTTTTATCACTATGTCTTTACTTTCATCACTGCTTTCTATGTGATATTTGAAGTTTTGATTTCTCTCTCTTTTGTTTGTCTGTCTGAGTTGGAACCCTAGTATATTTTTCCTGGCTGTGTTCCCTCAAAGTACCACTTTAGACACAAAGCAGAAGTTTGATAAGAAGTACTTTTCATTCAGTTCCAAATATTTTACAGTTTCCCCTTTAAGTAGAACGACCATATAGTGTATCAATCAAATTGAGACACTTTTGATAGTCAGAGGGAGTGCTATTAATAATTACACCAAGATGACAGATATAAATAGGGTCTTACCTATACAAATTCAGATATATGTGCATCCATAAGAGATTTCAAAGAGTGTGTTTTGGTTTTCAAGTGTGTGTGTGTAAAAGTAAACAACTTCATTGGTTTCTACTGTAATTACATTGAGGCCCGAAAATCTGGTCTCTGTGATAGAATTTGGAATTTTCTGAAACTTCCTTAGTGGTCTAGTGAATGGTCAAATTTTATAAATATCCCTTATGTGGTTGGAAGCAATGTATTTTCAGAGGTCAATGTTTCTCACAGATCACATTTATTAATATTATTCAAGTCTTCCATAGTCTTCATATATTTTTGGTCCACTTGACTTATCATTTTCTGTTAGAGGTAGTCCAAATATTCTGTTATAATTATGGATTTTGAATGTTTCCTCATAATTTGCCCAATTTCATGCTTGATGTCATAAGACTATGTTGTTAGTTGCTGATAGGTTGATATTAGTATGTTATCTTGGAGAATTCTTCCCTTTATCATTAAAAAAGTCTTTTTACATTTCTATTAATTTTCAATACTATATGCTTTAACGACTTTCTTTTGGTTGCCTGACATATCTTATTCTATCCTATGCCTTTATTCTAGCCTTTCTGTATGTTTGTTTTAGGTGTGTCTTTGAAAAACCCCATAGCTAGATTGAAGCAACAAGACAAAATACTTCCAATCTGAGGAAGTCTCTCTTTTAAACAAGTACTTAAATCTGTTTACATTCATCATGCTCAGCAACATATTTGTCTTTAATTGTTTCATCTTATTTTGTGCTTCCTGGTTTCCATGCTTGTTCTTTGCTCCACGTATTCCCTCTTTTTCTTGCCTTCTATTGAGTTGTTTTCTTATTCCCTTCCCCTTCTCTACTAATTTGGAAATTATATATTCTAGTACAGAGAAACTCTTAATTTTTAAGAATAAATACTTAACAAAACCTAAGTTACATCAATATCTATCTCTTTCTTACGAAATTGAGAAAGACTGTTAACTTCATATTCTGACCTAATCATCTCTATTTTTTTTTTTTGCTTTGACCAATATTTTATTTCTACCTTGTTTTAAAATTCTCCTGAAGTGACATTACATCGGGAGGGCGGTACTGTATTTGACATTTCTGTGTATTCAGAGTGGGAACAGAGGCTTCCTTGTCAGGTCAGTCCACTGCCTGGATTGAGTCCCTGATTTAGGAAGTTTGACAAATCACTTACCTTCTCTGGGTTTCTATTTCTGATCACAGCTGGGAGGAACTTTGCAGATCATTTAGAAAATGAGCTCCCTCATTTTGCCTAAGACTCTAGGAACTGAAAAGATGATTATTATTATGGTATTCACTAAAAGTGAAATCACTTGGGCTTGAGGACTCCAGACAGGCTATTGTAGGAACAAACATCAGTTAATCCTAGAAGAATGCACATAAAAGTTTCTTAAGTGCAAGAGTGATGTGATCAAAGGGGAAATTTAGTAAGATCGATGAACAGCAGTTTACTAAAAACTTAGTGAAGTAGGAGAGGTTATTATTCATTGATAGGGAAACCCCATAGGGTGCTGTTTTATTAGAGTTGGCACGAGGAGGTAAGGGTCTAACCTAGGAAGGTAGCAGGAATCAGGGAAAGAAGAGCTGAATGGGAGACCATCTCCCTCTTGGGAGAAGAAAGAGATAGGAAACGTGATGGCTAATTATATATGAGAGGTAAGAAGGGAGGCCAGCACTGCCTTCAAGGATTCCAATGGCGGGTCCTTCATGCAAACTTTAGGATTTTCATCCGGGGGGTATTTGTGAAGATGCTGCATTGTATGGGGCATGGAGGGGACCTTTGGTGGACTGGCAGCAGTTAGTACTAGAAGGCCTCAAAAGTGACACTAGGCTTTAAGTCAAGGTGACTTGTCCTGGCTGTTAATTTATTCATTGGGGGATGGCAAATCACTACTGGGAAAGTCACAGGTCTGAACAGCAGCTTGATCTGCTTTTTGGTCTGCTGGACCTTATACAGCAGCCTGCGGGTGTGCAAACGAGAAGCTGAACAAGCCCATTTCTGCAGGCAGTTGCACCTGTATGTAAAGAAATGCACAAAAGGATGGTCTCCAAGATATTAAAGATAGCGTAAGTGTGTGTGTTGTGGGGGTGGGGGGATTCAGGAGTCTCACTTTCTTCACTACACTTTTTACTACATTGTTTTAATTATTTACAATGAGTAACTTTAATTTGTATATCAGAAAAAAATAGTCATTTTCATGTGGTCATGTGGGGACAAAGCCCCAAAAAGCAGTTTCCAGGCTCTCGGCCTCACAATAAAAAGGTGCTGGCTCGGGTAGTAAATGGCCATCAACTGTGATCAGATGGCCAGCAGCTGTGGCTAGTTAGCCGTCAGCTGTAACCCGTAAGCCATTGGCCACTAATATAACTGCTGTGGCTATGCTAGCAGAAGGAATGGGGGCTAGCAAGAAGATGGGGGCTGGCAAGCGCGGACTGCTGTTAGGCAGATTATGTAGATCCTGCTTCCTGTGTCTCCAGCCTAGCCGCCAGCGAGAATATATTGGTTTGACTCCCCTATCTATGGCTCCGTGGGTGTTCCTTTTTGGCCTTACCGTGTCCTGCGTTCTTATGTGGGGAGTGGGAGCTGAGACCCTGCACGACAAATGGTGCAGCGAGCAGGGTCCCCTGCGTGACACATTTTCACAAGCTCCTCTCTCCAAGCCCTACCCACTGTGCTTCCATTCCCCTTTTCTTGGCATTACCTTCTCTAACCTCAGATAGTTAGTTGTCAGGTCTCATTTTTCTGATTTTATGGACGGGAACACAGGCTTAGAGGCTAGGGAACTTGCTCAGGACCAGTAGAGGCAGAGCCAGGCCTTGCAGGTCCTCACCACTGGACCCTTGTGGCCCTTAGAGTACCCAGGAGAGCCCTGAAGATCCATCCTTGGCCGGCCCACTCACCTGGGCCGCTTGGGGCTGCTGCTAGCCTCGCCCCGCGCCCAGGCCCCGCCTCGCGCCCAGGCCCCGCCCCGCGCCCAGGCCCCGCCCCGCGCCCAGGCCCCGCCCCGCGCCCAGGCCCCGCCCCGCGCCCAGGCCCCGCCCCGCGCCCAGGCCCCGCCCCGCGCCCAGGCCCCGCCCCGCGCCCAGGCCCCGCCCCGGACGGCGCGCCACGATCCAGAACACGCCCCGACGCCAGCCCCGACCCCCGCCCTCAGAGGAAACGGAAGTAGTAGTGGGCCCGGGCGGAAGCCGGAAGCGGCGGAGCAGGGTTACTGCTGTGGCGGCGCGGGCTGCGGGGCCATGGCAGAGAAGTTCGACCACCTGGAGGAGCACCTGGAGAAGTTCGTGGAGAACATCCGGCAGCTCGGCATCATCGTCAGCGACTTCCAGCCTAGCAGCCAGGCCGGGCTCAACCAGAAGCTGTGAGTAGCGGCCGAGCCCGCTCGGGGAGCGGGGATGGCGAGCGGGGCCGGGCGGAGAGCCGCAGCCCCCCGCCCGCGCTCCGCTGGGCCAGGTCCCGCCCGCCCCACCCGGGCGCAGAGGGTCGGCTCGCCGCCGCCGCCCGCCTGCCAGCGCCGCCTGCGGGAACGCGTCGTCGAGGGCCGCTCGGAGACGTCCCCTTGCCCCGACGACACGCGTCCTTCTCTGGGGCCCCGTCTGCGGACGCGTGCGCGCGTGAGGCCCCCCGTTGCTTGCTCCCGGACCCTCGGGGCGTGGCCACCCTGGCGGGCGGGGGTCGCTCGTGTGGCGCGCCGCTTGGCCATGGCCAGGGGGACGCTGTTCCCGGGGTCAGCGACCTAACCACATGCCCCACCTTTGCTTTCGCCCCAGGAATTTTATCGTCACCGGCTTACAGGACATTGACAAGTGCAGACAGCAACTTCACGATATTACTGTTCCTTTAGAAGTTTTTGAGTAAGTACCGTTTCTGACGTCATTTGAGCATGATTCTTGTTTGCTGATGGCGTAACGACTGCTTCGGTCGTGGGTGTCTGAGTGCGTGCTGCGCGCTGGGCGCAGCCTGAGTGCTGGGGACGCGCAGTGAAGGGAACAAGTACCCGCCCTCGTGGAGTGTATGCTTTATTGGGTTAACAACTTACAGTCTCAGTATTGTATCATTGAAACGGGTTCACGTGAACAGAGGCTTGTTAAACATGTGAAAGACATCATAGCCTCTCACAGCCCTGCTTAGACAAAAGGACAGCCACACAGCTTTCTTTTTTCCTTCAAAAAGATAAAAAGTCTTAAGTGAGCTATAGTTTAAGTTAAAAAAAGAAATTAAGGCCAGAAACAACCTGAAAGTAATGTGGTCTGGTGTCGGCCAAAGTGCTCTGGGAGGACTAGTTCTGGGAGCTGATGATGTCCGCTCTTGTTGGAAAAGAGAAAGGTTCTTCGGCCACGTAAGCTTGGGAGGGCCGTCCAGTTTTCTGCGGGACAGTGTGTGCGCCTGTCTCCGTCATGGCCCAGAGAATGCCTCCGGGAAAGAAACTGCTTAAGTTGTTTTCAGTCCAGGCTGCGGCACACGGGTTTGGCTGTCACATCCCTGATTTCACGGGTGAGTAACTGCACTGGGCTGTTAGCTTGTCAGTGTCAGGGCAAGACCGAAATCTGGACTTGTGCTGCCTCGACCACGGCCATTTCTCTGGGACAGGCAACCTCTTACTCCCAGAGCTGGCTGGGATTGGCAAGAACATTCTACTACTTTTGGCAGTAAAACTTCAAATGTAAACCACTGATTTCCTTGAACAGTAAAGGAAAAGTTCTTGTCGTTTCACACCCCAAAAGGTCAGAGACATACAAGACCAAGTTACAACCCAGCTGAGAAGCTGTCTGCAAAGAGGCCACACAGGCTGCAGTTTTCACGATGTCGGCTCTGTCCTCACCAGCTGGCGTGGTGTCATGTTCCCTGCGTGCTCTCAGTTGGTCCCACTGAGTTCTCTGGCTTCAGCTGGGCGTGAAGGTCCTGTGTGCGTTACAGCTCGGGACTCAGGCGCCGGCTGCCGGCTTGTGAGGCAGGGAAGGTGGAGGCCACTTCTCCATCCTTGGAGGGTCCTCCTCAGTGCTGTGCTGGTCGTAAGTGTGCAGTCTGGATGTACTGACCGAGGCCAGTAACTCCTAAGTCTCAGGTGGGACAAGTGAGAGGGAGACGACAGGGAGAGATTGCTGAAGGGCAGTAGGCAGTGGGGCCTCGGCCAGCTCAGTGCAGCCACAGCAGGTGGGCAGAAGGGACCTTGGCGACTCACCTGGAGTACTGGGAATGTGATGGCCTCTGGGCGCTGCCAACCAGCAGATACAGCCTGTGGGCTGCTCTGGTGCACAGTGTGGGAGGAGTTTTCAGGCCCACAGTGGCCTTGTCCGCACGCACTGTCGGACACTGACTGCCTGAAACAAACGCAAGGACGTCAGCCGGGGCCTGGCTGGCCAGCACTCGTGTTGGCAGAGGTGGGGTTCCCCCTCGGCTCTCAGGAGAGCCTACTCCGAACAATACTGCTGTTGAAGTGATTGTTTAGTGAGGACACTTGAGCCGGTCAGGATTTTTGTTCCCAGAAATGGATGGATTCTGTTTAGAATCAAAACTATAGTTTTGCTGCTTTCCTTCCATCATTTCAGAAACGTTGCAATACAACGGAATTTTTTGAGTTTGTGATTTGTCGTGTCCAATGAAAGGCTGGTTTTTAAAAATGCCATTAACCGTAACTTGACAGTGTCTTTAATTTAAGTGATAATTTTCTTTTTTCACTGAAGCATAAAAATACGTAAATTGGACTTAGTGTGGTGGTGATTTTTGTTTCTTTGTAATGAAGAATTCTATTTAGCTGAGCAATATGAAGGTCTTAGATGAACAGAGGTAGGCAGGTAGCCCAGACCTGGTAAAATGTGAATATTTATCCAGGCAGTATGCTTCATGAAATCATTTGGGTCATGAAGAAATTTTGGGGACAAATGTTAACAATTTCAAGAAATACTTTTATACTGGTTAGAAGTAATTGGAGAGCATCTTGCCTCTGTTACATTCAAGTTACGCAGGGGTATTTGGGAAAGTAGTATGCCTCCTCCGCTTTCTGAAAGCAGTGCACCAGTTTGTAAATCAGTCTTGGGGTGCGTGGGGCCTGGCTCTCCTGCTTGTAACTCTCCCCTCCTTCCCCCTCCAGCCTGAGGCTCCTCCACACAGCTCCTCCTCCACGTCCCCCAAGGGGATGGGACCTGGGACCTGGAGTGGAGGCTGCGCCTTGGTGCGCTCTCCGGGCTCCCCATGTCGCTGGGTCTGAAGCCGTGGCCCAGGTTTAGTTCTCTCGTCAGGAGCTGCCCAACCTGACAGGCTGCTGTGAGACCGAGAAGGTCGTGGCCACATGCCTTTGAAAAGCACCAGTGCTTCAGAGGTGAAGTGGTGTGGCTGTGGAGCTCGCTCGGCTTGTAAATGATCTGTAAGAGATCGTTAACCTGACATCATGCGTCTGTCATATTCTAGAAGTGACATGAGATCGAATCATCTGGATCTGTATAAATGAAGGCCTCCTAATTCACCTGGTTCCTGGACACAGTGTTGTCTACACAGCACCATGCGAAGTTATATATAACTAACTTTTCTTTTTTCCATAAGAAAACAGAGTAGGTATCAGCCATGAGAGTGCTGATTGAAATGTTTCCTGTTTGCAGATATATAGATCAAGGTCGAAACCCCCAACTCTACACCAAAGAGTGCCTGGAGAGGGCTCTAGCGAAAAATGAACAAGTGAAAGGCAAGATTGACACAATGAAGGTAAGGCTCCCGTAGAGAGAAGAGCATGTCAGCACGGACAGCAATCCTGACACAGCGCATTTGGCTAATAGGCTGGACTTGGTCATTCTATTCTGTACTGGGGAGAACATCAGCGGTCCGTAAGGTTACAGGGTTGAGACTTCTGAATTGTGTAATGGATAGTAGGTGAAGCTAAGTATCAGTGAGACTTGTGATGGCATAGAACCATGTAACAAAGTCACAGCCTTACTTTTAGGAAAGGCCAGGTTAATTCCTGTGATTGTTAGCTAACTGTTTTCATTTTTAAAACTAATATTTCAGGTTTGCACTTTGGTGCTTTCTGATGCTTCTGTTGGGCCTTTTCCTGTAATTATGGCTCTTTGGTTTGGAGGGTTCTTGAATTTTGTTCTCTTGTGCAGCTTCTGACTCTAGACTCCTTTGTACCTATCCCCTGTCTAGCAGTTCTCCACAGAGAACTGGCTCTGTATCTTTGCTGTGATGAGGTCTAGAAAACTATGCATCTTGAACATGAAATATGTCCTTTTTTTCTTCCTTAAATTAACTCAGATATGGTTCTAGTTGGGGTGTGTGTGGTTTTTCCTTTAATCGGTCGGTACTGCCCCTTGTCCGGCCTCCCATTTCTGTTGGCCTCGTGCAACGAGCCCTCCTGCCTCTCCACTCCCTTCCCTCATTCTGGCCCGGCCACGCTGGTCTCGTTTCCGTTTCTGGAAGTCACCAAACCTTCTCCTTCCTGTTCTTTCCCGTGCTGTCTCCTCTGGAGCTCTTGCATGCGCTCTCTGCACACTGATTATTGTTTGGGTCATTGTATGTCACCTCTGCAAAGAGGCCTTGGGGACCAGTCTTTCCTCACCTTCTTTACTGAGAGCACTGAAGAGTGTTTGCCCTTTTCTTTGTTCTGTCTCCTCTGAAGCTTGTGCTCCAGGGTCTCAGGGCATGAGTGCTCTGTTCCTGCTGATACCTGGTACCCACAGGTGTGCCCAGTTGATGTGATGTCTTAGGGCTCAGAGGGTACATGGAACAAGCAGATTGTCAGGATGACAGTGACGGCCGTCACGTGGTGCCCTGGGGTCGCAGGGCTTCCCAAGGCCCCCAGGTGATGGATGTGTGCTGATGATGGGCAGTGTGCCCTGGAGGTGGCGTTTGTCAGTTTGGGACTGAGTTGCTGTTGAACGTGGTGTCACCCTCGGGACATGATACAGCTTTAATCAGTGGCAGGTTGTGACTGTTTGCACTGTTGGGTGAGTTGCAATGTGCAGTAGAAACCCCCTTGGTACGAATAGGTCCATGCGTGTTCTCCTTGGTCCCGCCATGCTTCTGTGTGATGCGACTCCAGGGCGTGAGGGCGGTATACACGTGTCCTGTTGGTGTGCTGCGTACGGACTGTGTATCTGTTGTCACTCGGTGTCCTTCTCTCTCATCTGAGACCTGTGAAAGTCACGGCGCAGTTCCATGGCTTTCGCTTGTCCAGCGGGCTGTGTGTTTGTACTTACCAAGTTGTATCTTAAATAATCCCTGTAGTGTCAGAGTGCGGTGTCGTTTGAGACTGTGTCTGAACTAGGTTCTGTGTCTTTCTTCAAATATGCTGCCTCTGTGCAGCTTATAAGACAGGGTCGTGAGATGCTGGCAGGTACTTAGCTGCCTGTAAGAGTGGGTAAAACAAGTGTTACTCTGATGCCATGTTTCCCTGCAAGTAAGACCTCACTGGAAAATAAGCCCACCATGATTTTTCAGGAGGACATCCCCTGAACATAAGCCCTCATGTGTCTTTTGGAGCAAGAATTAGTATAAGACCCGATCTGATTTTCGTGTAACACGGTAGGTAGGATCGGGAAGCCATGGCATTTGGTGGAGACAGGTTTCCAGCTGCTCTGAAAGCTTTGATCGAGCTGTTTGCACACACAGAGTTTGATGTGCTTTGAGTTAATAATTGCTTAATTAAAAATAGTATTTGAAGATTCCTGTTACGTGTGCTGACTGTAAAATTCATTTCCACCTCTGTGGCTGGCTCCCTGCAAGAGGGGCATTTTTTACTTCGAAGCAGGAGGGAAGAAGTTGTATTTGAGCAGGAATACCTTTTAGGTAGTTCTTACTGGGCCTGCACTGTAGCTGCAAGCGTGCTGTGTCCACGGGCAATGAGTGGGCAGCAGCCGAGCGGCCAGAGGCTTGCGTGGGGGCCGAGCACAGTTGACGTCCCTTTGGAGCGCTCTGGCTCAGGTGTCGTGTGTAATTGGGGTGATGGGTCACAAGCAAACATATTTTGACGGTGTGTATTTTTCTTCTTAGAAATTTAAAAGCTTACTGATTCAAGAACTTTCTAAAGTGTTTCCAGAAGACATGGCTAAATATCGAAGCGTCCGGGGAGAGGACCACCCCACATCCTAACTTCATGCTCCCTCTGTCTGAAGACCTTCCCAGTCCTCTGTGAGTCGCCTTGACCTTCAGGCAGCCTGACGTGAACGGCCCAGCACTGCTGGCCAGGGCCGGGGCTGCTCCTCCAGCCACCTGTCCTTGTCATTCATGTCCCCGGGATGGCAGTGCCTAGAGGGCTGTGGAGCTGCGCTGCCCCGCCAGTGGGCCCTCTGTCCCGGGCCTGTGTCTGTTTGGTCCTCAGGCGTTCACACGCCTGGTGATCCCGTAGCTTTGGGTGCAGTACGTTTGCTTCTCCGCGGGGAATAGTCTTGGAGATATTAAATGTGATAGGTCAAGGACACGGGTTTCAAAATTCCACCTGATAACTTTTCTTTTATGTACTCTTTCTGTTCCATTTTATTATGGTGTCAACAAAAGCTAACCACAAAAAAGGAAAAATGAAAAAACGTTTTAGCGAGAAGTACCTGAATTGGTGTTCTGTTTCATGTTTTCAAGTGCAGCGCATAGAATGTGTTCAAGGTGACTTACATGGATTTCAGTAAGGCATAATGGTAATAAACTCTTTACGTGTTTATGTGACTTATTCCATGCAGTTGTTTTTATAACATTTTTACAGTACAGAATATCTTACAAACAGTCATCTGTTCCTTCCCCAAGTGTGAACAATATTCATGAAATTTGTTCTCCCAGCCTCTAGGCAGGCAGAGCTAAAGCAGAACGCAGCACTGTGGTTTTCGGGTGCCGCTCGTGGAGGGCATGCGGGTCCCGAAGCAGGCAGGCTGGGGGTTACTGTTGAGAGCGCCCGCAGGCCCTGTCTGCCTGCTGTGCCCCCGAGTGCACTGGCGTTTTGATCAGTGGCAGAGTCGACTTGGTGGCGCCCGGCGGGACCTGGGAGCCTGCGTGTCTCGTAAACCTGGCTGGTGCTGCCGCATGTCCCAGGCCCTGGTGCAGCGCTTCTCAAGAGTGACCTGCAGGCCACCTGCCTCACATGACCTGGACTCGTTTATCAGAAATGGGAGCCTGATTCAGACCTGTTGAGTCAGGCTTTGCGCTGCTGCCCGGGAACCTGCAGTTTCAGGTGCTTCCTCTGCGTCATTCTGGGCTCGCTTAGCTCTCGGAACACTCTAAGGCCTTCGCCGTCACCAGGGTGTAGCAGTGGCAGTTGTCGGTGTCACGTGAGGCCGCAGGTGCGGTGTAGTGGAGTGAGGGTCAGCCAGCTTTCCGTTTCTCACTGACCCCTTCTGGAATGGGGGGACTGGTGCATAGCCATTGCTTCCCAAGGGGATCCTACTTGCTAAGAGTCAGAGGCCAGGCCCCTTAGGAAGCTGCTATCTTGTTGTTACTCCTTTCTCTCCAAAACGACATAAGGAAAGGTCTCCCATATGAGGACATGGTTCCTTTTGGATGAGGATATGCCCCAGTCTAATAGGTCCTGGCGCAGGCGGTTCCTCTTGCATTGTTTTTCCCACCTATTCCCTGACTGTCAGCTGCTGCTGAGGGGCTTGGGGTCCTGGCTGGCCGAGTGCTTCTTTCCCAGACACTGTGTCCATGAGTCAGCTCAGATGGTCCTCTCCACAGCCCTGGGAGCTGTGGGAACTACCTTTCCATTGCAGAGCCGGAAACGGGTACAGGGAGGCTGAACCGCGTGCCCGGACTCACAGCTAACGAGTAGCGGAGCTCAAGTTCACGGTAGGCCGGCCTCGCCTAGGGTGCGTGTTCTGAACCGCACGGCACATTGCCGTGGGAGACGGCATCGTTCTCATTGCATCAGGAGCCCGATGGCCCTGGCCGTCAGCCTCGGTCCTCACACGTGTCGTGCTCCAAGCTCCGCCTCCCAGCCTTCCTGACAGGCGGTTTCCATTCCCCTCTCATGGGTGGCTGGTGGGTCCAAGGGGGCCCCAGATGTTCAGGGTACAATGTTTCATAAAGAAAGTTACCAACTCTTGCTTAGGAAAAAGTCTACACCTAGTTACACACGTGTGTGTACAAAAATGTCCAGATGCTAAAAAGCACAGGATTAGCAGGGCAGCTATGTGACAATTTCTCAGCTCTAAATACTGGTGTTTTTCTGAGTTTTCTGTATAGAACACGTGATGTACACCCACAAAGTGAAGGACATTCTACTTCTGCATAAGGCTGGGGATTAATTTGGGGCGTTTTGTTTCCTTTACCACTGAGGCAGTGGAAATAACCTAGAGTAATGCTTGAAAGCTCAGGCCCCAGGTTTGAACCTGAACCCGCCTCTTGGCAGTGATGCAGTGATGCAGTGGGTGTTGGAAATCATTGAACTTTCTGATTGTTTTGAGGAACAGGGTGGGGAGTTCACAGTCCATGGGAATTGGCAGCCAACTGGGTACCGATGGCTAGGGGTGACTTAAAAGCAGCAGCCCAGCAGCCCATCCAAGTAGATGGTGTCACACCAGCCGGACTCCAATAAGTCTTGTTTTAACTGCAAGGGGGCCCTGGAGAGCAGGTGTCAGAGGCCAAAAGAAGGGAGAGCGAATTCAGGTATGCACATCCTGGGTCTGGGGTGACCTGGCCTTCCGGTGGAGAAGTCAGAGACAGCGGTGTCCCGTCTTCATCGCGAGTGGACCCTGCAGTGCTCCCCTGGACTCAAGTGACATCACTTCACGGCAAGTCTAGTACGTGAGGAAGCATGCGTGGATCTAGCAGTGGCTGAGAGAAATGGCTCAAAATGATACTGTGACAGGGCGGAAGTGAAGTGGCCATTACATTGGACCTCGGAGAGGACTGCTGTCTCCCCACCGGAGGGTGTTCTGGGTGTCATCCAGACCCTACATCCACACTCTGATGTTAACAATGGGCAGAGCTCATGAGATGAAGAGAAGGGCCAGACTCCAAAAGGAGCTCTGGTTGCTGGCTGAGGGCCCGGGAGCTGAGACCTTGAATGGGACGGATGTGAAACGATTCTTCCGGACCACCCAGCATGTTTCTGTACAGAAAAACCTGAGTTCAGGATGGCCTCAGACTCGCCTCTGTTCCCTCCATCCTGGCCCATTTGTTGGATCTGTTGAGGGCAGGCTGTTTGCAGGGACTTCTGGTCCACTCACTTTTCCTTTCCCCCACTGAACTCCTGTTCCCGGGCCAGTGATGGCAGAGCTTTCTCACGTTTGCCTCTTTCACTTCTGAGACCTTTGCTCTGCCTTTGGCTGAGTTTCAGTTGTTGCCAAGAAGATCCAGATATGTGATAACTATTCCTTTATTATAGAAAGAATGTTGCCTGCCCTCCAAAGGCACAGCTATATGTTCATTCTCTTTGGCTCTAACGTGACTCTGTATCCAATAGTTTTCTAGGAAATCTGTTATAATACTATTTTGGTCCAGGGCTATACTGAGTACAGAATAACCTTATTACACAGCATGCATTATCTTTAGGCTATTGTACTGCAAATCTAGGTTTCATTGTTTTTTTAACATAAAAAGTTAAATACATGTGCTTATATTTCTTAGATAAAAACTTAAAAGCCAAATAGTTCTGTACTAAGATGAATGTGAAACCATTTAACCAGGGAGACCCCAAATAAAGATAGGATAGGTGATTGTTTCTCTTTGCCACAGCCTGACTGGTTTACACTGGCAGGGTGTCTGTACTCAACATGGCTGTGGCTGCCCTGGTGGGAGCTTCCCTACGGAGAGGCCCATGGAGTGGCAAGAGATGGTACATCTGGCCAGGAGCCAGTGGACCTGAATCCCACTATCGCCGTGTTCACAAGGCTGAAAGCAGACCCTTCCCTGTGGAGCTGCGGTTAGCTGGCCTGGCTGAGACTGGGAGTGCAGCCTGGGAGGGACCTTGGCTCAGAGACACTAGCTACACCCTGCGTGGGTTCCTGACACACGGGACCTTTGAGACAAAAAGTGTCTGTTTTCAGTTCCTAATTTTAGGGGTAATTTGTTACCTCGCCATGGCCAACTAATACCTATTTAATGTCAGATGTATAGGAAAAAAAGAAGAAAGGGGGAGAATATAAAAGATAGAGGGCATTTCTGTTATCTCTTTTTTGCATAACATCCACTTCCTCCCCCACCTTTCAAAAAAAAAATAAAATGAAAGAATAACCACCTTGCAAAATAAACAAAAAACCAAAAACCAAACCAAAAACCACAAACATACAAACCAGAAACCAACCACCTTGGTAGCCAAAAAAGAATAACCATCATTTATTTGATCAGGACTTTTTTTTTTTTTAGTTAACAAAGACCGTTAGGCTTCTGTAATCCTTCCATACCTTTATGATTGAAATTGTTTCCATGAAGCTCTCTAATGTCAGCCTTGGCTGTGATAGTTCTCTGATTTGGACAGGGCTCAGTGGGAACAGGTTGTGCTCCACGGGACCCTCCCCTCGGGCTGGCAGGTCCACTTCCAAGGTGACCCACTCACAGGGCAGGTGAGGTGAGGCAGAGGGAGCTGGGGCTCATGGTCAGATCCTCAGTTCTTGCTTTTCAGTGGTGAGGTTGGGCTTCTCGTGGCGTGGACATTGGGTCCTGAGAAGGAGGGCCTGAAAGTGAATGATCCAAAAGGACACACCCCGTCGTACGACCTCCTACTTGCACTTTGCTTGCTGATGTCCCGTTGGCAAAGCTAGCCCTGTGACCAAGCCCTGTCCAGAGCATGAGTTCTGGGAGGTGTGCTTCATTGTGGGGCCATCCAGGCAACCAACCATCTGCGACGGAGGCATAGTGTCTGTAAAAAATGCCAAGGGATGTTTTCATTGTATGACACTAACATGGTTGTGTTATTTGTAATTAGATCATTCATGTACAGTGATAAGCCCTTTAGAAAAATCTGGCTGCGTGACTTCATTCTGCAACTTACGACAGTAATTAGCTAAGTATAAAACTCTTGAGCAGTGTTTTCGTATTGTTTGTTTACTTTTACTCCCATTGCAATGTTACTCATTCCTTATTTCCCGATTGCCTTTATTACATCTCCCTTTGTGAGTATCTATTACACCCTTGACCCATCTGTCCAATCATGGCAGGCAGGATAATGGCCCCTCAAGACACTCACATCCTAATTCCTGGAACCTGCGACTGTTAGGTTACGCAGCAAAGGGGACTCAGGTAAGGATCTTGGGATGGGAGACCCTGGACGAGCCAGGTGGGTTCCGTGTCATCACAGGGTCCTTACAAGAGGGGGCAGTATGACGATGTGGTGCTGTAAGCAGACGAGGGAAGGCGGAGGGAGGGAAGCGGGGTGATGTGGGGAGAGAGAGGCTACGTAATGCTCCTGGGCTTAAAGACAGAAAGGGGCCGTGAGCTCAAGTGAGCCGAAAAGACAAGGAAACGTGTGTTAGAGACTGGAAGCAGTGCAGCCCTGCAGACACCTTGCCATCCAGAACTGTAGGATAATAAAGTGGAGAACCCTGAGAATCTTAATTTGTTACAGCAGCAACAGGAAGGTAGCGCCCAAGTGAGCAAATAGATGAGGTAAAGAATATGGGATGGACGAGGAATCCGTCCTTTGACCTTTGAAGATGGAATGAGTGCGGTCACTATGGTTGCACTTTCATGGTCGTAACCTTGTTTAACCCAAGGTCCTCAAAATACTTCAAGGATATGAAATCTTCATGAAAACACGTTGCAGAGGAGATACTGGAAATATAGCAGAAATATCCCGAGACCTAATCTCTATCCTGACGTCTGAGGATTTTCATCACTCGCTCCTCGGGTCGAGCAGAGCTGAAGCGTCTGACGTGGGCAATGGCCTGGCCCTGAGAAGCCCTTTCAGCAGGGAGGCCAGCTGCCAGCAGACAGGAGGCCTGCCTGCTGCCGGTGTGTTTCTTGTGTCTGCCCTAACCAAGGGCTACAAACTGGGTGGCTACAAACAGCGGAAATGATCTCTGGTTCTGGAGACCAGAGGTCTGAAATCAAGGTGTTGGCAGGTCCACTCCCTCTGCAGACTGCTTGGAGGGCTCCTTCCTCCCTCTCCCAGCGTCTGGTGGCTGCATGTCTTCCCTGTGCCTCATCACTCCAGTCTCGGGCCCCGTCTCACATGGCCTTCACGTGTCCCTCCTGTGTGTCTCCTGTAAGGACATTTGTCGTTGACTTAGGGCCCAGCTGGATAATTCAGGATGATCTCATCTTGAGAATCTTAACTAATTATACCCGTGGAGACTTTCTAACTAAGGGCCCGTTGCCAGGGTCCCAGAGCGCAGATCTTTGGGGTGGCCACTGTTCACGCAGTGCCCTGCCCTTTTAGGAGGTCACTCCTGAAGGCCCTGGCTTGGTGGACTGAGGGCCAGCCTTGTCAGGGTCAAGTCTTTCCTGGGGACACCTATGTCTGTGTCCTTAGAAGCTCCCAGAGCCCACCCCTGCCTACTGGACCATCTCTGGCCCTCTCCCCAGTAGATACCAGTCATGAGAGTTTAAGATGGGGCTGGAGAAAACACGAAACCTGTGTGTGTCCCTGTAGAGACAGAGCACAATTTGTTGTCTTCTTTGCCCCATAAGATCCTTTTCTGTTTTTTGAAAGGGAAAAATGGAATTCTACAAAAAGAAAGAAAAGAGACACAGATCTTCTGGCTTGGCGATAAGGATGAAATACGGTGGGTGACAGTGGAAGTTGCAAGCTGAGAAATGCAGCAGTCCTTGTTGTGGGCCATGAAACACACACGTCAGTGAGCCAGCCTTCCTGCAGATGTGCTGAGGGTGGGTGGGCTGTCATGGGCCAGGAAACCCTGGCACTGGCAACCAGAACTCCTGCCATGCAGCCGGTAGCAGGCCTTGCCCGGGTGTGGGGCGCTCTGGGATGGGGTTCACAGTGGGCACCCCGGCCCGTGTGTGGCAGTGCTGCAAGATCTCACATGGGCACTCCTCTAGAGGACAAGTACCAAGTGACCAGAACTGGGCTTCCTCTTTGATGCTGAGCCTACCTAGTGATGTTTGTCCTGAGGCGGTGAGTACAGCTTCTCTCCCGAAGCACGTCATCCACAGGCTCCGACGAAGTGTTTACACCGTTTCAAAAACAAACATGGCAAGTGGCTTGTTTCGTTTGGTAAGTGCACTGTGCACACAAAGAAACAGGACGCATGCGTCCATTGAATTTTAAAATGTGTTGGACATACCGGAGGAGGCCAGTTCTGACAGAGGCCCCTTTCCCTGGGGTGGATTTTACGCAGTCTCCTGCTTTACTTCCACGTTCGCACACGTGCTGACGTCTTTACGGCACCAGAACAGACGAAGACACCTTTACGCTCTGTCTTGCATGTAACACTTCAGCACTCAGTCTGGCCCCCGTGGATCAGTCACGAAGGAGTCATTTTTCTTATTTCTCTCTTGGTTTCACTGAGTCCCATTACTAGTCTTGGCTCCCAGAGCAACTGCCTGGTGTTTTGGCTCCTAACATGTCCACCCAGGAGGACAGCTAGGGCAGGATGGAGGAAGGTGAGGAGGGAGATGGAAACACTGGGACATACCCGTGGTGTGCAATGGCGTGCGTGGGTAAGCCCTTGCTCAGGTCCTGCGTTATTTTCTTCTACACGATCCCTGCCCCGATGCTGAATCCCAGCAAGGAGGGAGACAGCTTGGGCGCTCCGCCCATGTGGGCACAGACGGAGTGGGGTCACAGCGCAGTGTTTGTCACTGTCACGGGTGGAGCCATTAGGATAATGAGAGCAGGAAGGGAGGCCAGGCTCGCTCTGCAGCTGAACGACACAGGCTGAGAAATGGATGCGCTGATGGAACATTTATTCCTGGCTTTATTTACAGCATCGTCTGGTGCAGAATCAGAAATCAGCAAAGCGGCAGATAGGTAGGACCGCCCCCACATGTCCTTGTCGCTGCTGGGGCTTTCAGACACGTCGCCCTGTCCCCGTTCTGCTCTGGACTCTGTCCTTCTGCCTCTGCTCTTTGCGGTTCCAGGACTGAGTTATAG
The DNA here is from genome assembly GCF_964194185.1 of Rhinolophus hipposideros. Taxonomy (NCBI): domain Eukaryota; kingdom Metazoa; phylum Chordata; class Mammalia; order Chiroptera; family Rhinolophidae; genus Rhinolophus; species Rhinolophus hipposideros. The sequence goes on from NC_138053.1 coordinate 97,153,848, forward strand.
TCCACAAGGCCTTTTACTGCCCAGCCCTCTGGGCACTCGTGTGTGAGACCAGTGGGATTGCTAGGGTCTCACTCTTAGGAGGGCTTTCCGCCTGCTCATTTTGGTGGGTCCCCATTGGGCTAGGATTTTTCACAATGACTCAGAAGCAGTTATTTATTTATTTTCCCTATTTTTGAAGTTTCGAAGGCTTTTAGCAGTGAGCAATCTTACATAGGATAATAACATCAATATTACTTTAAAATTTAAAATCAATTTTACGTAATATATCTCACTGGATAATTTAAAGCTGAATAAATTGGATAATTGAAAATGATTACATGTGTGTATGTGTAGTTTTATTACATTTATTCTATTATTTCACAATCATTGGCCTTTATCTACTGTTTCATATAGGTTGGCTGCAAATTAGGAAGGGTTCAACTAGCAATGAATTAAAAAGACGGATTAGTTTTTCTCCTGTGACAAGCGATTCAGAGTTGTCTGCCCAGAACAGCTGTAGCCCCTCACAGCCATCAACCAGAACCCACACTGATCATCTTTCTCCTCTGCCATTTTTAGCAAGTGGCTTTGTCTTCACATCACAAGAAGGCTGCTGCACCTCCGGGCGTCATGTCTGCATTCCATGTAGGGAGAACATAGAAGAGGAAGGGAAAGGGTGACGGCAAAAAGATTTCTCCTGTGGAGGCTTTGCCATTTATTCTAGAGGGTCTGTCTCCTTACAGACTTCTGCCCACGTCTCATTGGCCACAGCAGTGACTCTTGGCCACCCCTAGTTGCAGTGGAGGTGAGATGATGCTACCGATTGTAGTTTTTTCACCTATAGAGTAGAGGCAGACAAGAGGGGTTGGGACTGGGAATGGGTAGTCAGGCAACCTGCTGGATGACTCTGGCACATTCAGAACAAAGAATTACCTGGACTCCCATGTCCTGGGTGCTGGCATTGGTCCTTTCCTGCAGAAACGTACTCGTAGAGGTAACTTAAGGCTAAAACTTAAAATTTCGTATTAGTAAATTTAGATCCCAGACACAGTGTTGTGAATTTTCCAAGTCTGTTTTATTTTTGGCAAGAGCATAGGGTCTTTTATGTTAAGAACCAAAGGTACAAGGTACAAAGAGGGACGTGTCACATCCCACTGTCCAGACATAGTCTGGAACGAGAAGGACCAGGATGTGGGGCCTTCCACAGGCTCACCGTGGGAATGCTGGGTGATAACATTGATGATAACAGTTCTGGCTCAGAGGCGGGTTCCTGGCCCATTTCTGCATGTGTCCCGAGTTGCAGAGGCGTGTCATCGTCGGTGTCCTGCCAGGGTCCATGCTGTGCCTCCTGTGCCCCTGTGTGTGTGGTCCCACGTCAGAGGTCCAGATGCTGTTGCAGCCTCGATGCCCAAGCTGCTAGAAAAGCCAGAAGGGGTCGGCCCTGGACCTTCTTGGTGGGACGACCCCGTGCATAGAGCTGGAAGGAGCTGGAAGCACAGTGGCTCTAAAACGCTTCCTGGCATGTGGGTGGGTGGGTGAGGGGAGCCGGGGGTCTGGGGAGCCAGGAGGACAGTGGGCCTTGTCTTCCTGCACTGGCTGCTGCACCAGGGTTTGTAGCAGCACGGAGCTCCTTAGAGCCTCACACCTAGTGTGTTTTCAGCTTCTCTTTTCCCCACCAGTGGTGATCATCTCAGCTCCCTGTCCCTTGCGCCTTTGCCCTTCTCCAGGCCATGTACAGACAGTTCCAGAATCCGCAGCCCTTCCACCTCCTATCTCTTCTCCCCTGCTTTCTTCTCCTCCTCCGCCTCCCTCTCACTCTTCCTCTTGAAAATGCCCTGAGCTCTGGCCTGTGTCCTTCTCAGTCGCCCTCCCATCAAGGCACTGAGTTTGAGATGCACTCAGAATGAAGAAGAGATCGGTCCTGCCTCCCGTTTTACACACTCTCCTTTTGCCACCCCCACTCAGCCCTGTGGGGACCCTTATTTGTCCCTGGCAGTATATTGGGGGAAGATGACATATTTTAAGGTGCCCTCTGGGCAGCCTGTTTGTGCCATGGTGTTTGTTAATTCGCGAGCATGTGCAGGCTGCAGCGTCAGCGTCCCAAAGGGGGCTGTCACAGTTGTCCACTGATTTAATCAAAAGGAGCAGCTGGAGCCCTGGGTGAGGCGGAGTTATGAAATTAAGGCACAAAGCAAAACACAGGATGGGCCTTTTATGTAAACTGTTGTCTGACCCCTTTAAGTTGGGGACGTGAGTGAAAATCGAATGCTAGTCCTCAGATGTGTATCATGCCCCACTGTGAATCTAATTGTGTTGCAGGAACAAATGGAGGCCATTATCCTTACTATTATTCATAATGGCGTATTCACTGTCCACAGTGTGCGGCCAGAAATCTTACTCAGCACAGAGCGTGGCAGTGCCCCATATATATAACGGGCTTAAATGGTATCGATTTGGCCCAGTTTTTTACTGCATCTCTTGTTAAGCTTCAGTAGTCTTTTGTTTATACAAAGGCTATCCTATACAGTAAGCCAAACCAGACAGGATACTTACTACTGTTATTTCATGTGCTTGTTTTCCACGGTGAAAAAAGCAGATGGTGTGGTGTAGGCAGCGCCATCCAGCGCCAGCGTCTTCGTTAACTACGTGTGTCCTTCCAGGCAAGCCCGAGGTTCTTTAAGTGTCTGTTCCTGTTTATGCAAATACAAATACAAATGGATTATGTTATACATACAGTTCAGCATTTCGCTTCTTTTGCTTAAAATGTCTCTGGCGATCCTCCCTTATCAGCCTGCGTAGGGCTAACTCAGCCAGTTGGCAGCACCCCGTCACCAGGACACACTGTGAGGGTCTCACTCCTGCCTTGCAGAAGATGATTGTCCCAGCTCCCTCGCTGGTGATCAAACTATTGCTGCTGCAGTGGCTGAATGATGGCCCCGGATGTCCAAATCCCAGCCCCCAGTGCCTGGCAGTGCTGTCGTTATGGCAAAAGGGACTTTGCAGACGGGGTTAAGAATCTTGCAATGGGGAGACAATGCTGGATGGTCTGCATGGGTCCAGGGTAACAACAAAGGTCCTTGGAAAAGAAAGAGACACAGATCAGAAGAGGAAGTTGGAAAGGTGACAATGGAAGTGAGAGGCTGGAGTGATGGGAAGGAGGGGCCACAGATCATGGAACATGGGCAGCCCCCAGAAACAGGAAAGGCATGGGAAGGGATTCTCCCCTGGAACCTCCAAAAGGAACCAGCCCTGCGACACCCTGACTTTAGCTCAGTGAGATTGATTTTAAAATTCTGGCCTTCAGCACTGGAAGAGAATATGTTTGTGTTGTCTTAAGCCACTGAGTGTATGGTGATTTGTTACTGCAGCCTCAAGAAATGAATACAGATGCCCTTTTTACAAGAGGATTACCTCTCCTGCCTGTGGTCATGTGACTCATGTGACTTGTGCCCCTCTGTGGGAAGGGGCTTGCCCATTGATGTCGGGCTTGACCATGTGACTTGCCTCAGTCAATGAAGTGTGAACAGAAGGGATGCATGACTTGGTCATATGACTTGCCTCAGCAAATGAAGTGTGAGCAGAGTGGATGGGGGGCAATTTCGGGACCCAGCAGAGCCTCACATGGTGGTCACTGGCCAGCTCTTGCTCCCGTTCTCTGAGAACAGCATATCTGCTCTTCAGCCCAGACCCAGGAATGATGGAGAGATGGAGCAGAACTGCAGCTAGCACATGGCTACCTGCATGAGTGAGAAACAGTCCTTGTCAGCCACTGAGATTGTTTGTGTCTCTCTGCAGCCTGCCTCCTGGCTCTGGTTGGCCCTTTGGCAGCGTTGGCAGGAGGGTTGCAGCAGCAAGGGACCCTCTCTCTTGATTCTTGGCTTTACATGGTCTCTCTGGCAGCCACTGGGTATTTGCTGTGGTTCCAGCTCTTGCTGGGCAGTCCCTCCTAAGGACCCAGCTCCCACCAGAAGGCATGGCCTCTGGGCTCTGCCAACACCCTCCACTTCCTGGTACCCCTCCAGCCCTAGGGGCTTTCTCCTGCTCTTGTTAATCCTTGGATTTCCTCATGGTTTGGTTTTCCATGTCTTCCAACATCTTCATAACCAGTTTTTTTTGTTTGTTTTGTTTTTTATAATTTATTAGTTAAAGGTGTACAAGACAAGGTAATACTTAGACGTTCATCATTTATATCCCTCACACTGTGAACCCCCCTCCCCCATCCACTATCCCTCCGACCTCGCACCGAGCCATCACATTATATATATAAAATTATTGTTGGCATTCATTATTGTTTAGCTTCCGGTGTACAATGCCATGATCAGGCATCCACAGTATCCCTGAGATGGTCTCCCAAATAGGACACATGTCCATCGGATACCCAACAAAATCTTTACAACACCAGTTTTTAATATTAAATTTCCTCTATTGAACTGGCTGGTATGGCCCCTGTTTTCCTGGTCATATATAGCATGAGTATCAGGTGAATAAATACCAAAGAAAAGAACCAGGAACCAAGCTGCAGGTAGGGACAAACCATCTGAGTGGCAGCTGTGAGCAAAGGAAACAGAATACAACCTATAGATGTGTTTGGGTGGTGGTAGGGAAATGTGAGAAATGCATGGACTTTCCAACTAATGATATGTGATTTATAAATGCTTCATCTTCAGAGATGGTTGTTGTAATCCCGAATGTCTTCTAACACAAATTAATGCGAGCACACACACACACAGATGTACATGCATACATCTGAGGAGCCTCCATCTTGTTTTCTGGGGAATCAGTGTGAGGAAGCTTTAAAATGAGAACCCCAGACTGAAGCATGGAAGAAGAGAAAACCTGCATGATCGCTGCAATGGCTGCAGCTCTTCTCCTTCTTGCCTGCAGTGTGACTTGGAAGCTCTTCCACCAGGAAGTGCTGTCTATTTCTCCACTCCTTGAATCTCGGCTGACCTCATGACTTGTTTTCACCAACAGAATGTGGCAGGTGTGATGCTGTGTCAGCTGTAAGAGTAGGCTTCAAGGGGCCGTATGTGCTTGCACCCTCTCTCAGAGAACGTTGCCCCGCTACCATTGTGAAGAAGTCTGGTAGCATGCTGGAGGATGAGAGATCTTGTGGAGTACAGTGAGCTGTCCAGCTGAGGCCATCCTGGACCAGCCAGCCCCCGGCCAACTCTGCCACTGAGCACAGATCCATGAGTGAGCCGAGCCAGGCCAGGGGAACTGCCCTACTGAGTCCAACCCAAATATCACTGAGGAAGACTTCTAGAACTAGCTTGGGGTCTCCATGAGCATAAACACTGTACTATACTCTGAGAGGCAGTTAAACACCGTCATACACTACCTGAGCCCAGTGCTGTAGACATTTCTAATTCTATTTGTGTGAAGCTCTGAGAGGAATAATGGGACCAAGAGATTGACAAGAATTTCACCATGCTGGGCCATCGCAGCTGGGCAAGAGGAGACTGTGAGCAGCTGCTCAGACAGTGACCCTCAAATCTTTCCAGCAAAGCATCTCCTTATAGCAGAGAAGAACTCCTGCTTGGATTCATACAGTGTGGAAGCACTGCTTCCACAGATTTGATAAAAGACCTGCCTCAGCAGATTAAAAAAAACTTATTGTTTTACTCTTGAGTTATATGGATAATCTAGTGCTTAATGAATTTGCATTTGTTTTAAATAAAAGAAGTTAAAAATTATTTGCATTGATCAAAATTGTTGGTCTGGAAATCTCTCCTTGTTTCTCCTGTTGCTTTTTTACTCTTTTGGTGCACTTGTGGCCCCTGGTTGAGAAAGAAGCATGGCAATGACGGGAGTAGAATTGTGAAAAGATTGGCTCCTAGAATTTTAAGCCCAGTTACCAGTTGGTTTGTGGGACCCATGTCTGCATTCTTAGTGATGCCTGCAGGCAAAGTAGGGGAAGCTCCTGGAGTAAAATCTGACCCATTAATAGGTGCTTCATATGTATTAATTCCTTCCTCTCTATTGGGAAGAGCACAAGAGGTTTGGTTTGGAATGAATGAGGTACCATTATTAAACAAGTATAGCACCTCTAACCAATTGTCCTAAATGGCTCTTGATGCAAAGCAGGTGGGTATCAGCTGTCTTCCTCCTCTCCCAAGTGAAGCTCTTCCACAGGAGAGCTGGGGCCACATCTTCCTCCTGTTTCTCTCTGGGGTCTGTTCCACCCTCACCTTCCTGCTTCCTTGTAGTCTCTGCTTTGCCTCAGTCTCTCACCTTGGAGCACATGTCACTCTAATCCTGGCGGGGTCTCGTTCCCCTGGTGGTGATTTAACTTGGTGCCAATGCACAGATTGCAAAATCTCTCATATTTAGTGGTGAATTTTAGAATTTTAGGCTCTTTGGCAGCTGTGTTTCTAGAGTACTCTCTACTTGTTGATGATGCTGGCTCCTGCACCTAGTCATGCAGTTGTTGGAGGGGGTCTCTCCTCATGATGATTTCCGCCTTACTCAGGGTAGTGCTGGGGAAGCCCCTCTATTCCCTGCCATGTCAGGAACCAAATGGAACACTGTAAGCCTGGGGAAGAGGAGAGCTAGCACCTAAGGTGTGAGAGGCTGAATAATGGCTCTCCAAAGATGTCCATCTGCCAAGCCCTGGAAACTAGGGATATGTTAGTTTAGTGATGAAGGGGAATCAAGGGTGCAGATGGAATTAATTGGTTGACCTTCCTATAGGGAAGTTATCAAGATTATCTGGGTGGGCTTAATGTCACCACAAGGGTCCTTAAAAGTGGAAGAGGGAGGTGGAAGAAGAGAATCGGGGAGGTGTGGGTACAAAAGAGAGTGCAAAGAGACACAGTGCTGCTGCTTGGAAGATGGAGGAAGGGGCCCTGAGCCAAGGAATGCCAGCGGCCTCTGGAAGATGGGAAAGACAAGGAAATGGATTCTCCCCTGGAGCGTCCACATGACACCTTGGTTTTAGCCTAGTGAGACCTTTATTGGACTTCCAAGTTCTAGAAGCCAAAGATGCATTCGTGTTGTTTTAAGCTATTAACATTGTGGTAAGTTGTCACAGCAGCTTACACAGGAAACCAATACCTGTGGTTGTCTGAAAGAGTCTCCCCCAATCCAGGCAACGTGGCCTCCCAACACACTTAGCCTCAGCAGAGAACAACCACAGGAGAGGAGTCTCCCATGGAGGCGCTCTGAGCCTCATTTGCCTCCCTCACTGCTGTCACACATAGGGGCCCGGGAATGTCCCTCAGAATGGGACAGACTCATTCTAGCCCTGGTCCGCCCACTTGCCCATCTATAAGGGGAGCAGTAAGAGAACATGCCTAGTGAGGGTTTGAAGGATGCAGCAATGTAGGCTGGACCTGTTTTGTGAGCTCCCAGGGCTGATAGATTGGGAAACTGCCTGTCTCTTGCTATGTCATCAATCTGTCCGGATGTTAGAATTTCCATGGCTGAACAGCAGTGCCCATTTTCTCCCTGACAAATTTCTTTTCAGTAAACTCTAGAGACTCATGTGCAGAAACCTTGACTGCATTCCCAGCCTCTGAAAGTCCCCTTTGCAGAAACCAGCTGTCCTCCGAGGCCCTTCCAAGGGAGGATGTTTACCTCTACTGCCCATGGTCCCTGGGGAATAGGAGCCCTCCTCACTCCCCATTGCCTCTTCCCTTCGCCTTCTCCTTCTTCCTCCTATGCCCTGCAGCCCCTCAAGCACGTGTCCCACTGCCTGACCTGTGGGCCCTCTCCCTCACTCGCTGGGACTTTGGCTCCGGGACCACGATGTTCCCTTCATTTTCTCTTCAGTCGCCATGTTCTGTCATTGGCCCTCTTGAGGGAAATCCATGGACTGCCTTGTTCTTTTACCTCCTTAATGCTCTAACTGTCTTTCCCCCCGCCCACCTTGGCCACCTACTCCCATGGCCATACCCTTAGGCCAGTAATCCCACAGTGTCCTTGCCTCCTCCCAAATGTCCCTGCAAGCCTCCTCCCTCTGACTGCCTCCTCCTGCCTGCCTGGTATCCTGGCTTTCCCCCTGCAGTCTTTCCTACCATCCTGATTGTTTCATCTTACTTATCTCCACTACCCATCTCCCCCCACCATCTGTATTTCCCTTCTCATCCAGCTAAGATTCTGTATTTTCTTTTTTTCCTAGACTCTCTCCTTTTAAGCACCCTCAATTCCCTTGCCCTCTCCCTCCATTGTATAACTCACTTGGAAACATCCCAGCTCTGATTAAACCCATCCATCTGCCCCGCATGTCTGAACATTGCAGAAGAAAATTGTACAACCGGGCTGTGCTGTCACTTCAGATTCACAGCAGCCAACCTCGGTGGGGTCTCAGTGCAGCTCAGAATTGGCTCTGTTGTTCTGGCAAATTGTCTGCTCTCCCCCAAGGGCCTTTCTGCGGGTGTTAGGCAGGCGTGCGTTTCCCTTTGTGGTTCTTAAACCTGGTGAAGTGTTGGCATCACCATACCGTGGCTCAGGTCACATCTCCCAACTGTTCTGCCTTGTTTGCTCTCGGGTGGGGTGCGGGCATCCTTAGGTCTTACTTTTTCTTTCTTTTACATTTCATTGAAGTATAAGAGTGTTCGTTTTGCCATGCATGTAGTGGCTTAAAACAACAGAAAATTTTCTCTGCCATTTCTGGGGGCCAGAAGCCTGAAATCAAAGGGTCAGCAGGCAGTGCTCCCTCTGAAGGCTCCAAGGGAGGGTCCTTCCCGCCTCCGCCAGCTCCTGGGGGATCCAAGTGTTCCTTGGCTCATGGCAGTGCCACTCCAATTTCTGCCTCGGTCTTCACATGGTTTTCTCTGGGTCCTGTGTGTCCTTTCTGTCCCTTATATGGACACTTTCATTCCAGACTGAGAGCCCACATGGATCATCCAGGATAAACTCCTCCTCTCAAGAGCCTTAATTTAATTACATCTTTTGTCACATAAGGTATATTCACCTTTCTGTCAGGTAAGATGCTGGGAACCGGGACATGGACTGATTTTTGTGGCAGCCACCATTCAGCCACGATATACAGATATGTAGGGAAATGGACAAATCCTAGGTGCATAATTCAGTGAATTGTTGCAAACTCAACACACCCGGGCAAACAGGATACAGATGAAGAAACAGAACCTCGCAGACATCCCAGAACCCCCCATGCCTCCCTCAGCCCCACTCTGAGGGACACACTGCCCCTCCTCGGAACAGGCTGGTTCGAATCACACACCCGTAGAGTCACGTGTGTTCTGTGTCCGCTGCTTTCACTCGCCATCATGTGTGTGAGATGAATCCCCTGTGCTGTGCGCGGTTGTAGCTCCTTCACTGTCAGTCATCCTGGTGTAGCCAACCACGTGACCACGCCACCATTAGTACTCCATTCTACCCTGGGGGGGCCCGCGTTCAGGTCTAGCTTTTGGCTTCTGGGAATGTGCTGCTGTGATCACTATGGGTTCATGTCTCCTGGCACACGCGCGTACTCATTAGGAGTGGGAGAGCTGGCCCGAGGGAGGGAGGCTTGTTCTTGTGGCCGAGGATGCTGTTTCCAGGGAGATGAGCGCTTTCCCAGTGGAGGACCAGAGCCTGTTGCTCACTCTGCCCACAGCTAGTGTTGCCTGTCTCATCTCAGCAGCTCTGGTGAGTGTGTGGAGGCGCCCTGTTGTGACATGGGTGACGATGACCGCCCAGCTATTACAGACCATGTGACTACCCTCTTTTGTGAAGTGCCCATTCTTTTGCCCACTTCTTTGAAATGGATTGTCTGGATTTAGTATTGGAGTTTTCTTTTCTTTTCTTTTCTTTTTGTTACTCTGGACACAAGACCTTTATTGCATATATGCCTTGTGAACGTCTTTTTCCTCTGTGGGTTGACTTTTTCCTCTCTCAGTGGTGTCTTCTGATGAACAAAAGTACTTGGTTTTAAAGTGGTCCAATTTACCAATTTTTTTCTTTTGATGGTTAATACTTTTATTCTCTTCTTAAAGCTTTATTATTTTGCCTTCCACATGTAGATTCATATAATCTATCTGGAATTAAATTCTGAATGGTGTGAGGTAAGGATCATATGTGGGGACTGCCCCTGATTTTTGACACACCATTTGGGGTTTCTGCCTTTCTCTGTCTTCAGTGCCCTTAGATTTGGGGCCTATCCTTTTCCTGTGTTTCCTAGGGCCTGTCTTGTGTGGGTGGTGGTGAGGGGGCAGAGAGAGGAGAGGGGACCAGCTCCTGAAGCTTTGTTCCCCCTTTACTGTCCCTGTCCCCTCCTCCTGCAGTCCAGCCCAGCTCTGCACTAGTAGGTAGTGAACCAGACTCTTCCTCATCCACACCATCGCCACCATCCCCACCATCCCCACCGCCGGCTCTTCATCCCCCCAAGTCCATCCCCTGATTAAATCTAGCCATATGCACATGCCATCCTGTAATCTGTTCCCAGAGAGCGCATTGCCTCTGTCTCCATCCTGCCGGGTCCAGTTAGCTCACCCCCCCTCCCAGACTCAGCAGATGCTGGCCCTCCCACCCAAAGACTAGGCCCGCCTCCTCCATATTCCTTCATGAGGACGACATCATGGCATTTAATCCTTTGCTTACACAGAGTCTGTGAGCCTTTCCAGGGCAGGGCTGGGCCCTTTTCCTCTGGACATCACTACTCGTATTTCTGTTGACTTGCACCAAACTCAATTACTCTTCAATATAGCCCAAGCTGAGTTTTTAGAGAAATGTGGATGGTTTGTAATGTACACCTGAAGCTTAAATTAAATCGCTGAGTGCATGTGAAACTCTTAGGAAATGGGATTAGCAATTCCTGTGTTTGTTGTTTCCACTGGTATTTAGTTCAAAGCATGCTCCGAGCCCTGGGGCCCAGGCCCCTTTTCTGAGAGGAATTCTGTATTCCATCCCCCATTTCCTGAGGCATTATTCCCAGGCAAGAGATGGGCCTGACAAACCCCTGGTAAAATACCACCCTTCAAAATGAAGAGGCTACCAGGTGTTTGTGGGCTGGCCAAAGAGGCCACTAGCCCCCCACAACACTCCTTCCCTTGACTGGGAGGAAATGGAGGGACCCCAGCCAGAGGTGGGGAAGGTGCTGAGGGAAGTGAATTCCTCCTGACAGGGTGGGGGTCCTGACTGCACCTACACTCGTATTGGTGGGGGCCAGCGCCCTCTGTCTGGCTTCACCCTGCACACTACATGTTACAGTTGGTGGCACTGTCCCTGCTCTGTAGAAGAGAGGAGAGTAGCGGTGATGCAGGTGGCGCTGAGGGCGGTAATTAAGGTCCTGAAGAGAAAGGGTGGGGATTGCGCTGCCCAGACACACTCCAGGACACCGCGTAGCCAAAGACGCCCAGGGCGAGATGGCACAGTCAGGACGGCCCTGCCTTGCCAGGAGCCGGAGTGATTGACGGCCGTTTATGAGCATTTGTGCAGGAGTGTGTTTACTGAGTCTGGAGTCCTGCTGTAAGAGCTCCCTGGTATTTACCAAGTGATGGCCTATGTGGACCTGAGAAAATGAAGCTCAGGCAGAACAAACAAGCAGCAGCCACAGCCACAGCCGCCCCCTTTGCCCATGTCGGCAGCTCTGGAACCCTGTGTCTCTCCCACGTGCCTTGCCCTTCCCCCCCAGTCGCAGATATTATATTAGGATTCCAGCCTAAAAGGAAAATGATTTATAGTCAATCAGATCTCAGGCCCAAAGATTATTGCTTTTCAGTACAATTATTGCTTTTTGGGTGGCAGGTAATATTGTTGGAATTATTCTGAGACCAAAAATGAAGGTCAAGTAAAAGAAACTTATAATTAAGTAGTTCACAAATGTCTTATTAACTAATTAAGTAGTATTCTACTTTTATTAGTTGCCCAATTTGACAAGTGTAATGATTTTAAAACTACATACACAGGCAATATCCCATATATTAATATAATTGCATAATGTGTGAAAAAAAAATTCCCTTACACCTTTAATAAGTGTATGTAGATACCAGATCGGGATGCCAGACTGGCTAGTTATGTTGAACACTTTTTTCCCTAATGTTCACACACACACACACACACACACACACACACACACACTGAGATGTAATTGACATATAACATTATACCGTGTTTCCTTGAAAATAAGACCCAGCCAGACCATCAGCTCTAATGCATCTTTTGGAGCAAAAATTAATATAAGACCCAGTCTTATTTTAATATAATATAAGACCGGGTATAATATAATATAATATAATATAATATAATATAATATAATATAATATAATAAGAGCTCTTATATTAATTTTTGCTCCAAAAGGTGCATTAGAGCTGGTGGTCTGGCTAGGTCTTATTTTTGGGGAAACACGGAATAGGTTTCAGGTGTACAACATAATGATGCAATACTGTATATATCATGAAATGATCATCACAGTAAGTCTAATTGCCACCGACACCATACATAGTTACACATTTTTTTATTCTGACATTCTGATGATAAAGTCCACGTATATTACTTCCTACATCCTAACTTTCTGTGCATTCATGGCCGACTGGTAATATGATCCCCCCCAAATATGAATGCAGGCAAATAGAGACAGAATTAGCCAGAGGGCCGTTTGGCTGCGTGTGTGTGCCTCTACTTCAGAAAATCTGACAGGCACCACAGCACCCCGTCATTTCCTAGAGCTCATGTTTGCTATTCCCTGGTCTGTAGCGGCACACTCACTCCTGCACCCCCTCTTTTCAGTTGTGTGAGGAGAGGTGTCCAGTGTGGGAGGCCCAGGGGCACCAAGGTGAGCCTTCTGGCCACGTCTGCAACCTCCTCCCCAGGTGACAGACAGCGCTATGTGCTTTCTCATGGGACCAGCGCTGCTGAGGATAGAAATGAGGCAGGCAGCAGGAGCCGGTGTTCCTGATTCGAGGCCCCTTCATTGGCCCCCTCTCCCACCACCTTATCTGGTGCTCAGCTTTGGGAAAGACACACTCAAAGCCAAAGGGAGTTTCGTGTTCTTGGTGTTAATCATGTAGGTGGCTTTCCCACGCCGGGCCGGGGGTGGGGGTTAGGGGGGGTTGGTGAACCCTCAGAGGACCACACACAGTCAGAACAGCTGCTTCGGTGCGACGGTGTTTATAAACCACTGATTGGAAGGTCAGGGCGACTTAGGCTAAGATGGAGGGCACTGCTGCCGCTGAAGGTCATGTGCGGGGGAGATAAGGCCTCTGTGAAACGCCACCATCAATCAGTGGGAGAGGGGGACTCAGAAAGGTTTAAAGCTGAAATCACCTTAGAGATTTTGCTCCTCCCTTCTTTTATAGATAAGACTGGAGCCCACTGAGATTAAATGGCCTTGGAAGGCACAGAGCTGGGCCTGGAATGCAGGCACCCTGGGTCACGTCCTCGGGGTCTTCCCAAGGTGCCAGTCAGTCTCTTTCTTCCAGAAGAGAGGGAGACTGGTTCCTTCAGCCAGGATCTGGGATCCAGCCTGCTGCCAGGCTCAGGCCGGGGCCACCCCTCCAGCCTCCTGTTGCTCAGGTTCACGAGGAGGCAGTGGCGAATTTCCATGAATGAAAGGAAGTAGCAACACCAGCTACCAGAACATCAGCAGTTGTCTGAGGCTTCTCTGCACTGGCGAGGCCAGTGGGGGTCCCGGGCACCCCCTTGTGGCCGAAGCCCCAAAGCCACATGAAGCTGTGCTCCTGCTCTGGGCCCTCTTAGGGACTAACAGCTCAGTTTCCTGCCTACCAGCCTGGCCATCAGCTAGATCCCTTCTGCCAACTGCCTCCTGCAGCCTGCCAAGCACTAAGCCTATTCTGGGTTGGACTGTGTCCCCCCAAAATATGTTGAAGTCCTAACCCCCGGTACCTGTGGATGTGACCTTATTTGGAAATAAGGTCTTTGCAGATGTCATCAGGTTAAGAGGAGCTGATATTGGATCAGGGTGGGCTTAATCAGACTGGTTTCCTTCTAAGAAAAGAAAAGAGAAACATACAAGGAGGACACCATGTGATGACAGAGGCAGAGATTGGAGTGATGCAGGCACAAGCCAGAGCCATCAAAGATTGCCCCAACACCAGAAACTATGAGAAAAGCATGGAACAGATTCTCCCCTGGAGTCTTTAGAGAGCACAGCCCTGCTGACACCTTGATTTCAGACTCTGGCCTCCAGAGTGGGGAGAGAAGGCATTTGTGCTGTTTTGAGCCTCTGGGCCTGTGGCCGTTTGTTACGCAGCCCCAGCAGCCTGATACAAGGTCCTTGATGTCTCGTTCCCCAGCACTTGCCACTTTGCTTCCATTATCCAGGCGCTGACTGCAGCAGCCTCCTGCCTGGTCGTCCCACCTCCCTTAACCCGTCTCCACCTTCACCCATCTATTCCCCTTGGCCCTGCAGGAGCGGCCACCTCCTGTCTTTCCCCTCCATTCAGCAGTCCTCACTGGCCCAGCAGCACAGCTCAGTCAGCACAGCTCAGTGAGGCCACCTGCCCTCTGTGCACCTCCTTTGTCATCCCCCGTCCCCTCGCCTCCCTGCGTCAGCTGTCCCTTCCTGCAGAGCTGCTGTGAGGAAAGGTCCCACAGTTTTGCAGCCTCTGTTTCTGCACCAGAGAGCTGCCGCTCTCCTGTCTTGCTTGCACACATCTGCCCGATTTTGATGCCCAGGTAGGACCCCTTCCCTGCTCTGCAGTGGTGTCCCTGCCTCCACTCTGTCCCTACAGGTAATGGAGTCCTCTCATCTCCGTCCGTGTGCCCTGGGCATGGACATTGAGACCCCATCACAGGTGCCATTGCTTCTGGAGTGGTTGGTAGGTGGCCTATCCAGCACATGTTTGCTTCTCATGAGTGTTTGTGCTGGACATGTGGTCCATCACTGTGTCACCTCAGACCAGCGATGGTGACAGGGTCAGACCAGGAGCATCGGCGCACGCTGTGTAAAGTGTTGTGTTTTTGATGAGTCCTTAAAAGTAAGTGGGTGACCTTTAGGTTTAGCTTGATTTATTTATTTATTTATTTTTCTTTTGACTGATGCTGGTCATAACTCAAGGGAAGAATAAACTGGTGCTCTTTACTTGTGCTTACATGAGGAGCTAGGACAGAAATATGACAAAGGCAGTCGCCCCAACAGTGTCCTGTCCGGCTAGAAAGCCCACTCAGACGGTGGTAAAATTAGGTTGATAAGTTTAGGAATGAAAAAAGAAAACCCTAACTTTAGCAATCAGATTTCTGTTAGAATCAGATCAATTAGGATAAATAGTACTTAAAACATACCGTAGTATTAATATGGGTCCTACATTAGTTTTTGTACATTGCTGCAGTTCATGTTCTGTGTAGAATAACCAATGGGCGTATATTTTGAGATGATTTCTCTAAAGTCATAAGGGACATGTGTTAGATTTAGGAAAGCAAGCAGACTATGTGCTTCCAGACGTTAAGGGGTTTTATTTTCAGTCTCATTTGCATATTTTTCCAGACTCTGAAGAGAGCTAGCATTGAGAGCTGGGGCCTGTCTTCTGATGGTGTAGGAGAAGCCCATGGGTTGGTTCATTCATTCGTTCATTCATTCATCCATCTGACAAGCAATAATAACAATAAACACAAGTGGAGATTTGCAGGCAATGACCTCATTCTACTTCTATGGTTACATACCATTTGTAGTTTTGTAGTTTTTTTGCCAAAGCTGCCCATGTAAGCACAAGTAGCACTAATTTATTTTTCCCTTGAGTTCTGACCAGCATCTACTCAACACGTTCAGAAGGTGGGAGACAATTTTGGAAACAACCATATGTTGCTCTTCAGCCACTATGCATGGGTCCTGATGTTGCTCGGAATTAGGGTGGGAAAACCAAACGTGGTTTGGACCCAGGGTCAGTATTTTATGAAGAGCCTCAGATGATTCCAGTGACATCGTGAGCTTCTGTGGTGGTTACAGATACACATCTGTCATGGCTGTGGTCACCTGGTTCCTCCATCTCACCAAGATAATAGCAGCTCACCTTCTGTGATGACGAGGCTGGTGGAGCCTCATCGTGACGTCCTCCCAGGGCTCTCGACCTGCCACAGAGGAAGCAGTGTATGATGGCGACCAGCTCTTTCCATCCTTTTAAATAAAACACCTCTTTGAGTTGGTCCATGTTCTAGAAGACAGAGTTATGGGAAAGTTCCAACAGTTATGGACTTTGAAGTGTTACAGCCAAACATAGAAGATCAATTTTCTGAATCCCTTAAAAGAGAATCCTTTATTTAAAGCAGCAATTCACACGACGACCACGGTCTTGCTAGAGACAGAAGCATTGAAAGGAACCTACAGAGCCCCGATTCCAGGCTGCGCGGCTGGCGTACGTCTGCTGTGGGCTACTCTGAGAGTGCACTGCCTTCGAGGTGCTATGAAGTCATAACGATGGCCCTTGTGCAACGCCAGCACTTCCATCTGACTATTAAGCAGAGGCCTCCGAAGGGGTGGGGATGGAAGCAGGCAGACATTTGCAAGGTTTGAGATTTGTTGGAATCATCAAGCTTCAAGGCCTGGTGAATCAGCATTTGCAGACGGGTCTGGGCTAAATGTGGAGATTTTGACGCAGTCGTCAGTGAAATTCAGCAGTTTGCTCCTGAAGCTTTAGGTGGCCTTGGGGTTTCATTCGAGCTCAAACACCAAAGGCAAAGAGAGAGTGGGTGGACCGGAAACTCGTGAGTGAGGATTTGTACAGCTGAGATTCTGAAATCAACTCCTCTGCGGCAGAACTGAACTGAATCTTGTCTGCCTCTGGGGTTTCCTGTCCCGTCACACAGGAGTGAGGCAGGAAGGAGAGGGAGCAGAGAAGGGTCAGGGAGGGGCAGAACTTCATGGAGCACAGGGGGCTTAACAGACCCCAGCAGAGCCCACTCCCAGCAGCAGGCTCCTGGCTGCCTTCTGCAGAGCTCTGACATGTTCCTGTAAATCTCCAGCTGAGACGTGGAGAAATGTTCAGTGGACACTGAGTGATTTCTGCTCTCAGCACAGTTCTGTATTTCTGAACAACACTCAAAGCAGCCTTTGAATGTGAAAATGGCTTAGATCAAACGGCCCAAGCCTACCTGCATCCCCGATCATCCCTTTTAGTGTATCGGTAGTTCCCGACATTAAGGGGAAATGTGAGTTGAGCTGTGTGCTTTCATGACTCTAATGTGGGACTTGCTCATTCAGGCTGCGGGATACCCACAAACAGAGAAACAATAGAAGGACATAAAATATTAATACTGTATCCACATCAAAGTACATGAGGCAGCAGTGAGCATGTGTTCGGCTGTCAGGAGGCATGCAGATGGTAAAATATAAGTGGGGTTCTTCATTATCCCGGAGGCCCACCACCTCACTATGATGCTATTCTCTGGGGCCTGTTTCTAAACACGTGGCTGCCACGCTTTGGCATGAGGCTCTTCGCTCAGGCTTTCCTGGTGAGAATGATTTCCTCTTCTATTTCTTCTTGGCACATATCCTTGTTGTTGTTTTAAATCTGGAGGAACTGTGTTTTCATCGTAAAGAGTTTAGGTGATATAGAAATGAATAACAAAAAATAGAAATCTTCATAGGCTTACTTCTGTTTATAATCTAACATTAATCTGTCCAGATATCTTCATATATATATATATAATATTATATACAGAGGGTGCCAAAAAATGTATACATATTTTAAGAAAGGAAAAAACTATATTAAAATTACACTGATGGTAACCTCTGAGCACCTCTGGTAATTGCAAAAGTCAAACGTGACTTGTATTCATCTTTTGTTATATGGTATATATTGAGTATAACAATTTCAATAGTTTTTTTTCCTTTCTTAAAATGTGTATACATATTTTGGCGCCCTCTGTATTTATACAATATTTATTATATTTAATTTTGTTATATCATATAAAGAGTATTATTTTACATCTCTTTTTTCACTTAATGCATATTCCACAACTTTCCATGAATATTGTTTTTTGTAGAAATCTTACAGAAAGATGAACTAAAAATATATCATGGTATATCTACTCATTGGGCAGCATTAAAATGTTAGTTATAAACATTGCCTAGCTACTTGGAACTATGATATTCAGTGAATGAAACATGATATAAAATTATTCATAAACTAAATATTCAACTAGAATTTCCAAAAAACCCTGTTCCTTATCTTGTTTAAGATGACTTTGTCTTGATAAAATAAAAAATAAGAAAAACACAGTGACAATTCTGGCTTTGTTGAGAGAGGCTGCCTTGGGTGTCTTCACAGCAGCCATCCCCGTGGGCCTTACTTCTTAGGATGACCCAGGTGTGCTTTTAAGGGGAGTCACGCCCTGCCTTGCTCTCAGCAGGCTTGCTCTCTCACCTGAATGATGATGATGAGATTTTCACAGTTAGTGGGTGTCATTCTTCGTAATCCCACTTTTTTTTTTTTAAGCTCTTTGGAACCTCTTGGGGGGAACTAGTTTTAACTCTAAATGCACATTCTTTTTGAATAAGTGTAAATTAAACAATTTCAGGGAATAAAATGTCTGACAATGATAGGATTGAGTATAAAGGATTTAAAAATGTATTTGGGATGTTAAATTCCAAATGGAAGGAATTTGATTTTCCTGCATATCCAAGGAGTTTAGTAAAAGTTGTATCTGATTCTCCATAAAACAGCCAGCATTCCTGTTTGTTAAGTGTGTTCTAATATGAAGTCCCACCCCTTTCGTCAAGCCCCAAGTTGGTAAACTGAACCATGATGTCCATGGTTTCTTAAGCCAACTGTGTAGAAGGTGTTCTTGGACTGTCTGCAGTTGACCTAGGAACACTGACTTCTTGTGCATTAGTCACCAGGTCGGAAGAAGCTTTCTGGGCTCTGCTGCTCTTGAATAAACTACTTGGGCCCAGCGGGGGTTCATGGCACAGTATTTTTCTCTTGTTATTGACACACTTAAAAAAATTCACTATTCTGGGTGAATGTATAGTTGGAAAGTAGAATATTGGTTCATAACTTGATACACTATGGAATTAGAAGCCAGGTCAAGTGATGGGATAAGAAATGCATTGACAGGGAGGAAAGACCTAGCCTTTCCCTAAGGAGGGGCCGTGTAGTGTGGGGGAAAACCAATTAAGCGCATGGGAGGAGAACCAGGGAGGCTGTTGGGTGACTCCAGTTCTGTTTCTTCCCAGCTCTGTCCCTGCCCCTGGTTACATAATTTTAGTCCATTTAACTCAATCATTGACAGCCGTATGGAGTAGCTATTAGGTACATTTCATGAAGGAAGGAGTTGAGTGTGAGAAGTTGTATATAATTGGTGTCTGGCCCTCTCTAGGAGTTGGTAAATTCCGGCCCCCTAAAAATCCCATGCCAAGTTCTGCTGTGCTAGCCTGTATAAAAATGTGATGTATGAAAATTCTGAAACCCTACAACCAGAAATGAAAAGGGGTAATTTCTGAAATTATAAAATGCTTCTCCGCAGAGGAGTTCACTATGGGGATTCTGTAATCACGGGACTGCCCATTACATTTTAATGTGTCCCCAATGGCAGAAGGTACCTGTGGCTTTCAGTCACAGCTCTACAGACTGAGAGTGAGGAGCTGCTTTCCCATACACCCAGGTGACACAGGTGTCACCCTCTGCTCCGTCTGAGGGAGGCCTATGGACAGTGCCTGTCCGATGACCTGTGTGCCAGTCCTGAAGCTCTGCTGAATCGCTGTGGTGACCGAAGACCTTCCCAGGACCTGCTCTGTCACCCCTCGTGGAAGCTCCTACTGGCTTCCCAGCCCCTTCCCAAGGGACACATTATATTGACTTAAAACCACATATGTAATGATTGAAGAGAAAAGTACATGTTTACAGATACCGATTTTTTTTTTTTTTTTTTTTTTTTTTTGCTAAGAATGGGGGAAACTAGTTGATAACAATTAGCAATTTCTGTCTCAGGTTTAAAAAAAATCTTAATTTTCTTCCTCAGACCCCATGCAGAGAAATAAACTGACCTATACTTTCCTTATTCACAATTCATTAGCATGACTTCATGTAGCACCAATAATAATTCCGTAGACACGACTGCACATGTTTTAGAAATTGGACATTGGGTTTTCAGAGAAGTTGAGGAAGCTACCCAGGTCACACAGCTTTCATGTGGCTGTAAGTGTAGGTCCTGGGTCAGAGCACGGTGTTTCTGTTCCCCCCGATGATACTGTCAGGCCAGCACATTACCACAAACTTAACACAACACAAATTTATTTATTTGTATTTATTTTAATTTTTGTTAGTTTTCAATTATAATTGACATTCAGTTTTATTTTTTGTTAATTTCAGGTGTACAGCTTAGTAGTTAGACGTTTCTATAATTTACGAAGTGACCCCCCGACTAGTCTAGTGCCCACCTGGCACTATACATAGTTATTACCATATATTATTGACTACATTCCCTGTGCTGTACTTTATATCCTCTTGACTATTTTGTAACTATCAATTTGTACTTAATCCTTTCTCCTTTTTCAACCAGCCTCTCAAACCCCCCTCCTGTCTGATAGCCATCGGTTTGTTCTCTGTATCCGTAAGTCTGTTTCTGTTTCTGTTTGTTTGTTTAATTTGTTCTTTAGATTCCACATATAAATGAGATCATATGGTGTTTGTCTCTCTCTGTCTGACTTATTTCAACAACAAATCCATTACCTAACAGATCTGGAGCTCAGAAGTCCGATGACATGAGTGTCACAGGTGTGTCCTTTCTCGAAGCTCCAGGGGACAATCCGTTTCTTGCCTTTTCCCACGTCGAGGCCACATACATGCTTTGGCTCACGACCCCTTCCTCCATTGTCAGCCAATTGGTGTGTCTCTGTGCCTTTTCCCATCATCACATCTCTCCAACTCTTCTCTGCCTGCCTCTTGCACCTTTAAGGACCCTTGTGATGACGCTGAGGCCACTCCAGGGACCCAGGGTGCTCTCCCTGACTTAAGGCCAGCTGGCAGCAGCCTCACCTCTGTCTGCCACCTCCGTGCCCCTTTGCCTTGTAACCTCCCATGTCATAGGTCCCAGGGTGAGGTGTGCACAGTTTCGGGGCCATTCTTCAGGGGGTCCTGGGGAGCTGAGTCAGAGACGTGGGGATCCCAGCCAGGGGCCTCCTCCCGCTTCTGAGAAGAGGCTTTGAAGCACTCACTGTCTGTCCTCACATCTTATTTGAATTTCACAAAAATAGGAAAATTAAATGTGTGAGACATTTTCTATTCAATTTCAAAGTACTTTCTTAAAAGCGACTTCTGACAACTGTCATTAAAAGGAAATAGACACAGTATGAAAAAACCTAAAATCTCATAATATCAAAATGACTTCATTTCCTCTGCTTTGCCACTGGTTTAAAAGAAAAGAAAAACGAGCCCTTTTTCTATTTTGAGCTGGTGTGATCCTTGAGTTCACATGACTTATGTCCCTGTTGGTCCCAATGCTTAATCTCCACAAAGCCTAATGGAGTCAACAATAAAACACGGAAAATACCTTCAAAGTGCCCAGATTTCAGCTCACAAACAGCACTGTGTGGGAACAATTATCCACCAGCTTTAGTTCAGGGTGGCTTCCTGTGCTTTGTCTGTGAGAACAGTTCTGTGTCCTCCCCCCCTCTCCCTCCCTCCCTCCCTCTCTCTCCCTCTCTTCTCTCTCCCTCTGTTTCTCCCTCTCTCTCCTCTCTCCTCTCTCTCTTCCTCCCTCTCTCTCCCTCTCTCTCTCCATCTCTTTCTCCCTCTCCTCCTCCCTCTGTCGCCTCCCAAGCACTGCAGACCATAAATCATGACTCAGACCTTTCTGTACAGAGCAGCAGCCCCAGCCTCTCAAACCCAGCCAGGAGCCTTTGTCTGAGACTCTCCCTTCTCCTACCTTTACTAGCCCTTCAGCCACACCCCCTCTGCATCCCACCACCTGGGGTATTTCCCACCAGAGGGAGGGTCCACCTGGAGGGGGTGGAGATAAGAGATGTGGAGGATGGGGAATGGGCTCCAGCACAGGGCTGGGGTGGGGGGACTCCCACCGAGGTCCACCAGAGACCTGGATTCCAGTATCATTGGGTCCTTTGTAGTTTTTACTTTATGCATTTTTAAACTGCGTTTGCACAAGGATTCACAGCAGGTTGCTGGAGGAAGGTCTCTATTGCAGCAAAGGTTGAGAACTCCTGGATATGTGGCAGAGAGGAGTGAATGCTGCCCATGCCAGAACTTTGGGGGGCAGCCCTGTGGCTCCTTGAGCAGCCAGACCTTTCCGTCTTCTGTGGTCTAAGTGGTCCTTGCCCCTTCCAATGCGACAGCCTTTTGGGAGCACATATTGAGGTGCTCTCTGCGAAGGGCCTCCTGAGTGCAAAGCTGGAAAGAGTGTCAGGCCTGCTCCCCAGGACTGGGTGACACTGAGGGCAGAGGGCATCTGCACATGGGCAGTGTGACTTCTGTGAGGAAGGCTGTGAGGGGCCTGTGATGGAGATTCTGTAAAAGCCTGTGCAGGAGAGTGAGGGGAGGAAGAATTCAGTCTCCGGAGGGTACCATCCTGGGGGAGGTGGGGTCGGCTTCAAGGCATGAGGGGAAGACATTCCTTATACAGGGAGATAGGTTCAAAGTCAGAGCTGGGGTGTGTGTGTGTGTCCACATGAGTGTTTGTGAGAGCACATGTGCATGTGCTTTCATGTACGTGTGTAAGTGTGTGTGTGTGTATGTGTGTGTGTGTGTGTGTATGTGTGGCCTTTTAGTGAAATAGAAGCAAAAGGTCCAGTGGGGGGAGCCAGGAGCTGAGCTGTCACTCTGCTGGGAGCTAACGAGGCCTGAAACGAGGGGGTGGGTGAGGAGAAAGCAGCACCTTGCAGCCGGGGTCCTGGAAACTGCCTCGTGGCTGCTCATTTACTCACTTAATGACCATCTGTTGAGTTTCCACTATGCAGCGTGCTAGATCTGGGAGGAATGGCACTTCCCTGTCACCTGCATTGTGCTCAGGTCACAGGGCCTGTTCCAAAACCTTTGAGAACAGCTTCTACTGCGTGCACACGGGCTGTGCTGGGTGTGTGCCAATAGGGGCCAGGGTCAGGCAGCACCCAGCGCCCAGACTCCCTTACCCGCTCAGCTCCATTCCGCTGAGTTGTCCCCCCTCCCCGTTGTACCCTGCACTTCCTCCCTCCCTGCATTGACAGAGTCCCAACCTGACCTTGAGGAGCCAGGCCACACGTAGGCTCCCTGTCATGGCAGAGTTCTGTGCACACATCCACACACTTGCCTGGACTCACATGAAGACTATGCTTCAGAAGCATTTGCATAGTTTTGAATGAGTGAGTGAGAGAAGAATAAAATGTCTGTGGTCAGAGTAAAGAGACTGACTGGGAGAAAGGGACACCTCCCTCCCCAGGGGAGCTCTGCTGGGAATGCTGTGTGCTCCTGACTCCAAGGTTTAGCTCTTGAAGGTTCCACAGGCTCCCTCCAGCCCCCAGGAGCATAGGATCCTGTGATGCTGTGGTAATCTACCGGTTTGATGGTTAATGCTACCACTTCAAGGGAGATGAAAACGCCTAAAATTAGCCATTGATGTTTACTTAATCAACGAGTCAGCATTTTTGGTGCGTGCGGTCTGGAACTGCGCAGTCCCCCGTGGTGGGGTGCCCGCCTTCTCTCAGAGTTAACGTAATTCTACCTCACTTAATTAGTGTTAAAAAATTGTTTTAAGAAATGGTATAAAGGCTGAGCTATGTGTAAGAGCTCCGAGGAAAGAGAAGAGCTGTTAATAAAACATCCGACGGGAGATGAAGCAGGCCAGAAGGCTTTCAGGAAACTCCTGTGAGAGAAACTTGGAGAAAACAGGAGAGCCACGAGTCAGCTGGCAGAGGCCTCAGGCTGATCAGACGGACGTTCAGGCTGTGAAGAAGCAATCGTGTGTAGGAGACGGGGAAGGACACGTGTCAGAGGTCATGGCTCTTAGCTGTGAGTTCTGCCATGTCCTGTGCCACACACGGTTCTCTCTCTGTATTTCTCAGAAGAGGAAACTATTTTCTATAGGTTTGGTTTCGTTTTTATGACCACCAGCAAGCCACAGGCTTTTGGAGAAATGGCATCTGTCTTCGGAGACAAAACTCTGGGCTGCTTTTGCTAATGTTTGAGCATGGTTTCATTAAATGTGATACCTGGGATAAACGACATTTTAAATTATGCTCAAAAAAGCTTTCAAAGAGGAAATGAATGAACGAGTAAACAATATAACAAATGAGTAACTGTGGAAGCTTGGAAACATATTTTCAAAATTCTTCACCACTCCTTCCATTGACAGGTGGAGTTGACATCCCTGCCCCTTGAACCTGGGTTCTCTGGCGATTGGACAGTAAAATACAATGGGATGACCGTCCAGTATCTCAAGAAACTGATACCGTCTACTTCCTGCATCTCGGGACACTTCGTCTACGACCTCAGCCACCATTCTGTGAGGAGGCTCACGCCGCCTGTGGAGACGCCCACCCTGAGAGGACCCCGTGGCCAGCGCCAACTTGCCGGCTTTGTGACGCGTCATCTTGAAGTGGATTCGGTTGAGTTATGTCAACTGATGCCACATGGAGCTGATCCAAGCTTCTCTGTTGAGCTCTGCTCCACAAAATGTGAACAAAAGAAATAAGTGGTGTTCTAAGTCACTGAGCTTTGGGGTCATTGGTCCTGCAGTAATAGATAACTGAATCTGGTTTGTGAATGTGTATTTTGATATAAAATGAGGTAAGCCACAGTTTTTGTTCCAGATCTTTCATTACTGGAGTGAAGGCTTCATGGCCTTGGTAGTCAGATACAATTAAAGGTTAGAACCTCAAGCTTCTTATCTGCAAAGAAAGTAGCATCCATCTCACGCTTATGTTTGACGGAGAGCTTGCCTCAACAAATGTCGGTTCCTTTCTCCTCCCCTAAGCTCACACTCCACCCCCACGAGATGATGGAGTTTTTCTTTTTTTGGTTTCTTTTCAGAACTGACCCAAATAGATAAGAACTTGGTGATTGTTCTCAGACAAGTCTTTGTCTCAGACAAGAGGAAAGGGAAACAGCGAGTTCAGGGATGGGACAGAAACTTTCCTACAGTTTGGACTTTTTTCAACAAAAGGAACCAGGAATAAAAATACTTTTACAGAAGTAGTCCAGAGGTGGAATAAAAAATGCGCTTTCCAAAGGTAGATGAATTTCCAAGAAGGGCAGTTATTATAACAAAACACAGGCTTTAAGTCTCTTGTTTCCCAATATTTGGTTTTTCAAGGGGCCTTATAAAAAGGAGCACTGGCTCTGAGATGGGAAATCAACTGTGGACCTCCCTGCGCCTTCCTGGGCGGCTGGGGTCTCATCCTGTGCCTGGGGTCGGATGGTCTGAAATGTAAGCATGCTCATCCCTGTCAGGCTGTGTCACAAACCTCAGCTACAGGGGAGGGACCAGACACTTTGGGAAGCAGAGGCATGATAAGGAAAAATAGAGGAACTAGTCTTCTGAGCTGGAAGGGTCCCTCTCCTGTTGGTAGAGGAGATAAGAGGAAGCCTTAGGGCCTATGCATTCTCGGCCTGCCTCCACCTTCCCCAGCCACTGGCAAGGTGTGCGAGGCATCATGGGTTCCTTCACAGCACTCGAACATTCACCAGTTATTATGTGCCCTCCCAGGCACAAGTCTCGATAGTAAACTACAGAGTTTGTTTATCTTTGATTTAATCCACAGATTGGAACCTGCACTTGAACCTGAAGACCAGGGCATAGGATCTTGACTCCTAGCCAGCCAGTAGGGGCCAGTGGGTGGAAATGGATGGGAGACAGTTTGGACGTGGTACCCTGACTAGCACGATGGTCCACCGGTGGTGGCCCATTTGGGAGTCAGTGAGCGAGGGGTGTGAGAATCCTGACTTTGGAATCACCATGCAATGATTTCAGATTACTTTGTTCTGAGAATCACATGGGCTCTGATGGCTGTCAGGTGCCTGAGATTCAGGGACCCAGATTCAGTCTCACTTCCTTCCTCCTCACTTCCTTCCTCCTTTCTGCGTGGACCCCTCCATAGGCAGCCGCTGCTGGGCATGTGGCTGCTGCAGCTTGCCGTGCCCAATTCCCTCTGCCCAGATCAAATAGGCACAGCTGCCTGCTGGAAAAATGAATTGGACTCGGCAATATCACATGAGTTATTGAATTGTTTTGATGGACTCCAGAGCCTAATACAGTCACACCCGGAAGACACAGCTTTTACTTTGTCTGCTTATTGGCTTTGGGTGGAGCTGTAACAGGGTCCCTCCTGCTCCAGGGACTGCTCCTCGGCCTGGAGAGCTGCCACCCTCCATACCCCGGGAAATGCTATATGTGAGGCAGGGCAGAGGATTGCTGGCACAAGGCTCTCCTCTTGTTCCTGTTGACCCTGGGGACAGCTTGTTTGTTCTGTGATCGCTCTATCAGCAGTTAAAAGCATCTCAGGCCTCAGACATCAACAAATTGGATCCCAAGGGCAACAGGTGTCCCTAGAAAGGTGTCAAGACTGTGGAGAGCATGAATTTTACCCTACTGGCAAGTTCATGAGTTAGTCTCAGTCTCCTGGAGGCGGGTAGAACACACTCTTGGCTCAGAGACAAAGGAGTTCATTAAATGCAGCACAGCATTTCTTCTTGGCCCCAAGTCTCAAGGCGTAAAACAGATAGACCTGGAGAGATGCCTGCCCACACAGTAGGTGTGTTTTATCTGAGATAACTTGAACTTAGGGGACCTGAATTTCTTAATAATGGGCAGTGAGCATGCCTGTCCTTTGCTCTAAGGGAGAAACTATTTCTATAGAAGGTTTCTAAGCCTAGGTACTGGGGACGTTTTGGGACAAATAACTCTTCACTGTTGGGGGTGTTCCTGTCCATTGTGGGATGTTTGACAGTATCTTCGTCCACACCAAATACTGCTAGTATCCCTACCCCAATCACGACAAGCAGAAATGTCTCCAGACTTTGCCCAAATCACCGCTGGCTAAGAACCACTGTTCTATAGTTTATGCAAACATCCTTGAGAAGAAAGGACACCCTTAGCACAAGGGGCAGTCAGTGCCTCTGCTTGCAAGGCAGTTGGAAACATGAAAGACTAATGGCCAACTGTCTCTTAACAAAGGGCAGGTGAGCGGCCTGTTACCTGGGTGGGTTGCTCAGCAGTGATACTCAGCCTGTGGCCTTGAGCTGTGCACTCATCCCCGAACAGAAGACATTTCTCTGCTGCTGTAGATGAAGGGAATGTCATTCTTCAGACTTCTGTTTACATGAGATTAAGGCCTACTTACAGGTACCCTACCAAGTTATTAAGGGCCAACAAAACTGGCATTTCAATCAGAGAGGCCCCAAATGACAACATGTCAAATGGTGAAAACCAACCGTCAGCTGAATACCACCATCATAGAATAAATTGCTAGGGGTAAGAATAAATATGAATTTTGTTAACAACGTGATCATTACTATTTTTTGGTGGTCAGATTTTAAGTTTTCTAGGCTGCGTCTGTGGTCATCCTCCGATGTACATTCTGGTATAAAATACTTGCTCTCCTTCCATTGATGATGTTAGAGCAGAAGCAGGAGCAGTGTGGAGTGTTCCTGGCCGTGACCACTGCGGGGATGGTGACATCGCCAGCATTATATTTTGTGATAAATAAATTTATGCTTCAACCAACTGACAAAATTTTAACATATAAAAAACTGTAGGAGACTTTCACTCCAACTTACATCTCTAATATATGATTTTGAAAGTCATTATTCCGATATGGACAATACATTAAAGTGACATGATTTGTCCATATTGCTGGCACTTTTATGCAGGTGGGACACGATGGTAGCCTATGAATCATGTGACTTTTGAGCATTCATAAGTTTGGGAAGACAGCAAAGACGTGGATACAGGAATTTGGCTAATTTCCTTCTAAAGGCCAAACATTGAGTCAAATAGCAGATTTTGGCCAAACACTAGGCTTTTGCCTAGTTTGCTGAGGATGAATTCAGGTTCTTTGAGAAGTCTGTGCCCCACAAAACTGGGCACCTCGGCCAAGCTCTTACTACAGAGGAAATGTTCCAGACAGATGCTGCATTCTTTATCTCTTGACATGCTCAATGTTTTCACTGGCTGCTCTTCTTGACTTTGATGATAAACTGCTATTAATTCAGCTTCATCCTTATGAATATAGACTTCCCCCGCAGAATTCTTTTTGTTAACCCTTTGGTGTGTAATGTTGGCATTTGAATTAATTATATACTTTTTTCTTAAAATCCAATAGGGAAACTTAAGGGCACATGCATTATGGTTTCAGTATGATTCTCCACCTTCTTTTGACCATGGAGACCCAAGACATTTGGTCCAATCTTGTTATGGATGTGTGTGAGGTTGTTTTAGATGAGATTAACATTTGGATACGTAGACTGAGTAAATTTAATTGCCTTCCCTAATATGGGCAGCCCTCATCCAACCAAGTGAATTTCTGCATAGAACAGAAAGGTTAAGTAGCTGAGACCTTACACCAGCCTGACTGTTTGAGCTGGATATTGGTTTTCCTATCCCCTCGGACTGGAATTTACACCATCAGCTCTCCTTGTTCTCAGGCCTTCAGACTTTGCTAGAGCTACACCACTAGCTGCTCTGGGTCTTGAGCTTGCTGAGTACATACGGGACTTCTCAGCCTCCATAATCACATAAGCCAATTTGTTATTACTCATCTATCTGTGTATGTATGTATATATCTATTTCCTATCATCTATCTATCTATCTATCATCTATCTATCTATCTATCTATCTATCTATCTATCTATCTATCTATCATCTATCTATCATCTATCTATCTATCTATCTATCATCTATCTATCTATCATCTATCTATCAATTATCTGTCATCTGTCATATATCTATGTCTCCTATGGATTCATTTTCTCTGGAGGACCCTGACTAACACAACAGGCAATCTCAGAGAAGCAGAAGTAAAAGAATGGGAATGTGTTTCAGGGAAAGGAAAAACATGGATAAGGGTTCCATTACTGTGAGGGTTACCAGTGAATAGGGCTTGATCTTAACCCACTGGAGACCCAGGAAACTGTGCTTGAGTTGTTCCACTGGAGGACAGCAACACTAGGACATTCATCCATGGATTCCTAACTCCCAAGGGTTGCCCTGGGGCATTGATTTCACCCCTTCCAGGTTATGTCTGCATGCAGCTCAGCAGCCTTGTGCAGCTTCAGGATGTGGAGAGACAAGTGGTGGGTGGGCGTGGAAGCACCTTCGGTGGGCGGAGCTGTCCACCCCCTGGTGCTGAAGTTGTGCGGATGGGGAGGATGTACTACCCGCCCCAAGGCCCTACTTACTACAGAAGTGTAACAAAACGACTGCGCTCTTGTTTATGGTTGTATCTCCAGTGCCCGATACATAGAGGAAAACAATGCATTTTGTTGAATGAACAAATATAAAACAGGGTGTTTGAGCTCACATAATCATCTTATAAAGTAAATAATAAGGCTTTTATGTATGTTTCTAAGAAGAAGTCTACTGCAACAGTTTGTTCCTCTCTAATTCTTTGATGTACTTTCTTTTCTCCTTGGGGAAAAAATGGAGTGACAGGTGGGCCACAGGTCCTTCTGCCCACCTGAGAGCAACTACTGTAAACCACCCTCACTGGCAGGACTAGTGCTGAGCTCTGATAAGACAGTCTTTGCCTAGGGTTGGTGATCTTGGGGTCGGAGGCTATGAGATACCGGACATGAGGGGATCATTAGAAAGGCCTAAGCGAGGGTCGTGGGGGCCACTTTCTTTATATCTCTGAGTGATAAGGGGTTGGATACTCACCTTGACGTTTCACTTTTATGATCCAATTTTGTGATATTCAGTGTCTGTAAAGTTCAATCAGAATATGAATGGGAGTGGCTTTGCCTTGTTTTTAATCTTCACTACTCTATCTCCCTTGGGTTGTACATAGAAATTTTTCAGTGCAGTGACCAGTGGGATAAAAATGCATCCTTTTCCAAGAAATAACTTTGTGTAAGCTTAAAGGAGTTTATTAAATTAGTACGTGGAATATGATTTCATCCAAGTAATAAAAGTTGCAGCTACTTTAAAAGAAATGAAGTTGTATTGCACGTTCAGCCTTCCGCTCTGCCAGCACAGGTGTCTGTTTCATTGATGCTGGGCTCCTGGAGGGCCTTCCTTGGGAAGGGAAATCAGCCAGCAGACAAATGAGCCTTTCTGGCTCTCATACTGTACGTGTTGGCTTTTTACCAGCAGAGGTTGGAAGTCATGGGTTTCATTACTGCAGTGCATTAAGGGCCAAGGGAAAAAAAAATCCAATTTGCTACGGCCTTGGTGACTTTGTGTTTTAATCAAATGGATAAGATAGAATCATTAACTGATACTCAGACTGATTAAAATTCCAGTGAGAAGGAGAAGAGATGAGATTGTGACGCCGTGTTAGAAGGTCACTGGTTCCCTGGCAGTACTGAGCCTACGAAGTCTCACAGCGTGGATTGTTATCGGTTTGCTTCCTGAGCACCCACAGCAGTTGTGGACAATAGGGATACACTCAGGGGCCCTTGCCACAAAGCATGCTGCCCACCCTTCCTGGACAAATCCAGGCAGTTCGTATAAATCTTCTTTTCCCCTGCACCCTGGAATCTTGATTTAAAAATCACAGGAACTTTTAAAGATGTGGCCGCAGTAGTGATTACCTGTGTATTTGCAGGGTCGTTGGAAGAGAGGAACAAACGCATTTGATATAACTCTTTAAGCTATGAAGTGCTTTCAGACTTAGAGCACCTGTTATTATTGCTCTTTTTATTTTTATCTCTATCATTACTGCCACTGCTACTACGAAGTTTACGATTGCACAAACTTTTCCACATGGCTTGTCAGGCAGAGACCAGAGGGGCAGTAGGTGAATGAGAACCTTTTCCATGGCAGGATTTCCCTTCCTGACCTTCTTCCCGATGCTCACATTTTCCATTTTCCATGAGGGGACAAGGAGGAGAACCCATTCCTTAGTGTAATAAGAACCCCCAAGGGCTGGCAAGATCAGCTACACTTCCAGGACAGGGCACCAGGGCACCTGTGCAGGCTGGGAAGTGGGGACAGACTTGCTGTAGTTGAATAAAGGACTGGACCCAGAGCTCTGTGGGGGCCAGCGTGGAAACGGATGCAGGGGCAGCTACGTGGGCTCCACTTCCCAGGGGCAGAGAAACCGTCTGTCCAGCTTAGTGGGACAGTTTCGATAAACGCAAACCAGGGCTTCCATGCTTGCCTGTTTGGATATCATGTTGAACGTCTGTGAAATTACCCCTAAACCTCCCCTACTGCCCCTGAGTCTGCACTCCTTCTTGGCTTGGAGTTTTTAGTTTAAACCCAAGTCTGGGGTGGTGATTTCTCTAAAGCGACCATGCAAAGGGGGCACTCCCACGGCTGCTGCTGCAGCTGCGTCCCTTCCACCAGCCAGGAGCGACCTGGGACAAGCCCTCTGGACCATACGTGATGAATCAGATTGCTTCAGGGAGACAAGAGAGCAAAGGGGAAAGAGAAAGCTACTCCAGCCAGAAGGGATATTCTGTTGTATTCTTGTCCCAGTGACAGAGTACCTGTGGCTTCCAGACTGAGCAAGTCTTACGCTAAAGGGGTATGAGCTCCAGTGTCTCAGCAGAGACGCTGCGAGAAGGGCAGATACACAGGCCCAAGGAACCATAACTGGTGAAGACCTTCAATATTGCTAAAATGTCGTTGATTCTTATATTAATTTGTTTCTTATTACAAAAGTTGTTCAAACTCATGGAGAATGTTTTCTAACAGTGGCAATTGAACATAGGAAACACATCGCTCCTGCGACGTGCCAGGTGTTGTTTAACTTGCTTCATGTGCTTTAGCTCAGGTGGTCCCCGCTGCACCCTGAGGAAGTGAAGCTGTGTTCCTGCCTGGGGCCACAGAGCTCCGAGCGTGCCCAACGTCACAGGGCGTCCTGCAGGCTCCTCCTCAGAAACAACGTCTGAACTGGAACACTGTATGCTTGTGCAAGCATGTGTGTAATATACACACAGTTTGTGCGACTTGCCCTTAGTTACTTAAAAATATCCCTGGGATAGCTTTTCACGCCAATACATGGGGCTTTTCTTAACCTTTTCAAAAGCTGTACGACGTCTGACAATTAAATTTGCGAACTTGTTGCAACGATGTTGCTAACCTTTTCTGATATCAGAGGGATTATTCATCATGAATTTGTACCAACTGGACAAACAGTTAACCAAGTTTACTATTCGGAAGTGCTTAAAAGGCTGCATGAAAAAGTTAGACGACCTGAACTTTTTGCCAGCAATTCATGGCTCTTACATCACGACAATGCACCAGCTCACACGGCACTGTCTGTGAGGGAGTTTTTAGCCACTAAACAAATAACTGTATTGGAACACCCTCCCTACTCACCTGGTCTGGCCCCCAATGACTTCTTTCTTTCCCCAAAGGTAAAGGGAATATTGAAAGGAAGACATTTTGATGACATTCAGGACATCAAGGGTAATACGACGACAGCTCTGATGGCCATTCCAGAAAAAGTTCCAAAATTGCTTTGAAAGGTCAAGTAGGTGCTGGCATTGGTGCACAGCTTCCCAAGGGGAGGACTTCGAAGGTGACCATAGTGATATTCAGCAATGAGGGATGTAGTGCTTTTTTTAGGATGAGTTCATGAGCTTCTTTGTCTGACCTCGTATAATATTCCAGTATATGGATGTAGCAAAACTTATTTACTGGCTGTTTATTTTGGTTGTTTCCAGTTTGTGTTT
The DNA here is from genome assembly GCF_964194185.1 of Rhinolophus hipposideros. Lineage (NCBI taxonomy): Eukaryota > Metazoa > Chordata > Mammalia > Chiroptera > Rhinolophidae > Rhinolophus > Rhinolophus hipposideros. Next base: position 97,186,494 of record NC_138053.1, read on the forward strand.
TTCCTTATTATAAAAAAAGCTAAAGTGACCTATTTCTTGTAAACTTTGAAAATGTCTCCAGAAGTTCCTAGAGGTCGTATGACTATGTCCAAAGGCACATGATTTCAACAGTTTAATGGATATTGCTAAGTTGTCCTTATATAGCTTGCGAAAATTTATACTCCTACCTGCTTGGTTATTTCTCCATACGCTGATGATACATAGTGTATTTTATTCAATAAAAATATCATGGTATTATTTCCTCCCATTATTCTATGATCCCAGGTGTCTACATCTACCTCAAATACCAAAGTGTCTGAACCATCAGATGAAGAAACTCTTGGGCCTGCACCCTCTGAAGACTGCAACGTTGGTGTGTGCGATCATTCGAGACCTGTTTCTGATTTGGATAATGCCAGGCTGTGATTGGGCCATTTGACAGAACCCTGTTCCCGTAGGGATGAGTTGGGGGCTTTGTTCAACCTTTCAGACACCTCCTTTTTCTTGCACATGCCTCCACAGTGGCATTTCCAGAGTTTTGAGCTTTCTGGTGCAGTTGTGGTTGGGGGTGTTTCCATGGGTGGGAAGGAGCTCAGAAAGGAGAAGGGTCCTTGGCCCATTTACCATCCCGAGGGTGGAGGCCCTGTTTATTCTAAGCGTAAATCTTCTTCTAGTCTGAAGCCTGAGAGCAGAGCTCCGGTAGACGTCTCAAGGAGACGCCTGCTTTTGTCCCTGCAGCCTGTTGGGGCATGGTTGACTGGCCGTTCTTTTGGCCAGGTATTCAGTCTCCCGGGAAATCTCCCAGGATCCAACAGGTGGATTCACATTAGCCAAGCTAGTAAGACAGATGGATAAAGGTGGCAGACTGATTGTTCAACTTACAGTGGAAACTCTGGCATAGCTGGTACAGTGCGTGGATGGTCCAAGTTGGTGGGATCAGCACACTTTCTGTGCACAGGCTGTGGGAACGCAAAGCTGGCTGGGCCGAGTGGTTTAATGGTGCCAGACTCAGCACCCATACCCATTTATAAGGAGGATCCTCTTGCCACTGGGGAGGGAGGCCCCACCACCTTTCTGGGCCTCCATTGAGGTGACTCGCTTCTCTCTGGGTCTCTCTGCCCCTGCCTTGCCTCTCCCCTCCCTCTGGTGGGCATGTGTGTTCCTTCTCACATCTGCTCCCCTTGCTGAGTTGGCTCCTTCAGGTTCCTGGCTGGGAGCTTCTACTCTTCAAGGTGATTGCAGTCTCTTTGCTCTTTTCATTACAGGTCTCAAGGCCTCATGGGCTAGGCCTCAAGGGCCTTCCAGTTTCTCAGTTATTGGGGAGACTGTCCAGTTAAAAGAAGTTCTCTTAGGGAACGTGAACCAGAGCTGGGGGCTGGGAGTCCCTGTGAAGACGTAGGTGTGCAAAATGCAACAAGCATTGAGCGTCGTGTGCATGGTGGCTATTCCTGGACAATTTCCCTTTCCTAGGGGACACTGTCCTCCCTTGCAGTGCTGTTTGAAAATAATTGTGAGTCCGGATAGCACAGTCATGGGCTGCAGAGGAAAAGGACCAGGGCTTCACAGGAGAGGTGAAGGCCTCCAGGGAGGCGGCCCCAGGGGCTTCTCGCCGGTCCTGGCGGAGGCTGCATGAGGGAGCCAGGACACCGAGTGTCAGTCAGGTGACCAGGTGACAGGGGTTAGCCTGGGGAAAGCTGACTGGGTTTCGGGACTTCTCAACTGTGCTCAGATGATTATCTTTCGTCATTAAAAACCCATTTTAATTTTTTCTTTGATATTCTGCCACTCATTAGATTAGGTAATCTGATTTGGAGATTTCTACCTTTGTTGGATGCCTCCACAAAGATAATTTCGTTTTCAATTAAAAAAAGAAGTGGTTCACACACACTTTTTTTTTTCCTCTTCTGAATTGCATACCATACAAAGCACATTTGCTCACTGTGCCCTAAGGGAGGTGTCTCTATTCAATATTACTTGGGATGTATCCAGAGGGGGGGCTTAAATGATGTCACTGGTCATCATCATTGTGACTTGCAATGATCTGATAGGTTATTTCACATTTGTCGCATTTTCCATCTATGACAGAAATGAAACAGTGTTTCACTTTCCCAGGAATTTGTTAGCCAAGCCAGGCACCACTGTGCTTTTGAATTTTTTTTTTTTTAGAAGTCCAGTGTTTCTCTCTTTAAATCATTTGTACCAGCCCTGCAAACACTTTAATGAGCACCTGCCTTTTCTTATAAAATTGTTTTTTGTTTCAACTTAGCAAAGATTAATTTCCCTTCCACCCACCCTTCTCCCCCTCCTTATGAAACAAAACCCAGTAACAGTGGTCTGCTTCATTTACTCTGCATGGGGCAGGATGAATCATAGAGCTGCTGGTGTTGGGGGGGGGAGGTGGGTCTCTAGTTCTTAACCAGCCTTTTAGCTTCTAAAACGTCAGTGAAAATTACATCTTAATAATAGCTTTTGATACATACCAAAAGTTCTGAGAAAGCCCTTCTATTTTCATTTCTATACTGATAAATAATGAAATATTTAAGATTATAACGTAGCCTTTGCAAACATTGTGAATACAGGAGCAAAAACTCTTTCTACTCTTTTACTTTTGATATAAAAACATTAGTGTATCATAGTAGCTACACTTAGCCCTTTAAAACTCCCTGCACTTCCAGCCAATTTCATTAGTCCAGCAACTGTTATTTTTCTGTGTAGAATCATACCAGTTAACTTATTTGGTCCAAGAATCCACATCATGGATTGGCCATAACTGAATATTTAATTACCTGTGATGTTTACTACAAAGGAAAACTTCAGATACCTAAGTTATATTTCTGTTTGCTCTTCTACCCTCACATTGATGGTTTCAGAAGGATTTTAGAATGTTAATGCATAAAACGCGTTTTTCATCTGAGTCAGACACCCTGGTGTGAAATTTAAAGTGATGAACCCAGACATAAAACATGTCAACGAAAATGTCCATCCGCATTGCCCTTGCCTTCCCCCGCCTCCTCCCTTTCACCTGGGTTGTTAGGGTCGTTCAGAGGGGCTCCCTTCCAGCCCACTCATTCTCCTAGCTTCTGCCAGATCCAGGACCTCAAAGCACCTATCTGACCACATGCGGGCCCGCCCCCAGGATGGGGATAGTGGCCTAATTCACAGTGGTTCTTCCCCAAACCCTTAGCTCAGAACTCCAGTCCTCATGCTCCCACCCATCCGACCTCTACACCCTCCCCCAGGGACTCAGCACTTCCTCCCATCTGGGAGTGTCCTCAGGCCCCTGGGAACCTGGGCCGGCACCTGGACGCTCACCTACCTCCTCCCCACCTCAATCCTGCTGTTTCCTGGAGAGGCACTGAGAAGGCCCAATGCCTTCTTCCATCCGCCTGCAGTGATGACAGTATGTGCCACCTGCCAGCTCCTTCTCCAGGGGACCCCATGGCTGTGCTGCTGGCTTCACTCAGCTTCTTCCCATCTGTCTATATCCTTTATATCTGTACCTACATCCTCCGTGTCTGTGTCACCTCTCGCTCCAGCTGTTTCATCTGTATCGATCTGCGTACATATGTGTGTATATATATATAAATATGTATTTTAAAGTTATTAAGCACAAAGTTCTGGACATTACACAGAGTGACCATATGCTATAAACTGAATTGTGTCCTCCCTAAATTTATGTATTGAAATCCTAACCTCCCCACTTCACATGTCAACGTATTTGCGGGTTGGGCTTTTAAGAGGTAATTAAGTTTAAATGAAGTCATAGGGTGGGGTCCTACTCCAATAGGACTGGTGGCCTTACAAGAAGAGGAAGAGAAAGCATTCTCTCTCTCTGTCTCTCTCTGTCTCTGTCTCTCTCTGTCTCTGTCTCTCTGTCTCTGTCTCTCTCTGTCTCTCCATGCATACAGCAAGGAAAGGCCATGTGAGGACATAGCAAGGAGGCAGCCATCTCCAAGCCAACAGCCCCCACCACACTCTTCCCTGCTGGCCCCCTAATCTTGGACTTTCCAGTCTCTGGAATTGTGAGAAATAAACGTCTGTGCTTTCAGACACCCAGTCAGTGGTATTTGTTGTGGCTGCCTGGGCTGACTGGTACACCATACATAGTAAAATCAGCTGACATTCATTCAATAAATAAGGACGCTATGTACTTGCAGACAAGTCATTTATTCCCATAATTCGATTGGAAAGGCAACAAAAACGCAGAGGTGCAGTTTCTGAATTTTCTGTTTTTCTTTACTACAGATTAGTTTGACCTTTACCCCTCACAGGCTCACAAATTGCTGCAAACCACAAGGTCTATGATGAAGCGGTGACAATAATTCAAAGGACTTATTTTTCTACCCCTGGCTCTATCTATCTGATTACATTGTAACCAATATTTGCTGTCATGCTTTTGATGACAAAAATTGTTCATAAACGAAAAGAGATTGCACAATTTTGGAAGAAATCAACTTGTTAAATGGGCCATGTTTCCCCCTAAGCAACGGAAAACTTGTAAAACACTTTGTTGTGCTTAAAAAAAGAGGAAAGAAAGGAAAAAAAAAAACAAACAAGGAAGAAGAAAGGAGAGGAACTTCCAGACACAGAAGAAACACTGTTGGAAATTCTAAGTGCTCAGATAATGTGACGTTTTCTTTGGCAGAGGGCTCATTTTAATATGGTGTGTGATGGTGTAATGCTCTTTCTCCCACTTGGGACACTTTTCAAAGATGCGTTAATTAATAAAAACAGCTCTGTCCGCAAAGGCACGCCCATGGGTCAGCTGGAATTGATCTATTCTGAAGGCAGGAAACTTGCCAATCACCACACATCCATCATCCCGGTGAGCGTTGTTCTCTGGCTGTGTTGCTTCCCCCGGGGCTTGAGCTGCGTCTCTCCACTGAAGACACAGACAGGTGCGCTGGCTCAGGTTGTCTTCCTGTGAAAGCGGAATGCAAAGTACTCTGGAATTTTTAAAGAAGAAATTGAATTGCCCTGCAACCGTGATCACCCAGCAAGGAGTAGGCCACCCCTGGGTCTCCACCAAGCACGTCCCCAGCCGCAGTTGTGCGGCCAGCTGAGACACCCTGTCACCTGGCGTGCTTCTGGGTCCTGTAAGGGAGTGGCACTTGTATATTAATTTCCAAGCCTGTCACGCGTCAGTGTTCCTCAGCCCTTGTCCACCTGTCCTGCTCTCACTCACTCTGAGAAGTTCTGTCTTGGATTAATGCCATCATCTGTCACACGTGGCCCATGGGCTTTGGGCGACTAAAGGAAGACACATACCAGGCTAGAAAATTTTACTTTTGTTTATTGGGACTCCATAGGAGCTGGGAAGTTGTCATCTCTGGTTTGACTCTAAAAAGAACCTCCTGAATAAAGAAAGAGAGCACACCCTTAAAATGCTGCAACACCCGCACCTCTGCTGCCCCCTCCCCGCTTCCCCCCCTCTGCTGCCCACCCCCCACCTCTGCTGCCCACCCCCCGCCTCTGCTGCCCACCCCCACCTCTGCTGCCCACCCCCCACCTCTGCTGCCCATCCCCACCTCTGCTGCCCACCCCCCATCACTGCTGCCCACCCCCCATCACTGCTGCCCACCCTCCCTCTGCTGCCCACCCCCCTCTGCTGCCCACCCCACCTCTGCTGCCTACCCCCCACCTCTGCTTCCCACCCCCCACCTCTGCTGCCCACCCCCACCTCTGCTGCCCACCCCCCACCTCTGCTGCCCACCCCCACCTCTGCTGCCCACCCCCCACCTCTGCTGCCCACCCCCCGCCTCTGCTGCCCACCCCCACCTCTGCTGCCCACCCCCCGCCTCTGCTGCCCACCCCCACCTCTGCTGCCCACCCCCCGCCTCTGCTGCCCACCCCCACCTCTGCTGCCCACCCCCCACCTCTGCTGCCCATCCCCACCTCTGCTGCCCACCCCCCATCACTGCTGCCCACCCTCCCTCTGCTGCCCACCCCCCTCTGCTGCCCACCCCCCTCTGCTGCCCACCCCCCACCTCTGCTGCCCACCCCCCACCTCTGCTTCCCACCCCCCACCTCTGCTGCCCACCCCCACCTCTGCTGCCCACCCCCACCTCTGCTGCCCACCCCCCACCTCTGCTGCCCATCCCCACCTCTGCTGCCCACCCCCCATCACTGCTGCCCACCCTCCCTCTGCTGCCCACCCCCCTCTGTTGCCCACCCCACCTCTGCTGCCCACCCCCCACCTTTGCTTCCCACCCCCCACCTCTGCTGCCCACCCCCACCTCTGCTGCCCACCCCCCACCTCTGCTGCCTACCCGCATTTCTACTTCCCACCCCCCACTTCTACTTCCTCCCAATGACATAACAGCCTACATCTGGTCACACTGGATCCAGGAAACACAGGGAGAGATGGGGGAGACCAGCTTGTACCTGGGAACTTCCCTCTTAACCATGAGGTGTGGGCTGGTGTGTCTTGGCATTTGTGGTTCTCTGCCCATGTGACCTGAGCATTCCTGACGTAACCAGGTATTTCCACAGTGACGCCATTGCTCGGTGCCCATCTCATGTCTACCAACAATGGCCAGGAAAATAGCATTGCTTAGATAATAAAAAACACTTAGGGGTAAAAGTGAAGCTAAGATATTCCTGACAAAAGTGAGTGCAGCTTATGCGTTAGATAGAAAAGGAAATATGAGTCTTGGAGGAAATAAGAAACAGGGACAACTTTAATACACACACACACACACACACACACACACACACACACACATCTTGGAGTCTGGAACAGTCGTACAATGTAAACGGAGGCATGGTTACCAAGACCTGCCTCCCCACTCCTGCGTCTGGGTGATCATGGGCCCTGGGCTGTGCTGAGGTAAGGAGGGCGAAGTGTGAAGGAGCCTGGAAGGTCCTCCCCAGACTACCTCTTGCTCCTAATGTCTCTTGGCCTGTGGGTGGAGAGCTTTGGGGAGCAAGGTTCATTTTTCTGTGCTCCCGTGGTTCTTCTCTCTTTTGAATCAGGTTTATTCCTGAGCTCCTAACAAGGCTGACAGACCACTGCTCTCTTGGGGGACCTTGGGAACTCTGGTGCAGAATGAGCTGCTGAGCTGGGTGAAGGGTGGGGACACAGGTCCTCAGACGGCATCTGTCACTCCCTCCCTCACGACATTAGAATTAAGAACTGCTCACAATCCCTCTGACCAACTAAATACGACTTGGAGCTCTTTGTGGCAAAAATACAAAACAATTAAAATGGCTTTTGAATTTACACAGGGCTTTCATTTCCTCTGAAGTTATTTCTTTTAGGCAGAAAATTATTTTGTTAGCATCTTGGGAGAAAGTACAGATGGAAGTGGCTAGATTAAAGCCCCCTCTATGAAAGCAAAAGAATTTATAGCAATATTGAAGTTGCTTTATTCTTTCTAAGAATGTGGGAGGAATAATCATGAGATTGTAAATATAGAACAATAATAGTATAGCTATGACTTCACCGCAGCAAACTGTCATTTATTGGGCTTGTGGAGACATGTAGCTTAGGACCTGGGGGAGGTGAGGGAAACGTAGCCCTCGGCAGTCCTTTGAGGGTTGTGGGGTTTTATGCTCAGGTCACAGAATGGATTCTCTAAGCTCCCAGGGAAAACTCCACATATAAATGTAAAAGTGCTAGTCTTGCATTTCCCCAAGTTTCACCATGAGTTGCTGTATATGGGTCACAATTGGAAGGGAAAAAGAATTCAAGGGCGCCAGGCTGGAGTTCTACACGCCTGTCAGGTGGCTCTCCACATAACAGACACTTTTTAATTTAAGACAGTGCCTGCCTAGGTCGCGGAGGTCTGGGTGAGCCCGTAACTGGGATTTCTGCGGGCTCCATCACACAGACGGTGCTAAGCCATTTCTCAGGCCATTTTATCAAACATAATCCCTTCCTGAGGGTTCAGAGGGCATTCGTTCTCATCAGCCAAAGTACTCTGCGTGGTTTCTTTATTTCAAATTGAACCGTCCACTCACCTCTCTGTTTCTTCATAAAATGTTCTCTTTATTTTTAACTGCATAGCAGCTCAGAGTTTTGAAGATCGCAGGCGAAGGGCTGGGCAATGGAAAGGAAAGGCGGGGGAGTAGCTGCCTGTCAGGGGCAGCCTTGCTGGGAATGTGAGTTGAGAGCACAGGGTGTGAAGATTTGGTTCACTCTCCTTGTCGCTGCTGCAGTAGGGACAAATTATGAAGGAATCAATTAGAGGGAAGTGTGGACTAAGAGGCGGTCCCACTGTGCCCATGGGGCCAGGGGTCTGTTTCTGGGTGGATGGAGGCAGCGGCAGCCAGCCTTCTTAAGGGAAGGTCTTTAGGTACCCTTTTACCCATCCTGAGGGGGACAAAGAGGTGGGGGGCAGATGTGATGTCACCTGTAGCAGCTGCAGGCTGTCTGTCTCAGGCTCAGACGATCTGCTGTCCCACCAGCCCTTGTCAAGTAGAATAAAACCCATGTCTTCCTGAACCCCGCTCTTCATTCGTGTTGGACATGAACATCCACCCTCAGACCTCAGACCTTGGTGCAGTTGTCTGTGAAATTCCCTCCCTTTCTCCCTGTAACTCTCCTACCATTAGCCTGGACTCTGGGGCTCCTTGCCTCAGGAATGGAGGGTGCAGATTTACGTCATTTATCTGTATTTCCATCCTTTGCCGAGCTTGGCGTTGCGCTCCAAAATGGTCTTGAGAGCTCTAGTTTTAGATCACAAGAGATCGTGAGGAGAGGGAAATATCTCATGTACTCACTCATTATGGCATTTTGGGTTTTAAATTGCAAATCTTAGTCTTTAGTATTAGGGGCACAGTCCAGAAGATTTATCATACTGGCTACACTGTAACTACATTGGGGCCGGCATGTGGAGGGTGCAAGAGCAGTTCCCACTCAAGGAGGGAGCAGAAGCCCCCCAGGGCTGAGGGGAGATTGGAGGGGACTAGGAAAAGGGAGTTGGGCTTGAATGAGGGCACCATGCTCTCACTTCCTCAAGGGGGTATCCCAGATGGAGAGGGGGCACAAGGAGCCCACAGAGAGCTGGAGGGGTCCCTCATCGATGGGGGGCAACCACCACTGAGCAGGCGGGTCTAAGCAGAGACAGATGATGTCACACCTTCCTCTGAACCCGGCTCTCAAGACCTCAGACAGGGCACAGAGGAGCATCTGCAAGTTCCCCCCGAGCATCCCCATCCCGGAGAGATGGAGGTGCTGATGGAGAGCGGTCCGTCAGGTGTGTGGGTCTCCCAACCAGAGGCTGTGGGGATGCTGAAGAGGGAGGACCAGTGGTCCTGGAAACAGCACGGGACACTCCTGCCACTGTTGCAGAAGGCACACGTGGGATCAGAACTCCACCACAGACCCCAGCACGACACAAAGGAGCCAAGTCGTCCCTTTTCCTTGATGCCATGATGTTATTACATCAGTTTCCCTGAGCCCAGGTGTCACTCACATGGGAAGGAAGATGTGGGTGGAAAGGGATGGAGAGAATGGGCTACATAAGTGGACTGGAAAAATGTAAATTCAAGTCCATCTTAGAGCTCGAACCATCCATTTGTGAGCTTCTAAGTTTGTGACCACACATTTTTAAACTTACCATGTTGCTAATTGTCACAACTATCTTATTTGCCATTGGACAAGATTTTCAATAAATCAGAGAGTCTTCCAACTGAGTATTGCAGAGCAATTCTTAACTAGCTGTGATTTATGACATATTGTGCATCAAGAGTACTTAATATGAACATTGATGGGGCTTGGCTTAAGGGAAAAAAAAACACATGTAGGGGAAAGTAACCCAAAACAGATTTCACCTTTTATCCAGTCCTCAATGGTTGTACAACATATCCAAACTGTATGCTACAGAAATGCACTGTACCTGGTATTACAGCCCGAAGTCTCGGGTACCGAAGGCGGAGGGGCTTTGGAAGTGGGGAGCGGGGACGTCCATGAGTCTTCTGGAAGCAGCCTGGCAGGGCTTGGCAGATGCCCACGTTGTCTTCAGGGCCCTGCTAACCATAGGGCCACATCCTTCTCTGTTTCTTTTTTTGAGAGGGTACATCCTTCTTGATTGAAGACAATGCCTTGCTTTCTGTCAGCCTTCCCGTCTCCTGGGGCCACTCTACCTGCTTCCCCCAGACTCCGTGGGCCCCTTCCCGTGGCCAGGCATATCGTCCAAGCCTCCCTTGTGGCTGCTGGCTGGGCTGGCAGGACCTCTGTGTCGGGGAGTTCCTCTGGCTCTCCTGCTCTTCATAATTGACTCAGTTCTTCTCTTCCCCTTTTCTGGCTTGCACGGCCCTGTCTGGTGTCAGAGACCTGCATCTGCTTTGCAGCCTGAACCCTGGTTCTGAGAATAATTCTGGCTCTGGGCCTGGAAAAAAGTCACCTAGTCAGAACAGCAAATTACAACTCAGAAGGCTGCTTAGTGAGCATAAAATTGGAGCAAGGAGAGCTGGATATTCTTAAGGGATGTTTCCAATGTGCTGTGGTAGCAAGATACAGTGTCCTTTTCAACTCTGGGGCTATTTCCAGAAAAAGACCTGGGAGGGGACATCTGAAATTGGGGCATCCATCCTCCCCGATGGGGCTGGAAGGGCATGAATGCACGCCTCCCTCTCCTCCTTCTTTAAAAATATTCCTGTCATTCACCAAAGGCTGCTGCCATTACAGCACCATGCATTACAGGTTTTAAGATTGCATCTCATCTTTTAATAGTTCCATTTGCATCACTTGCTTCCTGATGAGATTTGGAGGGGGTGCCTTAATCTCACCAGAGATGCCTTTACAGATCTTATCACCTGACAGATTGCATCTGGGAAGATTTTTGCTGATGAGTGAATCTGACCCCCTGAATTTCCCAATGGCAAGTGACACCTGCTGACCCCATTTCACAGCCTGGATGGGGTGAAGTCATCTGTTGTCTCTGGGGTCACAGGCCCCCCCTCCCCCGGCCCCTCTGCCTGTTAGCTGCCCAGGGAAGTGGAGCTTCCTCAGGGAGGTAGTCTCTGAGTCTTCTGACCTGGAAAGTCTCTCTGGTGTTGTCGCCCACGCATCAGAGAGGTCATTTTATCCATATTTGGGGTTTTATTTGATTAATGTGTATATTAATTTCCCAGGGCTGTCATAACAAAGTATCACCGGTGGCTACAGAAATGTATTGTCTCCTGGTTATGGAGGCCAGAAGTGTGAAATCAAGGTCTCAGCAGGGCTGCCCTCCCTCTGAAGGCACTAGGGGAGGATCTGTTCCAGGCCTCTCTCTTAGCTTCTAGAAGCTTCAGGTGTTCTGTGGGACTTGTAGATCTGTCACGCCACCCGCTGTCTTCACATGGCACTGCCTGTGTCTTCACATGGACTTCTTTGTATGCTTGTCTGTCTCTTGGTCCAATTTCCCCCTTTTTATAAAGACGCCAGTCATATTGAGTTAGGGCCTAAATCCAATGGATTTATTTTAACTTCATTACCACATTCTGAGGTACTGGGGGTTAGGATGTCAGCATATAAACTTTTAGAGGACACAAGTCCACTGATAGTGTGTCACCTCCATGAAGGCAGAGAACTTGTTTATTGTCACTTTTAGGGTAACCATCAAGCCTAGCGTGCTGCCTGTTCCAGAGGGATGGCCTAATGACTATTGTTGAATGAATGAATGAAAGTTGAGTATCTAAGATTAGTTTACCTTCTCATGCACATGTGACAACCTTTACAATGTTCTCAGTTTACCCTGTTCTCATGCACATGTGACAGCCTTTACAATAACAGCTGCTCACAGGTATATTGAGATGGCCCCAACCACACAAGAATCAAGCAGATCACCAGTCTGTCCTGCTTTTATTTTCTACTTCCAATGTTTGAGAATTCAAGTTTGTGGAAAAATGTAGTGAATTTGCTATTATCTTCCCTCCTCTCTGCCAGATTAATGAATAGTAGAGATAGGTGAGACAATAGAAAGAGCTTGGTCTTAGTAAACAGTAGGTTTGCAGATTTAGCAAATGAAAATACAGAAAGCCTAGCTAAATGTGAAGTTCCCAAATACCTCACGGGACATACTTACAACTATATATATATATATATATATATATATATATATATATATATATATATATATATATATATATATATATATGTATATACACACACACACATATATATATAGTTTATCTATATATATAAACTATTTATAATTTATATATATGAAACACAAACTTAACTGAGACTCTGTATTTTTTGTCTGGCAACCTGACTCTGGTGCACTAGATTACTGAAAGTTGCAGGCACATTTCTCTGGAGATTGACGAGCAGGGGACTCTGAGGAGAGGCGAGACCAGCTCCCGGTAGGGGTGCTGCAGCTATTTTCTGTCTTTCACTCTGCTCCTCTTACTTAGGTTCAGACAGATCCACTTGCCCCTATCCCTCTCCTTTTATACCATTTCCTCTCTTTCTGCCTCTCCTTTGCTTCCTGTAAGGCAGTAGTCTTCCTTAGACAGTAATTAGTGCATACGTACACAGTGCTTACACTAAATGCTGCCTTAAAAGTTGCAGCGTTTTCTGCTCCAACCTTTTTCTGCAGGTAACTGGCTTCACGTCCGAGGCCAGCTGTGACTCCCAAGGCATGTTTCCACTGTGACTGACCTCTCATTGTTTGTGGAAGACTGCAAATTCTCCAGACTCAAGGCCAATCAGGGTTTGAATGTCCTCTGTCTCTAGCTGGGTGACTAAGCCTATTGTAATTCTTACCTACAAAACGGCACTAGCAATAGGTGAACTTCATACATTGTAAGGATTAAATTTAATAAATTAACCAAGGTGCCATGAATACAGTATACAGTAGGCATTCAAATATGTTAGTGTAATTATCACATCTTCATCACCACCACCACCATCAATGGCATTGCCATCGTCACAGTCGTCACCGTTGTCTCCCGTCTCCACCATCATCATGATGGTCTCCATCACTATCATTGTCTTCACCATAACCATCATTATCACCAACGTCTCCATCATTTTATCGTCATTGTCAAAATCACCACCACCACCTTCATCATCTTTATCACCGTCATCATGACCATCATCATGTCCTCCCCTCCTCATCATCACCTTCACCTCCACGATCACTTTCACCGTCACCATTATCGTCATCATCACCATTGTTTCCATCATCATCACCAACATCTCCATCATTATCATCGCCATTGTCACAATCATGACGACCATCCTGACCATCACCATCATTTTGCCGAATATATCTGCTGGACTGTCTTGGCCCCTTAAAACCTGGATTGAGTTATTTACATCCTTATTTCACCCTTGTGGAAGTACAGTGCTTTCGCCAAAACTTTGATAAATTGTCTAGTGGTGTACATCTTCAGGGTTGCCTTTGGACCAGTAAGAACCTGCTTCTACTGACTTAGGTGAGCGTAGCAATTGTCTTACAAGTCAGTATGTGTGATCCTTAATCTGCATGGCTTTGACCCTGACATGGAATTTATCATTTATCCAAGCATTTAAATATGTAGAAGACTTTATGGGAACCTTTAGGGACATGATAGAGTTAATATTGTATCAATGCAAACTTAATTTTAGATAATGCTCGTCACAAAGACTCCCCTCCAGTTCTTCAACTCATTCGCCATCTTTCTACCATGTTGTCTCCAATCTTCACTTTTTCTTCTTTCTTCCCGTCATCCTCTTGCTCTGAGCCCCAACTTCCTGCTTATGTCTGCTGTATCCCCTAATGCCTTTTGTCCTCAAAGTCTTACATTTCTTCCAAGTACCTTATCAACATGTTTTCCTAAACACACTTTCATTTTTAAAAGAGTCTGGTGCAAGCTATTCAAATTATAAAATTTTTATTCAACTACAATTAATTCGAAAGGTACAGGGGGCAGGCTGACCTACTTTCCTTTAGAGCACCTGCTACTTTTTAGCATGAAATATCAAATCTATTCAACTTTTGCTTTCAATGTGTGGCATCAGGTGACTTTCATCTCAGAACGGCAGCGACCTCTTAAAAGAAGACTCCAAAAACATCTTTCCCTAATAGGCTCAGTTCGATTACCAACACTGTATCATCACTAATTATTAATTATTGCCATATATTTTTATTTACCCTTAATCAATAAAGAGTAACCATAGAAAAAAATTCTATATTAAAAAATCCTTTTTAAGATACAGTTGGGAAAATCAAAAGATTTTCGAAAGACATGTGTGCCTGGTGAGAAGCCAGACTGAAGCCAACCTCTGAGGATGGCCTGCCCTGCATAGAAACAGCAGCTGGAAATGCTGCCTGGAAGCTTTCCTGTGATTCAGTCCTGAGGCTTGGATGTCAGCGTTATTGTTGGAGATCGGGTTTGCTTCTAAGGGAGCAGTGAGGATTTGGGACCCTGGCGCTGAGCCTCATCGATCTGTTTGGATGATTTCAGCTTCCTGAAGCACAAGCTCCCTGAGCCATGTTCTTGAGGCTCCAACACTAAAATCGTTTATTTTAACACCTTGGAACCATCCCGCATTTTGCAGAAGTATGTCCAGGAAAAGGAATTGCATTTATGATGATGAGAGAATACACCTTTGGGTCAACAGAGGTTTCCAAACTTCATTATTTAATATTTTGACCTTGAAGAATAGGATTCTAACATTGTTCTTGGAGATAAGGCCAAAGGAATCCAGAAAAGTCAACAAAAGGCCCTTATGGGGTAAAATGCTTTAATTAGGGAAGTTGCGTCATTCCCCAACTTGGCTGCACAGTAGATAGAGTTATAGTGAAATTTTGCTCAGAGTGAAATCAACTCTGGCCCTGCATTTTCAGTAAATGCTGTTCAGCCTGTGTGACAGACACAGGTGAGACACAGGAAAGGTGAACCGCGCTGCCCAGGAAGCAAGATATGTCCTGCCTCCATGCTCTATTCTCTCTCGCTGGCTTCAGCTCTCCTCCTCTGCCCCAGTTGGATGAGTTTGGGGCAAATTTAGGGCCTGGGAGCTGTCTTTGGGAGAACAGTATTCAAGGAGGGTTCCAGAGGCTAAATTAAGAAATGGAAGAATTGGCTGGAATGTTCATGTGGAACTCGGCCCAGGAGAAGAGGGAAGCTGTCGGGGCTGGGGCTGAGGTCAGGGCTGGGATGACCCGCTTGAGCTGCACTGGAGGAGGGGTCTGAGAGCAGAATCAAGGCCAGGTAGAGTGGCTAGTGGTGAAGGGCCAGTGAGGATGTGCTGGAGGTCAGTGTAGACATGCAGAGCAGGCAGTGAATGGCATGTCCCTGTCTCTACTTCCAAGGGTCTTCATGGCCAGCTCTTGTTTGCCTTCACTTAAAGCACTGGTGTTTCTCAGGTGCAGTGAGTTAAATGTCGTCCCCCACCAAAAAAAAAAATCATGGCCAAATGGAACCTCAGAATGTGACTTTATTTGGCATAAAGGTCTTTGACAATGTCATTAAAATAAGAGTCTCATAATGAGATCATGTGAATTAGAATGGACCCTGACACGAATGACAGCATCCTCCTAAGAGAGAAGAGCCAGAGACACAGAGAGGGGATGAAGTCCACGTGAAGGTGGGTGCAGAGAATAAAGTGACAGACCCACAATGATTGCCACCGGAAGCTGGGAGGGAGGCCTGGGACTGATTCTCCCTGAGCAGGTCGGGGGCAGCTGTGTCCTCTCCACCCTAGATGCTTGAGAGTGAGCGGTGCCTTGATGGGGGACACGGAGCGTTTTAGCTGGGCTGGTGGTCTGAGCAGGTGCGTGTTCGCAGGGATGATATGCATCGTCTGAGCTGGATGGATGGAGGAGGGGGAAGCTGAGGGGCGGGGTGCACACACCTCGCGGGCCCCTGGCTCCCTCTTGTGCCCACCACCCATTCCTCCCTCCCAGGTTTTGCACCAGCTTGGGGCTGACCACCCAGTGACCAGCGCTGGGTGAAGAACACACCCATCTCTCCCCAAAGTATTATGGCGGAACGCCATGCAAAATTGCTTCTTCATTCACACATCGAGTGAACGAAATATCGAGAAGTGACTGAACAGCTGAACTCTCAGTGATACCTGCTGACTAAATCCAGACCCTTCTCAACTTATAAGCAAAGTCATATCCAAGCACACATTCACACACAGACATCGGAAGACTTGCAGGAAATAAGTTTCTTGAGGTGACCCACACCGAGGGGGCAGGGCTTCCAGATGGCAAGGTCATGGGTGGCATTCTCAGAGGGGTAGTTGAGAACTGACTCTCCTTCCCTGAGGCTTCTCCCTCTGGCTGCTCCTCCAGGGATTGGCATTTCCGTTCAAGAACCCAAGGGGAGCAGGAGAGCAGGAGAAATGCCACGCGTTATCAACAGGACACCCTTCACACTGAGTGCAACCCGAAAGCTCACAGCCCTTATTGGGATCTGACTCAGGGCAAACTGGGTGGAGGTTTGCCCCTCTCTCGTCCCCTCTCTAGGATGTCCCTTTCTTCTCCCTTCTTTCCATGAAGTGCCCGAGACCCCAGGACTCTTCTTACCCTGGCTGCTCTTCACATCCTCAGGAAAACTTGATGGTCCCATGCACATTCAGTAAAACATTATGTGTTTAGAATTATTGTTTGGGTTCCATTGTTAAGGTGTTGCTGGAAAAAAAAAAGACTTATTCTTCTTTGTAAAAAGAAGTCACTCATACTCAGAGTACGGCTGAGTGCCCACCGCATTCCTGTACATCATTTCATACCCCTCTTAGCATGCTGGAGGGTGGAACGATTTCTTTCCTGCTTTAGCATCTGCAGACCAGTGGGTATGTGTGTGGCTAAGACCCCCACTGAGGGGCTGGACCAGGATTTGCGCCCAGGTCGACAGAGACTGAATCCAGGGTAGTTGCCTTCTCCCTTCACATGGAGCAGTTAGTTCATTACCTCACATAGCCTTTTAGCAATAACTCTTTCTTGGTAAAAAAAATTATAATGCCCATTATTGAAAACTTGGAAAACATGCAAAGGTACATAAAAGAATGTAAACACCAACTATTTCCCACCTCTGAAATAATTATTGATAGATTGTTTCTCCTAAATGTCTTAGTATACCTTGCCAAAGGAGATCATTTCACATGAGTTTATTTTGTTTTCCATGTTCCCACTTAATTCATTACGAGCACTGTTAGCTTTTTCAATACTGTTTGAGAATACCATGGCTGCCTGACCCATCCTGAGGATAAATCGCAAGGCTTCACACCCAGCGTTATACATTCCAACTTTTCCTAATCTGTCCCTTTCATAAGCAATCCCATTGTAATCATCTTTGTACTAAATGTTTGTCTGCATTTTTGACTATTTTCTTGGCACAGAATCCTGGGAAAGCTTTTTTCCAAGTGTTTCTGGTCACCGTGTCAGTGCTCCAAGGGACATTTTGTTTTTCCAAACAGGATATTGGGAGACATCATGCCTTACGCTGCAGGTAGAAACTCCACTTAGGAGAAGGCATTGTTGGTGGAAAACATTTGTCTCTCTTTCCCGCCCCTCACCCATCAAATCCGGGGCCTCCTGCTTTGGGAGCTTACAGAGAGCCGCTGCGGCAGGCGTGTCTGTCAAGCCTTCCCACAAGCCTCTTGTCCTGGGAGGGGTTCACACTTCCTTGAACAGGTTGCTTCCAACGTTAGAGTGGCATTGATGTCCCCAGTCCCTCTCAGGCAAGTACCTGGAGGCTTCTAGAGACATGGTCACTGCCTACTGTGTGGCAAGGGCATGCTTCTCTGCAGGCAAGGAGAGCGTGGAGGGTCATGAGTGTTCCTTCACTCCCGTTAGTCGGTTTTCCTCATAAACGCTAGTTTCTACAGTGCCAAGTCATGCTATTGGTATGAGGTGGCAGCTCTTTTCTGTGACTAGGAGTGGTAACTTCGTGGAGACTTCTCAAATTATAATGCATAACGTTAGACGAGTGCTCCCCAGCATTACCTGGTCCTCTGGGGATCCCCTTTGTGTTGTGACCTCCTGGGGTTGGGAGAACAGCCCCTGGCTATGGGAGCATCCTGAAACTCACTGGGTCTCCTGGGGAGGAGTGACTGGCCGTGACTGACCAAGTGAACCTGCCACTCACTGACAATTCCTTCATTAACACTGAATGCCTTCTACCAAGGACCACATTAGAGATTTTATAGACACTGTTGCATTTGAATTTTAATAACAATGGTATTAAAAGTAGCATAATCATAATGAGACATTTAAAAGTATAAAGACTGGAAAAACAATACTTTCCTCACAGATTATGTGATCAGAGTGTGCATGAGTAGATTGTTGGAATTTATAATAAGGAAAGCCAGGTTGTTAAATTAACGTGTACAAATTAAAACCATTGCTGTATATATTGTGTATAAGCAACATCTAGGTAGAAAATTAAATTCAGAAATATTTTAAATAACTTAAAGCATCAAATAGCTAAGAATAAATAACACAAAACATGCAAAACTTTATGCAGAACACTATCCATGAGAGGAATTTAAAACTTAAGTGAAAGTGTGTATCATATTTATAGATGCAAAGTCTCAGTATTAAGGATGTCAGCTCTTCCAAACTGTTCTACAGGTTCGGTGCAATCCCGGTCAAAATGATAGTGTGTGTGTGTGTGTGTGTGTGTGTGTGTGTGTGTGTGTACCTGAAAAGCTGATTCTAAAATTAATACATAATGCTATGCCAAGACACTCATGAAAAAGAAGGTATGAACATTTATTTCCTTTTAATATTCAACTTTATATAAGCTTTGAGAAGGTCCTGAGGTACTGGCAATTTCTTAACCTCGATGGTGGTTCCATTGTTGTTCAATTTATGATGTTTTACTAAGGTTTTTATTTTCTTTTGCACACTCTCTTTAGGTATAATATACCATAAAAAGGATTTTTAAAAGAGATGACTTAAGATATCAAGCATGGCCACATTGCATTTTGAAAGCTCTAAATGTTCCTTGGCTCTTAAAAATGGGTCCTGTTTGTCACTTAAGAAAATGATGGCCTGATGAAGAAACAGAAATCACTGATACAGAACATTTCTGCGTTTCTATGAGACTGGCATGCTGCCCATTAAGCGGACTATTTTCTTGGATTGGGCTTTTGGAACTGCTGGCAATGAGCAGGATGAAACGATAGCTTCTCTCTCCTCCCCTCCTGCCCTCCCCCTGGACACCAGTGAGCTGGGATGGTCTAGTGCATGGCTCTGGGATGTGACGTGTGAGAGGAAGTGTTGATCTGAGTGTCATCCCGGGGTTAAGGTGTGCTTGCCAGTGGACTGCCGACATGGAAACGAGCATTAACGCAGCACCCAGGAACATTAGTCACAAACACGTCTGGCACACTCACCTAGCTGACGTCACCATCTTCACCTGGGCTTCCTCTCGTGGACATGGGTGCACATCGTCACAAGCAAGTAAGGCATCATGGCCGCTTTGGGGATTGTGAGGATTGATTTTAATTAAACTTATTTACTTTGAGTTCCTCTGAGGAGTGGCTTTAACTAATATGAAAGAGCAAGAGCAGTGCTCGCAATTGGGATAATATTAGTGAAAAGTAATGAAAGAATTTCAAGATTAGGTGGATAATAATTCCACAAAAAGGGTTTTTCTGTAACTACAGGGTAGTATTATCCTGGAAGTAGAACTTTTCTCTGAATTTTCTTGACTTTTAAATCTTTCAATTGTATTTAAACACATTATTTTATTGATGGTGACATGCTTTAACATAATAATTTTCTCTCCTAAAATAACCCATTATATGTACTGAGTTTTAAACATGAAAAGTATTTGCCAGATAATAACTCCTTTATATATTTTGAGCTTGTACCTTTGTAATATAATGTAAAGTACTTAATCCCCCAGGCTGCACAATTATTCTATAATATCCTTGGGGAATTCATAGTACTAAATTAGCTACAAGGGGGCTTTCAAAGTGTTCTCCAAATCCCATAAAAAGATTTTGAGAAATCGAGAAAGCTTTCTTGTAATTGAGAATTACAAGAAAAAAAATTCGCAATACCAGACAGTCTACTAAGATTCAAATGTGGTTCATTTATGTTAATTCTCTACTTATTTGGAATTTCCTGTGTGGAAGTACTGTACGTGATTTCACTACTCCAACCCCAAAGGCAGTTGTTCACGACTGCGGTTGCTTATCAGGAGTGCAGAGCTGACTGGCCCGTGGCACTTTGGGGAATTTGAATCCATCTCATCTGTTTCTCTGGCAAAGGCCAGACTGGCCACCCTTGCTGGGATGCTGGTCTATGAATTTCTGCTACACACAGTCTACAAACAATATCTGTGTTTCCTGACTGTGATAGGATTGTGGGAATTACAAGCTAAACACGCATGTTAGCCTGGTTATTAGTGTCCATTTGGGATTATCAAGAAGCTTGGTCCATTAGAAAATAAGTTGTCCATCATATTGATTTAAGAATAATTGATGTGTGGTGTATTGTCCCATTAGAAATATAAGGAAGAATTTTTTATATTTGTGTTTTAAATTTCTTCACCATGATCACTTGTTAACAATAAATTCAAAAGTAAGATGGTAGAAAACCCACCCAAAGCTGACAGTTTTTCTTTATTAAAATATAGTTGGCATAAATATTATATTAGTTTTAGGTGTATA
This sequence comes from Rhinolophus hipposideros, assembly GCF_964194185.1. Taxonomy (NCBI): domain Eukaryota; kingdom Metazoa; phylum Chordata; class Mammalia; order Chiroptera; family Rhinolophidae; genus Rhinolophus; species Rhinolophus hipposideros. The sequence goes on from NC_138053.1 coordinate 97,207,021, forward strand.
ACAGGAATTTGACAATTATATACATTACAATGCGATCACTTAATAAGTCTGGTCACTCATCTGCCACCATACAAAGCTATTATGATATTATTGACTATATTCCCTGTGCTGCACGTTACATCCCTATGGCTTATTTATTTTATAAATGGAAGTTTGTACCTCTTTTTCCTTTCATCTTTTTCACCCATCCACATATAAGTAAAATCATACAGTATTTGTATTTCTCTGTCTGACTTATTTCACTTAGTATAATACCATTTAAGCCCATCCATATTGTCACAAATGGCAATTCATTCTTTTTTTCTGAGTAATATTCAGAATATCTATCTATCATCTATCTATCTTATCTATCTATCTTTATCCATTCACCTATCAGTGGATACCTAGATTGCTTCCGTATCTTTGCTATTGTAAATAGTGCTGCATTGAACACAGGGGTGCAGATATCTTTTTGAATTAGTGTTTTCATTTTCTTTGGATAACTATCCAGAAGTAGGATTGCTGGGTCATATGGTAGTTCTATTTTTAGTTTTTTGAGAAACCTCCATACTGTTTTCTGTAGTGGCTGTACCTATTTACACTCCCAACAACAGAGAGTGAAGGTTTCCTTTTCTCCACATCCTCTCCAGCACTTGCTGTTTGTTTCTTTATTGGTGATAGCCATTCTGACAGGTGTGAGCTGATATCTCAGTGTGGTTTTGATGTGCATTTCCCTAACGGTTACCGATGTTGAGCATCTTTTCATATGTCCATTGACCATCTGTGTGTTTTCTTTGGAAGAAATGTGTATTGAGGGCCTCTGCCCATTTTTTAATTGGATTGTTTTTTGATGTTGTGTTGTGTGGATTCTTTGTATATTTTGGATAATAGCCCTTTATTGGGTATATAATTTGCAAGTATCTTCTCCCATTCAGTATGTTGTCTCTTCATTTGGTTTATGATTTTCTTAGCTGTGCAAAAGGTTTTCAGTTTGATGTAGTGCCATTTTTTTTTTTTATTGCTGTTGCCCAGGGAGACATATTCATCCCTTATCCCCTGCCCCCAAATGCTAAGAGCAATGTCAGAGTTTTCTGCCCAGGTTTTCTTTTAGGAGTTTTATGGTTTCAGGTCTTACATTTAAGCTGATAGACTTTTAAGACTCAGGGAGTTTTGAAAGATCCAGAACTCCTTCCTTTGTGAGGTTCAGGACCAAGGCCAGTTCTAGTGTGGCCCTCCATAAACTCCCCAGCTCTCCCTGCCCCTACGGCAAGTGAAGCAGATGGAGGTTGAAGGTTATTTAATAAAGGATGTTGATGAATGTCCGTGAAACATGCCTGCATTTTTTTTTCAGGGTTATCATTAGAAAAGAGCCCTGAATCTGACAGGATCTCAGGAAGGGCAGGGGCCAGGTTACAGAGAATACACTCATGTGTCTTATTGTTTGTAGTATTTCTGCTCACAAACTGAGAGGAAGTGATGGGACCATTTATGGACACCTGCTGAGAGGACAGCATGGAGTCTCAAATATTGAATTTGCGTCTGAACATTTTTTGAGGAGCCTGGTTCACAGTGTTGATAAATATTTGCTGAATAAATAATTAAATACATTGTCTAGCATTGTTCCTTTTGCTTTTTTCTTACCCTTTATTCACTTATAACCCTTTTCTTTTGAAGTATAATGTACACATAGAAAAGCACACAAGCACACATATAAAGTTTAATAAATTATACAGTGAAACATATCAATGAAACGTCATGTAACTGCCCATCAAATTCAGAAAGGGAACTGTCTTAGCTCACTCAGGCTGCTATAACAGAGTACCCTTTGGGTTACTTTTAAAAAAGATTTCTTTCTCACAGTTCTGGAAGTTAGAAGTCTGACATCAGAGTGCCAGCGTGATCAGGAGAGGGCCCTCTTCTGGGTGACAGATTTCTCTGTTCCCTCACCTGGTGGAAAGGGGGAGGGAGTTCTCGGGGGCCTCTTTTAGAAGGGAACTCATCTCATTCACGAGAGTACCACCCTCATGACCTAATTACATCCCAAAGGCCTTACCTCTTAATACCACTACCTTGACCATTAGGTTTTCCCTGTGCGAATTTGGGGGGATACAATCATGCAGACTGTGACAAGAACATTTTCAGCACTCTAGAAGCCCCCTAGGTCCCTCCCAGTCACTGTCCCCTTACAGGCCACCAGCATCCCAGCTTTCATAATGACCCCTCCCTGGCTGCTCTTTACAACTACACCTGGCAGGCACTAGCCCTAAACCAAGAGCTGGTTTGTGCAAATGGAACTACTCACTATGTTTCCTTTTAGGTCCAGCTTCTCTGTGTGTGATGTTCGCTTGCACTGTTGCATGTTGTTGTAGTTCTATAATTGTCTTGGCAGTTTAGTTCCATTGCATGAGGGTACAGCGCTTTATCTGACTGTTCTGCCATTAGTGGACATCTGGGCCGTGGACACGCTGATGAAGAAGCCTCCTGAGCATTACTGTACATGACCCCTTTTCACCTGTGCATGTGGCTCTGTGGGGAGGGACACCGAGGCTGTGCTGCGCCTGGGGCCGGCGGAGGGCCCTGCCTCGGGCTGTGCATACAGCAACAGACAAACACACATTTACTTAGGTATTTAGGGACACAGGGGCACCTGTTCCATTTAACACCTGTCACTTGCACGGACACAGCATGGCTCTTAACCCTTGGCCTCTTACCTTGTGGCTGACACTATTCAGGCCCCAAGACAAACTTCTCCACAGCTGCCCTGTGTTCCCACAGTGGAGGAGACAGCTCTGAATGCTGGGAGGGGTGCAGGTCACGTTGGACTTTACAGCGTGGGGGCTGCGAGGGGCAGAGGTGCTTGTGGAGTCTAGATGTGCTGACATGACATGAAGCATGATGCTTATTCTTCACATTGGCGTCTAGAAGGGTTTCAGCATGAAAACAGTGAATAGCTTTGTTTCTATACAAATGTTTAATTAGAGTAAATGATGGTTTTTCAAAAATTACTTAATACAGCTTTTTTATATCTTTGATTCAAAATTTTGAATATATTAATTATAATTTGTGTTTGACTTTTAGTTTTAAAAAGTAAGTTTCTTTTAGAAGAAAAATAACTTTTTAAAAGAAAATCATGAAAAGTATTTTTAAGTTGTCAATTTTAAATATTATTTTAATTTATATATTTATAGACTTCTATATTTCAGGTACGTAACTTATATTTTTGATAGAAACATATTCAAATTGATGCATTTCCAATGTTTCATTGTATGTTTTAATCTGCAATATATATTATACACTAAAGGACTGTTTTTAATCATGGAGAATAGACTTAAGTCAATTTTTTGGTAGAAATAGAAAATATGGAAGTGGAACTCATAAATGAAAAGCTGAAAAGGAAATAACACCATCTTCAAAGAGGGAGTTCTGCTTAAATTAAAAAATAATCTGGAAACAATGAAATTGAGCAGACTTCTGTCAAGTGTGAATAACATGAACTTTGCAAACAGGATATTATAAATTTCATAATTAGTCATATTTAATTACTGAAAAAATAATGACAATGTGCAAGAAAATTTTTCTCACCAAATGTAAAACGTAAACAGGTTAGATAAAAATCTCTTCATATTAATTACTAATGGAAGATTGAATTTTTGATAAAACAATAAGAATGGAAAGAATCGTTCTTATTAAACCCACAACAAGAAGCAACTGACACAGTTCCAGCCTGCTATTAGAAGATGAATGAAATGATATTCATGAAATTGGTAAATTGGGCAAGAAAGATGAAACCTCATCACATCATTTTGATAGTGTGGGTATGTTTCTAGCAAATGCACTCTGATTCAAATTGATGAGTCTGATTTTCTCTTGACAAACCCGACAGAAAATTTAGTATCTTACATCAAAATTATTTCAAGTGGAAAAAGATTATAGAAACCAACTTTCATATTTTAAGTTTAAAGGCAAAGTATTTTATAACTGTATTTTTCATATTTTATAACTTAGTTTTGGCTAAGATGGCATCTATGGCTGAAAACATCCAAGTACTTAATTGTCAGGACATAAAACATCCCTGGAACATAAAAATCACAAGTGTGTAACTAATACTGTGGGAAAAAGTCTGAATAAACAGCAAACAATCAATAGTGTTCAAGAAAGGCATATGAACAGGACAGCATGTTAATGTAATGTTTTCAAAGAGTGATATTATATGTCCAATATTTAGCAAGCAAGATGATGTGTAGTTTTTTGTGTGTGATGCCACTAGTACAATATTTAGAGAAAATAATAGAAATTTCCTAGTTTTGTAAAAATGAATTCAAAATTAGATGATAGAATGACTGAACTTGGAATATAGACAAAAAATAAAGCATATGAACATTACCAGGGACTGGATATTCAAATTAGATCCATATTTTAATGAATACTAAATAAATTATATTAAATATTTAAAAGTAAATAGTACCTATTCCTAGTGGATTGTACCAAGGACAAATATTGTGTTGAACAACTAACACTTATGATACGTAATGTTAACGACCAAAAGAAAGAACACAGGGACATCAAAATTAGTGGCTATATATCATTGGTTTTAAAATTTCTTGTAAAATGTATAGGTTTTGGCTTAAATAAAGATAGGATGGACAACTTTCAGATTTAGGTATCGATTTAAAAAATAGTTGAGAGTCCACCGTAAAGGGTAGTGACGGGAAGAGCGTATGAGCCAGAATTTTGGATGAAAATCCACTTGTTACTAAGAGTCACAACTCAATTATACCCATAGTGGTAACATTTTTGGAGCAATGAATGCAATAATTATATATGCTATTTTCTGGATCTTCCCAAAGATAGAATCTCTTATCAAGTTTGACCTTTAAACCATTGCCAAACACATGAAAGGGAGTATCAAATAGATGCTGTTAGAGAAATTAGATTTCAGTTAGACAGGATAAAAAATGTACTAGAAGAGGGAAGTAAATCAGCAGATGGTCCTCAAGTTAAAAGTTAATATGGTCTTTAGTATGCCAATGAAATAATGTTGAATTTGTACTATACACAATTATGGGGTCTGAACTACTGTATGCTAATGACGTAGCAAAAAACTTACAAAGAAACCAAATCTACTTGTAAGTCTGGGTATTTTGCTTTAGGATTCAAATAATTTTGAAATTTTTTTTAGAGAGAAGTGGGTGCTGCTCATGTGAAACTTGCATGGAAGGTGACATGCCAATCAAACTTGAAAACTTAGAACCAGGAAATGACAACGCTCGCATGACTATGTAGAAGATTGTGCATGAATGTTTGTGAAACTCCACATCCATTGTGAATCATGGCAGGGTCTCAACTGAAGGGGGATTTGACTAGATTGAGAAGCGTTCTGTCAGTTTTGGTTTTCTTTATAATGTTCCGGATTTGAACAAGTTAAAAGAAGAACTTAACAAATTCAGTTAAGAATTAAGTAAATTAAGCAAATGAAGAATTAAGGAATTCATTGATTGTCATTTTATAATTTATTTTTTTAAAATAAACTTGAATTGTGAAATAGTTTTAGATTTACAGAAAAGTTGTGAAGCTAATACAGAGAATTCCCATGTACCCCCACATGCAGTTTCCCTATTATTAACATCTTATGCTAATATGGTATATTTGTCATGATTAATGAATCAGTCTTGATGCATTATTATTAACAAGTGGCCATACTTTACTCAGATTGTCTTAGATTTGACCTAGTTTTTCTGTTCTAAGAGTCCATCTAGGATACCACATTACATTTAGTAATCATGTTTCCTTAGGCTCTGCTAGGCAGTGCTGCTTTTTCACACTTTCTTTGTTTTTCGTTTTTTCACACTTTCTGTGTTTTGATGACCTTGACAGTTTTGAGGAATGATGTTCAGGTATTTTGTAGGATATCCTTTGATTGGGATTTGTCTGATGTTTTTCTCATGATTATTCTGGGGTTATAGGTTTTGGGGAGAAAGACGACAGGTATAAAGTGCCTTTCTCATTATATCGCATCAAGGGTACACACCATCAACGTGACTTGCCACTGTGGATGGTAACCTGAAGCACAACACCTGTGTGAAGGCATGCCTGTCACTTTCTTTACTGTGCGTTCCCCCTCCCCTTTTTGTACCGTACTCCTTGGGAGGAAATCACCGTGCACAGCCCCTCACAAGGGTTACCAGCCTCGCCTATTTGCTTCCCTTTTGTAAGGATGGTGTCACCTTCAGTTTTCTTCTTTTCTAGGTTGATCTCCAGTGCCTTTAAAAGTTGTTTTTTCCCCATAGAGTTTGTAATTTTTATCATCTTGAGGGATAAATAGATATAAGCTTCTGTACCATTTCTGAATCGAGAAATACTTTTCTTAACAATTCATCTTACTTTGGATTTTAGGGGTTTGTGTATCTTTCGGCAATGTCCTTCATCAGTGTAATAAAGTTCCGAACCATTGTCTTGTCAAATATTGTGCTTTCTCCATTTCCTGTTATTCCAAACCCATCTGTGCACATCCGATTCTCTGTGGCTTCATAGCCATCAGAACCAACGTTACCACAGGACACATGCTAATTTACACTCTGGAACTTGTCAAGCGAGTTAGAATTTGCACTGTAGCAGCTGTATACCATACCCATGGGGTGAATAACAATGTAGTTTTGGTAAAATAACCTAATTCATAGTATTGAATTCAACAAAAATATATAACTAATAAATTAAAGCTAAAAATGACAATTTTTCAAATTTTTGAAAACCTTTATACATAAAGACACGTGTGCTCCAGTGTTCATTGCAGCTTTGTTTACGGTGGCCAAGACATGGAAACAACCAAAATGTCCTTCGATAGATGAATGGATAAAGAAGTTGTGGTATATATACACAATGGAATACTATTCGGCAGTAAGAAAAGATGATATAGGAACATTTGTGACAACATGGATGGATCTTGAGAGTATAATTCTAAGCGAAATAAGTCAGACAGAAAAAGCAGAGAACCCTATGATTTCACTGATATGTGGTATATAAACCAAAAACAACAAAAGAACAAGACAAACAAGTGAGAAACAAAAACTCATAGACACAGACAATAGTTTAGTGGTTACCAGAGGGTGAGGAGGGTGTGGGGGAGAGAGATGAGGGTAAGGGGGATCAAATATATGGTGATGGAAGGAGAACTGACTCTGGGTGGTGAACACACAGTGGGCTTTATAGATGATGTAATACAGAATTGTACACCTGAAATCTATGTAATTTCACTAACAATTGTCACCACAATAAATTAAAAATAAAATAAAATAAAACATTCAAAAAAAGATAATATTAAAAAATGACCATTTTTCAACTTATTTGTTTTATAGCTGTGTAAAAATTACAAGCATAAAGATTTCATATTTAGTTTTATTAATATGTTTGTACATGTTTAAGTATCATTAATTAAAAATGTTGCCTCCCATATTTAAGATTTTCTACTTAGTAGATTTTCTACGTAGTCCAGTATGGAAAAAAGATACACGTATACTTGCAATGTTTCCTTCTTAACACCCCCTGTCCCTTTCCCCCCATTCACTCTATTCCTTGCCCCATTCCGACACAGGTACAACAGCACAAAACCTTCTGAGAAGTTCTAAGGGCCAACCACTTTTTCAGTACAAAGAAGCAAAAAGTATAGCCTAGTGGTCAACAATGGAGAGAGTTGTCCATTTACACCAAATTTGGGCTACTTTTTACGCTGGATCTTAGGTGTGATGGAAATGAGGCCAGCCTGCTTGTCTCATGCTCCCATTCATCCTTGATATGAATCTCCCACTGGCTCACTTCTGCTTCGGGGACTGGGGCTTATCTGTTTCCTCTCTGTAGTCCCTTCTCCCTTGTAGCCTTTGGAAGGGTATGTAAAAGGCATTCTTAACTGTAGTTCCAGGGTACAAAGCTCATCCTTCCCTAATGTACTGAAGATGGAAAAAGGGAATGCATCAAAGAGGTCTTCCTGAGGGGCAGCCACAGGACTTGGTGACTGGGGAGTGGGATGAGGATTGGTGGGGCGGGGGCGATGTAAATAGAGGTAAGAGTCAGGATTTCACAATTTTAAGCTGGTTGACTGGGTGGGTTGATCATTGAATAAGTATGGTCCGAACATATTTCAAAAATGGATAGATCTTACCATGATGATGGAAAAATCACAAGGGCAGCTAAAACAGAAACTTTGCTGGATCGTCTCTGTGCTTTTGCGGTGGGAGCTTGGGAGGGCAGGAAAAGGACCCATCATGGTAGGTCACGGGGAGATATTTTAGGGGCAGGAAGATGCCAGGCTTCTCTTGTCCCACTTCTCCTTGGCAGAGAGCTAGAGTAGACAGCCTTGTGTTGCTGCCCTCTCAGCCTATTCCTGAGGCACATAAGGTGATGGAAAGAAACAGCGAGAATTGCTCATAGAACTCCTTTCAGTGCTTTGCTTCAAAAAGAAACTCAATAAAATCATCATTAAAAAAAAGTAGGCTTCTCTTATGAGAAATAAATGTTATTTTCTTTCTTTCTCTTTTTTTTTTTCCTGCACTAACAGGAAAAAGAATTACGTTGGAGTCTAGCTCCAAAAGCTGCTGTTACATATTGGGTTGTTCTCACCCTTGTGATCAAATATTGAAGGTGAATGTGGGGCCATCAATACCAAGGTGGAGGTGCAGAGTCATGGAAGAGCCCCGTGAATGGAACATTAAGTACCACACATCAAGAGCGGGTTTGAAATCCTGGCCCCATCGAGGCAGTGCTATTTGAACTCTATTTTGGAACTGTGAGAAATCAATATGGAAAAGTATATGCCAGGAACAACTTAAAAAACAATATCTCCACTGACTTAAAAAAGCAAGTCTCAGAAGGTTCACATCGGTTGATTCGTGGTCTGGGAGAAGTGCCCATGTCACAGAAGAGTGAAGATGCCCTAAATTGCAAGACAGACATCTTCCTTTCCGGATTCCCAAGTAGGGAGCTGCGGGTGAGCACTGTTGGTCCAGAATCTGCACTCACGGGAGCATGAAGGAGCAACATTCTGAAAACGTGAAGTTTAGACCTTTATAAAAGAATGCAGGTTTATTACTTTTTTATAGCTTTTTCTTTAGTTTTTAAATTAAAGTTTATTGGGGTGACAGTGGTTAGTAAAATTACATAGGTTTCAAGTGTACAGTTCTGTAACCCATCATCGGTATATCACATTGTGTGTTAAATACATGGGCGAACTGAAGCTGCTCATGAGAGGTGCTCCCATCGAATGCCTTGATTTCCTGAAGAATTCCCTCGAGCTGCTCACAGTTCAGTGACCCTGCTTCCGTTTGAGGTTAGTCAAGGTACAGCTAAAAGCAGCTCGTTTTCTTGAGTAGTAAACTCTTCTTCATACTCGGTATATATTTTAGCTTAGATACTGCTTTTTCACAAAACTCAAGGAAGTGCCATTTGGCAGCGGTACTTTGCCTATGGCTGCTGGCAGGTCCCATGCCCTGGACGGTGAGGACAGTGATGGTTGAGCACCACCACGCGCATCCCCGGGACGTTCGCCACCAGGCCCTCTGCAGGCTCTGTGCACAGACCTTGATTAACCAGACAGCCTTATCCAGCGCCAGAAGACCTCCTTCCTGAAGAATCCTACACAGAGGCTGCCCTGACTGAGGGCTGTGCAGATAGTATACACCTGTCCTTGGGCATCAGAGTCTAGCTGGTGGGGGGCCTTGTGCAGACAATGCAGAAGGGACCATGATAGGAGTAAGCACAGGGCGCATGTGGGGAGGGGGGCACAGAGAGGGAGTAGTTAATTCTGCCAGTGGTGGAAGTGGGGAATCAGAAAAGTTTTGCAAAAGTGACTTTGGTTCAAATTTTGAGAAAGAAGTCTGTTGAGAAAGAGAGTCCAAGATGAAGGGGTGATGAAGTACCAGCACAGTGGGAATGAAGTGTGTGCTGCCTTTGGGGGCTGTGAACAGCTTACTGTGGTTGGATAGTGATGGCATGGGAATGGACCTGTGTGAGGTGGAGGCCACCTTTCCTCAAGGACCATGACAGATGGGACGGACGAGTCGTGACAGGAGCTAAGATCATGAGGGATTTCAATGCCATGGCGAAGAATTTACAGTTTGTTTTAGTGACGATGGGAAGCTAGTTAATGGCCTTTTCATTTTCTTTTTTATGGTTTATTTTGAAATAATTTTAGATTTACAGAGGAGTTGCAAAGATAGCACAGACAGTTCCTGTATACCCTTCATCCAACTTCCTCCAACATTGACATATTACCATGGTGCGTTTGTCAAAACTAGGAAATTAATACTGGTATCATATTATTAGCTAAACTATAGACGATTAAGACTTCATATTTTCCCACTAATATCCTTTTCTGTTCCAGGATCCAATCCAGGTTCCACGATGCACTTCGTCCTCCTGTCTCCTTAGTGTGCCAATGTGTTCCTCCGTATTTCCTAAATCTTTCATTGCTCTGACAAGTGTGAAGACTACTGGTCAGATATTTTGTAAAATGCCCCTCAGTTTGGATTTCCATGATGATGTTTTCTCATGATCAAGTTTAGGTCATGAGTCTTTAGGGAGAGTACCACAGACACGGTACTCAGTGTGTGAAATCGGGGCACTCGGCTGCTGGTATTAACCTTTATCACTTGGTTAAGCTGTTTTCTGTGGGTTTTTCACGTTGTATCTTCCCCTTTATCATTTTGAGGGAAATACTTTGAGGCTATGTAAATGTTCTCTCTCTCTCTCTCTCTCTCTCTCTCTCTCTCTCTCTCTCTGCCCATGAATGTGGGCATTCATTGGCGGGCCTTGCCTACAAGAATTTATATTCTGCTTTTCTAATGGTGATTTCCTATTTCCCTCACTCCTTCTACACTTATTAGAATTTATCTGAAAGGAAGATTTACCACTTTAATTATTCAATCATTTATTTATATCAGTATGCACTCATGAATACTTATTTGATTCTTTGGGTTACAATACCATCATTATTATGGATTTTGTTGCTCAAATCCTTTCAACTTTGGTCACAGAGAGCTTTTAGGTTGGCGCTTGTGTCCTTTTGACCTTCCTTCGTTCCTTCCTTTTTTCTTTCCTTCCTTCCTTCCTTCCTTCCTTCCTTCCTTCCTTCCTTCCTTCCTTCCTTCCTTCCTTCCTTCCTCTTTCCCTTCTATTTTTGAGCCCTTCCTTATTTTGTGGCACCACAAAACGCTGCAGATCCATCTTGTATTTTCCTGCCCCTAGCTAACCTTGTTTTTAAACAGAAAGTGGCATGACAAGAGACATGTTTGGGAAAATCCACCTTGTGGAAGATGGATGGGTGTGTGTGTGGGGGGGGCTGCATGATCAAGCTGGAGATGCTGAAACAGAACCAAGGCCATGGCAGCAGGAGTGGAGAAAGGGGAGAACGGGAAGGTGGTTAAAGAAGGAGGGCCTAAAGGTGTTACTGCTGTTTGGACAACAACCTCCATGTGCAGGTTTCTGTGGTGACAGGTGGATGTGAAGTTCATGGGACTGAAAACACAGGAGGGGGCTTGGCTTCATTCAGCTTTTTTGGCTTCCAGCAACATTTTTATTGGACAAGCTTTCAGCTCTCTTCCTCTGGGTTGTTTGGTGGAGAGAAATCGGGTTTCTTCCTGTGCCATCTCCTTAGTTCTCCGGCTCCTCCTTTCCTATCAGGACTTAAGTCAGGGGTGTCCAAACTTTTTTCAACAGTTTTCATCAAGGGCCACATGTGGTAAAATACACAAACAGCCGAGCCACTCACTCGAGGTGAAGTACCTATTGCCTCACCTGGTTTATTTAAGTAAACTAAATGTATTTTTGGAATTTGCTGCAGGCCAATTAACAATGGATCGTGGGCCGCAGTTGGCCCGCAGGCCGCAGTTTGGACACCCCTGACTTAAGAGAATTACCTCACTTCTTGCACGTGGGGCACTGCTCGGGCAGCCCTTTATTTTGAGGAGGATGACGTTCTTTTGTGCTCTGCCAGGTGCCACTGTAGGAACTGGGGGATACATATCTCAGTTAAAGTAGCTACTGTCATGAAGCTGATAAGTGTAGGATACATAACAAACAAGTGAGTAAGTAAACAATCTCGATTATTCCAGTTAGTGGGGTAAGTGTGAGACAGGACATTCACTGTCGATGTGATGAAAAGGGACTGAGAATGGGGGACTGAGAATGGGGGAGCGAGCGAATTTGATTAAGTGAACAATGAACGTCCCATTAAAGGGGACATTTGAGCTAAGATCTGCCTGAAAGAGTCAGCCTTATAATGGTCCAAGGAATGACCATTCCAGACAAAAGACTGGAAAGTGCCTGATCCCCAAGAAGAGGCTGAACTTGGGTCCATGTTGCAGGAACAGAGAGAGAATTCACATGGCTGAAAATGGTGGCTTGAGAGGGAAAGAGGAGAAGGCGGGATTAAAGGGCACATTATATATGGACTGGTCAGTCGTAGGAGGAAGATGGATTATGTTTTGGTTGGAATGGGAAGTCATTAGGATTTTTACTTAGCGGACAAACAGGATCTGATTGATGATTTAAAACAAATCACTTTAACTTCTGTGGCCCTAGGATTGTAGGAAGGCAGTAGCAGAGGCAGGTGAGAGATGATGAGGGTTGGAATAGGGTGGTCAAGGGCTGTATGAAGAGAAGTGGGCATACATGGAAGGTATTTTGGAGGCATACGACAGGATTTGTTGATGAAATGGGGTGCTATAAAATGGTAGAAATCAAGTACGAGATCGAAGTTTTTGGCTTGATCCACCAAGAGTTGGGCACAGCTTACTGAGGAGGGAGAGGTGGGGGAGGGCCCAGTGTGCAGCGGCGGGTGGCGGGTTGATCTTGGATGTATTAACTTTGCAATGCTGATTAGAAATCCATGTAGAGATGTTGAGAGGCAGACCTGAGTTTCCCGCTCAGGTGAAATATTAATTTGACCATTGTCACTCTAAGGCTGGTGTTTAAAGCCTCGGGCTTGAAGGGATCACGGGGAAAATACAGATGGAGAGACGCTCTGGGTGTCTCAAGTTTTGTACCTTCCACAAGCCTTGATTGTGGCTTTGGGTTTTAGAGCCTTAAACTTAAATGAAGGCTTTACCTACACAAGGTGGTAAATTTTAAAGTACAAATAAAAAAATAGGGTCCTGATTATACAGAGAATATGCCATCTACCTGGGTGAAGATGGAGAAAAAAATGGAATAAAGTTATAGCGAAACCGAAGGCTGGGAAACTGCTGACATGCTCATAGTTCATTGTCTTGGGAATCAGGGAGCTACTACAGGGACATTTAACCCATTTTTAGACTTACAATCAGAACAGGAGCTGGTGGGACACAAGCAGGGGTCTGGGAGGTGGGATGGTGAAGCTGGAGAAGTGCCAACACCTTCAGGTATAAAAGGGAAAATGAGATGTACCCAGTCTAACTTCTCTTAAGGAAAATATTTAGAATAAGAAGGTTTCCTGGTTTTTGTCACATCAGTAAGGGTGAAACAGGACCAGAGAAATCTAACAGGGGGGTCTCAGAAAACAGGCCGGGGTGACTCCCCAGGTGGAAGTGGGGGTCTGGGTCACCATCTCTTTGAAAGCTGTGGGGGAGAACTCTTGCCTAACTCTTCCAGCTTCTGACAAGTTCAGCAGTCCTCGGGCTGTGGATGTACCATTCCAGTCTCTGCCTCTGTCATCACGTGGACTTCTCTCTGTGTCCCTTTTCTTCTTTTTATGGGGTCATCAGTCATACTGCATTAGAGCTCACCCTAATGATTTCAGGGTCACCTGGTTACGTCTACAAAGACCCTATTTCTAAATAAGGTCACATTCACAGATATCAGGGGTTAGAATTTTTGTTTTGGGGGGGTCGGGTTTGACTTAGTACAGCGTCACAATTGGAAATTTGAAAACAACAACAACCACCACCAGTCCATTAAGGTAAAATGCCTGACAAATCACAGTTACGTTGCCACTCTTAAAAATTATTATCCTTTAAAAGAGGTTCAGTGGCTTAACTTAAAGGAGTGGAATCCCACCAGTTCAGTTTCAGTAGACTTTCATGTCCCCGAGTACATGCCCTTATGGGCTGATCAACAAATCTGGCTTCTGCCAGATTTCAGCCCCCACTTGCCTAGAAACAGTGACCTTGGCAGGTCAGTCCCTTCTGGTGGCTCTGAGTTTCAGGTCCTATAAGGGGATTGAAGGTATTTAAGGGGAAGATGGTCTTGGGGTCTTTTCAGTAACCTTAAAGGTCCCAAGTTAGGAACCCAAGAGTAAGAGTCTTGGAATCTCCATCCTCGAGATAGCTCTCTTGCAGCAGGAACACCCAGCCTCATTTAGATTCAGATAAGTAATTTGCTGTCAGACTTGATTCCTTCTGCTTTGCACATCAAGTCACACTCAAAGAGACTAAAGTAAAACCAGAAAGTATTTTCATATTCCAAATAAAACGTATCAATAAGATTTCAAGGGAGGTCAAAATGACACCCTAATTGTTTAAACATAGAGCTAACACTATATATAAACACAGTTTGAGACAATCATTATCTTTGCCAGCTTTCAGGGAACTTCTGCTGTCAACTTCCTGTTTCCTCTATCTGAATGAGTGACATTTACAACCTTTAAACACGGGATGAAAGAGAAAGTGTACCTGCCTCCCTGGGAGATGTGAAGCTCCATGGAAATGCCAATCAGAAGTATTATTACTTCCATCCTCTGAATTTCATTATTTTAGCTTAACCTTCTATTTCCATTAAAAATATTCTCAAAAATGAATGTTAGATCAAAAATTATTTCATGTAGCTTCCATGCAGACGTACATTTTTCAACTACTTGTTAGAAAGAATTCATGCATTGCAATGAAATTGGATTAATCCATGTTCACATCAGACACTTTTTAAAAAGATTTGAAACAAAACAATAAAACATGTATGACCATGGCCATTTATACACAACCATAGAAATAATTATGAATGGTTAGAGTTGCCAGTCACCTTTGAGATCATTTTATTTGAGATTATTTCAAAGACGGAGCACTTAAGGACTTAAGAGGTTAAACAACCACTCACAACCTCATGACTATATTTTCATCCATTTCATGCAGCATTTCACATGCAACAGAGTCCTTTCTGGTGATGAAGATGGCATTTTGTGCTGTGCATGAAGGAAGCGATGGGGAAAAAACAGGAAGTGAGCCAGTCTAGGGGCCGGAGTTTCTCTGGCTCTAGCCAGTGGGGCCTGAGAGGAAACTGGGCTACTCCACTCTACCCAGGGTTTTGTTTTCTTTGCATTGTAGCATATTTCAATTCCAGATTCCCTCAACTAGAATGTCACAAACTATGCCGACCTCTCAGCCCATTTGTCCAGAGCCCCCTGCCCTGTTGTGTGGAAGGCTGCTTCTTTGGTGAGCATATGTGCACCTGAAACAGCTTTAAGCCATAGAAGTTATAGGGGAAGGTGGTGCGTCATTTATTTATGAGAGATAAGGCTTGGATTCTAGCGTTTGAGAGAAAACTGTCCATTCTCTTTAGTATGTGCTAATAAATGAGAATTTTAAGAAACAGTAAAATAATGGTTCTCATAAACATATAAAATTAATGTACATCAAAGCTTTTATTTATCTCTTTAATTAATGAGAGAATTAGTACGATGCTATAACTGGTTCAAAGGAAAATGAAAACACACACGCACACACATATAGACCATCAGGAATATAGGAATGTAGAAATGAATTTAAAAATAGGTACAAAAATTAATTAATGTCCACAAAGTAGTAATCAAGTGTGCCTCCACCAGACACACTTTGCTTTTCTACAGGCAAGAATCATTTGAATTCCGTCAGTATTCCACAACAGCCACACTTGTGTGGTAGTTCAAAGACAACGAAAGGCAGCGATTGCCTGGCAGCGTGCCCTAGACGGTAATTATATTTACTCATTTCAAAGTCTTCTGTACTTTTTCATGACACTGTATTTTGAATGCTGCCTCTGGACTCAGCTTTAACATCGCATATAAAGTTGGCCAATACAGTTAAAATGCTTACATTTTTTTTTCTCTATATCTGACTCATACGTAGTTAAGCGAGCTTAGCAGCAGAATGAATTTGATTTACACAAATATTTCTGTTGGCGAAATCATAATTTTCACTTTTTTAAATTGGATGTATTTAAAATTAATTTAAAAAATACATCTAGGCTAAGCTAATACACCACTTTAGAATTTGCTGCTCCAGTCTGCGTGGGGTATCCCAATAAAGTCACTAGTGGGGTTCGGCAGGAAGCCGAACCTGGGATAGAGATCATGGGATGTGTATTTTCCTTTCTGAATGGCTGCACAACCTTGAGAAAGCTTTTGAATTTCTCTGGACTTTGGCCTCTTCATCTGTAAAATAAGAGTGTTTTTTAACTTGTGATTCTGTAGCGTGAAATTCAGTGATTTTCTTTAACATCTCCACAGTGAGTACTGGATTCTGAGCATCTTTCTCAACAGACGTCAGCGAGTCTCTGTCCAGGACCATCAGAAATAGCCCAGGGGCCCGGCCCAATGGCTGTTGCCTTCACCAGATGCTCCTGAATCTTTATTTCTTCCACCAAGTTTTTGCCTTCACTATTAGATATAATTTTGAGAAAGACATAAACTTACTTATCAAGCTATTCCTCTTCCGAAACATTGAGAACAGAATAATCATGAGTGGACACTCTTTTTCCCCATTAAGTAAAAAATGTGAAATGCCAACTAACTCAGAAACAGGAAACAGAAACAGCCCACCAGTGTGCCCATCACACCTTCCAATCATCCTTCCAAGCAGCTCTCCAATGGGCAGATCCGATGTCTTTTAAATACGGGTTCTTGTCCAGGCTTTGTGTCACACACTTCACATCTGTTACCTATTTTAAACCCCTACGATTCAGTTGTCCCATTTTATAGAAGAGTAAACTGATTTTCTAGGCGTTTAAAAGACTTTCCAGGACTCAACTCACAGAGTCCGGATCAATCCTAGACTGAGATTTTGGGGACACAACATGGAGACGTTTGAGTCGCTGCTGCACATTATTCTCCAAAGCTCGATCACTTAATGAAGACAAAACATTGAAATCCAAAGTTAATTGAAGCTGGCACTTTTGGAGAGATACATTCCTCTCTCTCCCACTGTCTCTTGCCTATGAAGTGCTCCTCAGCTGGGGCAGGCAAGAGCGAATAAAAGGAAGGGCTCAAGAGCCCTGGCAAGCTGGACAAATATGCCATGACCGATAGGTGTGTTGCCAAATAATTTAATTAAAAAACCCCTTAGGTACCTAAAAATATTACCGCCTCCTCCCATTAAAATTTGTGATATAAGGAGTTGATTGATGACCATATCGATTACATGTTACAGGTCCTACATTGAATTATACAAGTTATTCGCTTTGCTAAGCTTTCCAAATGTCACTTATTGTTCCAAGAAAAGAAAGTAAATCTTGATCACTTCTCCCTGACCTCAAGCTTGGTCATCGATCGGGCAATCATACAAGGCAATAAAAATATTTTCACATTTGGATTTGGAAAAAGGATTTGAGCAGAATAACAAATATGTTTCTAATAAATTTTGAGGAGCAGGCTGTCTGCTTATAGAAAAAAAATCTCTGTGAAAGGAAGAAAGCATTATTGTGAAAGCATCAACGTGCTTAAAAGGGCATGTGTTGGTAGCTCTCGTTTTTCCATGATGACATCATCTAGACTGGAATTATACCAAAAAGTATTTTTTTCTCTGTGAAATTATGAAACTAAATTAGAAGTAATGTGTCAGGTTACTGACCTTTTAAAAATAAATTTGAAATAACAGAAGAGTTGTTAAGATGCTCTGTAGTTTGCTTGATTTCACGTGCTGTCTTGGCTATTTTTGCTGTGTGACCTTGGGCAAGTTACTTAGCACCTCTAAGTCTCCATTTTTTCATCTGAAAATGGCAATGACACTAGTTCCTGCCTCGTTTGTTTCCTTTGAGGAATATAAAAGTTAACATTAGCACATTACAAAGGTTCAGTAGATATTTTGGTGATAATTGTCATATTTTATGGTAGAGAATGAGAACAATCTTAGCTTCAGAAAAGAATTCTGGACAATGGCATTGAAGAGAAAACATGCTCAGTGTTTTTGTTTCTTAGCATAGTGTACAACTGGTAAACGAGGCTAATACAAAATCAGAGTCACACCAGTAGGTTTCTTGGACTATCTAAGTGGCTACTAATTGCCCCGGGTCCTTTTCTGAAGATTTCCTGGAGAGCAGGATGCAATTCCTGTGCTCAAGACCCACTGTGCCATCACCAATCCTGAACTGACATAGTATGCTTATTGGAGGTTAGAACGTTCACACACAGGACGAGCAGGGTGAAAACTGGGAGCCCACAGAGGCTGACAATTGTATGTGTGAAAACATGTAGCTTCCAAATAATGCCACTCTGAGCGCAGGCTGACAAAAATGTGGCCCGTCTCTTTCTTAGAGCTGAGCTTTCGAAGGGCAGCCTTCAGCCACTGCTGGCGTGAGAAAGGACCCCGGTGCACCCAGAATGACTACATGAAGGAAGCAGAAGTTGTTATAAATTATTTCTATCACTTGGGAGTTTCAAGTCTGACTTTTTTGTTGCTTGATGATCATTCATGAATAAAAGAATGTTGCTGACAAAAAATAATTTACAATGCACTGATTGCAAAACATATTTTAGACTAAAGTGGTTTTTCAACTATAGACACGAGTGACTAGTTTACATTTTCCTTGTAGAGAACGTCTTAATTTTTATCACCATTACTTTTTCTCCAGGCATTATTTACATTCCTTGAGAAATAACAATTTAGCTCCTGCTATATGCTTGTCCTTTGCTAGTGTTGGAAATACAACTGTGCCATTTTGGATCCTCTGAGAAGCAGATACTAAGGTAGAGTTAGACATGTGAGAGATTATTGGGGAAATTCCTCTGAAGGAGACAAGAGGGGAGCAGAGGGAGGCAGGGACGGCTTTCAGACTGTGAGACAGGTCTGCCACTTGTATACAGAGAGAAGGAAGGGTTGCCTAGAAAAGTTTCGTACCACAGTGCACGTCTCGGGAGGATTTGGACAGGCCGACGAGGCATCTGCTAGCCAAAGCTGCTCTGGAGAGTCCCAGGTTCAGCAGGAATGGTAGGCATGTATACCCGCCATGCTCAGGCACTGGCTGGAAGCGTCCAGGGGAGGCATGGCCTTGGAGTGAGTGCAGCCATGGGTCCAGAGGGACGGCCGTCGGGCCCGTCAGTCAGTACTGTTCCCCATAGCAGGACAGCAGAGCGTGCACCTTCCTGGTGGCCACAACCACCTCCACCAAGACCCAGTCTCCAATTTCAGGAAACTTGCAGCATGTGTGGGATGCAGAGTGTGAGAAGTCTCCATCGGGGCACCTCCAGAGTTCCTGTGTAGGTAAGCAGGAAACACACATTTGTATGACTTGTGGAACTAGTACTTGACCAGTAAAGAGACTGACTCGGTGCAATGGGACATGATGATTATTGAGAGGACCAAGTGCTTCAGTTTAGTTCAGCGTGTACTTGTTGAGGGCATACGGTGGCCCAGCACCAAGGGACGGGGTCAGGACATGAGTAAAAAGACTGATGTGGGGCCATCATTGCTGTCCTTCCCACACACAAACTCAAGTGCCGTTGGACCTATCCACTTTCAGCTTGGTCAAGACGGTGACAATGACATCATTTCTCTGTGTTTCCCGTGCATGGTAACCTGCAGGCACTTAGCAGACTTGTCATTGTCGCAGAGGAAATGTTGAGAAATTATAGTAATCCTTATCATTCTCGCCATCACAATTGGTCCCAAGCCCAATTTCCATCCTGTATCCTTTCTCCCTGGGAATCCTTTAGAGGGAAAAGAGAATCTGCCTGTTACACGTGAGGGTCGCTCTGAGCCCAGTGCACGCGTTCAGATGACGAGTGGCTGCTGATAATAGAATGAAGGATGGACCTTCTTCCTTCTCCTGGGTCTCCTTGCCCTGCTCTTACTGACTTGAGCCTTTCCCTTTGTCTGTGCCATTTGCCTGCAACCTTCTTCAGGTATGAAGGGTACTGACACCTACTCCCTTCTCCTCCAACAAAATCCCTGCTCTGGAAAGCATAGGACATCAGGCCACTTCCTGAATTCCAGTCTCTGTGCTTCCTCTCCCAGGTCTGCTTGCAGGAAATCTCCACAATCAAGGTCAGGGACAGGTGAACTACAATCAAAGCACACTCATATGAATTTCCTTGGAGCTGTCTTCTTTATAGTTCCAGTTCATCCCTTTCCCATGTTTTTAATTACAGATGTATTTAAAATTGACAGAAAAATAGGGAAAAAGATAAGAGACCACCATGAAGACTAGGCTACGTCAGATCTTAATATTTCACCATATTTGCTTCATTCCTTCACAGGCATAAGTATCACAGCTGAGTCTGTGGACCCCCATAAGCCCATCCACTGCTTACCTCTCCTGACAGACTTTTATATTTTACTGTAACACATGTTTCTCTATAAACAGGGAATAATATTGTTTTTCATGCTCTTGCACTTAAAATAAATGATATCATTTTGTTGGTGTCTATTGTGGGGGTACCTAGAATCAGCCCCGGGTTCAGTGATTCCCCAGGAGGACTTGCAGGGCTCGGCACACAGTTGGACACACACCTGTGATTTATTACAGTGAAGGCTGTAGAGCAGAACCAGTAAGGGGCACAGGCTCTTGGGGCAGAGTCAGATGGAAGCCAGGCACCCGCTTCCGGGAGCCCTTCCCCCTGGAGTCACACAGATTGCTCTTAGTCTCTCACAGGGGTAACAAGTTGGACACTATGGTCCACCCGAGTTCATGAGTGACTCAGGCCAGGGTTTTCAGTGGGGGCTGGTCACAAAGGCTCCCTCTCCCTGGTATGGCACCAACACTCCGGACTCCCAAGAGGAAAGCACGTGCTCAGCATAAACATAAACCACATTGCACAAATAGTTTAGTCACCTTGAGTTTCTTTCATCATTTAGGGAGTGATGGAAACCTTCCTGAAATCCAAGTTCAAAGGTGCCAGCCGAGGGCCACCTTGCGTGCGGGCCATTCTAATGATGGCAGGGTCATCCCTGCCAGGTTAACTCTTTTCTGCACAGTGTACATATTTCACCTTTGTACATGCAACATTATGATTTTAAAACTCATCCATCTGATACACGTAGCTCTGGTTCCTTTACTAGATTTTTGTGGTATTCTGTGGGTGAACGTTGAAGTGGCTCCCTCTTTTTCATGGTAGCACTACAACGACATTCTTCTGATGCCTTCTTGGAAGGACCCCCTGGTGTGTGCATAGCTTCCACTTTGCCAGGCAGAAGAAAGCGCTCTCCAAACTGTACCCACCTGACTGTGCCACCAGAAGTGTGAGTGCTCACTTCTTTACCTCTTTGCCAGTGCTCGGCACTGTTAGACTAATCTTTACTGATCCGATTAGGAAAAGGAGAGGCTTCCCTTAATTACACTTCTTTAGGTATGCTCACACCTGGGAAACAAGGGTGCTTACAGGGCTCGGGGCTGCTGGAAACAGTGCATACAGGCTCAGGGCCAGACAGAGAGACAGACGGGGACTGCTTGTCCTTAACCATGCAAGTCTCTGGTGAGGGCACGCCTAAATAGCTCTGAAGTAGCGTCAAAGGAAGCTGTAAACCATGACCTATAACACTGATTCATCATCAAATCCTGCCTGTGATTTAATCAAATTTCTTTCCCGTGACTCACATGCTACTCAGTAAACCCTGACTCAGTAGAACTCCAAAAAAAAACACACAAAAAAACCCCCCTAAATATCTGAGCGATCATTCTTAGCAGTACTTTTTCTTAGCTGAAGAACACCAGGAATTGGGCCAGGTGCAAAAGTGGATGTTGTGTAAATCTGAGCAAGGATTTCTAAAGGAGTTCTCTTCTCTGTGTTTCCTCTGACAGGAAGGTGGGGGTGTGGTGTCATGGAGCATGTGTCAGTGCTTCCTCCCTGGGGAGAGTCAGTTTAGTGGATAAGGTTCTCCCCGTCCAGGGGGGGAGGGTGGGCAAAGGACACCAAATCAGCAGTCCCCTGCTTGGGGACATGCGTAAGATACAGAGAAGGTGAAGGTGGCTCTGGTTTGCAGTTAAGTTAGAGGATCTTCTAAGTTAGAGGATCTTATTCAAAAAGCAGGATTTAATACAATATTGAGATGTGTTGATGGCTGAATTGTGTCACCCCACAATTCACATGTTGAAGTCCTAACCCCCAGCACCTCAGAATGTGACTGTAAGTGGAGGTAGGGTCTTTACAGAGGTAATTAATTTACAGTGAAGTCCTTAGGATGGGTCCTAACCCAATATGAATGGGGTCATATTGAAAAGGAGACTTGGACACAGAAAGGTCCAGAGGACAGGTGGCGTAAAGACACAGGGAGAAGATATTCATCTATAAGTCAAGGAGAAAGCCCTGAGAGGGAACCGACCCCACTGACACCTTGATCTTGGACTTCAGCTTCCAGAATAGTGAGAAAACAAATACATTTCTGTTGTTGAAGCGCCCAGACTGTGGTTCTTAGTTATGGCAGCTCTACGAAACGAGACCAGGTAGTGCCATGGAGACACGAAGATGAGAACGAGCTGGCCTCAGGAGAGTCACAGGCACCGGCGTGGGTATGGGAGGAGAAGGAGGAGAGTCTGCTGGTACCCAGCTCCTTCACTTCTCGCCCTCAGCCCCTTGCTACCCTTCTCTAGTCACACAGAGGAAACAGTCTTTGGAAAGCCCCAGGCTTTGCAGCTGGACCCTTAGTCACTCAGAGAAAACACTGACATCCTTGACCCGAATTAAGTTTTGAATTTCCTTAGGGCAGGTCTTGTGTTGGCTCACCTTGAGTGGTGGAGGTTAGAAAGGGCTGTGTGGGGGTAACCACACGAATGTGGAGGGGCCATTCTGGATGCAGGACAAGGCCCCGATGGAAAGGAAGCTGTGAGCAGATCACAACATGGTCTCCTGAGAGGTGGGGGTGACTTCCTAGATGGAGAGGCAGTCTAGAGGTGGGCTAAGGGAAGGCAGAAGGCGCTCATCATATGCTGTTCCCTGTGCCTGGAACATGAGATGCACCTGGGGAGTCGGGGTGGGATGGGAGGTGGAGAGACACCAGGCAGGGCCTGGGCACCCACGACCTGGTCTGAGTGTTTTATCTGTCTTTTCAGAGGATGATTGAAGGGCATCATCCCTTTTCAGAGGGATGATTGAAGTAGGAGAATCGTGAGTTCAAGGTCAGATCCCGGTTAGCTCCTTGGACCAACAGCTTCTGAATCAAACGTGGTGCTGGCTAAAAATCCAATTTATAGCCACATACAGCCTATAAATCAGACTTTCTGGGGTGGGATCTAGGAATGTAAACTTTTCACAAGCTCTCCAAGCCAGTCAGAGGCTCATGGGGGATTAGGAACTGCTGATTGAGTGTCTGCTCTTCTCTGCCCTGTCTTCCCCTCTGCCCTGCTCTTCCCCCTGCCCTGTTTCTTCTTCGCTGTTTGTTGCTTTTGGCCTTTTTCTAAGTAGAACAATAACTCGGTTGTTTCACAGGGCAGGATTATATGCCATAGCTCTAGTATATGTGTGTGTGCGAGCGTGCATAAGACCATTTCTTATGAAACCCTTGAGCATCTGATTCATGAAAACAACACTGTTTCACAGGGGGAGAAAAATGAAAGAAAAAAAAACAACCCACCTCAAATAAAATAAGAATAGCAGAGCAGTTTGGATTAACAAGACATTTCGGCAAGGCTAATTTGTAGTCTTCTAACATTAAAATCAGGCACTCAGGACACATTTCAGAGCCCTTTCCTAATTTCTATAAGAGGTAGAGAAGTGGCTCTCTCATGGCGAGGGTCTGTGTTCAGGTGGAATGAGGACACTTGACCTGACCTTGCTGGGCGGTAGCGCTCCGTGTCAGGTCCCCTGTGTTTATTACGATGTTTGCATGAGGGCTGTGGAGGGTTCAGAACGCCATTCACAACGCACAGCATGTGATGTGTTGCTTGGCAATAGTTTCCGGGTCCCGACTCTGCTTCCTCTCACAGATACAAGGCCCTGCATCTGTAATGTATGTTTTATCAGGGGCCATCTATAAAGGGGCTGTGATTAGGACTTGGACGATGACATAAGGAGGGTCCTGGCAGTGACATCTGGATGATATAGGACACACGAGCACGCAAATGCAGGTGAGGCTATGTGGAGAAGAAGCTATTGCCATTCTCTGGATTGGCTCTAATCCATCTTTGGAGCGTAGTGTCATCTTTCACAGAACCATAAAACTCTTTCAGTTCATTCTCTGCTTGTCTGAGGCTGTGTTGAGCATATGTCAGTTCAGTGCATTCCTTGGGCCATTTCTACTCTTTATCCAACCAGTATTGCAAATATATTAGAGGGTAGGGCTGTGTCAGCTCTGCCTGGTGGCTGTGCCTTTGCTCAGATAACAGCACCCGGTAATGGCTGAAAAATATCTTGGGGACTCTACAGCTCTGGAATAACACCAGTAGTAATTATTATTACTATCAATTTAACTGATTCTGGCCATCGAGGAATTTTGTCAGAAGCTGTTGGTATCAGAACCACAAGCTCCTCTTCATAAAGAGAAGGCTCACCTGCACCAAAATGTCAACCTCCCAAGCTGCCCCAGTCCTGTAGGGTTAGCAAGAGTTCTTGGGTTCAGGTGATTGATTCCCTAGGAAAATATATTACCAATAAGAAGACATTCATTCAAGAATCAGTCATTGAGATAGATACTGTGCTGGGCTTTGGATGTAACGATGAGCAGATTGGGGGTGGTCCTTGCCATCTTGGAGCTCACACCTTGGTGAGGAGACAGTCCTTAACAAGAATCTCATGGAAGAACATATTAGATATGTTCCTTGAAGAAGCAGAAGACACTGCACTGAAAACATGTAGCACAGAACTGGGATTCCCTGGGACCAGGGTCAAATCCACCTGTTGAGATGTCTCCACTGTGGACATGGATTGACCTGGGAGGTTACAGTGGATTCAGAAAGACCAATTAGGTGAAAGATAAGGCTCTCATGGACCAGTGTGGGTGTGTGGCAATGGTGAGGAGTGCATTCATTCAAGAGATGTTCAGGAGGTGAGACCGACAGGAGTTGGTGCTAAGTTGACAGAGGGAGAGGAGAGCGAGATGCAAGGATCATGCCGACGCTATGACTTGTGCAGTGAGGTGGATGGTGGTGCCAGCTCCTGAGGAGGGGAGCATTTGGGGACCACATTTGTGGTAGGAGTGGTGTGGGTGGAGATGAGTTCAGCGTCTGACGTGTAGAGCTCGAGATTGTGTTGAGACAGCCAAGTGAAGACACTGAGTAAGCACTTGGATCTGAGGGTCTAAAGCTCTGTAGGAGGTCTGCACCTAAAAATACACCTGGAGACCTTTGGGGGATGGCACTGCCGTTTATCAACACCATATTAATGTTTTTAGCTACCAGTGCTATTGGACCCAGAATTTATGTGAATTTGTGTGAATGAGAGCCTAAGGGGAAGAGTGAAAAGGTGAATTTGCGTCTCTTAAAGGTCACTATGACTGCTATGCAGTGAGTGGGTCAGAGAGCGTGCCATTGGAGCGAGGAGACTGGATATGATACAAGTGAAAACCCAGGTGATATATGGGGTAGTTTGGGACCCTTGGCAAAAGTGGCAATTGTGAGAAGAGCATGGCTTTGGGTTATGTTTTGCAGGTGGAACAAATGGGATTTGCTAAAGTATTGGACGTGGGATGTGACAAAAAGATAGAAATCAAGAATGATTCTTAGATGATTTTGTCTGAGCAGCTGGGACTCCAGGGCTCCAATGCACAAAGTGGCGGCGGGGGGGGATGGTGGTGACTGGAGGAACAGCAAGCTTTGGGGAGGGGTGTGCCATGTTTGAGATTCCCTAGGACAGGAGACGCCCCTCTCGACCTCCAGTGGAGATGTCAAGGAGAGGCTGGCTGTCCGTCTGTTCCTGAGGTGAGAGGTGGAGTCTGTGGGCAGCCTGGGAAACAGAGGACATCTGAAGGAAGGAGAGGGTGCCAAAACTCGAATGTCGTTGCTGAAGTCACCTTCATTTACTCTTCCTTTGGGGCACAAGAGGACATCGCGGATTGCAGTTTGCATGTCTGTCTCCGTCCTTCCTGGCTGCACCCACACATAATTATTCAGGTAACTGAGGTTGAAATGAATGCAAAGGAGTCCCAGATGTGTCTATTAATTCTGTTGGTTCCTCCGTCTTTTGTCCTTCCAATGCATGTGCGAGTGAGGAGATGACTGGTCTTGCCATACACATCAGCACACAAGGGAGTAAAAAGTTCCTGCTAGAGATCTGTGTCCCAGCCCTGCCTCCCAGTGGTTTTGCCTAACTGCCAAAGAGGCTGTTAGATCTTTGGGAAATACTGAAGCTGGCTGGATGTAGCCCAAAGGACTCTCTTTTCATGCCATCAATATTCTGCCATTGGCTGCCATGACCACCTGCTTCTCCAAAGAGCCTTTTTGCCATTATCTCAGGAAATACTCTACTCTCTGGATGGACCGCCCAACTCGGTCCATATTGTCCTAACACTGTCTGATTCTGTGTGGAGACCTCTGGGTTTTACCACAGGACCTGCGAGGGAAGGGAGGCTCGGGAAAATTCTTAGAGGAAGCCAGTATTTTCCCTAAGCTGCCTCTCTTCTATTTTCATTGCACACGTGTACATGTATCCCCCATATAGCATGGTTGGTAGAGTCATAAAATGCCATGTTATGCGAATCCGTGTTATACAAAACAAAGGACTATTACAAAAAAGGTGGTTAGGTTCCAAAAATTAAAAAAAAATACTATTATAGTTTTATAATTAAGAGAAATATCTTTATTAAAGCAATTTTCATCAAAAAGTATAACATATTAATTTGTATTAAATACTGTTTTCTTCATCATCACTACTAAGCTTTTATTATGTTCTGTGTTGTTTGGGGATTTCCCTAATTTCAAATGAGATATCGTTTGCTCTAATTCTTAGACCATGTTAGAATGAAGCCGTGTTCTTGGATGCCGTGTTGTACGAGGGATTTCCCCCCAATTCTCGAACTGTGTTAGAGCGAAACTGTGTTATAGAAGTGCCGTGTTATACGGGGGTTACCTGTAGTTACTTATATAACTGCAATCCATATTTATTGTAAAACACCTCTTAGCTCTCAGGACAACCGAGATGGCAGGAGCGGCCTGTGACTTCCCTGATCAGCAGTTGGCCACGTTTTAATGGCTGGGTTCCTGGATGTCAGATTTCCCTCCTGCTGTGATGTAACCATTGATCCTCCCTCCGGGAGCCAAGCTGGGCTCCTTGTACATTACACAAACACATACTAGATTGTGGATCCCAGCAGATGGCTGCCAATTTCCGGCTCTGTAACCTTGTCGGGTGTGATGAGCCCACATTCAGTGTCTCCCTTTAAAAAGAATGGAACAGCAATCATGAGACTGGCACCTACAACCTACCAGAGTCTTCTTTGTGTGCCTGGGCCAGGGGCCCCATTATTCAGGTGTGTCTGGTGCAGGGACTCTGGGGCAGATTTGTAGTTTAGGTGCCAAGGTGAGTTGCCCGTCCCTCCAGGGCCAGAGGAGCCTGCAGCCTCGAGTCTCTGGGCTGGGTGCTCTCTGATCACCTCTGGGTGGAGACCCCTCTCTCTGTCTCTGGCTCTGCAGTGTGTGTGTCTGGCAGCCCAAGGTCACTGCAGGTGGGGACAGTGAGTCAGTAGCTCTGCTGTTGGCGCAGGTGGCCAGGGTCCTCCTTTGCAGCTTCTGGGCTGAGGGTTGTTATGTACAAATCAGGATGAATATTTCTGCCAGTTTCCAGTCCTGACCGAAACCCAATTTCCAAGTCACTGGAGATTATTTTTAACCATTTTTTGGGGGAGGGGAGAGACAAATTCAATCATTTCACTCCTTCTTTTCCCCCCTCCTCCTCCTTCTTCTGTAGAATCATTTACCTCTTTTCTCTAGCCACTAATTCACTTATAGAATCTTTGAAATAAGGTCTCGTGGTATTTAGATTATCATGAGGCTGGGTAACATAAATCATACCAAATCAGTCTTGATTTTCTGCTTTTTATTTTGGGAACTTTATTCCTGTAGTCTTGCCTCTTATCGATTGGAGACAAATAGAGCTATCTTTAATTTGCCAGTTCCCTACTTCAGCATTACTTCACTGATTGAATACCCCATGATGTAACATTCCTCCTGAGAAGAATTTCCCTAAAGATCATTAACACAATGTTACCAAAAGTCATTTTAGAAATCAAATTTATTTTGGTTGCTATAAATCTTCATTTCGATCCCCACAAGAGCTTCCTGGAAATCTTGTACGGTCTGTTTCAAATTCGATTCTATAAGATTTGACATATTTTTCAAAGGTCCTAGAATGACAGGGCCAAAGCTTTGTTAGGTTTTGTTGCCACTAAAGTACCTGCGTGTCCCAATAGAATTATTCCTTACATTATACTCATTTACTTTCTGGATTAATTTTATGGTAGAAGAAACTGACTGCTGATTTCTTCTGGGAAACACATAAGGAGTCCAGATCTTAATATATGCTTTCACTCTGCCAAGAAAACTTCACAAAGTCTCAGCTTTGTGAATATATATAACCCAGATTGCAGAATTCATTTGTGGAGAAGTCTAAATTCAATCCATTAGAGCAAACCCTGAAGTCCCTGTGTATGCAAAACTCTCACTGGAGTTTAAATTAATTGGTAAGTGGTTGCATCTTTATGCTTCAAATTATTTCAGAAGGTGCATGGTTCGGCTGTAATTTCTAAGGTAGTCAGGGATGAATGGCTATTTTTAACACAGACGTTTGCATCAATCATAAAATCTTTAGCTTTTCTCTTGGTTAAGAGTAAAATGGATGCTAATAAAACCACCAGACAGACAGATGACCCAAACCTTGTAAGAGCTAAAGAAATGACAATTTAGCTGCTAGAGGTTGCAGGGAGCAATTCAACCCGTTGCTGGAAGGCCCAATTCTTTAATAGAGAACCCAAAGTCCAGTGTAGCCATCGCCTGCTCGGTCATGAGTGTCCCCAGGGAGTCTCTCTTGGGACGTTCTGCCCCCGCTACTTTAGGGAGTCCCCTTCCTCTGAATGGGCTGATTCTGTATAACCTTAAGCACTATGTGGTACGTTTCTATGCTCTTGGTTTTGATGTGAACCAATCCTTTTGTTGTTTTCTCATTAAATATACTATCGGGTTTCCCGTTTGCTAAACAATAAGAGAAAAATCACAACAGGGAGCACTGGAGACATCATTTCCCAGGCCCCATGTAGCCAGGTGTTGCCTGTGACTTAGCTGGCGCTGCTGGGAAGGGCGTGGAAGTGATGCCCGAACCTCCGAGTTAAGTCCTGAACTCTGAAACCCCACCATCACGTGCCCCAGACTCAGTCCTGTCCCTTCTCACCGACTGGAATGCAGCTGGTGGAGCCATAGATGGAAAGAGCCTGGGTTCCTGCATCAGCTTGTGGAGCAGAGTGATTCTTCCTGCCTAGGACTGAACCCAATGTGAGTGGTTAATATGAAACTTGTTTTCAAACGGACTGTATTTTTGGGTTTCTCAGGTTAGAGCTTAATAACACGTACTCTAATGAACACACTGAATTAGTTCTGAAGGTTTTTGTAACAAAGTAACACAAAATGGGTGGCTTAAACAGAGTCTTATTATCTCATAGTTCTAGAGGTGAAAAATCTGAAACCAAGGTGCCAGCATGGCCATGACCTTCTGCAACCTGTAGGGGACCATTTCTTGCCTCTTTGCAGGTTCTGGTGGTCTGCTGGCAATCTCTGGAGCTGTCTCTATGTCTTCACATTGTCTTCTCTCTATACAGGTCTGCCTCTGTGTCCACAGTTCCCCTTTTTATATGGACACTAGTCATACTGATTTGGAACCCACCCTAATGACCTCATCTTAATTTGATTACCTCTGTAAAGACCTTATTTCCAAATGAGGTTACGTTCTGAGGTGCTGGAGGTTGAGACTTAAATATCTGTTTTTGGGAGACACAATTCAACCCGTAACACACACCAGTGTTTCCTGAGGGCTTACTGTACTCCAGTTTTCTTTCCAAGCACTTACATAGATTACCTTATGTAATTATCACCATGGTTTTATGAAGGAGGTACTGTTGCTGTCTCTTCCTAGGGTGATGAAGAAATAGGAGGGGACTTGCTCCAGACCAGACATGTGTTATGAGTGAGCCAGATGTACAAGTCTGAATCCAGACCTGCAACTTGCCGTCTTTTCCATCTCTCAGAAAAGCCCTCCCTATTGGGAAGAAGAGGAACACATGAATGAGGCTGTCTCTGGAAGATCTTAGCCACGCCAAATACTCCCCAGATGACTTATGACATGGAACTGCTTAGCCCTGGAAGGCCACAGGGAGATTCCAACATCAGGATGCTAACAGAGGTGGGTGAACCAGGACTTCATGGGTCAGTCTTTTGGGAGCCTCAGACAGGTCACAGCGAAGTTTTTGGTCTTCAGAGTGGCTGCTTCCTGTGACTGTGGGATTTACTTTGTGAGTGTTGGACTCTTGTGTAAAATTCTGGCCCCTCCTTGTGGCTGCCTTGGTTTCTCTGGGGACATCATTTTCTGTTCCTGCATCGTGTCTACATGTTACTACAAGGCCAGAGTTCAGCTTCTGTGTAGGAATCAGGCTCTTCTAGGTTGGTAGTGAAACCATTTTATTTGGAGGTGAGAGTACCATATGGGGCATAGTGGGAGGTTATGGCTGCAGAGTACTGTTGGAGCTGGATGACAAAGAACCAAATATGAATGGGTGGCTACAGGCCATTTTGGGGCAAGACCCTGACCCCATGTTCTTTTTTTTCTTTTTTTTTTTTAAGAAATGTACATTTTATTACATCAAGTTACCTTGAAATGAAATCATGTAACAATATCAATGTAACAACATCTTGGTTTCTGTAGGTTCTCTGCCATGTGGACTCTCAACAGCAGACAAGGGCAAAGGTTTTTAAGGCCTCAGATCTTTATTATACTATCACCAGTCTATAACAAAAACACTACAAATGTTGTCATCTTTGAGATTTTAATAATTTCATATTTATGTTCAGAGAAGAACCAAACCCAAAGAAAGAAAATAGTATATGACATAGAATTACAAGGTCTTATTACCAGTGGCTACTGGTTGAGCTGTGTCCCCCCCAACAAAAATATGTTGAAGTCATAACCATCAGGACCTCAGGATATCTGACCCCATGTTCTTGAAGCTGCTTGGTATACTGGAGATGTTTAGAGTCAACCTGTCCCAAAGACCCACTATAATGCATCTGATTAAAGTCCAAGGAAAGCACAGTTCCAGCCTTGTTTGGACCAATGGTATTCTACCATATTCTAAGACCCTGAGAGCCAGCTTCAAATGGCCCAATGCCCCACACACTATCTTTCAGCCCATAAGCTTTCAAAGGCAATTTCAATTACAAGTGACATCAGCTCTAAATCAGGATCTGAGGAAGCAGCGTCCTTTTAATCAATCACTCAAGTTCACTGCTTTGTGTGCCTACTGGCAAAAAATAGATTCAGTCCATTTAATAAGATGGCCCAGCCAAAGCATCAGGATGACCTGTGAGTTCCTCACCCAGAGAGCAGCTGGGAGGGCCTTGGGGATAGCCGGCCGGCACCTGCAGTGGGACTGGGAGTTCCTGGGGCTTCTCGGCAGTACCCTTTGTGACCACGGGTTTCTGACTGACATTTCTCATTTACAAGGTGACCCTGAGCACAGAACCTTTTAATTAGCCCACAGATCCAGGGAGCTTTGTGTGGGTGACTGTCAGTTTCTTTGCTTTCTGGGGCCTTCTGTTGCCATGGTGACACTCTCCTAACAATGGATTAGGCTGCAGGAAGGAGAGAAGCAGAGAGGCAGGCAGCCTGTGCCAGCTTCCTGCCAGATAGTAAATATTCATGATAAGACCATGAGGTTAGAAACTGCATTGTCAATGAGTTTTATTATTCACAGGCAGCATTACGCTGTGCGGGGTAGAGAAGAAAAGCTTATTTATCTTAAGGCTAAAACTGGAGCAAAAGTACCAAACTCTAGAAAAATTCCCCGGGAAGTGCGAACACTCCTCACCGTTGTGTTTTGACTTCATCAGCATTAACCTTCCCCTGGAAGTAGAAGGAATATAGGATATCTTTTCTAATAGGTCATATTGCCTTGCCCAACCCATTTGTTTAGTAATACTGGGTCACAAAGCAATGTGATTAAAAACCCGAGACCCATCAACATGTAATAAATACTCTTCTCAGTAGTGTTGGCCATAGTA
Source organism: Rhinolophus hipposideros (assembly GCF_964194185.1). Classification (NCBI taxonomy): domain Eukaryota; kingdom Metazoa; phylum Chordata; class Mammalia; order Chiroptera; family Rhinolophidae; genus Rhinolophus; species Rhinolophus hipposideros. The sequence goes on from NC_138053.1 coordinate 97,239,331, forward strand.
GTCTTATGAACACGCTTACACCTTCCTGGGAGGACATTTCAGGATGAACCCATCTGAGGGTAGACACTCTGGCCGTGAAAAAGGCACCTGACACCCATTCTTCAGATAGTTCCAGAAGAGGAGAAATGGGTGCTGGCCTCAGGAAAATTCACGTACAACTTGAATGTGGTCTTGAGCACTTTGTCCCAGGAGCCTGAGCCCAGAAGCCTGAAGCCCCAGAAGCCAGCAAGATGGTTGCTAAAGATACCACCTCTTCTGGTATTTGTCTTTCGTTCTTTTCTTTTCACCAGTCCGACTGAGCCTGAGACGGGTCCTCTTCAGGGTCCTGTGTGTTCACCTGCTGGTCATGTTTCTATAGAGAGCAACATCGCTCTGGTTTTGGCACCTTTCTCTCTCTCTTCAGGTCACTTGGGTCTTGGGTCCCCAGAGTTCTATCAGGTGCTGGTTGGCAGGGCTGGACTTGTGCCAACACATAGTGAAGTCTGGGCCAGCGTGAGAGACGGGGCTCCTCTTCACCTAATGAATTAGTCCCACGAGGGGACCATAGATGGCCATTTGGATCCCTAGGTCTTCCTGCGAAAGTCATCCCATAGTAATGGGGCTACTTCAAGGTAGAGGGAAGGCTTGCTACATCGGTACTTATGAGAATATTTATTAAGTATTAAATAACTACTGTAATTGTGTTACCTGCAGCTCACTTGATTATTTAATTCAGCCTGTTGTGGAATTAATTACTATTTAATCAGTGCTGTCATTTAGAGGACAGGCGTAATCACCGAGGTTCTGAGATGGTAATGACACACTACCGTTCTTTCTCGCAGCCTGATGTGGTCTAACAGCTGGAGGCTGCCTTCCCATCAGCCTGTCGGATCCTCCAAATCCAGATGAATGTGGGCTGGGTGTCAGCAGAGCATCTGCAGGAAGCACTCTTACCGAGCATCTGTTGGTCCTGAGGACACTGCCAGTCTGGGTGCCATCTCCACTAGAGTCCCTGGACGTAAGGGGCAGGAGCATCTTTGACAGTGATTGTCACAGTTGAAGCCCTCAGTTGGTCAAGACTGTAGAAAGTGGAAAACCAAAGCCATATTTTACAATTTCCAGTGGGCCAGTATTGCTTGAAGGGGAGGGCTGATAAATTTTCAAACTTCTGTTCTGTGAAAGAAACTGTCAAGAGAATGAGAAGACAAGCTACACAGCAGGAGAAAACACTTGTAGAAGACACATCTGATAAAGGACTACTTTCCAAAATATACAAAGAACTCTTATAGTTCAACACTGAGAAAATGAACAGCTCCATTAAAAAATGGGCAAAACACCTGAACAGACACAGCACCAAAGAAGATACACAGATGGCTAACAAGCATGTGAAAAAATGCTCCACATCATACGTCACCAGGAAAATGTAAACTGAAACAACCATGAGATACCACGACACCCTATCAGAAAGGGCCAAATCCAGAGCACTGCCAGCACCACGAGGTGACAAGGTTGCAGGGCAGCAGGAGCTCGCGCTCGTCGCCGGTGGGAATGCAGCCACGGTTTGCAATTTCTTACAAAGCAAACCATGCTCTTAACATACATTCCAGCACTCATGGCCCTTGGTATCCAGCCAAAAAAGGTGAAAATGTGTGTCCCCATAAAAACCTGCACACAGATGTTTATAGCAGTTTTATTCCTAATTGCCAAAAGTTGGAAGCAGCTGAAATGTCCTTCAGTAGGTGAATGAATAACTAAACTGTGGTCCATCCAGACAATAGCATATTATTCAGCACTAAAAATAAACAAGCTCTCAAGCTATGAAAAGACATGGAGGAAACTTAGATGCATATTGCTAAGTGAAAGAAGTCAATCTGAAAAGGCTACAGACTGTATGATTCCAACTATACGACATTGTGGAAAAGGTGAAATTATGGAGACAGTAAAATCAGTGGTTCCCAGGTGTCGAGGGTGGGGAGAGAGGAATAGGGAGCATAGAGGAGTTTTTGGGCAGTGAGACTATTCTGTGGACGCTATGATGGCGGATCCCTGTCATTAGACGTTTGTCCAAGCCCATGGAATGTCCAACACCAAGAGTGAACCATGTGTAAACCATGGACTCTGGTGTTACTGACGCAGTCTTTGTAGGTTCCTTATTGTAACAACTGTACCCTCTGGTGGGGGTTTGTTAACGGGGGTGGCTGTGCACATGTCGGGGCAGGGATGTATGGGAGCTCTCCCTGCATCCCACACAATTTTGTTGTGAACCTCAAATTGCTCTTAACAACTAAGTTTGTTTATTAAAAGGATAATCTAGATGAGAAAAGGCATGCAAACGAGCAAAAGTACAGTGGACATTTTGAGACTCATTCCCTTTAATCGCCTATAGCTGCACATTTGTGGCTGTTTGCATAGAGCCAACTGAGGCTTTGCCCACTGTGTGAGATGGATGGACATGCGGGTGGGGACTGAACTGGGCAGCCAGCTTCTCTTACCCTGTTGTGAGGCTGCTGGACGAATTAGAATGCTGGCCGTGTGCTCTGGTCAGAGCATGATGCAGTGTTCTTCGGTTGGTGCGCAGGATTTTGAAGAAAGATGACTGTGAAATCTCAAACTCTAAGAAGGGAGTGCATCTGGGGAATCTTCTCTCGATGGGGAGTGAATGGTTTCTCCTGTGATTGCTATGAGTGGCTGACATTAAACCACGTGACATCCAGAAAGTGCATAGAAAGATTTTTCTGTGCAGACTTCCATTACATGTAATATAGAGCATTCTCAATTAACCTTATTATAGTGGCTGTTGTGGAAGCCTCCTGTTTGCAGGAGACTTAGTTTTATAACAACTCTGTGGGAAAGTACCATCCTCACTCTTACAAATGCGTTTGTAATTTGTAATGCACTCTACAGTGCGTTTTCTGTAGTTTTCACGCTGTTTGGACTCAGCACGGGGAAATATCAGCCCAGACTCCCAGCATTCAGTAGCAGATTTCATTGACCATCTTCCAGAAGGGCCTGCTTGAGCAATTAGAAGTCTGTGCAGTGATGACACAGTGGGGATGGAGCCAAATGTTGAAGTCAATTCCCTTTTTCTTTCACCTAAGAGACGCCATTTGTTGCCAGTGGATATTCCTGCTCCATTTCTTGGTACATCCAACTTTGTAAACCAATGTCTGATTCAGGCCATCTTGGGATCCCTACCACCCCCGCAGTGCTTGTCAACATTCAGAAGTTCCTGAAACTCATACCAAACATGGGGATGCTATCACCCAGCCTCCACTCCACACATCTGAAGCTAGAGGACCCAATTCTGCCTTCAACAGCTCTAGGGTCAGCAGTTCTCAGCATGAGGAAGCTCCTTCCATGGCCAGCTGACCCTGTCCTGCCTGTAATTGCCTCTTGTCAATGGCTGTTTGGCTTTTATAATCACACAGAATAACCCCACTCCCCATTACGTAACAGCTGGGCAGATTTTAGTGACAGGGTTTGAGACCCCTTCCTCAGGCGTTCTCCTCCATTGCTCATCAACTGGACTGAACAGACAGACCACCATCCCAATGAAGCGTGAATTCAGAAAATTTTGGTGAACATGGACAAGACTGAGTAGCCTTTGTATACATTTGTTTGGAGTCCTGTCATTTCAATTTATGGTAAGAGCAGGAGAGTACAGATTCAAGAGGACAAAGCCAAATTCAAGGTCATCTTCAAACCAAGAAGTAAAAAGTCATATCCTGGCCTCCCCTGCTGGCCCGTCCCTTGGCGCAGACCCTCCGAAGTTCCACGACTGTTTCACTTCTTACTTTCTAGCTCTGTTCTTTGCATCCCACTGGGGAAGATGTCACAATCTCAACCTTGACAGGAAGTAAGTGTACAGAGTCACTTGATCATGAGTTAATGGTGTAGGCATTAGCAAGGACGTATAAGCACCTAGTCCTCAATTTCACAATTTTAAGGGAATTCAACGAATGAAATGGTATTTTCACTACAATATCAAGGTCCAGAAATGCTCTGTGCCTATTGCCTCAGGAATTAAATAAATTAAGCTTTTTCCATTTTCTCTCGTACTACCCTTTTATCTCTAAACTGTGAGGAAATATAAAATAACTATTTTCTTTGACAGGGAATTCATTGTTTTTTACATATTTTTATTTCATTTCTCAAAGTATGCTCTGGAAGATAGGAAAGTCCCAAGCGCTTTAGATCCCTCATTAATATAGAGTGTTTGTAACTTGATTGGGAATTTCTTTGTAGGCACAATAATACGTTTAAAGATTTAATTCACCTTTTCTTTCTGTGGGTGATAGCTAGTATTTGAATATCACTTCTTATTTGGATGGATAGCTGGTACGTGGACATCTCTTCTTACTTGGATGTAAGAAATAGCCATTTCTTTAACAAACAAAATAAACAGTTGACTCATTCCTCACCTCTAATTCTTATTCATTGAAATACTGGTATTTATGTCACCTGACATCTTTTTTTCACTGCTTACCTATAAGATGAATGAGACCACTGCTGCCTTTGTACCTTAGAAGACTTATTAGGCCTGAATTCCAAAACAGATGACAGATCTGTGCAGATTATCATAAGTGAAGTCATACGTGCTCTGGAGACGATCTTAAAGGTGCGGAATTTGTGGTGTTGATTTTACACAATTTAATTTCAAGATTCAGATACTGGCATTTTCTGAAAAGTTCAGATGAAGAGGACTGCTGCAGCAGGAACTGTGAGATGCGTATGTTAGCAGGGAAAGTGCACAGACGGGATCATTTTGTATGTATGATAACCTGTATTTCAGCATTTATAGTTGTCTCGTACAAATGAAGGGCAATTTTAGTTCTGCCATCACTGCAAGAAAAGCTGACATGTTTTGGCATCTTCATTTAAAATGGTGCATGCTGTGTTCAACTGGATTTTTCTACGCTAGATTTGTTAATGTATCATAATGAGAATCTATAATGCAATGGGAGTTTCGGGTATTTGTAGCCAGGCAGAGGTGCAATAAATTTGAGACTATGTTGTTTTTGTTTTCCTGACACAGAGCACAAGTTATGATTTCCATACTAGGCTGCAGCTCCCTGAAAAATGCTTCCTATCTGTTGAAAGTGAATATTAAGTCGTTAACGGTGTATTTCTCTGCATTTCTCAAATTATTATTCTATGGCAAGAAATAGAATATGAATTGCAATTATAAAGCCTTTACACTAAACATCAGTTCAACATAGTTTGCTGTGACAAGGTGTGGATTAATGGGTGGCAACAGTGTGGACCCAGCAATCCCAAAGCCCAAAATTCAGACAACCTCTGGGATGCAGACTTTGGGTGAGGCCATTAGCCTATGACATACTCGGTGAACCTGCATCAGGGGACTCTGCACCCACCTGATGGCCATGTCCTGTGTAAATGCAATTGAACTCTGTGTGACACTTGAGGGAGGGGTGTGTGTGTGTGTGTGTGTGTGTGCGAGCGCGCGCGCCCATATGCTGTGTATGACAAGCTTGTGATTCATGTTTAATTTGACATTGTATTTTCCATGACTCTCTTGTGATGCTGTCATCTCTGTGTGGGGATGAGCTGCATCTGCTACTGTCACTCGTCTGAACCTTAGAACATACATCCCAGCTGCACCGACGTGCAGCTGTGAACATGACGGGGGGTGGGTGGGGGGTGAACTGCAGTGAGTCCAGGAAGAAGGAGAGTGACCAGATGGCTGGGGGACCCCCAAGAGTACAACGGAGGGTACCGTTAGAGATACCTGATAACTTTTTTCGTGCACGAGGCCTGTCCAAGCCCCTTGACATTGGATAGAGACGTGGCTTAGTTGCCTGTGGCAGACATTCAAAGTAAAACAAATTTGATGGCTTAACACCACAGAAATTTGTTGTCCCAAATTCTGGAGGCTAGAAGTCCAAAATTAAGGAGTCAGCGGGGCCAAGCTTCCTCTGAGGCTCTTCTCTCTGTGTGTTTGAGTGTCCAAATTTCTTATAAGAACAATAGTCATTGAATTAGGACCTCCTCTATTCCACTATGACCTTATCTTACCTTGATTACAGTGACACTCCCCTCCCATTGATTCATCTGCTAACACTCTCTGCTCCTACCCCTGCTGTAGGTTGCAATGTTAGGATTCCAAGCAAACAAACAAACAAATAAATAAATACAATTTTATTGAGTATAAATGACAGACAAAAAACTGCACATATGTAATGTACACCATTTGATGAGTTAGGACATATGTAAATAATACCCGTGTTACAAGTCAAGGTAATAAACATACCCATCACCTCCAAAATTTTTCTTGTGTGTTCCCCTTTCTTGAGACGGTAGGTGCGACGTTGTACATCAGGACTCTAGAGCTTACTGTGTAACTGAAACTGGACCTGTTGAACAGCTCCCCGTTTCCCTCACACCCAACCTCTCATAATTAATGTTATGTTCTTTGACTATTTCATATACCTCATATAAGTGAAATCATGCAGTACTTGTCTTGTGACTGGCTTATTTCACTTAGCATAATATCCTCTAGTTCCATCCATGTTGTCACAAATAACAGGACTTCATTTTTTAAGGCTGAATAATATCCCATTGTATATATATATACCACATTTTCTTTATCCATTCATTTGTCCATGGACATTTGGGTTGTTTTTGTATCTTGATTATTCCGAATAATACTACCATTGACTTGAGAGTGCAGATATCTCTTTGAGATCCTAATTTCAATTCTTTTGGGTATGTGTTCAGAAGACAAACAGAGCAGAATAGAGAACCCAGAACTAAACCCCACACATATGCAGTCACCTTATTTTCAAGGGTGCTAAGAACATACAATGAGGAAACGACAGAGTGTTCTCAAAAAGTGCTGCTGGGAAGATTAGATATCCACACGTAAAAGAATGAAATTAGACCCTTATCTTTAAACCATACCCAAAACAACTCAAAATGGATTAAAGATTTAAATGTAAGGCCTGAAATTGTAAAATTCTTAGAAGAAAATGTAGGAAAAAGCCTCATGATGTTGGGCTTGGCATTGATTTCTTGAATAAACACTTGTCTGAATAAGACATACACTAGGCCAATGGGTATATGAAAAGGTGTTCAACAGCATTAATTATCAGGGAAATGGAAATCATAATAAGATATCACCTCAGACCTGTTGGGATAGCTATTACTAAAAAAAAAAAGATAACAAATATTAATGACGAAAATGACAAATATAATGAGAATTATAACCCTTGTACACTGTTGGTGGGAATGTAAATTGGTGCAACTAGTATGGAAAACAGTATAGAGATTTCTCAAAAAATTAAAAATTGGACTACCATGTGATCCAAGCAAAATTGGGCAAAGGATTCTCTAAACTTGTCCACTTTCACCAAAATTGTAAATAGGCCAAGACCCCATTTCCAAATAACATTGAATTCACAGGTTCCAGGAGGACACAAATTTTGAGGGGCTGCTATTCTACCCAGTAGTGCAGGCCACATCTCTAGTTCTTTCTACTAGGCTGAGGTGGAATTAATGTGTCATTTCTGGGCTGCAGCCCCTGATAGTTGACCTTCCAGTGTCCTTTCCTGCTGAGTCCACTATGAAGAGTGCATGTTCCAGGCAGGGCAGTTATAAAATGGTGCAGCCTCCCTTCATTGGGATCCGTGAGCTTCTGTGCAGAAGAGAGGTGTACTGGATGGTCGCCTGGACTTGCAGTGGACATTGTAAAATGAGTGAAAAATGAACCTGTGCTGTGCTCAGGCACCCAGGGGCAAGGGAGCAACTCCTTAGGTTGGTTGATGAATGTGAGGACCTATGGAGCAGGTGTGGCCCATCCCCTTCTTTCAGATCCCATGCCTGAGGACCTATGTCCTCTCCTCTCTCAACCACGAGCCAAGTTCACATTCATGCTCATAGCAGCATGATTCACAGTAGTCAAGATATGGAAAAAACCCAAATGTCCATGGACAGGTTCTATCCTTGCCAGATTGCTCTGTGTGGTCCAGCCCTGCGAGTGATGGTAACTAGCTAATTGGTGATGGTAACTAGTGATAATATATCTGGCTAACTCGAAGGCTAGGATTGATAAGTCCACTGGGCAGACTGAGCAAGGATTTTCAATGTCAACTTAATGATAATAAAAACACATTTTTTTAAAAAAAATTAAATTTGTTGGGGTGACATTGGTTAATAAAATTATATAGGCTTCAAGTATACAATTTTATAATACATCATCAGTATATTGCATTGTGTGTTCACCACTCAGAGTCAAATCTCTTTCAGTCACCATATATTTGACCTCCTTTACCCTTTTCTACCTTCCCCTTCCCCTTTTACTCCTGGTAACAACTAAACTGTTGTCTGTATCTATGAGTTTTTGTTTGTTTGTTGCTTTTGTTTCATATCCCACATATGAGTGAAATCATATAGTTCTTGACCTTTCCTGTCGTATTTCTCCATTGTATGTTTTTGGTTCCTCTGTTGAAAATTATTTGCCCATATATATGTGGGATTATTTCCAGGTTCTCAACTCTGTTCCATTTGTCTGTATGTCTGTTTTTCTGCTAATACCATGCAGTTTTGATAATTGTCGCTTTGTAGCATAATTTGAAGTCAGTGTGTGTGATACCTCCGGCTTTGTTCTCATTTCTCAGTATTGCTTTGGTTATTCAGGGTTGGTTTTTTTTGTGATCTCATACAAATCTTTTTGTTCTATTTCTTTAAAAAATGCCATTGGGATTTTGATGGGGATTGCGTTAAATCTGTGTATTGTTTTGGGTAATATGGCCATTTTAACTATGCTGCTTCTTCCAATTCATGAACATGGACTATCTTTCCATTTCTTTGTGTCTTCTTCAATTTCTTTTAATAATGTCTTATAGTTTTCAGTGTATAGGTCCTTCACATCATTTGTTAAGTTTATTCCTAGGTATTTTATTCTTTCTGATGCAATTGCAAAAATAATTTTCATATCAATTGTTTCTCCTTATGTTCTCTCCCAGGTGGTTTAAAATGTGGGTGGTGGAAAAAGGGTGACATTCATTAGTGCCTTCAAATCCTAATAGTAACATTATAGAGATAAAACAAAAACTTTGGCATAAGAATACCCAGAATAGTAAATAGCTATTAGAGTATAAAATAACATTAATAAATAATAATAACAATGCTAATATTTACATAGTGTTTACTATGTTCCAGGCATAGTTCCAAGTGCATTATGTCTGTCGGTCTGTTTTGCTCCCTTCTCATTTAATACCTGTGACGACCTTCTGGGGTAGATACAGTTTCTCTCCTCATTTTTTAATGATGAGGAAACTGAGTCACAAGGAGGGTAGGAAAGACTTTTCTGCTTTACAGAGGAGGAGGAGGGTGACATGATGTGGGACAGCTCTCAGGTCCCTAAGAGATGTGTTTTCAAATATTTTATTTCCCAGTACTCTAATCTTACAACACAATCATAGCGGCATTCCATGCAAACTTGTCGAATTAAAAAAAAACACACATTGTTTTGGATAATTATTAATAGAAAAAAGAGATACAAGGACTAAAAATGTCTTAAAGCAATCCTGCCTAATTGTAAAACATCTATGCGCTAAGAACTCTCCAGTTCACTAGTAACTGTACTTTTACTTAGATTGACGAAAAATATCATACCCGTGTGGCAAGAAATGACACTTCAGACCATGTGAAATGGAGATGTAACTTCTTGGTCATTCCTTTTATTTCCATGTATTAGAATAGTGGAATATTAATATTTTCCTCATCTCTTAGAAGTTTTCAAAGTAAAGCAGTTCTTGACAGTGCTTCGTTTGTGAAAAATTTGGCTCTGGTTTAATATTGTCAACCCCAGAAGGAGTGATTGGGGACTATGTGTGGAGGTGGGAGCCAGAAAAGGAAGGCAGGAGAGGGGGCGGGTTATCTGGGGCTGAGCATCCTGGGGAGGGAGGGAGACGGCGCTGTGTGTTCTGGAGCTGTTCCACAGCAGTAACCACCCCTCACCCTCACTGCAGGAACCCCAGACACTGGATTCCCACACTTTCCAATGAGTTCCCATCCCCAATATAGTATGGAAGCCCCAACAAACACAAGTCTCAAGTTATGGTTCAGACAGGGACAAAGGACGTCCTGAGGGTAACCAGTGTGGACCGGTGGCCAATAACCAAAGAGACCACCTAAAGCCTTGGCCTAGGATTGCTTCCTGGATCAGGATGGGGATGGAACCCAGTGACGATTAGGATGGAACATCCTGTGCCCCCCTGAGATGACGGCCTAGAGTTGGAAGTAGCAAGATTTAAGAGATCTTTAAACAAGTTTTGTCTTAAGCTCTTGAGATGGTGGACTAAGATTAATACCTGTTGCCCCTGAAACTTATCACCTCTTGGCATATCTCATAATAAGAACATCAGATGCTGAGGCCTCCACAAGAAAACTAAAGGAGAACAGTATCTATGCCCTGAGAATCTACATACCTCATGGCCACCTGAAGTATGGAAGCACACATGCATTGGACAGCAGGTCACATAACAAGCACGTCAAGAATTCCCAGTCTACTTCGAGCAGCCAAGGACGTGACATGCACTGTGGGTGTGTTGTTCACCTGTGTTCTTTGCAGGTGCTAGGGCACAGCACATTTTCACAGTCTAAAAATTAGCAGGACAGTATCTTGATTGGAAGGTGATTTTTAGTTTTTTTCTAACCTACATAAATAGGGTTAACCTACTTGAATTGCTTTCTGGGAGAAAAAGCAATACTCTCACAGTGTATGATTTTCCATATACAGTCATATTAATGTGGCTGTTAATATATTTGTCTATTCTGCATAGATATTCTCCTGAGTCTACTATGGCACATATACAAATGTAATTGTAAAACACGTTTTCCCCCCACAAAGCCCTCTTCAGCTCCTGGGCAAACTTTAAAGTCCAAGTGGGATCCACGAGGATGAGGGAGAGGTGGGCAGCGCGATCCTGTGAAGGAGCATCTATAGACCAGCCAGCAGATAACGGTTATCTAGTCATGCCTTGGGGCTGAAGACACGGCCTTGTTTGTTAGGACTGAGGCCGTCTCTGCAGACAAGGGAGGCGAGATGGGGGCTTCTCCTGACCAGGCCAGCCGTCTGAGCAACGAGTCTGCCAGCAAGTCCCCACGTTCTATCTCGGGTCTGCGAGCATATCATGTGTCTGTGAGGAGCTCAGTGAGAGGTCGCCAGCATTAGGTCAGGTCACGTTCTATATAAAGTGATTTCTGAGCTTTTAAACAATAAAAAGAAACCACCTGAATGTCCCTTTATTTCACCTCTAACACTTTGATTATCTCAACTAAAATGCAGAACTGAGGTAAGAGACAAAATCAAGATGGAAAAATTCTTTATTGAAAAATCAGCTAAAGAAGAGTCTCTCAAGCTGATTGGATACATGGAAGTGAGAACCAGCATCTGTACTACAGCTGCTCAAGCCAGGGCGAGGGGGAGGGGTCGCACAGCATCCCCAGGAGCCCTTGGGCCTCCTGGGCATAGGGCCTCTGTTGCTGTCCATCACAGCTGGCCGGCCTGGTGCTACCCAGGAGTTCGGGATCCTCTGCCACATACCCCACTGAATGCCAGCCTCTGGCTCCCACACCTCATCTCTGCTTACCTGTTGCTCTCATTCCTGGCCCTCTCTGTGCATTTCATAATCTGCTTGTTTGTATTTCTGTTTTTCTTTTTCCATCTTTTTAAGTTCATACAGGTGTTGTTTCCTGATGACAGCTGATGAACAGGAAATGGAATTAAATGCATATGACTGAGAGTTTCAGAGGTGACCAATGGAAGAACCAGAGATCACTCTGTAGAATGACATTGTAAGAATGCTGTGTGGCTTCATCCTCCAGCTTTGGCACTTTCTGCCATGTGATTTCCAGAAAATTGCTCAGCCCCCCTCAGTCTAAGTTTTCTCATTTGGAAACTGAAATTAGAAAGGTATCTTTTTAATCAGAATTAATCGATCTTTAGGCTTAGAACAGTGCCTGGACATAATGATGCCCAATAAATGTTAGCAAATGATGGTGATGGTGGTGACGATGGTGGTGATGATGGTGGTGATGGTGATGATGATGGTGGTGATGATGGTGGTGATGATGATGATGGTGATGATGGTGGTAATGATGGTGGTGGTGATGGTGATGATGGTGGTGATGATTGCTGGTGTTAATTATCTTTCAAACATTGGGAGGAGACACTCTTTGGAGCTCTCCTTGTGCACTCACCAACATCCATGTTCCCCTTTTTCTAGGTCCACAACTAGACAATGTTTTCCTGGTCTTATATCTAAGAGGGGCCACAGGAATTGTACCAGTGGGATGTGAGACAAAACGACATGTGAAACACCCAGCTTGAGGCTATGAAATGTGAGTGTGCCTTCTCCACCTGCTTACGTTTCCCTTTCACCAGGTGAATGCAGGGGAGGATGAGGCCCTAGGAGTTGGTGGAAGTGGCTATAGGGGGTTTTAGGTGACATATTTCATCTTGATTGTGTTTTAGTAGTTTGTGGTTTTGAGGAATTGCTCTATTTCTTCTAAGTTGTTCAATTTACAAGCATAAAATTGTTTATAGTATTCCCTTGTTATTTTGTTAATGGCTGTAGGATCTATAGTGATATCCCCTATTTTATTCTTTATATTACTGATTGCATTTTAAACAGTTTTCAAGTCATACTACTGCTTAAAAAAGTGTAATGTCTTCTATTACCTACAAGGTAGACTCCAACTCTGCGCATGCTGTCCAGGGCACTTCCCAAGCTCACTGCCGCCTGTCTTGCTGGCCTCACCTTTCATCTCTCTCCCTCACCTTTGCCACCATCCTGGAAACACTTGCAGTTCTGAGCCTCTAACAAGCCCCTTCCTCTGCATGCCAACATTCATCTCCACATTTTTCCTCTTTGCTTCAGTTCCTTGAGGGTTCATGCTGCTGCTGCTTCCTTTAAAAAGTCTGGAGTCAGAGACCAGGAGAGAATGTGAGACAGGATCAGGCAACGGCTCATGAGCATAGTATCCAGCGTCAGGCGTCATCACCCGCCTTTCAAATCGCGTCCTGCAACATTTCACCGATGGCATTTTCTTCTTCTTTGAGGCTGTAAATGACAACAACATCAACAAAAGCATTTAATGATGAATTACTACATGCTCACATCCTGTTTAAGCGTTGTTTTTAAACATAATGTAACCTTAGCCCTATAGAGCAGGCATTACCATCATTCTTATTTTATACAGGGAATCTTACTTTCTCACAGGGAATGCGCTGGTCTCTTCCATTGGCTTCTCTGCATCCTCACTCCTGGTCCCTGCTCTCTGCCCTCAGCTCCCATTTGGGGTTGCCCAATAAGAAGCTTTGACAGGAGGTAAAGACATCCTTCCGGTGTCCTCTCCCGGAGACCCCTCTGGGCTGGCTGCTCTCAAGGTAACCAAATCGACAGGATTCTCCTTCTGCAGCTGGGTTCCTGCTTATCCTTCCTCTCATCTTTTCAGGCCCTGACTTGGCAACTCCTCTTCTGTTACCGACTCTGGTTTCCTGAGCCCTGCCCTGTGGTTCTCCTGTCCAAACCTTTGTAAGAAACCCCATCTATTCCTGCTGGAAGATGACAGAACAGAGCAAATGGAAGAACTGGGAATTCCACCCCCTGACCAGGGTTTCTAGGACCCAGGCTCCTGACCCCTGCACTCTGCCACGTCCCACACACCTGTCCCAGGTTCCAGTCACAGATATAGACGTCTGCTCCATGTGCAGCCTGCGCTGGTCACTGAGACATTCCACGGACTCCAAATTCTTTCTGGATGAAGAGGTAAATGTCCCCAAACCAAAACAAATAGTACTATCCCGAATTCATATTCCTCCTTGGTGTGTTTTCATTAGGACTTAAAGGCCTAAAGATGAAGGCAAACAAGATGTTTAATTGAAAATCTAAAGCAAAGGGAGTCAACTTTGCAGCTAATTTCTGGGAGAACCAAAAGCCGCTCAGATACAGAATACTCAGACATCAAATGTGTGCTGTGAGCGAGGTGATGACCAGCAGGGCTTTGTCCTGTGGACTCACACGGCACGTGCAGAGAAAAGACTGCATTCAAAGATTAACCATAGTGTGTGTTCCTGGGAATCACTCTGAGGGGCTGGTAAGGTCAGCACACGCTGGACCCAGCCTGCTCAGGCTCAGTAGCTCTTTGAAGAAATGGACATTTTCCTTATTCGGTAACTCCTGTATGTTTCTGCACCCCATCCATCATATGTTTTCAGATGCTTCATCTTACTTAACCTAAAGGACGATGCTCAGAGGCAGGTGTGATCGCACTTATTTGTAGAAGAACAAACAATGGAGAGAGGTGAGCTGACTCATGCAGGAGCTGGGAGCTAGTGAGGGGATGAACATTTTCTAATCCAGTTTCCTGAGAGTGTCTCTTACCTAGCCAGAGACACAAGAATATTAGTTCCAGGAGAAATAAAGATTCAAGGAAACTCATTATGAGACAGATAGCAATTACATTGTTTTGCCATGGAGCACATACCATCCTGAAAAATAAAAACTGTAAACAACTGATCAACATATAGTTCATATCAAAGTTGTTGGTAACCCTGCATCCAACCACAGGAAGCCCCACTGGACATCGGAACAAAAGGGACCTTAAAGCTGTCCACTCATGAATGTGCTAATTTTCTGGCCACTTCCTGTTGCATGAGTCACACATTTGGAACTAGTGGCTGCACGTTCATGCATAATAATATGTGGTGCTTATCCAAAGAAGCAGGAGTTTTGCTTTGCTTTGTAGTTTAGAAGCAATTATGTAGGACGAATGCTTCCTGGAGAAACACTCAATTGTTCCTGAGAAAAACTGTAGATACTTATGCACAGTGCATTTTTGTAATTTTGGTAGCTTCTTATTCTCCTCTGTCACCAATGCATTCTTTCTTACCCATCAGTCCTTTTAATAGGTCTCTCCATCTTAGTACCCCGTCAGCCTGTGGACTTAAGTACCTATTTCATCTTCTCTGTAATTTCCCTTGTGCGCGTTCTAACGGCTGAAGTTTGGGCTTGTAATGACCCTTTCTCTCTTCTGCGTCAGTATCTCCTCATCCCCATCAGCTAAAACCCATACTGGGCTTAGTCTGATCTTAAAGAAAAACAAAAGATACAACATAAACCTCCTGGATCCCGTGTCCCCTTTTCCTCTGTATTTCTTACTTCTCTTTTCCAGCAAACGCCTCCTCTTGCCCTTGGTAGTGTTTTTGACCTTCTGCCCTGTGTTTTCTTTAAGTCTCTTGACTTGGCCCTCCTCGTTTAGCCCCATGGCTCACTCCTTGGATTGTTTTCTTATCAATCCTCATTCCTATGTGCTCTCACCCAACACCTTTGCTTTAAATATCATTACATACTGGTGACTCCCCGAATGGCTCCCCTACCCCATTTCCCGCCATGAACTCCACAGCCAAAAGTGACTGTTTACCTGCCATCTCCGTCTGTATGCCTGAGACATGTTTTGCTGTAATGTGTCCTAAAAGTCTCCAACTACCTCCCACTCCACACCAGTTCTTCTCTCCATCTTCCTTGACTCCCCTGGTGGCCAGAGCTCAACATCAAGACCCTGCATTTATATCTCATTCTCCTTCTCTCCCTCCCCACCTCCAATCCGTCATGAGGTCTTCCAGCCGTGGCTTCAAAATAGACACAAACCTGAACATATCTTGCTCCTCTCAGCACATCTACTCTGACACAATTCACTGGCATCTCTCACTAGGTTACCATGATAACCTCCCAGCTGTCTGCCTGCTTCCACCCATCCTTTCCCATGATAACTTCTTACAGTGTCCAAAGTGGTGCCTTAAAGGCTGCTCAGGGTCTCCAATGCCTTCTCACTAACTTCAGAATAAAATTCAAATTCATTGCCATGGTCTACAAGACTTGATATAAGCAGGGCTCTGCCAAAGGCCACCAACCTGCTCACCTCACTCTGCTCCTGCCCTCTGTCCACACTGACTTGAAACACAATGGGTATTCACGTGCTCTTCTTACATGCCTGGTCCTGTTCTGGGCTTGGAGACAGGAGTTTAGATTTGAGTAGGGAGACAAGCAGACTTACCTATACCTAAGGACAGCTGGGAGTGTCTGCTGTGAAGGAAGCAGCAGAAGACAAGGACCCAGAGGGATGGGCGAAGGCAGCTCAGGTAAGAAGGGGACATCAGGTCACAGACTGTCTGCGTACATCGGGGAGCCCTGAGAAGGTATCGGGGAAGAGCCAACCCATCTGGGTCTGTGGACCAGGCAGTTCTCTTCCTGATGGGCAGGTGGCAACAAGGCTGTCCCTTTTGGATTTTGTAAAGCCCCTGGAACTGGGACAAAGTATAGGTGAGGGAAGAAGACCTTCAGAGAAGGAAATGCTAGGTTATAGCTAGTTTTTCAGGCAACAGGGCAGACACATAAACGGAACATGACTTCATCCCTTCACCAATGATGCTGTGTTATTTTAGGAAGAGAGTAGAGCATCCTAAATCCACAGAACTCACAATAACTAGGGATGATGGCTCCTCCAAGAGTAGGAATCTTTATTTAAAAAAAAAAACAACTGGCAGTTCTGATCATGTAATCTTCACATATTTTTCAGGTATCCTACCAGTTAATAGCTTTTGAAAAAAAAGTGTTATTTAGTTCCATCCCTGACTCATGGGTTTGATTGCTTATTGTTAATCACAGCCCCATTTCATTCTCAACTGAACATCAAAAACAAAATAAATAGAATGGCTTTATTTGTTCCACTTCTGCCTTGCTCCCGTGAAATTAAACAATACATTGGGAGCCAATCTATTTTCAAAGAAACTCTTCCAAATGAATAATACTTTGGGACATATTTTTCCTTTTAAAATAATTTATTAAACAAACAACCACTCCAAGCTTTATATGTTTTATTTACAGGTGTTTTATTTTTTAAAAACATTTTATAATAGAGATTATCAACTTTGATACACAATTATGATTTCTATCCATATCTGGGACATTTTTTATCTGAATTTTAATAGATTTAAACTTTATTTTTTGTGATTTAGGGAGAGTAAGTGAAAAAGAAAGGTTTATAAAATGCACAAGTCTGTGATATTAACTGCATTCACTCAACAATATTACTAACTATTCCTGTGTTCCAATCACTGTTATAAATAGAAATCCCTGCTTACGCAAAGCTTATAATTTTTCCTGCAAAACAATCCATTCATTTCTTGCACAGAAAGGTAATAGATAGCTTAGACACATAGATAGGTAAATGTATATGTGTATGTATGTATGCATGTATAAATGGATGGGTTGGTGGATGGATGTATGGATAAGTAGATAGATAGACAGACAGACAGACAGATAGATAAATAGATAGACAGAGATAGATAAATAGATAGAGATAGATAGATAGATTGACAACGCCAATATATTCTTTTTACTCTCCACTATTTTCAGCATCCATATATTGATTCTTAACCCAAGGAAAAATTCTGTACATTACGCTGAGATGCACAAAGACATAGGGATTCAACTCACTATGTAATTCGAGGGCCCGCACAGGTCTCCAGAGCTGAATAAGACCCATTGTCCCCCTGGGGGCTTCTGTTGTTCATGCTCTGATCACATTGGACAAGTGTGGGAGTGAATGTGAAACAAAGTGGGTCAGAGAAGAGCCCCCAGAGAGCTGGGCATGAGTTCAAAGAAGTGCATGTTGCTGCACCTGAATTTGGTGCCATGGGGCAAATAGAGTGAATGTGAAAATCTCTCTTTCGGCTGTAAGCATTTGTGGTGGGTTGAATAGTGACCCCCAAAACTAAGGTCAACCTGGAACCTCAGAATGTGACCTAACTGGAAATAGGTCTTTGCAGACATAAGTTAAGGATCTTGAGATAAGATCATCCTGAATTTAGGGGGGCCCTAAATCCGATGACGGTGTCCGTATAACAGAAGAGGACACACAGAGAGGCCGAGAAGACAGCGGAAGATGGAGCAGAGTTTGGGCTGACCTGTTGCAGCTCAGAATGTCAGGGATTTCCTGGAACTGCTTGAAAGTTGAAAGAGGCAGGAATGGATTCTCTCCTGGAGCCTTTTCAGGGAGGTTGGCCCTGCCGACACCTTGGCTCCTGGTCCCTAGAACTGCTATTGTCTTAAGCTACCAGTTTGTGTTAATTTGTTATGGCAGCCCCAGGGAAATAATTCAGCATTACAAAAAAGTAAGAGCTTCTCTCTCTCTCTCTCTCTCTCTCTCTCTCTCTCTCTCTCTCTCTCTCCCTCTCTCTCTCTCCCTCTCTCTCTCTCTGATTGAGCATGGATAGATATAATTGGAATAGATCTTGATAACGGAAAACTGGGTGAAATAGGGTCTGTATTAATTTCTTGACAATAGATAAGTACAACCTCCCTATAGAACCTTTCTGGTCTCAGAAGTTATATGACCTCGCTGCATCTCAATTTCCTCTGATTCAAGAGAATGATAGTAGTACCCACCTCATAGGATCTGCCTCCCGAGCCCACACGCCTAACCAGAGTGCTGTGTCCTGCCCCCCCTCTGATTGTTTCCAGCAGAGCCACGAGGAGGTGGGGATCAGTTTGCCAAAAGAAGAGGGGTGCTGTTCCCAAAAAGAGACAAGCAGAACAGTAGATGTTAACTGAATGCCATTGATATCAGCTTTTTGATCGATGACATAATTTAAAATGTATATTTAGAATATCTAGACAAGGTAACGGCATAGGTAAATGACTAATAATTATGTTTGAGAGAACACACATGTGAATAATTTATGAGAATACATAAATTCTAATTATTTATGGCTTTAAAAAATTGTCTACTAAACATAAATTCTTCTTAACTATATGTCTATGTATTATGTCACAGATATTCAAGTTGCCTAGGTTGAAAGCAGGAGTTTGGGTAAATCCAGGATGGGCTAAAGCTTTTGGTGACTATGGGGCAGTGACCAGAGGCAATGAGAGGTAGTGATGAGAGGTGGGCAAGTGACCTTGCCCTCAGAAGTAAATCTGAAAGAAGGCAGCACAAAGTGAGTGTAAGGGTGGGATTGAAACTGTGATGTAAGGAAAAAGATCAGGTTGCCCAGTGTTTACTGACAGGACATTGTGTGTTCTTGGCAGGTTTCGTCCTCTCCAGTGGGTCAGTGGGCGAACATGTGGTACCCTTATCTGGCATCAATAAGGCACTCAGTGTTTTGTTTTGTTTTGTTTTGTTTGTTTCTATTGCTTGAAAGGTAGGAATGATCTGAAATACAAGGAATTGTATATTTCCACTAAAGTGGGAAAAGCATGGTGTTCCAGTGTCTCCATACTGACCACAGGCGAAAACCTGTTTAGCAGTCAAGTGGCCACATCCGTTTCTGCGGACCAGAAAGTTTGCTGCCAACACATCTGCTCTTGTTATAGGAAGCAGAGCTTGAGTCTGCTGCCTGAGGGATGCCAATAAATAATAAAAAACATCTCTCTTCTGCTTCTTTTTTCTTATCATATTAAACAGACGTCATGGACTTCCCTAGAATCTGAGCTTGCCTTTGTTTTGTTTTTCTTCTCCCTTTTTTAAAATATGTTTTGATTTTGCTAAATAATTCTGAGCAGTCCCTGACCCAGGTGACCACAGTCCAGAGAGATGCTGGGATTTCCACTGATGTTTCAGGTGGCTTTCTTTTTAAAGGATCCACCTCCATCAGTGCAGAGGGTTTGTCTCAACTCGAGTCTGCTCTCAAACAGTTATAAATAATCCGTGTGTTGGCCATAGACACTGCACCATTTATTGATGAGCTTTGCTAGATGTTCAGGTGGAGTGAATAGAGGAGTGTGAGTGGTGAATGACTCAAGGGCCATCATTCTGAATAAAAGAGAGAGCGAGACCTAACGATGGGGTGAGGAGAGGGTTGACTCTACAGCTCTCACTGGCCACGTGCAGGCATTGTCCAAACAAAGCACTAGCCAGGGGCACAGATCAGGATGCTGGGTGCTAAGTACCTACGAGTACTTAGACCAGGGCTGGTGTGAGCCATTTCCCCAGAAACACCCAGCCACATGAATTCCTGAACACAGCCAGGTTCTGTTAGGAATCCAGAATCAGGTGGAATGGGCCCCAGATGCTGGATACAAAGCCAAAGGCACCTGCTGAAGGCTCCTTGTTATATTTGTCGTATATGGTGTTTCTAGAGTATAGAAGTTAAATTGTTTAGACATAGCTCTCTCATTTTCCTTTGTGGTTTCCAGTTCTAGTGTCAGACACTGTTCTCAATGCCTAAATACCCAAATACTTATTACTTGTATTTTATTTTAGTGCTAATGTGGTCTAAATTTTTATAAGTAAATCTGGAGTTCATGTAGATGTAAGGTAAGAGATAGGGGTCTGTGCCTGTTAGGATCCCTAGCAAAGAACCAGAGAGGTGGGGCCAGTGTAGACAACCGCACCTGCTGTGGGGGTCCCTAATGAGGAACCACAGCTGGAGCCGTTCTCAGCCATGACTCCATTTCCGTGATGGATGGAGCAGAATAATGTGGCGAAGGAATGCCTGGGCCTTTCTCTCTACCTCGTCCCGCATTTGTCCGTGACTCCCTGGCTGGAGCCAATCTCAAGGCTGAAGTCAAGACGCCTTGATAATGCAGTCCCAGGTTGTCACCCTCAGGGTACAGAGCTGGCCAGAGGAGGGGTCCACGGTGGAGAGGTGGTGCAGAATAAGCATACGGAGTTCCCCCAATGCTTGTGCACTTGTCCCCCACACCACCTCTGTCCTTTACAATACATTCTGATGCCCATGTAGTGTCTGTCTGTATGTTCCACTAAAATGATCAGAGTTAGACTATCTGATTAAAATGTGAAGAGTGTGAGAATTTGGGTTCTTAAATGAGTTTCTGGAAAACCATTTTAAAGGTTGAGAGAAGGGATGGTGGAAAATCCTATTGTTCTAAAGATAGCACACTTGTGTCCATTCATTAATTCATCCATTTATCAACATGCCTTGATTTCTTCCATGTTCAGTTGGCCAGCGAGACAGGCGGCAAGCACACATCTCTGCAGCAGGCACTGCCCCTGCCCATAGAGCAGGGGTGGGATGTGCTGTGTTCCATGCTATGGTCTCAGTGAGGCACTGGCCAGGTGGGGGCCCGAGGAGGCTCCGGCCTGGGCAGGGAGTTTATGGGCACATTCCTTATCCTGGAAATGTTGACCACCAGGATGATGGGAAACAAGTGCCATCGGCACCTTGGAGCCACTCGCAGCTCTTATGCTCTGAGCTCAGACTCCCTCAGCAGATGCGTCTAAGTTACGCTGCTGTGTCTGCATCCAGGGCACTTTCTGGAATGAGGGAGTACGGGTTTCCTGAGGCTGGAGGGGCCAGAGCCGGGCTCTGGAAGGCACCATGGGAGTGACAGGACTGCTGTGGGATCGCTACCCCAGTCATCACTTGGAAAGAAACACGGGGCAACATAACAACGGGCTGAATGCAAGAGCCAGCGGCCATGCCACTCACACGGATCAATAACCTCAGATTCTATAGCTGAGAATGGATATTATCTTACGCCCTCTTTATGTCATTTTAGCATAAATGAGCGCTCACTCATTTTACTTAAAGAACAATCTCTAAATGCAAAATGAATGTTTTGGTAGCATCTAGTTTAGAAATACGCATTTGTGAGTGGCTTAGAGCAAAAGAGCTGATGAAGAAATGAATGAGAATGAGTGAATGCTGCCTTCCATCCCAGCACAGACTGAAATTTAGCAGTCATACCTTTTCCTCCATCTTGCTTTTTCAAAACCATAAAACATTTATTCAAAATATGTAACTTTTAGTTTTGGCATTAATTGCATTAATCTAAGAAACTGTGTTTGAGTTGGAAAAGATTACTTAGAAATGTTTTGAGATGTATTCCCCAGAAAGATAAGTTTAGGAAATAATTTTAAAAGCTAGCACTTTTGTTGTGTTTGGAGTCATCATTCAACTGATTTTTAGTTAGTGGGTTAGAGTCATTTGAAAAACAGATAATTCATGCACTAAATAAATTCCATCCTTCTTTCTTGAGGATGCTAAGATTTAGAGAAATGCCACTGTACTATTTTTTTTTCTGTAGTAAAGGGTAGTTTGTCCTGTTCCCAGAATGTTTACTCAGAGTAGAAGATTCCCTGGGCAAAACTGGAGTCATTCTTCCTGGAAGAGAGATGCTAGAAGGAATGCACGCTGAACACCTGATAGGCTGATCTTGGTGACAGAACCAAACTCCAACACCAATAAAGCAAGGGAAAACCAAAATAGGGCTGAAGAATTAGAAGCGAGAGTGTTTTCTTGGTGCCCATCAATAAGATGTTAGAAGAGACCTTTAGAAATTGAATAAATATATTTGTCAGGTTGTCTAACCGATTTCCAGACATAAACAAATGGGTTTTTAACAAACAGAAAAAATATCACTGGGGTGACTGGTGCAATGTGAGTCAGTGCAGACAAGATGAAACCATCACTTAATGTGAAATGCACCAACGGTGATGGGATCCATCAACGTTTGTTCAATAGAAGACTAAGTCACAACTCTGTCATCTATGACAATCATAGTTATGATGCAAAAGGCAAATTTGATTTGATGGACTGATTAAATTCTTGCTGGTTAAGGATAAGAAATGATGGAAATCTACCCAGAAGCACCAGCATGAATTAGGTATCTCCATTGGCATCAGGGGAAAGTGGGGAGAGCCATCCAATGTTTTGTCATGCAAAAGCACTCTGAGCTCTTGTTCATAGAAAAGCTTCTGAAAAGGACGTGCTTCCAAGAATGAGGCTGAGCGCTGTGCAGAGGGTGCTGAGAAAAGCAAAACAGGTGAAGGTGCTGAGCTGCCTCCAGGGCGCTGCCAGTCACAGCGGAGTCCAGCCCAGTCTCCCAGATGCTGCAGGTGCTGGAAGCCAGGGGACTGTATGCAGTGTCCTCAGTTACAGCCAACTCACAGCCAAATGCCACTCTCATTCCTGGAGTGAGACCTGGTGAAGCATTACATACACAACTGGTCCAGGTCAGGGGCAGGGACAGTGGAGGCATGCAGGATGCTGACAAGACCCAGTCCTCAGGAGATGCTCCGTGGTTTTGTCAGAATCCATTGATGTAGCAAGGAACAGCTCCCCATAGGCCACCATGGCTCGCTGAGGGTGTCAGCTCTCCTGCATTCCCCGATGGATTGATTTGACTCACCAGATTGGTCTGGGAGGTTTGCACCTAACTCTTGGCTCCAGGAATATGGTAGAGATTTCTTAGCCGTTTCTTAGCCCTCTCCCTCCAGCCGTCTTGCCGAGCTGAACAACAGGAGGTAAGGATGCACTGAGATCTCAGGACGCACTCCCCTGGCCTGGGCACACCTGCCGCGAACACAGTGTGTTCATTGTGATAGTTCTCTTCTAAAACATCTAATATATTCAGAGCCCAGAGTCCCGGCCAAAGCTATGCATGCATGCCCTACTGGAAAGCTTGTCTTCTCTTTTAAATGTCCAGGAAAAGGGTTGCACGTGATTTTCAGAAAGGGTGTTTATATGTCATTGATGTTTACAAATTCCTTCCGAGAAAACAAATGGACACAGAAGCATTTTAATGGACATCTAACCACTTATTGCCTATCATCTCTGGGCTTGTTTTGTGTATACGTGTATACACTGTGTTTCCCCGAAAATAAGACTCAGCCAGACAATAGGCTCTAATGCGTCTTTTGGAGCAAAAATTAATATAAGACTTGGTCTTATTTTACTATAATATAAGACTGGGTCTTATATAATATAATGTAATGTAATACTGGCTCTTATATTAATTTTTGCTCCAAAAAACGCATTAAAGCTGATTGTCCGGCTAGGTCTTATTTTTGGGGAAACACGGTGTATGTATGTGTATATTCTTTTTTCCTTCTTTTTAAAGCATCCGGTGGATTGAATATGTCCCTCCGCAATTCATATGTTGAAGCCTTAACCCTAACGTTTATCTCCACCATATTTGGGGAGAGAACCTTTAGGACGTAATTAAGGTTTAAGGAGGCCCAAATCCAATAGGACTGGTGGCCTCAGAGGGAGAGGAAGGCAGAGATGTGTCTGCACACTGGCACAAAGAAGAGGACACAGTGGGAAGGCGGCCATCTGCAAGCCAGGAAGACAGCCCTCCCCAGACACCGACCATGCTGAAACCCTCGTCTTGGACTTCTAGCCTCCAGAACGTAAGAAAATGTGTGTCTGCTGTTTGCGTCTCCTGACCTGTGCTATTAGAGCAGCCAAGCAGCCTAAGACAAAGCAGGGCCATTGCTCGCTCTGGGCCAACTCTTCTGAGTCAAACGTAGAGGGTCCCAGGGCACATGGAGCCATTGCTACTGTAGGAATGTGCATGGCACTAAGCTCTCCCATGTGCCATGTGAGTGTGACTCTGTCACGCCCGCAGGTTTCCTTTACCTGCTATGCCAGAATCCTAGGGCTCCTCCCCGCCTGAGCCTGCCTTTCCCCAATCTGCTTTTCTTAGCCTGTTTTCAAAGGCATTTTCCTAACTGCCCATTGTTGTCTTTTCCTTTTCTGGATACAGTCCTTTCCAATGTGACGTCATTTCCATTTCAAGTGTGCCCCATGAAGGCGCTTCTAAATATTGTGGGGCTTCTAGTGGACAGCAATGTAGCTACAGAGTCAAGATAGGTAGAAAAGTCTCTTTCTTCAAAATGCTCTGAACAAAATGCTCATCAGTCTGCCCCACGAGAACGGTAAAAGCAAAAATGGAATCAAGGTTTATGCCTCCATCTCTATAGCAGATTGAATTGGATTGGAGTGAATTGAATTGAATGAGATGAAAAGAAAACAATGCCCCAAAGACTTCTTGAATCTCCATGAAAGAAAATGAATGCAAAACTCGGAACAAAGTAGAAAATACTCGTGGTATATTTTCACAGAAAGGTCTGCATTTATGGATTTGCTTTAAGGGAAAACTAGCCAGGTGAATGGATGGAGGGAAAGCGAGGGTGTGAGTGTGTTGGGAGGAGGTCCCTGCTCCTCTTTCCACAGGCAAGACGGCAGCACATTTCCCAGGCCTGCTCTTCAGATGAACGCCTGAGAAAGGCCCCGGCTGAGCTCAGGGGAGGGCCTGCGCAGACTCTCGCTGTGAAGACCCAGCAGAAGGCCCTGCCTGGGTGTTCTCTCCAGAAGGAGTAGAACGTTGGCTGTAGAGTATTTGACATGGAACATAATAGAATAGAATAAAATAAAGTATAAATCGACTTTAATTATGTGAGGTCTAAAGAAGAGTGTATGGTAATGACCACAGTTAAGAGCAGTGGGCATTTGTACATGGCAAGCGCTGTTCTAAATCATTTATGTCTACGACCTCATTGGATCCTCATAGCCCTGTGAGCTAGGAGCTATTTATCCAGATTTTACAGGTAAGGAAACTGAGGCCCAGAGAAGCAGAAGAAAGTGAACCAGACTGTGGGACGTGTAATTGGCAGAGCGGGGGCCCCGGGCCAGCGGGCCCCCGAGCCGGCTCCTCTCCACATCAGTGCAGCCTGTTTGACGGTGGGCGTGGCCGAGGTCCTCTCTGAAGCCTAGCGCAGGCTGCCAGTAGTCCTTCTCAAGTTCATTCTGATTTCCCTACTCATCCCTTCAGTGGTGGTTTCTAGGAAAAGACGCAGCTGAAATCTGCCCACAGCTCTTTGCTCTTAGTTTCCTTTCTTCGCTTGGTCATGTAGACTCTACCCCCACGAAGACGTTCCTTGGCTGCTTGGAGGATAGCTTGGCCCCCTGCTGCTATGGAGACACCCTCCTCCACTCACCCCATCAAGGAACAGGGCTATGTTTTTGGCGACCCCAAATCAATCTCTCACTTCCTGTCCTTAGTCTTTGCAGCGTTGCAGTGGTCGAGCTGAGGACCACACCACCCAAAGCCTGGACCCAGAGATCGCTGTGTGACCACTAGCCCGGCCAGTTGGGTGGTCACCAGGAGCTGTCCAGGGGCCTGGGGTCTCCCGAGAGAGGACATGCCTTGAAGGAAGGAGGTACGGCAGCATGAGGCCCCAGGAGCAGAGCCGCAGTCCCTTAGTGATGAGGACATCTCCATCCAGTTTGGTTTTTGTCCCTCCAAGAAGCCTCTGGCCTGTTCCCCATCGTCTGGGCCAAAGAGGGTGGGGATTGCTTTGTAAGAGCTCTTTTATTAAACAAACAGCAAGGCCATTATTAGGGTGAGTGAGGGGACCAGGGCTCAAATGTATGGGGCGGCTGACCTGTGCGTTACCACCCGCCAGTGGGAGGGAGTGAGGGCTTGTCCTCCCTGGTGCCTGGATGACAGTGCAGTGCTGTGGAGGGCCCAGTGCCACGTTGGCAGATGCTGGCTTATGAGCAGCAGTGGCTGAGGTCTCAGCATGAGATGTGAGGGGTGAGGACTGTGCCCAGCTCAGGCAGAGGACGCAGTGGTCCAGGGGTGGCCCAGCATGGCCCTGGTGCCGCAGTGCAGCTCCCGTACATACCCTCAGGGACCCAGAGGGCTGTGCAGAGGTGGGGGTCATGGTGGGGGTCACTGCACTGCGGCTGCCTCCTGTAACGCACTTCTGATGCCCACTGGGCCCCCAGACCTAATGGGAGCCAGGGGCGTTGAGGCAACTTTCAGGGGCTGAATGTTTTCAGAGCCTGGAGCAAACAGACAGACGTGACCTGTAAGAAATACAGAATGCAAAGTTTCCTTTTTTCCCCTCCTTCAGCAGTGATAGCGTCAGAGGATTTTGAGTTTGTCAAGGTGATGGCTGCCTCCCTGTAACAGCGTGTTCAGTGCTGGCCACCAACACACACTAATGCGTACTGTGCAGTGAGGCCTCGGGACTTTTAGGAATGTGGACATCCACCAGTTGTGGAGAGAACACTGGGCTGAAAGGCTGGGACCTGAACCCCAGCCCTGGAGCTCCAGGAACTGTGAAAACATCACCCAACCTCACCAGCCGTGTTAGCTCAAATGCGTGATGAGGCCACTTCCTTCCCGTTTAACATTTCATGGTTTATAATATACTGTTCTCCTCTGAGATTGGGATCATGGCACCACCAGGAGACACCTCTTTGTGTCCTCAGATGCAAATTAAAAGCAAAGAGAAGACCAAGAGTCCTGGCCAGGCCGGGCGTGCTGACAGATACAGGCGGCATGGTAGCCAGCCCTTGTCCAGCTGGTGTGGGGAGTGGGGGAGACGGTTCACGTGGGGCTGGAAGAAACACATCGGCTGCCCCCTAACACAAGTCCAGCAGCCCAAGTGCATAAACCTGGGAGCCTGATGACAGGTACTGAGTAGAGATGGGACTGGAACCCAACAGTGGGGCAGCTGGGTCACCTGGCGTGCTGGCAATCCCCACCATTTCCAGGGCCTTGCTGTGGACTCAACGTGCAAGTGGAAAGAGAAGCAGTGTGGAGGCAGTCCTCACTTTCCGAGCTTGCAGTGAATTCCCCTCCCCAGGGAGCCAGGTGCTATACTAAATGACATGCCAGCGTGTACTGAGTCATTTATGCGGCACCACAAATGTAAAGGGAAACACGTGAATAAAATAACTCAGCTCAATTGCTTCCCAAGCATGGGTTACTAAATTAACACCTCACACTGGATTTTTATCTAAACCCTTGGTGAAGCTTTCAATTTCCTCATCAACCAACCGAAAACCTCCACAATCAATCCATTGCAGGTTGTGCTGGGAGTGGGATATGTGGTTCCGCCTACCCGATGTCACACTGGCACCAGAAATCCATTATCTCCGTTTATCACCTGTCTCTTTGGTGTCAGAGCTGACTTGTTCTTTGCTTCGGTGCTGTTTCCCTCTGTGCCACCAACAATGGCTTCCAGCAGCAGCTGGCTGAGCTCATACGGGGTGACAATGGGAACTGTGGGGATACCTGTTGGCTGAACCCAGCTGGCCTGTGAGCCAGGCTCACCGGTCCAGTGATGCCCTTCTGCCACCCATAACCACATTCGCAGTGGTAGCGATGGCAGCCTAGAAGTCCTGCCTTGGGGCTTTCCCAGTGTTTTCTCTTCCCATCCACCTGAGCCTCCAGCCCCGCTCAGAGGAAGTGAAGCCAGGATGTGCAGCCTCCAGTTGTGCACAGTATGTGGGAGCCAAGCCTGCTGTTGGTCACCGAGGGTCCAGAAAAGGCAGGGGTCAGTCCCACTTGTGGTTGCAAAGCCAGGGCTAGGGCCAGGGCTGGGAGGCTACAGACAGGCAGTGTGGAGACGGAGTCCCAGAGAGCAGTTTCCAGGCTCTCGACCTCACGTGGAAAGGTGCTGGCTCGGGTAGCAGATGGCCATCAGCTGGGACTGGTTAGCCATTGGCCACTGATATAACTGCCGTGGCTGAGCTAGCAAGCGCGGATTGCAGTTAGCAAGGGGTTGGTTGGTTGGCAGAGTAGCGGACGGAGGATTGCGGCTAGCAAGTGGGGTTAGCAAGCGTGGGTGGCAGATTGCGGATCGTGTGAATCCTACTTCGTGTCTCGCCTGGCTGCCAGCGAGACTGGGGTGCAGGAAGACCCCTTGTTGGAGTACTGGTGGATGTTTGCTTTTGTGTCTCCAACCCAGCCACCAGCAAGACTATTGTGGAATGACCCCCATCTATGGCTCCGTGAGTGTTGCTTTTTGGCCTCACCATATCCTGCGTTCTTATGTGGGGAGCGGGAGCAGAGACCCTGCATGGCAGGCAGGTAGCCTCGAGGAAGCCTTGCAGCAGGTGGCATGACGCCCCCACCAGGGGAATGTCAGGGAAATCCAGCCCCCGGTGGCTGGATGATGCCGGCAGAGGGGTGTCAAGAGCTAGGCCCTGGAAGGGCGGGGGGTCTCTCATGAGCGGCTGCCGTCCTGGGCTCTCCCTGCGGTGAGCCAGTCCTCACCAATGGTAGGTGTTTGGGTCACTGAATAGGCAGCTCTTCCTGGGTAGCCAGGCCCACCCGGCCTTGTTCTTCCTCTCCGTCAGCCTGCAGGCCTGGGTGGGGCTGCACCCACCTCACCTGTAACATCCAGTGAGCTTGTCTCCTGGTCCATCTGGTCCTGCTCCCCAGCCCGCCAGGCCCCTATGCGCAGGGACCAGACTGATGGCACGTTTCCCTGAGAGAGCATTTGCGAGACCGCCATGTGCACAGTCCTGGGGTGGGGCGGGTTGCAATGAGGCAAAGTGAGTAAGCTTCCTGTTGGGAGAGGCAGCCCCACACTCGGTCTTTGGGTGCCCACTCTGCTGCATACGAGTGGGCCCTGGGCCTGGGGCACTTCCTCACCAAGGGACAGAGCCCTTGCCTCTGTGCTGGACTTGTCACCTTGTGCAGGAAAACCCTTCCCCGTTTCAGACTCAGTGTGGGCTCCTTGGTTCTGCTTCACCGTGTGCGCCATGATACCTGGCCAACCGCACTGCTCTATCTGTCCCCGGTGGGAGGCGGCTGGGTCCCTTTGCTGTGCCACTAGAGGGGTACCTGCAAGCTGCTGGCCCTGCATCAATGGCAGGGTGACCCACTGGCCCTGGGGTGGCAGTGCTCACTGGGGGAGCTGACCCTGCTCTGTCTGGTCTGTAGGAGTGGAGCGTTGTTCCATCTAGGGCTTCGCTGCCTGTTTTCCTTGTATTCTGACACTGATACACACTGGGCAGAAGGGCTGGGATGTCAGTTCTTGGTGGTGAGCAAACGGATGACGCTTCTCAACGAGCCCCAGTGGTGTGCTGTGCAAGCGGCTGTGCTTGGGGGCCTGGGGTCTGCTTTCACTTTCCAGGGGTGCACAGAGCTATGGTGCTGTGTCCCCACCCCAACACTGAGCATCCCTCCTGCCTGTAAAGGCTTTCTGCAGTGCCTGCCCCCCCCAAAGCATCTGATCATTTTCCTCATCCCAGCCCCCTCTCACTTTATGTCCTTGCGCCCCCCGCAAGAGTGTGAAGCAGGTTTTGGAGGCAAAACCCACATACCTGGGGTGGGGTACATTTGTGGAGCAACCAGACTGTGACCTTAGAGCCCCCTTTCTCCTTTTCCGATAAAAACAGCTATCTTTGGCTTTTCTGAGCATATAATTGCAAAACAGGTAAATCGGAGTTTTAATAAACATTGCTTAAAAAGGTAGAACCATTTCAAATGTTACCACCCTGAGAAACGATCATTATCACGAAGGTGACAGTCTGTCCACAGCTCTTTCTGTATAGATGTCTTCTTTCTACGTTGGTCTTACAAATGGGGGATCCGAGAGCTTGGTCCAGGGGAGTCCAGTGTGGAAAGAAGAGTGAGAAAACTGGCCCTTGGGCTGGAGTCCAGGTCAGCCACCATTGGTCAGTCCCTCCTGCATCCGCCTGGCTACTGTATCCTCTGTCCCAGAAACCCTGAGCAGCCCCTCAGCCTGTCAGCACACACACCAGGGACCCTGGGCTCCTTCCTGAGCTGGGTGCTGGAGAACAAAAGGCTGGAGAGGTCCTCCTCTAAGGGTTCAGTTGGCGAAGCCCCAGGATACGCAAGCTCACCGGGGGCTCCAAGCAGACCTCGGCCCTCCCCAGTGTCCCTCAGGCACCGATGTAGGCCGAGTCATGTCCCCCATCCTGGTTAAGAGACAGTGAGCCTCCTTCTGTGAGGGAGCCTCCGCAATGGGAAGCCATCGTCCTGGCCCCACCAGCACAGAGGCACCTCCCTCCCTATTACCTGCCAGAAATATTGGTCCTTTATGTTCCAGCTCCTTGAACTGTTGATTCATGGCTATCCTTGGGGCACCAGTCACGGCCACACCCTGCGGGTTCCCACACGGGAGGGTGTCCAGACAGCCTTGGGGGTTCATCCTCCATGTGTTGAGGCCCATTATCTTGCAGTGTTGCTCCAGGGCAGTTGTGTCCACATAAATCTAATAAAACCAACTCCCGATAGAGACCAACATCCATAATGATCAAGTTACGGTTTTACAACTGTCATGAGTGGGTTCCTGGGAGACAGACTCTGTGAGGGGGAAAGATCTGTGGAGTTGTCTGCCTGGGAGTGAGGGCAGCAGGTCTGGCTAGGGGGAGACGTGGATCCCATGGGAGCTCCTGACCTGGGTGGTCTCTCAGTGTTATCACAGATGGAGCTCACTGGGTGGGCCTTCGCATCCTTGCACCAGCCAATATTACAGCTTGCTGCCCTTTGTGGGGTATTAACCTTGGAGAGAGCAGCTATTCTTTCAGGCCAAGGGCAATTGCAGGTATGTAAGTATGCTAGGGTGGTTATAACAAATGACCACAGGCTGTAGGGCTTAATAGACATTTACTGTGAGGCTAGAACTCCAAGGTCAAGGTGCTGGCAGGGTGTGAGGAAAGGATCTGATCCAGGCCTCTCTGCTTGGCTTGCAAATGGCTGTGTTCTCCCTGTGTCTCCTCACATAGTCTTTCCTTTATGAATGTCTGTCTCTGTGTCCAAATTTCTCCTTTTTATAAGGATACCAGTCATATTGGAGTAGGGCTCCAATATTGTGATTGATAATAAGTATGTATTTTGTCTTTGTCCCTGGTTCTGGCATAGAGATTCTAAAACCCTTGGAATTGTCTAAATGATGAGAGCAATAAGTCTTTTGTTACATTAAGTGATTTTTGGAAAGCACCTAATGGTGGGGCTGGTTGGTCGGAGTACATATGACTAGAGAGTTGGGACTTTCTGTCCCACCCCCTGACCTCCTGGGAGAGGAGAGGAGCTGGAGGTTAAATCAATCACCAATGGCCAACGATTTAATCAATCAAGCCTATGTAATGAAGCCTACATACAACCAACAAGACAGGGTTGAGAGAGCTTCTGGGTTGGTGAACACATGGAGATTCGAGGAGAATGGTGCTCAGAAAGTTCGTGGAAGCTCCGGGCCCTCACCCACACCTTGCCCGATGTACATTTTTCACTTGGCTCTTCCTGAATTATATCCTTTTATAATAAACCGGTAATTGCATGAGTAAAATGATATCCTAAGTTCTGTGAGCCTCTCTAGCAAATTAATTAAACCCAAGGAAGGGATTGTTGGAACCTTTAATCTACAGCCAATGGGTCATAAGCACAGGTGACAACCTGGACTGTGATTGGCGTCTGAAATGAGAGTCAGTCTTCTAGGACTGAGCCCCTAACCTGTGGGATCTGACGCTCTCTCCAGGTAGATAGTATCAGAGTTGAGTTGAATTGTAGGACACCCAGGTGGTGACCCAGAATTGCTTGGATATGTGGGAATAAAACCACACATTGGAATTGGGGTTGGAATGGTAGAGCCCAGCCTAATGACTACTTTTTAACTTAACCAGTTACATCTGCAATGACACTATTACCAAGTAAGGTTGTAGTGAGAAGTACTGAGGGGTTAGGACTTCAACATGTGAATTTTGCAGGGAACACACTTCAACCCATAAGATCCAGGAAAGCCACGGCTGTGAACCATGGGCAGGTGACATCCCAGAACCTGGGCAGGGAGGTGTGTTGACCTGAAAGAAGGCATCATGATTTTAACTCTCACAGCTTTGCTGAAAGCTTAGAAAATTCCTGATTAGCCAAAATATAGTTTTCATTACATGGCTAAAAGCTGTAAGCTTTGTCGAATTAAATAAACTATGTCTGGCTGATATTTCTATGTTTTTGATATTTATCCTCTATCTCAAATAGATATACCATAAAAGTGCATATTTAGTCAATTCCATACTTACTTGAGTTTTTCAATTTTCCTTCTCTCCATCCCAGATTGAGGCTTTTAGAATAATATTTTGTCCTCATACCTTGTGATATAAAATTTCATGTTGTTTATTCTATAGTTTTCTCAAACACACAAAAATTTATGACCTAATCTTTAAAAATGATTTTTATCTTAAAAAAGAACTTGTTATGTAAAATTTTCTGAAGAAACCCTCTTATAAAGTTATTCTAGGACTTTGTTAACTGGAACATTGGGTGAGGATGAAGACAGATTCCCTTTTTATCGAATTTCCTTCAACCCCACACAGCAGTGTGGCCAGAGCACTGGGAGAGGAGTAAGAAGACATGGGTTCAAGTCCCCAGCCTGCCACCCACTGAGGACACAATGCAAGTTCTCTCCATTCTCGTGTCTCTATTTGTACATCTTATGCCAACAGTGGAAGCAAGAGTGGATGCTTTAGCGAGAGTAGAAAGGGGAGTCTCTACTCCCTCTCGGGGACTTCTGCAAGTGGTCACCCAGGGAATAGGGGTTCCAGTCTGCAGTGCCGTTCATTCTGGTGTTGTCCTCCAAGGCTCTTAGAACCGCAGGTTCTGTTTGCTGTGGCAGAGCTCTCTTTTATTCCAACTAAACATGACTGCAATTCTACTGCAGGGGTGCTGTGCGCAGGGCAGTCCCGTTGGAGTACTCAGGGGCATTAGCAGGTCCCAGCGCTCCCCAAGTCCCTTTGCTTCCCGGTCAGAGACTTGATTTCTCTTACCTGGACGGAGTTTGCTTTTTCAGTACGTTTCACTGACTTATCAAATAGCTGACTCAAAGATAGAGTTCTTTCTTGGAATCCTAAGCCAAGAAGGCTGTAATCAATTACGGTGTTGCTATGGGAGGGTCACTGGCAGTTGAAATGATTTGTGAACATCCTTCAGAGTTGTCAAAGCTATAATTGTGTTATCATAATTGTGGGAATAGGAGACATAGTGAGAGGAGACCTAGGAAAAGATACTCTAGGAGAGGGGAGTTTGGGGAAGAGAGCTCAGCATAGGACCATTGGTGCCTACCTATGAAAGAAGAGTTAATAGAAGAGCAGGTCGGGGTCTCCCAAGGGCTGCCCAGGGGCCACCCAGGGTCTTTACAACTTTATCCTGGACTCCGCTTTCTGACATGGAAACAGGAAATATGGTAAGTGCACAGCTTTTGCCAAAGCGTGGATTTATTAATTTAGTTAGCATGTTAATACAATTGATTGTCATGCTATTAACATGAACTTCTATACATTGAAACAAGGACAGTGGAGACATTATCCACATCTACTGTGATTTGGGCAATCTGCAGGCCACGGCGCAGTGCTCACCACCTCCGTCAGGTGACCTTCAGGTAGCAAAAGTCTCGCTGTGACATTGAACAGCTGGTTCAAGGCCTGGTCTGTAACAGGTAGTCACTGCATGTTCATTATTGTGGCTAGTAGTATCACTGTGGTGGTTATTATTTTAAGAAGTAATGTTTTCCGTGAGCTAAGCCTGGGTTCTCATTTGCAATTCCATTTTTTTTTTTTTTTGTCATTTTGCCTTTTATTATTCCAGTGTTAAAACAGTGTTTTTTTTTTTTTTTCCTTTTTTTTTTATTAATTTTATTGGGGTGACAATTGTTAGTAAATTTACATAGATTTCAGGTGTACAATTCTGTATTACATCGTCTATAAATCCCATTGTGTGTTCACCACCCAGAGTCAGTTCTCCTTCCATCACCATATATTTGATCCCCTTTACCCTCATCACCCACCCCCCACCCCCTTACCCTCTGGTAACCAATAAATTATTGTCTGTGTCTATGAGTTTTTGTTTCTCATTTGTTTGTCTTGTTCTTTTTGGTTTATATACCACATATCAGTGAAATCATAGGGTTCTCTGCTTTTTCTGTCTGACTTATTTCACTTAGCATTATTCTCTCGAGATCCATCCATGTTGTCACAAATGCTCCTATATCATCTTTCCTTAACGCCGAATAGTATTCCATTGTGTATATGTACCACAACTTCTTTATCCATTCATCTATCGAAGGACATTTTGGTTGTTTCCATGTCTTGGCCACCGTAAACAAAGCTGCAATGAACATTGGAGTACACGTGTCTCTGTAGAGAAATGCTTTTATATTTTTGGGGTAGATACCCAGGAGAGCGATTGCTGGGTCATATGGTAATTCTATTCGTAATTTCTTGAGGAACCTCCACACTGCCTTCCATAGCGGCTGCACCAGTCTGCATTCCCACCAACAGTGTATGAGAGTTCCTTTTTCTCCACAGCCTCTCCAACACTTGTTACTATTTGTTTTGTTGATGAAAGCCATTCTGACTGGGGTGAGGTGATATCTCATTGTGGTTTTCATTTGCATTTCTCTGATGATTAGCGATGTTGAGCATTTTTTCATATGTCTATTTGCCATTTGTATATCCTCTTTGGAGAAATGTCTCTTCAGGTCCTCTGTCCATTTTTCAATTGGGTTGTTTGTTTTTTTGTTGTTGAGTTTCATGAGTTCCTTGTATATTTTGGATATTAGCCCCTTATCAGAGGAACTGTTTGCGAAAATCTTCTCCCATTCAGTTGGTTGCCTCATTATTTTGTCAATAGTTTCTTTTGCTGTGCAGAAGCTTTTCAGTTTCATATAATCCCATTTGTTTATTTTAGTTTTTACTTCCATTGCCTTTGGAGTCAAATTCATAAAATGCTCTTTGAACCCAAGGTCCATAAGTTTAGTACCTATGTTTTCTTCAATGCAGTTTATTGTGTCAGGTCTTATGCTTAAGTCTTTGATCCATTTTGAATTAATTTTGGTACATGGTGACAGATAGCAGTCCAGTTTCATTCTTTTGCACGTGGCTATCCAATTCTGCCAGCACCATTTATTGAAGAGGCTGTCTTTTCTCCATTGTATGTTTTTAGCTTCTTTGTCAAAAATTATCTGTCCATATTTATGTGGTTTTATTTCTGGGTTCTCAATTCTATTCCATTGGTCTATGAGTCTGTTTTTCCGCCAATACCAAGCTGTTTTGATTATTGTAGCCCTGTAGTACAAGGAAAAATCAGGGAGTGTGATACCTCCAGTATTGTTCTTTTTTTTTAATATTGCTTTGGCTATTCGGGGTCTTTTGTGGTTCCAAACAAATCTGATGATTTTTTGTTCTATTTCTTTAAAAAATGCCATTGGGATTTTAATGGGGATTGCATTAAATCTGTATATGGCTTTGGGTAATATGGCCATTTTAACGATGTTGATTCTTCCAATCCATGAGCACGGAATGTCTTTCCATTTCTTTGTGTCTTCTTCAATTTCTTTCAAAAATGTCTTATAGTTTTCAGCATATAAATCCTTCACATCCTTGGTTAAGTTTATTCCTAGGTATTTTATTCTTTTTGCTGCAATTGCAAAAGGAATTGTTTTTTCTATCTCTTTTTCTGAGATTTCATTGTTGGTATATAGGAAAGCAATGGACTTTTGTACGTTGATTTTGTAGCCAGCAACTTTACTATATTCATTGATTGTTTCTAATAGCTTTTTGGTGGAGTCTTTAGGGTTTTCTATGTATAGCATCATGTCATCTGCAAACAGTGACAATTTAACTTCTTCATTCCCAATTTGGATGCCTTTTATTTCTTTCTCTTGCCTGATAGCTCTGGCGAGGACTTCCAACACTATGTTGAAAAGCAGAGGTGATAGGGGACAACCTTGTCGTGTTCCTGAACGTAGAGCAAAGGGCTTCAGCTTTTCACCATTAATTATGAGGTTAGCTGAGGGCTTGTCGTATATGGCCTTTATTATGTTGAGGTATTTTCCTTCTATACCAATTTTAGTAAGTGTTTTAATCATAAATGGATGTTGTATCTTATCAAATGCTTTTTCTGCATCAATTGATAGAATCATATGGTTTTTGTCCTTTATTTTGTTTATGTGATGTATCACATTGATGGATTTGCGAATGTTGAACCATCCTTGTGCCCCGGGGATGAACCCCACTTGGTCGTGATGAATAATCTTTTTAATGCATTGTTGTATTCGATTTGCTAGAATTTTGTTTAGGATTTTAGCATCTGTATTCATCAGAGATATAGGTCTGTAGTTTTCTTTTTTTGTGTTGTCCTTACCAGGTTTTGGTATCAGGGTAATGTTGGCCTCATAAAATGAGTTAGGGAGTACTGACTCTTCTTCAATTTTTTGGAAGAGTTTGAGCAGGATTGGTATTAGATCCTCTTTGAAGGTTTGGTAGAATTCACTGGTGAAGCCATCTGGTCCAGGAGTTTTGCTTTTGGGAAGGTTTTTGATGACTGATTCAATTTCGTTACTGGTGATCGGCCTGTTTAGATTTTCCACTTCTTCTTGGTTCAGCCTTGGAAGGCTATATGTTTCTAAGAACTTGTCCATTTCTTCTAAGTTATTAAATTTGGTGGCATATAGTCCTTCATAGTATTCTTGGATAATCCTTTGTATTTCTGTGGTGTCCGTGATAACTTCCCCTTTTTCATTTCTGATTTTGTTAATTAGTGTCTTCTCTCTTTTTATCTTAGTGAGTCTAGCCAAGGGTTTGTCGATTTTGTTAATCTTTTCAAAGAACCAGCTTTTTGTCACATTAATTTTTTTCTATTGTCTTTTTGTTCTCTATTTCATTTAGTTCTGCTCTGATTTTTGTTATTTCCTTTCTTCTGCTGACCTTGGGTTTCGCTTGTTCTTCTTTTTCTAGTTTTTTAAGGTGTAACATGAGGTTATTTATTTGGGATTTTTCTTGTTTCTTGAGATAGGCCTGTAATGATATAAATTTCCCTCTTAAAACTGCTTTCGCGGCATCCCAAAAATTTTGGTAGGATGTATTTTCATTGTCATTTGTTTCTATGTATCTTTTGAGCTCTCCTCTAATTTCTTCTTTGACCCAGTCGTTCTTTAAAAGTATGTTGTTTAATCTCCATGTATTTGTGTTTTTTCCTGCTTTCTTTTTGCAGTTGATATCCAATTTCAAAGCTTTGTGATCAGAGAATATGCTTGGTATGATTTCAATCTTCTTAAATTTGCTGAGGCTGATTTTGTGTCCCAATATATGGTCTATCCTTGAGAATGTTCCATGTACACTAGAAAAGAATGTATAGTCTGATGTTTTAGGATGAAGTGCTCTATATATGTCAATTATGTCCAATTCATCTAATGTGTCATTTAGGGCTGCGATTTCGTTATTTATCTTCTGTTTGGATGATCTGTCCATAGCTGTCAATGATGTATTTAAGTCCCCTAGTATAATTGTGTTTTGGTCAATTTCTCCCTTTAGTTCTGTTAGTAGTTGCTTGGTATATTTCGGTGCTCCCTGATTGGGGGCATAAATATTGATGACTGTTATGTCTTCTTGTTGTATAGTCCCCTTTACCATTATGAAATGTCCATCTTTGTCTCTTGTTATCTTTTTCACCCTGAAGTCTGTTTCATCGGAAATCATTATGGCTACACCTGATTTTTTCTGGGTACCATTTGCTTGAAGTGTCAATTTCCACCCTTTCACTTTGAGTCTATGCTTGTCCTTGTAGCTGAGATGTGTCTCTTGTAGGCAGCATATGGTTGGGTTTAGTTTTTTGATCCAATCTGCTACTCTGTGTCTCTTTATTGGTGAGTTCAGTCCATTTACATTTAGGGTGATTATTGATATGTGAGGATTTCCTGTCATTCTGTCTTTAGTTTTCTGGTAAGGCTGTGTCTCCATTGTTTCTTTGCCTTTTTGTTGTTGTCTGTTATTTCTGTGTGGTAGTATTCTATGATGTTTCCCTCTGTTTCTTCTTTTATTACAGTATATATTTCAGATTTGGATGTTTTTTGAGTGGTTACCCTTGAGTTTATGTAAAAAAAAGTTTGATATTTAGAGTATTCCAGTTTCTTCAGTCCGCTTACTTTCTCTATTCCCATATTCCAGTTCAGGCCTTTACGCTCCCCCTTTTTATGTTTTGGTTGCCACAAGTTGTCCCTGTTGATGGTGGTCTAATAGCCTCCTTTAGTATTTCTTGTAGTGCAGGTCATGTATTAGAAAATTCCCTCAGCTTCTGGATGTCTGGAAAGGTCTTTATTCCTCCTTCATATCTAAAGGAGATCTTTGCTGGATATATTATTCTTGGCTCATGATTTCTCTCTTTCAATAGTTTGAATATTTGGTTCCATTCCCTCCTAGCTTGTAGAGTTTCTGCTGAAAAATCTGATGATAATCTAATGGGCTTTCCTTTGTAAGTTACCGTCTTCTTTTCCCTGGCTGCCTTGAGGATTCTTTCTTTATCATTGATTTTAGACAGCTTCAATACAATGTGCCTTGGTGAAGGCCTGTTGGGATTGAGGTAATTAGGTGTTCTATTTGCTTCTTGGATTCGAGGATCCAGTTCTGTCCACAAGTTTGGGAAGTTCTCATCGACGATTTGTTTGAATATATTCTCTGTTCCCTTCCCTCTTTCTTCTCCTTCTGGTATGCCCATTATTCTTATATTGCTCTTTCTGATGGAGTCAGAAAGTTCTTGTAGAGTTCTTTCATTTCTTTTAAGTCTCAAGTCTCTTTCTTCTTCCCTCTGTGTAAATTCCAGGTTCCTGTCTTCGATGTCACTGATTCTTTCCTCCATCTGGTCAACTCTACTACCTAAGCTGGATATTTTATTGTTAATTTCTTCTATTGAGTTCTTAATCTCCAGAAATTCTATTTGGTTCTTTTTCAAGATTTCAATCTCTTTTGTAAAATGCTCATGGTGTTCTTTGATTGTGTTTCTGAGTTCATTAAACTGCCTTTCTGTGTTTTCTTGCATCTCATTCAGTTTTTTCAGAATTGCGATCTTGAATTGTCTGTCATTTAAATCACAAAGGTCCATATCTCTAAGTTCCTTTTCTGGAGACTTTTCACTTTCTTTCTGAGCTATCTTGTTGCCTTGGTTATTCATGGCAATCACTGATTTACTATTTCTCTTCCTAGACATCTACAGGAGTGTCTTCTGCAACAGGTTGATAGGTATGCGAAGAGCTTTTGGAGTTCCAAAGCTCTTTCTGCACCAGATTCAGAGCCCGTTTGTTTCAGCAGTTCTGTTTACTCCTGCAGGGATCCGCCCAGATAGGTGGGGCCAGGGGCGGGGTGAGTTGTGAGAGGTGGCCCAGAGCAATGGCGGTGACCACCACCACAGCCAGTCCTGCTTCCACAGCTCCCTCCCCTTTGCCGGAACTAGTTGAGCTGCGAATCTGTGTCTGCGGTCCACAGTTCTCAGAGCAGCAAATATTCTGTCCTTTGATCCGACACTGCTACTTTATCGCTTCTAGCACCGGGCAGGTGGGGGCGGGGCGAGCTCTGGGAGGGTAGGGAGGGGGCGGCTAGTCTCCGTGCCTAGGGCTTCCGTTCTCCGCTCGGCAGTGAGGGCTTAAACCACCGATTTCAGCCCTCTTCCCTCAGTCTTTGCTCCGAGGTCTGCCGTGAGCGAGCGTTGGGTTCAGCGGTTTTGTATGCTGCCCCCTCAGCCCTGCGGGCCGTGAGCGGAGCCCTAGCAGTCCGAGCAATTCCATTTTTTAACTCTTATAAAGTAATGAACACCAATTTAGTTGTACTCAGAACTGAACTTGGCAAATTCTATAAGGATTGTTTCTGTTTCCTGTTTACTGGTTAGCACTTCAGTTGATTTGAGACAAGGTGATTCTTGGTGTTTAGTCTACTTTTCTTATAAAGACTGGCAGGGTGGGCATTGTCACCGCCTCTGGTGCCCACATGGTTACGTGGAAGGAGCGCTGCACTCCTGGTAATAAGATCGTGCTTTAGAACCCTGTTGCCATGAAAGCAGGGCTCAGCTGTTATTTCACTTGGTCCTCATGATAGTCCTGAGGGAGGGCAGGGATCAGGGCCCCCGTTTTGCCTCAGGGCAGAGGAACCTGAGACAGCAGGGTGCCTGGCTTGCTGGGGTTTCATGGCCCATGTGCCATGTGACAGCCTAGGAGGCTGGCAGGACTGACAGGTGCTATTTCTTCCTTCCGCTTTATTTTGTCTTTTAATGACCAATGTTGTTATCCCAGGAGTGAGATGAAAGGAAACAAACACTTCTTTGTAAAAATGAATGTGAGGCCGTGATCACAGGTCAAAGAAAACTTCTGAAAGGCACTCAGCTACTGCCCATTTCCCCCACACCTGAGCTTTGCTTTCCTCGCTAATGAAACCACCGCGTTCTTCTAATCACTCCTCAGACATAAACCTGCAGTGGCTTAGTCTTCAAAGCCGTGCAGTGCCCGTGACATCCAATGGTCTGTACTGTCACAGAATGGCAAGATTCTCCTTCCGAAGGCACAGGTACTAGGCAATCCCACTACGCCTGTCC
Organism: Rhinolophus hipposideros; assembly: GCF_964194185.1. Classification (NCBI taxonomy): domain Eukaryota; kingdom Metazoa; phylum Chordata; class Mammalia; order Chiroptera; family Rhinolophidae; genus Rhinolophus; species Rhinolophus hipposideros. The sequence goes on from NC_138053.1 coordinate 97,280,262, forward strand.
CCACTGGCTCGGGCCTGCCCTGGCGCGGTAGGCCACCTGCTGCCAGGAGGCGTCGTCAGCAGCAGGAAGACCGGCTGGGCCGGGGCGCATGCTGTCCCGTCCTGCTCCTGCCCTCTTTGATGCCCTCTGCATGATCCTCTCCCTCACGCCCCACAGGCCTCTGCAGCCCTCGCGTTTTCAAAATTGTTTCAGGTGGGGCTGCCTGATTCAGGGACAGTTCAGAAAATGTTTTCTGCAAACTGGCATGAGCTAGGAGCGAATGCAAGATGAACGACAGGACGAGTAGGTGCTGCCCTTGTTCTCATGGGGCTCAGAGCCTGAGGGGCAGGATGCTGTGGGTCCCCACGGGGAGGCGAAGGGGTGGGTACATAGGACCGGCCATTGCCCCCGGCTGGGAGGCTGAAACACCTGGCCAGCAAGTCGCCACGCACCATTCACACTCTGGGGAAGCAACATGTGTCTTATAAAGCACTCAGGCCCCCGGGGGAAGGAGAGCATGAATAACAGATGGAATGGAGTGGGCGAACCTCTGCTCATGTCGTGATCATACTGAGTCTGCATTAGTGGGTGACAGGGACCTAAACACAAAAGGTCTTCTTGCCCAGCTAGCCCTCTGGGACGGCATGAGGATTTAGAGTATCGCCTTTCAAAACAGAAGACACCCAAGGGTGCTGGCTGTGTTTTAGGGGGAGGAGGTGTTAGGCTTATGGACAGTGTGAACATGGTTCAGGATTCAGGGACGAGTGGGCACATTGGCCCGGCTGCACAACCATGGCCGTCTGCAGGCGAGGAAGAGTTCTGAGATCCAGGTGCAAACAGGTATAGAGAGGGCTTTTTTTTTTTCCTTTTCTTTTTGAGATGCTGCTTGGTTTGGGAGGACTGATGGGTTTTGAAACTGGGAAGACGCGGCTCCTGCTATCTGCTTCCTTTATGCCAAAGAAAACGGGTGGAATAGGAAGACTCTAGAGATTCAGATCCCTCTGATGGCTGCATGGCTGGAATTTTCTCAGTGTTGGCAACAAGGGGCATTGTGACAGCCTGGGACATTCAGAGCAAAAAGTGACAGCCACTGCAGAGTAATATGGCAGCACTCTTCTCCCGCTTGCCACTGCTGGCCAAGTCATTGGTGAGACTTCACAACAGGGTGTTAAATCTTCACAAGATCAATTCGTGAGAACGAGAAAATTGTAATTTCTAATTATCCGGTGACTATATTTCCCGTACTGAATAGCTGGAAGGTTGAAAGAAAGATCTTAGGAAGAGGCATCTTATTAAATACCAAAGAACCAAATTGAGAGAGCGAAAGCTTTTAAACGCATGATGGCAGATGGATGCCAGATGCTGGTAGGTAACAAGCAGTGGTTTCCATTTGTGTGGCTGGGTTTACAAACGGAAGCAGCCTTTTGATGCCAAGGAACTTGCCATATCAAACATATCATCATGCAACTGGAAAATAGTCTCGGTGAGAGAGGTCCCAACTCTCAACCATCTCCCCACCATGGGGTGTCCACCCTGCCTTCTCTGTCCCTCAATTTCTAACTAGTGGGCTGTGTTCCTACTATAGAACTGGCTGTCCCTTACTTTTTGGTCTGTGACAGTTAACTTTAGCATGCCAAAGGAAATCTGCTTTCAGCTTGGTGATATGAGAAAAAATGTTAAGTTTATAGGCAGAGGAAGTGTGTGTGGTCTCGGTTCAGCTCTTTTCTTGCTGTGAGAAAGTTGCAAGACCTCACTAAGATTCAGTTTTTTCTGTGTAAAGTGGGAGTAATTATAATCATAGTGACATTTAGGGTTCTCAGCAGGATCCAAGAGAGCATTTTTGAGAAAGTGTTTTATGAACTCTACAATTTGACAGATGTGAGAGTTTACTTTCTCATTCAAAGTTTGATCGTTGAGCCTGTGGCAGGACTCCATCCCCAAACCGCTTGTTGCTTCTCTGGGCTCCATCTCTGTGTTACCATTTTCTTCCTCCCTCAACAGGAGCTGGAGCCATTCCAGATGATTCCAGTTTAGAAGAGAACTGTGGTAGTCATGGTGATCAGGGACATGCTGGCACAGGCAGGGGAGTCGCTCTGGAGATCTCCAGGGCTGTGGTTCCATCAAGTGCTTGCTTCTTAGAAGAGCAGTGGGCCCCTGGAGACCTAAAGAGAGGGACCCCTCAGCACACCCTGAATACTGCATGCGTAATCTCGGAATGAAAGCTCTTAGGTGCCAGTGGTTCTCAAAGAAACCTGTTCAGCTAAGAGGCCCACTGGTTCCTTTTAATTTTAGTGTTGCTGAGGTGAAGGCCATTGCTTTTGCTGAAATAATAGCTAAACTATATTTTCAGTAAAACGAGAGGTCACCACTCTGGTGTCCCATCAGAAGCTACCATTCTTTCCATATAATTTGAGAAATTATTTTGACAGTGTGAATTGAATGGAAGTGATATCATAAGGACTGAAATAATCCACAGATGAAAAATGTAATCCTTAAATTAAAGCTAGATAGACTGATCTGAAGAGAAATATTCAGAAATAAAGGTTCCCTAGGAGACATCCTCATTTCAATTTCTAGAAACTAAGATGGTTCACAAAAATAACTGAGTTTGGAATCCAATAATCTAGTACAAGCTCTTGACCTTAGACTAGCCTACAGAATTGAGGTCTGTAATTTGGAGTAAAGGGGAAAACATACAGATGACCCCCAATTTACGATGGTTCAGCTTTTGCTTTTCCCACTTTAGAATGGTGTGAAAGCAATGTGCGTTCACTTGAAACCAGACTTCATATTTTGAATTTTGCTCTTTTCCAGGGTTATTGAGATGCCATGCCATAATCTCTTGTGATACTGTACAACGGCAGGAAAAGGATTTTGCCCAATTGCAGGCTGGTGTGTTTTGAACACGTTGACGGGGGGCTAGGCTAAGCTATTGTGTTCAATAGGTTAGCTGTATTAAATGCATTTGCAACTCATGATATTTTCAACTTATGATGGGGTTATGGGGACATAACCCCATCGTAGGTCCAGGAGCATCTGGGCAGCTGTGTGTGATTTTGTGGTTTCCAATAAGAAATAAATATTTGGTCTTTACCTTGTTCCTGGCACAAAGCTCCTAAAATGCTGGGAATTTCCTAATCGATGAGAGTGATTATAGTGTCTTTTGTTATGTTAATGATGTGACTTTGCACCTAATGAAGGCCGGTGGCTCCCAGGAACACCAACCTTGTGATTAGAGGGCTGGAAAATCTACACCAGCCCCTGACCTCCTAGGAGGGGAGCTAGACCAGAGGTTAAAGCAACAGGGCCATCATGTCTGTGAAATGAAGCAAAAAAAATCCTAAAGGAGGGAGGTCTAAGCTCTTTCTGGGTTGGTGAACATGTGGAGATTCAGGGAGAGTGGTTGCTAGCAGAGGGCATAGCAGCTCTGGGCCTTCTCCATGCCTTGTCCTACTCGTCTCTTCCATTGGGCTACTCCTGGGTTGTAACCTTTTATAATAAACTAGTGATCTAGTCAGTAACATGTTTCTCCGAGTTCTGTGAGCCACTCTAGCAAATTCATCAAACCAAGGAGGGGCGTCTAGGAATCTCTGAGGTATAGCAGGTCAGTCAGAAGCACCGGTGACCTGGGTTTGTGATTGACATCTGAAGTGTGTGTGGGGGGAGTAGTCTTGGAAGCCTGGCCTTCAGCCTGTGGGGTCTCATTCTATCCCCAGGTTATGAATTCCAATAAAGAATTGACTTAAACTGTAGGACACCCACCTGGTGTCTGGGTCATACTTATTGGTGTGGGAGCCGCCCCATCACACACATTGAATAGGGTGCAGAATCATGTTGCCGTAGAATCAGAGGGATGTGAGGTCCCGGGCGTGGCAATGTCACATACTAGTGGGGCAATTTCAGTCAAATCGTTGTACTTCCCTGGGTCATTCTTCCAGCCTGGGCCTGGCGCGGCTGATCATGGCTAGGCTCACCTGTGTGAAAGGGCCGGCGACTGGCCAGAGCAGAATGGCCTTACCAGACACAACTCTCTTCCATATGGTCTCTCCTCCTTGCCAGCTGAGTTCAGGCTTGTTCACAGAGTGCATGGGACTCAAGGGGATGAGTGAGAGGCTTGGGGCTGGCACACCATCCTTCTGCCACATTCTGTTGCCCAAGCGTATCACAAAGGCCATCCGGATCCAAAGAGTAGGGAAATAAACTCAACCTCTTAATAAAAAAAGTTAAAAAAAAATCATATTGCACAGAGGAATAGATACAGACACAACAGCTACTGTTTTTGCAAACAAGTTAATGCAAAAGGTAAAACAAAAAAAGCGAACCCAAAACCAACCCCAAACAAAACTCAGGTCACAATTTAGACTCGGAAGGCGAGACGACTGTCAGTCTTGGTCACATGTCGTGAATCCATGGCTCCGGACACAGTCTGTCTCCTCGTGCATTGGCTGCGTCTTCCAGAGTGAAGATCTTAGGGAAGCTCCTTGTTACAAGGTTTGGTTCTTGTATCTGTTCCTGTAATGGTCTCCCCTTGCAGATAATGGGGGAGGAATATGGGGAACACTGTGAAAGGCTTCTGAGGTGTAGATGAAGCATTATGAGGCTAGACCCGTGTTCAAATTTTCTTTGCTTATTCTGCCAACTTGGAATCATTATATACCAAATTTTCCTTAATCCTGCGCTTAATGAGCTCAAAGTCCAGTATGGCCCAGAGTTGACCCAAATGGAAGACAGCCCCGATGCATGTTTAGTTTCTCCTTTGTGCTCTGTGGACTCTAGGATCTCCGTGGCATGTCTGTTTACGTGAGTAAACAGAGGCAGGTTGTAGACCAGCTGTGGAGTCCGCCTGTATCTTGCATGCATGTTGATCTGGGGCCAGCCCTGAGCTGGTGGACCTTGGGCGTCTCCATTGTCACAGAGCAGGCCACCTCCAGAATGGATGGAGGACTCACTCATCCGTCCATGATTTTGTGCCTCATCCTCCTGAAAACCTGGGAAGGATAGAACCAAATTCCACCCCTTGTGGAAGCCATTAGTGGGATCCGAGGAGACTCTCTGTTTAAGGAAGTTCAGATCTAGGCTAGGGTACTTCAGTCAGTCTCCCCAACTGCTTACTGCGGAGCCAGAAATTTACATAAAACATTTTGATGAAAAGGAGACGAAATACAAGAGCTACCCTTTTCTTGTCAATATCAATAGTGAAGCCAACACTGCTTTTGTGTAAGAAAATGCTAATATGATGAGTGGCTGTTAATAGCAATAGTCAAATCTGCACACTTGGCAACTGACTATTGAGTGAGATCAGAGCTTGTTTGTGTAAATAATACAATTAATAGAAAATGTCTCCCTAACATTTGTCACAAAATTGCAGTGGAGTAATAATAAAGAAGTAAAGAACAGTAAAACCAGGAAGAGTATGGAGACATTTCCTTAAACCTGTGATTTTTTTACAGACCAGGAAACAGGAGTCCGATGGCATTTTATCCCCCATGGAGACCTCAGCAGCTTGCTCTGACAAAGAAAAGGCTTTTTGCTGGGAGCAGAGTGGTACCTGGGTACCTCTCTGGGTGGGACAAGCATCTTCTTAAACCTCACACCATGCCCTTGAGCTCGGAGGCAGGAAGCACTGTTAGCCGCTTTTCTGGGGCCAGTCAGATCTTAAAATCATCACTGCGATGAACTCTGCAAGTGGTCCTGGTATTCTGCTATTCATCAAAATGCTCGCTAGCCCCTCCGATGGGGCCACGCAGGCTGTGGGGGACTGCAGGAGAGTGGCTGAAGGGCAACTAGTATCACATTCTCAGTTTCTGGAGCCCACTGCTACCCTGAAATGCCACAGTGAGAACTGCCCCTTGGAAACAACCATCTCTGTCCTTCTAAAAAGATCTGATCTTTTAGAAATAAGACCTCAGGAATAGAAGTTTGGATGAAATGTGCAGTAGGAATGATTTCATTCTTTTTTCTTTTTAAGTAAAAAGGCTAGGGGTCTGCTTCTTAGTTGTCAAAGGGCATCTTTCTAACAATCCAGACACATGTCCAGGACTCACAGGCCACTGCAGGTGCCCCTTCCTATGACTGGGTCCTGTTTGCTGTCTGCTCTCTTTCCCCGTGACCCTGGCCTGCCCCTACTGGTGTGCTAATGGTGACTCCAGAACAGGCCTAATGAGGTGCATGAGATGGGGCTGCTTTATGCCTGGGAGGGCGTGGCGCCTCAGTGACCATGCAGGCTGCCTTGTGGGGCTTGCATGGCCTGATGTGGGTATTGTGAGGGCTCCTGCATCTGTCAGGCCCCCCAGATGTCCCCACACCCTCACTGCTCAGAAAGCCATTCATCTATGTCCATTATTTGCCACAGTGAGCTCAGCTCCTCCTCAGGCCCCTGCTGAAAGCAAATGAGAAGGTAAGCGCTGTAAGGTGAGCTGCAGTGGCCTGCCCCACCCCACACAAAGGGCCAGCTTGGGCCTCCAGCGAGGAACAAGAGGTGAGTGCCAGTCAGGCTGGTTCTGTTAGAAATCAGCCACCGCGATGTGTGTGCCACGGGAGAGCCAGGCTTTGCATTTGTGGCTTTTATCTCGTAGGTTGGGGACATTTGAGAAGGAGTGGCTGGGTGCTCTCCGGAGCAGAGTGAACTGAGGTCAAAATGATTCCTGCCATGGAGGGAGGGCATTGTGCCATCCCAGAAGTGGACGTTGGACACTAAGACCCTCTGTCTATCCTCAAAGCTGGGGTGTTTGGACCCATACCCTCCACTTATCTACCCTCATAGCTGGCCGGGTTTTGGCCCTGTACCCCCTCAGTCTGTCTACCAACACGGATACTTTGCATCTGCACAATCTCTGCAGTAAGAAATACCAACAGAATGTGAACACTTCCAGGAATACTGCTATATATCTATGCTAATCTCCCTGTCTGTCTGTCTGCCTCTCTGTCCCCCCTCTATCTCTGAATTGTATCATCTCCCTACAGTCATTTCTAGATTGATGGAAACGAAAGAGCTGACGAGCAAACTGGCAGGTCCTACCACAGTGTCTCCTCTTCTTGGAGACGGCCCACAACCTTCTTTAATCGGTTTTCACCTCTCTCCCCAAAATGAAGACTAAATTGATCGGTTGCCAAATTTCCGCCAGCGGGATTCTTGTGGCTTCTTTGTGGGTCCCTCCTTCTCTCTCAGATTTGTGGCAGGGAGGAGGGGGGAGGGGGATGGGAAGTGCAAGGCTTTCTCCAGCCCTACCCCTAGCCCCTTTCTTTGGGTCTGAGTCTTGTTTTCGCTTTCCTGCCTATGAATCTGTCGCTGGGTCACAGGAACTTCCACCAGCACCACATGCACCAACGCCTCCTCTACAAATGGAGGTGGATTTGGGAGCCCTGCTGGGAGGCCCGGGAAACCCCGTGAGAGATGCTGCCCGTGGATTCCTCCCAGGAGACTCTGATTTGGCTGCTGAGCTGAGCCCAGACTCAGCCTCATCCCTGGCAGAAGTGGGAGGTAGTGGTGCCAGCATCCCTACCATCAGGCTGCTCCTGGCAGGCACACAGGTTGTCCCCACAGCCATGTTAACTGGGATTGGATGAAAGGGACAGGCCTCAGGGAAGAACTTCCTAAGCAGAGCAAGGGTTCCCAAGTGAAAAACCTCAATCCTGTTATTTTTCAGAGCCAAACAGGGAAAAAAGATGGTGGTGCTTGCAGCCTGAATCAGATGGGCAGCTGGTTTGACTGCTCTCGTTTATAAAATACGCGGGTCTTGTGTTCTGCCTCCCTCATTGAGTGCTGTCAATCTTACTGGGGGAAAGAGGCCACATGAAGACAAGATCTGTTATTATTATTAAGCTGTTTGGGACTTGATAGCATATTCATGAGTCTATTCCATTTAAAATATATTTCACTTCCTCAGTGCAGCAAATGATTCCCCTGTCTTAGGACTGCTGAGGGATTTAATATTGCAGGGTTTTCACTTGGCAGTTTGCATCTGAGCACATGCAGTTCTGAGGTACACGAGAGGGAGGAAAACATGAAGCTGTTCAACTTGGCAAATGAAAAACAAATTTTGCCGAATCTTGAGGGTTTCTATGTGTCGGGGACAACAGGAATCCAAACAGCCCCTCCCCTTAAGAGCTGGGCGGCTCCGCAGACAGCCAGCGAGAGCACACTGCACTTCTGCAGTTTGGTGGGGACGCATTTGGCAGATGAATGGGCTGATGTCTTTGTGTTCTGCAGCTGATGGTGTTCTGTGAGGCTGTTACTGCCGTCTTTCAGAGCTAAAAGGAGACCAGCCGAGCTGGGCTGGGTGTGGGTCCCTGTCCCAGGCCCCGCTAATATTAGCAAACACACTGCCTCCTGGTGCCCACAGGAGATGTGCTCATGTCCCGAGGGGAGTGGCAAAGTGGCATTAGTGCTTCAAACTGAGCTGCACTTGGCCGGATGGGGAGTGGCATCTGATGTACATGGGGTGACTTCCAGATTGACAGAACAAAAAGCATACATGTCCTTTAAATACTTCAAAATGGTGGGACGTTGGGGAGTGTTAGAAGAAAAGGAACAATGACAAAGGAAGGAGGGATGGGCTGTAAAATGCATCTTGTCGACTTATGGGAAGCCTCGAGAATAGACTTGGCACCAGCACTGTGCGTTTCAGGTGGCCATTGGACCCATGGGACTTAGATCATCACTGTCATTTGCCCCATTCAAGCAAATTAGAACATCTACCTTTTTTCCATATTGATTGAGGACTTCTTTTACTCAAAATATTGAATACAGTACATCTGCTAAGCTTTCTTACTTCCTATAACGACTATAAAAAACAGAAATACGTTCTGAGAGACCCTTGAATTTTTAAAATGACAATTATTGCCAAAGAGTGGCATATTCTCTAGCTTCCACATTCCACATCCATAAAGAAATCACCTCTGATTCTGTCCTTGAACTATTTCAGTTAATTAAAACAATGTGAAGGAAGCCCTTCTCTCTGGTTTGTTAATTACAAAAGTATTCAATATGCCACTGCAAATGGCATTCTCCTAGTGCTTAATTAAAATAAATACAAAAAATTAAATGAACTAAACAGATTTGGCAGAGGTCTGTAGTTACAGGGCCAACTTTTATGTGTGGATATAACACAAGCAGAGGAATAAATCTTTACTCTTGCTCTTAATGGATTGGCGTCTGGCCATGTGCTGGGGATTCATCCACCTGGTCTGTCAGAGTTGCCCCAGCTCCCCTTCCCCACACCCACTCCCCTCTGCCCTCCCCACCATAGGCAGCTTTAGGACAACCACTCCAGATATTAAGCATGGGGTTAGAGTTTCTTTCTTGAATTCACCTTTCCTCTAACAATTCAGAATGTGAAAAATAACATGTATTTTTTTCACCACCTTTCATCAGCGGCCTCTGAGACGTTTTTCCGATATGAACTCATTAATTTTCCCCACTCCTCTGCACCACAGGGAGTTGGAAAGGAAGACTGCTCCAGACTGACTGAGTAGGAAGTAGGAGAGGTCTGTGGAATAAACTGCATTCTGCGGTGGCTGCTCCGACACCCACGATTTCCGGAGCTGCGATAACAAGTGTAGGGCGCCGAAATCTCACCTTCCTGTCGTCCATCAGCGTGCAGCTGTTAAACAATTCAATGGTCACATTGACGGCGTGGGGCCGTTTATTCGCAGATTTCCAAGTGTTTTAGGGCCTCTGTTTGTATATACATGGTTGATACATCAGACCTTCATGGATGCCACCTTGTGGGACCTATATGCGGGGACTTCCGGTCAGCAGAGGTGTGTGCTTTTAATAATAGTTGTCATTATTTTCAAATTCACCACTGCACGTCTTCTAAAACAGCTATAATTAAATTCAATTTAGAGAACCTATTGAGTACCCTGTGATGCAAAAGACTCCTTTGGCTCAAAGTGATAGAAACCCAACAGGACCATGGAATTCCTTATGTAAAGATCGCAAGGAATGTCGGCATGAGGGAGGCCTGGTAACCCTACTCCTGCTGCTGTTACTCCCGCCATGTTCATGGCCACCCCTGGCAGTGGGCTTGTGTGACGTCCAGCTTCCTACACCCCAGAAACTACAAAACGAAGAAAGAAAGGAAAGGAGGGAGGAAGGGAAGGAAGGGAGGGAATGAGGAAGGGAGGGAGGGAGAGAGAGAAAAGATGCATCTAGAATAGTGATTCCTGTCTCCTAGGAATCTTCTGAAAATTCCAAAGTCTGAGCACTCCCCACACCAATGAAATCCCAATGTCTGGTTTGGGACTGAACCATTAGTATTTTTTAAAAAACTTTCATGATTCTAATATGCAGACAGGTTTGGGAACAACTGGCCTTGATGGTTTTTAGAAAAAAAAAGCTGGTGCACACGCAGGTGGTTGTCAATACAGTGTTTCTGATGGCCTGGAACTGGCTAAGCCCATTTCTCCATGTTTTTCATGGCACAGGAGACCACCAGCTACTGGCCAGACTCCATTGTGTGGACCCAGCTAAGTCTCGGGTCCTGATGCAAGCCGAGCGGGGCCCGGGGCCACATCACATGATCTTTACTCCGAAAGAGTGACTTTGTCCTCATCCCCGTCCCGTTTTCACCTGGAGCAAGCCTCTCTCTGGGGACTTTTGTTCTACTAGGTCCAATGGGCACATCATCTCCATGACACTGTCCTTTCCAATAACGTCCGAAGATCTCTTTGGTAATAGGAGATTCAAAAGAGAACAAACTATTTCCAAATGAACTTCCCGAGACCCAAGTAAGAGGGGGCTCTTACTGCATCTGAATTCTAAGGGCCCCCTCCTCTGCCTCGGGAGGGGGTCTTCATCGTTGCCGGCAGGGCTGGGCTGTGCTCCCATAGAGTTCATCGCCCTCCCTTACCTGCCTGGCCTTTCCCCTGGTTTTGTTTTTTTACTTCCAAATGGCACCGCCACTTTCTATGTCAAGGCCGATTGTTTCCTTCGGGCTATTTTGCCATGCATTTATCAAATCTTCTCTCCTCTCTGTATCTGTCCAGTTTTGATATTTAGATTTATTTGTTTTGTGACTGAGTGAGAAATTGCCCCTGTCAAGCTTGTTTAGAAGAGTTCGGGGGGAGCACATTATAGGAAGCTGCAGGGCCCCTGCAAGCCTCAGCATGGAGGCTGTGTCGTCTCCTGGGGTCGGGTCCCGTGGACCCTGCGTGAAACCGACACAGATCAGATTTCATCACCCACCATTCATATCAGAAAACATTTCGGGATCAAGTTTATTTTAATATAGTCTCCTCACGCCATCCAAGTTTCTTTTCCTTTTTATCTTAAAGTCACATGAGTCTTAGCACCTTGTTTGTAAAACAGTATGCCCATAATTTTCCCCCAAGGATCCTATTACCAGCTTGTTTATGGCTTATGCTCAAAGCTTTGTACGTGGGCCCCTCGGGGAGTCACCCTTTTATGGGGAAGAAAATGTGAACAGTCAACAGAGCTGGTGCTTTTCTCCCTTCCCTCGTCAGTTCTCTTCTCTTGTGTTTCGGGCAGTTGAATGAGTCGTGGTTTTGTCCACCTTTGGTTTAATTCATTAGCATCACGTGTTTCTCTGTGTCTGATGGGTGTGCACAACCTGTGTCCACAGCTTTAGATGCTGTGAAAACAGCCGCCTCACCCTCCTGTGAGACGTGGCAGTGGCACCTGTCCCTTCTCAGCTGGCATGTCAGTCACATGCCTGGTCACACTCACTGTTGGGATCTTTGTGTCTTTCAGCTCTTAGACTTAGAGACCCTATGGTTAATCGTGCTCCAGAAAAGCAGAGGTCGTCATCATAAAATAGAAAAAAAATCCCAAAACTGACAAAGGGATCCTTCAATGTTGAGGGAGGAGGAGTGGGATGGGGAGTGGAAGGGCGTTTTCCCGTGTGTTCTGTTACGTGATGAAGCATCATAAATGGAGCGAAACACCAAACACAACGGCTATGCCATGTCAGGTGGAGGACACTGAAAGGAGGTTGGACATCCCTGCTGACAGCCGCGCTGTGGCATGAAACCCCTCTTTACTTCTCCTGCTTCAGAGAACCCGAGTAGCTCTCTGTTGTTTCCCACACCTTCCCAGTCCCAAGCCCAAGCCCAGGCTGTGGTTTGTCCTTCTCTCCAGGGGATCTGGGCCAGCGTGGGAGGCAGTGGCTGTGATCACACAGAGCTCTGGTCCCTGCACAGGGCCACATGTCTGTGAGCCCCAGAGGCAGCTCAGCCACTGCACCTGCCCAGTGAGTGTCTTCTGGTTTCCCGCTGCATGAACACACTAGCTGATACCTGTTAGGTTGTGGAGTCTGCTCTTCTCCTCTCGCAGGCTCCCTGTGTTATGAGAAACGAGCTCCCTTTTCCTTATTGGCACAGGCTGATGTTACCTGGTGACATGACAATATTTCAATGAGAAAGTTGCAGGAAGCCAGGCCTTATTTTTATGGCTTTGGCTCTGAGTTAGCCTAAGGTGACATTTTATCCTTTCTTATTCATTCACTAGGTGTATCGTAAACATCTCTGCTATGTAGCTTTAACACTGAAACATTTATACATGCAGCCATGCTAACAAATCTATACAAATATCATTGTCAATTTTACATGTATCTAGTAATTCTTGACTCTGCTTTTCCCATGTATCTATCATTACCATTTTAGATTTGCCAAAATAGGGAGACTGAGGTTGGAAAAACAACACTGTAAACAAGTCCCATCACCTTCTATTAGTTTCAATCAAGCAGGGATGACCATCGCCAAAATGTTTGTGAGAGAAGCAGCCTTAAATGTGACAAAGGTATAATTCAAAAGTAGAACAGATCTTCACTAATCATATAAATAAAAGTGGAGCAGAAGCATGGATAATCCAAAGCAATGAGTAATAAAAGGAGATTTTATGCTTCAGATGGAAATATTTATTTTGCATTTGCAACTGGTGCATTTTTCTCATGCTGTTCTATTTAAAGCGCTTCTTGACTCCTCAGAGACCAAAGGTGCTGGGGGCGGGGCAGGCAGAGGAAGGGCTTGGGGATAATCTGCAGGACGGGTGATGTCTGTAGGGGACCACGGCAGCAACAATTGCCTCCATGCGCAGACAGTGTCCTGGCACATTCGGTACCTCCAGAACCACAGTGCCCTGCACGGCCCCACCTCACACCCCCTTGATGTTTCTGTTCGCCAGTGGAACATCAGCAGACACGACGTGGTCAAAGGAGTGGAAAACATCTGTGTGGTGGGCCTGCCCCTGGCACTTCTGGCAGAGCCATCAGAAGAGTGTCTGGGTCAGCCGGGTCCCAAGAGGAGGACAGACTGGAGCAGAGACCTGCGCCAAGCCCAGCGGGGACCACCTGGCCCACAGGTGTGTAAGCCCGAGGAATGCTTATTGTTCTACGGGTTCAGCGTTTTGTGCTCATCATGCAGCGTTATTACGGGTACGAGTGACTGATGATACCCACTCACACTGGGGTTTTCTCTCACAAATATACTAGCACACAGGCAAAACATCTCATCTCTTCCTTTCCTTCAGTCCTTCGGACACACTTTACCCCCTCGTTGTTTTCAGTGCATTAAGTGCTTGCTTTGGCAGAGGTGTTGTGAAAATGACCAATGTAGTGCTTTTCCTGCTGTGAGTTGTATGCAGTCTTGCTCGGTCCTGAGATCTGGGGATGGAGAGAATTTAATAACCAAGGAGCCATGCAGCTGAACACACAGGTACCAAACAGGCACCTCCCTGCCCCCACCTATGGTGGAAATGGTGGCTTATGGCAATTACTTGGTATGTCTAAGCCCCAATTTTCTCATCTGTAAAATAGCAATAATTACACAAGTCTTATAGGGCTTTAGTGGGAGGTAAATGAGCCAAGGTAGGTGCGTGTAAGACACTGAGCCCATGTCTGGCTCTTGGAAAGTGTTCAGCATTGCAGCTGGTTTGTAATTGCAGCAGAGCATACTGAGGGCTGCTGGAGGAAGAGACACCAGTTATGTGTGTCCACCCGCATGTTTTGTGGAAAAGCGGGAGGCTGTGATACCTGGAGTGGCTAAGGTTGTGGTGCTAGGTATTTGTGTGGGAACACTTCTTTGTCTTCTGTGAATTGTGAGTCCCGGATGTTTCGTTGCATGATGCTGATTGTATCCAGAACCTTTTCTATTGAACCCCTGGGTCCATGTCAGTGTGCGAGAATTCCACAGTTACCTTTGAACCCTGCACGCATAAGATTTCAGAGCAGGAGTCGGGAACCAGCAAGTGTTTTATAGCCCTGCTATGCAGAGTGTCGTTATCCCTGGGGATAGCCCAGCCCTACCTCTCTGTATGGAACATAAATGAATTGCTATAGACTACCTATTGTCTTTTAGACACAGAGTTGGAAAAGGAGAGAAACACACAGCAGCCAGTGCACGAGCTCTACCTCGTCATACGGGTTTCTGGCTCATCACCTGCATATTTATGGTGACATTGGTGTGTGACTCTGTCCTGGCCAGGGGACATGGGAATATCGCTTAGGGAGGCTTGACCTTTCTGCCATTTCGCTGACTCTTCTTGGTTTATCTGTGTGAAGAGGGAGCGTAGGCTGTAATTGCTTCATACAACCATTCATCATTGTTTATTATATAATGAATCAACCCAATCTGACAGATACCAATAGAACCTTCCAATATTCAGGGCAAAAATTGTTCTATAGGATGAAAAATTGACTGTGAGATGGTCCCTGACCTCAAGCGGCTACCCCGAGTTTTATGTCCCAAGTCAGGTTTCCAAGGAAGCCACTGTGAGATGGAGGTCTGTGCACAGAAAGGTCACTGGGGAGTGCTTTCGGGGTCCAGACCTGAGGGGAGGTGGGCCAGTGGGATCTGGCAGCATGGGGGGCTGAGCTGTTACTGTATGCAGTCATAACGAAGGCCTCAGCAGATCCTGGGGGAGCTCTGGAGCTGAGAAGTTCCTTCCGAGTGGTCCCCTATTGGGGTGGGGCTCTGGGCCTAGAAACTACTGCACTGACCAGTCGTTGTTCAAGGGCCACCCTGGGAATGGGGAGGTAGCTCTCTTGCACCAAAAAGCAAATTCCAAAGTGGGATTCAGCGGAGAGCTGGCAGTTGCCGACAGCACAGGGGCGAAGTTTGGGGTTCACTGCCACTTGGTGCTTTCTGGTGCATGCGTGAGTAATATAGGAGTTACACAGAAAGCTCCAGGAGGCCTCGGGTCCAGAGAAGAGCTTCCTAGGAAAAGCTTAATGAGGCATAGCTTCTGAGATGAGCCTAAGAACATGGAAACTACTTTGTACATCACATGCCCTGGGCGTGTGTGGTCAGCTGGAAATGTCAGAGCCTCAAAAGCATATGGGAGGGACATATTTGGATAAAAGCGAGGACCAGTTCTGTCTGTTGGAAATGTGAAGATGGGGAGACAGTGGAAGAGTGAGACACAGTCGCCGGGAGGCAGACCGAGACCTGGCACGCAGATGCCTCAAAGGCAAGATCAGCTCTTGTTCTTCTTTCTCAAAACTACGGGTATGTCTCATCGACTCAGTGAGCAGTGATGTGAGCAGAGCTGAGCCTTAGCCTCTGGAGAGACGAGAAGTAGAGAGACCAGTTACGTGGAGGTTCTAGAAGCCCAGGTAAGAAATACACCTTGTCAAATGGATCAAATCGAAAAGATGGGTGGGGGTGAAATGCTGTCTGGTCTCACATGCAAGACTAAGTGGTCTGGAATTTATTTGGCCCCAAAGTAGAACTGTTAAAGGTTATGGAGCTGGAGTATCCCAGAAAGGGCACGACCCACCATAGCACTGGAGTGTCAACACTCGTCAAACAAGAGGTTCAGAAAGCTCTGGCAGGGTTCCAATTACGGAACAACCCTTTTTTAAGTCTCTGCCTGAGTGACATGAGGGTATTAAAGAATGTGTCCCGGGGTGGCCGGTTAGCTCAGTTGGTTAGGGTGTGGTGCTGGTAGCACCACGTTTGTCGGTTCGATCCCCTCATGGGCCACTGTGAGCTGCGCCCTCCTTAAAAAAAAAAAAAAAAAAAAAGAGAGAGAAAAGAGGACGTGTCCCATACCCTGGCCTTGAAAGCAAATGCCTTTGCATAAAGTGTTTTCACTGTACCTTCTGGACTCATGAGGAATGAAACACCCCGGAGACGTGGCTTGTGCACGCATCCCTCTTGTCTGAGAGCTGGCCACACAGCCTTGGTATTGTAGAACTCATCAGTGGCTTTTGTCTTGGAGACTTTTTATCGCTATTTCTACTTTGAGTATGAAAGGGATTATGAGGAAATCCAGTGAGATGGAGAGATGTGCTTTCCATTCATCTGTAGACTGTGCAGCCAATATCAATCACTGTTATTAATTAGAGTCAATCAATGAAATCATTAATTTTTTGAGTCATTGCAATAAAAAGCATAACAATGTGTATTTGCCAAAATGATTTGCAACCCCAGTGGAAATAGTAATTCAGTGATTAAACCCAAAGAAACTCCGTTAATTTATATTTCTTTTACTTAACAAGGCAGTTAATTACGAAGTAGAATAATTAGTCAGAAATCAATACAAATCAAGTATGAGTGGCAGTGAGAAAGGTGCCCAAGGAGGGGATGACAGAGTCATTGCCATGAGGCCTATTGTTGATATTAATGTTTACGTATTTGATGACAAGGCAAGGGTTCTCATCTGCTTATCTCATACAAACACTAGAAAGCATAGCTAATAATAATAATTGACTTTGGGTGGTGAACACACAACATAATATATAGGGGATGTGTTACAGAATTGTACACCTGACACCTATGTAACTTTACTAACAATTGTCACCCCAATAAACTTTAATTTGTAAAAAATAATTGAAATCACTATACAATTTTCTATTTAAATACTTGAAAAAAAGATAACACTAACCACTTGTATTTAAAAGCAAAACGTTAAAGTGAGAGGAAGCTGTTGGTAGAACTAAGGGAATCAAAGTGATCCTTCACACGACTGATTGCACACCGTTTTTGCTGTCAGCCTGCCTGCAGCACAGGAAAGAAGTTACTGCAATGGCACGCGATGGTGTCAGGATTTCCGGACCTCCCCTAGGACCTGGCTGTGAGAGGACGGTACATGGTCCCCGAAACCAAACTGTGATCCGCTCCCCACAGAACGTGGAAATGACTTCTAGGGCAACAGCACAAGCAAGCAGGAACTAGAGGGAACTCGGGTCTTCAAAGAAGGGAGCCACACTTGCAGGGTTAAGAAGTCTGTGACTCTACTGGGACAGGTGTCACAGGCTGAAAGGAAATGGACACGCCCCTAACCAAGTAGGGAAAAATGGAAGTTTTAAAATAAAATGAAAAACACTAAAAAAACCACACTTTTTGAAATTAAAGTTTATTGGGGTGACAATTGTTAGTAAAGTTACATAGATTTCAGGTGTACAATTCTGTAATACATTATCTATTCTCACATTGTATATTCATCACCCAGAGTTCTCTTTCCATCACCATATATTAGACCCCGTTTACCCTCTTTTTTATAACGTAAAAATTAAAAACTTTTGTTAATCCTAAACTATCATAAGCCAATAAATTGAAAGAATGTTTTTAATTAACTGACACCTGGGTCATAAATATTTTTATCTACCTAAGAATGTCTCTCAATATCCCTATGAGATAAGATTTCTATCCCCAAACTAAAGATGAGCGAATTGGGCACAGAGAGGTAAGTCAGTACTCAAAACTGCACAGCTTCTGAGAGGCAGAGCTGAGAGATGCAGCCTCTGGGTGGGGCTCCTAAACCCGGGAGATTAGCCAACACACTCTACTTAAGAAGTGTAAAGAACTTTACAAATTAGCTAACAAGCACAAACAGCTCTAAAGACGTGGGTGAATATTTGAATCCCACATCCAGAGAAGAGCAAATCTAAATGGTTCATAGACACATGAAAAGATCAAATTTCACAACACTAGGGGAATGAAAATTAACTTAAAAGGGAAATATTGTTTTACACACATTTGATTGACAAAAACGACCAAAGAGCTGGGACACACTGTTAGGGGAGGTGCAAAGAGAAAGTGAGAGGGGAACTTTTGAATGGGACATGAAGTGCCACCTCCTTTGGTAATGGCCACTGCAGTTGAAAGACTGTATCTGTCTCCCCAGCAAGCTCCTTCTTGGAAACCCATTTCACAGACAGAAACATAGGAGTTCTGCAGGCACATATGGACAAAGATGTTATTTCTAGGTGACAAAATTGAGAACCACTTAATTGCCCATCAGTAGAGGAACTGCTGATGGTTGAGTAACAGGATGTGTTCACTGCGTGGATCAGCATGTATGCCCTTATTGAATAGAATGCATTAGAAACTACATCAGAGGGATTAAAAAGATCTCTACAAAGTACTACTGAGGTACAAAGCTGAACTTCACAGAACCACGTAAAGTGTCTTTTCATTTCTGTAAAACAAATTGATGTGTAATGTGTATGTGTTAGAGTGACCAATAAGACTGCACAGAGTGCGGAACCTGGTTCCTCAGGTGGGAGGTAGGGAGAAGGCTTCCATACTGTCTGTGGAATGGGGAGAGTAGGGAAGAAATAGAGAGAAAGGAACAAGGAAAAAGGAAAAGGCTGCACTTTAGAGTAACAATATAATCCAATTTACGTAAATTAAACCTGTGAGTCCTTGAAGAAAATTTTAAAAATAGAGGTCATGTTAGATCTACTAAGTCTGACAATTAAGTTCACAAACTTGTTGCAATGATGTGCTCACCTTTTTTGGTATCAGAGGGATTATTCATTATGAATTTGTACCAACTGGATAGTTAACTAAGTTTACTATTTGGAAGTGCTGAAAAGGCTGCGTGAAAAAGTTAGACGACCTGAACTTTTCGCCAACAATTCATGGACCAGCTCACATGGCACTGTCTGTGAGGGAGTTTTTAACCAGTAAGCAAATAACTGTATTGGAACACCCTCCTTACTCACCTGATCTGGCCCCCAATGACTTCTTTCTTTACTCAAAGATAAAGGAATATTGAAAGGAAGACATTTTGATGACATTAAGGACATCAAGGGTAATACGATGACAACTCTGATGGCCATGCCAGAAAAGGAGTTCCAAAATTACTTTGAAGGATGGACTAGGCACTGGCTTTGGTGCATAGCTTCCCAAGGGGAGTACTTGGAAGTTGACCATAGTGATATTCAGCAATGAGGTGTGTAGCAGTTTTTCTAGGATGAGTTAGGAAACATAATTGTCAGATGTCTTGTACCTATGCCCTTGTCTGTCCCCTGACTGAAAGGGATGCCATAATGAATGAACAGAACAAAGTACAGATTAATATGCATAATTTGATCATGTTTTGGGAACAAGAAACACCCCTCCCCCATATATGTGTACATCTGCTTTTGTGGAGGCTGAGGGATTGGTGTCCCCAAGGACGCAGTGAAGGCAGGTCACAAGGGAGAAAACCACATCTCCATTGTGTCATTCCACTTGGTATCACCAGGCCAATCCATTTGGTAATTTTAACATAATAAAGGCACATTTTGAAAAAATGAAGTCAATATCCGTGCTTCAAAGTAATACGCATGAAAGTCCCCCATGATGCAGCTAGGCTCATGTCCCTTAGTCAGTGGTTACTTGGTTGTCTTAGATAACTTTGGATGGACCACCACCCCACCACAGGCTTCCCCAGCCTCACTCCGCCGTTTCGGCATGCTCAGAAGGACACCTTATGAGTCGATGTACTCACAGGACCGGGCGCTGCCCCACTAAGGTGTGTCTGTCTGCTGCTCCAGGATTGGGGCAGGACCTGTGAGCTCTGGCAGGCTGAGCACGGAGGAAGGTGCTCACAGAAGAGCACCACTGGAAGGGCTGGTTCTATGAGAGGCTGAGGGCATCAGTGTATGTATGAACTGGGTCACGTTGCCACCCTAGAACTTGTGGGAAGAAAGATGTGAGAGGCTTACGGTTACTTAAAGTCACAGAATGTAGATATTTTTTAAGCTGTCAGTTTACTTTTTAATAACAGAAGCTCCACCTAGAAAACTGTGGAATTGCTATAACTCACAAAAAAGTAAATTTTTCCACAAATCATCCTGCCTTTTTTCTAAGCACATGCATTCCAGACATCTGAATGCTCCTCTTCTCTGGGCAGCTCCTCCTGAAATTTGGGTGAAGCAGGAAGATCAGCGTGTCACAGCTCTGGCGACCCTGGGTACATACACTGCAGAGGGTACAACTCTAGAAAGACAGCCTGTCTGTCCCCACAGCTCTTGGTGGATGCACCGGACAGTGCCTGTTGCTGGCATCTGAGCCCATCTGCGGGGTGCTGTTTCTCTCCTGTGGCCAGAGAGGCGACAGGGTGCTGTGGAGGCCCCCGGGAAGTCACCACGACGGTCGGTGTGAGCTGCATCTTCAAGCTTGTCTGCTGGTAGCTCTTCAACCTGTAAGAACAAGCCCACACACAGTCTTTCAAGGTTTGATTTTCAGTCTAAATATTAAATCCATATTGAAGAAGAAATGGTGCCTAATCACTAAGGTGCCTTCCCCTCCCCTCTGCATCTACTGGGGTGACAATGGCATCGTACCATTCTGACTTTGGCTGCTGGATCACCCAGCAAGGCTCCGCTGGATTCTCTGCTGATTCTGTGTTCGTGCTGGAAGGGCCGGGAGGAAGGCAGGAGGTACAGCATCCAACCTGTTACACTTTCACCGACGTGGACTTTTTCCTTTAATAAGAAAAGAAACAGATTTTTACAATAAGATCTTTCCACTTGGCATGATAAGTTAATATACACTAATGTTCACTTGGCATGTTACTAAATGTACAGAAGACTTTGACCACAGGTGACTACACACACACACACACACACACACACACACACACACTCACATACACACTCACACTCACACTTTCCTTACCTTTGATGTCAATTCTGGATCCAGACCCAGGAGCCTATTTCTATGCTGTGATGTGAATATTGAACTAAAGATACTCTACAGACGTCTCCTGATCGTCTCCCAGCAGTGACCAGAAGACTCCGGCCAACTGGTCACATTTGCCTGCTAGTCATGGTTTTCCTTTAAAATGGAGCAGCCCTTCCCAGCACTGCCTCTCCCCCTGTGTCGTCAGCAGGCAGTGGGGGACATGGCAACTGCGTCTGCCATGCAAAGCAGGTACAGATGGAAGGCACGGAGGTTCAGAAGGACCGCTGGGGAGCATAAAGGGGGCTGCACACGTGTTCCCCAGTGTGTTACACTGTATGGATTGGGGCTGCCTGTGGAACCCTCTCGGGAGTTTCCACTTTAAAGGCCAGCGGGGCCTCTGCTTCTGAGATAGAGGAAGCTAGCTGCCTTCAACTCTCCTGCTCTCCACTGGGATGCCCTGTGATTTGCATTGTCGATGCAAATTCATGTAAATCAGCACTTATTTTCGGATGAAATCCTACCACTGAGAGCAGCTCAGCGCCGTCCTGGTGCCCTGTGCATTTGATCCCCATGTCATTTCTTGGCATATGGACCGAACCTGTGTGAGGGTAGTGCAGTCAAGATCTTGGGCATTCAAAACAATTGACCCTCGTTCTGCCAGGAGGAGGGGGAAATCTAGTTATAACACCTCTTCCAGCATCTGAGACAAAGTCAGGCTGGGTACCATCCAGCTAGTTGGCTGGCGTGTGGGCCATGCTGATCTTCCGCTTATGGGGTCAGTGACACCCTCTGTCAGCCTTTAGTCCCTAAAAAGCACCACACTCCCTGGCTAGCTTGTTAGCAATGGATGCCTCTGGTTTCAGCAAAGCAAGAGAATGCACAAAAATCAACACGAATTCACCACCACTAGCAAACAGACCTTCCTGCCTGGCTGTGTTCTTGTGAATGCTGGATGTATCGTTATCATGACACATCTGTGTAAATAGGAAAGCCCAGAGTAGAAGACTTTCTGAGGGAAGAAGTTGCAACACTCAAGTCTGGAACAATAGATGCTGATAGAATGTGCCAAGTTGTAGTTCTTCTTGGGTGTTCAGAAAACACAGATAGTAAGGTTCTGCTGCAGGCTGAGGAGAGCAAGGTATCTAAAGACACACGTTTTCTGTCACTGCACGGATTTAGATGGACAGCGGACAAAAGTCCCTGAGCCTGAAACTGAACAGTACTGCCCTGGGAAAAGCGTTAGTCTACGAGGCAGGATATGAATACAGACTGGGTACGCAGAGGCTCCAGCGCCGTTTTATAGGAAGTGTGAGGAAAGCGTCCTGAGTGCAATGCAGGGGAAGAGGCTGCGGGTTCAGCGGGACGTTCCGAGAAGTTCTGGAGTCCTCAGGGCTTCACGACCGCCGGAGCTGGGCTGCATCTCTGCCGGTTCTGTGGGGCCCAAGGGGCCTTGGAATAGATGTCACACTCTCGAGAATACCAGAAGTAATCCAAGTGATTGTAAAAAGAATCTTGAACTTGAGACGTTTTTTACCCCTTATAATACTTGTAAATCTATCATACTTTTAAACTACTTTTTAAATAATGAATAAATAGTTCTTGCTGATGTTTCACTTTCCTTCTGTTTTAGGAAATTTGGGTGGGGGGGAGTTTGAAGCTGAGAGTTTACCCTTACCTCTAACTATTGCTCTGGGAGCTCCGTGAGGCGGCCAGGGATCCCGGGGGGATGGCAATGACCTCCTAGATCTGTGGGAACTCACCCGTGTCTCTCAGGCCAAGAGTCAGATGGGAGGGAGGGAGCAGGTGGAGAGTAATTAGCACAAAGAATCAGCTCATTAGTGGCCAAAGGGGATCTGCTGAAAAGCTGAGGACGCAGCAGCCCCTTTATAGGGAAGAGACAAAGGGAATTAATGATGAATTGGTATTAAAATGCGACAGAAGGGCTTCAGCTAAATCATTATACTCATCCCTGTAATGAGAGGCCCATGAATGGACACGTCCCATCCGAGAGTCCACACCTTGTGTGCAAGGGGCAATTTAGGTCGGGGTTCCTGCAGAGAGCAGTGACTATGCTTCAGGGCTTGTAACACTGTGAATTTGAGGGAAGGATGGACTAGAATGATTTAGTCAAGTGACGTAATAACCATTTTCCAGACTAAAAGGGGCTGTTATGCTGAGGGTGGCGACCAGCTGTCCCTGTTTTCAAGTGAGGCTGGAACAAAAGGGAGTAACCTGACAGGGCGTCAGGAGAGATGGCTTGTGGAGTGAGCTGGGAGGAGGGGCTGCGTGTGGGAGATGACTATTCCAACTGTAAAGTTGTGAGGCCTGGAGCTAAGTCTCAGAGTGGACCTGTAAAATATCATGCCCAGAGGACATCTTAGGAAAGTCACTAATAAGGGCAGGACCACCCTCCAGGAGGACTGGCTGGGGAAACGGGTTGTGCTGGGCCAGAGGGCAGGGCGCCTCCTGGAGTGCAAGGCCTCAGGGATGGTTGTCCCAGAGCCCCCAGGACTGCCATAGCACAGACCTGGCCTCTTCCCATTACACATGAAGCCTGCCAGCAACGATGGAACTCTTACCTGTATTTCTACCTCCTTCCTGCCAGGCTTCTAGGATAAGGCCCGTTCAGTTCACCCTCCCTGTTTCTATCAGCTAAACCAGGCACACACTTCAATGACTCAACAATGTTCACAGTCAACAGTAAAGGAAAGCAAATGCCTTAATTATACTAACACACACACACACACACACACACACACACACACACACACACAAACCCCAAAACAAAACAAAAAAACACCATGGAGCCACAGACCGACTTTCAGAATCACTTTTGAAGTAGCAAGTGTGGAGTTCTCGGGCCCTCGACATAAGGGTCACTGATTATGTCAGGAAAGACCTCTGACCTTCTGAGAACAGGCTGTACATTCAGCTCCTGCAGTCCCACATGTCTCTGCCTGAAAGAAGATTCCTGCTGGGCTCTTGATAGCTATCGCTCTCTGATGGCACTTTTGTTGTCTTAATATTTCTTGTTTAGGAGCAGTAGAATGGAAGACAAAACCGCTTATTGAAGCTTTGCTGAGCATGGGCAGAGTAAACACAGCCTCCACTTGTTTTTCTTCTCTGATCCTCACATAAATCTGGGTCCCTCTCTCTCTGAGGCATTTCATAGACATTCATCCCCAGTATCACCAGACCTGCTCGGTGATTAGTCTTCTCACCCATTACCAGGCATGGTCATGCTTGCTTAACAGAAGAGATGGGAACAATCAATAGATTAATCACTGAGCCTGTACTATTAGATGATACAAACAACATTCTAGCCGGCCAAATGCTTTTTCTGCTTGAGATTATTTTATTTGTTTGAATGGGAAAGTTGCAAGGTCTGGAATGCCGTGGCGTCTGGGTGCTATAACCAGGCCGACATGTCTCATTGGTCCAAGAGCTGAGATGGGAAGATCCCAGCCCACTTCTTCCTCTGCATGTTAGAGACGTCGTGAACACCTGCCAGTTCATCCAGGAAGAACACTTAGGTCAGCTTTTAAAAATTAAGATATAATTCACATATCAAAAAACTCAACACTTAAAAGTATTATTTTAGTGTGTTTTAGTGTATTCACAACCATATACTAAATATCTCCTACATATTCCAGAACTTTTTCACCACTCCAGAAAGAAACCCTAGACTCCCTAGCAGTCACTCTCCATTCCCTTCCCACAATCCCTGGCAACCGCGGATCTGCTTTCTGTCTCTATAGATTTACCTGTTCTAGGCATTTCATGTAAGTGCAATTATACAGTGCATAACTTTTGTGTCTGGCATCTTTCACTTAGCATAATGTTTTTGAGCTTTGATGCTTCCTCCCTCTTTATGGCTAAATAACGTTCCACCACACGAATCATTCATATTTTGTTTATCCATTCATCACTTGATGGGCATTTGAGTTGTCTCCACTGTTGGCTATGAATAATGTTGCTTTGAACTTAGGTACACAAGTTTTTGCATGGACATGTATTTTTCATTCTCTTAGGTATATACCTAGGAGTGGAATTACTGGGACATATGGTAATTTTACAAGTAACTTTAGAGAAACTTCCAAATGCTTTCCACACTGGGGGCCCCGTTTTATACTCCCAGGAGCAATTATAAAAGTTCCCATGTCTTCACACCCTTGCTAACCCTTGTTATGTTCTCCTTTCAGATTGTAGTTACCCTAAGTAGATATGCAATGATGTCTCAGTGTGGTTTTGATTTGCAGTTCCTGAACTATCAACAATGTTGAACATGTTTTTGTGTACTTGTTGGCCACTTATGTATCTGTTTTGGAGAAATGTCTATTCAAATATTTTGCACACATTTTAGTTGGGCTATTTATCTTTTTTCTTGTGGGGTTTTAAATGTTCTTTATTCATTTTGGTTATAAGAACCATATCAGATACATGATTTGCAAATATTTTCTCTCATTCTCTAGATAGTCTTTTTTACTTTCTTGGTAATTTCCTTTGATGCATGCAAATTTTTAATTTTGATAAAAGCTTTGGTCAAATTTAATCAAAAGTCTATGTTTCTGAACTTGTTTTCAATATCACTCCACTAAGGAAGAAATTCTAATTTATTTTAATGAGAAATTAAATATTGAGGAAGAGATTTTTGTTAAGTAGCATGGAGTTTTGAAGGGCCACAAACCACTGAAATATATGAGATTTCCTTTCCTCCAACAATCAGTTTTTCTCCCTGGGGAGCAATACTGCCACCTCCATTCCACTGAGAAGGCAGGAGTTAGGTCAAACCTATTGCTCTGCTTAAGCAAGGCTGAGACCATGGAGAGATGCCTTTGTGTGGGTCGATGTGTTCATATGCTCAAGGTCACCCTACACATTCTTTTCTCTGTTAAAGCTTCCCAGGCTGAAAAGAAGGGCACTAATGGCCTTATCTTCGTACCTCGTATGTGCCTGGACGCTGGTCTCTAACAGTGCCTGGGAGCTCTCCTAGCACATGTTCGCTTTGCACAATTTGCTGCTTAATCACACAGTAGGGCTCACAGCTGTGTCTACCTGCCAGTCCTCACTTGCTTTTGTGTTCACGTAATGCGCGTCATTGGCACCAGGTAAACATTTGGAATATTGATGTAAATCTTGCTTCTTCCAACTTGATGTTAAGGTTCCATGCTGGCACAATGTCTTGGAGCATATCTTTATTCCTTGGCAAAGTCTGGGCTTGGAGTTCTGTACCTAGTGTAGGCTTAATACGTACTGTCTCCCAACATTGGTGTTTTTCTTCCCCAAAATGAAATGATGCAAGTGCTTTGTTAGAATAATCACCTGATGGTCTGTATTGCTGAGCTTCCCTCACATAGGGCTGACGTTCATGAAGTTGGGTTTGCCTGCTTTCTTGAATTGGGTTGACACAATAGTGACAAAGATGGCAGGTACCTGGGATAGGACCATGGGCACCTCGCCTGGAATGAGGGCAGAGAGCATCCTTCCAAAGTCCTGGAAACCGTGCTAGTCTCGGTGACCTTAGGGAGGCAAGCAGAGGCCAGGACCAACGAGGCTGTATCGAGCATCAGACACGTGGGTCCCTAGGAGGCTGTGAACAGGAAGTCAGGCGAGTAATGAGGAGCCCTGGGGACCACCATGAGGCAGATAAACACGGTAAGGCAGGTGAAGGTGAGATGGCCCTACAGGAAGCTGTGAGCAGCCCAGGCCAGGAACTACTTTTACTGGGTGCTGGACCAGAGGGATCCAGGTGGCTGGCAGGTGCAGCACGATGAGAAATTAGGGGGCAGCGAGCTCCAGCAGTGGGCTCCATCCTGGTCCTGGAGGCACTGGCCCCAAACCCACACCGAGATCCTGGAGGACAGGGAACCAGACTTTATCTAGACCTTTCTGGAATTCTGAGAAAACTTTTTACTAGAAAGATTGATGGATGCTTAGAAACTTTAGACGATATGCTGTCACTTTATATAGGGCTCCAAAGTGCCTCATTTCTATAATGAAATAACTTTGTTTTTGCTCCGAATTCTCATAAAGTGTCTATGAACTTAAACGACACACAACACTGTGCACCTTCTCCTCTGAGATCTATCCTTATGGATGTGGTCCAAGGGGCTGTGAGTTTGGGGATGATTTCAGGGCAAGGCTAATGGGGCTGGCTCCTTTTATCTTCCTCGGAGGTAAAATCCTCTCTCTCTCTCTCTCTCTCTCTCTCTCCCCAGTAACTTCCAGATTCTCCATCACGGAGCATCTCATTGACTTTTCCTCTAGGGAGAGAGTGGTTGAGAGAGTTGGTAGGAGCAGATGAAGCATTACTTGTACCTTGTAGTCCAAGGACATCAGGAGGCTTTAGTCAGAGGCTAATGTGATAGGAAGCGGGACTAAAAAAGACCCAGGTGCCTTTATGACATGTCCATCAAGAACAGTGTGTGGGGTGGTCTGAATTCAGTGGGATCAGGTCTGGGAGGCCCATTCTTGCTCAGCCAGGCCCATGACCTGACCCTGAGCCACATCCAAGACCAGGAGGATGAGGCTATA
Source organism: Rhinolophus hipposideros (assembly GCF_964194185.1). Classification (NCBI taxonomy): domain Eukaryota; kingdom Metazoa; phylum Chordata; class Mammalia; order Chiroptera; family Rhinolophidae; genus Rhinolophus; species Rhinolophus hipposideros. Next base: position 97,307,634 of record NC_138053.1, read on the forward strand.
GGAGAGTCCTGAGGACCTTCCGCACTGGTCCCCTGAGCCACATCCAAGACCAGGAGGATGAGGCTATAGGAGAGTCCTGAGGACCTTCCGCACTTCAGTGAGAGGATGTTGGTTTCCTCCCTGGATACTCTGTAACAGCATCCTGGGTGAGTCTGGATTGCTGGGACATGAGTGGACTTACGCAGCCTTCAGCATACTTCCTGGGAGAAACCACGTGAAGCCTCTGCCACCGCTGTTGAAACAGGTGGGTCTGGACCGCCCAGAAGCTGGAAGACTTGTTCTGTACTTACTGAGCAGCATGGAGCCCGTCTGGGGGAGGGGTGTGGCTTTCTCAGTGAAGAACCAGGGACCCAGGGAATAGGAATTCTTCCAGAAGAATCTTGAGGCATTCCCATTGCTTTAGGACTCTTGGAGACTCCCCTCTAGTCTCAGAGATGTCAGAGATGACTGAGCTCCCTTCCCTGGTGGGAGAGTCTGAAACCCCAAACACATCCAAGATAGGCACTGACTTCTGGAGATGAAAGTGGGTGCACATGGACCCCTCCTGTGGGGATGAACAAGGGGGCCTCAAACATGTGAAAATCCTGACCTCTGTACCTGGTTTTGTTCACTGGGCAGGAGGAACCTTTTGGTGAACTGATTTATAGGTTACATAGGACAGAAACGGGGTTTGATTGGGTGTTGCTAGATCACAAACTGAGATGTGACCCAATCAGAATTAATCGCTGAAATGTGTTCTGGAAAACCTGTGACTTTCTGTTTGCTTATTATCTCCCTATCCTGATTCCTCAGGTAATTAAATATGGTCATCCTATGTAGCCTGTCCCTGCAAAGCTTGCTCAACTGCAGGAAGCATTTTGTTCCCACAAAAGGAATAGAGGAACTAAAATTTAATGAAAGGTGTAGTTAGACCTCGCACTTCATGGCTTCTTGCCTTTCTTCTTCTCAGTTGTACCAAATAGTGTTTTATTTGTTAATTTTAAAAGTAGTCATTATCCTCAAGCAGCTAAGACTAAAAGATTAATGGTCTTAAAACCATTCTAAATCATACTTTCTTGTTGTTCCTCTTAGTAATTTCTTTGGCAACAAATATCTCAATTTTTGTTATGTTTGTCCACATGTAGAGGAAGTTGAATCTTCTTGGACAATTTCTTGCAACTTCTAATTACCTAGGAGAAGACATTTACTCTGCAGTGACGTGAACATGCACCAGATATGGAAATCCAGAATGATTTCCATATCTTTTAAAACTGGACACCTTTAATCATCTCTGAGTGTGTCAAATGGGACCTCAGAGGAACTAATAACATTCTCTCTCTGTCTCTCTCTCTCTGTCTTTGTCTCTCTCTCTCCATGGAGAGACAGGTGGCAGTTGAATCTTTAGAAAAATTTACCATTCCAGATTAAGTGAACTTTTTGGCATGAGGTAATTGTTAAAAACACAGACTCTTCATTAAATAATTATTCATCATTTGTTATGTGGAAAATGCCTTGTTAAATACCACTAAGGCTGCAAAGTAACATGACCTCGAGTCTCTGACCACAGGCAGCTCATTATCTAGTGAGTCAAGATTAAAACAGGCAACACAGAATTTCTTGTACTATAATATGTTAAAAAAATAAATGCTCAGATTCATTTGTAATACAAAAAGCAAATAACTAAATGTAAACAAATAAAACTTTGAATTAAAAAAAAAAAAAAAGATTAAAACAGGCATAGGAAACTGCAACCAAATCACCGTGAAACCAGTTTTGTAAGGAAAGATCACATAGTGGGGCATTTCAGATGAGGGCAGGCTTTAGCTTTGGGGATTCAAGTGCAGGCTACATTTAAGTGAGGTTATGAAAAAATAAATAGAACTTAAGAAAACAGAAATGAGGGAGAACATTCCAGAGGTGTTAGATGAGAAAAGGTACAGAGGTAGGACAAAAAAGGGATAGCAACCACTTAGACTGACGGCAACACAAAACCCACAAAAGGAATTAGGTGCATGGTAGGGTGCAGCCAGACTCCCCAGTGTCTGTGTTGGACAATGGTTGCCCTTGGTCATTTTTGAGCGCTGAAATGATACACTCATGGGAGAAATGAACTGGTAATGGATGAACTCGAGACCAAGAGATGGTCAGGAACGTGTCATGGGAGTCCAAGGGTGAGATGGTAAAGGCAGTCCTTAGGGTGGGCAGTGGAAATGGGAAGGAAAGGGTGAAAAATGCAGACTTAACTAGGCAAAGAAAACTTCCATGGCTTGGAGACTGAATGGCTCTGAAGGGAGGTGGGAGATGAAAAAAACGAATAATAAATGAATCGAGTTTTATTCTGTATGATTGGAAAGATGATTTAAAGTGAAGTTAGGAGGAGGGTGTGGTTACGGAGGGTTGATTATTGCATGTGTTTAGAGACAATGAGTTCCAGTTGGTAAAGGTGCAGTAAGCAGACACAAGTGAGTGCTAAGAGAGAGAGAGCCCTAGGCAGGAGACATGGAGTAAGAGTCACCTTTCTCAAAGGTGCAGATGCAGAGAAAGTTACAAGTGTGGGTGAGATCACAGAGGGGAAGCTGGTGAAGAATCACAATTTAGGAAAAGCTTGTTCTCCAAAGGCAATGAGACTCCCACTCATCAACTCTTCCCCTTGAAAGAGGCTAAGTCCCACGTGGACATCTCATGGCACCTCCAATCCAACGTGTTCAAACCAAATCCGCCCGTTTCCACTTCTCTCCCTCATCGCCCTCTGGTCCTTACCTCAGTTCCTGGTGCCATTAACAACAAGGCGAGGCAGCAAACAGAAAACCTGGGAAGTACCTGGACCTTGTTTTTCACTCTCTTTACCATGTCTTTTAGTAAACATAAGTGCTTGAATGTAATGTAGTCAAACTTATGATTAGTGGGATTTGGTTTTGTTTTGTTTTGTCTTAAAGAAACTCTTCTCTACCCAAAAGTCATGAAGATGTTCCTCTATATAATTGACTATGTGCTTTATCATTTCCCTTTTACATTTATGACATTAATTCACCTGCAAATAAGTTTTTGATATGTGATATGTGAGGTAGGGCTCTGATTTAATATGTTTTTTTCCATGTGGATATCTATCTCAATAGCATTTATCAAAAGGACACATCCACTGGTCTTGAGTGTCACCCTGGGCCTATGTCAAGAGTTCATGCATGTAAAGATTTGTTTCTAAGTCCTATTTTGTTCCATCTACTCCATTAGTCTTTTTACGAACCAATATCATACTGTCTTGGTTACTATACTTTATAATAATGATTCAGATTCAGTTTTTCCACTTTCTAATTCTTCTTCAAGTGTGACTTGGATATTCAAGTTCCTTTCAATTCCTAAATAAATTTTAGAATCAGTTTGTCAAGTTTCCCAAAATCCTGCTGTAATGTTAGTTGAGATTTCATTAATGCTGTAAATAAATTTGAGAAGAGTTGAAATCTTTACAAAATTGAGTCTATCAATGCTTTCCATTTATTTTTTACTATCTTTTTTACTATCTCTTAATGATGGATCTTTTTTACTATCTCTTAATGATGTTTCATAATTTTCCCTATGCAAGAGTTGCATATATTTTTTATAGGTACTTCATTTTATTTCTGTTATTATAATTAGGATTTTAAATATCTGTTTTGTAGCCTTTTATTGTTGGTATGTAGAAGTGAAATTTGTCTTTGTATGTTAACTTTTAGTCAACTTTCACTTTTGCTAATTTTTTCTTCTAATTCTAATAATTTTTTTGAGGATTCGTTATCCATAAGAAATTCATATCATCTCCAAAATCATATCATCCCCATTTCCAGTTTTATATTTTTCCTTCCTTTGTTATTCTTGCCTTACCCTTTTGGGTAGGCCCTCCAGTACAATGTTGAAAGGAATGTGTCATATAAGACATCTTTGTTTTATTCCTGATCTCAAAACAAAATATTTTAACATCTTAATCATGTTTGTATAGTTTTTTTTTGTAGAAGTTTTTTATGAGACTCAGAAATATTTCTTGTATTCCTAGTTTATTATATAATTTGTCATTTTTATCATGAAAATTTTATCGAGTGCTGTTTCTGCTTTTGCGACTTTCTTAATTTGTTGTTAATATGTTGGATCACATTCATTGGTTTTCCACAATCAAACCAACTTGCATTGTGGAGGTAAATCTAATTTATTTATGATATATTATACATTTTGCTGGATTCAATTTGTTCATATTCTGTTTAGACTTTTGCATATATGTTTAAGAGAGATTGGCCTGTGATTTTCTTTCACTTACTTTCGTTTTTCAGATTTTACACTCTCGTTTTACTAGTCTTAGAAAATGAGATGTTTCCTGTTTTCCAAGTGAATTTATATGTATTTTGATTTTTTTTTTAATGGTAGAGAAAATAATTGTGAGTAAAGACACTTGGACCTAGAGTTTTCTTTGAGAGGTTTTTTTTTTATTTTTTAGTTCTGTGTATGGAAAAAAATTCTGTTTATATTAAATACATTTTTCTGACACATTTGGGTTTAAATGCATCATCTTACTCTGTAATTTGGATTTTTCCTGCACCTGTTCTATACATATTTTCTCTCTCTCTATTTTTTTTGACTTGCTCTAGATTAACAGAATTTTTTAAATACATTTTTTAAAATCAATTTTTCTTCTTCATTTATTTAAAAGTCATGCACTTAGTTTCTGTTCTTTTGATACTGATCCTAGAAATTGTGTCATGCCTACTTAACTTACCACTCCTAAATTAATTGATTACTTTTATCCTGTTTTGAATGGTGGAACTTACAACACTTGAACTCTTGTATTGTCTCTTGCTTTATTTACTATTATTGTTATTTTTTAAGATTTCATTTTGTTTCACTACTCAAGAGACATTCTGTTTACATAGTGAATTTTATTTAGACTTACAAACATTTCCACTTCATTTGCCTTTATTTTCTTCTTGTATTTTAAACATTGTAGCTGGGATAATTTTTTTCTTTCTTGCCCTATATCCTTAAGAATTTCCTTTAGTCTGCTGTTGCAAGTGCTCTCACTTCCTCTTGTGCAAAGAGTTTATGTTCCCTTATTCTTGAAAGATATGTTCTGTAAGTATAGACTTACTTCTCCCACTCACTGAAGGTGTCATTACTATGTCTTTGGGCTCCCACAGTTGTTAGTAAGAAGTCAACTGTTATTTCACTTCTTTGAAGGACTCTCTCTACACACACACACACATACAGTGTGTGTATCTCTCTTTCTCTCTCTCTCTCTCTCTCTCTCTGTTTATCTCTCTATCTATCATCTATCTATCTATCTATCTATCTATCTATCTATCTATCTATCTATCTACCTATGTTTTGTTTTTCTGGCTGCTTTCAGGATTTTATCTTCCTGTGGGTTCTTGAAGTTTCATTATGATCTATCTTAATGTGGATTTATTTTTTTTTCTGGCTTGAAATTGTTTACACCTTTGAACTTGAATAGTTTGGTAAATTATGACAAAACAGCTTGAGAGACTAGGGAGAGATATGGGAAATGATATCACAGAAAAGGAACAACCAGATTTAGAGGTGTGGGAGGAAGGAGTAGAATGTGGAAACATGCCGTCAGGGCTAGATGCTTAGAAAATGAGTGCAAGGAAGAGAGAGAGAGAGCGAGAGAGAGAGAGAGAGAGAGAGAGAGAGAGAGAGACAGACAGAGAGACAGAGAGAGCGAGAGCAAATAGAGTTGATGATCGTCACACATGAATGAAACTCAGAGGCTGCATAAAATGTGAATAAATTCCTTTTACTCAACACCTCACTGAATGCCTAATGCAAAGTTTTAAAAAAGGAAAACTCTGAAGCGAGATTTCTGATATTAAGTCTTAAAGTCCATAGCCATGGTGAATACTCTGAAGAATAAGCCTGACCAATGAGGTTACAATAGTAATCCAATTTTTTCCTGAAATTAAAAAGAATGCTGAGTTTTCAGTTTTATCATATAATTTGAGCACATTTTTGAAAATTATGGTAAGAAATGAGAACATCAAACAAAGGAAAACAGTTTTCTTCATATTATATAAAATAGAGTCACCTTAAGACTCTAGAATTGCTAAATACCCTTGAGTCACTATTTTTTTTAAGAACACAGAGATGAAAAGTAGATTTTATTCCAGTCACTTAATGCTCTGATTAATTAATTATGTGTAAAGGCCTCCTGGTCTCATCGATTTCCAGGATGTATACAGGCAGTAAAAGCGTAGCCATGGGGAGCAATTTTAATACATCAATCCATACAGACCCCACTGTTGAAGCCAATCTGTATCTGACTTTCAGGAATGTCAGCATTCTGACCTGTATTCCATTTGTCTGCACTCTGGCAATCAACTATCTTCCTAGTTAATAAAGAAAGAATGAGACACTTACAGGGCTTTCATAGTCTGTCAAATTTCCCCCTGTCAACTATTCTTATCTCTTCATTCTCTTCTATTTCCCAGACCACTAAGAGAACAATACATTGAAAGCATTAGCTCTCAGAAGATCATTGTTTTACAACCTCATTTTCCAGCTGTGAAGGGAGCTTTGTGATGCCTTCATCCCAAAGATTCCAGGACTAGCTCTGCTAACCAGGCTTACAGCATCTGTTCTTCCCTTCTTCCCCTCTGTTACTTGGGTTGACTTCATTCTCCTGAAAATGCACCCTCTGTTAGAGAGGATGTCAATCCCAGGCCACTTGTGTTGATACCAAGGGGATCTGTGAGGACCAGCGCTACCAAGAACAACATTGTATGGCTTTGCTGCCAAGAGGGTATCCCACAGGATCAGCTACCCACACGGGCTTACACCTGACACAGATTTACCTCTGTGTGTACGAGTATGTCTGAGGGTGTGTATGCATGTGTATATGTGTTTGTATGCGTGCATGTATACATGCATGTATGTGTTTGTCTGTTTGTTTTGCAGTCAGACAGCTAGTTACCCTCATTCTCACTTGGTCTTCTTTTAGATTAACGGAAACACGAAACAGGATTAGGTTCTCAGTTTCAAGCCCTGAGCAATAACAGTGATGGCAGCTCTGTCTGGAACACACAGAAGGCTAAAGGACTCGGTGTAATAAGGTGGGATGAGCCCTGGGCCACCTTTGGTCCTGCTCTTCCTACTGAAGGGCACAGTTTCACCAGACATAAGTTGGGAATAATTCATCCTTTTCAGAGTTGCTGTGAGAAGTAAAGGAGATATTGTATGTGCAGCACTTGCCTAGCACATGGGACAACGGACTGAGTGTTGATGTCTCCTCCAAATTCCTACATTGAGCCCCTAATCCCAGTGTGATGGTATCATGAGGTGGGGCCTGTGGGAGGTGATTAGGTCATGAGGATGGAGCACCCATGAATGGGATTGGTGCCCTGTGGGGACAAAGCCCCAAAAAGCAGTTTCCAGGCTCTCGGCCTCACATAGAAAGGTGCTGGCTCGGGTAGTAAATGGCCATCAACTGTGATCAGATGGCCATCAGCTGTGGCTAGTTGGCCGTCAGCTGTAACCCGTAAGCCATTGGCCACTAATATAACGGCTGTGGATACACTAGCAGAGAAGATGGGGGCTAGCAAGAAGACAGTGGCTGAGCTAGCAAGAGCGGATTGCAGAGAGGCGGATGCCGCCGGTGAGAATATATTGGTATGACTCCCCTACTTATGGCTCCATGGGTGTTCCTTTTTGGCCTCACCATGTCCTGCGTTCTTATGAGGGGAGCGGGAACTGAGATGCCGGACTCCCCGCATGACAAATGGCGCAGCGAGCAGGGTCCCCTGCGCGACATGCCCTTATAAGAAAAGACATGAAATCTTGCTCTTGCTTTGCTCTTTCCTCCATATGAGGACACAAGAAGTCTGCAACCCACGAGAGGGCTCTCAGCAGAACCTACCCATGCCGGGATCCTGATCTCAGACCTCTAGCCTCCAGAAGTGGGAGAAACAAATGCCTGTTGCTTATAAGCTACTCTAAGATCATGTGTTATAGCAGCCCGAATGGACTGAGAACCATGGCAATGGCAACCAATGGAGCTGCTCTTGCTGACTAGGAAACAAGGGCATTGGTGCAGATGACCGCTAAATTTCCTCTGGGGCTTGCATATCAAGACTTTACACGTTCATTCAGAGTTCAGGTGTTTATATTTACCAACGTGACTTACACAAGCACACCTGGATTTTATCTCAAAATGTCTTCAGTATCTCAAAGGAAGCTCAGAAGACAGAGAGATGGTAGCCACGCTGTCTGAAGGGCTTCTTCCGTCTACCCACTTGAGATGTTTCTCCTCCAGGAACTTGAGTCACAGTGGTCACTGACCCTGCATAAGGAGCTGAGGTGAGGAGACTGTTTGTTAAATACTTACTATGTGCTCAACATTTTCATGCAGGCCCATTGAATAATAACAAAAACCCTCCAAGGTTGGCGGGATTAAATTCTCTCTTGCTTTGCAGATGGACAGAGTTGAGAGAGGTCTCACAGGTACCGTGTTTCCCTGAAAATAAGACCTAGCTGGATCACCAGCTCTAATGCGTCTTTTGAAGCAAAAATTAATATAAGACCTGGTACTATTTATTGTATTATATTGCATTATATTGCATTATGTTGCATTATGTTGCATTATATTGCATTATATTGCATTATTTTTCATTATATTGAAGACCCAGTCTATTATATTAAAATAAGACCAGGTCTTTTATTAAATTTTGCTCCAAAAGACGCATTAGAGCTGATGGTCCAGCTAGGTCTTATTTTCGGGGAAACACAGTAGAAAGTAGGAGGGCAAGAGTCCGAGCCTGTTCTACAGAACTCGGAAGTATATATCCCCTCATGTCAACTGTGCTCAGAGTGCTGAACTGAGTCAGGGGCACGCTGGAGATGAAGGACGTAACAGTGGGTTCTCCAGGGAAGAAGTGGATGGAGTCAGGAACCCAGAGCCTCTGAGACCTCCCTCAAGGGCACACGGGAGTGGCTGTTGGTTGGAGTTTATGTCCTGGGACAGAAACAAGCAGGGGTTGGAATTCTGTGCAAAGAATAAGGGTCCACCGTATTCGGAAGGCAGGAAATCAAGTAAAGGGGTCTCCCTCCCCACCTGCCTCAGTTTGTGCCTCTCATCTCTTCCTTTATGCAAAGATAGGACTATTTCTCTGTTGTAGTTTAATTTTCACAAAGAATTGGGTCCTGGATATGCTCTGTTATAATCCTGAAAATTCAGAAAAGAAGTCTTAAGTGTCTATAAGGCTTATCAAGTATAGAAAACAATAGGAAAGTGTGAAAGTCACACAAATGTCCCACTTTAAGATCATCTGGTAAAGAAAGAATAAATAATTCTGAGGTTTCTTTAAATTCATGCTTTCTAGGACATTAAATGGTTTTATTACTAGTTATTTATTACAAATGAGGGAGCCCAGAGACAGAAGAAAACTGCAAGCAAATATGAGTTGGTTGACAAACAGTCAGCTTAACGATTTCAAGAAAATGTGTGTTAACAGATAAAAAATATGGCTGCCCTAGAAAGATGTCTGTTTTGCTGATATTAAGAAGCCCCACTGTTGTTTACAATGCTGGTGTTTCATCTGTTACCAAAGGAATTGTTTAATTGGCGTTCTATCATAAAAACGTTTCATCTTCTTCTAGATAATTAACTTAATTTCCCATGTTGCAATCCTAAATTCTATTTTTTCCTGATCTTTATTTGATTGAAAACAGCTAATTGACTTTACTAGGTTTTTGTACCCCATGTTTTCCTCCTTATTCTGATGGTCAACAGCTTTCTAGCTACCATTCCTCTGTTAGCACATTTCTTTTACTAAGCTCCACATAGAACATAGTCTCTGTAAAGGCGCACAATCAGATGTTTATTCGTGATCCAAAGTTGGCTAATGAGACTGGTCACTACGAACATGGCTTTGATTTTGTTGCTTAATAAACTGCTGTTCTTCCAGTAGCAGTTCTTGGAGAAAGCAGTTCACATTCACCTATTCTTATATATCTGTCTCAAGGGAAAGTAAATCAAATGAGCAGGAGGTGTGTTTAGAGTGGCGCAGACCTGGGTTCAGATCCCAGCCCCTCACTGCATGCTGACATTCTCTGTGACTGGGTTGGTGGTTAAGTGGCCGTGTCACCCTCTGGCCTCTGTTTTGTGTTTCTGAGGCTGGGGCTCTACAAACCACGTCTCTGCTTTGCCAGGTGCTCCCTGGTGGACTCTACCAAAGAGGGTGCTAGAGGGAGACAGCTAGGCTGCAGGACAGAGGGTGACTTTATCTTCTCGGCTTGCTCATCCTGGCAACACGCCTTCACCACTGCAGCTTCCAGTTTTCCAGTTTTGAGCCAGTATTTTGAGGGGGGTTAATGGCAATATGTCTTTTACTGTAATACTTTTTAAAAAAAATTTAAACATTCACTGTATCTTTTGATCAGACCTCATATGTGCTGTACTTTCACGTTATCAGCAGCACAGTAGGTGTGTTTACAAGGAGTCCCCACAAACATGTCAGTAATGTGTTGTGCTACGATGTTATGACGGCTACACCTTCACGAAGCGGTAGACATTTTTCAGCTCCATTATAATCTTATGGGGCCACCATCGTCATACATGTGGTCCTTCTTTGACGGAAACATAGTTAGATAGTGAACATCTGTCTTCTCAATTTTATACCTGTCTGGGGGTGTTCTATGCTAGAATATATATCCATCACATTAAGACAGCACAACCCAAAGATATTCTGTGACAAAATTGGCTAAATGTTGTTTGTCGAAAATAAAGATGATATTCTATGTGGACACGTATTCCTCTGTCTATAGAAGACAATAGATTCTAAATGGCAAATAATTAAAGCACTTATGCCTTTGTTCCTCCATTTGTTCTATTTTAAAGATGCATTTGAAATAATTTTTTTTTTAAAAAAGGATTTGAATAGTTTGGGGCTCCAGATTTCATCCTTCCTAGAATAACCACTTTTTCCTGCATACCTTTGTGCTCACTGACATGGTAATTCACAGGTACGGTGCTAATGGGACCAAGTCAATAGAGCAATTCTTACCTTTCATGAAGAAATGTAAGGTATTCACTGTTTATCATGCAGACGGGCTAGCAAACAAAATCCACAAAGATGATCTTATAATTTAACATGGAGAAAGAGAAGAAATTCTTGAATGTTTTGCTTTTCATCTAATTTTGTCTTGTCTCTTCCAGAATGGGAAATGAGTAAGAGGAGTGTAGTCAGGGCGGTTGCTTCTGAATGTTTCCAGCAGAACCCACTCTGTAATATCACCAATTTGGGGAGAATTTATGAGATGGTGTAGTTGTGATGAACACTAATTGAGAAAATGCTTTATCATAAAAGTCATGAATTCAGTAACACCTTTTTGTGTTTAGTAATCACAGTGGCATCTATATAGCTGAAAAATACCACATATGTTTGTGTATGTTATAGAAAGTGTGTGTATGTTCATGGGCACTTGTTTATGTGAACATGTGTGTTTATTCACAGTTCAAAGAAACTGTGTAGTGGGTGCAGGAACAGCTGCAGAGCCCCAGGATTATGAGGCCTAAGGCTGGCAAAGGGGGTAGTAAACCTCGGCATGGGGGCCCAATGTCTGGTCACTTGCTGGATGGGCGACCTTGGAGAATTCTAGCTTTCTGTTGTTGCTCCTTCTTTCTCTGTAAAACCGGGAGCTGGCTTTGGAAGACCTATTCATTTCCGTGTAATGTCCTGTGTGTCTCTCTGAAGTTTTAGGGATGTGGCATTTTGTAGGCAGCCATTTTCCAATGCCAAGGCACCGTTTCCACCTGCTGTGTGAATGAACTGCTGACCACCCTCGTCTCTGCCCCAGACTAACGAATGAACATACCAGCAGGGATCAGGAGCTCCTGTGGACATTCAATCAGCTAAGGAAGCATCTGTCTCTGGGGCAGGAATGGCCAGTGCCGGGTCCCCGGGAGGGTCCTGGGCCCACAGCTCCTAGGCTTGGCGGGTGATCACTGACGAGACCGTTAAGCATTCTCCATGCCAGCTCATTTTAGAGCTCCTCAGGAACCCAAGGTCTTGCGTTCTTTTTCTCTGATTTCCTCTCTGCCTCATGTATGCATGTGACCACCAGAATTGCATCTGCTGTAAGCTGGAGTTGGGACGAGATTTCCGTGTTGTAGAGGAGGTCAAGTGTCCCTGCTTCCTTTGGTCCCTGGCTTGTGGCAGCAGCTCCTTTGTTAGAGCCAGAGCTGGGGGCCGCAGGAGGATTCTGAGACACTTTCATCCCAAGGCTTTAATCTTAAGAATGTCTGGACTTTGTGTTCAGGATAAAACATTCTTATCAGGTTCACACCATCACCCAAGAAGTCTTATTGAAGTGTTTCCTAGAGCTTATCTCCTTAAACCCAGATTAAATCTGTACATAGCACAGTTTATGAATCTGTCCAGTTATATATGGTCTTGTTAAACAGACTGTATATATTTTTTACTAAAATTGCTTACACTGGGATGAATTTTATTCTGTGAAAATTTTATACTGAAGGTTTGATTCATCAGTAACTTATTTTACATATGAAATTTGCCCAATTATCCTTCTGTCATTGAGAGTTGTTTGAGGCCATTATTTCTATCATGTTCATCTTTTAAGATCTAATTTTTATAAACAGGTTTTGATACCTCTGCAAATTATTCATTAATAAATTACAAGGCATATAGTTTTCAACCTCTGCCATTTTTTGTAAATAGTAATAATAATAGCAATAATAATTATAAATTGGATGAAATAAATTTTGTGGAATGTTTTTGCCAATACAAAATAAAAGTATTAGTAATTCTACACCTTTGTCTTTCCTGATACTGATATTTATATATCTAAACAAAACATGCTAGGAGCATTCACTTGCTGAAAGACTTACAGGAGGTATCATCCTGTGTCCCTCCCGCCCTCAAACACCCTCTACCCCCATCCAGGCTACCTTGGAATGAACTGATAAGCTCTCATCCAAATCTAGAATTCTTTTTCTTCCTACCGTGTGCCTTCTTGTGCCTACTCCATTTGTAAACCTCCGCTTAAAAACAATATCTTCCAAGAAGAATTTAATCATGTGTTTCTACTTTTCCTTTTTTAGCTCTCAATACATTCATTTTCTATTTGTACTAATCATGTGGTATTTTGTTTGTTTGTTCGTTTTTGTTTTTTAAGTGATGTTTTTACATCTTTGGAGACTTGATGGCTGGAGAGCCTGCCCTATCAGGGTTAGCTAATTCTTAGAATAGCAAAGGCCTGCCCTGTAAGCATACAGGGCAGCATTTCAGCATTGTTATGTGAAAACTATCCAATCCGAGCTCCAGAATGCTAACTATCTTCTTGATTTGGATTTTACACCCCAGGAGGTACGATTCCTCTGAGTAATCACCCCAGGACCACTTAGCCCACAATTAGGAACAGCCCCTATACTCTGGAGCCCCTGAAATAATTCAAACTAGCCAATCTGGAGCCTGTTCATCCCTTCTTTTGGAAACCAAAATTAAGGATTTTGCTTGTTTCCTGCTCCCTTTGTCCCCGATGCTCTGGTTCTTCCCCGTGTGGCCTTGTGTCGCCTGGTGTGCCTTTTGTTTCCAGGGAGCTGTGAGTATAAAAACTTTCATGACAGGCATTTGCATGTTCATGTGTCTTAACACCCTTAATTAAAACAAACCACAAGTACCTTTTAAGATAAGAGTGTCAAAGAAAATGGCTTAAGTGAGTGAAATGGAGCTTAAAGGCTTTATTCAGTTGATACGCATGCGGGGCACCTTTCTGAGTGAAAGCAGAGCACACGGGGGCGGGGGGGGGGGTGTTGACGACTAAGTGTCCTCATGGTTTGATTCAAGTGGAGGTTTTCATCTTAACTGCAGTTAGACTGGTGTTTCCATCAGTTGGATGCTGTTCTGGCTTTCCTGTCACTTGCTTGGAAGCACTGGAGCTGATCCCATCCGGAGAACTGTCAGAAAAGTGTCTTTGAGAACAGATCCTGCAAGAATGGTGATTTGTCAGCTGGTCAAGGTTCAGGGAGAGCAGGGAATGGAAAAATAGGAAACTGAGGCAAGAGACAAAAACAGACAAGAAGGGGGGCATGCCTGTTTTTGTCTTTTCACAATAGTTTTTTTGCTTTCTAAATGTATAAATATAAATATCCATATGTATGTATATATGTAATATATAATATACATATTACATATATTGTACACATACATATTCTATATATACATGTACATATATAGTATATGCATATATGTGATATACATATTTGTGGTATATCTGTGTATATTACATGTTTACATGTACATAGAGAGAGAGAGGCTGAATTTGGTCCACTGTACTCAAATGCAAAACATCCTATTCTTTACTTTTATATTTTACATTCGTATTTACTCAGATATTTGCGACACACAGACATATCCACACACACTCACACACATACACACATGCACACACGCACCTCTTTTGGATTCTTTCAAATCTGTGCATCTGTGAGCAGTGCCGCAGTGAGGGTAGACCACCCTGGACGTTGCTATGCCAGCTGAGAGCTCCTGGATTTGTTTCTTCATTCCAGAGTGGTGAGGTCGGATCTGATGTGGGCTGTTTCACACAAACTTATTTAATCATACTAAAAACAGACTCACATTTCCTTCCTCTCTTGGGACACCTCACACACCTGCTTTCTCCTTCAAGGCTGTAATTCCCTTTGTCCAGCTCACCTACCTTTCACAGTATTAACAATAGTGCCCTACGGTTCTCACAGGGGTGTCTATCTTCTCATAAGACACTGTGCTAGAGCCTTCTCTTAACTGGACGATGCATGTGCTTCTTAAGCCTCATTTTAGCCTTCTGAAAAGATGGATATTCTTGTAATTATTGTGCATTTTTTCCTGATTCTGTCATGAAATTGACAGGGTGTTTGTAAATAATAGTGACTTTCAACCAGGGAATTCCATCCTATCCCCAAAGTTGTTCCCAAAAAGAGGAACGGCTGATGAAGAAAGGGGGTTGTTTTTTCCAACAGTAATGATCTGGCGAGAAAGGTGGTCCTTTGGACTAAGATGCTTGCCCATTGGGTCGGGGTGGGATTCTGAAGAGTTGCTTATCATCAATCACAAATGAAGGGCCTGTCTGAATAATGAAGGCCTGGGTGCTTGTTCAATCATTATATGATTTCTCTTAGCTTCTTTGTGAAATGGTGTCATGGTCATGCATTTGCGTCACTGAAGGGATTTGACTCGAGAAAGTGCTATTACGGGAAAGAGCCCAGCTACTTACAGAGACTGGATATGAAACCACCCCCATTTCACTACCAGCTGTGTGACCTTGGGACACTTACTTACCCCCTCTGAGTCTCTCTGATACATGCTTCCTGTATCCCAGTCACCTGGTACTTTATAGATGCTTGTTCCTCCCTCTAAGGCACACAGGAGACTCTGTTACTGATACCCGCCACAGTTAGAGTTGACTCCAAACTTCTGAGCTGTGGATTTAGATATAAGGAGACCAGGTATGAGATGGAAGCTAAGAACAGCGGTCTGACAGACAGCTTCAGCTTCTGGAGCTGACACATTTGGATGGCTCACCAGGTAACTGAGGCAGTGATTCAGAAGCAACCTTCTCAGGGAGCCAAGGGCACATTTCGTTACGGTTCTCCAGAAGCCTGGGAGCAGGATCACAGGAGAACACAGCAAGATGGCAGGCCTCTGAGGAGAGAGAGGCAGGTGAAGGCAGTGCGTGCGTCTGCTCTCAGGCCTGGGGATGGTCAGGGCCTGGACTTGGGACTCGAGCTCTGCCCACACATGGGGAAATGGGCATTATTCAAGAGCTGGGTTAAAAATACAGATATTCTCTGAGGGGAGAGAGAACTCTTGGTTTGTTTTGTACATTTATGAAGCAGTCTTTATGTAACATTTATTTCAAAATAGGAGGATCTCCAATTAGCAGGAAAACATTGATGCATTCATTACATTTAAAACACGTTAGGGCAAGAATTTTGTATAAATCAGGACTTATGAACAGACTTTGGCTTCAGTTTACAACAGAACATCTAGTTCTTGTTTGGTGTAGCGTAATATCATCAACTTTCAGTGTTCAACTTTCCTCAGTAATCGCAAAGAATTTGTTCAATGAGGAAGCTCAAGTTTGAGTGCATGGTCCAGGCCTGAGTCTAAAGTCCTTTTGTCTTCACATTTTGGACTGTGTTATAAAAATGATGTGAATGTCTCCCTAGCGCTTGGTGTGCTTAACTGAGGTGGTAGTGAACGAAATAATGGAGGGCTAACTCTTTCCTGAACAGAAGAGAAGGTCAACCTCATCGGTCTAGGATGTAGGCAGGAGAGATGCAGTACCCCGTTGAGAATCCAAAGACCTGTCTCCAGATTAAACTAGACAAAACACTCTATGTGACATTGTAAGTTACTGAAAAGTCCATCTCACTAAAAACAGTCCCCATGTTTGAGTGTCATTACAGTAACACAAAGCTGATCTCTTTATTTTACTTCCCTAAGCACCATAGAGATAGTGTAATCAATAATATATATATGAATGCTGTATGCATTGGTTTCCCGAAATGTAACTTATGGCTTGTAGTTATTAAAACTAGATAGTTTGCTAAAGCAAATTTGATGATCTGAAATTCAGCTGAAACATACTGTCCAACGAAGGACGACAGCAGCCTCAATATAAGTTCCATATCATTATAGAGAGCAGCTTTGTTTGTTTTGCTTTTCTGTGAAGTTCAGCACCAACTAGTTTAATACTTAACAGTAGCACAAGGTTACATCAACTGCAGCACGTTGGGAAATTCCATCTTTTAGATTTGAAACGAATAGCTGGTTTTCAGGGTCCTGGAAGAAACAGCACGTGTGACGTCAAGTGGGCCTTTAACGCCAGTAAGTCACGCTCGTCTTGCATGATTCCAGAGCCAAGTCTCCCCCACCTCCTGGTCAGGCACTGGTCACACTGAAGGTGTTTTCAAACCTAAATAACAAAGGCCTTCTAGAAGGCTCACAGGGAAACAGGGCCTGCTTTGAATTTCAAGAATGGAAACACACCTCCAGAAAGTGATTTTATCTTTCCAATGCAGGCTATGTTTAGGATGCAGTACTGTGGGAAAGGACCAAATCTAGGGAGAATCCACACAAGCTATCCTTGGTCCATAAAGACTGAGCAGAGCTGCAGAATGCAGCCGCAAAGCTTCAGGATCAGAGACCCTGACGGAACAAAGACTTGGAAGAAAGGAGTCTCAGTGCTGCAGACACACTGGGCATTTAGTCTATGGTTCCAGCCTTGGAGAGGAACTTAATTTATTAGGAAATGTTCACATGTACCTACGACATGTTATATTTTAGGTGTTTGGGAAACATCAGTGAATGAATCAGACAAAAGTCCCTGCCTTCTGGGGTCTCACACTCCAGCTAAGGGACACACACAATAAAAAGAGACACAGTAAATGCAAAAATTAACCTGTATTTTAGAAGATGATCAGACCTATGGAGAAAGGCAGAAGTATGGCAGGATAAATGGAAGCTTATGTTTGGTACATGAGCACTCGGTGAGTACTCACTGATGAATGAATGAGTGAATGCACATGGACTCTTCAAAGTTATTATACTTGACATTAATTTACTGTCTCCACACCCTCCTCCTTTATCTGCCTCTGTCCTCTGTGTCTCCAATATCCAGCACAAAAGGAATTCAGCAAATGTCATATGAATGGCTGTTTAATATCCTCAAGTGGATGATGAAGTCTAGATTCAGTCTGGAATTCTGAGAGTCTCTCAGGAACTGTCCTGATTGATTCAGGAGCCCGTGTGGCCCCAGCAGTTTCATGATAAAATATGGCCCCATCAATATTGGCACTTTGACTCACTCTCTTATTAATCGGTTCCTCTGAGAATTTGTCATCTCCTTGGGGATTTCAGGCTGGCTCAGGTGCTAGTCTGCCTTTATTTTGTCCTTGAAAAGAAGAAGGAAAGAGCTTTTCTAATTGGCTCTCGTGACCATGGGGCACAGATGGAGGCTGAGGAGATAAATCACTGTGATCCCACTCAGGGGACAAACCCATAATGGGATTAAGAAGAGTAGATGGCACATGTCTTTGGAAAGGTGAGGTCTAGATAAGTGGGTGACGATGTCTGTGACTCGTTTCCATCCTCCCTCGGACTCCAGACCTGCCTCTGCCTGGTGAACTCCTGGCAGTTAGCTGCTGCTGCAGGAGGCAGGGGGATTGCTGGCTCGTGGCTTCCATTTTCAAATTCAGAAAGTGGGGCCGAAGCTCAGAGAGGTCTCTTGGCTTGCCCGAGGTCCCCAACTACACAGGGAGAAAGCCAGGCTTGGAACCCACAGTGCTGCGGGTGGACAAGACCCTCAGAGAAGGTCCACTGGAGACTAGAGGGCAGGCCGAGGGGATAGATGTGGAGTTCAGTGAGGAGGAGGAAAAAGTGAGGACCACGGCAGGTTGTCAGGCACTTAGCATCGCGCACACAGGATGCAGCTGAGAGCCTGCTGTGGGAGCTCTTAGGCGGGGCCACGAGGGGTGACCTCCCTGTCACTGAGCCTTCATCAGCGGTCCAGTGGCCCACCAGGCAGAGAAACACAGCTGGGGGCTGGTGGCGGTCATCCCTGACTCCCCTGAGGCCCCATGGGAAGCCCGATGTGCCATTTCCGTAAGAGAGAAAGGGCCGCCTTTGGTATCTCCTCATTGTAACCAATCTTAAGACCAATTTAAAATCTAAATTTAACTTCCTGGGACTAGAAGCTGTCCCATAGCTCACTTCTAGTGGTGGAGAAGTCAGAGCGTGGCAAAGCTGCTTCTGTTCTTTCTTTTAAACAGCTATGCCATACATGAAGTAGTATATAAAATACACATGCAGGTATGTGTGTATATGTGTGTGTGTTATACACATACATGTATACCACGTGAACTCTGTCTTATAAAACACCTAATCCTGCAATAGGCTATTCAGTTAAAACCGTTCCTTGTCCCCACTCTCCATGCCCAGAGGAAAACTGTCCTAACACTGGTGTGTATCTTTGGAGAACTTTCTCTACATGTACGATTTCTGTCACTGACATTTGCCTCAATAAAAACTTAAGTATGCACAGGAAGTGTCCAATAAATGGCAGATCACTATATGCTACAAGGATGCAGGCCGAGCCAGTGATACGTATGCAGCGGGAGTGGATACGGCACATGGTTATGTGGGAAATCTGAAATGCACAGTCCTTAACAGCTTGGGCTCGGGGCCATGGACAGGCAGCAGGTAGTGGGTCCCTGGATGCCAGCTGAGGGAGGAGCTGGAATTTATAATGGAGGTGCTTTATGTATCTACAGAGCTCCACACCTTGCAATGGGCCTTTCCAATCAGTCAACTTGGGATGAGAGATGGGGAAATGGGGACCAGAGAGTCTGGGAGGTCATCTAAGTTCCCACACCAGGGCAGAGGCATAACCAAGTACCCCCATCTCTCCCCTAACCCCGCCAGCTGTCACTGACACCTTTTTAGTCTCAGGGCCAAAGCCTCGGAAAGGTAGCAGTACGGAGATGGGAAGAGGGATTGGCCCAAATCTATCACATTCTGGCAAGGTTTGGGGACATTCTAGTGGCCACAACTCTGTACATTAAATGCAGAGGCTCTGTTCTGGTGGGTTCCTTACCACAGGGTCTGGTGCAGGGGAATGACGCAGTGGCATGCTTAGTCCCTAGAGGGGAACAGGGCCATGGAAAGGTTTCATCTGACCAAATGAGGTGGGAGACAAACATAAAATCTGTCTCCTTCCTCGAGCAGCCGTGCGCTCCTGCTACAACACAGGTGGAAATCGACAACAACTGGGAAGAATGTCTGACGGTTGCTACCTCATCAACCTTGAAATTGCTGACAACCAAAGGGCATGAACCAAACCGCTGAGATAAAGCTGTCCTGAAACATGCAGCAGCCCCATGGATGTCTGCTGATTTAAGCTCTTTTCGATTTTTAACTCTTTTCTTTCAGCTGTATTTTTTTCTAGCTAAGTGTAGCTTCTGGGGAGCAAGAAAAGCCGTGAACTAAATGCCAGCTACCTAGGCAGGGCTGGCTGTGACCTGCTGTGTGGCTGCTGGGTGACTGCAGACTGAGTCTTGACAATGGGGTGAACCAAGCCAGGCCTTGAAAAACAGGTTCCCCAATGGCCCAGTATGAGTAGGGTGCCGGGAAATACTATGGGTGGGTGTCATCTTTACACGATACCAAGATGGGCAGAGCTGTGGTTAAGTGGTTCTGAGTTGACTGAATAATGCCATGCGCCATGCCAGTGACCGGCATCATTGGACCACCCTTCAGGACCTCGTAAGTGGTGCCCAGTCCCCAGCAGAATGAGTCTGAGAGGCCCGCCCCTCTCCTGAGCTTATGCCCTTCCCCAGATGTTCCTCCGTCCGTTCCCTCACCGGCTGGCTCTCCTCTCATGGCCCTCATCCTGTGAGCATTGTTCCTAAGCTCTCCCCCACTAGCCTGCAGGGGCCCGAGGGAGGCACTGGTTTTCGTTTATCCACAGGTCCTAGGTCACACGTAGTTGGTACTCAATAAAGGTTGAATGAATAACGTTCTAAGTCAGCCATGATATTCCAGATCCTTTCTTGGTCTCACAGAGACGCCCTTCTTCAATCCTCTCTACCACCTGCATGACCACACAGGTGGAGCAAGTATCACTTGGCAGTATAAAGTCCTAGGATGTGGGACTGTTAGTGGATGGAAAGAGCGTTCCATTTTCCTCCTCTCCATTTCCCTTGCAATTTCTCTGTAGTTTATAGTTGATGCAAATGATGCCACCTGAATACAGGTCTCTTAAGCTGAAAGGTTAAGAGAGGGCATCATGTCTCTGGTGCCAAGTGGGTCTAGTGTTTCTCTTGGTCCAGCTGAGAGCATGACCTCAACCACTGAGTGGGGCTGCTGGTGGGACAGAGGCTGATGAGGTCTAAGGTCATGTTAGTCAGGGGTCCTCAGCCTCGGCCCCACTGCCATTTTGGCAGGCGAAGGTGAACCCAGCTGGGAGATGAGACAGTTAACAGAAGAAAGGAAGGGTAAGGCCCTCCTCCCCTGCTAGCCTATGTCTCTACTTGCATCTGTTCCACGGGACGATACATTTGTCAGGGAGTGGGGAGGACACCTAAGCTGAAAACCTAATAAAACGTGTCCTAGAAGAGAGGGGGTGGCTTGACACGGAGGCCATGAGGCTTACGGGATGGGATGATGGGATGATTGACAGCACATTCGCACACACCTGGATCTCACACTAACTTACTATTCCAGTGCTGGACAAGCATTCTTCTGACCACCCGACTGAGGCTCCCACAGAAAGCTCCTGACTCTTTGTAGCCACATGGCTGGTATTTCCACCTCCAAATGCATCAACGCCTAAGTGATGTGGAATGTGCTCCATGTGGGAGCTGCCATGACCTCTAATTAACACAGGCAGGAGGGCTGAGTTCTCAGGGATTGCTGCTCTTACAACGTGCCACAGTCCCCTACTCTGCAGTTCTGCTTTCCATGTTTCAGTTACCTGCAGTAACCATGGTCCAAAAATATTAAATGGGAAATTCCAGGTATTTTGAGAGAGAAAGAGAGAGAGAGGAGAGACCATATCCACATTCACATAACTTTTATGACATATATTGTCATAATTGTTCTATTTTATTATCTATTATTGTTGTTAATCTCTTACTGTGCCTAACTTATAAATTAAACTTTATTATAGGGATGTGTGGATAGGAAAAAATAGAATACACAGGGTGCTGTACTATCTGTGGTTTTAGGCATTTACGAAGGGTCCAGATAAGGGGAGGGTTACTGTGTTTCATAAACGTATCAGCTCTCACCTATTTTTACGTTAGGCTGCAATGTTCTCATGTATTTGGCTCCCCAAATAGGCCCTACTGTAAAGCTGAATTCAAATCATTTTCTCTGGAGCAATGTATTAGTTTCCTGAGTCATCAGAACAAATTACCACAAACTTAGTGACTTAAAACAACAGAAATGTATTCTCTCGGAGTTCTGAAGCTAGCCCTCTGCAATCAAGGTGTCAGTGGAACCATATTCCCTCTGAAGGCTCCAGAAGGGTCCTTCCTGCCTCTTCCAGCTTCTGGTGGCTTCTGGTGTTCCTTGGCTTGTGGCCACAAAATTCTGATATCTGCTTGCATCTGCACACAACCTTCTCCCTCTCTCTGTGTCTCTTTTTAGGGCATTTGTCACGATATTGGACTTTTCCTTCACCTCCAAACGTTTCTCTGTGCCTTTAGTGATGAGTTCCTCTCCCCAAACTCCAACACATGGAAAAAACTGATCTGTTTTCTACTTCTATGCTTTTGCCTTTTCTAGATTGTCTCATAAATGGAATATAGAGTCTGCAGTCCTTTGTGCCCACGTGTTTTTCACTTAGCATAAGACTTTGGGGATTCAAACACGTTGTGGCCTGTATCAGCGATTTGTACATTTTTTATTACACACATTCTAGGGATATTCTACATTGTTTACCCATCACTTGTTGGTAGACACTTGGATTTTTTCATGTTTTGGCTACAATAATAAAGTTACTAGGAAGATATAGAAATACAGTTTTATGTGGACATATGATTTTATTGGGGGAATGCCTAGGAGTGGAATGTCTATGTCTTATGTATGTTGAATTTCGTAAGATATTGCCAAACTGTTGACCAAAATGGCCGCGCCGTTTCCATCCCACCAGCAATGTAGGAGAGTTCCATCACTCCTAATCCTCGACACCAGAAGGCATTGTCAGTGTTTTAAATTTTAACCATTCGTGGTTTAATTTACATTTTTCTAATGACTCAACACAGTAAGAATCTTTTCATGTATTTGTCTGCTATTTATATATATTCTTTGGCAAAATGTTTGTCCAAATCTTCTGTCCAATTTAAAAATTAGATTGTTTCCTAATTACTGAATCAAGTGTGTGTGTGTGTGTGTGTGAGATAGCTGGCTAGAAATACTTTACTGAATATGTGTTTTTGAAACATTTCTTCCCAACCTGTGACTTACCTTTTTATTTTCTTTTGGATTGTGAAAGTTTTTAATTTTGATAAAATCTAACATACATTATTATTCTTTTACAGTTTGTTCTTTCTGTGTTCTACTTAAAATTCTGGACTTTTCGAAAGCTACAAATATTGTTTCCTATGTTTTCTTCTAAGGTTTTATGGTTGTAGCTCTGATGACTCATTTGAGCTGATCTTTTGCAGTATGAGTTAAGGACCAAGTTTATTTATTTTTTTTATATGGATGACCAAGTGTTTTAGCACCATTCGTTGAAAAGTTCATCCTCTTCCCCAACGAGTTGCCCTAGTATCTTGTTGAAAATGTATTGATTGGTCTTATACATATGGTTTATTTCTCAACATTATCTTCTGATTCATTGTTCAGTATGTCTACATTTATGCCAATGCTGTCTTGACTACTGCAACTTTATATATAGTAAATTTTTAAATCAAATAGTGTGGGGAATTCAATTTTGTTCCTTTTCAAAATTGTTGTGTCTCTTCCAGGTTATTTGACTTTTCATATAAATTTAAGAATCAGCTTCTCAACTCTACAAAACATCTTGTTATATTTTGATTGAAGTTACATTGAATCTGTAGATTAGCTTCTAGAAGATTGACTTCTTAACATTTTTGAGTCTTCTGATCTATGAACATGGTATATATCTCCATTTTTTGAAGTCTTTATTTCTCTCAGTAATGGTGCTTTCAGTGCATAGAGCATATATATATATATATATATATATATATATATATATATATATGTATATATATATATATTTTTATTAAATTTATCCTTATACATCACATATTTTCATGACCTGTACATGGAACTAATCTCTACACCCAAGTTTTCATTGCTAGTATACAAAATTCAATTGATTTAGGTTACATTGTCATTGTATCCTGCAGTCTTAGTTAGTAGATTCATGAAAATTTTCTAAATACAGCATCATTTTGTGTTGTTTGGTGGCAATTTTGTTTGTTTGTTAGTTTTCCCTCTTCCTTTAATAAGATTCGTTGCTTTGGGACACAGGCCCTCCGTGACCCTGAGGCGGGCCAGTGACTACTGCCCCTTCCATGAACATAGAAGCAGTGGGGTTAATAAGCATTCTGTCAGCAATCTCCATAACTGACTGTTCAAAGCAGAGCCGGATCCTTGAAAGAGAAGCGAGCCTCTTCTTGCTTTCTCCATTCTACACACAGTTATCGTGGTTATAGTAGAGCAGGAGATGGGAGCAGAGCAGTACCACGTGGGAGTAGAACAGCAAGAGTGGGCAGAAAGAAGTGCAGTTCAGATCCTGTATTCATCCTGATTCTTGAAGGTAGGAAGGTGCAGGTGCTTTCTGGTACACTTTCGGAGGCACTGTGTGTGTCAGACAGCATGGTCCCACCCTGCTGCGAGGCTCCCCACTCCTGTCTCAATCTCCATGCTCATCTGGGAAGAGCAATTTGGGGTTTCACAAAGTTGAGTCTGACAAAAGGTGCTGTGGCCTGGAGACAATCATGCAGGAAGGGAATGCTGTCAGCTTATCTGGAGCAAAGCCTGTGTGGTCCCAAATAATGGGACCACATGGATATGGGACCATAATGAATATTCTGATGTCAACAAAGAAGGGATTTAGAAAGAAGGAATGAAGAACTCAAACATGTCAGTTGTTAAGCAAGCTGGAAAAGGGAGGCTAATGATGACATTAATGGGTGTCCCAGTTACATGTGCAGGGCTTGCTCATGGAGCAGCCTTGTCCTCTTATCTGGGGCAGATCTCCACAGTGGGAACACAACAATATGGCCAGTGTGGGAAGGAAGCAGGAGAGCTGGTGTTGACATTCTTCTTCATAGATCTCATTTTAGTATTTATTTTATAGCATATGTAACATGGTAATGTAAAGTGTAGACACAAACACGACACACATATGCAGCCCAAGGTCCTCTGTGCAGCCCCCAGTACCTCTCCCCAGGTCTCCCCAGTCAGTAGATGAATTTCCTCTGAGCTACTCAAGGCTCCATGGGGCATAGAAGGAGAGACTGCCAGGCCTCCCTAGGTTTAGGCACAGAACTGGTGCAGCGTCATCTCCAAAACATTATTTTGGATAAAATGAATCATAGGCCAGCATTGTGCAAAGCTTGTGGGAGGACTATGCAAATTGTGACTATAGGGAGATGGGTTTATCTGGGGCCTTCTTTGGAGATCAGCACCCACAGTTGTTATCACTTGGCATTAGGGAAAACAGTGATGGATCAAGCCAGGGTACATTTCATGGGAGGTAAAATGACAGGTATATACAACCATCTAATATAATATGGCTTCTGAAATGTGGCATGATTATTATAACTAAAGACCACATTTTAATGATCAAAACAAAAAACGAGTGAGGAGACCTTAGGTTGTCTTGGATTATCTGCTGTCACGTCGGAGCTCTCATTACTTAGGTCACAAACAGTAGAACACAGATATAATTCTTGTTAGGATTCTGTGTCTGGGCTAATTTCTCTGTCTCACTGATTTATGAAGGCTTTGAATATCTGCTGTTGTTAAGCATTCCTCCCACTTCTGACTTGCGTCTGATTGCCACCTACTACCTTTTATGTCTATCTGTAAATTGCAGATATGGTTGAGATAGATAAGTACCACAGCAGTTTTATTTGTCTAAGCTATAGTCTTCTTTGAGTAGATATGGGCACCTGCATAATGTTCTTCCCAGGGACAGGAGCTATTGACACTGTCTGTGACTGAGAACAGAAGCACTGAGGAAGGTTCTAGAAGCCGCATCCATGCCCATCTCCTGTCTACCTGAAGTGCACACCATTCATGCACACCTGTAGCAGCACTGTACAATACTGGCAACTGAGTGAGCGGACTTCTTGTTTATGGAGGAGTAGGCATACTGTGGTTCTTTTAAATTTCTATTGAAATGTTAGCTGGAACTAGATAATCAATGCAGTGGTATTACCTTTCAGAAAGTTCCAGTTGAATGAAGATCTGAACTAATCGTCCCGATGTATTATATTCTTTTTTCCATTGTTTTTTGCAGCTAGTATGTAATTACTGTGCCTAGTAGGGGTCAGGCAGACATGTGGTGGGTACAGAATGGAGATCAGAGCAGACACGGTTTCAGAGGGGAAGTGAAGTCAGCTGAGAGTATCTGAGACAGGATGGCAGTGTGATTCTGATGGACATCAAGGGTAAAGTGAAGAGCAGAGATTGAGGTTGGACATGCAGGCCAGTGGTCAGCTCCAGAGAAACCAGCTGTCAGAGGCTACGGGCTGGGGACTCCCACCCACTGTGTTATCGACCGCTGTGGTGCCCACTGCCTCACGCACTTGCACACCATACAACTTAGTTTTCGTGTTAGTTACACGTGCTAATCCTGTGGTACACAGACAGAGCCTCAGCTTTACGAGGAAAACTGGAAAACACTCATGAACAGAACCATACCTTCATCCTCACAGAGCAGATGGAAGGGAGGTGCTTGGGGTTTGGGCAGGACAGGAGCTCCAAGAGGGACACCAGATCCCAGGCAAAAAGCAGCAAAGCAAGCACTGCTGGAGTCACTCAATGCCCCTGTCCCAAGAGGACAGGACTTGGAAGGAGAGCAGGTGACAGGCCCTGTGATGCCAGCTACAAGAACAACACCTCTGCCCAGTCTCGAGACGTGTTCAGACAGTGACTGACTGCACGTGTGCTCCCTGTCACCTAGCCTGGAGAGCCTGGCTCCACACCGGGGGTCTGCTGCCCAGCCCCGGCACAACCTGGTACCAGAAATGTGTGTTATCGACCGCTGTGGTGCCCACTGCCTCACGCACTTGCACACCATACAACTTAGTTTTCGTGTTAGTTACACGTGCTAATCCTGTGAGGTAATGGGAGAGAGCTAGATTGCAGCTCTCAGCAAACATATATGAAGTGTGGAGAAAAGGAAGGAGCCGTATGCTCACTGTAAACCAGCAGTGGCTTTGCTCACTGGTCATCCATGAGCTTCCCAGAGACTTCCAGCCCGAGTGGAGAGAGAAAATGAAAGTTGGCAATACCGTGCATGCCATGTTACAGGAAAGGCTGGTAAAACATCGTGATGAAGGGCTGGGTGGTGGGCATGTGCCATGTGAGAGGAGGATGGTGAGAGGATATGGTTGTAGTGGTAAGGAAGTCATTTGGTTCAGTGAGGTGACAGCAGACCCTTCCTCAGAACACATCAATCAGAAGTCCAGCGTTTCCAGCTCAGCAGAGCAGGGACGCACATCCTCGTGAGGCCCAAGAAGCTTCTTCCTTGGTTGTCTTTTTCTTTCAGTGAGTGTGCCATCCTTCCTTCTTTTCCCATGGCATTCCCAAACATGTCACAGCAAGTAGGACAGTCACTGACCTACTTGCAACTACTTCTAACTATTATATTAGAAAAATGTAGCTATGTCCTTCAGCGTCGATACAAAGAGGGGAATTTGAGATAAGTATTTAGAGTGAGAAGGAAAATGTCCCATTTTTGTTTGCTGCATTTTCTATTTACTTGGCCTGTTCACTTGACGTGAGTTGTTGAGCCGTGGCCATTTTATAAGGCCAGTGTTTATGTGTGCTTCTCAAAACTAAACATACAAATAAGGTTACTATCCAACTCACAGCTCTCCGAAGGCATTTGGCTCAGGATGTGTCTTGATGAGCCTCTGACTTTGTGATTTCTTTAAAAGAAGTGAAAAAACAGTCCTTTCCATCAGTTGGATGGAATGCCATGTAGCCTGTGAACGTTTCCATCCTCCTCCAGGTGCCTGGTGTGGGTTCTGTGTCTGGCTATTATCCCCAGGGTTGAGGGTGCCCACCTCCAATCACCTTCTCACTGTCAGGACTCATGCTCACCAGCAGCTGAGCTTCTGTCTGTCCTTCCGGAGCAGTGGGTCAAAACATGGGAACGTTGATGTTCTCACCATCAATATGGCCAGATCTGTTTGGGGCAGGTCCCCACCCCTGACCGCTTGCAGAACGAACTCCATCTTGGAAGAGTAGAGATGGTCGTTTCTTTGAGGAAAAACTTACCAGCATCTTAAGTTCCAATGTGATTTTCAGACCAGTGTATTTTTCCCCAGTTCTTTTGATGGCACACATTATATGATCGATTATACCACAATGGCAGCAATCTTAAAGAGACTTGGGAAGAAAATTAAAAACAGAAAAAGCCTTCCATAACAGGAGCAAAATGATCTGTCAGCAGAACTTGACAGTTACTTTGTGGCGTTTTTTTTGTTCCTCAACAGGATATTGTGCCTTAGAAATCTGTCTTGCCTTGGTGGAGTTTTCGGCAGATAGTACAGTAAATCAATGAAACTTCATTGGAGAAACTGTTTTAATTGAACTGGGGAACACAGAAAATAGAAAGTTTGTAAGATATTGTAGACAGTGCATATCTTTCAGGCACCTGCTGATACTTAAGAATATTTCCCTGCCTGGAGCCAAAGCGCATGTATGCAAATGTGGGTAATATAGAGAATAGTCACGCTAAAACAGGGCTGTCCATTTCCAAGTAGCATGTGGGGCTGGGGGAGAACTTTCTGAAATCAATGCTAACCCACTTGCTTCCCACAATTAGCCTCCTGCCTGTGTTCCGGAAGCCTTTTAATAGGCTGTGTACAATAAGGCAATTACAGCCGCCTGGCTTAACGAAGCAGCCTCATCTCCAGCTTTGGGTGAAAGCTTTTAATAGGAGTGGTGCAAGGTGTTTTGTTTTGTTTTCCCCACCCTTTTCATAGGGAGTTCTTTGGGCCTATTTATGAATGTCTATCCTGGGGTTTCAAGCCATTTGCACATTTGCTAATTGTTCCTCTCTGTCTCCAGTGTTTTTTTAGCTTCAGATGTTTCATATACATCTGTTCTAACTAAAATCTCTCTCATCAAATTGAAAGACCCTCCAAATTATTTCCTAACATTCCCCCCAACTAATTGCCACTCTTTAGAAACCTGGATTTCCATTTGAAATATCTTTTTGTCTTGGCTATCTGTAGAAAATATGTTTTTCTGACATTGCAGAAACAACCAATTTTAGTGCCAGTTATTAGGGGTGCTTAAGTAACTACAGGCTGGAAACATGAATCAACCTTCTTTCCTTCCTCCCTCACTCTTTCCCTCCCTCCCTCCCTCCTTTCCTTCCTTCCTTTTTCCTTCCTCTACCTTCTACTTCCTCTCCCTTCTCTATCTCTAACTCTACCTACCTACCTACCTATCTATCTATCTATCATCATCATCTATCTTCCTCCCATACTCCCATCCCCTCTTCCTTTCTCTTTTTTCTTCTTTCTTTCTTCAAATACTGATTGAGGGTCGCTATGCTGTGTCTCAGAACCTATGCCAAGCCCCGGGAATACAGCAGTGAACAAAACAAAAGTGTCTTCATGGAGCTCACATTTTAAAGGAGGGAGAAAAACAATAAACAATAAAAGACAATAAATGAACAAAAAACAATAAACTGCATATATACATAGCATACATGTATATATAGTACAGTAATAACATGTATGTGTATAGATTCTGGCATGTATATCATATATAACATACAGTTATATGTAGAATAATTGTACATGTATGTGTATAGATTCTGGCATGTATATCATATATAACATACAGTTATATGTAGAATAATTGTACATGTATGTGTATAGATAGCACACATAATGTATCATATATAACACACAGGTAAATATAGTATAGTAACTACATGTATGTGTATAGATGACAAATATATCATATATAACATACAGGTATATGTAGAATAACTGTACATGTATGAGGTATGACAAGGTCATCCACTTGCCACCATGTGCTACATTGGCAGCACAGTACAAACAGCCCAGTAAGGTTTCATAACCCCGGTATATCAGTGTCTCACAGCCGTGTTCGTGTTGTTGTGTGGCGGTGTCTTGCTGAGTGGCCTTCTATTGTTGTTGCATGTTTTTGTGTGCAGTCGTGAGAATGTCTGAGTTGGAATTAGAGCAATGAACAAACATTGAATTTCTCGTTAAACTTGGCAAGAGTGGAAGTGAAATCAGGGAGATGTTAGTCCAAGTTTATGGGGATAATGCCATGAAGAAAACGCCAGTGTACAAATGGATTAAATGTTTTTCTGAGGGGAGAGAATGTGTCACTGGTGAAGAGAGGTCAGGGCAGTCAGTAATGAGCAGAACTGACGAAAACATTGCAAAAATTGGTCAAATTGTGAGTCAAAATCATCAGCTGACTGTGAGAAGCATAGCAGACAAAGTAAACATTGATAGAGAAACAGGAAAGTCTTAAGTGAAAATCTTGGCATGAGAAAGGTGTGTGCACAAATGATACTGAAGGAGCTCACTGATGAACAAAAGCAAAGGAAAGTCGAAGTTTGCCAAGACCTTTTGGAGAGGCAAGATGATATTTTGGGTCATGTTATCACTGGTGATGAAACATTGGTGTACCAATAAGACCCTGAAAAAAAGCATCTAAGTGCACGATGGAGGTCAGCTAATTCTCCACAACCAAAAAATTCCATCAGTCCAAATGAAGAGTCAAAACAATGTTGCTAACCTCTTTTGACATCAGGGGGATTATTCATTATGACTTTGTACCAACTGGGCAAACAGTTAACCAAGTTTACTATTTGGAAGTGCTGAAAAGCCTCTGTGAAAAAAAAGTAGACAAAAACAACCTGAATGTTTTGCCAACAATTCATGGCTCTTGCATCACGACAATGCACCAGGCCCCCCGGCACTGTCTGTGAGGGAGATTTTAGCCAGAAAACAAATACCTTTATTAGAAAATCCTCCTTACTCACCTGATCTGGCCCCCAGTGACTTCTTTCTTTACCCAAAGATAAAGGAAATATTGAAAGGAAGACATTTTGATGACATTCAGGACATCAAGGGTAATATGACGACAGCTCTGATGGCCATTCCAGAAAGAGTTCCAAAATTGCTTTGGTGCATAGCTTCCCAAGGGGAGTACTTTGGAGGAGACCGTAGTGAGAATTCAGTAATGAGGTATGTAATACTTTTTCTAGGATGAGCTCGCAAACTTAATTGACAGACCTCGTATATGGTCATATGCTTTTTTTAATTTATTGGTGATATGCTTTTAATGTGTGTTTATGGGTTACATGCATTTATAGTCCCAGAAAAATATTCCTGTAACCCAAACATTTTCTTATTTTTATTATTTTCTCATCTTATTTCCTTTACCCCTCATTTTGCTATGTATAAGTCTTACTGACTCCTAAAAACTCCATATGTTCCCCTTTCCATAAACTTTTATTATCTATTAAGATGTTTTAGGTAGTAAATAGTGGAGAACACAACTCTCCCCCCAAAAATAGGGAAATAGGAATTTATTCATGTAAATCAAGAGTCAGCAAACTATGAGTCACAGTACAAATCTGGCCCATTGTATATTTTTGTGAAGCCCAAGAACTAATAAGACTTTTACATTTTGAAGTCATTGAAAAAAATCAAAAGAAGAACAATATTTTATGACTCATGAAAATTATTTGAAATTCAAATTTTAGTGTTTATAAATAAAATTTTATTGAAACACACACACACACACACACACACACACATTATTTCATATATTTTTTATGGCTGCTTTCCCAGCACAAGAGCAGAACCAAGTAATTGCAACAGATACCATGTAATATACAAACTAAAAAATATTTGCTATCTGAATCTTTACAGAAAAATTTTTTCTAGCCGTGGGTTAAATGACAGAGCAAATGAGCAATCCAGGTAGTAATGGGATCAGTGCACAATTTCATCCAGGGTCAACTGATAGACTAGGACTGTTTCATTCTCTTTGTTTCTGTGACTGTTTCCTCAGTAAGGTTTTCTCACATTTCCAAGATAACTGGGGACAAGTTTAGAGTTACATGTTCTTTATTTCCAATGTACAGAAAATAAATGACTTCGTCCCATTGTTCTCAGAAAAATTCTGAGATTTTTCTAACTGGCCAGCCTTAGGCAGGTAACCTCCCCATCCCCCAACACATCCACACCTCGATCAACTCCTGTGTCCATGGGGGCCAGCAGCGTGTCTTTGCCTGGACACGTACTCCACCCCTGGAGTCCTGGGAGTGGAATCTGGCTCACCAACAAATGCCAAAGTCTCCTGTGTGAGAGTAAAAAGAATAGATACGTGGGAGGCAGCCATCAATGCTCTTTGTACCTTTTTGTTTTAATCTTGTCCAGCCTTTGAAATTCCAAAACACTTCTATATATTTCCTTCATAGAGACTGATCATTTCTCCTTTGAATTGTATTTTTGTGCATGGTGATGCAACTTCTTACTAGACCACAAACTACTTGAGAGTAGTGGTCATATTATATCCAACTTCCTGTTTGCTGAATGTCAACTATAGCCCTCTGTGCACAGCAGGCACTAAATGAATACACCCTGGATGGAATGAAAACAACATTCTTTACAGGCACTGGAATATTCCATGGACTCAGAGAAATCAGGACTTGAGCTCGGGCAGGAATCTCCATAATTTGTCTAAGAAAAGAGTCAACATTAGAATCAGATTAAAGGCAGTTAGCTGTTTTTAGTTGTCTCTAGAAAATGATTCAACATGGGTAGGGGCAGATGTTAAGTTCAAGCCCATGGGAAAAGAAGAGACATGTTGATAATAAATCTATTGCCTTCTTCTGAAATAGCCATTCTCTCCCTACCTGAATCCTCATATGTGTATTGATGTTCCAGAATATTCCTTATGGTTTTCTGCCTTTATTTTCTGAGTTTTATATTAGGGCAGTTAGATTGTCACATGTCAAACCTAAGTCTTCCTTTATCAACAAGGAAACACATTAATTATTGGGGAGATGATAGGAAACAGCAATTTTGAAATATAATTATTCATTAATTTAGGTTAATATATAGGACTGACTAAGGAAGTAAAATGGTAAAGTATAAAGTAGTTTCTGAAGAAATGTGCTATTATTAGGGTTTTTTTTTTTGTAATCGTACTTCACATTACCTAGGTAAAGGTCAAGGAGTACCTACATCCTGATCATCACAATGTCTATAATTTACTTTACTTCATAATACACTATGTGGTATTATGCTTGGTTCCTTCATGATCCTGACTCATTGGCTTGCCTCCTGGGTGAAGCCATTGGCACTTCCAAGCTGTTGCAACAGGAGCTCATGTCCCTGAGATATAGGAGAGTTGGGTCATGAGGCTCTATTCTTTCTCTTGGGGCCCCTTGTCCTAATCTCTTCTATCCCAGGAAGTGGTCAGTCTTCAGAGGCCAGCCCAAGAATCAGTATATCACAAGGTCCCTGATCTTTTCTTTTCTGAACAATCCTAGTATCTTCTTATATTCAGGTAATATGTTTGGAAAAGTTTAGCAGCAAGCATTATGAAGTAAAGTTACTTGGATTTCAGCAACATGTCTTGTTTATCACATATCAGTAATATGATAAAATATCTAGAGAAAACAGTAAAGTATTACTGTCTATGAAATGTCAGATTTGCTCTTTTTTCTTGAGAAAACATATTTTATTTTAATTTCACAAATCAGTTTCTGTTTTATTCAAAGACAATTGAGAATTACATCTATGCACTAACTTCCACAGAACATTATCAAGTAGAGGTGTCTGTGCAAGATACATTTCACTAAAGGCCAGTCGTTATATTACAAACCACACAAAGATATCTCTCCCTCATAGATAAGTAGGCTAAAATACTATTTTGAATTGACCCTAAAATGGAATTCTTCCAATAGTATTTTATCACATAAAATCTTTGTAGGGTTGTGATTTAGAAAGCAACAGAAATTATTGTAAACTCAGCATCTGGAGCAAGACTATTTTGCAATGCAAATTTTTGCACATTTTACATTTATGACTGTGAAGAGTGAAACACACAACTCATCATGCTGCTGGTACATGCAAAACAAAGGAAGGAGTGCTCCTGATCTTGTGTTTGAAGCCTTCAGTCTCATTGGGCATTGACTGTCTGTAAAGCAACCTGATTTGATTATGTGAGGTGAAACTTATCAGGGAAATCTAAGAACAAAACTCCCTTTCGTATTCCTTCATCCTTCTCTCAGTACTTGCACTGGGTATGATCTATAACTGATGTTCAACTGAAGAGTGTTATCTCATACACAGTTAAGATGCAAATTCTGAGAATTTATGACCATGTTATTGTATGTGTTGTTAGGGTTGCCATAACAAAGAAACACAAACTGAGTTGCCTAAGCAACAGAAACTTACTGTCTCAGGGTTCTGGTGGCTAGAAGGGGTCGGCAGGCTTGGTGTCTTCCAAAGCTGAGAGGGAGAGAATCTGTTTCATGCCTCTTCCCTGACTCCTGGGTATTTGCTGACAATCTTTGGCTTTTCTTGGCTTATAGAAGCATCATCCTGATGTCTGCCTTCACTCCATGTGTATTCTCCCTGTGTACAGTTTCTCTGTATCTAACTTTCCCCTTAGTATTAGGACACCAGTTGTACTGCAGTGGGGGCCCATCCTACTCCAACACGACCTCATCTTAAGTAATTACATCTAAGATGACTCTATTTCCAAACAAAGTCACATTCCAAAGCACTGGGGGTTTTCTGCTTATGAATTTTCAGGGGGACACTTTTGACTCTGTAGGATGTGTCTGCCATCAAAAATAATCAAAGAGATTATGATCTCCCTGAAGCAGCTCTCCAAAAGCCTGAGCCCTCACCCAGATTCAAATCAAATCTTATGTAGTGTACCATGCTTAACATGCAGCATGGGCTGCTATCCTGATTCAGAGCAGACCAGAAGCACTGATGCTGTGGAAATTGGGAGGTCATTAGAGAGCATCATGGTGACAGGTAGGAAGTGATAACTGACAGCCTAACGTTCTCAGGAGAAGATGGTTTTCGCTACTTGGAAGCCTCAGGGTCTGAGCTGCCAGGCATTCT
Organism: Rhinolophus hipposideros; assembly: GCF_964194185.1. Taxonomy (NCBI): domain Eukaryota; kingdom Metazoa; phylum Chordata; class Mammalia; order Chiroptera; family Rhinolophidae; genus Rhinolophus; species Rhinolophus hipposideros. Next base: position 97,342,528 of record NC_138053.1, read on the forward strand.
TTGCCAAGTGAATTAAGTAAAAATGACCGTTTATGAGAGCCACATGCTGTTAGCTTTTGTAAATGTGGTAGAAAATAAGGTGTAAGACTTTTTAGTAACTAAGAATTTTGTGGTAAAGCAATTTTGTTAAGGATTCTTGGAAGGAAGACTCAAAGAATAATATGCAGGAAATCCTGACACCACTACCCACTTTGCTGGACCCCAGCTTACGTCCGGGAGGAACAACCAGTGCTGCTAATACAGGCTGGTGGGAGGACAAAGGGGTGTGAGGTAGGGCTGGCGGGCGAGCCAGGTCAGGCTGCCACTCTACGTTCAGGCTACCGAGTACCGCACACGTACCAGTACCACATCTCCGGCGCCCATCAGCAGGAAAGGGGATTTTAGCTGCCCCTTTCACATGGGTCTCTTGGGAATTTCAGGTTGCATTTGTCAGGGGCCTCAGTCTAAGGAAATCTTGAGTCAGGAAGTGGTCTCTGTGCATGGGGGGAATGGAGACAAGAGACTGAAGAAAGGGGCCCCCAGACTGCACTTGAGGGAGCCTGAGAGCCAGTGGCCAAGGCCATGAAGCAGGAGATGCTAACAGGAACGGAAGCCATTTGCCCACCCAAATGAAAGCACAACTCATAAAGACAAGGAACATCTGTTGAAGTGTCCTGTCATTTACGTCAGGGTCTATATGTGCACCCCGCTGTCTGGGATGGCTCCTACACACATGCTATGCCTACATCTAGGAAGCCCAGTCTCTGGCTGCAGAGCCCACCACCTGAGGAGCAAACGAAATGGGGTTTCTGTGCCTTGGGTGGGGTGTTGGGAGCAGTGGTGTTCATCTGTACCCAGTGGCCTAGGGCCTTTTCTTCTGTCTGCACTGGTGTTCTTCTAATTTGTCCCAATCCTGGTGCTGAGGAAGGATGCCTGTAAGGCACATCTCAGCCAGGGCAACATGGTTGGCTCCCCAGAGTACAGGTGAGCTGAAACAGGCCCACAGATGGGTCTCTGGAACAGGGCTGCTGGGGCTTCTGGGGCAGGGTTGCGTTCTTGCTCCCCACCCCAAACAAAACAAAACAAAACAACAGGCACAGAGGAAGAGGACCTGGAACCTCAAAGACCCATATTCCTGGAGCTACCCAAGTAGTCCCTTGGTTTGGCAATCAGGGAGAGACCACAAAGCCCCAGGCGGATCCTGCCTCCTATGGGAAATGAGGCTGGCCGTGGTTCCTGAGTCTGGTTCATATACTTGCTGTTTAGCTTTCCCAATGTGCATCTTCTCAAACATTTATGCACCAAATGTCTACTGAGGAACCATGTTGACAACAGGGAGCCAAGGTGAATCTGACATACTGTCTGCTATGAGGAGCCCATGTTACTACAGGGGTAAAGAGGGTGTGGCACATAAAGAAGGGGAGGCCAGGCTTTCCAAATAGAGAACAACTACCTACGAATAATGGAGGCCCAGGAGCAGGACCCTGAGCCAGAGACAGAGGAGGTGACCGACACAGCATATGAAAGCTGCATCATGACCTTCGTTTTCACCTGGACTTTACCCTCAGAAAATGGGGGAGCAGGGGAGCTACTGGGGTTTAAAGTCAGGAAGTGGCATTGACAGACGTTTGCATAGAGAACCTAACTTGGGGCAACGTGGAAGGTGGAGTGAGAGGACAGGAGGAGTATATCAGAATAGAGGGAAGACAGTGAGGCTGATGAAGGCTCAGCCCTGGGCACGGGCAGAAGTGTTGCCTTTGCTGGATGTTGCTGAGATGGAACATACAGAACTTGGTGTTGAACATACAGAACTTAGTGTTGAACATACAGAACTTGGTGTTGAACATACAGAACTTGGAACAAGTTAGTGGTCTCTTGCTTTCACCAGCCATCTGGAAGTACATTTAGAATTATAACCCTTGAGAAATGGAAGCTATACTCTAGTGTGGTGGGAAATACACAGTGACTTCAGAGTAATCCAGATAAAAATGGAAACTGTAGCAAGTGGACCAAAGCAGCAAAAATAGAGAAACGAAAAAAGAAGAAAACATATGTAAAGTTAATTAACTTAGGTAAGATGGAGATGATAAAATCAAATAAATGAATTAAAATATAAATGTATACAATTTCCACTTTTTTGGTGAATTTTTCAATTGATAAAATTTCAGCTTTACAGAAAAGACGTAGAATAATATAAATTACTGTCTGTATAACCTTCATCAGAATTATCAACAGTTATTATTGTTTCATATTTATTTTATTAATCTCTCTATACATACCTACAACTATTGTTTAAACTATTTGAGAGTGAGTTATATACATGGTGACTCTTTACCCTTAAATATGTCCAGCGTGAAATTCCTAAGAAGAGGGGTATTCTATAGCATAACCACAGTGAAATTATCAAGATTAGGATGTTCCTACCCTGGGACCTACTCTGTACTCCACATTCGCATTTCACCAGTTGTCCTTACAATGTCACTTAGAGCAACTTTTTCCTGCTCAGGATCCAATTTGGGACCCCACGTTTCACTTAGTTGTCATGTATAATTAATCTAATCTGGAAGAATGCCTTAATCTTTCTTTGTCTTTCAGAATGTTGATATTATTGAGGAATTCAGGCCAGTTATTTGTAGAGTGACCCTCAGTTTTGGGTTCCTGTTACTTCATCGTTACATGGAGCTTACTTCGTATCTGTCAGCAACATCACAGGAGTGATGTTTTGCCATTCTCTGTGCATCATACCAAGAGCAAAGGACGCCCCTCTATCTCTTTGCTGATACAATTATCTTTGATGATTTCATGCAAGTGGTGTCCACCAGGTTTTTCCACCATGGAGTTCTTAATTTTCCACTTGTAATCAAATCACTTGTAGAGAGATGCTTTGGGACCATGAGCATATCTTATTCTTTGTCAAACTCACTCACCGGGGTGAACAACTCATGACAAGGGGAGTGAGAAGAAGAAGGAAAAGGTGGTAAAAGCAACGTTAATATAAGACGAAGTAGAATTTAATATTAAAAACTCTAAGCAATATAGAGGGATATTAAACCAGTAGAAAAATGTCACAATTTATGAATAAAATGCACCAGTAATAAACCTTGACACACCAAACAGGTTAAGATTCAACACATAGCAAAACACTGTAAGTACAAATGGAATAGTATGGTGAAAGACTTTTATAAACATCATTTAATTAGATATTTTCCCTAGAAAAAAATAAGGGCATGAATTAATTAGAAAAGGTAATTAAAAATTTATAAATACATAAATAAATAATAAGTAGAGGGGTTTTGTAGTTCTCAGTCTGTGATTAGGAGCTAATACACGTTAGAAATGAGAATATAAGATAAAAAAAAATCATACAAACCTTGAGTCTTCAGATATTGAGAACCACTCTCTCAGATAACTCATGGATTAAAGAGACAATTAAAACTGAAATTAAAATTATTATGAAGCAATTTAAAAAGCACTTTAATGGGGGAGGGGGTTGTCACTGTGTGAGGGATATAAATGATAAATGTCTATTACATTGTTTTGTGCACCTGAAACTAATAAAAAAATGTTATAAATAAAAAAAAAGATAAAAAATAAAAAAGCACTTTATGTGAAAACCTATGGAGCAAAATAAGTGCTATATATAAAGACTGCTACCATTATTCAGGAAAAGAAACTATATATAAAGAATATGTCCTCATCTCAAAAATCTAGGAAAAAAGCCAAATGAATTAAAGAGAAATAAATAAAAGGAAGTTCAAAGTAATGCAATAGGAAACAATGAAAATGATAACTGAAATAAAATAATAAATCTAAATCTGGTTTTTTAAAAAATCAGTAAGATAGATAAATTTTTCACAAGCTTCATTAAGCACATTACTGGAATCATAAGCATGAGCCCATCAGGGAAAAACATCCATCACACAAAACGCAGGAGCAAGAAGGTTGGCAGCTAAGTACGTGGCACATTACAGCATCTCTCTACTCTCAAAACGACCGAACAAAATTCCTGGGCACTTTTTGGGTGACCTGACTGCAGATACAATGTCATCACACCACAGGTTAGATAGACCACTGTTTCGAAAGCAGTGTTGGAAAAGCTGTACATTGTGGAACAAATATGTTCCTTCTATCTGCTTATAGCTTTTTCTTCTTTTTTTAAAGTTAAATTTGTTGGGATAACACTGATTAATAAAATTATACAGGCTTCAAGTGTATAATTCTATCATACATCATCTGCATATCGCATTGTGTGCTTTAACTTTTAAAAGATTCAATCCCAATCTCTGTTCTCCGCATATCTCTCTGCACACCTTGTGTGTTCACACACACCCGCCTTCCTCTTCCTGGCCAACATTTCATAACCATGTCAGGTGGGATGAACCTCGATGGGACACATTTCTATTTCAGTGAATCCACTCCAATGTTCTAAGCCTTGGTTTTAGGGCTGGTTGAAAGAACTCAGATGTGGTATTTCGTTGATGTTATTGTAAAAAGCAGTTCTTAGGGTGTTCCTCATGAATTGATATCATGCTTTCACTTAACATAGACATTTATTTTTGTCACATTCTCAGAGTTAAGGTACACTACATGCAAATTGTAAAAATGCACAGAACCACAGTCTTCCCATTTGTGAATATAAAATAGGGGAATCGCACCAGGCTGGACCTTATAGACATTATCGGGGAGCAAGTCCCCACAAAGATCTACACTGGCAGAGGGCAAGTGTGGGGCTAGCACCCTGGTACCCCAGGCAACTGGCACTGAATCTTCCTGAGTCATCATTTCAAGAAATCCAGAAGCAATGGTTTAAAGCATCGGTCTGAATCCTGGCTTCATTACTTATTAGCTGTCTAACTTTAGTCAAATCAATTTCCATCTATGTGCCTCAGTTCCCCATCTGTGAAAAGATCATGATAATGTTTTTCTTACATGATTTCCTTATATGGGGATTAAACGAGTCATGATGTTAAGTACTTAGAATGTTAACTGACACACAAGAAGTACTATGTTTAGTGGTAATTATTTCAAGGTAGGCAAATACTTTGAAGGAGAATCATTTCAATGAATTACACATTTGTTACTTTTGTGATGGGAAGATAAGTTATAGAAAACACTGAGTCTCAATAAATCAGGATTTTTCTCATAAAATTTATTAGCAATGGGAGGTTTTGGGAACAAAACTTCCAGTAATAATGGTTTGAAGAGGTTGGGCAATTCCCTCGACAGAAACAAAACAAAACAAAACAAAACAAAAGAACAAAAATGGACAGACTATTAAAAAAACAAATGACCGACAGTAGGCCGTAATGTGAGGAACATTTTCTCATGAAAAAGTGCTACTGCGTGAGGTTAGAGTGGTGATGTGTAGCCCTCGGGTTTGTGGCCATCTCCATCCAGATCTAGCAGCAAAAGCTAAAGCTACAAACTCCTCGGTCACTTAAATACACAAGATTCCTGGGCGGTGAAGCCGTCATCCTTACAGGACTGGTGGTCTAGTAGGCCAGGTAGAGTTCATCTACCTGACAAACACACGCTAAAGTAAAAACGGTAGCAAACACTTCATTGTGTCATTGAGACCAAATATCCGAAGGATTAGGATGAATATCCAAAATGTCTGCTATAACTTTTTATCTGTGTAACCATTCATGAGCAGAAAGGAAATATTTGACTAGACCTTCAATTTTAAGCACGGAGCACTAAACCTTTCCTTAATGCTACTTCTGGCACAGCAGAAAGTAGTGGGACCAGCTGCCTGTGCTGTGGGGTGTTGGGGTGACTCCGCTCAGGCCGCTCAGGGACCATGTGTCCCGATATCAGCGCTCTCCCATCTCAGGCTGCCCTGGCTTCCTCCTTTCTGACTTCCCATTTTATTTCTTTGCAACTTGAACCTCTTCCTTCAATTGATTTATAGCATTTCTTCAAGGGATTTAAAAAAAAATTGGTGAGGAATATTTTTTCAGGTTTCCCATATGTCTGAGAGGTGACATTCTCTTTTCAACAATTAATCCAGGTTTTATTCTTCCATGGCTGTCCTGGGAAAAGCTGAGGTCTGTTTGTCTTGCTTTTCTGGGACAGATGGACATCCAAGCCTTGGGCACATGGTAGGCCTGCATGTTGCTGGGGGCAGTGGATATGTGGGGACCCAACTTTGTCGTTTGTCGTTTAGAACAGTGTATATACTTCTCTCAGGTCTAATGAAGACCAGTTTTGAGTGATGGGACTAGGAGGAGTGGTTTTTATTTTCTTCTTTTCCTTCCCTCAAAGTTTCTGTAATAAACATGATTATCTTCTATAAACAGAAGTAAAAAATACTTTTCTTTTTAAGTAGATAGCTACTGTGAGTTCACGGACCTTGCTCACTGGTATGTAAGCTGAAGAATCAAAATGTATTAAAGTTGTGCTTTGACTCTAAGGCAGATCAGTTAAAGGTACATTAGGGCTAATTTTGATTTCTAAGAACCTCAAAAATATAAGTAAAATACACAACACAGTTTTATGACATTTCAGAAAATGAGTAAAGCCAGGGAAGAGGGTGGTGCATGGTCTTTTTAGAAATACATAGCGAAGCTTTAAGTTTATGCTGCTTTCATTGCAGATCAATTTGTTTTTGATAAAATATGCAAATTGAAAATATAGGTAGCCCAGAGAGATTATATACTTCCATTTTTCTCACGTAGTAAATCATGTCTAATTCCTTCAAATGTACGCCTTGTACTTGTCTTACACTTAAATATATTGGCATCCAAGTTTTCTTTGGGAATTTAGTTCATGTTGTGGAGTAAGCTGGCTCCAATGGCAGTCTTCTCAGCTCATCTCTATACTTTTTCTTTTCAGCTTCAGGATGTGCATGTTCCTTTCATTCCTAAGCCCAAATTTCAGCTGCTGTGATGGTGTGAAGCATAACAAATAGAGAGTGAATAAAGAGGTGTGATTATGAGAGTGTGAGAGGCACATACGTGTTCTTTAACGGAAAGAAGAGCAATTGCCAAGCCTGGTTTGCACTTGATGAGACACCAAGGAGGGTTTCTGTTTATGATGCCACACGTGGCTACTAGACAACTGCTGTCCGTCCTGTTGGAAGCCGACTCTGGGTGGGTGGAGCTGCGGTGATTCGTGGAAACCTCCAGCTCTGAGGTCCCGTCCCTGGGGAACAGAATCATTTAGGAGGATGGCAAGGAGAGGTGACAGAGTAGAGGGCTGACAGTTTTCATACCCAATAAATTCTGTTTCCAGGGACTGGACCGCACGGGCTCCAGGTTTTCAGTATTAGTACTTATGGTTGTTTTCTATTTCCGAGAGTGTCTTTGGCTCCTTCAATAAGCTAGGTTAGTTTTTTGGGGTTTGTTTATTTATATGATTCTTTTGAATGACCGTCTGGGAATTACTAGTTTCAGATTTAATTTGTATAGGTAAAATTATGACGGGAGTGATTTGTCTGGTGTTTGGCATGGTGTCCAATGTAAATGTTCCTTGCAAGGAAGCCATCTGTCCATCATTTCTAGTGAAGACTTTCTAAGCACCTCCTTGAGGAAGGGCGTCCTGCAGGGCAGGCGGCAGGGCTTCCAGGGCTGCCCCTGTTGATCTCTCTACATGGGAGCCTTACTCCTTCTTCCCCCACACAAAACCTGGGGGAGGTTCTTGTCTGTGCAGAAGCCTGGGAGTAAAACGGAGGCTGAAGGCGCCATCTCTCTGGCCATCTCGCCACCTGGGACCTTGGGGATTCTGGTGGGGAAAGGCGTGAGACCCAGGAGCTGAGCTACTGCTCTGCGTGGAGTCCTGGGAGGTTGAGACACAAACAGCAGGGCCTAGAAGCACAGATGACAGCTGGTATAGAGACTTATGTCCTTCTCTCCTCTTTCCCTTGAGGCTCAGTGATGCTGCTCCTGGGTGTGTCTGGAAATTCCTTACTTGGAAAACAGGACTGTGGATGTGCTTGGGGTTCTTAGAAATGAAAGCACTGGGTAAACATTAGATGGAGATATAATTTTGTTCTGAAGAGCTGTGGCTTGTATTTGATAAAGGGAAATCTGAGGGCAGAGTGTCAGGCACAGCGCATTCCTAAGAGAACACCATGTCAGGTCAAGGAGCGGGGCTGAGCGGAGCTCCTCAGATGAAGTGAGGGCACCACAGGGCTCTGGCGTCACACCCCTGCTCACCCATGGCCGGTTTTCTCTACAAGGACCTTATGAGGATGTGAAATGTATTATCTTTTTATGTCCATGTTTTCTCTTTCTTCCTTCCAAAGTCAGTTCTGGGTACCGTGGCAGACTATCAGAAAACACTGGTACGTCAAAGCCATTGTGCCTTTAGGATACAGAAGGATGCAGAGATGTGATGTGTTTTCCAACCTTCGCAGGTCAGCTGCAATGCGCTGCTGTGTTACATTTTTAAGTAAAGGACAAAAAGATAGGTTATAGATTTGTATAAGTTCTAATCAAATGGCAGCACCCTTTCCAAGCTTTGATTTCAAGGCTCTGGGGTGATGGGTGCAGGGCCACAGAGTGTCCAACTCCTCGGGTGGCTGGTGGGGCAGCCTTGGGGTACCACAGGCAGCTAATGTCACCTATGCTGAGGGCTGTAGATCAATCAGCATGGTGTTGGCTGCATATTTAAATTCTGCACTTCCATTTGAAGCAACTGAAATTCACTTGATGTGAGGTGGCAGGAAAGCAGAAAGGAGCCAGCGTGGGACAGAGGAGATGAGCCTGGAAGTGTCAGAAGCCAGGACGGACCACCTGTGCTCCCTGCCTCCCACTCCTCACCCCCCAGCAACCTGCTTGTGCTATGAAGCAGCAAAGTCAAGGGAGAAAATGAAGAGGAGTCCAATGTCCTCTTTGTTTCTCCTCTATTTAACTGTCCTCCACCCCCATTCAGATCCTCATACACCAGTTTCTAGAATTTTCCACGAAGCAATGTTGCTGTGGCAGAGCCCAGTGTTTCATGTCACTTTCCATGTGGTTCGTTCCATCTCTGCTTAGGACAAAGACAATGACAGACAGCTTCTCAGCGAGGACCACAGCTTGCATAGAGCAGAGCACTGGAAACAAGATTAGAGCTTAATGTGTCTAGACAGCACATTTGAACAAGCAGAAAGGGAGCACAGATACCTCTGGCTACCCAAATCAGGGCCACACAGTTGTGTGCACGCTGCTCCATTTTCTTTCTCGAGTTTTCCTAAAGAGAACCACAGTGCCAGGCGTGCGGGCATGAAGGGTCTTGTTTCCCCCTCCTTCTTGGCGTTGCCCCTCTTCAGTTCACTGCCACAGACGAATCAGCAGTCCTGTGATTAATGGCTGTCTTCTAGTCAACCAGACTACACCAAACATACGTAAAAGCCTCTTCCTCGGCCCTCCCTTACCAATGTGACTTCTTTCACTTTCCTTGTGATGACCCATCCCTAAAGTGGTACAACATGGAAGGGGAGCCATGAAAGGGCTGTAGACTAAAGAATGAGCATGCATTTGCAAGCACATGGTATGAGGGATGGAAAAATAACCGTTTCATGAAAACTAGAATGAGCTAGCATGACCTGTGCAGCAAGGGTGCAGAGGTTTGAAGGATCCGTGTCTCTGGAAAAGCACCGAGTGAGGGACATTGATGGGCCTGCAACAGGGTAAATCATGGTCTGGGAAGAGACTGCCAGGGTGACCTTCTTCTTGAATGTTCCATTCAGAAAGATGAGGTTTTCTCTAAGTTCAGTGCTAAGGACAAAACACAAAACTCAAAAAACAAATGGATTCACCCGTACATGGTCTCCAGCCTCACAACTGTCGCCCAGCCCACCACTGGCCACACGCTGCCTCCCATCTGTCCCTTTGCTGGCATCCTACTGTGCTGACAGAGGGACATCTTTACACACCTCAGCACTCCACCAAAACCTGGATTCTTAGCTTTGGGAGGGAACCCGTCCAATCTGGCTGAAGCTTTTCAGTACCCGAGGACAACAGCAGAAATACACAAGCCTAGCAAATTTTTGGGGAATGAAAACAGGAAAAATTCAGATGGCATGATAGTTTTCAATCCTGTGGTTAATTCTTAATGAACACTTACATTCCCATAAAAAAAACTGTACCAAATTGTCTTCCTTCACAGAAGAGAATTCAAAGGCAAATATTTTAATTTTGCTCATAAAACAAAAAAACAGAAATAAACAAATGTTAATACAACCAATTATGTCAAACAGATTGAAAAGTTCATTTTGAGACATTTGTGAAGAATTTTGACCACCTTTTCAAAAAACAAAACAACTCTACACGTCGTAGCCTAGTGGAATGAAATGATGCTCTGTGCCTCGTTCTACCAGAGTCTCCGAAATGCTGTGTGCTCCAGCCTAGGAATTCATTCTTCTTTTCTAAGCGTTTCATGGGGAAACCCTTAAGTTTCACTTCCAGTGGCTGTCAATTCAATTTAAATTTGGAACAAAAGCACCTCAGAGTAGTGCTGGGGATGAAATATCATTCTACCTCCCCACATCTCACAGTCCTCTGTAAGGTATTCGGAATCAGAGTGTAGAGCCACGTGGGGGGTAGATTGGGTTTTTCTGATGCCTATTGGAAATATGTCAGTTTTCCATTGAGTTAAATGCTAAGGCGAGGACTGCCTGTAGGGCAGAGTGTGGTAATAGGTCGTGTGAGACAAGCTCCACTTCTGGTTGAAGTTCTCTCCCTGCCAACCACACCTGAAACCAGTGCCCATTTCAGCCTGTTGTGTGTGTTGTTTTGCAACCCGTTAGATTAGATTTGTCATTTCGGTACTATTATAACATAACTGCTTTCCCTTTTTTGTACACAGTTATTCAAGTACACTGAAAAGAGAGTGCTGGGGGAGGCATGTCTAGTGTCTTATGGTACAAAAACAATGAGGTTTTTGCAGGAACAGTCACTAAAGCTAGAGATAAGAACACGTGTTTTCAAAACAAATGCTAAAAGCAAAGCCTTTAGGATTCGGCACCTTGGGACTTGAGTTCTTGACCAGCACTGAGCTCAGAGCGAATTGCATTTCCAGTTTCCTGATTTGCTAGATGGAGATATAATACCTAACTCAGAAATTGGACATTATAAGACAATTTATGTACACAAAGAACCGATGTAAAATGAAACTTTTAAAAAAAGTTGATTATTTAAGGCACACTTGAAAAAGTACTTATTATACTAAAGTTACATCGAAGGGAACATGCATTTCTGGCAACCTGACCTTCTAAATAACCTGAACATCCAATAGTTATAACGCCAGCTGTCTGGTTGCCTAAAAACAGCTCTAAATGATTTCCAGGTGTTAACTTATATTTTACACAACCTATGGGGAAGGCAAGGTTATTATCCCCAGTTTACGAATTATGTAACTAAAACACAGAGAAGCTATAAAACTTTCAGAACTTATACATCATGGTTGGAAGTTGTCAGAGTTCATGCTTTTAGCTGCTATGTTATACTGTCTTACTGATCAGTGAAGAAACAGATAGAAATGCTGGGTATATTATAGCAGATATGCTTTGAACTATATAGATATCAGGAAAGCCAGAGAAAATTCCAACAATGCCCAAATTTGCGAGTGTCTTATAAAGAAAGGTGCAAGGAGCAGCCACTGCTGTAGCTTTCTGGCAGGGGTAGGAGACGGAGACCCGGCTGCAGGAGGGAGAGGCAAATCTGTGTGATGAAAGCCTTGGCTCCACACTTGGTCTCTGGCATAACATTACGACCCTCACAGAACCATGCGCTCAGTGATGAGGTGAGGGAGGAGGATCTGCTGATCAGGTCAGAAAGCAAACAAGCAAGCTTGCTGGCCTTGACCTAGGTCCTGAGAGGAATAAGACAGCTTCCAAAGAACATGGAATGTGGGCCTGCCTACTGGTTAACATTTATATTACCCAATCGGAAAGGAGATGAATTGGCATAAAAGTAGTACACAACCAGAATACCACTGTGGCAACCAAACAGGGAACACAAAAACCATGTTTCAAGGACTCACCTCCAGCCCAGTTGGCCAAGGATTACCAGATATAATGTCCACCATAGATGAAGCCACACTCCTACACACCAAGAAGAAAACCCACTAGGACAAGAGTCAGAAGACAGGATCAAGTCAGGTAAGATGTCCAAGAACTTCAGGGGCTAGAGCTGCCGGGGAGATAGAAACATTCACCACAATCAAAGACGCTATGAGAAGGACTTCACATGCAAGGAGGTCCCATGATACAGCCACATACCCGGCACGATGACAATTACCAAAGAACCGAAATGGAAATGGAGTGAATGAGGGAATGGGGAGGTTATACAAAGCAGAACAGAGATGTAATGAACTGTAGGCAGCCTGGGGATTTATGCAATATTACTCAAAACATTACATCCCGCTCCAGTAACACTGAAGTATAAGAGTTGAATACTCTTGAGTGTCAGGCGGACCTACAGAAGCTTTCCAAACCACACACCCTCTCTGGGAGCATTACTCAAAGTTTACTGTAGCAAGATGCAAAATGAGCACAATAAAAGAGATGATGTGGGGCACCAGGAAGCGAGATGCGAAACAATGCCACCTAGTAAAATTTGTGGCTGATTCTAAGTAATGTCTGGATATAAATTCACACCAGATTACAGTGGGAGTGATGATGGGAAGCAGAGAGGAAATCTGAATACAGGAAGAGCCCTGCTTTGTCAGAGGGCAAGGGGAGGTGAAATCTAGACATTGATCAAATGCTTTTATAGAATCCACATTAAGGGTAATCTGGAAAAGTGTAAATAGGATTTACATGTTAAAAACTACGTGAATAAAAATTGGAAGAAAATCGGAACTGAAATTGAACTCACAAAGAAAATAACAGAAAATACATATGGGATCAATTCTCCATGAGACAAAACAGGCAGATAAAATGCAGAACCCCCAAGAGCATTATATTCAGAAAGAGATTATAAAATATAAATAAGTGACAATTATTGATGAGATTTTTAGAAAGTAGAGAGTTCATGACATGAAGGCAGGCCACTATGAGAAAAAAAGAGGATTTGAAAGGAATTAAAGAACACTTCTAGAAATAAAAAGTATGATCATCAAAAAAAGCAAAGAACATATACGCAGCATGTTTGATACATTTGATGAGACAGGAATTAACTGGAAGGTGGATACATGGAAATCACCCGGAATTAGACACAGAAAGAGGGAGAAATGGATATTTATGAAAAGAACTCAAATTATCTTAATGGGAGAAGAAGGTTTAACACACGGTTAGTAGAATTTTGGGTCAGAGTCTTTTTTCCACAAAGTTGTGGCTAAGAATTTTTCAGACCTGAAGAGAAATTAGGTTAGGGAACCAAACCAAATCCCAAGCAGAATAAATGCATTAAACACACACAGACATATCACTTTGCAATTTCTTAACCTCAGTACTGGGAGAAAAACCTTCCAGACAAGCAGAGAGAAAAAGAGAGATTGCTCATAAAGAAATGACGAATTAACTGACATCAGGGTCTTCATTAGCAACAACACAGGATTCTTCTTCCAAGTGCCAAAGGCAAAGAACCAACAGAGTCAGAACCAGAAAAGTCGCGACACAGAGACGTGATCATTAATAGACTCTTACTGAGTGGCTTTGGTAATTGAAGGAAATCAGCGTTGAGGAAATTGAATTCAGAATGAGGGAACTGCGTGCTAGGAATGACTCTGAGCAAGGATACTGGGTAAAGATGTTGGCTAATCTAAGCAAGTATTGACTGAATAAAATACCAACACAATTCAATACAGGTATGTTTTTAAGGGTGAAAATAATCACAGAATAAAATCCAGGTTCCTGCACCGCCCACAATGCTCTGGGGAGATAGAAATGCCCAGGGAGATGGGGGGGGGTCCACGGCCACCTCTGTGATGTCATCTCCCACCTGCTCCTCTCACTTTGCTCCAGCCACACAGGTGTGTTCCACTAATTAGCTGGGCACTTGACGCAGATTGCTTATACTTCGTGAATTGAATTTTTGTCAGCTATAAAATGAGTATAGTAACAACTGCTCACAGATTGTTGAAGGGTTTAAACAAAGCTTTGAGATCCCTTTAACTCATGACATACACCCAAGCAGATGGTAATCTGTAGCTGATGATTTTATTTCCTCAAGACCACAAATATTGGGTCCACAGGGGATGTGACAGCCACACAACGCTCACGCCGTGGATGTCTGGTAGAAACCAGGTGTGGTGCCCCCTGCTAGGTAGCCACGTCTTGTGCAAGCATGGAAGACTCTACAGAGGACCCAATGAAGAACAAACGTCACAAACTTGCTTGAAGAAAACCCATTGTCTGAAAATCTAAACTTTAAACACATTAAAATGCGTGGATTACTCTCTATTAAATAATTACCTGCAAAGTTGCTCTTAAAAGAAGCCCTCCTCATTCATTGCACCAAATTCACACATCCAGGTGGTTTATACAAAGTTTTTTGGGGGTATCTATTCAGTAAAATGAAAACCTCCAAACTCAAATTTCTGGATGCTGATATCCAGTGTTACACCCCCCCACACACAGAGAGGAGTAGCCTGAGTGAAGTGGAGAAGGACTCAAGAAAGCAAAACCAGTACCCATCTGCTTTCTCACCAGTTCTCATCCTCCACAGCTCCTTTGAAGTCCCGTGAAATGGAGGTGTTCATTTCTAGCATACAAGCTATCCCCTGACCCTTATGCTAACCTGAGCTTCTTACCCCACACGTTGTTCCCTTAGCAACTCCTGTCACGACGTGGGCCTTACTGTTTCTGAAGCACAAATACCTTCATGAAACAATTATAGGTCATACTAACCTGGCTTTTTAAGGCTTGGATGAAAAAAATGTATTCAGCACCCAGTTTCAAAAGATTACTAAACACTTCTGTTTCTATAAAGAATAATTGTAGATGCTGATTAGCATTTACTAAAAAGGAACATTTTGACATGAACTGGAAAGTTAGAAAATCATATACAGTCGGAGGGAGATTATGAATATAGGAGTGGGCAGAGAGCCTGCGTAGGTAGGGAGCTGCCTCTTCCTCTTCGTCACTTTTGCATTTACATTGCATTTCTATGGTGCCACAGACAGGTTTGGGCTCTGACACAATTGTGCACATGCACACACACACTCTTTATTATATTGAGAACAAGAAAATTCATTCATATGATGATAGTTTTACTGCCTCACGAATGCAGTAGTGTTGTGGCCATTGCAAACTCATTTATAACTTTTTATTATTCAACAGGATTAATCTGGGCGCTGCCAGGAAGGAACTTGGTGGCAAAATAATTATGCATATAAATTTGCAAGCCTAAAACAAAACAACATTTCTTTTAGATTCCCTCAAACCATATTCAAATTACCCAACTGCTTGTCAACAATTGATATATGCTACTTAAAAGAACAAAGCAAAGCTCTTTGTTCACGTACCAACCGATGTAATTTACATTTCTTTAAAAACATCCAATTGTTCAAACTCTCCATTAATTTCTCTAATGAGACCCCACCGACTACAGTTGACTATGCACGTGGTAAGTGCACACGCTCATAGGCACACACAGGTGTATACTCTACCTGAGGGGTCATTTCTCAAATGTCTAACTTGTGGTACTCATTGGTCTCCACCTGAGCCATCTGTTTGTCATGATCATATATTTTTTCACTGTTATTCTGAAATTCCTCTGCCTTCTTGCTTTAGGCAGAATATTTTGTTCCAATTGGTTGGTTACAGGATACAAGTGCTCTTTAATTAAAAAAAAAAATTACATAATCTAGAGGCAAATGCCTGCTTTACTCTGTACCTCAATGTATTTGGAGATTTAGAGTTGACATAGTGATAGAATTCAGGAATACCATTTGAAAAAATGCTAATAGAGGATAGATAGAATCAGAGAAGCAGGAAAGCCATGTGTGATTTCCAAATGATGTGGGTAAGCTCGCCTGTGACAAGTGTGGCACTTAAGACTTAATCAGAAGGCAAGCACACAGCTCTACAAGCAAGTTTCCCTCTGAGGTACTTAATCCTGATTTCAGTTTCATAGGAAAAGTTTCTTGACATTCGGGTGGATTCCTGAGGAATCTTCCTACAGCTTGAAAGAATCATCGTGCTTTTTCCCATTTTCCGTTTTAAGATAGATACATGGTTTGGAGGGCTTTTGAAGGTGAAAGCAGCTCACCGAGTCATGACTTTCACAGAAAGGAATGAGCCAGCAGCATCTCATGAGGTAAAAAGAGAACTGAGTGTCAGGAGACACTGACTAGTGTTTGAAGACTAACTAGCTGTGACTCAGATGCTCAAGGTTAAGACCCAAGAAAAGTGTAAAAGCTAAGGGTGCGTGCAAGAGACATAAAAAGCAGAAGACAGCTGTCAATGGGACCACGGAGAAGCAAATGCTATAAAAAAGGAGAAATTCTCCACAACTAAATGGGCTTCAGGGGAGAACAGCGGGTGCTTTCCTTGGCTGGTTAGAAAGAAAGGGAAGGAGCCCTGAGCACCCAAACAGCAGAAATCAGAAGAAAGAATCTGGGTTTTGAGGCAACGTGTGAGGTCAGTGAACGTGGCTCTTCGCTAGCATTTCTCACTGGTATGCCACAGAATGTCAGGGAGGTTTTCTGCAAGAACACATCACATTTTAGTTTGTGAAGCATTATCCATCCTCATTTCTCTACCCCTGGAGGTCAAGAGCATGACTGAGCTGGGCTTCAAGGGCTATTCTGAAGTCACAGAAAGAATCAAGGCAGGAGTGAAGGGAGGATTGTAATGTGGTGTGTTGGACAGGCCTCAAATTGGAGCCAGAAGGTCGGTCAAGTTTCACCCTCCTCTTTTGCCATTCACTGTCTGATTGGCTCAGTGACTAACTCAATAGTTCTACAGCTATTTACTGAGCATACCAAGTATCAGTCGCCATTTTGAAATGCTCAGGAGGGTTACAATTTAGCTGGGAGCATGGGAAAATCGCATAAACTCTCAGAACCTGAAAATCACATAAACTCTTTTCATCTGAAAAATAGAAATTAAGTGACTGAATTCTCTGGGTAGCCAGTATGGGATAAACACTGCAGATGTGCTAAAATAATAATTATGGTGAATAATGAGAAATAATTCTATGTCAGGCACTGTGCTAAATGACCTATTCATCCATCCTTACTTCTAAAACCACCATATGGAAACAAGAATGACCTGGGAAGCTTTCCTGAACATCCCCCAGCACAAGGTGCTGTGTGCACACTCAGTTTCCTGTAGGACTGGCCCCGTGGTCCCATATGACAGAGAGCAGCAAGTGCACAGTGATGCCAGCAGGGGCAGAATGCCCTGGTGCCTCCAGATGTCCTCCGGCCCCAGAATGCCTCTGCGAGAGGCAGACAGAATGGAGGGGCCAGGGCCCAAAGCCCTGCTGCAGAGCAGACTCCCAAGTCAGGTTGTAGATTCGCTCTAAGCTCCATTCCAACGTGAAGATTCTGGGATTTTCCATATATAAAGCACACTTATAGCACACCTTCTCAGGTGATGTGAGAGTAGAACTTGTGCACCAATGACTATTGGACACCTGTTAGATGCCACACTAGACCATCCGGGGATCTGTTCAGGGGCCTCTGACCAACTGCTCCAGCCCCAGCCATCACCACCATGCTGCTCTGTCTGTGTGGTCTCCAGCCATCTTCTGTGGACACAAGCTAACAGCCCCATGCTTCGTGGGAGGGCCCCATATCTAGTTGGCCTCCTGCCTCAGCGTTTCCCCAGACATACTGACGGCCAGTCCGGGGGCACAGGGGTGAGTAATGGAGGAGAAAATTTTTACCAATGAGGGAGGGAGCTGAAGGCTGATTCTTCCTCCTTCCTTCTGCAGAAAGATTTCCAAGAAACAGTAGTTGATTCAGCCTCTGAAAAGATGGACCCACACTTTCCAGTCAATGGCTGTACTAAATAAAAATAGGGCTTTGTTTGAAATCACATCTTCGTGTTGCCTCACTCCTGCTCCTTAGATTGCATTTTTTATTAAATAGTAATACAGTGTCTTAGACTCTGCTCTCTGAGGCCAAAACTCTGTGCATCCTCTTGAAGAGAAAATGTTAGATGGAGATGGAAAAGCACAACTAAAGGGTGCTGGGAACATCCAGGAGAAGGAGATTAATTCTTGTTGGAAACATTAGAAAGACTTCACAGAGAAGAATTGGAAGCTGAATCAGATTTGCAAGTGAGCATCAGCATCCAAGAAGTAGAAGACCAAGATTCGGGGTCCTATATGTCACAGCTGGGACCAAGTGAAGCAGTAGATGGTGCCTGTACTCTCTTTATGTGCCCCAAAACCTGGCCGGTGAAGGTTAGCTGCTAAGAAGTGGAGCTGACTTTACAGCCCCAGGAGACTGGGGTGTTTCCTGGTACCCACACGATGTGTGGCCTTGTCTCCAGAAGCAGCCTGTGGAGGTTTACAGGGGCAGCTACAGATCTATGGGGCTTTAGGATCCTCACGATGGTTAGAAACTTCCAGGTCGGTGTTAGCACTTTTTAATACCTTTATGTTCTTCAGCTTGCATCTGGCCAATATCTTGTGTGTCCCCAGGGAGGGCGATGAACATGGAAGCATGACACACGTGTGTGTCTGTTCTCACACATTGCCTCCTTAGAGGGAGGTGGGCTGGACGTGATGTCTCAGGGATGGGCCATCCTGTCCTAAAACCCAGCTAAACTCTCCTTTTAAGACTTTGCGGGGAGAGTGAAAGCTGCCGAGAACCTTTTGAGTGATGAAGACTTTCTGCCTGGCATTGTGCCCCAGAGGCAGGCCGTCCTCCTCAGAAAAGGGACGAGAATGGTGAGCTTGTGACCAGGGTAACAGAGAGGCGGGTGGCTAGCTGTGGACGGTGGTCACCACGGTGACTTCCTCCCACTGGGAGCCAGGTTCGAACTGTTCCTACATAAAAGAGACCCCAGGAGGTTCTTAACACTACTGCTTAGTGCTTTCATTTGCTGAGACTGGCTGTGGATGGGGATGTTATAGCTGCGGGCCAGGTGGAAACATAACTAAAATCAAAGACCAGGCCATTGGCCTTGGGGAGTTTCCAGGTGAATGCGGCAGCCATTCTTTTTGTTTCAAGGATGAAGGTCGCTTTTCGTTCCAGTCTCTGCTACTGAATTATAAATAATAGGCTCTGCTAGTGCACACTGAATCTCAGAGCTGGAGCGAGGATTTCTTCCTGAGGGGCCATATGTCCCTGCAAAGCATATGAAAATATTTTATGTTCCCCATGCTATCCCCATCCCTGGGAGACTTTCCATGCATTTTCAGATTCTCAAAGGGGTCTGTGAGCCCAAAAGGATGAGGAACCATTGATTTAGGAAACAACAAAAGGGCATTGCTGACTCTGACCATGACCTCAAATTTTCCTCTAAACTACAATTCAAAAAGAATTGTGATGGCACTTAGTCTACTGTCAATCTGCCTGTGTGTGTGTGTGTGTGTGTGTGTGTGTGTGTATTTTTAGCAAAACTAATTTTCTCTGAATTGTGGAAACAGGGCTCCCTTGGGCATGTGTCTGTCAAGTCACTGACTTCAAAAGAAAATTATTTTCATTGTCTAAATATAAACACAAAGATTTAAACTTACTCCCACAGTCAGATAACTTATTGAGATAGCAAAAGCAACGAACCCAGGAATAAAAAATTAATTCTTGATTTCAGTGTATTTTGCCATTTATTAGTAGAAAATGTATGAGCGGGAAGTACAGGATTCTTTGCGGTATGAAGTGAGGCCAAGCCCATGTGTAGGCATACTGCTCTTCCATCTTCCTGTCTCTCGAGCTTTTGTGCTGCATTGTGTAGTCACTGCAGCAGACTGTAAATGATGTATGAAATGAAAAAAAAAAATCCCATATCAGGGCACTCAGCCAGACTCCGTGTTCATGGCTATTTTTGCTGCTGATGTTCAGCAGTGGCCGGGAAAGCAAAGCCTACAGAGAGAGACACAAACACTAGGGACCCTAAGCGATACTTTAAAAAAATCAATATTACTCTTCCTTCTTTCTCTTCCTTACCCATCTCATAGGAAGAATGTTAAACAAAATATTTTGACAGAAACAAACATGTTAAATAAATCAGCTCAGTCATTCTTTAAGCCAGGTTCTGAGCCATCATTTAGGAGGTGGGTTCTCTACATCCTTGAAATGAGGGGGTGGCCCATCACCTACTCCCGTAGTCCCACACTTGACTTCAACGTAGACCAATGGCCTACAAATGTCTGCGATCATGCATCACTAGCTGCCAAACATTTCGGAGCACATGCCCTACATATGTATATGTAAGTATTTATGATTTATAATCCAGTATATCGTCATGAGTCAACACCTCAAGGCAATTTATAGACTCCGAGCAAGGTCATTAATTAACAACAGTAGATATAAATCCTTCTTAAAAATAGACTTCTCAATAAGTTAAAATGATTTGGTTGGCCAAATTTGCAGTTGCATAAGTGATTAGATTGCTTTTTAATTCAACAAATATTTATTTAATTCTCATCTGTCTTCCCTCAGTAGAAGGTAAGTTCTGTAAGCGTAGGGAACTACATCTGTTTTGCAAATTGTACATAATTAAAAGATGTGTATAGTTTAAGTGGGGTGACCTTTCGGTTGTTCCTGGGAAAGTTTCAATAAGAAGGTGATATTTGAATACAGTCTTAGAGGAGGAACCATGCAGACAGGTTCACACACAGAGAAAAGAGCACATGCATAATATTTTAGCAGAACAATTTACTTGACAAAAAATTCTTACCCTGAGAGTAAGCAGCAGCTCTGCTCATGTTTTGCTGTTCACTCACGCTTTTATTTCTTTGGATGAACTGTCCGGGAGTGCAGTGGCTGAATCCTATGATAGTTGCAAGTTGAAGTATTTAAGAAACTTCCAAAGTGTTTTTCACAGTGGTTTTGACATTCCAGTTCCATCACACACTCGTCAACACTTGTTACTGTCAGCTTTTAAAACTGTAGGCATTTTGATAGTGGTATCTCATTGTGGTTTTAATCATCTGATGAAGAGTGTTGTTAGTGTTCTTGCAGGTGCTGACTTGCCATCAGTGCATCTCTTTCAGTGAAGTACCTGATCAAATAGATGTTCAGATCTTTTGCTAACTCTTTAATTCATTTATTTATATGCTTATTGTTATGATCTGAATGTTTGTGTCTCCTCAAAATGTATATGTTAAAATCCTAACTCTAAAGGAGATGTGTTAGTAGGTGGAACCTTTGGGAGACTTAAAACATGAGGGTAGAGCCCTCATGAATGGGATTAGTGCCCTGACAGAAGAAGCACCCCAGAGCTCCGTCACGCCTCCTGCCATGTAAGGACACAGGGAGAAGTCTGTGACCTGGAAGAGGGCCCTCCCCCACCCATGTCTGTTGGGGGCATGATCTTGGACTCCCAGCCTCCAGATTTTGAGAAGTAAATTTCTGTTGTGTACAACCCACCCAGTTTACAATATTTTGATATAGCAGCTTGAACATACTAAGACACTTATCGTGAGTTTTGAGTGTTCTTCATAAAGCCTGGATGCAAGTACTTTTTCAGGCATATGATTTGAAACTATTTTCTCCCAATCTGTGGCTTCTCTTTATTCTCTTAACAGTGATTCCAAGGGCAGACATTTTTAATTTTGATGAAGTCCAATTTAGCAATAATTTCCTCCACAGAGGAAATGTTGTAAAGAAATCCTTGCCTAACTCAAGGTCGCAAAAATTTACTTCTACATTTCCTTCCAGAAGTTTTTCAGTTTTAGTTTTTACACTTAGGTCTATGGTCCATTTTGAGTTTGTACCTACATGTGGCGCGAGGTAGAGTTGGAATTTATTTTTTTACATATTAATATCCAAACAAATGTTCCAGCACTATTTGTTAAGATAATTATTTATCCATTGAATTGCCTTTGCACCATTGTCAAATTGTTCTATTTGTCTATATTTACACCAATACTATACTCTCCTTGTTACTGTAGCTTTATAAGGCATGAAATAAGGTAATGCTAATCCTCAGCTGTTCTTTTTAAAAGTTATTTTCTCTATTCCTAGTCCTTTGCATTTTCACATAAGTTTTAGAATCAATTTGTCAATTTCTATCAAAAAAAACCAAGGCTGCTGGAATTTTGATTGCCATTGCTTTGATGCAATTTCGTGTAAATGAACATCTTAATAGTATTGAGTTTTCTGACCCTCATATATGATATATATGACCCTCTTTATTTATTTATTTATTTTTGCATTTCTCTCAGCAGTGTGGTGTCATTTTCAGTGTAGCAGTCTTTCATATCTTTGGACAGACTAATCCTCAATTATTTAATTTTTGATGTTATTGCCAACGTATTATTGCTTTAATCTAAATTTATTTTTTAAATTACCTTTATTGTGATGACAATGGTTAGTAAAATTACATAGGTTTCAAGTGCTTTAATCTAAACTTCCAATTCTTTGTTGCAAATATGTAGAAACACAGTTGATTTTAGTATATTGATTAGTACTCTGCAAACTTGTTAAACTACTTATTGGTCCCAGTAAGATTTTTTAATAGACTCTATTAGCTATCCTACATAGATGATCACATCACCTGTGAATAAAAATGGTTTACTTCTCTTTTCCCAACATGGATGTCTTCTTTTTTCCCCCTTTACTCACTTGATTGTAATGGCTAAATCCTCCAGTATAAGGCTGAATGGAAGTTTTGAGAGCATGTCATTGTCTTGTTCCTTATCTTTGGGAAGATGCAGTTAGTCCTTTACCTTTAAGTATGATTTAGGTATTATTTTTCATAAATTATTTTTATCAGTCTGAGGAAGTTTGCTTTGATTTCTAATGTGTTGAGAGATTTTTATCAGGAAGTTTGCAGGATTTTGTCAAATGTTTTGCTATGTGTAGTTAGATAATCATAAGACTATTCTTTCTTAGTTTGTTAATAGCGTGAATTCCACTAACTGATATTTGAATGTCAATCCAAACTTGCATTCTTGAGATAAACCAACTTAATCATGAGCATTTCAATATATTGGATTCTATTTGTGAAAATTTTCACTAGGAATATTGGTCTGTTGTTTCTTGTAAAGCCTTTACCTGGTTTTAATGTAAGGGTAAGGCTGACCTCATAAATTGAATTGGGAACTATCCTCTCATTTTCAATTTCTGGAAGAATATATGTGGAATTGGTACTATTTCTTCCTTACATTCTTCGTGGAATTCAACAGCGAAATCATTTAGGTCTAGAATTTGTGTGTGTGTGTGAGTGTGTGTGTCTGTGTGTGTATATGATAGTTTATAACTCAGATTTAAAAAATTCATGAATATAGAACTATTCATGTTATTTCTTGTTGAGTGAGCTTTGATAGTTTGTATTTTTTTTACTGTTTTATTTATTTATTTTTAAATTTATTGGGGTGACAATTGTTAGTGAAATTACATAGATTTCAGGTGTACAATTCTGTATTACATCATCTATAAATCCCATTGTATGTTCACCACCCAGAATCAGTTCTCCTTCCATCACCATATATTTGATCCCCCTTACCCTCATCTCCCTCCCCCCACCCCCCTCACCCTCTGGTACCCACTAAACTGTTGTCTGTGTCTATGGGTTTTTGTTTCTCATTTGTTTGTCTTGTTCTTTTGTTGTTTTTGGTTTATATACCACATATCAGTGAAATCATAGGGTTCTCTGCTTTTACTGTCTGAATTATTTCGCTTAGAATTATACTTTCAAGATCCATCCATGTTGTCACAAATGTTCCTATATCATCTTTTCTTACTGCTGAATAGTATTCCATTGTGTATATATATGTGTATATCCATATGTGTATATATACCACATGTGTATATCCATATGTGTATATATACCACAACTTCTTTATCCATTCATCTATCGAAGGACGTTTTGGTTGTTTCCATGTCTTGGCCACCGTAAACAAAGCTGCAACATTGGAGCACACGTGTCTTTATGGATAAATGTTTTCAGATTTTTTTGAGTGGATACCCAGGAGAGGGATTGCTGGGTCATATGGTAATTCTATTTGTAATTTTTTGAGGAACCTCCACACTGCCTTCCCTAACGCTGCACCAGTCTGCATTCCCACCAACAGTGTATGAGGGTTCCTTTTTCTCCACAGCCTTTCCAAAGCTTGTTACTATTTGTCTTGTTGATGAAAGCCATTCTGACTGGGGTGAGGTGATATCTCATTGTGGTTTTTATTTGCATTTCTCTGATGATTAATGATGTTGAGCATTTTTTCATATGTCTATTGGCCATTTGTGTTTCCTCTTTGGAGAAATGTCTCTTCAGGTCCTCTGCCCATTTTTCAATTGGGTTGTTTGTTTTTTTGTTGTTGAGCTTCATGAGTTCCTTGTATATTTTGGATATTAGCCCCTTATTGGAGGCACTGTTTGCAAAAATCTTCTCCCATTCAGTCGGTTGCCTCTTTATTTTGTCAATGGTTTCTTTTGCTGTGCAGAACCTTTTAAGTTTCATATAGTCCCATTCATTTATTTTAGCTTTTACTTCCATTGCCTTTGGAATCAAATTCATAAAATGTTGTTTGAACCCAAGGTCCATAAGTTTAGTACCTATGTTTTCTTCTATGCAGTTTATTGTGTCAGGTCTTATGCTTAAGTCTTTGATCCATTTTGAATTAATTTTGGTACATGGTGACAGATAGCAGTCCAGTTTCATTCTTTTGGACGTGGCTATCCAATTCCCCCAGCACCATTCATTGAAGAGGCTGTCTTTCCTCCATTACATGTTTTTAGCTTCTTTGTCAAAAATTATCTGTCCATATTTATGTGGCTTTATTTCTGGGTTCTCAATTCTATTCCATTGGTCTATGTGTCTGTTTTTCTGCCAATACTACGCTGTTTTGATTATCGTAGCCCTGTAGTACAAGCTAAAGTCAGGGAGTACGATACCTCCAGTATTGTTCTTTTTTCTGAAGATTGCTTTGGCTATTTCGGGTCTTTTGTGGTTCCAATCAAATCTGATGATGTTTTGTTCTATTTCTTTAAAAAATGCCATTGGGATTTTGATGGGGATTGCATTAAATCTGTATATTGCTTTGGGTAATATGGTCATTTTAACTATGTTGATTCTTACAATCCATGAGCATAGAATGTCTTTCCATTTCTTTGTGTCTTCTTCAATTTCTTTCAAAAATGTCTTATAGTTTTCAGCATATAAATCCTTCACATCCTTGGTTAAGTTTATTCCTAGGTATTTTATTCTTTTTGCTGCAATTGCAAAGGGAATTTTTTTTTTTGTATTTCTTTTTCTGAGATTTCATTGTTAGTATATAGGAATGAATAGACTTTTTTACGTTGATTTTGTAGCCAGCAACTTTACTATATTCGTTGATTGTTTCTAACAGCTTTTTGGTGGAGTCTTTAGGGTTTTCTATATATAGCATCATGTCATCTGCAAAGAGTGATAATTTAACTTCTTCATTCCCAATTTGGATGCCTTTTATTTCTTTCTCTTGCCTGATTGCTCTGGCAAGGACTTCCAACACTATGTTGAAATGCAGAGGTGATAGGGGATAGCCCTGTCGTGTTCCTGAATGTAGAGCAAAGGGCTTCAGTTTTTCACCATCATATATAAGATTAGCTGAGAATTTGTCATAGATGGCCTTTATTATGTTAAGGTATTTTCCTTCTATACCTATTTTATTAAGTGTTTTAATCATAAATGGATGTTGTATCTTGTCAAATGCTTTTTCTGTGTCAATTGGTAAAAATCATATGATTTTTGTCCTTTATTTTGTTTATGTGATGTATCACATTGATGGATTTGTGGATGTTGAACCATCCTTGTGCCCCGGGGATGAACCCCACTTGGTCGTGATGAATAATCTTTCTAGTGCATTGTTGTATTCGATTTGCTAGAATTTTGTTTAGGATTTTTGTATCGGTATTCATCAGAGATATTGGTCTGCAGTTTTCTTTTTTTGTGTTGTCCTTACCAAGTTTTGGTATCAGGGTAATGTTGGCCTCATAAAATGAGTTAGGGAGTACTGACTCTTCTTCAATTTTTTGGAAGAGTTTGAGCAGGATTGGTATTAGATCCTGTTTGAAGGTTTGATAGAATTCACTAGTGAAGCCATCTGGTCCCTGACTTTTGCCTTTGGGAAGGTTTTGGATGACTGATTCAACTTCGTTACTGGTGATCCGTTTGTTTAGATTTTCCAGTTCTTCATGGTTCAGCCTTGGAAGGCTATATGTTTCTAAGAACTTGTCCATTTCTTCTAGGTTATTGAATTTCGTGGCATATAGTCCTCATAGTATGCTTGCATGATCCTTTATATTTCTGTGGTGTCCGTGATAACTTCCCCTTTTTCATTTCTGATTTTGTTAATTAGTGTCTTCTCTCTTTTTAATCTTAGTGAGTCTAGCCAAGGGTTTGTCAATTTTGTTAATCTTTTCAAAGAACCAGCTCTTTGTCACACTAATGTTTTCTCTTGTCTTTTTGTTCCCTATTTCATTTAGTTCTTCTCTGCTTTTTATTTTTTCCTTCTGCTGAACTTGGGTTTCATTTGTTCTTCTTTTTCTAGTTCTTTAAGGTGTAACATGAGGTTATTTATTTGGGATTTTTCTTGTTTCCTGAGATATGCCTGTAATGATATAAATTTCCCTCTTAAAGCTGCTTTCGTTGCATCCCCAAAATTTTGGTAGGATGTATTTTCATTGTCATTTGTTTCTATGTATCTTTTGATCTCTCCTCTAATTTCTTCTTTGACCCAGTCGTTCTTTAAAAGTATGTTGTTTAATCTCCATGTATTTGTGTTTTTTCCTGCTTTCTTTTCGCAGTTGATATCCAATTTCAAACCCTTGTGATCAGAGAATGTGCTTGGTATGATTTCAATCTTCTTAAATTTGCTGAGGCTGATTTTGTATCCCAATATATGGTCTATCCTTGAGAATGTTCCATGTACACTAGAAAAGAATGTATAGTCTGATGTTTTAGGATGAAGTGCTCTATATATGTCAATGATGTCCATTTCATCTAATGTGTCATTTAGGGCTGCTATTTCGTTATTTATTTTCTGTTTGGATGATCTATCCATAGCTGTCAATGATGTATTTAAGTCCCCTAGTATAATTGTGTTTTGATCAATTTCTCCGTTTAGTTCTGTTAGTAGTTGCTTGGTATATTTTGGTGCTCCTTGATTGGGGGCATAAATATTGATGACTGTTATGTCTTCTTGTTGTATAGTCCCCTTTACCATTATGAAATGTGCATCTTTGTCTCTTGTTATCTTTTTCACCCTGAAGTCTGTTTCATCTGATATCATTATGGCTACACCTCATTTTCTCTGGGTACCATTTGCTTGGAGTGCCAATTTCCACCCTTTCACTTTGAGTCTATGCTTGTCCTTGTAGCTGAAATGTGTCTCTTGGAGACAGCATATGGTTGGGTTTAGTTTTTTGATCCAATCTGCTACTCTGTGACTTTTTATTGGTGAGTTCAGTCCATTTACATTTAGGGTGATTATTGATACGTGAGGATTTCCTGTCATTCTATCTCTAGTTTTCTGGTAAGGCTGTGTCTCCATTGTTTCTTTGCCTTTTCGTTGTTGTCTTTTATTTCTGTGTGGTGGTATTCTATGATGTTTTCCTCTGTTTCTTCTTTTATTACAGTATATATTTCAGTTCTGGATTTTTTTTGAGTGGTTACCCTTAAGTTTATGTAAAAGAAAGTTTGATATTTAGAGTATTCCATTTTCTTCAGCACGCTTACTTTCTCCATTCCCATATTCCGGTTTAGGCCTTTACTCTCCCCCTTTTTATGTTGCCACAAATTGTCCCTGTTGATGGTGGTCAAATAGCCTCCTTTAGTATTTCTTGTAGTGCAGGTCGTGTATTAGAAAATTCCCTCAGCTTCTGTATGTCTGGAAGGATCTTTATTCCTCCTTCATATCTAAAGGATATCTTTGCTGGATATATTATTCTTGGCTCATAATTTCTCTCTTTCAATAGTTTGAATATTTGGTTCCACTCCCTCCTGGATTGTAAAGTTTCTGCTGAAAAATCTGATGATAATCTAATGGGCTTTCCTTTGTAGGTTACTGTCTTCTTTTCCCTGGCTGCCTTGAGGATTCTTTCTTTGTCAAAGATTTTTGACAGCTTCAATACAATGTGCCTTGGAGAAGGCCTGTTGGGATTGAGATAATTAGGTGTTCTATTTGCTTCTTGGATTCGAGGATCCAGTTCTGTCCACAAGTTTGGGAAGTTCTCATCAACAATTTGTTTGAATATATTCCTGTTCCTTTCTCTCTTTCTTCCCCTTCTGGTATGCCAGTATTCTTATATTGCTGATCGAGTCAGAAAGTTCTTGTAGAGTTCTTTCATTTCTTTTAAGTCTCAAGTCTCTTTTGTCTTCCATCTGTGTAATTTCCAGGTTTCTATCTTCTATGTCACTGATTCTTTCCTCCATCTGGTCAACTCTATTACCTAAGCTTAATTCTTAATTTCTTCTATTGATTTCTTAATCTCCAGAAATTCCATTTGGTTCTTTTTAAAAATTTCAATCTCTTTCGTAAAATGCTCTTGTTGTTCTTTGATTGTATTTCTGAGTTCATTAAATTGCCTTTCTGTGTTTTCTTGCATGTCGTTGAGTTTTTTCAGAACTGCAGTCTTGAATTCTCTGTCATTTAAGTCACATATTTCCATATCTGTAAGTTCCTTTTCTGGAGACTCTTCACTTTCTTTCTGAGCTGTCTTGTTGCCTTGGTTATTCATGGCAATTACTGATTTATTATTTCTCTTCCTAGACATCTACAGGAGTGACTTCTGAAACAGGTTGATAGGAAGAGGTCTTTCTTTTGTTTTCCAGTACTTGTTGGTAGAATGTTTTATTTTCTCTCCAACTGCAGCCTTTTTTTTCCTCTCTCACACACTAGTGCTGTGTTTTTTCTGCACTATTCCAGCTTCTCATACACTGGGGGGATTCCCTGGGAAATGGGCTTCTCCTCTGTTAGCAGTTCACCTGGGTCATAGGGCGCCACGTCCCTGTGGGGATGCGGAGAGCTTTTGAAGTTCCAAAGCTCTTTCTGTACCAGATTCAGAGCCCGTATGTTTCAGCAGTTCAGTTTACTCCAGATAGGTGGGCCCAGGGGTGGGGTGTGTTGTGAGAGATGGCCCAGAGCAATGGCGGCGACCACCACCACAGCGGGTCCGCTTCCACAGCTCCCTCCCCTTTGCCGGAACTAATTGGGCTGCGAGTCTGTGTCTGTGGTCCACAGTTATCAGAACAGCAAATTTTCTGTCCTTTTGATCTGACACTGCTACTTTATCGCTTCTAGCACGGGGCAGGTGGGGGCGGGGCGAGCTCTGGGAGGGTAGGGAGGGGGCGGCTAGTCTCCGTGCCTAAGGCTTCCGTTCTCCGCTCAGCAGTGAGGGCTTAAACCACCGATTTCAGCCTTCTTCCCTCAGTCTTTGCTCGGAGGTCTCTGCTGTGAGCGTTGGGTTCAGCCGTGTTATATGCTGCCCCCTCAGCCCTGTGGGCCATAAGCCGAGACCTAGCAGTCCGAGTTCTTCCCTCTCCCGCAGCTGCAGCAGTTCCAGGATGCAGCGAGCTCGGAGCACTGAGCTAGGTCCGTGTCCTGCGCCCGCTCAGCTACGCACTTCTCCCTTCCCTCCTCCCCCGCTCGCGCGATTCTCCCACCTGGAGGTGAATTCAGTAGTGGGCCTCTTCGTCTTGCCTGTCTGCTGTGCAGGGAGTCCTTTGTGGAGTTATTGTTGTTTGATTAGTTGTAAATTCCAGGGGAGCTTTACAGAAGCTCACCTCACGCCACCATTTTGATGACATGGGGAGGGATAGTTTGTATTTTTTAAGGGATTGTCCATTTCATCCAATTTTTGAATATTGGAGTAAAGTCAATCATTGTATTCTCTTGTTATCCTTTTAATATCCATAGAACTAGAAGGGATGCTACCTCTTTTTTCCCCAATATTGCTAAAATGTATCTTCTGTAATTCTTTAATCAGTCTGACTACAGGTTTACCAACTTTGCTGATATTCTCAAAGAACTAAGTATTGATTTCATTGATATTCTCTTTTTTTAGTTTTTTATTTTTTCTTGATTTTTGCTCTGATCTTATTATTTCTTTTCTCATACTTTGAGTTTCATTTAATCTTGTTTTTCTAGTTTCTCAAGATGGAAACTTAAGTCCTTTATTTGAGAATTCTTTTCTTACTATTGATATATAGAGCTGAATAGGCCCTCCTATAAGCACTGCTTTAGCAGCATTCCACAGATTTTATTATATAGTGTTTTCATTGTAATCCAGTTCAAAATATTCTTTGATTTTTCCTTTTGATTTTTTGTTTGAAGCTTGCGTATCATTCACTTTCCAAATATCCAGGGATTTTCCACAGATCTATCTGCTTCTGATTTCTAATTTAATTCAGTGTGGTCAGAGAACACACTTTGTATGAATTTGATTCTTTTAAATTTATTGAGATTTGTTTTATGGCATTGAATATGATCTAGCCTGGTTAAAAATTTGTAGGCATTTAGAAGAAAACATATCATGCTGTTTGTTGGGTGGGTTTTTCTATAAATGTCAATGAGGTCAAGTTGATTGAAAATGTTGTTTAAATCCTTTAATCTTTGCTAATTTTCTGTCAATTTTATCTATAAATTATTGAGAGAGATACTGCAATATTCAAGTATGATAGTGGATTTCTCTTTTCCTCCCACTTTTCAATAGGTGGTATTTCCTGATTCATTGCATGACTGGTAATCATTTATGACAGACATATTGAATTCTACCTTGTGGGTTCCTGGATATTTTTGCATTGCTACAAATGTTCTTGAGCTTTGTTCTGAGGCACAGTTAAGCTGCTTGCAAACAGTTTGATCCTTTGGGTTTTTCAGTCAGGATTGAAACAAAGCTCAGTTCAAGGATAGTTATTCCACTCTGTGGAGGCAAAACCCTGCTCATGACCCAGCTGAAAACACCCTGCCCAGTGTCCTGTCAGTGAGGAGGCTTTCTAGGAGGTGGCTGATGGGAACAGGCACCACCCGGGCCTGTGTGAACACCTGCTCACTAATCCTGTTGGGTGGTTCTCTCCTAGCCTTGGTAGTGTCCTCAGACCCAGGAGTTGATCAGTTCATAGCTGAAGATTTGAGGGAGACCCTCTGAGTCTTGGTGAGTGTAAGGCTCACCTCACCTATTTCCCACCTACCAGGATTATATCCTTCCTCGCCTGACTTCTAGTGTCTTAAACACCATCATTTCCTAAGTTGTGTCCATTTTTGTTTGTTTGTTTCACGGGAAAAGGTATAGTCAGTCCCCGTGGTTGAGTTCACATTGGCCAGAAGTGAAAGTGAAGCATCTGAGTCTTTATGGAGGTGTGTCTGGGAGGGGTCCTTGAATCCAACTGTCTGCCCGTTGATTCTGCTAACGGGAGACTGGAACTCTGCTCTCTGGACTAGTGACTGGCGAGATAGAACCGATATCTCTGTGTGAGTATTTTTGAAGCCAGTTTTCTATTTTGTAAAATACTGCTAAGTAAAATTAAGTAATACAACCTTTAAATCTACTCATTTTTGGCCCGTTTAAGCTGCAGAGCATGGCAATAAAACCAGCAGGTGAGTGGGGTACCATTGCCAATGACATTTGGCTGCGGCTCTTCTCAGGAGACCTATCCATCAGCAGTGACATGCAGACAGATGAAGGGCCCAATTAGAGATCCGCTATTAAACATTAGGGATGGCTACTTCCTTTCGAATTATAATTTAATACAAAGAGAAGCTCTTAAATTTCTTTCTCATGGTCCAATGGTTTATCTTATTTACCCCCCTACGGCCCCACATCTGACTTTGAAAGCATTTCTGTGGATAAGCCCAGACTGAGACCTCTTTCTTTATGGATGCTCCAATCAGATTCGCTGAATGTAATAACACATCACTGATAAAATCATCAGAAATGCAATAAAAGGATTCACAGGAACCACTGGTACCTCTTCAATAGTCCAATTGGATTATATCCATGTTCATATTCTGAGATATAGAAACTTTGTGTTCTGTTTCTAAATCTGATTGAACATAAGAGAGATAGAGAAGGCATTTGGTCAGCTTCTCCATGGAACAGGACCCAAAACCATGTCTCCACTCTACTAGGCAAAGAGACGACTCGCCTCTATACAAAACATTTGCTTTACCACCCCTAATTTTCAAAGATCAAGATGACTGAGTATTGGATTTGTTTTCATTCAGGATTCTCCCCTTTGCTCAGCATTGAATATAAAATCCCCACAAAAGCACCACAACACAACTAAGATATTGCTTTTTTCTCTATCAGTTATAACTTTATTTCAAGGCTTTGAATGCAAATATTGTGTTACTATAACCCCTCTTCTACCAAAGTATCTTCTACAAGTTGTGAGAAACAGCACTGGCCATGTAATAAGTCCAATGCCTCCACTAATTTCCTCTTAATAAATTCATATGGGAACATTAGTAGCAGAAATGGCCAATTTCATCTTCATCTCCTAGAATTTGTAATGCTTGAATTCCTATCTTCAGAGCCCATTTTTCACCAACCCATAACTTTACTTGCTGGCATTTTCTGCCCCTGAGTTGAATTAATGAAATCTCTGTCGTGGAAAATGACCTTCAATAAATATGGTTTCTCCCTTTCAATCTTATAGTTTAATAGAAAGTGTCCCTGCATGATGCTATTAAACATGTGTGGTTGGACTGAGGAGGAAAAATATTTTAGAAAATGAGTGCAGTTACACAGGTAGTGTTTTGAAAAATTGAGATGTAATTAATACACAAGATAATACAGTTTTCCAAATTTTGCCAATTGTATACAGCAGTATGACCATACTCAAAACAAGATACACAATATTTCCATCCTCCCAGAAAATTCTGTGGTACTCCTTTCCAGTAGGCCTCCCCCTCCCAACTGGTTCCAATAACCACAATCTTATTTTTATCACATTTTTGTTTTAACTGTATTTGCATGTCATACAAGTGAAATTGTGCAGTATGTACTCTTGTGAGATTTATCAACATCATTGCATACATAAGTAGTTCACTCTTTTTTTATTGATGATTCTCCATTTTATGGATATAACACAATCATTTATTTTTCTGTAAATGGATATACAGATTTTTTTTCCAGTTTCAGGTAACCATACACTTTCTTATAGAAATCTTGTTGACACTGGTTTCTTTTCTTTTCTTTTTTTTCTTTTTCTTTTTTTTTTTTTTAGGGTAGGGTAGGTGGTAAATACACTGGAGTGGAATCAACAGCTATTTAGTTTGCTCATGTATCTATCTCCAATCAGGACCTGGTTCAGTGAGGCAGTTCATTTCTACTCCATGCAAAATGCAATGTCAAGTGCATTTTGAAAGCTGGAGTGCCTTTTGTCTGGGGGCTAAAATGATCAGAAGGCTCATTCACTTCCTCTCTGCTGTCTGGTAGTTGATGTTGTCTGGTGGCCAGGACCTTAGCTGGGGCTGACGTCCAGAATATTCCTTGAGGATGCTTGGCTTCCTCACAACAAGACAGATGTTCCAAAAGAAAGTGTCCCAGGAGTAAAATGCAGACATGCATGACATTTTATGACCTATTCAGAAGTCACATAGTGTCATTTCTGCCATATTTTATTGTTTGAGGCAAGGGGTGGGGGCACTAGGACTAATACCCTATCACTCAATGGGAATATTGTCAACATCAGATTGTAAGAACGACATATGGCACACAGTGTCTTTTGTTAATCTTTGCAAAATACAATCTGCCATAGAGGTTCGAGAGGTATCCTCTTTCCACAGGGCAATATGTACCCAAGACCTCAAAAATATTTATATCCTTTATCCCATCATCCCACTTGGACATTATCCTAAGGAAATTATGACCCAAACACTCAGATTCATATGTAAAGATATTTGTAACAATATTATTAACAATGGAAACAATTCAAAATCGATTAGAAAACATGTAAATGCAAACATAGAAAGTTATTTCAGGTGGTGGTTTGAAAGTATTCCTAGAACCTCTCTGAAGCTCTTACCTACAAGAGATGGAATCCAATTCCCTCCCCCTCGAGTGTGGAATGGACCTAAAGAGTCACTTATACTCAACATAATAGGCAGGGAGATGTGCGTGACTCTGGAAACTATGCCATGCATGTCACTGAGATTTACTCCTTGCTTCCTCTTCTATCTCTTACAATGTGTGAAGCCACCTGCTATATAATGAGGAGAGGTCCACATGGTGAGGAGTTGAGCCCTCCTGCCAACAACCGTGTGGATCTTACAAGTGGATCCTCCAGCCTCAACCAAGCCTTCAGATGACCACAATACCACCCGGCATCTTGACTGCAATACAAATTCAGTGCTCTGTCTCCCATGTGGAGACTATGAACTAGAACCACTCAGCTAAGCTGCAACCCGATTCCCAATCCTCAGAAACTGTGTGAGATAATAAATGTTTTTGTTTTAAGCTTCCAAATTTTTGGAATAATTTGTGACACAGCAATAAATAACTAATAAATTTTATACCATTCCACTCAAAAGAATGCCATAGAGCTATTAAAGCAATATTTTATGAAATTAGTCTATGATATGGAGATATACTCACAATATTTGTAGTAACAGAAGCTGACCAATTCACATGTGTAGTACAGTCTCAACTTGCTTTTTAATATAAAGCTACACAAAGACAGAAAGATTGAAAGAAGAGAAAATTTAATAGCAGATGGTCAGATTGTTATAACAGTAAAGCTTTATTCTTTCTTACTTGGACTGAAATGGAATCCCACTTATTAGCTCTGCAATAATATTTTGATTGTATAAACAATTATTAAGTCTCTAATCCTCAGTTTCCTCATTTATATAATGTGTCTAATATTTCCTATTTCATG
This sequence comes from Rhinolophus hipposideros, assembly GCF_964194185.1. Lineage (NCBI taxonomy): Eukaryota > Metazoa > Chordata > Mammalia > Chiroptera > Rhinolophidae > Rhinolophus > Rhinolophus hipposideros. The sequence continues at coordinate 97,377,356 of NC_138053.1, forward strand.
AGGCTGGAAGAGAAATAATGTATATAAAGTACTTAGTCTCCAGATTGTAGCAAATACTTAAAAATGTTAGATCATTTTTACTATAATCACAAGTTTCTTTCTATAACTCACAAATTTTCTAAAACGTGCATTATCTATATGATGATTTAAAGTACTCTTTGCAGTATTTGCTGTACTCTAACTTTTTGGCACCTCATGTTTGAAGTACTCCAGCTCTTGGCTGACAGGGTCCGAGCCTCTGAAGAACACTTCTAGAGTTGGGCAGATCGTAGCTCCCCTTTTAGCCAAGTCCTTGGCACACAAGGGAGACCCTGGGAAAACTCATCACACGGTTAGCCCAGGAGCAGTGGCAGCTGGAGAGAAGCCCACCTGTGCACAGTTGCGTCTGCATTCCTCAGATGACAGTTCCAGCAGCTATTTCTGGAAAGTGAAGACAACACAGTTAATGATGCCCCCTTACAGCAAATGTCCTGGGCTGGGGGGACCATTTCTACACATTTCCAAAAGGAAGCGTCCCAGGAAGAAAAGGCAGAAAGGCATGACATTTTAGGACCTATTCGGAAGTCTAGTATCATTTCTGCCATATTGTAAGGCAAGCGTTTCTCCCGTGAACTGCATTAGACCTCGTACACTTGGTGTGAATATTTCTGGGGACTTACCTCAGCCTTTATTCTCATATTTAGAATTTCTTCCATGTGGAAGGTCACCCATGTTCATCAATACTGTTGTATGAAAAGGACATGATATTAACCCTTTGGCTGTCTTTTAATCAGAGATAGGAAATCATGGATGTGTACATCACACTTACCTCCCAATTTTATAAATCCAACTTCTCATAATTATTTTTAAAAATAAAAATTGCAAAGAAGAAAATCTTGAGCCTCATATTATAGATGTGGAGATACGCTAGTTAGATTTCCTGGGGAAATTCAATTTTAGGATTGTAATTTTCAAAACAAAAATAAATGAGCAGAAAATATGCACATTGCATACTGATTATCATTTATCCGTCTGAAGCAGGGACAACACACATTTAAAACATCTTCCCTTGTGTGCTATGGAACCCCCATGAGCACTTGGGGTGACACTGAATCCACTTTTCAGCAATAATGAGGACGTGACAGAATTGCTTTTTGTCCTCCAGGGCATAGCCCAGAGTTCCAAATCATGCTCTCCGTGTGCATATGGATTGACACTTATTCTTGCTTTATCCATTTTTCTTCTAATCCACTGAGTTCAAAAATGCCTTGCTGAAATGAAGATCCTCGGTATCACCAACAGGATATCGTGTTTAGTAAGCCTGTTAAAAAACAAAAGAAACAAAATACCACATGAAAACTTGCTCCTGAGTTTTAATGACTGCTGGTTTTACTAGCACTAGTGACTACTCCTCATTGCTGATCTCTTGTCTTGTCCCCACTTATGTACTGACTCTTCTAGAACTCTTCAGGGGATTGGGTACAATTTAAAAAATGCAAATATAGAAACAGAATTATTTTATGTCAAGGTGTGAATTTCACTTTTCTACATCAAATGTACTTAGTTTCAGCAGTATTTCAAAGATTACTTATTGTGATCTTCATCATATTATAAATGTCTTTCCGTGGACCAGACCGTGGCCAACTTTCTCCAGACATTTCCACGTTATCTTGGTATACGCTCATTTATTTTCAATGTCCATCCAGTGAGGTTTGTTCTACTTTTCCCATTGGAAATGAAATATGTGAATGTAGATCTCACTGAGCGTGGTTGTCTTCTTTCAAGAGTCAAATCTCTAATTTTGCCAACTTTTAGTCACTTTCCAATGTCTTCAAAAGTTGTTTATCATAGTTTACACAAAGGTTATAATTATCATTGGCTGCTTTAGAGTTAGTCCAATACAAGAAATTCCTCTAAGAAGGAATTCTAAGAAGGAATTAAGAGGCATATCTTTTTAATATAGTTTTCATCATATAATATTTCTGCTTTATAAATGTAGCAATTGTATTATTGTAAGAAATACAATCAATTCTCATTATTCACTGTAGTTATGTTCAATGAAGTGGCCATAAATACTGAACTAGTGAATACGGAACAGTGCTGCTAGGGGAAATAGAGAATTTTGTTCCTGTGAGCCTACAGTTTCATCAGTCAATCAATCAATACATAATCTGTTTGTGTTTCTGTTAAAGATGCCTTGTTTGATATATAATGTTGATTCATTGACACTGAACTCATGGCCAACAGCACTATAACTTAGGCCTAAACAAAGCTTACCTAACACACATATTAACTCTGTCAGGCACCTCGTAGCCTTTTTGAGTTGAAGAAGACAGACAACACATCTACATTCTGTTTGGGGGTCATTTTAAATGGCAGAATCATCAACAAAATGCAAAAAACATGATGCAAAATAGATACAAAAAGAACCCTTGTGGACAGTAGGAGAGCTAAAACAAGAAGGCAGAATGCTGTCTCAGTAGACCATGAAAGTGCTGCAAGTATTGATTTGGAGGTTATAAATAAATTTTAGTGAGTTCAGTTTTATTCTAGACTTAATTTTTCTCTTATGCTTCTTTTTGGATACTTGCTATTGGTATATTCAAATTCATTTTTATGATATTTAATTTTTTGTTAATACCATCCAGTGAAATTTTCCAACACCTGAAGTGGAGGATGTTTTTGAATACATGTGACTTTTCATAGATACATACATACATACATATACATACATACATACATATATACATGTTACACATATAACATGTTTTCATCTCTACAAGTTACATCAGGTTTTTCTTTATATCTTCAATTTTTCTTCTCATTATATTCATATTTTCTGAGCATGTTTAAATACTTGTTTAAAGTCTTTGTGTACTAATTTATAATCTTTCTTGTTTCTGGGTTTGTTTGTACTGGGTTATTTTTCTCCTGGTAATGGGAGGAACACAGTTTCTTGCTTCTTTTCCAATAATTCTTAGTTGGACTCCAGACATTGTATATTTGTGATTCTGAGTTCTGAATATTATTTTATTGCCTGAAAGTATGTTGAATGTCGGCAGGCATGTAAATAGGCACTTATGAAACTTGTAGATCAGATTGAATCTTTTGCAGCTTGGTTTAATATCTATCTATCTATCTGTCTATCTATCTATCTATCTATCTATCTATCTATCTATCTATCTATCATCTATCTATCTATCTATCTATCTATCTATCATCTATCTATCATCTATATCTATATCTGTATCTATATCTATTTATATCTAGAGTAGCCTTTACTCTAGGGCTATTTTATCCTCACTTCCTTTTGGTTGACTTCTAGATCCTTCCTGATTTTCTGAGATCTTTGCCAAATGCCCTGTGTGTTCAACAAGATGTCCATACTTGCTGGTAGGAACTCAAATGATCCTCACTCCCCTGTGGGGATTTTTTTAGTTTACCTGGTAATTGTTCTGAATCCGGCAGTTATTTTCCCAGGATCATGAGTTTCAGCTCTTTCATGAATAGATGAGAATTCAGCCAAAGACTGAAGGGGGCACTTTCTCCCTTCACTCTGATATTTGGTCTTGTAAACTCCAGCCACTTCTGCCCCCTCCAAATGCAACCCTAGTCTATTCAGTTCTGTAAGAATACAGTGCCCCCTGGGATTTCCCCTCCCTGAACTGAAGTTTAGAAATTGACTGCAGGCAGGAAGTATGATTGGGCTCACTTGTTCATTTCCTTCTGTTAGAGATCAGAGTTCTGTATTGTCTATTCTCCCATGTTAAACTCTCTCTCTCTCTCTCTCTCTCTCTCTCTCTCTCTCTCTCTCTGTCTCTCTGTCTGTCTCTCTCTCTCTCTCTCTCTCTCTCTCTCTCTCACACACACACACATACACACACACATGTATTATTTCATATCTTTTGTCTAGTTCTTATTTCTAGTTGTTTATGGCAGATGGGCACATCCCACATCAGTTACCTTTATGTGGGCATAGGCATAAATCTTTTAGTAAATTTTTAAAGTCTTATTTCTCATCTTTAGATTTTAGTCCCACTTATCAGTAGTTTTTGTATAATGTATAATGCAGTATTTACATTTTTATATAATTTTTAAAATAAAAATTTAGTTTTCCTGATAGTCTACTAAATATGCCAGCATTCCCTACTGCCTTGCAAAGCTGCCTTTGTCACATACCGATTTTCTGTATAAATACATGCGGGTCTGTTTCTAGGTTCTCTATCATGCTTTATTCATCTGTTTTTCCATCCCAGTGTTAACATCACACTCGGTCGCTTTTATTTTATTAAAAACTTGATTTCTGCGTCTTCCTTGTCATAAAATGGTATCTGTCTTCATTTAGTTAGATATTATTTTATGTCTTTTAATAATGTTTTATAGTTTAACCCATAAAGTTATTGCATATATCTAGTAGATTTAATCCTCAACAATATATTTGTTGTTTTGTAAGTGATATTTTTATAATTAAATTTTCTAGCCCTTTGTTGTTGGTTACTGGAATGCAATCCATTTCCATATATTGATTTTACATCTAGCAACTTTCTGAAAAATTTTTTTATTAATTCCAGTAAGTTAGCTCTATGTTCTCTAGGGTTTTCTATATATACAAACATATTGATTGTCCTAGTCCTTGATATTTACTTCTTTCTTTATTTCTGCTTCATAGTGTTGTCTTTTTCATCCAGAAGAAAAATGGAAAAGAACTAGTGAGAGTCAGCATTCTGCTCTTGTTCCTGACATTAAAAACATTCTCTATCATTTTGCAATTAAATATGGGATTCATTGTCTCTTTTAAATAAATATCTCATTATAATGAGGACAACTTCTGATGTTTCAAGTTTTTAGAAAAGCTTTACATTGAATATGATTGAATTTACTGAAATACAATTACTGTATGTCTTACACTGATTGTTTTCAATCTACATTTTGAATCACAATAGTAGGTTTTCTAATGTTTATCATCTTTGTATTCTTGGTATCAAGACACTATGTTCATCATGCATTATTTTTGGACATATCACTGGCTTAAATTTGTTCATATACTTAATATTGTTGTTTCTCTGGTCCACAGTGAGATTAGTTCTTTCTTATTATGTCCTTGTTCCCACATTGAACAACCTCATTCCTAGATTTGAGATCAGCTTTGTATCCTAGACCTTGACACAATTTCCACAATGTGAGAATAGCTGTCCCTTGAATTATTGGTAGAATTTTCAACTTCAACTGCCTGTGCCTGGGGAGATTTTTGTTAGGTTTGCTTTATTTTTTGGTAAAAATTTCAATACCGATTAAATATATTGACAGTTATTCTTCTACATAAGTTGTACTTCTTCATCTTGAGTTACTTTTAATATACATAATCTACTTAATTTTTTTCAAATTTGTTTTCCACATTGTACCTTGTAATTTTTTATTTTTAAAAACCTAATGAATTTGTTTGTAAAAAACATATTACTTAACAGTTTTGTTCAGTGTTTTCCTTTTTTATTAGAAGGTTTCAATAACTATCTTGAGTTTTTGTCTTAAAAATACATTTATTTGTTTTATAATTTCTCTTTGTATCTTATAACATTTCTTGTATTTTGGTCATGTTATTCATTTGCTTCATTTTTATGGCATCTTGAGTTCAACAATACGTAGTTTTTATCAATCTTTTTTGCTAATATTAGTATAATTTTAAGCATCTTTAGAGTTTTTCTTTTAAAAAGTGGCATTTTTTTTATCATTATTTCCAGGTAATCTCATTTTATACTTTCTTCTTTGAGTCATGGGTTCTACATAAGTTTGGTTTGAAATTTCATGACATGCATTATTTTTAAAAATAAATTATAATTACTTGCACTGTGGTCAGAAGAAATAGTCTGTGAAATTCATTATGATGTTTTATGGTCTAGATAGAATAATTAATATTAATAAATGTTCCAGTACTTGTCAGTGTTTTAAAGTGAAGTGTTCTGTATATGTTTTTTTAATGAATGTTTTATAATTACATTAAGCTATTATATAAATAACATTAAGCTATTCTGTATTCTATATAATATTTCATATATTTATGTCTCATTCCTGAGATTGTGTTAATAATATCCCACAATAACACATTTTCATTTTCCACTTGTAATTCTGTCAGTTTTTTTCTTTATATGTCCTGAAGCCCTGAGATAGAGACATACATGTTGATTTTACATGTACATTTTGAGAAAGTTACCTATTGTCATTATGTTGACATTTTTATCTTTGGTGATAATTTTGTCCTAAATTCTACTTTGGCTTAACACACTTTTTTTTTTCTTAATATTTTCTTTGGTTTGGTTAAACTTTGTTTAACTCTTTCTATCCTTGTACTTTTAATTGCTCTGTGTTTTGCCTGATTCAAATATGGGCAAAGAACTTGAATAGATATTTCTTCAAAGAAAATATACAAACATCTAATAAGCACGCGAGAAGACGCTTAGAGTAACTGGGGGTAGAGCTTAGTTTAATTGCAGCTACTCCAGCAGGGTAGATTTGACCTGTCTTTGAATCTTCGAAGAAGTGAATTTGACAGGGAGAAAAGCTAGGTTTAATGGCAAGGACATTTAATAGGAAATCGATGAAGGGACGTATATGATATGCAGGTGGGAGAGAGGCAACTGAGAGTAGAGGATTAAACAACAGTTTCCATGTTGGAATCCAATAACTTTAGTTGATTGCTTTAAACAAGATTTTAGCATGGGTGACAGAGGGTCAGTTAGTAAGCTATCTAATAGAAAAGATCTGGTATTTTATTAAATTTTAGAGGCAGTGCTAGACACTGTTAAACCTTGTTTTAAAAATTCAAAATCAAAACTAGGCCTATTGAAAACAATTCCTTCTGTCTTTTGCCATGTTTACTGAAGTGTGGAAATGTTAGAAACAAGAAAGTGTTTCGAAAGTCACTGGAAGCTGGTAGAAGTTGGGAGTTGGGGAGAAAACAGTTGACCAGTTAATAGGTTAATATCATAACCTTCTAGGTATCTCATGATATCACATGACAAACAAGATTTTGTGTCAGCCTAGAGGTATCAGAAAAGATCTGGGCTTTTCACCTTCTCTCTTTCTATAGTTTTCATTCACCAAACGGGTGATCCCAGCTCCACCAAGTCTGTGGATCATGGGCTTCTGTGGTTCCTGATCCCTGTCTTGAGGGTCTCTGCTAACTTACAGTGGGGAGAAGAGTCCTGCCCCTCACCCCGGAGTTGCTTCTTCCCTTGGAGCCATGGCCTTTGTCATCTGAACGACATAAAAATAAAAATCTCCGAATTTCATATGTTTACCCAACTGCCACACAACAGGTGTCCTTCCTGTGTCTCCTTCAAGCCCTTTAATCCTGTGGATCTGGTTCTCTCTACTAGAATTTGTTAATATAGGTTCCTGCCTACTATTTCCCCTTTCAATAAATCAACCCTTTATTTATTTTTTTTATTTTCTTTCTGCATTACCATTTCAGTGAAAAATAGCCCAAATGTCTCTTCCTATTCTTGTGTCTGTAATGACGTTGGGTCTTTCCAATGTAGTTCCTCCTCACCTTCAAAAATATTTATTCAGTGCCCATCACAGAAATTACTGAAGAGGGAAAAGTTGGTTTGTAGGAGTGGACAGACTTGGGGACAAGTACGATATCCAAAAAGAGTTATAGGGTAAAAATGAATATATAATCATCACTTAAATGAATATTGCCAGTAATAGCTATTCTGGATAAAGTAGTCCAGAAAATGTTCATGGATTGATTTATTTTGAGTTCAAGGTATGAGTCAAGGATTTAGGAAGAAGAGTTTTCTGGAAAGAGCAGAAACACTGACAGAGGGAATGAGAGAGGAAAAGGGAGATGGTCAGTGAATTGGGCATCATCAGACCAGCTAGCCTGTGAGTAATGAGAGTGTAGTCCTGTGGAGATATTCTAGGAAAAATTGTGAAACCCACACCTGGGAGTTATCCCACCAAGGGGAGTGATCTAGGACATTGACATCCATTTCCAGCAGCCATTTTCTGAGAATATTCCTGAGGGAGGTTAATTTTTGCACTCTGCTGTCCATGTGGAGAGTGACTGCCCTTCACTTTGGAAGGAGTTCTGGGTCTATGAGATGCCTATAGCACGAGTCAGAGGCCAGCTGGAGCAGCTCAGGGAGGTGCAGTCTTGGACGATAGGTTGACCACTTGGCTACAATTTGCCAGGCCTGGGGGAAGGCTGGCCACCTTGCTTCTCTCCTGCTTCCTCGTGAGCTGTCAGAGGCTATGGGCAAATCATCTAAACTTCCAGGGTCACAGCATTCTCAAGGGAACAACTACAGGGACTTTCCACCTCTGAAATCTAATGAAAACTTATTTAATAGAAGACCACTAAATACCTAACCTCTGAAGACACTCTGTAAATTTTACCCCAGAAGTGTACTTCTTTCTGGTTCTCTGTGTTCCTTCTCATTAGTTCTCTTGGCTCAACATCCACTGCACTTTCAGATTATGGAATTTGTATTGCCACTTTTGGAGGATTAACACATTTTAAAAAAGAAAAAAATCCAAGAAAGTCACTTCTGCAGTGAAATGTTGTCCCACTTCTCTGTAGAAAAATCTACATCTCCACAATTATCCTGTGATCCCTCAACTGTACCCCAGCACAGACGTGCTCTTCTGGCAGATCGATTTCTCTCCTACACCTGCTCTCCTCTGCTTTCAACAAGACAAGTTGGGCAGTGTTTTAAGAATCACAGTGTCTTTGCTGCTGGCTTGGTGTAGAACTGTGCCTCTATCCAGGGTGCTTAGGAGGTGGTGCCCGCTCCATACCACACCCCAAGACTTACTCTGTGGATACAAATATCATCATGAAAAGACATATTGTACATTGGAGCAAAAATACATCTTCTGCACTAATTAAGTGTGTCTATAGGTTTAAAACAGGGTGCCAGAGATGACCTGGTTTTCCCCAGGCCTGTCTCCTGTGCTCCAGGGAACTAATGAGACTATGTTTCCAGCTTCCTCTGCTTTTAGATGGGGCCATGTGGCCAAGTCCTGCCAACAGAATGCCAGAAAGTGATAGGTGTCATGTCTAAGACTGGCCCATAAGTCTCCATCCTTAGTTGTCCCGAGGAGGGCAGAGCCCCACGACAGACAGAGCCTAAGTGCCAGCTCACAGGCATACCTGACTGAACTTCACATGCATGACAATCAACTGCTCTTGGATTAAGCCACCGGGATCTTGGGGTCTTATCAGTCACACTGTTAGCGAGAGTCTATAGGAAACAGATGGAACTCTTAAAACCATGAAAAAGAGAGTTTGATACAGAGCTATTTACAAGGTGGGGCATACTTAAGGAAAACTGAGGGCTTAAGGTTGGCATGCCAGGGCTCAACATTCCTGGGAGCTGTCACCCCCTCTAGGTCTGATGGACAAAGGAAAGAGCTGCTGGTAGAAGCATACGTAGATTCAAGACGAAGTCTAGGGGCAGCTAGGCTCCTGGAGGTAACCGGAAGGTGAGCTGGAATGATGAGTACCTCACCCACTGCCCCACCTGTGGATAGCCTGCCACCTCCTTCCACTGACAGACCCAACTCCAAGTTAGAGGACAAAGGAACCCATTTGATGAAATTTATAGAGGTTAGCCTGGGGGTCTCAGAGTGGAGAGGAAATCTCAAAGGGGAAACAATACATTCTCAGCACAGATAGTTTAAACAAATTGGAGAAGCTGTGGTTTGCCAGTGGATCATGACAAGCTCAGTGCAATCCACAGTCTTGCTTTTTAATCCCTCATTTCTTCTCTAAAATGATGTCCTCATGGGGAGAGGCTGGGGTTTCATTACCCACTAAGAGCCTCGAATTGACATGCACGTCTATGGCAGCTTTTCAGCATTTTATTCCGCCTGCAATTTCCTTACTGCAAGGAGACTAAAAACCATCAGTAAATTTTCATTTTTCTTAAATAGTTCTAGCTCCTAATCCATCTTTTAAGATCCGATTTCAATTAAATTCAACTCTCATCTAGTGTTCACCATACTCTGTTTATAGGTACTGGGCCATCAACAGACATGGGAAATCCTAGATTGCTGGCTTCACTTATTCCCCAGATATTTAGTGAGCATCTGTGCAGAGGTGCTAAATAACCAAATTAACAACCTGCCTTATGCCAGTCTCTGTGCTAAGAACTGGGCTAGGTACTTGCAATTAAAATTTAAATGCAACAGTCTCTCACCTTCAGGAAATTGCAGTCAATAGTATAGAATGAGAGGCCATCAAACTCTTTAGAATCATCTTGCCCTGGGTTCAGACTATCAAAAGTTGAGAAATAACAGAAGTAAAACCAAATGAATCCCTAAACTAGTAATCAGTAATAGTTTATTGCACACACACCAAAAAGACAGTTTGCAAACTGGGACCACTCAAATAAAACATGGAATGAGTCTCAGGGCTATGCCGGTATAAAGCAGCTTGCAAAGCGAGAAAGCAGTGACTGCTTGTTCCTCAGAGTGATCGGCTAAATATTAGAATTGTCAGTAGTTACCTTATACCTGTCTTGGGAAACAATTCAAGTTTATCTTACGATTTTCAGCGGTATAAGCAAGACATGATCCAGGTTAAGCTAGTCTTGAAAAATATGCTAAATTAAGCTTTGTTTGTATGACTAAACTGTTTTTCTCTGCTGAGGAAATTTTACAAAGCTGGTCTGTTTTTCATTTTTAACAATTGCTCCTTTTGGTCATTCTCTCAGCAGGCTGAGTCTGGCCAACCAGGACAGCGTTATTCTTGGTTACAAATATGGATGTACTCAGGGCAAAGATTTATACATTCGCTGTTACAGGGCTGGGGGGCCCTGTAATCTCCGTCTTTATCACTTCTCTGGTCACTGTTGATTTCATCTGGTTGTCTGATCCTGGTAGACGCCATTTGGCATGGGAGTAGCTACCGACAGTCATTAGAAATCCTCACGAGTACACAACGAACGAGAGAGGTTAATATGGTGATGATAGGAAGAAAAATAGCCAAGAATTGAAAAACTCCCCAGAGCAGAGATTCTCAGGAGCCAAGATCGAACCAATCAAACAAATCAAATGGGTTTCAAAAGATTTGAAGTTATTTACGTAGACACAACATGATGTCTTAGCAAATGCATATCCTTGTGGTTACTTATGGGGTTTTACTTCAAGAGGTGGTGTGGCAGGTGAGCTCCCATCTAAATTAGGCCTCTATATGATGTGATTACCTTTTTTCTTAGAGTTTCTCTATTAAGTCATTAAGAAAATTTATGATTGAAATGTAACACTGGTTTTCACATGCCTCAATCAATTTTCTTGCTGCCTTCCACTGCGCCCTAGAAGACAGCATAAAACTAGTAATTATGTGTGGAGTGGGCAGACATTAATGAAAAGTCACAGATGGGGTCCAAGTGCCTTTTTGGATGCTTCCTTCTGGTTACGTTCTGTGCAGGAACAGCTCTGGAGGCTCCCCACAAAGCAGCCTGTGGGTAAAACCGTATTGTGTATCTAATTCATCTCCTTGCCAACTTCTTTCAGCAACCCATCAGCAACCTCTGTTCCACAGCCACCTGTCCATCTATTTTAAAGTACAGCTAGATATTGTATGATGCCAACTGATAGGAAATGTGCACTTACAGTGAATACACAGCTTTGTAGCCCTGTGTGAGAGGTGAGGCTCCTGGACAGGGCCCTAAATTGGGAGCAGTTTACATGAAACAGGCTTGGGAGTGGGTCTTGTTTGTAGTGAGAACTGTTCATGTTCTGCTCTGAAGCTTGGGGGGGCGCAGAGGGGAAAAGGAGAAAGATGATACAACTGGATGGGGCAGTGGTGGTGTCAGAAGCAGGACCTACAGGAATCTTTGGAGATGATAAATTAGAATGTGACTTGCATTGACAACTAGTAACAATACCCCAAGGAAGTTAGAGGTAAATCTGATATATGTAAATGCTTTAATGAGTAATCTGATGGTGTAATAAACATCTGACCATGTTAATAACAACTCTAACAAAAGTAAAAGTGATAATAAAAAATAAAAACTATCGTAAAATTAAGGAATTTTAAGGCATTCTGAGAGCTAACACAATGTCAGGCTTTCCACCTGGGAGCCATTTGTTTTGCCATTGCACAGTCACCGTGACATTACCCCAATAGCGGAGTATGTGGGATGAGGGCTGGGACTGAGAGCTCTGGAGACATAAGGCCACTTTCCAGCTGTGATCTCAGACAGCCGCGCAGCCTCAGTGTCCCTGCTGTACAGTGGGGATGATGGCAGCGCACACCTTACAGAGTTGCAAGGATCATTGGGATCGTGGGCATGGAGCAGTGACACACGTCGTGCTTGTTCTTCCTTCTCTCTTTCATCCGACGTCCGGAGCTCTTCCCAGTATGGTAGTCAGGCGGTGAGCCCTACTGCCTGTCCTCCCCGCTCTGCCTTGATGTGGAAAGAGCAGCTGAATGTCAGCCCCTTCTGCAGCCCGTGCTCAGGGTGTTCCTTGGGCAGCTCGTGCACTGAATGCTTCGTGAGGCAGCACCTGTTCAGACCTGGGGCAGATGTGTGTCCTCTCTGTGCAATGGGCCAGGACACTGCGAAGGGGTGGCTGAGATGTGGGCTTTGGCACAAATGACTCCTTAAGAATAGTTTTCTACAAATAGAACCATGACTAAGTCTCTAGGAAAGTTCAACACAAATTTTCCCGATCCTACCAGCCAACTGCAGCCAACCCTCTCTGTGCAATTTCTTCTCCTTCTGACCCCATCTCCTCTATCACTGTGGACGAGGCCCAGAGTCCGGCCAAAGCCCAGTGGCGAAGTCACCAGCTTTGTAGTCTCAGATGTCCCCTAATTTCCTTTCTCACCTGTAGTGAGTTGAAAGGTGGTCCCAGAAAGATACATCCACACCGGATCCCCAGAAGCCGTGAACCTTATCTTTTAGGGCAAAAGATGTGATTGCGCTGTGGATGTTGAGATGAGGCGTTTAACCTGGATTCCCCGTGGGATTATCGCAGGTGCGCTCAGCCAAGAGGCGGAGGACGTCCTGAGGTAGACACACAGAGCAGTGATGCAGCCACAAGCCCAGGACCACCGCCCGTGACTGGCAGCTGGAAGAGCCCAGGAATGGACTCTCCCTAGAGCTTCAGAAGGAGGGAGGCCCTGCCCACGCTCCGATCTCCGGCTCCCAGGTCCAGAGCTGTAAGAGAATGTGTGTCTGTTGTTTAAACCACGCACCCGGACTGACTCGTTACGGCTGTCACAGGAGTCACATGCGATGCCTTTCCTCCTTGCTTCAGCCACAGGCCCGCGTGGTGCCCAGAGCCCACCCTGCACTTCCCAGAATGCTGTGTGCAGCGACCAGTCCTGACGGTCAGCAGTGTCCTAGAATGTGTTCTGGAGTGTTGTCATTGGGTGGGTCCTTTCCGGCTCTGAGATGTTTTAGAAAGAGAGCTACCCGTGCCACCTTGTTGACCACTTGGAAATTCACTGTGTGCAGATTTCTAGAAGAGTTGATCCCTGTGAGAGTGACCTTAGGTCTTGTGTTAGTTTCTATTGCTACCACAACAAATTAGCACACACTCTGTGGCTGAAAACAACACAAAAGCATCCTCGCACAGTGCTGGAGCTCAGAAGTCCAGGGGCCATCCTCGAGGTGTTGGTTCCTTCCTGGAGGCTCCTGGGAGAATCCTCTTTCCTGTCTTCCAGCCCTCAGAAGCCACCCGCATTCCTTGGCATGTGGCCCCTTGCCATGTCTTCAAAGCCAGAAACGCCATATCTCCCTCTGACTGGCCACAGGTCGTCCTCCATTTTTAAGGACTAATGCATTTAGCCTTGGTCCACGTGGATAATCGAAGACAGTCTCCCAGGGGCACGTCTTTAACTTCATCATATCTGCAAACTTCCTTTTCCATGTAAAGTCACATGGTCACAGATTCTGGGTGTCGCCATGTTTGAGGCCTACCACAGGCGTAGGTACTGACAAAGGCACGCTGATGGCAAAGGAAACACCAGGTTTTATTGTGGCTCTTTGGAAAATTGCTGTAGCCACTTGAGGTGCCCACAATGCCAGGCACCCAAGGAAGCCTCCCACGTTTGTCCTTCCCAAGTCCCGCATGGCATCAGAGCACGTTGACCTAGATGACCCCATCAGTCCTTTTGCTGACCTAGATTACCTGTTCAGAGACTGCCCTACACATTTGATTGGACCCCCTTCTTGTCAAACAGCCTTCCTTCACTAACTGGTTTGGCCCTTGTGTGGCCAGCAAATAGGATCAGAATGAAAAATGTCAAAAGGGTTTTTTCTGTGACCTTCTTCTCTTAGGTCTCTCTACTTTCCTGGATTGGCGGTCTTTCTACCTCCTCTCAGCACCAGCATTTACCTTTTGGGGGCCACATATTAACCTGTTTTTGTCAATGTTTTGACCCACAGGGGCTGCAATGATTTATTATTAAGATGGATGTGAAGGCTGCTTGGATCCCATGAGGATCCACTTAACTTAGGCGCCTCCTTTTCCCTAAAATGGAAGTCACATTACACAACCATACATAAAACTGCAATTTTAAACAGAAAAGAACCAGACTGAATAACCAAATAGTTAAAAAATAAACATCTCAAAATGTACCCTATCTTATAAAAAGTACAATTTCCTTTTATAATACTGAGATACACTCAGAAAGTATTTCTACCTTTAAACCATAGAAAATCTGACTTCATGCTTTTTGTATCACATATTACTTCTGGATCTCAGCAATAAAACACCATTTCCAGCTTTACACATAGTTTGAAAAGTCATTCTATTGCCTCTCACCACTCACTTAAAATGACTTCTCAGAAAACATGAAAGGAATCTAGAGTTTTACTTTTTTGTTAAAACAATAGTTAACTTTCTTAGCTTCCCATCAATGCCATCCCTACATCAATGCCATCCCACATAGGATGCAGAAACGGACTCAGGATTCAAAGCCATTTTCACAGCATCAAAGGGAATTGGGTGACAAATAACATGGGGAACTTTCTTTCTCTCTCACATTGCTACCCTCTCCGAGTGGTAGAGAGCAGAAGCAGTACACAAGTAAGGGTCAGGGTGCTGGGGGTTGGGGAAGATTGAGTCTGTGAGGCTGAGGACAAGCAGAGAATGGCTGAAACATCGATGGTGGCAGAAGCCACTTGCTGAAATGCCATGAGCAGTATTTCCAGTGTGCAAGAAGATAGTGGGGTACCTGGCACATGGATACCATAACAAACAATGGCTTTTTTCTAGATGAAAGGTGACCAGTGTGACAGCTCCTTTGGTGTGGCCACACTGTCATTACGTGGAGGGAACCACACAGCTCTGAAACATGAGAACTGTATTTTATTTGGGGCTTTGTGGGGTGACCTCATGGACCTTATTGGATTTCTCTGTGTTTTCATTTCAAAGCCACTGTGATGGGCTCTACACTGTTGGAAGAGCTTTGATCCAGAGGACAGTGCAGAGCTTCAGCTGTAGGGTCAGATACACACTGTCATCTTCAAGTAAGACTCGAGGCATGTATAGATTTGTGTCAGCCTAACACCTACATAATAGTCTGTCTTAGTTTGTAGAGTAATCCACAGACAAGCTTTCCCATCATTCCTGATCCCACTGAAGGTTAATTTTATTTCTTTAAGCCATCTGGTAGCTCTTTCTTTAATTGAGAAACTCAGCTGAATAAGAAGGAAAATGGTGTTGAGTCAGGACACCGGGGATGGCCTTCCAACAGAACCACTTCCTGACCCTGTGAGTTGAGGTGTATTCTTTGATTTCTAGTTAACCATTATTCAATCTGTAGATATACAACAGGTATGTTAATATTTGCCTTAAAGTATTGAAAATTAATTTTTTTTTTGAAAATTAATTTTAAGGCATTTTATAATTTCACGGTGACTAGGTGCTAGAATTAATTGATATTCTCATTTTATGTTTTACCTGATTTTACAACATTTCATACACAACTTTTACACAAATGTTAACAAAGCACCATTTGTTTTTATGATTGTAGGATTCCTTGCTAAGAAAACATAACTTGTATAGAGTTTTACATGAAGATGTATTTTAATTTTTCCACTGGGTTTTGATCAAATGCTAAGGACTGGGCCACTTTCTCTAGGTCCACCTTTATTTTTGTGATCTACCTAGTGAAAGGAGAGCTTCGTTTTGATGTCTTTCTTCTTTCAATCTTTATTTTAATACACAGACATATTTGGCTAACATGTGGCAGAATTATGGCACATAGGCTTTTTATATTAAACATTATTGTAATGAAGTTATGCACCTGGGTGGCAATTTTATGTGAACTTGTCTGGGACAATCAAACTCCTTGTTCATCTGACACATTAAGAAAGAGTCTCAGTGATTGATCAGCTGGCAATAGAGAGGAAGGCATTACATTCATAGCCAAGTGCGTTCCTTCGCCATCAATGTAAACCAATGCCCCATTGCTTCTGGGGACCATCCAGAGACGTGTCAAGGCAGTAGCTGTTTGGGGGCATGTCTTCCTTCCTGCCTCAGCTACCCAGTCACAAAGAATGGGTCAATTTACACACACAAAATGTTTTGTTTGTAAGATTTTGTTTGGGCGAGCATTGCATTTGTAGATAAATTTTTGGGAAATTGCTGTTTTCGTCATGTTAAATTTTCAAATGCATTAATCTGATGCATCTTTCATTCATTGATATCTGTCTAACTGGTTGCTAGCTGATACGTTATTTAAGGTTTTCTATTTATGTTTATGTGACAGTTGGTCTGTAATTTTCCTATCTTGAAATGTCCTTTTTAGGTTTTTGTATTAAGTTTAGGCTAGCCTACTGGATTGATTACAGATTGCTTCCTCTTCTTTTCTCTGGAAGGTTTTGTGCAAAGTTGGTGTTATCACTCTTGAAATGTTTTAGAACATACTGGTGAAGTCATGTGGGCCCAGAGTTCTTTTAGAGAAGATTTTAATTATGAATTAAATGACACAGGACTCTTCTTATTTCTGTTTCTTCTTGTGCTCATTTTTGCAAATTGTTTTTAAAAAACTTATACCAATGTATTTAAAAATTTATATTAAATGGACAAAGATATTACTATACATGTTCTCTCTCCATATGCAGAGGGTGCCAAAAAATGTACACACATTTTAGGAAAGGAAAAAACTGTATTAAAATTGTGAGACTCAATATATACCGATAACAGAAGATGAATACAAGTCATGTGTCTATATTTTTTTGGCATTCGGTATACATACTATATTTCTACCTTTAGATATGTCAAGCTTTTCTTTCTTGATGTTGGTTTGCTCTCTTGAACTGAGTTGATTCACAGGCAGGCTATGGTGTTTGAGAGCCTTGGTTTATTTCTTCTTTGTCCTACTCCTTGGTCATCCCAATTCAGAGATCCTGCCTGAAGGTCTGGGGTGTTCACCAAGGACGTGCCTCCTGGACAAGCTCTGAACTCTTATTTGGGTCCCCCTGGACTGGGGGGCTGCCTAGAGTCTGCTGACTTCAGAGCCTCTCTGCTCTTTTCTGCCACTTGGCTTCCGTGTTCCTTCGGTTCAAGATCAACAGGCCACTGTTACTGATCATCAAATGTTTGCGGCAAAACATGATGCTGAGTGTTGGGGTTGCTCCTGTGTTTTCCTTCTGTCTCTGATCTTGTCTTCATGTCCTCAAAGGCTAGCAAGCTCTCCAATGTCTTTTAGGAAACGCTAAAGTCTCCTCAATTTATTAATGAAAATGAGGAAGACTCTTCAAAGAGCTCAGCTCTCTCAGCCTGTAACATAGAATCTGAATAATCGACCATCTTTGGACTCGGTCTGTACTATTGCCACTATGCCATTTTTCTATTCTCATAGTAAGAAGAAATAAATGTGTACTTACTCTGCTATCCAGGAGTACAGGGTAAATTAATTTTGTTTTATTTTTTCAAATATATGTATTTAGTGGAGTTTATGAATAGGTAGAGGTGAGAAAAAAAATTGGAATACAATTGGGAGGCAAACATAAAAAGGTCATTTTCATCGGGAAAATTCTGTAATTTGAAGCCTGGAGATGGGATTGGAGAAAGTCCGTGTCAATAGAGAGAGGTTTTTTGGTGTTTTTTTTTCCCCCTCTAATACGTATTTGGCAGGGTTAATGATCTGTAAAGTGTTTCGCTAATTATGAAAGCAAGAAAGAGGGCGGCATAACACGATGCAAATTGCCTTATTGGCACACACAGTACTTACTACACTTGCAATGGCGATTATTCACATTTTTGTGCTTTTGCCTGTTTTTCATGTTTCAAAGTGGCAATTTACTTCTCTGGCAAGATGAATGTTTTGGTTAGTTTAAATGGTAATGTAAGACAGGACTAAAGAAAAGCTGCCAATCATGGGCTCCCAGAACTTAAAATGAGGGCAGCCTCTTACATGGATGACGGGGGTTTTTCAGGAAATCCAGTACATAATTGTTGTTTTCATGGAGTAAGTTGTTGAATCACCAATGAACCATAAAGCAAACTCTTCCGAGCAAGTTATAATGAGTAGGAATAAAAAGTGCTCTCCTAACTCCTGGTAACGCCCCCTCATTTCAGATAGGCTTCCCTCCAACCTGTCCACAATGAAAGGCCAACAGTGATGTTCCTGTCACAGATGTCACTCCTTTTATTATACTTGACCCCACCCTCAGCGCTCGGTATGAGTGGCCAGTGTCTCCTTCTCAGCCACACACTCCTAATTTGCTGCTTTTCTCAGTGTACCTCCATTATGCTCTTTTTTTGCTGACTCTTCCTCCCCTATCAGGCTTCTAAATGATTAAATGACTCTGCAGTTGGTCCTGAGCCCTCCTCTTTTGTCTCTACTGTTTTTGCCTAAGTGAGTTCATCTAGCCTATCGACTTTAAATAACACCTAAATGTCAATCACTCTCATGCTTCTGAGTCCAGTCTTGACCTTGCCTATGAGCTCCAGACTCAGTCATCTGGTTGCTGGGTGGGGATATAGTGAAAGCAGTTGGAAGTGTAGTCATCACCTGGCACTTAGAGCTTTTCAAATATGATGCTTCAAAGCCCTCATACAAGGACCTGGAAGTTGGAGTTGTCTTTCTAGCATTTGTGATAGTTTTTTAATGAGCTCCATTTCTTCCCCTGACCATCAACACAACTTTACAAAGATGACCGTGATGGTGACTGCTCACTGTTCACCAAAATGTGTCTCCTTTGTGGATGACATATACCAAATCCACAATTCCTACCCTCATGTGCTTTTAGGTGAGATTAATGACAGGATTTTCTCCAACAGAATGAGAGTAGAAGTGATGAGAGCTCAAATGGGGAAGGCAGGACCGTGTTCTTCAACCTGTGAGATTTGGTAACTGTCTCTCTTATCCAAGACATATTTATTGAGAATGCAATAAAAACTTTGTTAGAGTTACTTGATGGGCACCAACATCTAAAATAAACCTATTTATTTCCTGAAATCAACTTACTTGCTAGGATGGTCTACTTGACTGTGAGGTAAGCTGAAGCTTCTATGTAAAATAAAGAATGTATAGAATAAAAGTAAAATGATAAGTGAGTGTTTTATTATTATACCTGTGGCAATTGGCTTTGTAGAGAAAATTAGCATGGTGTAGTTAGAAGAGTACAGCTGTGACATTCCTTTCTGAGAGTATAAATCTTGGTTTTGCTACTGGCGACTTTGTAAACTTAGGTAATTCTTTATGCTTTTTGAGCTTTCAGTTTTCTCACTGCAAAATGGGGTTACTGATACCCACCTAGAAGGATTTGTGATGTATGTTTAAAGAAAATTGCTACTCTTGAAAGATAACTTTTAGCAAATGCAGAATTTTCGGCAGTTTCATTTTTAAGTTATAGCAGAGTTATGGGTTAATCGCTTTCCTGGAACAAAATAGCACTGTTTGAGAATCAAACTCCCAAATGTGCTCTCTTTCATGGCACAGATCATTCTAGTTGGAAGCTAGGTGGTTTTTGTCCAAAATTACATAAACAGAGAAGCGAGGCCAAGAGCCCTTGACACACATAAAAATCACTACATTCTCTTCTTTTGTTACATGCCTCGGGTATCTGAACAGCACAAGTGGGGAAAATAAGCATCTCAGAAGTTAATGGAAGCTCCAGGCAGTGCGCCCTGGCCATGGGCATCAAAGGACACTCAATGTCCCTGGCCGGGAGCCTGCAGCCGCTGTGGATGGGCATGTGGGCGGGGGTGGGCAGTATGGTGCTTTGAAAGGAAGTGGGCTGTTGGATGCAGCAAGGGGTACATGTGGCAGATACTTGAACGTAGCATCAGATCCACACCTAGTTTTCATATTTTCATCACCACCTGATGTTTATTAAGTTCTCACATGAAGAGGGATCATACTTATCAGCGGCATTTTCACCAAAATGCACATCTCATTTTTTCCTTTGAATAAGAGTCCAATGGGCTCGTGGATGGCCAAGGGGTTTGAGGAGACATAAAGAATGCTTTATTTATAACGTAAATATAATGTCGGACAATCGTGGAGGGAGCAAAAAGGTTTGGGCCCCCCACCATACCCAGCACCAACCTCTTAGAACCTCTGCACTTTGGTGGATGGGTCATTGGTGGGGTGACCAGATCTCCCGGTACCTTATGAGTGGCAGGAACAGATTACTGCACAAACCCACATGCAGCCAGGGAGACCCACATGACCCAGAGAGAAATGTTTCTGTTTTGAGGAGGTATCACGGTAAGATAAACAAGCACCCAGGCCTGGGCCCGCCTGTCAGCCCTGCCCTATGCCTGGGTACATCTCGGCCATGAGGGCCTGGACACGTAGCTGAACATTTCTGAACATTGGTCCACTCATCTTCAAAGTGGGGACAATGGAACCTGCCTCCGGAGGGTGGTGATATGACCCAGCAAACAGAAAATACTTAGACAGGTCCTCCCATGGGACATGTGCGTGAGTTTTCTATCACTGCATGACGAGCACACACTTAGAGGCTTAAGCACACACATGTAGTAGGTCTCCATTTCTGTGGGCTGGGAACTGCAGGGCTGAACTAAGCCATGGGAGTTCACCTACAGGAAGCACACACATTGGGGATCCCCCATGAGCACCTCCAAAGGCATATCAATGAGCCTCGGGGGGTGTTTGCTACAGGCATGGGGAGGGAGAGGGAGGTCAAACCTGCCCTCCAGGTCTTTGGGACAGATGACGGCCTAGATGGCCACGGAGGGCCGCTGCTCAGAGACAGAGGTACTCGGGGAGAGGAGCAGGCAGCTTGCCCCGGGTTCAGATGCCTGAGTGGTGCCTGAGGACTTGTGCGTAAGCCGGGAGCTGATGGGGGTCTGTGATGGGAACGGCCTGATGATGATGACACAGGCAGCAGAGGCTGGAAACGGCTTTGAACCCTGCTCCTCACCTGCTACCTGTAGAACCTGCGCTGCTTTTCACCCCTGTTTTCTCCAGGTTCCAAATTTGTAAGATGTTGAAAATAATGGCATCGTCGTGAAGGTTGTGTATGAGTTGATCCAGCTCAGGTATATGTAAGAACAGGTGCTGGCATGAGGAAGCACTCGGTCACGTTTAATGACAGCTAACATTTATGCAATGCTCATGCATGCAATTCTAGGCAAAACCAGCTCTCAAGCGTACCTCTTATTTGTCCTTGTTGGAGTTAAAGGTACATGCATGAAGCATCTGTATTAGGAGGCAGAAATCAGAGTGAGAAGAGCAAAAGGAGAGGGAAGAAATGAGAGAAAAGGCTAGCGTTTGGAGAGGAGGTAGAATAAGAGACTTGCAAGGAGAAAATGAGGCAGATGAATGAAGGGTACAGAGGACAGCAGGCGAAATTGGGGTTGAAGGGGGAGTGTCATCAGAGGGGCTGGCCTCGATCACCAGGGCTCCTGTCTTAGTCTCAAATGTCTTTGGACGAAGTATTCCTCAAACTTTGTCGGGACAGAGCCCCAGAGAGCAGTTTCCAGGCTCTCAGCCTCATGTGGAAATGTGCTCAATTGGGTAGAAAATGACCATAAACTGTGATTGGATGTCCATCAACTGTGGCTAGTTGGCCGTCAGCCGTAATGAGTGAGCCATTGGCCACTAATATCACTGCTGTGGCTACACTAGCAGAAGATGGGGGCTAGCAAGAAGATGGTGGCTGAGCCAGGAGGGCAGAGTGTGGATTGCAGATTGTAGAGAGGTGGATTGCAGTTAGCAAATGAGGTTGGTTGACAGAGAGAAGTGGACGGTGGGTTGAGGATTGCATGGCTCCTGCTTCCTGTGTCTCCAATCCAGACGCCAGTGAGACTATAGTGGTATGACCCCCTATCTATGGCTCTGTTGGTGTTCCTTTTTGGCTTCACCATATCCTGTGTTCTTATATGGGGAGCAGGAGATGAGACCCTGCATTCTACCCTGCATGACAAACCAATATGCATGCCGATGACCAGGGCATCTTCTAGAACTGCAGATTCTGAGTCAGTGGGTCTGGGCTGTGGCCTGAGGTCCTTTCCCCATTTCTAACAAGCCTCCAGGAGATGCTGTTGCTATTCAGCCCTCACTTGGAGCAGCAAGGATCAAATACTGGCCATTGCTTATTGTTTTGTTTTGTTTTACCTTAGTAAAGAATAGGCCACCTATCCCTCAGGTGGAAGAGTATCTTATACCTATGTAAGCTGCTAATCTTTTTCTACCAGTAGGTGGGATCCCCAAGGCACTGCCCTCACTTGTCTTAGTTCCCAGCTCAGAACCTAAAACTAAACGCCCCTCCTGGGCATAGTGCCCTCTGGCGCAGTATGCTCAGTCCTGGAGAACCAAGGCACACAGAACACACTCACTAAACGTGCTCTTGAACACAGTTTTGGCCAGAGCCATTACTGCTCTCTGGTGGCTAACCACAGAACCGGGAGTTCCTGCTCTCAGGAAATGTAAAATGAATTCAGAAACCCCAGGGGCTTGGGAGGTGGCCAAGTCAAGCATGTACACTATGTCTTTTAATTCCGTTCTCGAGGTCTCTGTACTGTGACCTGGCTACACGGCAAGGGATGAGATTCCCGGCAGGAAATAAATTATGAATGTAAAAGTCATAAAGGGAAATTTATAGATGCCCTCCTTTGCCCTTAAAAGTAGCTTTCAAAAATTGTATCGGCATTCTAATTCCGCCATGCGGCTGATCAACTGCTTCCTGGATTTACTTGCTCTTATGTGGGCAGGCTATCAGTTTCAGGGTCAATTTGTCCACCGCCTCTTGCAAGGAGACCCACGTTTTAGATGCCCAGTGCACCCTGTATCACACCTGGGAGGCTAAGATGGGCTTGGTGATGGGGAATGGGAGCCAAGAGCTAATGAATTGTCCCTGTGGCTCTTGAGAAAGACCAAGTCAGATGCTGACGTCCATCTTTCTGCAGCCCTCCTGAAGGAGAGCAGTGAGTCCAGGATGCCCAGTGCTTCCTCACTTTGCCCAGACTGTCCTATGGGAAAGAAAACTGGATCCTGCAGAATTAAAATTGGATTCCAGTGATATAAATACAAAGCTGTCTGAAATATCTTTTATAGCAAAATCTCCTTAAGAATTCTTAGTTTTATATTCAGCATTGGTACAATCATTGAATGTTCCTCCTTTGACTTTTTACATCTGAGTGTCTTAATTTGTCCTATCTCTAGCAACTGGAGAAATAAAGGGAAGGACTTTGATTCCAGGCAGAGCCCTGAATAAAAAAGATGACAATAAGAACTGAATTCAAGGTGTTGGTGGGGTTTTGACCATGCATTTTGTTATTCACAGTCCCCAGAACCAGTGCCCCAATGGGCCCACACTGATTTGTAAGGAGGAGAGGAGCTGTGATAGGGCAAACCAGATGACAGTCGCTCGTCCAAGATGCTCTCAGTGTGGGAAGTGATGGAGACACTCTCTCTGCTGCTTTGTCTCTCTCCCTAGTGACCTGTGGACTTCACTCTTCAGGCCACATAACCTTGGACTCTGCCTACCCCACGTGCTTTCCAGGGTTATGGATGGAAATCTGCCTTGAAAAATAAAGAAAGCACATAAACATTACTGTAAGGCAGTTAAGATTTAGAAGTCACCTTTCTGTCTTTCCTCCAGGCTTCTTTCTCCTCTTTATTGGAGACCTCTGCCTCCATTCCCATCACCTTTACTCCTCTTTGCAGAGCTGGAGTTGTGCTCCATCATGGCTCCCAGTACAGTCACTGATGGCTTGTAATTGTTAACCCAATGGCCCTCTTACGGCCCTCACCTTGCCAGTTCCATGCTGTGGTTGACACTGCCCACTGGTCCCTGCTTCCGGGAGCCCTCTGCCCCATTCACTTCTTCATTCTTTTTGTCTCTCCACAATTTGATCTTGGTTTCTCTTAGAACCCCTCTTGTCCTTATAAATTTTTAAATTAAATGTATTGGCATGACATTGGTTAATAAAATTATATGGGTTTCAAGTGTACAACTTTGTAATACATCATCTATCTACTGCATTGTGTGTTCACCATCCAGAGTCAGTTCTCCTTATGAATTTAAATGTTGATATTCCGAGGGTTCTGTCTTCCATCTCTGCTCATTCAACAGGCTGACTCTGGTTAATTCTACCTGCTTTGAAGGCTTATAACTAAAAGCCATGTGCCCACTACTCAAAATGTGCACCTGCAGCTCAGACCTCTCTTTTGGGCTTCCATTTATCGAGTTGGAAGCCCAAAAGATAGAGCTCGCTCCACTTGGATGAGGCACAGGCTTCTCAAAAGCAAAATATCTACAACTAAGCCCATCTTGTTTCCGCACCTGAATTCTCTGACTATGACTTCCAACAAGTCACTCCAGTTAGCAATCTGTGGCATGCCCTCAGCCCATCTTTTTACCTTACCTGTGTCTAGCCAGTAAACAAGTGCTGCCAATTTTACCTTCCATATATTACATTTCCCCTCTGCTATCCTTAACTCTTCCATAGCTTGGCCTCCTACAAAAGCCTCATTACTTCGCTTCTGCTCCTACTTAAAAGCATTGGGCCACACAGCTGTCTTCTGCACTGAGGTCAGTTGCCTGACAGGTCTGAGTAGACCAAACACCTGTACTTGTCACCCTCCAAGTCCTGATCTAGCAATGACTCTGCTCCCAAAGGAGAAAATCCAACTGCTTAACCTAGTTAGGGACTTTCTCCATTTTAGTTCCCATCACCGCCTATTACTGCCCTCAATGCTTCACTTGCACCTATGTATTGTTCACTTTGTGCCCAACCCCAGGCTCATAGCTAAATGTGTCACTGCCGGCCACGTAAGGAAACTGACCCATCAGATAGATGCTGGCCACAGGCTGATGCAGGGAATGGAGGTGCCATCCTGTGCAGACGTTCACTCTTCATGCTGCACCCTGGAGGGGCAGTTCTGGGGAGGGCTGGGCTCTTGGATGCACTTGAGGTCTCAGGGCAGAGGGTATTTACCACCTGTATGTAGATATTTCAGTACAGTACCGTAACACTTGGTGTAGCTGCACTTGTGCATTCAAGTAGTAGATGAACCTAACCCTTGCCTCCCACCTTCTCATGTTGTTTCTCCTGTGCTCACATAACTCATAAACATTAATATCTCAGCCCTGCCACTGTCACCCTTGGTCTCAGCTTGTGTGTTACTCTCTCAGAAGAGCTTCCCACTGTCTCCCCTCATCACCGAGTATATAGAACTCCCTCCTTACTAGTGATTCCAGAGGACCTGCTCTCTTCTTTGTTGTCTTTATTATCATTTGAATTATATTTTAAACACAGTTTTTAGTTTTCTGTCTCTATCACAACTATAAGTTGAAGAAGGATGGACATAGGCAATTTTCCACCCTAACACTTAACACGTGAGCGTGACTTACAAAGACACCAAACATGCATCAAATGTCAAGAGCGACAGCATTACGCTGGAGAGTTTGGAGTATCCGCAACCTTGCAGGCAGTAAGTGTGATGGAAAATGCACAAGCAGGCCATATGTAGCCCCAGGCTTGTGACATGTCTGGGCTTGGAGCACTGCATGCGTGACCTTGAAATAACGCCCTTAAAATGTCCAAACCTCCAAATACATTAAAAATACCTTCCCTCCCTGCCTTACAGGGTTGGTATGAATATCAAATAATATTAAGACTGTAGAAGTGATTTGTAAAATGTAAAGGGATGACAAATTATAAGATATCATCATTCAAATATATTGAAGAAGAGTGTTGAGCTTTTAACAAGAATGTGTCCTTGAGAATTTCATTACACTTTGAAGAAGCTGCCTTTAGGATTAATGGGAGCTTGATCCAATCAGGAGGAATATGTGATCTCTTCCCACTTTCCTTCCCACTCTTTCCCCCTCCCTCCCTCTTTCCCTCCCCCTTTTTTTCTTCCTTCCTTCCTTCTTTCCTTCCTTCCTTCCTCTCCTTCTTCTCTAAACCACGTTGTCACAAAATATGATAAAATGTCCTCATTAAACCAGGGCATGAATTGGGGATGAAAAACATTGTATCATGGACTGAGTTAACTAGTCTCCCAAATTCCATCTTCAGCCACACCTCTGGACCTCCCAGCTGACATGGGCCTCTGGGCTCTGGAATGGACATAGATCAATGAGAAAGGGGGACACTGATGTGCACACACTCCTGGTACAAGAACCACACCACCTGGTACAAGAGCAGAGAAGCACAGGATGAAGGAGACATGGGCACAATATTCTCACCAATGTGGGCTCTCGGGATGAACAGAGAAGAGAGGATAAAGAGGAGAATCTGCATTCCTCTGTGCTTGGTCAGCAAGAGGTTGCACATAGTTTGGGGAGGAACTGGTAGCTGGTGGGTACTGAAGCCATTTCATACAAATTTAAGAGCAAAATTTGGTATTCTAGGCTCTCTTTGGCTGCTAACATAATCTATTTTGCAGGTATTAATGTTGTCTGTGGTGTGAGAAGAGAGATGTCTACATACAGATATAATTCCTGTCTTTTAGTGGAGGAAAACTGACATTTCCTGGCTGGAAGATGGGTTGAGGAGAGAACCACAGACATGCTAATATGTCGGCTGCCCAGTGTGTTTATTCAGGCTTCTGGTATTGGAGCAATTTTATCTGAACGCATGGTTCTCTCCTTGCTTTCTGCAGAAGACATGCCTGGAGTGACTAGGAAAGGTCTGGGGGACCTGCACACTCTACTTTTCTGTTGTGTTTCAGTGGAGTGTCCAGGATTTGTTATCTCATCCTGGACATGAACGTTCCATCACATTTTGTGTAATGCTAGAAGCTTCCAATTGAAGAAGATGTTATGTGAGCCCATTACTGGAATGCAATTCCAGAAAAATATTCATTTGTTATTGGTCTTTTAATCCAATTTTAGCTTCGTAACTAATTCACTTTTACTATTTACCTTACTGTGGGGAAAATGATGCATGCTGTTGGAATATGATGTTAAACACAGTCAGAAGTGAAATATTCTTCATATGTATTAGAGAGAATATTTTTCTCAAGAAGAAGGTTTGTGAACAGCAAATACTTGATTGGTGAGATTTTGAGCTCCTTTTATCATTAAGGAGAGTTAGAAATTGTGGTAAATAGGGAAGGCCAATCAGGAAGTGGGTATTTTTTTCTGTGTCTTTGAGTCTGAACTTGATGGTAACTAGTCATTTACCTTGGGGAAATAAATGAACTTCTCTGAGTCTTAATTTTCTCAACACAATGAGAGAATTAGACCAACTTATCTCAGCTTTCGTCCAGTTTCAAAAATGGTGACAATTCCATGATTCCTCTTTTATTTCTTGGATTTGCTTCTTGATGTCTCTCAGTCTGGGCATACATGGAGGGGCTGAGAAGGCAGGGATCAGTAAGAGATACATGAAACAGTGCGGGGTTCTTGCCAGCTTGCCAAGACCCATGTCACTCCTCATTCAGCGCCCATAAATGTGCTGACATGCTGCTTCTACTTCACTAAACGATGGGAGGTTTATACTCGTCTTCTCCCTCTTGGAAGATCAAACCATGTTTATTAACCTCCTACATGAAACAGGCTTTCTACCATTTGGCTGTCACTTCTTCTTGATCTTCCCTTTTCTTCTCCTACCCTCCTTCTCTGCCTTTTCTGATTGACCTTTTGCTCTAACCTTCAGACAAACACATCTCAGTCTTGGCCTGTCAAGGTGATGTAGTTGGTCTCTAAAGATGATACCAGTCAACAGCCCTGGTCAGCACAGAGATGAGCCTGGATCCAAGGGGAATTCTGGTTGAACCAGGCAGGAGAGAGAACGAGGATTAGGGTTGCACTTGGGACCCTGAGGTGGGTGCGGTTGTGGTCGGACGAGCTACTGTGATCACCAGGAGTGTCCCCAGGGAACACTGTCCTGCGAAGCCATCTGATCATGGCAGGGGTTCGAGGTGGGGGTTGTCCTCCTCTGCTGCCCCTGAGTGAGCCGTCCTGAAGTGACACCGCACTTGCTGACCTATGCCCGCCTCACAGGTAGGACCTCCTCACCAGCAGTGAGTGAGTCCAGCCTCCCTGCCATGGAAAACAGAGCAGGGGCAGCAGGAAGAAAGTACAGCAGAGAGCTGAGGTCCTCAGTGTCAGGGAAGGGAGACATGTGAGGAAAGATAATGGAAGGGTCAAGAAGAGCAGGATAACATGACCGTTACTGTGGACAAGAGAACTTGTCTACCTGAGGTGCTTGTTCTCAGCTGGTCACAGAGTGGGCCATGCGGATGATGTGGTAGCTATGGCACAGTCGAACAAACTTGCACATGTGCTTTTCTTATTTTTACCTAATTCAGTTCAAAGAAACATTGATTAATCGTTTATTGTCAGTTGAGAACATGGCCATAAGCTGCATGTAGGGAAAAATATAAAGATCTATTAAATCTCATTCTCTGGCTTTTAGAAACACAAAACCAAGATAAACAAATGATAAAATATATATATATACACATACACACAATAAATGTCAAAAATAGACAATGCTCATATACAAAATATTGTATGACATATGTACATATACATGTCCTATTATATATTTATATAGTTTATAATTAGTTATATATTTATATTATGTATAAATTATGTATGTATATGTAAATTATATGCATGCATAAATTATATATGTATATATAAATTATGAATATATAAATTATATATATACATAAATTATATATGTATACATATAATATAAACATATAAATTATGTGTGATGGTTAATTTTATTTGTCAACTTGACTGAGCCATGGAGCTCAGATATTTAATCAAACATGATTCTGGATCTTTCTGTGGGGGTATTTTTGGATGAGATTAACATGTCAATAGGTTGGCTTTCAGTAACGCAGGTTACCCTCTCTGAGGTGGTTGGTCATCATACAATCAATTGAAAGTCTGAGCAGAACAAAAGACTGACTCTGAGCAATAGAGAATTCTCCGGCAGATGGCTTGCACACTTCATCGCCACAGTGGCTCTCCCTGGTCCTACAGCAGACGCCTTTGGACTAGAAGTGGACCTTGGGCTCTCCATTCTCCAGCCTGCCAGCTCTCCCTGCAGACTTTGGCCTTGCTAGCCTCCATGATTGTGTGAGCCAATTCTTTGACTATGTCTCCTCCTTTCTATACACACAGGCTGTTGGTTCTATGTCTCTGGGGAAGCTTGATTAAAGCAATATGACAATGTCTGCCAGAGTGAAGGGAGATAAAAATGCTGTGGGAACACAGATAAAGAAACATGTCTTTCAGCCTTGGACATGGCTTCATGGAAACGGCTCTGATCGTGAGGGTGAATTAACTGGACAGAAGGAGAAAGAGAAAGAGGAGCATTCCAGCAGAGATGCTATCCTTGACCCCCTCCTTCACTCATTCGCTCCTGTGGCATTCCATGTACTCCTTCATTGGTTGGGGCTCCACAAAATGTCACCTTCTGCCCCCCACAGTGGACTGACTTTCACCTGATGGCTGGTGGAAAAGGAAGCCAGTGCACAGTATATTCACTGATTCTAGAAAACTGACTGGCTTTTAAGGTTTCTAACAAGTGTCTTCCCAAACCCTCCCTGTACAAAGCCCTACTCCTGGGTGAGGAAGGGTCAGCGGATAGGGGAGACATCCTTAGGGTCCTGGGATGGGCCATGGCAAGTTCCCTAGCTGAGTTCCGAAGAGGTCAACCCCTCCAGGTAGGTGATGGCCTCCCCAGTACCCCTCCTAGCCCCTCACCCCAGAGAACCCTTGAGGATGTGTCTTCAGTCTGTGTCTCAGCTCAGAGCTGAGCCGGTTTCTCTGCGAAGACCTCCTGGAATGTGAATATCAGCCTGACCCATGGCAAATCAAGGAGAAAGGGGCCCTGGAGGGCCATCTGTGCAGCAACCAGGGGGGAAACTGACCTCTCAATTGCTCCCCCACAGGCCTGATATGCCCATCCTAGGGAGACTGGATGAGAAGCAAGTGGTTTTTTTTGTTTACTAACATAATTGCAAATAAATGTAAAAGATCGTGTCAGCCCTGTTGTGATTTTTAATCTGTCCCTGAATCATGCACAGGAGGGACTCTGTTCTCCGATTAATAAGGTGTTTCTGGAGAGAAGCCTAAAGCTTGACCAGGTAAGGGCTCTGTGGTCCTCAGCTCTGACTTAGATGACATGACAGAGGCTCTTGGAGGGAGCTCCAGCTCCAGCCCGTGTCACTCCTAAGGCTGCCATAACAACCGTGTTTCCCAGAAAATAAGACCCAGCAGGACAACAAGCTCTAATGCGTCTTTTGGAGCAAAAATTCATATGAGACCGGTCTTATTTTATATTATATTATATAAGACTGGTTCTTGTATTATAGTAAAATAAGACCGGGTCTTATATGAATTTTTTTAAATTAAATTTATTGGGGTGACAATTGTTAGTAAATTTACATAGATTTCAGGTGTACAATGCTGTATTACATCATCTATAAATCCCTGACTCTGGGTGGTGAACACACAATGGGACTTATATGAATTTTTGCTCCAAAAGACACATTAGAGCTGATTGTCCGGCTAGGTCTTATTGTCAGGAAAACACAAACAGGAAGCTTAAGACAATAGGAATTTATGGTCTCATAGCCCTGGAGGTAGAATTCCCAAAGGAAGGTGTCGGCAGGATAATGCTCTCTCTGAAGGCCCTTGGGGAGGGTCCTTCCAGGCCTTTCTACCAGCTTCTAGTGTTTGCTGGTAACCCTAGTGTTCCTTGGCTTGTGGACAATCACTCCAATCTCTGCTTCTGTCGTTACATGGTGTTCTCCCTGTGGGCATCTGTGCCTCTGTGTGTCCTCTCCTCTTCTTATAAGGATACCAGTCACTGGACAAGGGCCCACCCTAATGCAGTATGACCTCTTCTTAAATTGATTGCATCTGCAAAGACCCTATTTCCAAAATGAATGCAAATTCACAGGTCTTGGCGGTTAGGACTTGAAAATATCTTTTTGCAGGACACAGTTCAACCCACAAGGCATCTCAGTTGCTCAGACACAGAATTAAGGACTTTTCAGTCGGTCTCACCCTCTTCCCCCTCATGGCAAAGTGATTTGTGCATCCTAAGCTGCATTCTACAAATGCTTCCATCCAACCCCATGTGAGGGTTTGAACCAAGACATCTTTTGAAATTCAAATTTATACAAAGTCTCCTTTGTAGGAACTAGGATAAAGAATCATTTTCCTCTGCCACGTTTTCACACATCATGATGAAGATGAAAATGCAATTTATTTCTAATAAAGTAAATCAAACTGAGCATGACCTAAACACACCACAAATATTAAACAGCCATCTAATTATGCATGAGATGGCTTCTGTTCAATTTTCTTAAGTAATACTTATAATGCCCCAGTAGGTTACAAATGATCCTTTTCTCATTAGAATAGTTAATTATTAAAAACAATCACACAAAAAAACAAACTAAAAAGCCTTTAGCTCCCAAATTAGAAATCTATGTGAATAGGGAAAGGGGAAATTTGAATCCCTAAAGCACAGTAAAGGGCTGCATATCGAAAGTGAGTCTGAAAAATCAGAGCCTTGGTTCATGGTTTTCACTGAGGTTTCAGCTTTCTCCTTTTAGATCAGCTGTATTGAACATTTTCAAGTGGAGTTTCCTTGAAATGCAGAGACTTCAGACCTATGGTCCACAGTCACCGCCAGGAATAACCATCAGTTATTAGTAATCATTGGTATTTGTGTAGCAACTTTCCTCCAAGGGTTCCAAAACAAGATGCATGGCTGACTCATTAACCAATAGGAGGCCAGTGGTCTAATTACAATTGACGTCCGGGAGAGATAATAAGAGTGAGTGTTAACTTTCCTTTCCATGCAGTGCCTCTCCATGCAGTGGGCGTTGCCTCTGTTGTCCCCCTGCAGTGTTCTTGTGACAGAGGTAAGACCTGTGTGGTGGTCAGATCTGCAAATAGTTGCTCTACACCACTATGTCACAACCTGCCCTTAGAATAATATTTTGACATCATTGTTGATGTTCTAATTCAAACCTCATGTTGTTGCTATTTTTTCCTTTCTTTCTATATTTTTCATTTTAGTTTCAGGTATACAAAGCAACATAATAATTAGACATTTACACCCCTCACAAAGTGATAACCGCCCCCAATCTATTACCCCTCTGACATCTTTACAGCTGTTACAATACCACTGACTATATTCCCTATGCTATACTCCACATCCCTTGACTGTGTGTGTGTGTGTGTGTATAATTATAGTTGACATTCAATATCATTCTACTTCAGCTTCAGGTGTACAGCAAGAGTGGTCAAGCATTTACACAGTCTATAAAGTGATCCCCTTGATAAGTCCAGTGCCCATCTGAAACCCCATATAATCTTTACAACATTATTGATTATATTCCTCATACTGTATTTCATATCCCGCTGACTACATTGTGTCTACTAATTTTACTTTCTAATCCCTCCACTTCTTCCCATCCCCTCCTCCCTCCCATCTAGCAATCAACAGTCTTTTTTCCTGTATCTCTAAGTTGATTTGTTTGTTTGCTCGTTTATTCTGTTCTTTAGATTCTATGTATAAGTGAAATTATGTGGTATTTCTCTTTCTCAGTCTGACTTATCTCACTTAGCATAATATTCTCCACTTAGCATAATATTCTCTATGTCCATCCATGTTGTTGCAAATGGTAAGAGTTCATTCATCGCTATAGCCAAGAAATACTCCATTATATAAATGTACCATGGTTTCTTAATCCAGTCGTCTACCAATGGGCATTTCGGTTATTCCCACGTCTTGGCTATTGTAAATAGTGCTGCAATAAACATAGGGGTGCATATGTTTTCGAATTAGTGTTTTGGATTTCTCTGGATAGATACCCAGGAGTGGAATTGCAGGGTCATAAGGTAGTTTTATTTCCAGTTTTTTGGGATACTTCTGTACTGATTTCCATAGTGGCTGCACCAATCTGCAATCCCAACAGTACACAAGGGTTCTCTTTTCTTCAAATTCTCACCAACACTTGTTGTTTGTTGATTTATCGATGAAAGCCATTCTGACAAGGCTAAGGTGATATCTCATTGTGGTTTTTATTTGCATTTCTCTGATGATTAGTGATGTTGAGCATTTTTCATATGTCTGTTGGCCATCTGTATGTCCTGTTTGGAGAAATGTCTATTCATGGGCTCTGCCCATTTTTTAACTGGGTTGTTTGGTTTTTATGTATTGAGTTAAATGAGTTTTTTAAATAAATTTTGGATATTAACCCCTTATCAGATGTATCACTGGCAGATATCTTCTCCCATTCAGTAGGATGCCTTTTTGTTTTATTGATGGTTTCCTTTGCTGTGAAAAAACTGTTTAGTTTAATGTAATGCCACATGTTTAGTTTTCCTTTTGCTTCCCTTGCCCAAGGGAATATATCGGTTAAAAATATTACTAAGGGTAATGTCTGCATTGTTGTTACATTTTAATCATTATTAAATGTATTGGGGTGACATTGGTTAATAAAATTATATAGGTTCCAAGTGTATAATTTTATAGTATGTCATCTACATATTGCATTGTGTATTCACCACCCAGAGTCAGTTCTCCTTCTATCACCATATACCATGCCAAGCAAAATAAGTCAGACAGAAAAAGTTCAGAATTATATGATTTCACTCATATGTGGGATATAAAATTGAAGGCAACAAACAAACAAGACAAACAAAGGAACAAAAACTCATAGACACAGACAACAGTTTAGTGGTTACCAGAGGGTAAGGGGTGGAGGGTGGTAGAAGAGGGTAAAAGGGACCAAATATATCATGTTGTTATTTTGCCTTGGCATGTTACAGTAATTCAGAGTAGACTTGTTTTACACATCTTGGAAAATTAAAGTTATTTCACAAAACAGGAAGAAAAGGAGCACATAAATAATATGCTTTGCCAAATGAAACAAATAAAAGGACATGGGTTGGCATTCTTTAAGATTGATGTTAATAATAATAGATAATTTTCTAAATGTAGAGACTACTGTGGAATTTATGCATCGTAAAAAACCTGCAGACCCTTTTGGGAGACACTATGTGTTCTAAGCTCCTCTCCATGTTTCCTTGAGAATGTGCAAAGTATTTATACTTGTTTTATGTCAGTTATAGGACCTGAGCATGTCTGAAAAGCAGTTGCTAAGCATCCAACATTACATAGGCTCACATAATATTTTTGTTGGGACCATATTTATTTTTTTAAACTGTAGAGATAGGTCATTGGCCAAACAGTTCTGAAAAATAAACATAACTGTAAGAAAAAGTACATATTGTAGGAGTTGAATCCATTGAAATGTGGGCATGTTTGGTGTGTCAGAGGAAGGGATAAACTATGAGAAAATTAAATTGCTATATATAACATTAATACAGAACTTTGCTCAAGTTCTGTATTAATTTTTTTATAAAATGTTGATTTTTTTTTAAATACAGTTAAAATCATGACTTTGGGAATTAGTCAGATAGCACATAAATGTTTTTTTAAAGCCTGTGAATATATGTGTGTGTGTGTGTGTGTGTGTGTGTGTGTGTGTGTGGCATTCCTTCTTATAAAATAACACAAGACAATGAAGCAGGTTGTCTCCCAGTCCGTTTACCGTGTGATTTTGCCTACAGCACAGATAGCAATCTCCTAATCATGCTGTTCTTCACTTCTCATCCTTTGTTGCCTACCGTTACAGAAGGGTATCGAATTAGAGTTCACTGACACTGTTCATAGATGGATTAAGCTTATTTCCAACATATCATTGCTTCCTTAATATTTGTGTCTTGATAATAACTCATTAAATACTCAGATACATTGCGATCTCTTGCACATTTTATTTCTATGTAAACATAGAAAAAAATATTTCAAATCTCCCCCAGTCTGGTATCAGATCAGCATTACTTTATTTTTTACTCAAAATTGTTTACTTCATAAATACTTAAAGTGATGCAGACCCCACAACCTTTACTGGGGTTCTATGTTCTGCTATGAAACGAGCCCACATAGTTGCTCACTGCTCCAAGATGCAAAGCTAGAAAGCATTTCGTTAACAAGCAGACGAGCTGGAACTTGAGACGAGACTGTCTGCACCAGAGCCCACACCCTACCCCACTTCTCATAACCTGTTTACTGCATGGACTCATACAGCAGAATCTAAGTTGTGCTGAACAGTTTTCCCAAGTCTCTTAATTAAAGTTGCGTGCTGCACATTCATTGTGGAATACATTCTCGACATGTTTCCATGATCACAGAAGCAAGAGAGTCCAACACAGGTTTTACCATGTACCCTGTCACAGAGGTCCAGCTTACTTGCTAGAATTAGTGCACTTCACAGAGTGAACTCCCCATTAGATGGAGAAAGACTTGAGAATTACCTCAACATGCAGTCCCAATGTGAATTGTGGAAGAGAAACCACCGTACCAACACACTGTTAAAAACCAATGGCAACCTCTTAATTCACTGAGCTTCCCAAATTAACCTTCTTGTTCTACCGTACAGCAAAACCCAACTTAAAGTTCTAGAGAGAGGATTTCACAGACCTTCCTCTTTCCAATGTCATTGGATTGAGTGGCAGTTGAAAGTTCCATGGCCCGTCTGGGTCTTAGTTTCCTGTTAATCAATGCAGGTATGTGTGTCGCGTGACTATTCTGAGGGTTAAATCAGAGGAGGTATGTGAATTGTTTTGTTTAGTGTAAAGTGTAAGATCATTGCTCTCTTGCCTCCTTTCTTAGTCCTCTCTGTGAAAAGTCTCTCTCCGTGACCATAGGCTTAGTCACCCTCAGGCACTCAGAAGGGTCAATTGAGAAGTTTGGTGTTTCTTCCACTTTCCTTCAATTCCTGTGAAAAGTTGTCATGCCTCTCATCATTCCTGCAACTGTGAGAGTTACTGGTGTATGTAGGTTTCTAAGTGTTTCACAAACATTCACTCACAAATGTTTGGATAAACATCATGGACTCCGCCAGAACCCCCTGCTTGCATGGCTTTCAGAAAGTGGAAAGTTGACAAACGAGTTCAAGAAGGCAGGTACCTCCTAACTTACTACCCTCACTCCAAGGAGAATCTCCCCTCCAGATGTGTCTTAGGGCTTTGAAAAAGTAGGAATGAAACCAAAGCTCATAGAATCTAGAGATGTACGTACAGGCTTTCACTAAGTATTTCAATTGCTTTGGTCATCACTTAGCTTCTAGTCAGATTAAAAGGTGAGTTAGTCACACCCTGAAGGCCTGCCTGTACAGCAAGTTCCAGGAAAAGTGTTTAAAGTACACTTTGCTTGAGATACTAGAGACATGTAGCTAGTTAAGCATAAAGCAATGAAGGCTTAAACAATAACAAGGTCACAAGATGTTTGGTTTCCGCCTTTTGCTTTAAAGGAAACATCCCTGATGCACAATCATGAGACGTTTTGCAGAATCTTGGCTCCTCAACCCAGTTCGCTCACCTGACCACAGTTATGAAGGCTCCAGACAAGGTGATGTCAGGAACTGAAGTACTCAGACTGAGGAAAACCACTGAAGCTTACACAGAAGCTAACCAATCAGCTTCGTCCATGATCCCTATCCCCTAACCCTCAATTTTTGCCTTTAAATATCCTTGATTAAAAACCATTCAGGAGATTGGGTTTTAAGTGCCAGCTTCCTGTTCTCCTGGCTTGGAGCCCTGCCAATAAACTAATCCCTTCACTGCAAAGCTCAGCGTTTGGCTCTGCTGGGTATCAAATAGACAAAACTCCTCAGTTTGGTAACAGGAACTGATGAATCCATCCATCTCTATACTGAATGAATACTTCCTAAGTGAACCCACTCCCATCACCAAACAATCCTTATTCCATTCAAGATTCAAGAGTGGGGAGTAGTTTGTACAGTTGACCCTTAAACAGCATGAGTTTGAAGTGTGTGGGTCCATTTATATGAAGATTAAATGTATTTTCTCTTCTTTATGATTTTCTAAATAACATTTTCTTTTCTCTGGCTTATGTTACTGTAAAAATACAATATATCATACATACAACATTCAAAGTATGTGTTAATCGATTATTTACGTGATCAGTAAGGCTTCCTGTCAACAGTAGGCTACCAATAGTCATGTTTTTGAGGAATCAAAAGTTTTATGTAGATGTTCAACTGTGAGGGGGTCCGCACCCCTAACCCCCATATAGTCCAAGGGTCAACTGGACATAAATTCAACCTTTGACCTCTCTTGAGGTTGCTGGGTCCTCTGCTGTCGCCTCCACTGAAGGCCTGGCCACTTTCCGGGGGGTCCTTGTCGGGAAGCACATACTGTGCATGTGTAGAAAGTGGTCTTGGGTCCAGGTGCCCTCTCTGCTTGGCAGCAAGAGTAAGTATTAGCTCAGTCTCTCATGTATGCCAGGGCATACAGGGACACCCACACGTGCTCCCTGCCTTGAGGTCTGCAGCCATGCTCCTGGGGTGGAGATTTCATTCCATGGTGGTGAGCTACTCAAAGACGGGGAAATTGAGCATTTTAAAATAAAGTACAGAGTAGAACAGATCAGAACCCAGCGCAGATCATACACGTAGGATGGTGCTGTGAGCCTTTTGTTGGCTGTACATGTACATGATGTGAGTATGTGCAGCTGAGTGGATGTGCAGGGCTGTGCTCTAGTCAGATGTTTCTTGCAGTGAGTGCCTTGAGGTGGAAGTCACTGTGTGTGATGAGGGAGACAGAGGGCAACAGGGCAGTGCTCAGTGAACGAGTGGGTCAGAGCCTACCGGGTTCTTAGACTCAGGCGTAGCCCTCTATACATTATGTCCCCAGCTCAAAGACACGCAATTCTTCTTAACATTTTGGAAACCAGGGCACATCTTATCATTGATTTGTACGCTTAGTATAGTTCTCTTCTGTTTGTACTCTGGAAAGCTCTTTTTAAGTGGACAAAATATTTCAGAACCATTGTCCTCTGAAAATCAATGAAATCAAGTGTGGTCCTGAGCATCAGGCATTAGGAGACACAATGGGTCCTAATGTGATACAAACCACACTTATCGAACAGAGATGAAGTGCCCCACTCAAGCCCACAGGCCACATCAACTTCGGAGGAGTCCCAGGTCACCACCAATCCCTCTCCATTGATAGGTGATGGTAGGGCGTCATAAAGGCAGTGCTCCAGGCAGTCAAGACTCTGCAGACGCGGCTGTCCTGTGTTCTGTGTGTTAACCAGGTGACTTACAGTTCATTTCAGTCTCATCTTAGCATCTCCCTTTCGAAAGGACACCAGAACTCATGCAAGTGACCAGTTTCGGTTGGAAGTGAACTTTCCTTACTGTATAGTCAATGACACAATGGATAATTTGGTGTATATCAGTTGTTTCCTTGTTTTGTTTTATTTTAAATGCTTTCATTAGAACCAGACCTCAGACAGGGATCAAGTTGAAAGCCCTTTATTCATGTCGCTGAACTAGCTTTGAAAATCATGAATCCTAGCAGGGTATGATTATACCAGCCTTACAGTGAACTCATTAGCGAGCGGCATTATTTATTTGGTTAATTTGAGAAATATAAAATATTACAACATTGTTTTCTTCTGTGTTTCTTTGTGGGCTTGAGGGTACTGCATGTGTGTTATTCATTGTATTGGTGAGAATATTTACTTTCAAGGCACTAGGACTGTAGGATTGAGCAGGATGAATACACATTTGCACTTCGTGTTAATCTGGGTCCTCTGTGAAGCAGACTTCCAGATGGAGTTAGGAATCAGAGAATACGTGTAGAGAGCACCTGATGTAAACAGAATGTCAAAGAAATATTTGCTCACCCATGTCCGTAGCAGCATTATTTACAACAGACAAAAGGTGGAAGCAGTCCAAATGTCCATCAAGGGACAAATGGATAAACAAAATGTGGTCTATACATAAAATGGAATGTTATTCAGCCTTAGAAAGGACAATAATTCTGACACATGCTACAACATGGATGAAACTTCAGGGCATTTTGCTTAGTGAAATAAGCCAGTCACAAAAGGACAAACACTGTGTGACTGCACTTCTATGTGGTACCTAGAGTCGTCACTTTCATAGAAACAGAAAGCAGTCCATGGGTCAGCTGCCAGGGCGCTGGGAATGGAGAGTTAGTGTTTAGTGTGTACAGTTTAAATTTGGGACGGCACAGAGTTCTGGAGATAGATACAGATGATGGTTGTACAACAATGTGAGTGTGTTTGCTGCATGTACACTTAAAAACTAGTGAAGATGGTTAAAAACACACTGGATTACAAAGTATTTTCCTACTTGTAAAGTCACATCAGTCTCTATAAAAGTCCCACTTCCTGCTTGTATCCTCTCAAACGTGATGTGAGATTCAGTTGTGTTAAACTATTTTATGTTTTCTCTTCTACCTACCCAGAGATCAGACTTCCAGAATTGTCACCACACAACAGCTTAACCCTTTGTACCTGCCCCCAAAGAAAGGAGAGTCTGTAAGACAGATCCTTTCAGGGACTTTGCTAAATCTTTGTGTTTGCACCTCATGTCTCCCTGTTTGGTCCCAGAAAGATGACTGGTCAGCCAATGATGAGTAAGGTTCCTCATGGAAGGAACAACTCAAGCCAGACCAACAGGAGAACCCGCAGGTTTCACAGAAGTGGGCACAGCCCCCACCCTTCCTCAGGCTAAAGAAAGCCTCAGCCTCTGTGGCTGCATTCCTTTCCAAAACCTGCAAGGGAAGTGATTCAATGAGGTGCTCTCCATCTATTCATATGCATATAGGTTTTGTCCCTTGGGGAAGTTGAGACTTATGATCCAGGTGTCTGCAGGCAAGGGTGATTGATGTGAATCAGTTCTCTATTATGATGTATAGGATTCACAGAGCTTGAGATTGACAAGCTTTATTTCCGCTGCTTCCCCACCTAACTAATAAAAGCTGATGCTAGGCCCGATTAGGTGCCACAGCCCGGACCTTGAGGCTGCTGGTTCCTTGGCCCCCACACTTAAACTCTGTTCGTGGCTACTGTCTTTTCTTAACCCTGCACCACCCTCCTCGCTTCCCACAACTCTTGTTGCACGGGATGCGACACAGAATCTTTAGATTTTGGAGTAATGCCAAAAGCTTCTGTATTTTTACCCTCAAAAACAGTTTTATTGGACTGTAAACACAACAGTGTCTTTCAAGTAATATTTTACCAGCCAATTACTGAATTTGGGACTTTGCCTCATCTTACCCCATATGTCTTGTCTACAATGTTCACATAGTAAGGTAAGTAAAGAGAAGAATCTGAAATAAGAAAAAGCAGGGCATTTTAGTTGTTGCTTTTTCACTGTAAAGCTTCAATATTGCTTTCCTCTTAAAAACGATTCTGATGAAGCAGTCACACTATTCATGGATGAAGGTATGCCCTCAGAGGAATGGATGGGACACTGGAGCAAAAAGAACTGGCCTTCAGGTCATAGATACAAGTGCAGGGAAAAATACAGGATGTCCTTAGAAGAGTACGAGTCTGTTGGAGCAGTTTTTCCCTGCAAGCACAGCCATTAGAAGCTTTCCTGTCAGAGCAGTTTTCGAGCCATCACAGCTGTTAGGGACGGACCTCCCGGCACCCCTGGCCAGCTTTAACCAATCCCTTGGCACCGCAATAACAATGGCATGAATTCCCCCAAACCCGGAAGCCTAACCCTATAAAACAAAGCGCCCAACCCCAGTAAGTGCTCAGTCTTTTGGGGAACGATCCCTCTGAGTCCACCGGTGAAATAAAGGTGTGTTCTCCCTGATCTTTGCGTGCCGCTTGAGTTTCTCAGTCTCCGCTGTTTTTCCGCAACAAGTCCATTCCCAGGCCTTATACATAGAGGACTATGAGGTTTGGCAGAGTTTTTAGGTTCCTTGGAAAACAGTCATGCCTGCATTGCTTACATGTGTATTTTGATTGTCTCTTT
The DNA here is from genome assembly GCF_964194185.1 of Rhinolophus hipposideros. Classification (NCBI taxonomy): domain Eukaryota; kingdom Metazoa; phylum Chordata; class Mammalia; order Chiroptera; family Rhinolophidae; genus Rhinolophus; species Rhinolophus hipposideros. Next base: position 97,418,607 of record NC_138053.1, read on the forward strand.
GATATATTTTATATGCTTGTATTTCAAGGTGATTCTGTTTATTTCATTTTAGAGATTGGGGTGCACATTTTGGAGAACTTCAGGAGCAAAGTAAAGTGTTAGATATGTTTGGAGTTGGGATAGAAGCCATGCATTGAAGAAGTACACGCCTGTTCTGAGATATGGCTCAGGTTTAGGTAAATATGTCCTGTAATGAGCAGCTGGGCCGAATGTGTGGTCTCACCCCCCATGCTGCGTTCCTGCCTGCGTCCTGTGCACCTTCTTTAACCTGTCAGCTCGGCCATATGCTCTTAAAGAGATGTGTAGGGAAGTCCTTCCTCTGCTAAATAAGACCCCTTTTGCCATTATTGGTATCACAGTGATTCAGAACGTGAAGCTGTTAGAACAGCAATAAAAAAGAGAGACTGTCATGATTTCAACCACAGAACAGAAACGAGAGGCTCTTCTTTAATTGTGGACATTTGCAGCGGCCGGACACCAGCTAGGAGGGAATGTGCAGAACAGAGGCTGCTCAGCAGGCTGTCCGTGGGGCAGGGCAGGCATGAGAGCCATGTGGGCTTCCACCTCTGCTTTGTTTGCTCTGAAAAGTAGGTGCAGGCTTGGCTTTCCTCTAGTTGTTCTGCCTTGACTTGGTTGTTTGGGAAGGAGGACATTTAATTTCATCCTTGTATTGCATGACCATCATCAAACCCCTCATGCTAGGACAGCCTCCATAGAGCATGAAAAACCCAAGTCCCACAAAACACTTCTTTACATTTACAATTGTGGTAAGTAGCAGCTATTGTCAAATTTGTCCATTAAGGCTGTTATGTTTGTGTCTATTATTAAGGTGCTATTTGATTCACAAGAAATATTCTCTTCATCAAATCCATTAGTGGCCTTTGCTTGTTTTTTGACCTAACAGTGCTGTTTAAAATCCAGCTTTGAATTACAATATTCATCTGATGTCACATAGACTTTTTTTAATCAGTTTTTTAAAACATTTAAAGAAGAGTTAACATCAATTCTTCACAAACTCTTCCAAAAAAATAAAAGATGGAGCACTTCCAAACTCATTCCAAGGCTAGTATTACACTGGCACCAAAAATCAGACAAAGACATCAAAATAAAAGAAACTATAAACCAACATCTCTTACAAATGTAGCTATAACAACTTTTAACACAACACTGGCAAACTGAACTCTGCAATATTCTAAAATGATTACCAACTACTATCAATGGGATTTGACCTAGAAATGTGAGGTTGGTTTAACATCGGCAAGTCAATGTTGTAAATTAATAGAATGAAAACAAAACCCATATGGTCACCTCCATAGATGCAAAAAAATCAGTCAAGAAAACTCAACAACTCTTCATGATAAAAACACTGAAAAACTAGGAAGTGAAGGGAACTTTCTTAACCTGATAAAGGACATCTCTGAAAAACTTACATCACACTTGACAGTGAAACACTGAATTCTTTCTCTTTGAAATCAGAAATAAAGCAGGGCTGTCTGTTCTTAGTACTTCTATTCAACATTATACTGGATGGTTTAGCCAGGGAAGTTATGTAAGAAAATTACATATATTTCATGCAGATCAAAAAGGAAGAATTAAAATCATCTCTATTTGAAGATGACATAATCTTGTGCATACAAAATCTGAAGGAATCCACTAAAAATTTTTAGAATGAACAACTTCAGCAATGTTGCAGGATACAAACTCAATATATAAGAATCAATTTTGTTTATATGTACTCGCAATGGACAATCTAAAAAGAAAATTAAGATAACAGTTTGATTTACACTAGCATTAGAAATAATAAAATACTTAGGAAAATTTTAGCAAATAAAGTTCAAAACTTATTCTCTGAAAACTGCAAAAACATTAGTCAAAAAACTTAAAGAAGACCTAAGTAAATGAAAAGTATTCCATGTTCATAGATCACCCTTATTATTAAGACAGTAATACTTCCCAAATTGATCTACAGATTCAACACAATCCCTGTTAAAGCCTCAGCAGGCAATTTTTGCAGAAATTGACAAGCTGATCTTAAAATTCATATGGAAATTCAAGGGAACCAGAATACTATCTAAAGCAACCTTGAAAAAGAACACTTCCAAAATTTAAAACTTACCACAAAGAAAAAGTAATGAAGATAGTGGGGTACTGGCTATCATAAATTGTAGATCAGTGAAATAGGACTGAATCCAGAAATAAACCCTAACATTTTTTAGTCAATTGATTTTTCAACGGGGGCAGCAAGACAATTCAATGGAGGGTAAGAATAGTTTCTAGCAAATCTCTGTGAGACAACCGGATATATCCACATGCAAAAAAAAAAAAAAAAAAAGAATTTGGATCCCTACTTCACATGCGTACAAAAGTAACTCAAAATGAACCAAAGCTCTTAATGCAAGAGATAAAACTCTAAAGCCCTTAGAAGAAACATGACCTTGGATTACGTAGTAGTTTCTAGATATCACATCAAAAGCAAGAAGGAACAACAACAAATAGATAAATTGGATTTTATCAAAAATGTAAAACTTCTGTGCTTCAAAAGATGCCATCAATAAGGTAAAACAAAGAACCAACAGAATGAAAAACAATTTTGCAAATCATATTCTGATAAAGGAATGTATCTGTAATATATAAAAGCAGACATAACTCAAAACTAAAAAAGACAAATAACCCAATGTAAAAATGAGCAAAATATCCAAATAGAAATTTTTCTAAGAAGATATACAAATGACCAATAAATACACAAAAAGACGCTCAACATCATTAGCCTCATAGAAATGCAAATGAGGTATCGCTTCATACTCAGGAGAATGGCTGTATTCAGAAAGGCAGATAATAACATGTGTTAATCAGGAGATGGAGAAATTGGAATGCTCCGACCCTGCTGTGGGTAACGTATAGTGTGGGGATATTTTGGAAGACAGCCTGGCGTTTCTCAAAAAGTCTCGGATAGGTATGTACCCAATAAAAATGAAATTGTATGTCTACATAAAAAATTGTACACCAATATTCATAGTTCATTATACCTAATGACCAAAAAGTGGAAACAAATGGAATGTCCATCAACTGATGAATGAATGGAGGAAATATGGTAGATCCATTTAGTAGACTATTATGCAGCAATAAAATAAACGAAGAGTGGATGCATGCTACAACAGGAATGAACCTTGAAAAGATGCTAAATGAAAGAAACTAGTCATAAAAGACAACATAATTTATGATTCCATCCCTACACAATTTCCGGAATAGGCAAATCCGTAGAAACAAAAAGTGGATTAGTGGTTACTTATGGTTGGGAGTCAATGGAAAGTGATTGGTAATGCATATGGACTTTCTTTAGGGGTGATGAAAATGTTCTAAAATTCATTGTGCTGATAGTCACACAACTCTGAAAATACTGAAAAAAAAATGAATTGTACACATTATTTATTTTTGAGTCATAATTTACATGCAACATTATATTAGTTTCAGGTATAAAACATAAATATTTTATATTTGTATATATTGTAAAATAATCATCACAGTAAGTCTTTTTAACATCTGTCCTCACACATAGTTTTAAAAATGTGATTTTTTTGTGTTGAGAATTTTTAGCAACTTTCAAATATGAGGTTTGGGGGAAACCTGGTCTCTTCCCCAAGGCCTGTGGCTTTGAGAACAATGGCCCTGTCCTAGGGTCTGAACAAACAGGTTGTCCCCGACCACTCTTCCGGAGTTTAGGACGACCGACGGGAGGCATTTTAAAGGGAAAAATAAAATAGAGTGAAATGTAACACTACCCTGTGTACATGTTTAGGGGGCTTATCATCTAGAAGTTTTGTCAGATGGTAAAATAGTTATCTTATTACAAACCAAACTTAGAGATACATTCTAGCAACACTGGTAAGAAAGCAGTTATGCTGAGTGCTGACACATGACCGTAGTTGAAGAAATCTGTTTCTCCCTTCACAGTGATGGAGGAAGTGCATACAAACCCATTTGCTTGGCAGAGCGAAGATTTATCTTTATATACTACGTGTAGTGCAGGAACATATAAATATAGCTTTACAGAAGAGAACCTTGAAAGCATTATGCCTGCTAAAACTGGCACTTTCTCCTCATTTCCTTGTAAAGAAAATAGACATTTGATTGATACTTTTATCTTTGGTCACAGCTGCTTTGCTGAACTTCTCTCAGCTCTTTACACTTACGCCCCCATCTTAGTCCGTTGGGGCTGCTGTCACAAAATACCACAGACTGGGTGGCTTATAAACAACAGACGTTTGTTTCTCACAGTTCTGGAGGCTGGAAGTCCAAGATCAAAGAACCCACAAATTCAGGAACTGGTGAGGGCCCCTTCCAGAATCATGGGTGGCTGATATCTAGCTGTGTTCTCACATGGCAGAAGGAAAAAACAAGAGCTCTCTTTTGTAAGAGCACTTATCTTATTCATGGGGACTCTGCCCTCATGACTTAATCACATCCCAGAGACCCCACCTCCTAAAACTCTCACATTGGGTGTTAGGATTTCAACATATGAATTTTGGAGGTATACAAACATTCAGCCTATAGCACTCCTTCCTTGATCTGGTGGGATTTGTGCCATGTGCTATAACCCCCATGATGGCCTGGGGAACTTTAAGGAATAAACATGAGCGAGAACTAAATTGCAATGCCAAGTTCATCTCTATCGCCTTTTGCCCCCTCTATAGTTGTATTGCTAAAAGCTCACATAATATTGTTGTTACTGACCCACGGAAAATTGAATTTTCAATAACACTCCTTAGTTTTTACATTGGATTTTTCATCTCTGTTAATACTAGATTACTAATCATCAATAACACAACAAAAAATAATAAATGTGCATAGTGCTCTATATAATATTCAAAGTAGTATTTGCAAAATATTTACCTCACAAGAATTTTAACTTCTCCCTGAATCAAAGTACTCCTACTTTTCTCACTAGAATCATGCCTTCAGTCCATGTAGCCATCATGATTTCTTAACAAAAGCTCTTTCCCACCTAGATACACCTGGAGCATGTCCCTGCTCACAGACACCTGTCTTTTCACTGTGCCTTCACGTGGTGGAAGGGGCAAGGGAGCTCCCTGGGTCCTCTTTACAAGGGCAGTGATATCATCATGGGGCCCCACCCTCATAACCTCATCTAAACTTAATTCCCTCCCAAAGGCCCCACGTTCAAATGCCATCACATTGGGAGTTATTGCTTCAACGTGTGAATGTTGGGGACACACCCCATCTGGTCCATCACAAATAGATAGAACAGTAGTCACTTTGAAAGTTCACTCCATTTAATTCAGCAGAAGCTATATAATGAGTCTTGTTCAACTCTGTTGTTGAAATAACCTCTTCCTTTCGTAAAGGTAAGAATCGCTTTTGATTTGGGCAAGCACAAAGCAGAGAATAAGTCCATATTCCCTTGCAGAAAGCCAGGGGTGATACCTTTTAATGGAACTATCCCTCTTCTTCTCTCTTTTTAGAGGAGTTCTTCCCTGAATTCACAGCCCAAAGTATGACACGCCTATTTTTTCTCACGATCTAACTCATATTTTCATCTTAGCCAGTTGTGTTTTAGTCATTCAATTTGTAGAAGTAAATTGAGAGTCTACTAAGTCCAAAGTTTTGGGAACCTAGGTTTTAGGGACAGATAGCTGACCTGATCTCTCTTATGGTGCTTACAGGCCAGCAAGGAGGACAGACTTCCAACCAGGAATTATACACATCATCATTGAATGTGACAAGTACCAGTTAGTACATGGGATAAAATCACCTTATATTCTCTTGCTTATCTAATACCGTCTTGACATCTACTTCTCAGTAGACCCAGATTAACAAAAATCATAGACATTCAGATGATTCTTAAGCCATGAAAAGAGACATTATTGCTCAGTGTGAATGTAGGAAAGAGGGTTCAGGTCCTAGACTAGAAGAAGGGAAGCAAACGAGAAACCAGAAATCCTTGGTAGGATGGGCAATAAACCAAGAAGCAAGCTGGTTTATGCTGTGCAATTCCAGAAAACCTCAGACGTTGGAGGCAGGCACTGGTACTTCTGAAGATGAAGATGGGAGATGTCTGAAAACAGAATGAATGGTGGAATACTTGCATTAGAAGCAATTAGACACATAGAGTCCATCCCTTCGTCCATATCAGCTGGAGACTGGAGATTTCCCATCTAGACTGAAAGGCAACAGGCATAGCTGAGTAGGGAGCCATACGGAAAACAGAATCCAGTGAATGGCTGCCCACTGAGTGGGGAAGCCTGATCCTCCTACATTCGACTGTCAGTAGGCTAGTGGCCACCTTCATGTGCCCCGGACAGGAAACTTTCTTACAGAAAAGATTTCTTTCTAGGGAAGTTGGCTAAATGTAACTGACAGGGCTACTCAGCTACTCAGTGGTGCAGTGAAGCCCACCACTCTACAAGCAATGCCCAGACAGAGTTCTAGGACCATTTATAATACCTCACTCAAAAAAATAGACAGATAGCCACTCATCAAGTTAGGTAGGGAAAGGGCCTATTGTGAAACGCTGAGAGCAGAATAACCAAATGGGAAAAAAACGAACGTGGAATAAACAGAAAATGTCAAAAGGAGGAAAAAAGAATCTTGTAATAAAACCCATTATAATCAATGGCTTCACAGAGATAAGTTTGCAAACAAGAATCAAGCATAGGATGCTATAAAAAGATAATATTCAGAGAGCAAAAACAATCTCTTGGATAGTAAAAATATTATGGTAGAAATAAAAAAAGAAATTCAGTAGGCTGGTTAGAAAATACACTTGAGGAAATTGCTCAGAAAGTAGAATAAAAAGGCAAAACTAATAAATAACCAAAGAGCAATAGAAATAAAATTAGAAAATTGTTTCAGAATATAGAATATCCAAATGATAAGAGTTGAAGAAAGGAAGAATGGGGAAACCAAAAGAGAAGTTATCAAAGAAATAAAATTCCCAGAATGCAAGGACTTAAGCCACCATATAGAAAGGTCCCATGGTTTACTCTCTATGAAAATGAATAAATGCCATTATAAAATTTAAGAACAATAATGATAAAGACATTAAAACACACAAAAAGGAAAATATATATATAAATAAAGAGTGGACAATCAGAATGTTATCAACTGCAACACTAGAGTCAAGACATAACGAAAGAGTTCCTTCAAATTTCTTCAAATTATTTCCAATTTATAATTCTACATTCAGCCTTTCCAAGTTTCACACTTGGAAAGAAAATTACCTTGATGATTTTTCTTAGAATACAGTTGAGAAGATGCTCCATCAAAACTAGAAACTGATTTATTTTAAGTATAAAATAATTGAATATAGTCAGAATTTCCCAAAAGGAGAGAATCAAAGACAATGTGAGTGGAAATTGTAGGATGATGACAATGCGCCAGGGGTAGAAAGAAACCTGGATTGACGCTTCCAGAAACTTCAAGATATTCAAGAAAAGAAAAAGAAGAAAGAAAATTGACAGATTACTTGATGTGTCAGAATGGAATGAGAAAGACATTCTACTTAGGGAGGAATGTGTGGTGACCAATTACAGATAGAAACTCAGAAAATCAAGTAGTAGAAAAAATCCAAGGCTATTATTAACTAAAAAGAAAATAAAAAGTTGTTTAGGAAAGAGACTGTAATTACATAAAAAATTGTCTTACTCTGTTTTGTTAGGAGCAGGGTAAAAAGCCTTCAGGGAGAGCTTAAATCTCATCTTTAGTAGTAAATCAATAAATCATTGTTGAAATGGAAAAGAATCAAGAGATGACTGTATAATCTGCTATTTAAAATTGTGACTACATCGTGTATTTAAATTACCATTTTCCGCAAAACGAGCTATGGTTCAATGGAGAAATAACAATTCCAGGTCTTAGGTATGAAACACGTGAAATTATACTGAACATCATGTCATACCAGAGAGTAAGGGAGCTGCCAAAAACAGCAGAACCACATTCAAATAACTCAGTGGCAAATTTGAACTCAGAGGCTCTCACTGGCCAAAAATGGGACATTTTGAGTATCAATAGGATAATAACTGCAATGGAGTGAAACATCAAAAATGCTTACACCCTTGAGTTCATAAAGTATCAAAGAAAGAAAATGTTAACTGGTCATTGTTGGAGGATGCTAGGGAACCAACTCATTCTTTTGAAAACAGGGATTTTCCTGTATTTTTTAAATACATGGAAAATCAATATCCATCCTGACTTTCCATGCAAGCTGTATCATTGGACTTTCAAACAGTAGAAAGGAATAAATACTATGTAGAAATACCCCAGCTCATAAATGAAGGCAGAATGATACAATTAGAATATCATCATTCTGTTATTCTTAAAAGATGAATAGATTAAGTTATTGATCATCAATGGCCACTTACATCACAACATGAAAGACAGCCAGTCACCAGACATTGTATGCTTCCACACTGAAGAGGTCTTGTGGGGGGAAAAAATCAAATGTGAGTTTGATCAGGCCTCTAGCTCCATTTATCAATCAGTAGGAAATACAGGGACCATGCTAAATGAAACCACAAGTTTCCAATCAACAAAATCCAGAATCAGGCAAAGTCTGTAGGACAAATGTCTTGATTTGTTTAACTATTAAATCAAGAGGAAACAAACAAACAAATAACGGATGAAGGGCATATTTATAAATTAAAAAAGACTTATGAGATATTTTACCCACTCCTCTCTCTTTGAGTTGCAAGTATTGATTCTCTCTGACTTCAACCAGGTGGACATAGAAGTCTCCGGTAGAATGCTTTCCACCCGTGCCCTCAACCCTACAAACAGCTCTGCTGCCCATATTAATTAGGAGCTGAGATCGCAGCCTTGAACATCTCCTCAAGTACCTGATGCTACTGACAAACTTCTGCATCTTCATCACCCCCTGTGTTGTCACCTCCCTACCTCCTCCTAAGAGAACCGGCATGAGAGGAACTGACATGGGACCCTCCTTCCCTTCTCTCCTTGTTTCTCACTATGTCTTATCTTTAACGCATACCTCCCTTTTATTGATCTCCATGCCAGTTCCCTCTTCAGTTGCACATTGCTCTGCTTTAAAATCAAACCTCCAGAAATGCTGACTGTTTTCATTATGAACAGAGTGTCAGATAGGCAACCTGCCTGTCTTCTTAAATCTAGTGGCTTTGAAGTAACAGGAAATGAAAATGGTACATTTAATGCAACATTAAAATTATCAGTAGCAGCAAAGGCCTGAGTACAGGGGAAACGACTATTTAAAATACCTTACCTAATTGTTTACCCCCAAATAATACAGGGACGAAAAGATTGCTTCAGGGACACCAAATCTTCCAATTCTGTAGTCCTAACCAAGAGTGAATAAATAAAAAGCCTCTCTTTGAAAAGAAAGAAAAAGATATATTTGTAACAAAAGTGATTCGGATTATATTTCATTTCCAGCATTCAAATACTGCAGGAATGGGAACGATGACACATCCACAGAAAGGAAGTCAAATCTCATGTTTTTAATATAGCATGAACTTAAATTGATTATTATGTTTCTCGAGAAATTTCCTTCTTCAGAATATTTAATTTAATACCAAGTAAGTGCATGTGAGAGCTTATGGTGCATATCAAACTATCAGGGCATTGACAGGAAACGGAATTTACGCTCGTGGTTCAAATGAAGCATCTGTACTGCAAGGAGCAGAAGAAACGTGGGGAGGGCTAAGAGGACAAACAGGGGATGGCCAGACTATGGAGAGTAGTAGTACAAGGGCGCTATCACTGTTTTAGAGGAAAGGGTGCTCCTGGAGTCCACAGGGAGCCGACCCCTGGATCTGTCCAGGATGGAGGACCCCAGCAGGAGCTGTGGTCACAGGACGGCTTTCTAGCTGAGATGCAATGCTGCACCATGGAGGAAGCAGGGAAAAAACATTGACTCTGTCCTGCTACCTTTGCTCTACTTCCTGTTGGATCCAGGTCATGGATGCCAAGTGATGGTTGGCTGCCAGGACAAGCCCTCGGGTAAAAACAGGGCAGAGAAGGGCAGAAAAGCTACGGAGTGTGGACCTGGGAGGCCAGTGGACAAACAGCGCCCAGCACTGTTGTCTTCTCTTCCAGTTACCTGTTTGTGTTTCGTTTTGGAAACAGTTACCTGAAGGCATCTGGCACTAGACTGTGACACGTCTTCTGTCACTGACTGGTATTTGTACTCAATAATCTAGCTGGGAAATGCTGAGTGTCGCCAGTGTTTCAGGTTCAGTGTCCCAGCTCAGCAGTTTTCTGGATAAATTTCTGGTTGCCATTTAATATTTCCACCTCATGGGGAATTGAAAGCAGATTACCTTGGTGTAACATGAGCGGGTCCATGTGGCAAAAATGTATCTGTTGTCCTGTTTGATTATCTCTTAGCCAAGTGATTTTAGAGGCAGCACTCTAAGAATCAGTCCTTCGAGTACCACCAGCTTCATCTGTCAAGTGTGTGTCCTTCCTTCTCCCATGACCCCTTCTCTTATGGGTCACATACAAACCCATGTACAAAAAGCTGTAGGTACGAGCTAAACAGGGATTCAGAGATGGGTAAGGAAGAGCACACTACTCTCCCCAGAGACACCCAGATTATTATCAGAGTTAGGTAGCAGTAAGGTTTATCATTAGGACTCAACATTTATAAATCCGTTAATGTCCAATGCAAAACCTACTGTGCTTCATTATAAAAAGAAACAGAAAAGAATAAGCTGTAAGAAATACACTTATGAACTAGATTCTAAACGAGTCCCTGCCTGCATTGTACAGTTTAAGAGATAGTTTGCAGTGCCTCGTCTCCCTCAGCACTTCCCTGGTGAACTCAGGATGATGGCTCACCACACCTAGACGCCTAGTCACTTCCCTCCACCCCACCCACACCCCACTTTCCTCATCACATTCTTTTCATTCATCCCATGTTTCAGCCATCTTTTATTGGCTGAAATGAAACTGGTAAAATTATTGACATGGGTTTGCTTTTCATTCTAGATGTGATCAGAAGATATTGGAGGATTTTGTGCAAAGAAATGATACGACATAATTCATGGTTTTAAAGTATTAGTGTGGGTACCGTGTGGCAAACAGACCAAAGCTGCTGAGGAGACCATAACAATAGTACACTCGTAAGACTCTGGTGGGCTGCCTTGCTTGGTAGCAGTGGAAGTGCTAAACATAGGTTGTATTTGGCATATACCTTCAGAAAGAGCCAACAAAATGTGTTGGTGGATTGGATATTGGGCTTCTGGAATCAAAGATATCCCCCAGATATCTACCTGAACAACTACATGAATGAACATAGCACTTACTAACGTGGGAAACTGAAGGAACCCTGAGAGGAAAAATTAAGGGTTTTGCTCTGGATGTTTTAACTTGAGTATTCCCTTTAGATATGCAAATGATGATGTCAGGATGTACAAATCTAGAACTCAGGGCAGAGTATGTACATTGGAGAGTTCTCAGTTTATGTAGCACAGTTGACCCTTGAACAACACAAGTTTAAACCATGCATGTTCATTTATACGTAGCTTTTTTTCAAGAAATATCCAGTCGGTCCTCTGTATCCACAGGCTTCACATCAGCAGTTTCAACCAAGCGTGATTTAAAACAGTAGGTATTTTCGCTCTGCAGTTGGGAATCCACAGATGCAGAGGGCCAACTCTGTGCATTGTTTTATATCATTCAATATAAGGGACGTGAGCATCCGTGGATTTGAGTATCTATGGGGGGTCCAGGAACTAATGCCCCATGGATACTGAGGGATGGTAATTAGTTCTACGAGAATCAAAATTTATACGTGAATTTTTGGCTGCATGGTGTTGGTGCCTCTAGCCCCCACATTGTTCAAGGGTCAACTATATTTAAGGAGGTGGGCTAGATAAGGTCACCTGAGGAGGAAATAGATAGACAGAAGAGAAGAGTTCTACAGAAAGAGCCTTAACGGATTGTACAATTTAGAGACTGGGAAAAAGGAATGAGAAAGCAACCAGGGTCTTAGAAAGAGCTCCGGGGAGACAGGGAGTTATCCATGTGAGTTTCATTTTTCTCGTACTCTAATAATGGGGTACTGTATGTCCATAGGAAAGGGGGTTATTGACACATTGGTGACTCATACAGATTATAGAAAGAAAGTCCAGCATGGCAGTCCAGTGCATTCCCCCTAAATGTAACTTTGTGTTTGTCTGGGAGCACAGCAGTGCACCCACGTGCACGTTCAGCCTTGTCTCCACAGACGTGTGTTAAATGTCTTCATGCACATTTCTTTGTCTATGGTCATATAGATGTGGTAACACATGACCCCTGGAAACCTAGTCTAAAAGTAACCAGTCTGCTGTACTTTTGTGGCAGATCAACTGGACATTTTAACTTTGTGTAAAAGTTCAACCAAACAGATTACTATTGAATATTTTGACAAAGTTTTTCATCCTATGTTCTCATTGAGATTCCAGGAACCGACTACTCAACTAAAATTACATAAAATGAGAAGAAGAAAAAGAGAAAGTCACTTGCCTTCTAAATAATGGGAAATAAGCCTTAGATTTCCGAGGACCTGCATCTTTGGGTGGAGTGTGCATTGTCTGCTTCTGCATAACGGGTTGCCCAATACTGAAAGCAGCTCTTATCGCACAGGGTCTGAGGCCAGGAATTGGGCTGTGCCTCAGCTGGGTGCCTCTGGCTCAAGGTCTCCCAAAGGGCTACAGGCAAGTTGCGGCAAGGGGAGGGTCTGCTTCTGCCTCTCTCTCGTGACTGCTGGTGGCCTCATGTCCTCCCTAGCTGTCAGCCAGGGTCCTCAGTTCCTTACACCTGGGCCTCTCCAGAGGGCAGCTCACAATACGGCAGCTGGCTTCCCTCTTAGCGACTGAGACACGGCACCTAAGATGAAGCCAGTGGTCTTGCAGCCTAATCTCAGAAATGACATCCCGTCATTTGTATCTGCTGCATTTGGTAGAAGCCAGTCATTAAGGCTTGCCCACACTCAGGGATGGGGGGACCACAAAGATGGATAACTGAGGTCTCTCCAAGAGGCTGCCTCCAACAGATACCCCAGGGGGCTGCATTTCTTGACAAGGTGCTAAAAGACCTGTGTATTTGACAAGGAATTAGAAAGGTGTCTCGGATATCCTATAATGATTTTTAGGTTCCACGCTGCACAGATCTGGAAATTGGCAGACAATAGGAAAACAATTATGTTGTATCTTCTACTGCAGAGACCTTTTCCTCCGTCTCATATCACTGCAGCACGTTTCAACCGAGCAGCAGCCTCAGGACAGGGAACCATCACTTGGCAGCGTAGGTTATTTTAATGAGCACTGTAAACTATGTCTTCCCCATCTGGTCTATTTCCTAATTACAAACCTACACTCATTTGCGGTTACATCATTAAAAGTGAGATTCTGCAAAATGGTCTGAATGCTTGTCTAGCTTGTCCTCTTTGTTCTATCCTGATTTTTCTCAGTTGTGATATCTTAAAGTCCAAGGCACTCCAACAAAACAATATTACTGTATGCACAGTACTCAAACGTATGGAATTCATGTCTCAATTCCTCTCTCTTTCTCTCTCTCTCTCTCTCTCTCTCTCTCTCTCTCTCTCTCTCTCTCTTTCTCTCTCTCTCTCTCTCCTGCAATCCTCTTATTGCAAATAACAGTTCTCTTTAAGAAGGATTTTCTATTTCAAATTCCCCAAATGTCTTTGGTAATTTTCGCTTGCTTTAGGGATAAGGGGAGGATTTAAGTAGAAGCCTTTTAAACAGGAATTAAACCCATTTGTACAATGCAGACCTACAGGTCCTTCCTACAAGCGTGATGAGGAATTTTACAGTTTAACTCTGCAAATATTGGTTTACTTCTTTGCTTTCTCTCGCTAAGGAATTATTCATCAAGATGAATGCTAAAGCAAATCAAGATATATCAAGAGATACAGAGCTTTTAAAATAATTTGGTCATATTCAAAAGATAGTGGGAGGTTTTGCATCTCCAAGGATGCTAGATTTTAAGCATGGATGGATGTCATCATTAGGATCACTGATACTGCCAGGTAAGTAAAGAGGCATTGTGGGCCTTTTGAATATCATCCTGCAAAAAGGCATTTCCAGCTTCCAACAGCCATCCTATAAAAAGCTTCTCAGGCCGCCTTTCCACCTTCACTGAACACAGGAAGAGTGACGAGCACGGCCGCCATCCCCTGGGTGCCATGGTGAGTGCTTCCAACCAGGTGACACAGTCTTGCTGAGGAAGTAGTACATGTCCAGTAGTGTCCAGAGACCCCACTCACATGTTCCGATGCCTTTTGTTAAGCTAGCAGACCATTCAGACTGGCAGACAGGTCAGCAGGTGGGCATAGGAGAGCACTGCGTCCGGGCACAAAAACATTTAGCTTGTTTTCTTGGATTCATCAGCCTCAGAGACCATTGGTATGATAAGAATGGTAGGGTAGTGATAGGTCCCCCACTGTAGAAGTGCACCAGACTCCAAAGCAGGAGCAACAAGTGACAAAGAACCTTTGTCAAGAGAACCATGGTGGAAAAAGGACTCAGGTTTCTGTTCAAGCGCAGGGCTCTAACTGGAATGGATGTGTGTCTTCTCTCTTTTGGTGTGGTTTTCACAAATTCCCCACTCATATTCTGAAAATTTGCCCTCGGATGGCCTGTCAGAAGACCACATCATCCTAATTTTCTCTGCCTGGGACACATTTCCTGGAAGTACCTACAGCATGGTATGTGCTCCAAGAATCATATCCAGTCCTTTTCGAATGGCATACTTAGAAAGAGCTCTTACATCATGTCAGCAGGGCTTACTTCTGTTAAAGTCTTTTAAGAAAATAATTTCACAAAAACTGCTAACTTACAGGTTTCTAATTTCCTGTCATTACCAGATGCTGGAGTTTTAAAACATAAATCTTCAAGTGTGGTTGAGAAATACCGCACTGCTGAGTGCCCATCTATCTGGAGGGCAGGATATGGTGAAAATAGAGTTGATTTAGATGTTAAAATAGATATTGAATAGATGTTAAAAAAGGTGAAGGACTTCTTATTTCAAATGCTCAGGAATGTTGATGGCTATCTTAAAGTGTTTACTATGGACTGTTCTTCATTCTTGGTGGTGTGAGAGATTCCTATCCTTGGGTGGTTTCTTTCTTGCTGTGGAACTTGGACCTGAACACCTGGAATATTATTAGAATAGGGCTCTATAGTCTGGAATCTGGGGCCAGAGGAGAAGTAATAAGGATGGCAAAAATTCAGAGTGGAGGGAACACAGGTAAGCACAGATTCCAAAATAGAAATTATCAATGGAAAATAAGCTGGGGACAGTGGAAGGAATTACACATGGAAATGCACAGAAACCACCAGTTACAATGTCTTCGGATTTAAAAAAGGTATTATTTTAATGAGTTTTTAAAAACCCGTTTTTTTATTTGAGAATAACGAATGTTCTTAAGGTGTAGGTATGACTTCTGAGTATTTCTCTGTTCAGACTTTTCTCACCTTTGGGGCCTCTGTGACAGTCAGTGCACTCAGTTAGCATTTGGAGTTTGGGTGCAAACTGTCTCAGATGGAGCCCTGAGAGCTGGGCTTGGGGGCTGGTGTTAGGATCCGAGAATCCCCATGGGTGGGCACATTTCTGAGGGCTAGGGTCTCCTCTTCTCACCTGGTACTGGGAGCGGTGCCAGGTATCACACCCCACTGATCAGTGCGGAATCTGTAAGAATGCACAGAATGGCCCACGTTGTATGAATTCAAACTGATGAGAAGCCCTGAGTGCTGGGTGGTGATTACAGAGGTCGGTGTGGGCGAGGAGCTGTGAGTGGCACCTGGCTGCTCCAGAATTTATATCCATGAGCGACGAGCCTGTATTCTGCATCCTGCTAGCCACTAAGTGCTTAATGGTGTCGAAACAAAATCTCCCATGATTTACTATTGATTGCTTATGCCTGTGGACAATCTCCCCTTTATTAAAATCTGTCTTAACTCTAAGACAGCGATTGGTTCCCAGTCCTACCTTGTTATGTTCTCCAGGACAAAGCTTCCTGGCTCATCCTCTTATCCCATCTGTCATATGAAACACCAACCATATATCTTGCCGTCCTCCTTCAGTTCATTTAGCGCCCTGAGCTCTCATGTTGCAGGGCCTGGAACGCACCAGCTGGCCACATCTGGCTCACCTCAGATCACATTAATGCAGTAAGAGCTACCTGAGGTTCCCAACCTCACCTGGGGCACAAGTGGTCCTTTAGTCACACATGCCTGTAGCTCCTGCCTCTTCCCGATAACGTGGAAACAAAACACTCCCCGTGCATTTCTGGGAGGACCCAAGACGTGTGTGCCTTATGTCCCTCACTCAGTCTGGCCATCTCACCGAGTGGCTTCTTTCTGTCATCCCCCTGGCATCTCCTGCTGTTCTCAGCTCTGAGAGCCAGGTGTCCCCACCCTCAGGCAGGTACAGGAATCTCACTGCTGCAACTCCCACCCTTAGACCTTCCGCTTGACAAAGCAGCTTTCTACAGGCAGATGGGCAGAAAAAGAATACATACCACCTTCTTTATATGGAAACGACAATAGGTCACCAAGTGATCTCCTTGGGTCCCAGGTCATCTTTCATGTTTGGGGAGAGGGCTCTTTCAGGTTTTACCTGTTGCCCTACCTCCACATGGGGCTTTAAATGGGTTGCTGTGTGGCAGGAGTCAGGGAAGGACCACTTGGATGACAGCTGTCCCCAGAGTCACCCTCCCCTCAGTCTGGTTCTATGTCCCAGCACACAGGGCAGGATCCTTCTTCTCTAGGCTGAATAGATTGTCAGGCCCTGCAGTTTTCCTGCAGATGCAGCCCTGCAAGAAACCCCTGGATGAGTCGTGGCATTCACAACACCTGCTGGCGTTGTGTGCAGGTGGGTGTCTGTCACCCGAGGAAAGGACTCCATTTCCAAAGTCCTGAGGTGGGTACTTGGCTGTTTAGTAATTAAGTGTAAATCCCATGGTTGTGCCAGGAGTTTTCCTTATATGTGCATGAATCATTGAGCTGTTGGACATTTGCATTTTCTTTTACTCAAGCATGCTGCCCCCGCCCCCCTCAAATCCTCTTAAAGTAACTACCTCCATAATAGTAAAATCTATAGAACGCACATTCCTCAGGGATGAGAGAAAAAATTAAGATGCAAATAAAAACAGAGAGTCATCTAACATTTAAATGACACAAGAAAATAGCCTTTATATTCTCTTTTGTGTGAATTACTTTCCTCTTAGCAATAAATCATTCACTCAGTAAAAGATAAGCATTTCATCATTATTTCATGTAAGATCCATATAGAAAATACTTGCTGTAAATGGTTTGTCCTGTAAAAGATGTAGCTGTAGTAGAATTTGTCATTTCCAAGTGTCAAAAGTAAATGTAAATATTGACAAGCTTTAAAATTTACGCACACAAACCATATAACAGATTAAAAAGAAAATTAGGCTAGCTATACAAGTCCAGAAATACCAGATTTGGTGTGTGTTTAAGGAGACATTGGAACTTGTATGCTTTGGTAGCAAACTGCAGAGTCATTATTTCTAATTGGGAGAGATAAGAGAGATGGCACACAGATTTAGCAGATGCTGACGCAGTCTGTGGTGATAGAAACCAGGATGGTTTTGTCCACTCGCTCTGGTTTCCTGCCCATGGAGGGCAGCCTGGGGAACGCTCAGGACGGCTGGGGACTGGTGGGAGAGACCAGGTGGTTACTGAGGAATAGATAATGTGGAGACAAAACATTCTTGTAAAATTGTGAAAATCACCCTTCTGTAAGTCGAGAACACACTGAAATAATTTTTCTAAAGTCTCATTAGAAGAGTTAAAAACTATTATGAAAAGACAGAGGAATTCACAGCAATATATAAATTGGCGTGTGATTTCAACCACTCTCTCCAGAATGGAGAAAAGAGAGGAATCGTTTTAGAAAACCAGTGGACTGTGGTCATTTACCTGGGCGAGAGACCTTTGAGGTAGGTTTGATTCTCTCCAGAGCTATAAATCATGTCACACATTGACATTTTACAGTGTTCTCTGTTAATGTCAAATATTAAAATAGGAGAACCCGAATGGAAGCTAAAGGGGTGACAGTATATTCCTGAGGATGTCACTGCCGTGGAAATAGAGGCAAGTGTCACAGCAGGGAGAGAAAGTAGGGGACCTGTCTCTTATGGTTCTACTTCATTTTTCTTATCCAGAGAGTTGTGTCATTGGCTCAGCATTTCTCCCTGCCTTCATGCCCTATCTTCTCAGCCTGGCGTGGAGCTTCTATAGAGCAGCCGCAGATCTGTCCCTTCTTTTATCTCCCCACGTCTCTTGAAGAAGAGAAAGAGAAACTTTATGAGTATTTACTGGTTATGCAAATGAATGGTCCATGCTGAAAGGCCAATTATAATTCTATATCTTGCAAAAGAATTTGCTCAGAACTCTTATTACAGTGACATGTTAGAAAGAAAAGAAAAACTTTAAATGGAAAAAAAGAAAAGTTATTTTTATGGATACAGAATGATGCAATGTGTGAAAATACTTCTTGGGAAGAGAGGTGAGCTTCTAATCCAGACTTTAATACACGAACATTAAAAACAGACTTGATTGTAACCTCTGAAACAGGAGGATGGAGTGAAGCACCATTGATATGTAAATGCCATCACTTACTTCTGTGCACTCTTCCAGTTTAATTCAGCAAGCAGCTCGGATCTTCAAGGCCTAAGAAGTCATCGTGTCTGGAGGATCCTCACAATAGTTCATAAACTATTTAATGAGACTTTTATGGAGTTTGTGTGAAGTTGAATGGAGGAAAATACCTGGGGTTTTAATTATGAGGAGCACATTATATAATTTAATAGGAAGCTCTGAGACATTTTATTCTTATTTGTGATTAGAGATGTTTTATTGCATTCATTTATGATTAGAGTTTGAGGACCGCTAACGGGGCTTATCCTACTATTCGCTCAGCCATGACAAATCCCTGAAATGTCATTGCTAATTGTACGCCTGACGACACACACAATGGGGGAATGAGGTCGTTTAATCTTAGCTATCTGTCTGGAGAGAGTTCCCGTTGGTTGAGTAAGAATTATTTCTAAAGCCAACAGCTTATTGGATCAAACTTTTGCATTTTAATAAATGTGGTTCAGAGAGCTGCCTAGAGTCTATGTTTTGGATACACCACGCTCCCTGGCTTGCAGTTATCACCATCGAGGAGCTTCTGATGGAACATGCGCTTTGGGGTGAGGCCATCAATGTTTGGAAGAGCTTTGAGCGAGCCATCTTTCCCATCTGAGAAGCCCTGGCAATGTTAGGGATGCCGTGGGGTGGGTAAGAGCTTCGGTCTCCTGTACACTTTGCAGTAATGCCATCCAGACCACTTGAAAACAGGTGGATGGCCACGTGTCCACTGCCATTTTTAAATCCTTCGTAATGCTACATGCAGTGCTTTGGGTGCAGGACTGTTCAACATAATGAAAGCAGTTAGAGGGATTTTGGTGGCTTGCTTCCTGAAGGATTTCCACAGGCTCACACACTTCTGAATTACAGACAAAATCCCCCAGATTCTGCCAAAGATTTGTGCCAAAGTCATCATAATTGTACATCTCCAAGGATTTGTTCCTGCCAGTAACGAATTAATGAGATGATATCACAAATAATGTCGAATACCATGAAATAAAAACAGAAACAGGAACAAAATAATGATGAGCAAGAGGTCTCATTATAAAAGAAAACAATTTTTGATTTAAAAAAATTATGAAATTTGTTGGGGTGACATTGGTTGGTAGAATTATATAGGTTTCAAGCATACAGAAACATCATCTGTATATCACATTGTGTGTTCACCACCCAGAGTCAGTTCTCCTTCCATCACCATCCCTCACCCCCTTAACCTCTGGTAACCACTAAACTGTTGTCTGTGTCTATCAGATTTTGTTTGTTTGTCTTTCTTGTTTGTTTGCTGCTTTCAGTTTTATATCCCACATATGAGTAAAGTCATATGGTTCTTGACTTTTTTTGTCTGTTTTGAAAGGAAAGACCATCTTAGCTAATGAAAACAGGAGAGAATAAACCTCTCATCTTCATGAACAGAGGGTGGGGGTGAAACGGGCAGTGATGAAGTGGACGAGCAGAGCCATCGCTGTCCGTTAGCATGTGCTACTCCTGCCTCACCACTGTGATTCCCATTTGGGTTAGATGTTCTTTTCTTGGTTTCCTGGGCTTCCTCTGGCCACCTTGCTTGGTACCTAAATCATGAGGAACAGCTTGAAACCTTCCTCAGATAATCATGTCATGAAAACCATGCAAAAATAGAATCCATATATATATGTTTTTTCCCCTTAAAACAGAAGAGTGACGTTTAATTAACTTTGACTTCCTCTGATGAGTGATACACCACTGAAGTGAACACAGGCAAGATGTTCATGTTGATATGCACCCCAGTTCCAGCAGGGCAGTAGGAGCTGTGTGAGTTTAGGCAAGATTTTTCATCTCTCTGATAAGTTTCTTTGTCCTTATTCTCAGTGATCACAGAGGGCCCCCTGACTCTATGAACCTATAATTCTCTGAATGTTAGAAAGTAAATGAATGTCCTGAAATAAGAAAGCTGTTCAAAATACTTTGTTTTGGATTGTGGAGAATACATGCTTTCTATATTTTCATTGTATTTATCTATTTTTTATTTTCAATTACAACTAGATAATTACAACTAGATGGATGGATGGATGGATAGATAGAAAGAAAGATAGATAGACAGATAAACAGAGACAGGCAGTTAGATAGAATCTACGCCATCATGGGTAATAGAAACTGGACATAGGGCATGTTCCCTATCTTAAGGAGCCCCAAGATAGAAAGTAGGCTATCACTAAATCTGCCATCTGGTCAATAATATTCAATAATAAGAAAGCGATATAAAGGTGAGTGTACAGTTCAGGCTATATGTTTGCATATTGGGGAATCTAAGGTGAGGGGAAAGGATGATGCATTTTTATAGATGAGCTTTCTGTTCCGGCGTTTATCACTGGCACAGCCACTTTTCTTTTGGAAAAAGAGAAAATTGCTTTTTACACAATTTTAAAGTAAATTAATTGTTTCTCAAATTTATCAAAATGTCCAACTGTATATTAATTATTAAAAATCATAAGAGCTTGAAGAGTTAAAAAGGCAATTTAGTCTGTTGACCTGCCTCTAGGCAAGACTTACGTGATACAACAGAGATAACTGTTATCCTGCCAAATGACTTTATTTTGGTCCAAACAATTATTATTTTTTTCTTTCTAATTGGTGGTGTTAGCTAAGAGTTGTTTCTTGTAATTCATGAGGACAGTTGCTACTGATATTGTTTTAATGCCACATTTAGCCCATGGAATCCAGGAGGGCAGCTCAGCATCTTATCCCGGGCTGTGCCACCTCCAAGCAGCCACTTACAATGTCTCTGAGGCCGGCAGTGCCCATTTGGTGAGTGCCACTGTGGAAAAGCATCACCTTTAACATGTACAATTCAGCTCCGTCGTTGTGGCTAACTGCTGTCACTTAGAAAGTCTTGCATGATCTTATGCCGTGAATGGCCCTGCATCAGGTAGGTCCAGAGAAGTAGGCATGAGGGACTGTGTTCTGTGAATCTGATCTGAAGCTAAGAACCAGCTGAGGTACAGCCAATGACAATAGTGAGGATCCTTGCCATAGGTTCCACTTTTTCTTTTATGTAACTGTGGACATACTCGTAGGTGTTGTAGTTACCTGAAATCAGTACACCCTTAAACGTACATCTTACCCGCCTAAGAACTCTGGGTGAACACTGACACATTGTGCTGGCAGCCAAATGCCAGTTGCTTAGCTTCCACGTAAATCAGACGTGAATAGATTTTCGCTGTTGGCGAACGTCATCATTTAACCATAGCAGACCCACACCCATAAATGGAAGCACCCAGTGCTCTCATACACGCTCGTGCAGCACATCGACCCAGAGCAGCTTCATTCCAAATGTGAGCACTTATAAAGCTGTTAAATCCAAGACCTGCTTACACTTACACATAGTCAATAGCATGACGTTTTTCTTGAGGTAAGATATTGCTAAGAGGAACTAAACATAAACCAATGTAGCTTGTAGGTTAAGAAGAAACACAAGGTGTGTGTCTCATACTCCATCTCCTCCTGCTCCATTTTATCTTCCTTCCCTTCCTTCTTCTCTTATTTATTCTCTAAATACAATGAAATGAACCCTTAATGATTATTTATGTACAAGGCTCAAAATGAAGATTTGCCCAATATGTTTTGCCAGGAGGTTTCCATGGAAAGATTTTATCATGCTTAGTAATCCCTAACAGCCAGTCTTGCTCTAGAAAGCAAACACTGAAATAATAACAACAAGAATATAAACATATCCCAAAATGCTTGAGTACTAGCAGCAGAGATTTGTGCAAGTATTCTTCTACTGTGGGGCTGGCTTACCGTCTTGTGGAGAACATTTCCTGTGAAAGAGAAATCCTGAAGCTTCTAAGAATCTCTGATAGCAGCTTGCAGACACTTAAGTCTAATGATGAAGAACAAATTGTCTCCAAAAGGTGCTCAAAGATGTAAATTAATTAAGGTGCAGACGCTTGGGATGCAGAATTACAGTCTCTGGAGTAACAAAGTTCAGTACAGTTAGGGGTCATACAATAAGGTGTTATCCACTGGAGAAGGGGTGCAATGAGAAAAGTGATGTTTCTCTTTGGGTGTGAGGGGGACATGACAACATCCTGTCGGAAAGGCAGAATTTGAGGGCTGCTTTCCTGAAGATACAGAAAAGTGTCTTTTTCCAAATGATAGTATTCAGTGGTTGTGTTTTCTAATAAAACGGACTCCTAGATAAATGTATTTTGAACTCTGTAGGAAGAAGAGAAGGAAAAAAACAAAACCACAGAAAAAAAAGCAACAATAGTGTAATGGGGCCTAATGCCCAACATATGGACTCATCTAGAGGGTTTTCAAGGAAAGAAGGGATGTCACAAACAGCCTCTGCTGGGCTGATTACTAGTTTGGATAATGTTTGCTTGCCCCCATCTCCAAAGTTCTCCTTAAACTTTGGGATACGTGGTTCAACTTTTCTCCCTCCTGTATCTCTCAGAGATGGCAGAATGCCTGCTGAGACCGGTAAGACTGGCCTTCAATATGAAGAAAGTATAATTTTAGACTTTGAATATGTTAGACCGCTATAGTCCCCCGACCCAGGTATTGTAAATACATCATCTCCCTCTGATTTTGAAAATATGGTGTTAGTATCCCTGTGGTGAAAAACCTTGCCAAGGATAAGGGGCGTCCTGGGCAAGGTAGCTTCCACTGGACACACACACCTCCCTGGGCCTGGAGAAGCCCTGAGAGTTCTGTGCAAACTGGACTCCAGTGTTTAAAACCAGGATTTGGAAGTTAGATCCACATATGCTCCCAGCATTTGTGTGTGTGTGAAGTCCAATGGCCTGGCTGATTGTGCATGAGACTTAATGTAGAATAGGCATATTTAATTAGAAATTAGGCACCCAGAGTTCTATCCTTCCATTATAACTAGCTTTTGAGTCTTCATTTCCCGATAATAAAAATAAGAATTATATCTGTTCTGGTTATGTCAGTGACATTGAGTAAATTAAATGAAATAATGGATGTGCAAGTGCTTAAAAATTACACAGAAGTATACAGGTGGGAAGGATTATTTTCCCTAATGTGGCCAGACATAGAGAAGCATAAGTATGAACTGGAAGCCACAGTTATATGGTTGAAAATTCCTCTCAAAGCAAGAAACTATTTTATAGAGTTACCAATCCATCCATTTATGTTTATCCATCCACTTGTACATCTGTCCATCCACCATCTGTCCATCCATCCATCGATCCATCCACCAACTTATTCATTCATTCATTCATTCATCTACTTGTTCATTCACTCAATGATATACCCACATACTACAAAAGTATCTAAGTATCTTCTTTTCTCCAGTCACAGTGTACTAAGTTTGGGTGCTCAGTGATAAGATATGAATGTTCCCTGCCCTTGTAACTTTTTGGTGATGAAGACAGGTAATAAATAAACACTTTGAAGAAAAAGAAGAGATGGAGAATAATGCTAGCACCCAATAATGGAAGTATTGAGAAGCAAAACTGAACAGGGCATAGGGACGCTGCAGGCTAATGCCCAGAGCTTGGGCATACCCTGGTACACAGTAGCTTTCAACTCATATCTATGATCAGTCAACACTGAGGTCAGTCAGAATTAGGAAGAAGAGTGGAGTATCTAATATATTTTTAAAGAATTTAATTTTAATATTTCATTTATTTGTTTTTTAAGTTTTATTGGGGAATGTTGGGGAAAAGTGTGTTTCTTTTTTCTCCAGGGCCCATCAGCTCCAAGTCGTTGTCCTTCAATCTAGTTGTGAAGGGCGCAGCTCAGCTCCAAGTCCAGTGGCCTTTTTTAATCTTAGTTGCAGGGGGTGCAGCCCACCATCCCATGCGGGAATCGAACTGGCAACCTTGTTGCACAATGCTGACGCTCTAACCAACTGAGCCATCTGGCCGCCCCCTAATTTTAATATTTTAACCAAACTCTAAGCATCCAACTAGTTAAGGTCTTCAAAAGATATGTTAAATAAGTAAGACTATTTTAATTAGATTAAAATTACTTCCTTTTAGTATGCAGTATAAATATTAGCCTTACAATCTTATTTATGTTATTAAATTCCTAGCAAACTAGGGAGGATAATGGTCCCCAAAAGATGTTCACACAGCAATCCCAGGAACCTGTGAATGTGTTACCTTACTTGGCAAAAAGAAACTTTGCAGATGACATCAAGGGTATGGGTTTTGAGGTGGGGAAGTTGTCTTGGACTAGCTGCTTGAATGTAAACTAGTCACACAAATCTCCACAAACAGAGAAGTCAGACAGATGCAACTTGAGAGCTTTGACAGCGGAGGACATGGGCCATACACCATGGAATGCAGACAGCCTCTGCAAGCCGGGAACGGTCCTCAGCTGACATCTTACAGGATGGGGACCTCAACCGGACAACCCCAAGGAGCGGAATTCTGCCCCCAACATGAATTTCACAATCTCTGGAACCTGGAAGGATGGGAAAATGGATTCTGCCCGGAGCCTCCAGCAAGGAAGGCAGCCTGCTAACACCTGGATTTGAGTCCCGCGAGTCAGCCCTGTGGCGGGCTTCCGAGCTACCGAGCTACACGGTGACAAATGTGCATTGTCGTACACTGCTACATCCGTGGTAAGTTATTGTGGCAAGGAGAGAACTCAAATAGGCCTACAAATGTAAGGAGTGATTTCCTATGCATTATTTCTTCTCCCACCCACCTCCCCAAATTATTTAGTTGGGAGAAAGAGATGGGCTGACACAGGACACCAGGTCCTTTCACCTTCTGACAAGTATTCCCTTGATGTCTCAGGACAAAGAGGCCTGTGGCTGTTGGTCCCTCCGCACGATCTCTCTAGTTCAGGTGAGGTCTTAGAAGTAGCAGAGGCTGTGGCTGTTCCTACAACATACCTGGATTTTTCTCTGCAGAAAATGGCAGAAATATACTGAGGACTCCTGTGTGAACCAGAACCACATGGCTTTGAAACTTATCTTTTATTATTATTAACTTCCAAAGACTCCCATTTCTCCCAACAGTAAATGCTGTAAACATAAATAACAGAAAGACAAATTTAAACCTAACCCTCAGAAAGGATCAAAATGACAAATGGCTTGGATGCAAGTGATTTCGCTGAAATAAGTCAGTTCAAGGTGCAGCAGAAACAATGAAAACTCCACAGTAGCCTGAGTTTCAGGATTGCACATGAATTGAGAAGCAGTGTCCCCATTTGGAATTTGCCGGCATTCCTCGGAGATAGCTTTGTGAAGCTTTGAAGCCCTCCAGTTCCGTTCTCCAGTATGCCGCTCTCCCCTGCTCCAGTCGTGCTGACCTGCTGAGAATGCAACTTGGTTCCTTTCCCTCACGCCATCCTGCCTTTGCACCTGCTGTGTCCCTCAGCATTTGCTCTATTTTCTGGGTTGTATCTGACTCATTTCCTAGGAAATGGTCACCCTTGACTCTATCACTGTCCTCTTCCAAACCAAGCTAAGCTTCTAGCCTACAAAACTAGAAGATGGCAAATGCGTGTTGCTTTAGACGTCTAAATCTGTGGTAATTTATTATGGCAATTTATAAGTGCAGGTTCTAACCAGTATTTACATCATACTAAAGCAAAACACTCAAATTTCAAGCCAGCATTCCTTTTATACATAAACTTTGAAATAGAAACTTTTCACTTATTTTTCTGATTTAGATTTTTTTTTTTATTTCTCTATAAATGTTCCTGGGGGGAATAATTAAATATATGTTTTCCTAAAATACATTGGCTGGGAAAATAGCCAGGTCATTACACATCTGCCTAACATCCCACCCTACTAGTTTCCTTTTGCATCGTCAAAAATTTCCTTCCTGGACCCTGGGGACAACTCCCTGTCCAGGGAGCACACAGGGCAGGGTAGGGGTGTCCAGGAGGGTCTGTTGACAGTTGAAGCAATAGGAAAAGAGCGGCCTCTACATTCTTTGTTCTAAATGCTGGGGAACGCTTGAGAGGTACCCTTGGGTTAAGGAGGGTATCCTCAGTAGAGGTGTGGCCCTCAGGGAGACCACCAGGGTCCATGGAGTGCATGCTGGTCAAGGTCCGCTGTGTGGTGAGGCTGAGCTGTTCTGGCTGCACCTCCCAGGCCAGAGGTGACATAGTTTGTGAGTCTGATGTCAGCTGTGGTCACCAGGACAAATGGCCACCCTGGAGGTCTAACTCCATCCATTTGTGTGCTGGGGAGAAAATATGAAGACTGAAAATATGGCTTGCTTTCCCTCTCAATGAGAAATCTGCAAGTTCAAAATTATGGTGGGTGGTATTTAAAATCCAATTTCATAGATTGGATTTGGTATTTAAAATCCAATTTTGTAGAAGAAGGCAACTGCCTCTAAAAAAGTCTTAAGCTCAACTTAATATAATAATTGCTTATTTAAGTCAAAGAAAGCTAAGACTCTCACGGTTTCTCTAGATTTTCTTTATCGTTGTCATCTCTGCTTTGTATTTCTTCAGAGAAGGGATCATTTCGTTTTTTATTATTCTTTTTTAGCACAGCACCATTCTGGTTTGGTTAGAAGCTTAGCAGCATTGGCATGAGAGGGGCTAATGTTTAGCACAGTTCTGAGTCAGTAACAGGAAGAAAAAGGCTCAGCTGTTTTCAGAAATCACCACTGCCTGCAGTTCCCCTGCAGGCCTGGTGGGGTCGCCACGTGTGGGAGGGGCTGGAGGCTATGGTCCATCAGGCAGTGGCAGACCCTGTTGTTTGATGAACCCAGAAACTAGCTACACTCAGAAATAAATTACTGACTCATTGCTGATTCACCCCCTTCGCCAAACATTGACACATTAGTTCTCTGTGTGGGGCGCTGTCCTGGGCTGGGTCACCCCGGAAGAAACTGCTGTGGCTTTGCTTTCTGCAGTGGATTGGATGAAGGCAGGACACACATGTTCAGTATCCAGATGACACAGGTTTGGCAGGGACGCAAATAGAAACTCCCTCCTTTGAACAACATGAGGGATGCAGATATATACACATATATATTCCGGAAAGGGCAGAGGGGTTGGGTAAGGCAGACGATGAGCCCAGGGGAGTGAATGGTACAGATTTCTCCCTTGTCCAGAGGCGGGCGCTGAGCCAGCCCTGACCCAGCTCCAGCCCAGCCTCCAGTCTGAAAGGCGGTGGGCGTGGCCTCCTCTTCTTGGCCCCGCAAGAAAGCACCCAGCCTTGGGAGCCAAGGGTGGTACTGCACTTGGCAACTCCAAGGTGTTTCTGACAAGCTAATGGTGTTGAAGCACACCTTTTATTTCTAATCACTAAGCTCCTACCCAGTCCTCTACCTGCATGTTTATAAACCTGCATTTCCTTACAAGAGGGGCGGGGTTTAACTTTTTTTCTTTATGGAGATATTTACTATTTTCAGTAATTGAGTTTGTAAAGTATCACTTTTGCACTTTTTCTAAATCTGGGAGAGGACGGATCTGTATGTTCATACCTTAGAAATCACCCCAGCATGAAGCAAGTAGCTGTGACTTTTTAAATTCCATTACAGTTAATTATGTGAATCATTGAATCTCATTAGTAGGTTTGGTAACTCTTCCCTCTTTCCTTTACTCTTCACCATGTAAGGCAAGTAAGTTGCGCGCTTATCATTTTAATGCCACGTCAATTATTTCAACTTCAATGAAATTATCATTTCTTCTGTATTCCCAATTAAGTGAACTGAGTTCCATAGCCAATTCAAGGAAGCATGCCATGATTCCACATTTCAGCATAAATAATTAGGAATGATAAGCAGTTAACATAAATCCTAAGTGTCCATTTGGTGATTTGAGGTTATTCTGGGATGAGCTTTCATGAGAAAGGCAAAGAAAGGAAGAGAAAATGGGTGTGGCGCGAGAGAGACAATGCCCCAGAATTCTGGGAGCTCCATAGCCCTCCCCTTCGCAGTGTGTCCTATAGCTGCCAAAGTACCTCTGAGTGTGAGAGTTCCCCAAACAAATGGCTGAGGTGTAGAGAAAACATGCTGTTGGTTGCTGTGCAGGCTTCCTACCTGCAAATGCCTGAAACACCTCCTCCTTAGGAACATTGAATTCGGGAAGAGGCTGCAAGGCATTTTCTGTCCTTTTCGGAGTACACTGGTCTACGCCAATTGTCCATGCCAACTGCTCCAGAATCACAATTGCTCAGTCAAAAGCTCATAGGGCGCATTGCAGACCCCACGCAGCTGTGAAAATCCACAGCTGTGAAGAACAGAGAGAAATGGATCAAAGTATTCAGACTGTCTTCTTGATATCCAAGCCAATAATTTGTGGGTTTGTTGTTGTTGTTGTTTTGTTTTTTTTACAATGTTCCAAATTCATCAAGGTCATTAGTATTCATTAATAAATGGCATTGTATTGAAATGTCTGCAATTCATATTGAATTTCACATCAGACTCAGGTTCAATAAATGACCATTTGACCTCTGTTTTGAAAGCACCAATAGATTTGCATCTGTCTTAAAGAACACACTAAAAATTGATTCACAATTCAAAAGTTTTTTCCAATCATGGATGTTGGCAGTTACTGCTTTTGGTTAGATTTCATACATACAATGTGATGGAAGTGTCAGAAATTGCTCTTCTAAAAACGTTACTCTTTGCTAAGCAATCACTTAGATTTCTTGGTGGGGGAGAGGGGTTGGAAAATATCCATATTTTAAAAACTCTTCCAAAGATGCTGGCATTTTTGAATTTTACTTTGTAAATTATGATTGATGTTTAGCCATTTTTGCTGCCAAATCTGTGATTTATTTGAGGTTTGCAGGATATGCTTGAACTTCTTCATGAGACCCAGGAAGGCCCAAACCTTCTGTTTCACAATTATCTTACTTGGGGATGTGAAGTTTATTGGGTCCATCAGTGTTCAATCCTGAAAAAGTTTCCTGGAATACTCCTCTTCCAGAGAGCTGTCCTGAATTCAGAGGGACATGTTGGCCCTGTTTGTGCAATATTCCTGTTTTTTAAATCCAAACTGGGGCTTCATGGCCTGAGCATCAATGTTCCTATGGCAACCTGGAAAGACAGCTTGAGAAGACCAAGAAATGATGAGCAGAAGTCTGCACTGGCCAGGATGAAGGGTATCTGAAAGAGAATTCAATATCAACAGAATGGGTTTGGATCCTGGGGTACCTTCTCCTGTTCTTCTATATTCCCTCTTGTTTTCAATCCCACTCCTGGATTTTTCTTGGACCTGAATTTGTCTGTATCATTGTAACTCATTCCTCATTCTCACTTCGCAGTCTACTCTGTGACTGGTTTTCTTCTCACTCATTTGATTTACACTAGTTTATAACATTTCATCCACATAAGTGCTGTTGGTTCTACCTGGAACCTCCAGATTTTGTCCCTGTACACACTGCAGGCAAAGCAGCCACTCACCAGTCACCTACTATTAAACCCTGTGAGGGTCCACCTCTGTCTTCTGCTGCCCTGCTTAGTTTCAGAATTAAGCCTGTGACCAAGTCTGCATATACACACACAACACACCAACACCACTGGTTTAGTAAAAATGGAACCAGAACATGGGTTTGCTGAAACATAATCCATTTTTATTGATCTAGGAGGGAGTAGGGGTAGTCTTATCTGGAATGGTTGATTTATTCTTTAATCTATGCATTCAATTGCTTATCCAGTCATGTATTCATTCAACAGTGCACTCAAATGTTCAATCATTTATTTGTCCACACCACATATATTTACTGAACATCTACTGTGTATGAGGCACCATCCTCGACATAAGGGATACAGCAGTGAGCAAAGTGCCTACTCAAATTCCTACCATTATGGAGCTTACTATGTCAGGAGATAATAAGTGCTATGGGAAATAACGAAGCATGAGGGGACCAGAAATGGCTACGAAGGGTGGTCAGTGTTTATGGGAAGTGTTATAGTGAAGGTACCTGCAGGCAAGGGAACTACCTGGGACAAGAGAGAGAACCGTCCCGAAAGATGGAAGGAGCAGCGCTTGGTGCTCACACAGAGCTGGGAATGGCACCAGCTTCCACCAGCCAGACTCCAGTGCCTCGCGGCGTATATCACTGGGTTTCCATAAGACAGGAGGAGGGCTGATCAGAAAGAGTATTTGAAAGAATATTGTCCAAAAGTTTTCAAAAACTAAAAGCTCATATTAAAGAGCTCACTGAATCCCATGCACAAGAAACTATGAAGCAAATGACACAAAGGCACATCAGAACCAAATTACTCAAAGCCAGAGACCAATGGAACATCGTAAAGGCAACCAGACAGGGAATGAGACACAATAAACATAGAGGGCAACACATAATGGTTGACAGTAGATTTCTCATCAGAAACAAGGCAAATAAGAATATAGCAGATTACCCTTAAGGTATTAAAAAGGGGGGAAAGATAGCTATCCACCTAGAATTCTTTATCTCACAAACTGTATTTCCTAAATAAAGGAGAACTTTTTGGTATATATAAAAACTGAGAGTTCATGACCGGCAAACATGCACTATAAGAAATTCCTTTAGGAAGAACAAAAATGATGCCAGATGGAGACCTGGATCTACACAAAGGAAAAAAAGAGCACCAGAACTCTTAACTTCAGGTGTAAGGCATAACACACTTTTACTATTATTTAAATACCTATAGAAGATTACTGATTCTTTAAACAATGACAAGAACAATGTAGTGTGGGGATTGTACCATGTAAATGTGAAATGTGTTAATAATAGCACCAAAGCCTGGAGGGAGGACGTGAAAGCACACAGTATTGTGTGTTCTTGCTGGATACGTGAAGTCGTAGGATATCAATGAAGGAAGGCTGTAACGAGTTAAAGATGCGGACTACTAACCTGATTCGTTGTACCTAATAAGGAGATGAAACAGAATCAAAACATACTCAGTTAACTCAAAAGATGGCAGAAAAATAGGGGAAGAGAACAAAGAACAGATGGGAGACATTGAAAACAAATAGCAGATAACAGATTTAAACTTAACGGCATCAATGATCTCATCAAATACAAACGGTGTAACCATCCAAATGAAAAGACAGAGGGTCAGACTGCATTAAAAAGCAACATTCAAGTACATGTTATCTATGAGAAAATGCTTAAATAAAAAGACACAAATGGGTTAATAGTAAAAACAAAGTTGGAAAAATGTATATAATATACAAAGAAACCTGGAGTGGCTACGTTAATGTCATGCAAAGTAGATTTTAGAGTAAAAGATGTTACAAGGTATACAGAAGGTTATTTCATAAAGATAAAAGGGTCTTAATCAAGATGGCATGTCAATTCTAAACGTTTACGCATCTAATAACAGGGCTTCAAAAGACATGAAAGAAAAACTGATAGACCTATAAGAAAAATAAAAACATCCACAATTACAGTCAGAATATGTTAATAGTCCTCTCTCAATAATTGATACAACACATTGACATAAAATCAGTTAAGATATAGAAGATTTGAACAAAACTATCAACCGGTTTGACCTAATTGACATTTATAGACCATTCCATCGAACAACAGCAGAGTGCATATTCTTTTCAGATGCACAGAATACATTTACCAAGAAAGATCATATTCTGGGGCTTAAAGCAAGTCTCAGTCAGTTAAAAAAAATCAAGTCCTACCAACAATGTTCTCTGGCCACAAAGGAATTAAATAATGAATAATGGAAAAACCCAAAGGGGGTGTGAGTGCAAACTCCTTGGGTATTTGGTGGAGGGATATTCGAGCCAGAGGATCCAGGAGTGAAAGTTAAGGGGTAGGAGCATGTCTGGCATGTTCATGGAAGAGAAAGAAGGAAAATGTGGCTGGGACACAGGGAACGAGTGATGGGGGAGTAAAAACCCCAACCTATGAGATAACGAGAGTGGGCCTTTATGGAAACTGTGACTTACTCAGCTTGAGATGGAAGCTACTAGAAGGTTTGGAAAAGAGTTATAGAACCCGATATAAATTTGTCAAGGATCTCTCCAGCTACTATGTGGCTCATAGAGGGTGGACAAGAGACGAGAAAGCAGGAAGCAAGTGAAGAAGCTCTTCTAATAGCTCAGATGACAAGAACTAAGCCCAAAATGGTGGTAAGAAATATGAGCTTGGTGCAAAAGTAATTGCGGTTTAAAAGGTTAAAAATAATTGCAAAAACTGCAAATTACTTTCGCACCAGCCTAATATTATGAAGGTAGAGTTCACAAGATTTTTCTAGATTAAATGTGGGGAGTGAGAAAAGTTAAAGTTGACTCCAAGTATGTTTGAGTTCAGCAACTCGCTGGCCAGTGTTGCCACTTACCTAGACAGGGACAATTGTGGTGGGAGCCGGGCGGCAGTAGAGATGGAGAGCAATGGAGTTGGGGTGTTTGGTATTTCCATGGAGTCCATTCAAAATCCAAGAAGGACATTTCCAAGTAGTCCATTCAAAATCCAAGAAGGACGGTTTTATATAGATTCTAGGCATGAAAAGGGTGTCTCACCTTAGACGTAGTCACCATTGAGTTGTCCGTATGGATGATGGTTGCATCCAAGAGACTGGATGTGATAAACAAGAATGAAGAAGAGTTTTTGTTTCTCATTTGTTTGTCTTGTTCTTTTGTTGTTTTTGACAATTGTCACCCCAATAAATAAATTAAAAAAAAAAAGAATGAAGAAGAGTTCCAGGACTTGGGGAACTCAAACACTGCAAGTTGGAAGGAAAAGGACGCTGACAAGGAAAGAAAGACAATGAGACAGCAGAGTCCTGAGGGCCAAGAGGAGACCATGTTCAGGGAAGGAAGGGGTGACAACAGTGTCACATGCCGGAGATCAGGTCTGATGAGTGCCATTTGTGTGGGATGAGTGAGGAGGAGATTCTGGGTCAGAAAGATGTTTCAGACGCGTGGGCACCCTCAGTATTTTGCACAACAGGAAGGGTGTGCTCCCTGTAAAACAGAGATAACCCCTACCACTGACACCCCAAGGATGCTTCTCAAGACACCCAGTTCTCCATTCCTTCTGCCCCCCTACAGAGGGAAAGGATGCCCTGAGGTTTATTTTAGCCAAGTCAATGTGCCATTTTTTTTTGGAAGTGATCAAAGGCTACGTTGTGATTTTCCATGTTCTCTCCCCGGTATGGTGATGAGGAAAGCAGGTGTCCAGGGAAGTGCCACAGTATTAGAGCAACTGTGGGCGCTAGTCTAACACGTGGAGGAAGCAGCTTTGGCAGGCTGACTGGAATCCCTGTGAACTGACAGGGCAAGAAGTAAACTGAGGTTTGGTGTCGCTTGTCTCCTTGTACCTGGTACACTTTTTTTCCACAGGATCAGTGTGATAGGTAGGAGAGGGAGAGCTTGGAAAATGCCTGGAGGAGACATGGAATGTAATCTTGGCCTTAAGAATATTTAGCACTCCAGAACATGTGGTTTGGTTTAATCACCCCGAGCCTTTCCAGCATCCCTGATTCACTGAATCAAGGAGCATATCTGAGGTCAATAGCAGAGTTCTAAGGGTCTCATTTGTTTCCCCTGTTTGTCTAACACCACCAGATGTCAAGCATCAGGCTATCCCAGCTGAGTAGTACAAAGGTGAGCAGCTAAGTGGCCACTGGAAGTTTCTCCACAGTCAGAGGAGCCAGGCAGTGGGGACAGAGCCCCAGAGAGCAGTTTCCAGGCTCTCGGCCTCACGTGGAGGGGTGCTGGCTCAGGTAGTAGATGGCCGTCAGCTGTGATTGGATGGCCATCTGCTGTGCCTAGTTGGCCGTCAGCTGTAACCAGTGAGCCATTGGCCACTAATATAACTGCTGTGGCTACGCTAGTGAAAAATGGGGGCTAGCAAGAGCAGATTGCAGAGAGGCGGATGAGAATATAGTGAGACTGTCATGCGGGGGGACCCTGCTTGCTGCGCCATTTGTCGTGCGGGGCGACCGGCGGGGTCTCAGCTCCCGCTCCCCGCATATGAACACAGGACATGGTGAGGCCAAAAGAAACACCCACGGAGCCATAAGTAGGGGAGTCATATCACCATATTCTCGCTGGCGGCATCCGCCTCTCTGCAATCCGCTCTTGCTAGCTCAGCCACCATCTTCTTGCTGTCCCCCAAAAAATATTTCTGCTAGCGTAGCCACAGCAGTTATATTAGTGGCCAATGGCCTACAGGTTACAGCTGACGGCCAACTAGCCACAGCTGATGGCCATCTGATCACAGTTGATGGCCATTTACTACCCGAGCCAGCACGTTTCTACGTGAGGCCGAGAGCCTGGAAACTGCTTTTTGGGGCTTTGTCCCCACAGAGACTATAGTGGTATGACTCCCCTGTCTATGGCTCCGTGGGTGTTCCTTTCTGGCCTCACCATGTCCTGCGTTCTTATGTGGGGAGCAGGACAAGAGACCCCGCAGGCCGCCCCGCACGACACAGGCGCTGGAGGCTCCCTCAGCAGAGCGTTTGGTCAGCTGACATGCTGCCCTCCTCTTTCCCTCCATAGCTCACACTCACAACTGACCACCCACACACAGCCACACAGCTCCCCTTTCACACACACACGCACACACACACACCCCGACTGCTAACAGTGTCACCAGCACATTCTCAACCCTCTTTTGCTGGAGTTGACTAGCCCTGCAGGGCAGAAGTGGCTTGGAGGGCTGGCAGAGCCACCACCTGACACGTGGCCTCAGAGGCTCCCGCCCCGGGGACCCAAGGACTGAGTCAGGTTTGAGGCTTCCTCTTTGTGACCAGTGTCGGTGACCGATCTCTGCGCCGCCAGCCTCCCCTGTCAGCCTACTAGCATGAGCACACAACTCGTTGGAACTGTTGGGTGCAAATTGTCTTCCCTGTGTTTTCCAGTTCACGCCTTTTATGTCTGAAGAATAAATGGAAGGGAAGTCTATTTCTACCAGGGGACATTGACCTTCAAAGGGTGTGTGTTGAATGAGGACATATCGCATGCATATCAAAGGTGAATGAACCTTTGGACTTGCAGGACCTGGCCCTCAAAGCCGTGGTGACACACGCAGTCTGGAGAACACCTGAGCACGATTCTGCACGTCAGGGCTGCCGCATGGAGTGCTGACTAGTTCCTAAATCACAAACAGGAGGAAGCAGGGCAGTCTTTGCATATTACCCAAGGCTGTTCGTTATCCAAGCCACAGACCTTTTAGCAGATGCCACATGCTTGATTTTACAACACATATGCAGCACAGGGAAGGGTTCACAGCAAGGGGAGAGCACATGTTGGGGACACGTAAATGCTCACTCCCCAGGGGTCAGCTAGTGTGTGCCATGGTGACAAAAGCAAGGCTGAGTTCTTTGTTACCCCAGCGTCGCTGAGCTCCGCTCTGCTGGAGTTATGGGCTTGATGGATTGACCCTAAAACACATCTCAGCCAGGCCTACCAGGCTGTCCCAGACATGCTGTGTCATAGAATACCACTGGCTGGCTTCCGAGATGACCGCTGGCTGCTCAAATCTGCGTACAGGGCGACTGTCCAGGTTCAGGTGGTGTGTATAGGCTTTGCTTGGAGTTGCGCCCAGGCTGGATAGATTTACATACCTGCAGCCTGGTTTGGACCCCATTAAGGACACAGCTGTTAGAGTGAGGAATTGGCTTGGCAAAATGTGTCGCTGAAGACAAGCGCACACACACAAACACACACCCTTTCTGCGTGAAGTGACAAGAAAATTGCAGGAAATATTCATAGGAGTATTTTGGCCCTTCAACCCCTCATTCACCAGCTATCCCTATTCAGAGTCAAGGTCTATGCCAGCGAATGAAACTGACCATTCCTTATCCTAGCGGTCACTCATGGTTCTCTTCTGCCTTCATCCAGCCACCGTGAGACTCTGATTCTATGGGATGACATATAGCCTTTAACCAATGAAAGGACAAGGACATGTGGCAGGTGAGTGGCTATCACTGTCCTTTAGCCAAAAGGAAACAGCTCAAAAGAGGGAAATACACAAGTATATTCATGCAAAATTTACAAGTATATTTTGAACATCTTCAAAACCTTTTTTTCTGTGTCTTCTTTCTTCCTCATCCATTTCTCATTCCTGACATAGAATCGCTGAACACTTTTCGTTTTCAAATGGAAGTGGAAAAGAGTGATGTGGATGGTTTTAGAGTCTCAGGTAATACCGAGGAGGGACACTCCAGGGCACACGCCCGGGGCACCTGTGCTAGCCAGGTCTACGACCTACAGTGAGCAGCAAGGTAGTATGCTACCCAGAGTTCCAGCCCTGCATACAGTTAACTCACATGACAAACTATGCCTGCGTCCACTCCCAGTTCCCACACATCCAAATGGCCATCCAGGCCAGAGATCTTACAGGTCTTTATGGCAACCTACAAGAGGTACAACAGATTCTAATACACCTGTGTCACAGAGGGAAAGGCGTGTTTATTCCCGGGAAATTTAATGGCAGAGTGGAAAGAAGGCACATGGCTTGGAGGTAGAGAAGTGAGCACAAGATGTGTCTATGCTGAGGAAACAGTTACAATATATATTGGAACTTAGAAAAGATTCTAGGTATGTTTCTCTGAAAAGCATTATAAATAGTTAAGGGGAAAGAGCTACAAAGGATGAGCATGGAGCCATGGATTGAGAAATTAGGCATGCATGGTGAAGAAGATGGGCATGGGACTATGAATAGGGAGAGGAGAACTAACCCAAAGTGCATGGCCACAGATTCTGGGTACCACGAAACTTGCTCCTTCACCCTGCCTTTTTTGTAGCATCGAAATTTATCACTGTTTGGATTCTTCTAAATCACACCAGCCAGTATCCCGCACTCCAGGGGGACTGTGGGGACCCTGAGCTAACACGTCTGAGGAGCTTAATATTCCGGGGATGAAAGAATTCATACGAACATGAGATATTATCAAAGCTAAACACAGTTTAAAGCCCCGGGACTCCAATTCAGCTTTCCTTTCTCAAAGAGGCCTGCTGAACCATACAAATGGCTCCACGTGACTTTGAAGTTTTATTGAAGTGACTCGAAGATCAGAAACATGAAAGCTTGGTGTGCACATTCGATTGAAGGACGGGTTTCGACAAACCGTCCAGGATGACATTGTTTTGATTATTCAAGATCCTTTTGTAAATTAAGTTTATTTGAAAAAATGTTTTAAATACAAATAACTACCAAGAATATTCTTACCGTTTATAACAACAGCTGACATTTCTATAGTATTTGATTGCAGGCTCCTTAAAGACATCCAATAATAAAGCTATAGCTAAAATCATTGTTAGCCTCTACGAGCAGCACTCCTGTATACCCCGAACTCCGTGCTAAGGGTCAAGCATCCTTAGAAATGAATGATGTCTCTGTTTTTTTTTTTATATGAATAGATAACGTACTGCGTTCCTAAAATTGCATACTGTTTTGTGTTTACTATTAATGATTGAGGATGTGGCACTGTATATACCGATGTCCATTTTGCTTTATCAGTCTGCATTTCGTTTTTGAGATATGTCTGCACTGATATGGAAAGATACATACGATGGCCAAGTCCGTGCATTACAACTGGTACCCTATTATTTACTCTGTCTCCAACTCGGAGACATTTGATCTGTCTCCACCCTTTCAGTGTTACAAACAATGCTGCAGTAAACACTCCTATGCGTATCTTGTGGTATGCAGTAACTCATCTACATTGCATTGCTGGAAGTACAGTTGCTTGCTCACAGGATATACACAACCTTTTTTTTTTTTCTAAGATGCTGACACACTGTCTCCACAATGGCTGGACTAGCTAGACCCGCCCACGGGCAGAGCAGAGGCCAACTCAAAGCCATGCCTTTTGGTGAACACATGACTCCACCACCCTTTTACTACTTGCCTATCTCTCTTTTGTAAAAATTGGATTTCTTTACTCTTTTAATGAGCATTACTCAGGTTTTTAGTGAGGCTGAACATTTTTTCCCCCACAGATATGGTGGATAGTACATTTCTTCTGGAGTTGGTTTTCATTTTCTTTCTTATTGTTTTCTAAAAGTTATTCATTTATTGTGCATATTTATCTGCTACCTGTCACCTCCAGCAAAACGTGTCCTCATTTTAGACTGTTATTTGCATTTTAAACATTTACAGTGTCTTTTGAGATACCAGAGCTTTATAATTTGAAGTCATCAAATTTGCTTATATTTTGTATTGCTTGAGGTTGTTTTTGTGTTATTTAAACAATTAGAACTGACTATAGGAGAATAACTAACAGCCAGGATAGAGAAAGGTCTTCTTAGAATTATTCTTCTCTCTCAGTTTCCTAATCCAACTGGAATTACTTTGGTGTACTGCATGCATTCAGAATCTAATTTTAGTTTGCTTTATTTTTCCACGTGGACAGTTAACAGTCTTGATTCTACTCATTGAAATAATCTTTTTCCTACTGGTCTGCAATGCCAGTCCCCTCATATACTGCAGGCTACACGTGTATGTCTCCACCATGGTCCTCTGCTGTTTCCTCCTCAGCCAACACTGCATGGTTTATAACTGCCCTTAGTGACACGTCGTCCCCTACCCCCCATCCTTCCTCTCCCAGTTCTGATTTTGCAAAAGCGTCTTATCCATTCAGGCACTTATAATTCTCTACACAAATTTCTAAATTATTTTGTAAGCTTTCACAAAAATATCACTGCAGGGTTTTTGATTGAAGTTATTCTAAATTTGCAGGCAATTTTGGGGAAAATTGACATGTTTACTCTACTGCGTCCTCTCATCTGTGACTACCACCATTCTTCGCATTTAGCTATATCTTCTTTCTCTTTCATTTCCTCCCATAATTAATGGACTGGTACATTTTTTAAAAAACGTTATTTATTTATTTTTAAAATTTCATTTGGGAAGGGGAACAGGACTTTATTGGGGAACAGTGTGTACTTCCAGGCCTTTTTCCAAGTCAAGTTGTTGTCCTTTCAATCTTAGTTGTGGAGGGTTCTGTTCAGCTTCAAGTTATTGTCCTTTTGTGGAGGGCGCAGCTCAGCTCAAGGCCCAGTTGCTGTTGCTAGTTACAGGGGGCGCAGCCCACCATTCCTTGCGGGAGTCAAACCGGCAACCTTGTGGTTGAGAGGATGCGCTCCAACAAACTGAGTCATCTGGGAGCTCAGCTGCAGCTCAGCTCAAAGTGCCGTGTTCAATCTTAGTTGCAGGGGTGCAGCCCACCATCCTTTGTGGAACTCAAGGAATTGAACTGGCAACCATGTAGTTGAGAGCCCGTGCTCCAACCGAGCCATCCGGTCAGCTCAAGGTGCCGTGTTCAATTTTAGTTGCAGGGGGCGGAGCCCACCATCCCTTGCGGAACTAGAGGGGCTGAACCGGCAACCTTGTGGTTGAGAACCCACTGGCCCATGTGGGAATCCAACCGGCAGCCTTGGGAGTTAGGAGCATGGAGCTCTAACTGCCTGAGCCACTGGGCCGGCCCTGGACTTGTACATTTTTGTTAAGTTTATTTTATTCTCATTGTGCAGTTTTGATTTTTGTTTATGTTTTTTCTGTATGAACTATATCTTTCTTTATTACACTTTTGAAAAGTGTTTGTTCCCAATATTAAGAACATATTAATTGATATCCATCACTCTTATACAATTTGCATTGGTTCTTATAGTATGACCATTGATTTTCTGGGTTTTCCTGTGTAAACAATCATATAATCTTCACACAGTGACAATACCGTCTCTTCCTATTCATCCGTTTTAAATGCTTTTTCTTAATGTTTTCCATTCAAACAGCTAGTGCCGTCTTCAATGATAGCACAAGACTGGTAACCTGGTGTTATTTCTGATTGTAAATATACTGCTTCTAATATTCCACCACAAAGCATGATGTTTGTTTTATGTTTTTGATAGATATTGTATCTCATCGTGGAAGAACCCTCCAAACTTGATTTGTTAAGGTTTGTTTAATGATGAATGGCTATTGACTTTTATGAAATCTTTTCCCTGTGTCTATTGAGATGAGAAAATGATTTATTTCTCCTTTAATCTATTAATGTGCGAAGTTACATTGAAATCTCATCTTTCTATATTCATTTAAGTTACCTTTTCTTGTTTTTAACCAAAATAATAATTGCACATATTTCAAAAAGTGGATAGTAAAAAAAACAAAAGGTACAGCTAATGACAACACCTTCTTGCTACTCTCCTGCTATTCAATCTTGTTCTACAAAAACAATCACTTTTAAGTGTTTGTTTCTGATGATAAGATATCAACCTCTGTGTTTCTAAATAATGAGTTTATACTTGCTTTTTTGGTCTGTGGCAGGACTCTATCTCAACCTGGTGCTTTTCTCCATTATGCTCAGTGTTGAATAGCCTGTGTCCTGGATTCCAGGCCTTCAGTTTCTGGATTCCTCCAGGGCAGGGAAGCGTGTGGGGTCCATGACTGTGACCTGTGAGGGGACACATGCTGACCTCAGGCACCCATGGCCCTCCCTGCTCTCACCCTCGTCCTGCCCTCATTTACGCCCTCGTTTCGTTACACTCAAATTTCAGCAGCTTTCGAAGTCATGTGTCTTTGTAATTTCCTTGTTGTGAGTGTCAAAAAAATACATCTGGCCTTCAAATTTAATTAGTTATTTGACTGGCTATAAAACTCCAGGTTAAAAATCAGTTTCTAGTGAATTTTGAAAGTACTGCTAAATTGTCTGCAAGTTGCCATTATCGATGAAGAGAAATGTGAAGCTGTTTTTGTTTTTATTCTTTACCTTTTAACTATGAGCTAATTCCTTCACCACTTTCCAATTTGTATGTTTTGCAGCTATTTCTCTTATTCCCTGCAGAAATGAGATTAACTCGCTGGCGAGTCCTTTCTTACTTAATTTTTGGGGACTACAGGAAAATCTTTCCAAACTATGAGCAGGTTTCATTTCTGGAAAATTTTTTTCTGGGATAATTTCTTCTAGGTTTCTTTGTACAAACCTTCACTTTTCATTTTCTCATTCAATTTTCTATCCTGTTTGTCATTTTCTTTCTGTTTGCTGAAGGATATTCTATACCTTGTCTCATGCCCTCCCACTGAAATGATATTTCTGCTTTAAATCTTTACTTCCCAAGAGCCTCCTCCTGTTTTCTGATTGTTCCTTTTTCATGGCATCTGGTTCT
This sequence comes from Rhinolophus hipposideros, assembly GCF_964194185.1. Classification (NCBI taxonomy): domain Eukaryota; kingdom Metazoa; phylum Chordata; class Mammalia; order Chiroptera; family Rhinolophidae; genus Rhinolophus; species Rhinolophus hipposideros. The sequence continues at coordinate 97,460,249 of NC_138053.1, forward strand.
TATTTATGGATGAAGTATCAGGATATTTATTATAGGCTTTTTTGTTTTTTTTTAGTCTTTTTCTCTTGGTTTAAATCTTGTTCTGTTCCTTTCATTACATATCTTTCCTTTAAATTTTCCCTCGGTTTAAATCTTGTTCTGTTCCTTTCATTACATATCTTTCCTTTAACTTTTCCCTCTTACTGTGGTTGATTTCCTTCATGTTAGAAGTTTTGTCAAATAGCTGGTGATCTCTGGATATTGGCTCTTAGTTACTAGTGAGGCGTTAACCTAGAAATTAGATTCTCTGTAGGAGTAGCAATGTAGGTGATTTGTCCATCCCATTATCCAAATACCATTATATGCAAAGTTTGTTTGTTTGTTTGTTTTCCCCTCCTGGGGTCCTCAGATCTCTCTATGAAGACTTACTCACTCAGGGATACACCTGTGACTGCTCAGATTAGAAAGCTAAGAAGAGATAAATCCGTGGGCTCTCTTGCTTCAAAATGGTAAGCTTTGCCTTCCTTTTGTTTCCAGACCCGGGTCTCACTTCTGCCTTCTCTTTCACATTTCCCACTATAGAAATTTGCCTGCAAGTTCTGAATCTCCTCATCAGTTCAGTGACCCGTACTTTTATTTCAAAATATTTATTTCCTTGACTTTTCTTTTCCCATAGCTTTATCCCTGAAGGAGAGATATGCTTCCCGTAACTTTACTTGTACTTTCATGGTGATGAAGAAAGGAGATAAGAAAGTAACATGATGAAGTCACAAAATTTACCAGAATCATTAATAGATTTTCTAATTTTTAACCGTTCTTTGATTCCTCGTATAAACTCTTGTTAGTGAAGATATATGTTTATTACATGGTTGAAATCAATTTGCCAATATCTTATTAGGACTTGTTGCCTCTATTTCAAAAGACAATTTACCTTTTTTCTCTTATCCATTTCTTTATGATTTGGGAATCATGTTTATACTAGTTTCGCAAACAGAGTTCAATCTTGTTTTTTTTCCTTGGTCATATTTGTAACTCCCTTCTCTGACAGTAAGAAACCTGGCTCCCATTACCTTCAGTGTGTTCACTTCCTTGATTAATTTTCCTGGTATGAAACCAACACAGCAGCCCCCCACAGGTGTCTCCTCTCGCTTCTGGACTCCCACACCCCCACCTTGTGTAGGTGTCCTCCATGCCGTGTTCCGAATCACATCTGGCCGGCCACCCTGTACCACATGGAAATCAGCCTCCCATGTCTCCACCAAGTGGCTTTTGGACTAAATTTTTCACAAGAGCAGAAAGGTTGTCTAATTTTCTTTATTTAAGAAAAAGAAGTAATTGATCCACTTACTTTAGGAGGTATAGAAGTTGAGGAGGTGAGAAATTTAGTCTCTAAAGTCTTATATAAATAAATATTTTGATGTGATTGTCTCCTAGTGGTAATGAACTTGCACAGTCTCCCCACATGCTCTATTCTAGTCTTCATAGATTAGAGAAGGATCATAAAACCAGTGACTTAGGTTAAGAGAAAGACATTATTGGGGGAAAATATATATAACTGGAAGGCAGCCCTGAACAAAAGTAAAATATAATTCTATCCCATTTCCAGCGTGATTAATTTCAGCATGATCTTACCCACAATCAATGCTATAATAGCCACTTCCTTTCATTCCTGTGGATCAGTGAGAACTAATTCCACCATGGTTAGAGCAAAGAAAAATGATCATGTTGCTGTTTTCTCGGGGTTCTCAGTTTTAAAATTGGGAGTTGGCTGAGAGCTATTATTATGCAAATTTATACTTTAATTGCATATTATAGTCCTACTGGACTAAAGTGAATCTATTTTTTAGGGCGCCTAGCCACTGGAAATATAAAAATTTTCCTAAACAGTTTTATCATTTTGGATCAGATTGCAATTTATTTTTTATCCTTCTGTTTCTTTTGGAGTTAAATCTGTGTTTTGTTTTAATAATGCTGTAGTTGTTATGCATAAATTGTAAGCACTAAAAATGTAATTTAATTCATCCTCAGGAGAGCCCTGTGAATTGGTAGAAAGGGATTTTTAATGACTTTTATTTTTTAACTTTATTAAAAAATGCAGCATGTCTATTAAATGTTTGCATACAAAAGATACAAAGAAAAAAATGAAAATCACTTGTTTTCTTTGACCCAGAAATAATCAATTTTAATGATTTGATGTATAATTTTACCTTATTTTATTATATGCACATATCTTATAATATTTATGCTGCACTATACTTTGAACACTATTTTGCTTTTTTCACTATTATACAATTAGAATGTGCTATGCCTATGAATATTACTTTAAAATTATAAATTAGCAGAACATTTTATCCCATGGGTAGAATAAATTTTATGTTAGCATTCTCTTATTCTTGGATACTTGCATTGTATTTAGCTGGTCAATGTAAGATAAAGTACATTTTGCATATTTGTTTACTGATTTATTAATTACATTTGTAATTATTTCTTAGAAAGAATCCTTGAGAGGAAATTACTATAAGATCCTGTGTTGGCCTCTGTCTATCGTGTTTTCCTGAGCCTGGTAAGTTTCCTGACATAGCAATCTCACAAAATATCTATCTAATGAACGACTGAATAAATGTGCATCACTCGACCCAAATCTGAGATGCTTTAAAACCTCCTTATATATTGCCAAATTTTTACAAAAAGAATGTCTGCAAATGTCATTGTCTGGTGTCAATGATGGGTAGTGACACCAGAACAGGCTAGTTTACACTACAATACCCATCCCTGCTGGGTCAAGAGCTTAACACAAAAACAGTTCCTGTGTTATCCCTGTCCCGTGTCCCCTGCAGGCTGGCAGGCTTACCCTGTTCATGGTCCTCCTCAAGGAACCTGGGGTGAAAGAGGCTGCACGGCAAAGGTAACTCCCACCTTGACTGCGTGTGTTGGTGGGAGACTGAAGCTCTGCCCACGTGGGACGCCCCTCAGCCCTCTGCCCACAGGTCCTGTCCAGAGAAAATCACTGGCCACACGTAACTGCAGGAGCAGAATAAAAGGGCCCCAAGGATAATATCAAAGCAACCAAACAAACAAAACCTTGGAAAATATTTGGTAAACAGTGTTAATTACTAGTTTAATAACTTTTACTAGTACTGATTTTGATTTTAAAAATTTTAATGAACTGATAGACAAACACTGTATCCGTTAAGAATTTAGAGTTCACTGATTAAAACTGAGGGTGGCTATTGTTTTACATGTTTCACTCTTATTTTTATGACCATTGGACCTGTATTTTCTCCCCATGTAATGACACTGATATGAAAACTAACAACGGACAAGTAATACAGGCTCCTATTACTACAGAACACTTAAAACACTGGGCACCTTAAGTTAGTGTCCGTGGAGGTGCTAGGCCCTTGCTGATTGATGAACATGTTTTTTTGGTATATAAAGCATAAATTCTTCATGAAACGTCTTTCAAATGTTCACCCAGGATTTTTTTCTCTTTGATTTTGCCTATGACATTATCGATAGAATAGGAAACTACATTTAATCAAATCAATGCATTTCACTCCTGCATATTCATTTGCTATTATACTGACAAGCCCTTCCCCAGCTTAGATTGTATGAAAATGTATTTAAACAATCATTGAAATACATTTTCATTTATCAATAAATTCATGTATAATCGCAAAATTTATATTTTTATCTATTTGAGATTATGTTGAATATCTGGTGTGAAGTGATAATCTATGGAGATTTTTTTCTAAACAGCTAAAAATTATAGACAAAAAATACAAGATATATACAAAAATATGTGAGTGGTCATCACTTTCTTCATGACTGGTGATGAGCCTTTTCCTGTGCCTGAAAGTCTTCTCGTGCACTGATCTGCAGTCCATGCATTGCTGTCACCTCTAGGGGAGGTTGGAGATATGGGTAGGGGCCAGTCCATGCAAGCCTTTGCCAGCTATGTGAAAGTGATTTGTCTTCTCCCAAGGGCAGCATCACGTTATGGGACTTTTTAGATAGCTGGGTGGGATTTCAATGGGGGGGGGGATGACAATAAATACTTGTGAAATAGAGAAGTGGATGGCGTGAACAAATGAACGGATAAATGATTTTGTTGCAGACATGTGTAAAAATGCTGTAGTGAAAAACTGCATGGTCTTAAAGGATAAGAAAGCATCTTCCAGGCAGTGGAATGCTGGGGAAGGCCTTTTAAGCCAAGGAACTATCTAAGATTGCATGAGTAAGAAACGATCCTTAATACACACACACTCACACACACACACAAATGCAGTTGTCACATAAGGATAATAGTTTATGAGCTTTTCATGGACAAAGTCCTTATGTTTAAGACTATGGGGAGAGAGAGAGAGGATGTAGATGTATGTTGACGGTCATTGATGGAGGGCTTACGGATAGAAATCTCCTTACTCACTTCTTCCTCACCCCACTTTTCTCTTTCAGGGTTTATCCATCCTAAGTGAGGGTATTGTCCTCTCCTGGGAATTACAGGTGACTCGATGGGATTTCATGGTGTCAGTCTGAATTGATTTTGTAACAGTTTGGGTGTTTGCATTAGATGTTGAATGGGAAGCTAGCTCAAGTTAACATTCCAGAAACACCATTTATTCTATTTGGAGGAAGAGAGAGTTAAGTAGTTTAGAAAAAAAGCAAAGTTAAAGAATAAACTGGTGCAAGATTATTTTGTTTCTGTCATGGGACTCCCAAGACTGCAAGCAGTGAGAGCAAAAGGTGGGCGATGGGATGGTAACTGACAGGGCTGGACAAGTAAGCAGGGAAGATGGTGAAGACACCCTAATTCTTATGAGTTAATTGAAGTTTTATTACTGAATGGTATTGAACTACAGGGTGGTAAGATTAGGTATGAATAGAAAGAAAAGTTTAATGGCAACATGGAGAATGATTTTAAAGGCCAAGATCAGAGCCACACAGACCAGGTTGGAAAAAAAAATTGCTGTGCTTTTCTAAGAGAAATGAAATAAACTAAAATAGCATAGCATAGGTGAGAATGGAGGAAAGTGAATCCAACTCAAGAACATCAAGGAAATGGATTTTTCAAGAGTTGGTTGGTGATTTGTGTGTGTGGTAAAAGAGTGAGAAAGTTCAAGAATGATGTTCTAACATGGCTAGGGTGGGTGATGATGTCATTTCTGGTGTTAGAAAAAATAAAATAAGAGCAGTCATAGAGTTCATGAGAAAGTGAGTATCATGTTTAGTTTCAGAGTTTTGAGTTCAGTGAGCTTGGCAGTCGGCACAACAGTAAGTATCCAGTTGTCCTGCCCTTGTCTCTCTTTCCCTTGGAAAGATCTCAGAGGGAAATGCGGGCAGCTTAACTGGTCAAACTGCACAAAGCAACGGGCAAATTGCCAGGGACTCTGTCCTGTGTCTTTGTTCAGAGACAAGTAAGCAGGAAGAGCTAAAAGCACGAGAATTTCCAGGAGTAGCAGCTCTGAGTGGCTAAGGCAGAGCCATATGGGAGGTGTTTCTGGCCACCATGAGGTGTGTCTTGCTGATTGAGAGGCCAAAACACTGGTCAGACACAAGCCATTCACCTGTGGTCTGGAGAAAACCCAACCACCAACCAACATCTCCTCCGCTGTGGACTGTTCTGGGATGTTTTTGAAAACGGACAAGGAAGTTGAGAAGCCTGTGTCTGTTTATGCTGCCAGCCCAGAGAAAGTGACAAGTTCTCATGCATAAACATAAGGAAACCAGGATGGGGATCGAACTAAGGACCCTTATCCTTCCTCCAGGCCTCTAAGGGGGCGCTGGTCCCAACCTCTGTCAAACCATTGAATGGTTTACCGGGCGATGCTATCAGTCAGTCCCGGTTAGCCAGTGACCCCCATTCACAGGGTTTGACCAACACATTTAGTGAATGGACTACTCACAAGCATATAAATCAGTTCAGGTAACCAGCTGGGCTTTCAAGGAACCTGGTAACAACAACTATAGAAGGCCACTACCAGCCATGGTCCTGAAGAGGCAGGAGTGTCTGTCACTTGAGACAGGTGAGAGAGCTGCAGCCAGAAGGGAGGAGTGACCCAGTAGGTGTTTGAACTTAGCGGGTTAAATGGATGCCACAGCTCCTCGGTGCTCAGCACAGGGGGTGGGAGAGAACGCCCCACCTGGTTCTCTCAGGGGATACCTGAGAATACCTCCATTGTCAGGACTCACAGGAAGCCAGAGGGTGAGAGGGCCAGTGAGTGCAGGATGCAGTCCCCTTGGAGCCTCGGCAGGATGGAGACGTGAAGAGATTGGACTGAGAGAATGGCCAGCACAGGGCCAGTCTGCACCAGGCAGTGCTGATGAGACCGAATGTGCTGCCTCAGAAATGACTCTGCTTATGGGAGCCGCTGCATTCTCCATTCTGCCTCCTCTGGCTTCCCGGTGGCCCACCAGCCCTTCTCTCCAAAGGAGAAGGGGGCAAATAAAGAGAACACAAAGGCAGAGGCTGAGCAGAGGATAACGGTCATGCATGGAGCTAGGAGAGCCCAGTGCATGGAAAAGGAGCTGAGATCTGGGTGCTCAGTGCCCTTTGTACCGAATGACACTTTTCTTTCTCAGATCATGGGAATTCTCCTACACTATGCAGTGTGGCATGAGAAGACCGGGCTCGCACATGCTGAAACCACCCCAACCCTCTGCAGTGCCAGCTAGGGAGCTGGCTTGCTTGAGGTCTTAGTGCCGACTTCCAAAGGATTATCGGCTAGGTGTTATCAAAGCTGGCTGTTTATCATATTAATCTGTTCTCATGGGGATGGGTGGCTGAGTTCTCTTTAAAGAGAGTGAAACTGCTGTTCATAGTTCTGAAAGTAGCAAGAGTCACATCCTAGCAAGATGGTGAAAAAGGTGTTCAAAATCATTCCTGACCCTTGCCTGGCCTGACACTCCACTGGTCTCCCCAAACGATGTCTCCATTCTGCCATCACTGAGGAAATGACAGCAGATAGGCCTTTTCTTGTTACCGCTCTCTTCCAGGGCTTTTCTTGTCCCCCACTCTCTCCTCTTACTAAGTATATGTCAGGCATTATGTTAGTTGAGCACCAGCTAATGCCTGGCCCTACTCTGATGATCTGAGATTTTTAACCCACCTGTGAAGTACACGTCCCCCACACACACTGGAAAATACCTGGAGATTACTCACTTGGTTCTAGCCCTCTCTGGAGTTATCCAGTATGGTATGTTGGATTGGAAGCATATTGGAGAACTATTAAAATTCTCTGCATCTTACTGGGGCCCCCACTCTGTCTCACGCACAGATCCAACCAGGTAGGAAATTGACACTATTTGTCACATATATGTAATTTCTAATTCCCATTAACCAATCTGATCTTTCTGAGAAAGGGATCTCAAGCTCCATCTCGGACATTCTGGTGATTGTGTATGCTTCATGGAAATGTCTACAGTACTGGGTACTAAAATGTCACTGATTCGGAAGTAAACAGGCTGTTTGGTAGATTTGTGTAGGCGAGGATGAGTCATCTCACAATGAAGGCAGAACAAGGAAGGCACTGATTCCTGTAGTAAATACCTTCAAACAGCAGGAAAGGGGAGCTAGCCCACACGGGAGCTAAGGAAACAGGCTTCACCATTTCCTTAGTAACCAACAAGGCATTAGCCAGGCAGCGAAGTGCTATATCATTCCTTTCTCTGTCTTCCTTCTTTTTCTTTTAAGGAAAATCACATTTCAAAGGAAAGAGGTACGGAATACATATATTTAAGTTGTCATTCTTGCCTGGTTAGAATGTGCCAGCAGAGTGTGGAAGTTGAGTATGAAATCTTTAGTATTTTAGGTAAGCATTTTAAAAAATAACATTTATGGGTTCCCCTTCAATATTAATGTTAGAGCCCTTGACCAACACGCGAAGGCATGTACACACATTTACATACACGCACTTAGCCAGTTCTCCCTTAACTCAGTAGCCACTGATCACTGTGGTTAACATTTTCTGTATTTACTTTCATCTTTTATCTTGACAAGTAGCTCCATAGATAGGTAGATAGATGATAGATTGATCAGCTTGATAGACGATTGATTAATAGATGATAGATGGATATACAGGTGGGCAGATACAGAGGTAAATTAGAACACTAATAAAGAAAAGAATAAAGTAGTGCACAGGAGTTGTAATGAAAATGGTGAGTTCTCATTTTCAGTTAAGCACCCGTGTTGGTTTGTATTGTCCAGGAGCAGACCATGAGACAAGGATTTGGGTGAAAGTGGCCCACCGGGAGGTGACCCCAGGAAGCACCAGTATGAGAGTCAGGAAATGAGAGGAGGAAGGAAAAGCTTTCCTGAGAAGGTTGCAACTGTGGGAAACTGGGACTCCATCTTCCTGGAGCTCTGGGGTGTGTGTAGACTGGTCTGTGGAACAAGGAACTGTGTATTTATCCATCCTCTGCCATCCTTCATGATTTGGAGGCTGTTCCCAGGCAGGTGGATGTGGTGGCACTTTGTCAGTCCCATATTCACAGTATGACCTTAGAAAACTTCCACAGAGGGTGTCACAGGTGCTTCCAGAGGAAGGAAGTGCTGTGAACCAGAAGGGAGAGGTATCAAGAAATATGGAAGGACCCCCTCAGCTTCATTGCAGGAGCCCCCATCCCCCATGCTCCGGCCAGGTCCGCCATGTCTGAATTCTCTCCCACCATCTCATGAAATGTTCTATTTTCCTATTGGTTCCACTCCTGCAGCATCTACCTCATGTTCTCTCCTCTCTCTCCCTTCTAATCCTCAGAACCTAGATCAGATCTTGACATTGTTTTATCCAACCTTTTCCAAAGTGTTACCCACAGAACAAAAGTCCTACAAGACACTGACAAAAAGGAGTTCTGGGATCAAATAACTTCTAAGTTCTACCTTATATTTCTCCTTCTTGAAAATTCACAGTCACCAGTGCAAAAACACCAGTGTTTTTTGTTTATTCCTACTATTTATCCTTTATTCTTACTGTTTATTCCTAATAATATCCTTATTATAAGTGATAGAACAATATATTATTAGTCATCCATGGATCTCAACTGAGAAAGTGATAGATTTCTGCAATAACCTAACTTGTATGTCTGGTACTGCTTTCCCTTCCAATTGACATAGCTGTAATTTTATGCTGGCATTCAGGCTTTTCCAAACTCGCTTTCTATCTCGTCATCCCCTAATGCCCCTTCAATATCTTCTACTTCAGCTAGTTTATATTCAGTTTAATTTCCCATATTTACCTATGATTTTCTGCATTCACCCACAGTTTATCATGCATTTATTATACATTAACACGCATTTTCTGACACATAATTATTCCAGAGTTTAAAAGAAGTGAAATTTAAAAAGAAAATTTGCTAACCTTTCTTTGGGCTCTGGCTAAATGGACCTGTGTGTTCCGCAGACATCTACTTGCTTGGTTGTCCCACTCTTGCTCATTCATTTAGGTGCCAATAGAGCAGAAATGAATGATCTGTTATTGTTTTATATGAAAATCATATATCGAAGTTCTTTATTCTCAGATCGGCCATCAGGAGGGAGCTGTAGCTTTTGCCACTTTAGTGGAGCCGGAGGAGTGCCACGCCGATGGCACAGGGCTATTCCCCACAATGTCTTGATTGAAGAGACTGACATCTGTAACGGCAGGAGCAGCACCACTCACTTGCCTACAGACGTGGAGTCCAGTGCCTCCAGATGGAAGAATGTCTGGTTATCACTTGCTGAGAAGGTGCTTGTCCAGACTAGGCTGGTGACTCCTGGTTGGCACTCCATGAAATATAGAGCTTTTTCAAATGGGGAGCCAAAAGCAACTTTTAAAGGTTCCATTAGTCTTGTGACAGTGCCCAGGATCTGTCATGAGTAGGAACAGTGATAAGAGAGAAAAATTAGACAAAGGCCTCATTTCCATTTCTTATGCTCATTTGGAAATGAAAAGAATAAAATATACCCCAAATTTTGAGAGAGAATGAGAGAGCTAGAGAAAGACTCACTGAAAACAGCTTTCTAACAAATATGCATTATTTCTGTGTGTATGGTGAGAAACATAATTAACTGTAGGGCACTTCCTGCTCCGATGACAAAGCAGCCACATTCTACCCTTACATTTGTGATGTCATATTCAGCTCCACTCACCTCTCTCTAATCCGCAGGTTCATGGCATGAATCGAGTTGGGAGCACCTGGAAGCAGATTGCGGGAGAAATAAAAGAAATCCTGCAAACACACAGAGAGCAGGAGCTGGGCCAGGCTGAGCACAGACGTGGGCATGTGTTGAGCAGTGTCTTGTCACAGTTCCTCTTCCTCTCAGAAGGCCACAAGTCCTTTGCTCAGTGTCTAGAGGAAAACATGCATTGTGATGATTTTCCTGGAAGGTGGGCGTGGGCAATAGCCTGCCTATGAGGAAGGTCTCAGATGAATTCAATTTGGGGGAATTTGCCCATCGTGATTTGTTAGAGATATTTCAAACTCAAGTGCTTTTACACAAAACCCTCTCCTGGCAATCGGCCGTAACCAGCATCCCACAAGGGGACTCCTTTTCGAGTTGTGGGCATATTCTGACAAATCACCAATCGGCTACCATACCATTTATATGTCTCTCACATCCCTCTCTGGAGAGATAAGGCATCTGGCTCTTAACAAATGGATGGCTGCGACAGGCTCATAACGAGAAAGCTAATAAAGAAGGAATTTTTAGCAGGATAAGTGGCTTCTTGAATAAAGGATTCCTTTATTACTTCATGAATCACAGTTAAAAGCTAATGTCATGAGACTGAGGAGTTGTCTGCGTTGCAAGGAAAAAAAAGGGAAAAGAAAGAGATAAGAAAAAAGAAACCAAAAAGACAAAAAAGGCACAAAACTTCTCAGAATGGTGGCTTGTCTGTGCAGTTATTGCCACAATTCGTTAGGGAATGAGAAACCCAAATGCCCCTACGTGTTACTGACACCGACACCCAGGCAGGTCTCTGGTGTCACAAGTTTGTGGGACAGTTATGGCTAAGAATGGAGACCAAACAATGCTTGGGTCATTACTCACAATCCATGCGTGTGGTCCATGCACTAGGGGCTCCCGCGCAAGCAGCGCAGGGACCTGGATAGGAAGCGGGACGGGAGGGTAGTGACCCGGCCTGACCACGGTACGCCTTTGGCCTCCGGGTTCCCTGGCGCTCCCGACGCCCTGCAGGAGGTGACCAGCAGCAGAGGACTGCACAGTGTGGGAGACGCGCGCTCCTCCAGGGCGCCGGGGGCGCTCCCGTGCAGCCCGGCGGTGGGGGCCGCTTCTTCCGCTCAGCACGGTAACTAGCGGTCCTGCGAGCGCGCCCAGGGCACAGCACTGATTGGCGGGAGCAAAGGCAGTTCTGACGCTACCCGGCTGGCAGGTGCCACCACCAGGTGCCAGGACACGCGCCTCCCGGAGCCGCAGCCACGGTGCCGCGCGCGCCCTCTGCTGGCGGACACGACAGACGCTGTCTTGGCTCCCGAGGGGCTGGGGCGGCTGCAGCCCGGGGTCCGAGCGGAGCAAAATCGGGTTTTCAGGGAGAATGCCCGGTCTGTCTGTGCACACGGGCCGCCGCTGCCGCTGTGTGTACACGTTCGAACCGTTCTGTGCCGCGTCAGAGCGGCTCTGCGATGACTGCTGACGTTGACAACACTGAGAGGGCGATGGGCGTTGGGGAGTGGCAGGGCGGACCCAGGAGCCCTCCCCAGTTCCTGACACTGTGGATGAAGCCGTCTCGCCGTCCCTAGGACGACGTCAGCAGTGGGAAATCAGGCCATCAAACTTGGGACACCCTGATATGTGGGGGTGTGCCTCTGCCTTTGACACACCCTCTGGGCAGAGGGGTGACAGGGAGAAGTGGTTCCCAAACGGGATCTGCTCAGGGGAAGTGCCCCGGCACACCTCCTCGGCCTCCTTGCTTCCCTGTGCCTCTACCCACCCAGCAGGTAGCAGCCCAAGCGTGGCCCCTGCTCTGCCACTGCCACTACTGACACAGGCACAGGACCAGGCCAGCTCCTCCCTGCAACCGGCACAGCCGCTGCCCCGCGCTCCTCAGTGTTTCCAGGGCACAAAGGAACAAACGGATGAGAGGACCTGTGAGAGAACAGGCGATTTATTTCTCACCCAAGGCCTGCTGGAAATTCTCACAGGGTAGGCAAGTCTTGAGATGGAGGCCCACATCCTGGGTAGGTTTCTGCGGGATAAAAAGGAAGGGAGGGAGGAAGGGAGGGAGGCAGGAGGGAGGGAGGAACACCAGAAAGAAGGGGGTTGCTTTGTTCAGATGACCACCTCCAGCCTTCAATTCTGCTTTAAGACCTTTGTCTTTTCAAGACTTCAGAATTCCCACCCTAGTCAGCTCTAGAATTAGTGGGCGGGGAGAGAAGGGACATCCATAATCACGTAGAACACATAGGTATAGCCTCCTGTTTCTTCAACAGGAAGGCCTTGTCTGTTTAATTCACAGGGGTTCCCGGTGCCGAGAATGGTATCCGCACACAGCAGTTAGCATCTATTGGTTGAATAAATGAAAAGACAGCAATTGCAATATCTTAAATACGCAAACTGAGTCAACTGAAGACACCTCCCATTGAGGAGGAGCAAAATTCAGGCTAAACACAGAAAAGCTTAAATAATAATAATACCAACACTCATCACCATTTTTCTGGAAATCTGAAAGCCCTGCTTTTGTGTGAGTGTTTTAAACCATTCAGTGGACCTCTGTTGCCAGTGACAACGGCCACCTCAGGGCAGCCTGTGTTTGTCATCTTGGCACCTGCTGCCCCTCTCTCTGCATATACTTTGTCCTCAACCATTTAGACCCACGTCACGCTCCCCCCTGAGACCCAGACCTCTCACACCTCCCTGCCTTGTGCTTCTTTTCCTCGTGTTTGGAACCAACTCCCTCCTCCAGTTCACCTGAAAATGACTGGCCAACCCTTAAGATTCACTCCAGTGGGACCAAGTCAACCCAATATTGGACTAATGTCCATCGCAAATCAATAGCTTCATGTCCAGCGTCAACCCGTAAGAACCAGCGCCACTGTCCAGCTGCCCCTCTGCCATTGAACACAGCACATAAAGAAGGAGTAAAAGACAGAAGAAAAGACAAGAAGAAGGAAGGAAAGAAAGTAAAACAAAAATAGAAGTAACACAAGAAACAATGCAAATAAAAGGAAGGAAGAAGCAAAAGAGACGAAAAGGGAAAAATGAAGAAGGGTAAAAGGAAATAGGACCAAAACAGGAAAGTAGACACTCAGTCCCAGTAACTTACAGTGGCCCTTCTCCCATTGCTCCTGAGGTGTGTCCCCAGGGCTGGGCATGGGCTGTGCTCGTCTGTGACCTGCCTGGATCAGTGCCCGGGGGGACCTCACCGGGAAGGGAACGGCAGGAAGAAGGCACTTACAGAGGCTTGGGGTGCCTCCCGACCCGCCAATTAGTGATGCTCAAGTCTCTGGCAGATAATGTAAACTCTGCAAGCCTGTTTCTTCATCTGATCCCTGTGAAAACAATAATGTGACAAGGCTGTGAGATGTCAAATGCAGACAATGTACAGACATGTGTCCTCATGAAGGTCAGCTCACCACCCTCCCTGATGCCACGCACACTTGACATCTTTGTTTGATTAAAAAAAAAATCACAATCCAGGAACAAATAAGTTATTGATGTGTGCATACCAAGACAACAAAAGAAAAAAAAAACAGTGCCTTTTACATACATAGTGTTTTAATTTTACTCTGAAACCCTGCTTTTTGCTCAGTTGGAAAGCTCTCATGGAAACTATGCACTATTTCCAACTGCCAAACATCAAAGTGAAGAATCCCAAAAGAAACGTGAAGAGATTCCCTAGCGTAGGATAGTCCCAAAGACCTTGCATTCTTTTTCAAAATGAGAGAAGATACATGAGGTGGCAGGGGTTTCGAGGTCACCTCCCTAACTTTCAGATGGAATCAGTAACTACCCTAAATGATAAAGAGAGTGGATAGAATAAGAAACTTTAGGACTGTTTAACAGAATTTATGCTTTTGATAACTCAGGGTGCAACAACGGAAGGAACAGTCATAGCTTTGTCACCACCCAGCCATCAAAAGCCACTTCCTTGAGTTTGAAAAGCTGTGAGATGACTTCAGGAGGCTCTACATGAATGACAGCCTTTACCTGGGGTTTAAAAGTGAGAAAACATTTCAGTACTGTCCCCAACCCTATACGGGCCTCTTCCAGTCCTTCCAGCATCCAATGCTGCCTCAGGCTTTTGTGAAGGATAAACAAGAAAGAATCACAGGAGTTAGAAAAGAAAAAGAAGAGGGACCTAGGATATATTATCTCGGATAATATATATATTATTTGAAAACACAGTGCCCATGTGTCTCACTTCTGTTCCAGGCAGCTGAAGAGCTGAATGTATGAACAACTCATTCCAATTCAACGGGGCATGTCAATGGAGCCAAGTAACAGGTTGAACCGAATACGGTTGCCGTTATGGAGGCCAAAATGGTGGAACTGCATCTATTTCGTAAGGCACAGCCTCGTATAGAGAGCATATCCGTGGCTTCTGAGGTCCCACTGGAGTGAATCTTAAGGGTTGGCCAGTCATTTTCAGGTGAACTGGAGGAGGGAGTTGGTTCCAAACACGAGGAAAAGAAGCACAAGGCAGGGAGGTGTGAGAGGTCTGGGTCTCAGGGGGGAGCGTGACGTGGGTCTAAATGGTTGAGGACAAAGTATATGCAGAGAGAGGGGCAGCAGGTGCCAAGATGACAAACACAGGCTGCCCTGAGGTGGCCGTTGTCACTGGCAACAGAGGTCCACTGAATGGTTTAAAACACTCACACAAAAGTAGGGCTTTCAGATTTCCAGAAAAATGGTGACGAGTGTTGCTTTTTTCTCTTTCGTACTTCAAGTGCGTTTTCTATCAAGTGCTCACAGTTTGTGCAACCACTTGGTAAGTCAGCAGAGTTAAACCCTCATAAGTTCCAAAGTTAAAAGAATCATGAGGAACAAATAAGCAAAAAGAGTCATTCAGAACAATCATTTAGACTAAAGAAAGTAAACTAATTGCCTGCTGAGTCATCAATTCAGGTGTGTTATTTGAATAGGTGCTTAGGGTGGGAGCATGAGGAGAAGGTGTGAGAATGTGGACATGGTGCAGCCGGGGCTAAGCGACTTGGGCCCCACACACAGTGAGCCATCCCCTTGCTCATGGTGAGAAGCCCAGCAAACAGTATCCCCCTCCTCTTCTTCTGCGGAGGGAATTTTCCATCCAACAACTGCAAGTCACCCCACCCATCCAGGGAGTCACTGGTTTAGCCATTCAAACTGTGTGCAGTGCCTGTGTTGTGTCAGGGACCCAAACAACTGCTGGGAATTAAATGTTGAAGACACATATGGCTGTCCTCTCAAACCTTCCACTACAGCTACGAACAAACCAAATAGCAATGGTGGAAAATATAGGGACTTATGGGAACTCAGAGGAGCTCACTTCACAGGGTTAAGTGAAAAGTATCTCCACAAGACCCTAAGAAAGAATGAACAATCAGAGAAAGGGGTGATGTCAGGATGGAAGCAAGCATTAAAGAAAAGCATGAGAGAGAGACAGAGAGGGGGAGAGAGAGAGAGAGAGAGAGAGAGAGAGAGAGAGAGAGAGAGAGAGAGAGAGAGAGAGAGAGAAAACATGAACATGAACAGAAGGTTCATAGACCTGCCCAAACCCCAGATTATGCAGAAATATTAATGCACTCCAGCCTGTCATGAAGGTGGATACTCCAAGAGCAGCCCACTCTCTTTGGGGCAGGTGCTCAGACCACAGGGCACCCACTGTCTTGAGCCCAGGCATACGACTACAGGTCACTGCTGGGAAGATGGGAGACCTCCAGGGAATCACAATTAATGGCGCAGTGTCTACGCCAGTCTGAAAATTTAGCAGCAGACTGAGTACATTAGTGTGCTGCCTTCAACCTTCCGTGTTGTTGACAGATGATTAGCAAAGAAGCACTTGGGAATTATCCCCACTACTCATTGTGAATTCATGTAAAGCCATATTGAATTAAACATCTGTCAGCAACTAAATTAGAGCCACCGGAATCCAGCCTCCTCTGTCACCTATATGTTAGTCTCTGAGATATAAATTCAGTGGTAAAATAAATGAGAATATGCTTGTGCAGAGAGGTGCATGACGAGTTTAGGATCCTAGTTTTCAAAGCCCATACAATACGGACAGTGGTGCGGGTGGTAATGCTCTTCCTCTCTGCACACATCCATGGCAGTGCTAAGGTGCCACCCTGAGGTAAGAGGAAAAAGAAAGGATGGCACGTATGCAATAGAAGACAATAGATGTCCAGGCTACAAACCCAACCAAATAGTGTCTCGATGTCAAAGCTGTGTTATAAAGGAAATGTGGAGAGGGGATTTGGAAAGGAAAAGGTTACAAATATGATAATGAGCCCCCATCAGTGAAAGTGAAATCTTAACTTAGACACATCTATTAATAAGCAAATCACTGAGCTCAATTACTGGTTAATATACGAACTGCAGTAAAACCTTTGTCTTTATAATAACAGACTAGATACTCTCATTAGGGACAGCTAGGAAAGCTGGAGAATATATTGTGCTGGAAGACACTGGAGCTCTACAACGCTGCTGTGGGGCAAGCATTATTAGAGTCTTACGGGGTAAGACGAGAGAGAAGAAAACCAGACAGGGGATCACAGCATTTGGGGCTTCCCCCCCCCCCCAGGAACATCTGCTGGTTGTGCATAGCTGAAAGACTGAAAAACTAAACAGCGCTGGCCTCATCCTTGTGGGTCCAGAGGGACAAAAATTAGAATCCAAGGCCTGCTGTGGGGTGGGGGATGGGAGCACCACCAAGTGCCCCTAGATGGGGTCATGGAGTCCGCTGTATTGATGCCCCGACCTAGCACGAGTAGACTCTTCCACCTCTGTATCAGCAGAGTAGAATTTCCAGACTTCATCTGTGTTTCTACCCTGATTGCTGGAAATAGTATTGGAATAAAATCAACTTCTGTTTGCTCATCTGGTCTGGTACAATTTTCTCTTTTACAGCATCCTTGTCAAGTAGTTAGAAAAATAAATAAGTTAAATCTAAGTAAATTGAAGAAAGAAACTAATAAACCAGAGTAGAAATTAATGAAACACAAAACCAACATAGAAAAAATGTAGATGAATTGGACATGTTTCCAGAAAAACACAATTTACCAAATTATGAAAAACACATTAAATCTTAATATCCTCATAAAAATCAGACATTGAATTTAAAATCTTTATATGAAAATATTACAGTGTCTAATATATTACCCAAGATTCCATCAAACATTTAATGAAGATTAAGGAAGTAGCAACATCAATTTTATGTAAATATTTCCAAATCTGTTTCTAGAGATATGATGTTCCCCTGAGTTCTTGATATTGAGGGAAAATAGACCAACCCCTCCCCAAGACACAAAGGGTGTTTTACAGGTGAAAGGTATGATAGACTTAGACAGGAGGCCAACCCCCGACCCCCATGAGGTCTCTCCATCTGTTATAAAGCTATTTGAGTCCTGTTTACCCATCTCTGGAGCTGCCTCCAACCTTTGAATAAGTTAAGTTCACATCAGACACCCAGTAAGGAATCTACTTCAAGAAAAAGACTGCAGGCAACAGTCACAGAATTTGATGTGGTCTTAAATGGCTGTGGTCCTGGCCCTCAGGTGTGCTTGACGACGATCCCACGTTTATCAGCCATCTTTCCTCAGCCCGCATTACTGAGCCACTAAGATATTTCAGTCATTGAGTGACTGAAGTGTATCTGTGGCATTCTGTATTGTTTAATGTAAATATTAAAACAGTGAATACGGGGTGTTTGTGTTCAGTCGTATGTAACGGGATCAAGCCCCCAGGTAAGCATGGCACCTGTGCCTGGGTTACATTCAGTGCATAAAAGATGGAAGTGTTCATGGTTCTTTAACTGGGTAAAACATGGTTTAACACACTCACTTATCTAAAGATAGCAGCTGTTGGTTTGACGACTTTAGAGGACTAGAAGACCAGCTACCAGGCTGCAATAATAATGCTGGTGCGAAATGTAGCAAAGCTAGAGATCAGATGAAATAATGGCAGACAAGGGACAGATATGACAAGTCCTCCAAGGTGAAACTGTCAGGGATATCAGTGAGTTAAAGATGAAAGATGGGAGCAAACATTCTGCTCAAAGTATAGCCATAGCAGTGACCTCCAGTCCTGGCAGCTGTAGGGGCACTGGGATAACCCAGTGACCCACCAATGAAGGTGGGTGCTGACACCCACCCTGACGCACTCAAGCGCCCTCTGTCCAGGTGAGCCTTAAACCATCACACTCCCACTGGCAACACTGTCCCCTTTGTAGTGATGGTGTTTCAGCTCGAGCCTCCTGCCATTGAACTGGGGAGTTTTCCTGTTCTTCTGGTTGCAGGTGCTGTAAGCTTGCTCACTAACGAGCCATCCGATTTGCTTCCCTACGTGGGTCTACCCACAGAGCAAAGATGTACTAGTTCTGCAAATGGGAGAACTTCGTTGTAGATAACAAGGAGATTGTTCATTTGTACAATGAATCACCTGGTGGTCTGGGTTTTCATCAGTCTCAGTGGCTTGGCTTTTAAGAGTTGACCCCAAAGGAATGGGCCGTCTTAATGGGGCAACAAAGTCATGTTCCAGGGCCTGCAAGCTGAGGTAGACCCTAATCTGAGGGCCCATCACCAGTGGCTTCCACACTGGAATTGGAGACATCACTCTGCCCCATTTCTCTGCCTTTTGAACGTGTTCTAAGTTCTCAGATCTGAAACTTCCACAATGAAATGCACAGGAGTAAGACTGAGAGTCATCAGCTCTGACAGATCAATTCTGAGAGGCAGTAAACACTAGGATGAAAGAAAGACACAGAAAGAAATGTTTCCCAACAAGTATATTATTGATGAAAGACCAAGCTAAGAATTTCTGTATGCCAGGCAGAACAAGTTTGAAAATGTTTATGAAGGAAGAGATAAATACACAGTAATCGTTATTCATTAGGCTACATGTACTGTCTTGAGTAATATCTCTATTTGGTGACTGTTGTGTATTGTTTTATCTCAACGATAAGAAACATATTTAGAAAGTCTTTCAAAAGTTCATCTTCTCAGGACCCCACCGTCCTCCTGATTTTCCCAACAAGTTATGAACATTTAATTGTGAATTTTTCTGCTGTGGGACTTTCAGCCTAGCATTCGGAAAAGGTACATTGAAGACCATCAGATCCTCACCAAATGTAATTGGTTTTATTTTGTCCAAATAAGAGGATTCCCTATAAGTTAATTTGAAAAGAAAAGCTTTTCAAAATGTATGATGAAATGATAACTCAGTGAAACATGTGGAGAACTTGACCTTTTCTTTTTATTCCAAGTAAATAACTATCTCTCTGATTTTACCAACTTAATACTTGAGTAGCTAGAGGCTTAATATTTTTATCCACGAAAACAGGAAAAACACACACAATTCAACTACACCAATTATTTGAGGAAGGACCAGGACACCACCGGAACTGGTATTTAGCACTCATCTCTTTCACACTGGCAAAAAATAAACCCTCAGAAAAAATTTTCCATGTGAATCAACTGTTTCTCACTACACATGAAGAGATTTGCAATGTTTTTACCTTCATAACTGGCCTGCCCATTTCTCAAGATTTATCCTAATTGTCCACAACTAATTGTCTATTTAGTGGCCTGTGCCAAATTCCATGCTTGGTATTGGATTTCTAAGCATGAACAGGTTCCCTTTTGGCCTCTAAGAGCTTTAACTTTATGGAGAGACAGATGTGGACAGATGCTAATGCCTGAATATAGTCCTAATTGTGAAAAGTTAGAGAAAGAAGTGTCTATTACACAGAAGTTGTTATGTGAAGTACGAGCAATGCTCAGTGTATTAGCTGGGATTTTACTGAGAAACTAAAGAATAGGATGGGTTGAGAGAGAGAGAGAGAGAGAGAGAGAGAGAGAGAGATAAATAGATATAGATACATAGATATAGAGATAGATAGATATTGTAAGGAATTGGCTCAGGTGATGTAGGCTGGGGCCCAGGGAAGAGCTGATGCTGTGGTCCATGTCTAGAGGCAGAATTCCCTCTTCCTCAAGGGACCTCCATCTTGTCCCTTAAGGTCTTTCAACTGATTGGATGAGGCCCACCCACATTTTGGAAGGTCACCTGCTTTACTTAAAGTCTACAGATTTAAATGTTAATCTCATCTGAAAAAAAAACCCACAAAAGCAAAACACCTTCACTGACACATCTAGAAAAATATTCAACCAAATACCTGGGTACCATGGCCCAGCTGAGTTGACACATAAAATTAACTATCACAACCATGTTACTTTATAAACTCAGAAGTCGTGAATGCTGGCACACATCTGGGGCCACCCTCAGGTTTTGGGGAAGGATTTTGGGTTCTGTCCAGCTGGTAACAGGAGAACCGACTGAAGTATATAGAGAAAGATCTGCCCTCGTTCCTCAGAGCAGGCAGGCTCCCCTCAGCCCCGAGCAAGAAATGAGGATTATAATCAGTGGAGACATTGATCCAGAGAAACTCTGGGATTGGGGACACCAGGCACAGAGGAGGTCAAGTGTGAGGCTAAGAGCTGATACGGGGAATGTAGTGAAATACCAAATCGAAGAGGCCTGAGGATCAGTGAAGAGCGAAGGTCACTGGGTTAAAAGCTGCTTCTCGTCGGCCCCATCCTGCACATACACACACACAGAGCATCTGCTATTTTTTTTTCTGCCGTTTTTTAAAATATAAACAGTTGACTAAGGAGAGGCAGATATTTGAAGAGAACCACCAACATAAAATAGAGAAACTGAAACAAACAGGAAAATAGACCCAGCATAAACTGGGAAAGTGTGAGGGAATGGTAATAAACTCAGAGCCAAGCTTCCATGCATATAACTAAAATGGGATACTATGGGATAAGATTATAGAATAAGGAAAGTACTCTGGGAATTAAATAGGGTAGCTGAACATTAAAATAAACCAATTCAATATCATGAGACAGACAAAAAAATGAGGAAAATCCTCAGAATAGACAAAAGAAAGAGGGTAGGGGAAGAAAACATAAAGAAAACAGAGGAGTCAGACTATTGGTTCAATGCTAACTTTTGAAAGTCAGACTAGACTGATGGAATGGAAGGAAGCAGCTGGCGGCTAATGGCTCCTAAAAGCCTGTCCACGTCCCAATGCTTGGGTTGATTAATGTTACCTTACCCGGGAAAAGGCTCTTCAAATGTGTGTAAGTGTCTTGAAGTAAGGACATTATCCTGGATTATCCAGGAGTGCCTTAAATGCCATCATAATTAGCCTTATGAGAGAGGCAGAGGGAGATGGAAAACACACAGATGAGAAGGCCACCTGAAGATACAAGCAGACTGGAGCAACGTGCCACACGCCAAGTCACACCTGGTGCCGACAGACAGAAACTAGAGGAGGCAAGAGATGAATTATTCCCCAGAGCTGCGGGAGGGAGCATAGGCCTCCCAACACCTTTATTTCGGACCTCTGTACTCTGTAACTGTTAGAGAATACATGTCTCATGCTTCGAGCCAACAAATTGGTGGTAATTGGTTACAGCAGCCATAGAGAACTAATACCCCAGCTTTCAAAGAAATAAGTTCCCAGAACTGAAGAATTGCCTTCATAACAGACTACTCAAGTTTTTAGCACAGTGAATAAGAAAAGTATCTACATTAAAATGCATCATAAAGTCATTTAAGAACATGAGAGAACTCTAAAGTTTTCAGAGATAAATAGATGTGAAGACAAACAGACATTTCTAAAGTTAACACTGAAAACTAAAAGACACTAAAGCAAAACTTTAATATTCTGGGGATAAATGATCAAATGGATAGTTTCAGATATAGAGAGCTTCAAATAATCGGCTTTCTCAGTTTTCTGGAAGCTCCTGAGGAATCTGCTCCAGCAAAAGGAGAAATTAAAACAAGGAGAGGAGCCGTGGGCTCAGGAACGAGGCATCTGATTCAGGAGACCTGGAGAGGCACGAGTAAGATGACAGATATGAAGCTGGCCAGGGGGCAACTTGTCCAGACTGAACTAAGTGAGTGGAGAAGCCAAGAGGAAGGTCTGATGTAAAACAAAACAAAACAATGGAGCTGATAGGTGGATCAGTTCATGTGCCCATTGGACAATTGCATGGATGGGTGTTTGATGGGTAAATCTTAGTCAGATACAGGGAGATTTTCTCCAGCGTGTCCACAGCTCTCAGTCTGATACAGTGCCTGGTGTAGAAAGACTTCAGTATACATTTTTAACCAAACTCCATCTATCTTATTCATCTATGGGAAGCTGTTTTAAACTTTCAGGCTGCAGATCCATTTTAGTAAAGAATGAATCCTTACAGCTTACTGGCTGGCACACGTCTTGCATTATTAAATATTCTCCTGTTAGGCTGCATTTCAAGAGTCATTACTTCCTGCAAAGGTTGGACACGTCCTGTGTGCTCTTTACAGAGATCAGGCGCATAGACACTCCAGCTGTCTCATGAGGCAGGAAGGCAGAAGGGTATTCATGTTGGGGGCTCTGGGAGTCGTGGGTGTACAGACAGCAGCCAAGCCATAGAAGGGGAAGAGCCCACCTGTCCACAAATGGGTGAAAAACAACGACATCATGGAACAGAGTAGAAAAGGGCGATGCAGAGCTCTGCGGTTGAGGAACATTTGCTGGGAGTGCCGCCGAAAGAGGCTGCTTTGAGAAATGGGGGAGAATTCCATAAAAGGGGCCCATGGGAAAGGGGGGGGAAGGTGGAATGTCAATGATCTTTGGCCATTAACTCAAAGAAGAGAGGCTCCTGGACTTCATTTGGAGTAGAAGCTGCAGACTCCTGAGGAGGAAGAAGCCTGGTGGTCAAGAGTGGTGGTTGTGGGGGGCACGGAGCCATGGCTGGGGGAGGCCTGAGGGAAGGTTCCAGAAGCCAGGGGAACACTGACTATATAAGAAGGGGGGCAGACCGAGGGAGCAGTTGTTGAGGAGTGGGCAGGTCAATGAAGCCTGTGTCACCCGAGCAGGAAGGGAGGACAGCTCTTCTATGGTCGTGGGAATGAAAATGGCCTCACACTCCCTGTAGTTTCTGAAATTGTCACGGGGCACTCTTTCTAATTTTAAAATTGGATACACATTAATAACTTAGAGTGTATGTGTAGTTTGACAAGTAATTGTATAGCGTACAACAGATGTGACAAAAGGTTGATAGAGATTAAAATTCATAAAACATAATTTTTATAGCCTTTGATTGTGCTTTTACTGTCCCCTAAAGAACTGACGGGTTTGTATCACACAGGCTTGGCCCATCTGATCTGTCCTCTTCTCCATCTTGCCCCACAGTTAATTACTCTGCTCAGCTATGGACCCAAGGAGAAACACTTCTGGAAGGAGGGCATCGCAGCAAGGGGGTAGGGAGAGGCCAGGAGATGTCCTGAGGTCGGTCTTCAACCAAAAGGGGGTCAGCTGACGTCTCTGACGCCCACAGTCAGATCTCGCTCCTTCTACCTGACTTCTGCTGCACTCTCCACATCACCTCCTGAACACGGGGTACCAGGGTTAGTTCCTTCCCACTATTTCTCACCTCAGCCTTTTCCCTCCATATTCACAGCCACCACCCCCCGGAGGACCCGTGCGTGGGAAAGGGCCACTTTAAGGGATCCAGACTTGGTCTTTGTGATGGCCTCTCCCTCTCCTGGTCTTCTCTGTACGTCTGCCATGTGAACGTCCCCAAACTTCCTGTACAATTCCCTTGGGAGACTCATACTGCCTGTGTCATTAGTGAGTTTTCCATACGATCACGCCATACATCCCAACTGATTTTAATATTCTAGAGGGCTGGACTTTGGCTAGTGTTTACTTCCCTACAACCCTTTCCAGTAACACCTTTTAATAGTAAGAGCTTTGGTCATGATGGTGGAGTCGGCCAGGTAACAGCTGAGTAGAAATGTTCCGAGAAAAGGCTCATCAGGCTGGCGGTTAAAGGCTCAGACTCCAAAGCCAGACGTTCCCACGCTGGAGCACTGTCTGTCCACTAACCATGCTGGGCTGAATGGTAGCCCTCAAGAAGATAACACCAGGACGGTATGAAGGTGACCTTATTTGGAAAAGATTTTTTGCATGTGTAACTAAGTTAAGATTCTTAAGATGCAATCATCCTGGATTACCTAGGTGGGTCCCCATACAGCAGTGGTCCTTATAAGAGAGAGAAGAGGAGACACAGACCCAGAAGAGAAGGATGTGTGAAAGCAGAGGCAGACGTTGGAGTCATGCGCCATAAGCCAAAGAATATTTGGAAGAGGCAGGAAGGATTCTCCCCGGACCTTTCAGAAGAGTGTGACCCTGCCTACCCTTTGACGTTCGATCTCTGGCCTCTGGACTGTGACGATAAATCTCTACTGTTTTTAAGCCACACAGTTTGAGGTAGTTTGTTATGGCAGCCCTGGGAGGTGATGCAGTGGCGTAGGGTCCATCACTTAAGTCCTGTAATCGTGCCGTGTCGTTCATGCAGAGGCTGAGGCTCAGAGCGATCCGGTCACATATTGATGGGGTGTGTCATGTGTGCCTAGATGCAGTGAGTGTTTCCTGCAGGCTCAGGCATTGGTCTTTGGCAGACAGACCAGCGCATAGGACCATCTGGGCCTTGTCCCGGGGGCAGACCACACGGAAGTAAGCGAACACGTCATACCCTCAAACAACCAGGTCTGTTCACCCGAGGAATCCTCGGACTAATGAGTTGTACTTGCATGGTGAAAACACTGCCTGGGATCGTTGAGCGTGTTGGTAATTCATAGAATGCGTGGAATTACATCATTTCCTTAAGTTAGCAGTACCTAACTGAGGATGAGGAGAGGGCAGTGCAGTTTTATAGCACAGTGCCCACTAAAGAGGACAGGCCTGCACGCCGGTGACAGGGGACACAGAGGACAGAGGGCTCTGGGCACCGGGCAGAGGAGACAAGCTCAGATGCCAACCTCACCACTCACCAGCTATTGTGAAGAACCTGAAAAGTAAAACCAGCCACGGGCAGGGAAAGGAATGGATGAGCAGTGCTGTGTTTGGCCTGGGTGGCCAGGTGGCCTCAGTATTTCTAGATCTCCTCCTTCTGGGCACATGACAGGACTGCATTCTCAGGCTCCCATGTGCACAGTCAGTCACATGCTTTGACAGAATAACTGTGAGAAGTGGCGTGGGGCATTTGCAGCACACAGAAGACTCTGTGTGAGCAGCCCTATTCTCCTCTCCTTGCTGTAGGAGGTGGAGGCTGGGTCAGCCCAGGTACCTGGGGACCATAGTAACACACCCTCTGGACATGAGTTCTGAGCAAATTGTTGACCTTTGTGGTGATATGGCCCTGGGGCTTTGTTTATTTCTACTCTATTTCCCTGGAAATAAGATCTAACCGGACTATTAGCTCTAACGCGTCTTTTGGAGCAAAAATTAGTATAAGACACGGTCTTATTTTACTACAATATAAGACCAGGTATAATATAATATAATACCAGGTATAATATAATATAAGACTGGGTCTTATATTAATTTTTGCTCCAAAAGACGCATTAGAGCTGATGGTTGGGCTAGGTCTTATTTTCAGGGAAACGCAGCATAGAATAATATGACTCTGCTGTCTGGCACAGTTGCTAACTTGCTTTTGGTTCCTTTCAGATGGATTAACGACCCCTGTGTGAATCTTACAGATGATGTGTTTTTCCACAAGTGAAGAATGAGGTTAAGCAATTTTTTTTCAGTAAAACCATGTACAGATTATTCCTTAGCTAAATCAATGGACTATTGATCCTCTAGGCTTGGATTTCATACCTTCCTAAGACTGAGCTTTTACAAAGCTTGGACCATTAAAATAGGCAATATGAGTGCATTTCATGCGAAGAAAATGAGGCATATGATTGTTGTTTTTATAGAATGTGAACCAACTAATCTAGGAATCGATGTTCTATCAGTGAGAACAGGACCACATCAGCTAGTCTTGGTAAATACCCAAAGTTATTCCACTTCCCAACTGCTATGTCATTCTTCAGGAAGAGATACTGTTAACCAAGGTCTCCTGTTCACATGAGGGCCGACCCTGCTGGGGTTGTTATCTTGACAGCGTGACCTGGCCACCCTGCAGTTCCAATGTATAGCACAGTGATGAACACTCAGCAGGCAAAGAATAAGTGCTTTGTGAATAATCAGTGTTTCCAAATGTATACCATATTTCTGGGTTTAAAGCATAAAACAGTATGCAGTAGGCAAGTACTGGAATAGGAGATATATATCTATGTAGATATATATCTATATATACATGTATCTATACCTATACCTATATTTGTATCTGTATCTATAACTATATCCGTGTCTATCTGTCTATAGCTATATAACTATATGGCAGACAGGCAGATCAGAAAATAGACGTGTCAGTTGCAACATACCTCATCCCAAAGGAAGTGGTGGAAACGTCCCTGCATTTCACGTTTTGCCCGATGGCCATGTGACAGCTGGTGATGCGGATGTGTTAAACAGCGCTGCTTTTTCTGCTGGAAAATTTGGCACAAAATGATATTAACATACGCCGTGTACATATTTTTTTAATCACAAAGAGTAATGTAAATTTCCTGACAATGCTTGTTTGAAACAGGACAGAACTCGTATCATATACATGTATTCATTTCAGAAGAATGGTTCTCAGATAAGAGATCTCCAACTATTTAAAGATTGTAAAGTCAAACACAGAAATGTCAAGAAAGTAGGGGACGGTGCTATTCATAAGGAATTTCTTGCATATTTTGAAAGACTGGGTTGCACACAGTAATATCAAGAGAAAAGCTCATCCACTTCTTTGTGACACCAGTTTTCAAAATGTATTATTGCCTGTTCATAATAATTTCCGCAGCATTATTCCTACAAATTGTGGCAACTAAATGTACAACTTGTGCGAGGAAGGGAGGGTTAAGGGACATCCAACCAACAATTTGGAGGATTTAGTATCTTATCTGCCTGAAAGTTTAGAGGTAATCTGATTCAGGGTTTGTTAGCTTACTGACACATTTATGCCATCGAGGACCAGGTAATTCCCAATCTACCGTTATCCACAGTTTATCGGTTTTTACCCCGAGTACTGAATCTTTAGGATGGCAAAGGAAACATAACCACAGTTCCAGATATTACATCCTCCTCCAGGGAGGAAGGAGAATTTCTTCTCAGGCGTATCTTTCATAGGGGTATTCAATTTTCCCAGAAGTCCACAGGAGTTTCAGCCTGACATTTGAAAGTCAAAAGCAAAGTTAAATGCTGTGCTGACTATTGTTTATTAATACTCAGCCAACAGCCCCGCCCTTTATCTGCCCTCTTTCTCATACTGAAGGGGCCGGACATCTAAAAAGTACATTTCCAAAACTTCCTTCCAGTTGGAGTCCTGGATGGTAAGCTGTCAGTGAGACACACTTGTACGAAATGTTAAAGTTAGAACTATTTAATTAAAAAAAAAAAAGTTAGGACTGAGATAGGAGCCATCTTCCTGATGCTGCGGCTACCAGTGGACCCATCAGTGTGTATTCTGCTGGAATCCACATTTCAGAGTCCAGACAACATTTCTGTGAGTGGCGGTGCTTGTGGTGGTGCCTGGAACAGCAGACACTCCAGCAGCTGACCCTGTGCTCCCCATGGCTCCATCCAGTGGGGCCTCCTGGCTTCCACACTTCCATCCACGGCAAAGTCACTCAGTTCCTGGGTTAAATGACATTCTACTTGAAATGCCCCACGTGAATTCTATTTCCTGCCTTGAACCCTGAACGATATACAGTTACAGATACTATAATGACTACTCATGCCCAGAGACTGAGCAAGAGAACCATATCCCATGAGTATTGCTGCCCAATGCCTGGAAATAAAAGGCTGATGTTCTTTTGGGAAAAGAGGACATGGGGGGGCATGGTTGTGGGGTATGCAATCAACAGTGACTGCCTCCCATCCTGACTCTGCAAGAGGTCTACCTGAAGTAAAGGTGACTGAATCATATGTCCAAGTGTCCACTGTAATAGCTAGCCCCTTTTTAGGGACAAGACACTCTGCTCACTGTTCTACACATTTTTGTTGTCATGCTGTTTTTCTGTGGAGGTGATGCAGAAATATTTGTCTTCAGTTTATTTTGCAGCTTTGAAGTGATTACGTTTAAGGATGTGGCAATTTCGAATGCATGCCACTGATATATCTGTGCCTTGTAACAGTTTTCATGTTCTATATACCTTTTACAACCTTTGTTCACACGTAAAACATGTGTCTGCTCATTTAATTTGGAGTTACCTTTCTAAAATCAACTCTGAACTTTTTCATTTGATAAAACATAACTCCTCATATGAAATATATTTCTGTAGGTTTTAAGAACATATCCAAATGTCTTTCATATTATTCTATATTTTATTGGGGAGATTATAAATTGTGACTTGTTGCCTTGTTTTACTTGTCAAGACAGTGGGACCCCATCACCTTCCAGATTCAGCCCTGAAGATGTGCACTAGAAACCCCGGTCCTCTTCTCAGGACCCCAAGTCTGGTCTTAGACCTGTTAACCAGCAGATCCAGCCCCAACTTTTTCCTGCTCTCCTCTACAGCACAAGCATATTTATTCTACAGGCTGCAAGTCTCAGGCCCCATGCCAGCTAATTCCTGCTGATTTGGACAGTGGCTGGCACTAGAGGGAACTTGGAGGTGGAAGGCAGGGAGAAGGCAAGCTACTTCTACCTCCGCCCCAGCTACCTTGGGTGCATCTCTGTAATCTCATATTGTTCTCGCTGGCTGAGGCTCTTGCTGGAAAATTCAACTATGGTTTTCTTTTCTGCATTATGATCTCAGCTCCTGACCCTACCTGCTCTCAACACTCAGCCTTGAAAAATTGTGTATTGATTCATCTCTTACATCACTGCTCCCGTTTAGCTTCTTAGTTCCTGCATTGCGGTGTCCACAGTTCCCTACACTAACTTCCCTGTGTTTGGAACTGTAGGGTGGTCTCTTTATGTGGTTAGGCCTCGTCTGATGCCCACATCTTATCTGCAGACATGGACAGATGAAATGGAAGGTGCTTAGAAGTTTACAGTTCTGCTGGAAGAGTTGAAGTCGATAAAATAGAGACACCTCAAATAGATTGCCAAGCAAGGAAAGCTTGTAGTGAATAGCACAACCCGAAGTTTGAAGTCAAGAGAGATTTTTCATACAGCCAGGGAAGATGAGAGTAAGACACATTAATCAAAATAAGCAAATAAGAAATTGTTTGTCCACTGGGGCCTGGATGTCTGCCAGATGCCAGGACCTTAGAAACGCCAACCAGACATGTCATAATATACACCCACTTTCACTGCTTTGTGGGCAGAATCATCAAATATCTTGCAAACAAGACAAGTGGCTGTCAGCTCAGATGGTATTATGCAACCATCATCAGAAAGCAACTTTGCCTATTGTCATTGTGCTTGAACTACTCAGTACCTTATAGTGCCATAAAGCCTGTTATTATCTTGACGAGAGTTAGGCAGCCATTTTGTAAAATGAAAGAAAATAAAACTCAACATGATATTTTTCTAAGACAGGATCCAGGAATCATATGGACAAGATTATATAGATAAAGGGGAATGGTCCCAAAAGAGAAATAGGGGAAGCTACATTGAAAGTTAGAAGAATAGATACAAAGCATGCCTTTTTCATGATGGCCTCCATGGCCGATGACACATGCAGTGGACTACTACACGTACCCCAACACTGAATTGCCAGGGGAAAATAAACAATGTAGTGATAAATTATATTAACTCTTCTTATTTTGGTATGGATCTTCTAAAACTACCAGGTTTGATATTTCTCTTTTGAAACAGAAGAATTATTTTGACACTAAAATGTAGATAGCCAACATTCAATCCTCTGAACAAAGTGAGGTTAGAGATAAAGATTTTGGAGTGACCAACTTGACAGTCAACATGGCAGCCGTACAGAACTTTACACTAGTTTCTCATTTTTTAAATCAAATTTACTTTCTTGCAAACACCATCATAACAGTAACATTGGTAATGATACATTGGTAATGACGAGAAATACACAGACACCCAGATATATACACAAATACACATGCGTATGTGCACATGCATTTATGTTTTTATGTTTCAGACTACTCCTAAATAACTGTAGTAGGATGGGGAGGCAATGTGGAATTTAATCAGATTTCCTGAGCTCCCTTCCTTCAACTAAAAATGCAGCCAATAAAATCCACCGGTAGTGTTACTATGAGGACTGAGATTTCCGGGAAGTGACAGTAGCGCTTCCCTTTTTGGAGAGAGTGTGTACGGCACACACACCTATGATCCTGCCTTATTTGCTGATGGTCCTTATTGTCCGCCTCTGCCAAGCTCAAAGCGAACCTAACTCCACTGGAAGGTCTTAGCACTGAAGTGCTCGGGAACTGGACCAGAGCACCAGGTCCTGCGTCATTATACAGAACAGTTGCATATCTTAAATGAACATGTCAATTATTCATGAATCTGAGGTCCTGAATACCAACTATAAATTATTAATCGACACAAGTAAATATTTAAACACCCTGGTGAGCAACACATTCTATGAAAGCATTTCTGCAGCAGAGTGGGTGGGTAAACACCAATTTTTAAAGCAAAGGGTGGTGGTCACATAACAGCATTTGTTCAAAACTTCTCACAATAGGGTGAGTGCCTACTTCTGGAGGAGCTCTTTTCATTGCACCCCTATCACGAGGCTGCATTTTCAATTCCACAGTCATTAATCCAGTGTACTAACCTTCGCAATAACCAAATCTATAATTGGTTCTTCTTTTCCTTGATCTTCTATGTAATTTCTATTAATTTTTATCTCGAATAAAATTTTTTTATCAGAGTTAAAACAATCTTATTTGAGGTGATTTAGAGAGGTGTTTCCATTCTAATCAACACTTCATTTTCGAAGTAAAAATGTATTTTTCTCCCATTTCTGTACCTTTACTGATCTTTTTCCTCTGGCCATACTGCCCTTTCCTCTTCTACCCGCCCCTCCCCACCCCCCATTCAGTACTATTCAGTCTTTAAGTTTCAGCTTCTTGGCTTTGCCCTCTGTGGATAATTCTCTGTAAATCCCAGTGGGAAAGAGCCAGCCCTCCCGATTATTTTATTTTATTTCAGTTTCCTAAATGAGGTGTTAACTCAGTGAGGACTGAATCTCCCTCACTTCCCCACAATGACAATCGGTGAAATGCTGGACACAGAAGTGACTCAGTAAATATTTGTTGACTCTTGTCAAATGAATGACCAGATAAACGAAAAACATATTCTTTAATTTGCAAGTACCTGCATTTGATCTAGCATTCGGTTTTGTTCTTCTTTCTATCTAGGAAGTAACACAACCTGATGATTAAGAACTTCAGTCCTGAAGCCAGATGGATGTGGGTGACATTTAACTCTCCTTAATGGGCTGTTGAGAGCTTTAAATGAAATAAAACAGACAAACCCCAACCAGAATCCTTAAATTGGAACCTAAACATTCTTCCAGCTGGCTCTGGAATTTCCATGACAATTTTCTCATTGTTTCTCATTGCTAAAAGATGCATGATCTGACATGAGAAAAACACACACTGGACTAAATAGCACTGATCACTATTTCATCAAAAATCTAAAGGTTAAGTACACATTAAGTTTGAAAAATCTGTGTGTAGGCTGAGAGTGTAGGCCAGCAGTTGACGATACAGACCCTGGCTTTGAATCCAAGCCTACCACTCTCCAGGCAGGCAGCCTCCGAAGGTTCTTTAATTGTTGGTGCCTCCACTTCTTCGCTGTAAAAACTGGAGGCTAATCGTAGTTTCTGGGTTCTGAGAATGCTTGCAGGATAAATCCAGCGCAGTGATCAGGACAGATTCTGCTCAGTGCTGTGTGCCACACAAATATGAGCTTGTGTGACTTTTCAAATTCATATACAGGAACTGTATGTGAACTAACTTGGATGACTCCAATACAGATCCAGTGACTTTGAAATTTCCTTTGAATCTTTACCAAAATGCTACTGAGATATTTTAAAAAGTGGAGAAGGCCTTCTGATAGGTCAAATTCCCAATTTAAATGGTTAAGACTGAGTTGTTGTAGGAAGCCCTGTCATTGCATCTTGCATTTGAATGTACTGACACTGCCTTCCACAACAGCCTTCCACAGCCTCCTTTATCTTGAACTTGATGGAAATCTTGAACCCTTGTCTCATACACCTCTGGTCTAGCTTAGTGTAAAATAACACTTTCTAATATTAAATTTAGAAGTTAAAATTTCCCACAAAATTTCAAGTAAAATTGAAGATCTGTAAAACTACATAAACAAATCACCCATCGTTTTCCCAATAATCTGGGCCACCTTTAACTTGAACTTGACTTTTATCAAAGGGCCACACAAGAAGCAACACTATGGGAGTACGTTTTGCATGTTACCCAAAACTGCTAGCTCTGAGATCCTTTACATTGTTCAGGAATCAACCAAGGCTCCCCTAACAATTGTCTCTCAGAGGATGAGGGATGAGGGATGAGGTCAGGAAACGTTTTTTTTGTGTGTGTTTGTTTGTTTCTTCAGATAGATCAGCATGCTTTCTAACATGTGTTAGTGCACACTCTGGGAAAGCCAGGGGTGTATTTTGTGTTCTCACCATCGCTCGGTATGCTTCAGATTTCCCCTGTTCCTGTTGACTTCTTGACTTTAGTGTTATTATCTTTTTTTTTTTTTCCGACCTGCATGCCTTCATTGTGTATTTGTTAATTAATTTTTATCGAATTCTCAAAGCAAATGCCATTAGGTCACTTTTGTAATATTTAATCTTTTCAAGTAGTCAAAGTATTTTGGACAGTACACCTAAGTGTAAGCCTATTCCAGATCCTATAATTCAGAAAGAATATAATTCTGGCAACTGACTAACACAGAGGAAATATTTAGGGCCACGTGGCATGGAGTGCTAGGGCGCTGTGCCTTCTTCCATATGCTAAGGACAAGGAAGAGCTGGAATGATAATTAATGCCCCTGCTCTTGCTTAATACAGAGAATCTTGATTTAAGGGTATTGATTCTGAGCTACCACCTGAGACTAAGTAGCAAATAACATCTGATATATTAAGCTCCCACCTCTCGATGTGGCTACGAAGCAGGTGGCAGCTTTGAGTGAATAGCCTGTGTTCTCACTGGAAACTGCAATAATGGACTTGGCTGGGATGTGATATGGGAGAATAAATAAATGTCTGTGTTCCTGTTTCTCATCCTCAGCTCTGTTGCCACTGATGACCCTGTTCCCTAGAAATCAGCCACTATTCACAGCCTGGTTAATATAGACTTAAAAAAAAAATCAATAGAGCACACTGTCACAGGTTGTTTTTTTTTTTTTTTTTTTTTGGTGGGGGGGAGTTGGAGGCATGATTCTTAAGAAGATAGATCAAGTAAAGAATGCTTTCTCAGAGGAAACGAAAAATCACAACATATTTATAAAGGATTTGGCTTAAAATGTGGATGGTAAAACATTTTACTTAAGTGTGATGTTAATTTGGAAAATTATCAAAGTTATGGATAACAGAAGAGCTAGTTCCGACTCCCTTGAGCCAGGCCAGGCTACTAATACCATGAAGTAAGTCATCCCACATGCAGAAGAAACCTCCAGGATTTCTAAAAAGATGAAGTGAGGGAATATTTAGCTCAACCCAGGCTTAGATGGTTTACTTCTGGCTTCTTGAAAGGCTGGAGAAATCAAAAGGGATATTAATATTTATAAAGAGACATTTTTAGTCAAAAGTCAAGAAAATAGGCCGTGAAGAGGATTTAGGGAATGGATATTTTCAAAATACATCAAAGGCCACTTTGAGTATAGATATGTATTCGCTCCACCAGACAAGGAGACCTGGTATGGTCAAGAGACGAGTGCACTGGGAGATACAGACAACATGAAGGATGGTCCAGACCCTTCTCAGCCGTCATGCTTGGGACACATAGACTAATGATTGCAATATGGCGCAGGGTATACCACCAGCTACAGGAATGACACTCACCAATGACTGCAGCAGAGCCTCAGGACAATAGCCGAGTTGTCCCCTTCCATAAGCTCTCTAAAAGCAAAAGTACAAAACGGGGGATTCGAAAAAGAACAAGGTTCCCTTTTCCCTCTCACCTATGTCCTTCTGTCACTGCTGAAATTCTTTTCAATTAAAAAACAACAACACAAAAAAGCCACCAGCAACAGCCACATCTCCAAGGGCACTGGCTTCTCTCTTACCCCACTGACCTGCTGCCCTCTCTCACCCATCTCTGTAAACACAAACTCTACTCACCAGTTGCTCAGGCCAAAAGGGCTGCATCAGTTTCCCCTCTTTCTCTCACCCCATATCCAGTCTGCCGGCCAATGTTGACACCTCTGCCCTCAAAGCACACCTGGATTCTGACCGGTGGCCATTGCCCCCATGGCTGCCCTCTGTCCACGTCACTCTTGTGTCCTTTCCTTCTTTTCTGCTTCCACACCTGTAAGACTGCAGGCTCTCAACACAAAGTCAGTCACCCCCTCAAAAGGGGAGTCAGATCATGTCACTCTTCTGCATGATGAGTTTTCTGGACCTGCACACCGGCCCTTGTGGTTTAATGAATGTTCACTTCTACTATAGCAGAATTTTAATCTGGAGACTTCACTTATTTATTAATGCATTTGTTTTTAACCTAAGTAGGAGAAATTAATTAGCTAATCGTACAGCTAATTCCTTCCTCCTGAATTCTTGGCTTTGACTTCCTTTTGTACCTTAGGGCACCACATTTCTGCTAAGAGCTGTCACCTCTGCAGCAGTGGCTTCGAGAGGTTCACTTGTGGAAGACTGTCAGACACCTGGAGGCTGACATACAACTTCTAGAAAGTTAAAGAAAAATAGTTCAATAATTACATGTTTTCTGAACACGAGGTCTTGTTGAAGTCAAGTTCTAAAGAAGTTTACTTGAACTCCATACTTTCTTAAAGTTATGAGTTCTTTCAGAAATATCTAATATTTTGGACAAATTTCCTAAAAGCTACCTCATCTTCCTCCTTATATACAACATTTCTTTATGTGTACATTTAAATTACTTCTCTTATAAAGTATCTCTTCCCTTTATTTAAAAGTAATTGCAGACAGGTAAAGTGGCCTTATCACTCAATACTATTTTAATATTTAAAACTTGATTCTGGCTTTCATACAGGGTTACTCAAAGGATATTCATACATTCTTAACAAATATATTTTTGGTCTACTATTTTTTTCTATTTTATAATTCATGTATTGTAATCAGACGTAACAGGTATGGCTTGCATCATTTTTAATGTTGATTTTCTTTGAGTATTTGAAGGAAATGGATCTACACTTGTATATTTGCTATATCTGTTGATTTCTTGGAGGTGGGATTAAGCAAAATCTCCTATGATGGCTATAGATTTGTTAATATCTCTTTATTTTCCCCCATTAGATTGGAATTGAATTCGCTAGTTGCATGCAGTTCTGAGGTTTGTCATTGGCTAGGGATGATTGGCAAGGATGTCAATCCAATGCGGACATTGATCGATCCCTCAGTCTGTACATACACTGATCTGAGGGGTTATCTGTATTAGCTCTTTAATCCTCACATGCTGTCATGGGGAAGGTGTTTTTATTAGCTCTGTTTTCAGTTGAGTGAATCAAGGCAGGACAAGCTTAACTGGCTTAGTCTTGGTAGCACAGGTAGTGAAGACCCTGGACCATATTTGTTATTAACAGTTAGTCATTCGTGCCCGTCACTAAACACAGCGTCCATAGTTTTACATGAAATATCATGCTTAAGCTTCCATCACACAATTTTCCAATGCTACAGCCATCTCAGGTGAGAAAGACTCAGTTATGTCAATTAGCTCTAGGGTGCCAGCCAACACACACCAACATGCACACACACGGTATCGCTCTGTATGTATTCTGACATGCACATGTATGCATAATGTGTGTTTGT
The DNA here is from genome assembly GCF_964194185.1 of Rhinolophus hipposideros. Taxonomy (NCBI): domain Eukaryota; kingdom Metazoa; phylum Chordata; class Mammalia; order Chiroptera; family Rhinolophidae; genus Rhinolophus; species Rhinolophus hipposideros. Next base: position 97,496,250 of record NC_138053.1, read on the forward strand.
ATGGGTGTGTGTTTAAAAATACACTGCACATGGTTCCTGCTAGGACATTCCCATGAGTCCCCGCCAGGATGTATCACTCACCCGGGAAGACAGTCTGAACTCCCCAAACTGATAAAAAGTGACGGCAAGGCGGTCTCAAAACATAAAAAATGTATTTCCGAGGCCATGTCGGATCTTAATGTGTCCCATAATTAAAGAACACTTGCATGTTGTTCACTTATTCATTCATAAATGTGATTGTTTCTGCCGAGCCCTTTGAACTGGAAAGGCAAAGTTGAAAGTGTCAGACTCAGGAGCTTGCAGGGGATGGAGCGTTGGGTGGCAGCTGTAACAGCGGGTCAGCTGTAGGGAGGCTCCAAGGAAGAGGGAGACGCTAATGTTCAGAAGGGAAGCTTTGCCTAAGGCAAGGGTTTCTGAGTGGAATCCTGAAAAACGAAGAGAAATACCTGGGGCAGACCAGCAGGGAGAAACGCCCCTCCCCCCCGAGAAAAGAGAGCCTTCCAGAGCCCCCAGAAGGGTGTGCCATTGAAATGGATGTTCTCTTCTACAGTCAGTCCCTCGCAATTCTTTTTCACACTGCGTTTTCCTCCGAGGAGGGTGTTCAGAAAAGCAATTGCAATGCCAGTTAGGAGAATGGCAGGGCTTGGGGGTGGGGGGTGGGCACTGATGGCTGCTGTTTGTGCTGTAATTTCCCAGGCTCTGAGATGAAGAGTGGAAATTGAACCACATAAAATGCTCTCGTGAGTAAATGGATCTTTTAAAGTTTGGATAAGTGCTATAAGAAAGGACCTTTCAGCAAGTTTTATGTCCCCTTTTAAAGAAATTTAATTGTATTTTTTAAATAATCATTTTGGGTTCTAGGCACCATCAAATCAAATATCACCAAAATAATTTTAGTGCTGTGACATATTTATTGGCTAAGAAGAGGTTAGCCAGGGTGAGCTCTGTTTGATGTTGCCAGAAATGTGTTCTATAATCGTATGTTTGGATATATATATATATATATGTATGGCTCATAGATGAGAAACACATCTTGCAAGTAAATTTTACTAAAATATACGGCTGTTATTTTTGCATTGACTGTTGACTATTCGTTCTGAATTCCATTTTCATTACTGAAATGTTTAAATGTTGTGTACTTAGCTGTAAAGTGGTCCAAACTCTTTTCCTCCATGAACAACATTAGATTTTATATCACCACTAAGAGCTTGAAGAAACCAATGGAATGGCATGTGTTTGCAGGCTTATACACATTTAACAAAGAGAGAAATAAATCATTTTGTTTTCTTTTCTTTGCAAAAGAAATGATAAAAGAATGGCAGTGCTTTTGAAATCGATCTGGTTCTTAATCATTCAACCAGGCTCATTCCTGTTCTTGCCTGATCTTCCCAACAGCAAAGATGAAAAATGTAATATAATGTTCAGTGTAAATTAACTATGCAATAAACCTTTGCTTGTTTATTATACTAATGAAGTACTCATTATAATTTAACCAACTCTGATCTGAAACCTATTTTTCTGTTACATAGGTTCCCAAAAATCAATGCAGGTTTAAACTGAATGACAAGGGTGAAATTTCTATGGTTAAGCATATTGAACAGAAAGCAGTTCATCTTCAATTTATAATAGTTTCATCTATTTATGTGTAGTCCGCCAAATCAGTACTTGACAATTTTTTTTGCCAATTCTCAGTTGATTTATTCTGTACATTTAAAAGATACACATTGCTGTTCTGAAACTTTATTTCCTGAAGTAGATTTTTTGTTGCAAAATACAAACAACGTAACTTTTGTCTTTTGAAAGTGTGTAATTCAGTGGCCTTGAATACTTTCACGATATTGTGCCACCATCGCCACCATCTAGTTCCAGAATGTTTTCATCACCCCAAACAGGAACCCGATACCCATTAATCAGTCGGGGGATACTTTCGTATCCCCTACCCCAGCCCCTGGCAACAATAAATTTGCTTTCTGGATCTATAGATTTGCCTAATCTGGATATTTCACATAAATGGAATCATACAATATGTGACTTTTTGTGTCTGGCTTCTTCCACTTAGCATAACAATTCCAGTCCTAAATCTATACCTGAAGGGATTGAAAATAGGCATTAAAACAAAATCTTGTGCACCGATGTGCACAAAAGGTGAAAACAACTCTGGTGTCAGTGGACGAATGGATAAAGGAGATGTATATTTAAAAAACACCGGGGGTATTATGCAGCCGTAGGAATGGAGACTGATGAATGCTACAGCATGTGTGAACCATGAAAACATTATCTTAAGTAGATTTTTATAGGTCAAACTTGTCACAAATTTAAGCTTCCCTTCTTGTTGACTCAGGGTCACTAATGGTGACTATCCCTGGAAAAGTACACGTTGGGTTTGGAGACTCTGTGACTGAGCCCACTGTCACATTGCCATTTTCTATCACCAGGCCATCCAGGGCCAATCCAGGCACTTTTATGGAGCACCACTGTCACCCTGAAACAGCAGACGAGCCACCTGTGAGAGGGGAATTAGTAGAAAGGAGAATACATCGAGACACTGTCCTCTACCTGATTGTGGAATGTAGGACAAATACTTCAAGGGCTCAACTTTATCTACAGGATGGGGAATTAGGCCCGGTGATCACAAACTCCTCACAGCTTTGAAATTCTGAGACAAAAAAAAAAGCCAGCTCGGGTCTCTATAAAAATCTTTTAAGTAAATGGAGCTTAGAAAGTGAGTGAACAGGCTCTTTCAGAGACTGGTCTTGCTGGATGTAGTCAAATCTGTCTGAGGACCACGTTGACTTCTTGCAAGAGAGCAGCGTGTTGAGGGTAAGGGCTTGGCCCCTTGGCAGCGTACTTGGATGGAGCGTGAATGGGAAGTGCCTGCTGGGAAACAGATGGAAAAGCTCATGCAGGCAAGACTTAGAGAGGATTTTGGCCAATGGACCCAGGAAGGCAAGCCGTGATCTGCAGAAAACAATGGTACTGACTGTGGGAAGAGAACGGGGTGGGCAAAAGCGACATTTCCGGGACCTCCTGCACAATTACATTTGCCTGTAAATATGCTGAGAGCCACTGAGGATGGGAGTGAGGCAAACATGAAGATGATATGTCTCTTCTAAGGGAGCTCCTGGTCTCATTAGCGAGTCTGTAGCAGATGGTCACATGTGTTGTATTCAGAACACAACACAGATATACAGACACACAGAGACACACACACAAATGACACACACAAAACACAAACACACACAGACACACCTTTCAGCCCATCAGCACCCTCAAGCTATGCACATCACAAACCTGAAACTGCAGTTACCTGCTAACCACTTGTAACCATATCAAACAACACTCATCTGAATATCAGAATCCAACAAAAATCTATAGTATGTCATTAAGTATAAACTTGATATTATCCCAGAAATGGAAAAAGGAGGAAAACTTCAAACAGCTTACACTCTAAAGTGGGCCAGGGAAATACAGATGTCATGATATGGGAAAAAGAAGAAAAAGAATTCATTTATTTTTTATTGTCATACATCCCACAAGCTGACCAGAGAAGGGGTGCTTGCTGACACAGCCCCCCCGAGCCTGGCTGGAGCGGGCGATGCCAGTGTGGTCATGTCAGCCATGAATGTGAAGAGCCTGATCTGCTGCTCAGGTGATTCATGAAAGGGAGTCACAGAGGACTCGCAGGAGAGAGCACAGTGTTCAGAGCTCTCCCCACGATTGTTTTTGGCCACAAAGGAAGAGCATTTGAGTTGATCAGCTGAGCCCATGACACAAGCACGGTGTGAAGCTGGGTTGCTGGGCACAGAGGCATTTGTAAAACCACAGGTGGCTCGGCAGAGGGGCTGCCATCTTGTGCAGGTTGTCCTGATTCCCTCCTGGCCAGGACCCTTGGCACCGTGGGTGAGTCTGCAAGTCCACATCAAAATCGGATACAGAATTCCCCATCTGCAACAGTCAGGTCCGTAGCCCAAGTGACAGCTGGGTAGCACTATTGCTGCAGACATGCACACACCGAGGACATCAAATAGAAGACTCAAAGAACGACACAAGGCACAAGAGGTCACTTCTCCATTGGGATGACCACATGGCCTAGAACTCACCCTTCCAGGGCTTTCCTTAGCGGAGCAGTCCCGGCCCTCCTGGCTGGTTTCTTGGCCACTTACTCCGGGTATGTGATTCAGACCACCGGTCTGCACAGGGCTCATTCTACCCTAGGGCTCCCTCCCCACGTCTTAGGAGTTGCTTCCAGCCCATGTGAGGAATTCCTAATGTTTTCCAAGGAAAGTAAACAGACTGTCCCATCCCGTTCCTCCCCACCCCCTCACCCCCTCCACACTCTTTTAATGTTGTGTTTTTCTAATTCTGTCCACAAGGCATAGCTTAGGGCTCATTAAACTGAGGGAGTTCACCTCGCCTACTTGTAAAATGGAGGGAGCGATTCCATAGGTGCACCCTGAGTCTGTCACAAAACAAAAATTGCATGCCATATCGACAAAGAAACATTTGCCTGTCCTGTTTCTCTTTGAACTGCATAGATTGTTCCCTCTTTCCACACACAGAGATACCCACACTCATCGACAGGGCTGCGCTTCAGAAAGGTCAGGTGTATTACAGCTGAGAATGAAATGAGGCACATGCCTCCTCTTCGATGCTGTTCTGTCTCCCAAAGGCCTGACAAACATGGCATAAACAGGTGTCATTCCCGCTGTGCACACGTTGTGTGGGAGACCCTGTCACTTTAACACACCATGAGGAGGAACTAAGTCATGGCCTCACTGAAAAGCCAGCTTTCACCAGGGCTTTCTCTCGGAGAGCGGCCAGCCACCTTCTCCATGGGAAGGTGTTTCTCCACCTTTGCTACTGGAGGAGGGGATAAGAAAGAAGGGAGGCTTGAGGCGACATTCTTGGTGCCCACTGGGTGCCGCTTCCTTGACATCAGTGAGGCTTTGAAGCAAACCTCTTCTGTAAGTGGGCCAGGTGGCTTCTCTAGGCTGCGGGCTGCCGGTGACATGAGAGACACACGATGGACAGAGTTCCACCGTTAAGCTTGGCCTTGACTCATTTTGCCATGGTTGTTCCTAATTATCAAAGTAAGTATGTTCGTTGTAAAAGAGATTGAAAAACCCAGAAAAGTTATTTTAAAAGGTGAAAATCACCTTACTCTCATGTGATAAACTCATTTACCAAAGCCAGAAAGGTTCCTCTTAAATGAAACTCCCAGAAACACCCACTCTGATGTTTAGGAGAAGCTGTATCAAAATTCCCAGCCTCAAGTTTCAGAAGACGTCTCCACTGACAGAAAGAAGATGGAAAAGTCCATTCAATGTGTTCCATTCAATGCTGCGTCATCACAGGAAGCCCTCCCAGTATCAGCTAAAACCGTGTGCTAGGGCCTGGAGTCAGAAGCCAGATTGCAGTTTGTTGGATAAAGTAAAAAGAAACAGAGAGTAGATACTTAATCACCCCTCCAGGAGGTTTGGCCTTGGCAGCAAGATGAGAAAAAGCCCACAAGGCAGAAGGAAAGGCAGGACCCAGGGGCGATTATATTAATGGAAAGATAAACACATCTTTTAAGCTGAGAGGGAGAGATGTAAAGGTTGAGGGTGTGAGTTGGGAAGGGGTGCAGAGGGGGTGTGATGGGGTGACACTGAGTCATATGAGATGAGGGGGCTTAGGGCCCTCTTCTGAGACTAACTGCACACTTCTGGAAGGCTCAGCATCAGGAATACGAGCAGATGGGCCAGGGAGGGGCTGGGGGCACCGCCAAAGGCTGGCCTAACTTCTATGAAAAGCAGTGGAGGAGTAGATCAGAGAGGAATAAAATGGGACTCAGGAGTGCTGAGGGCCTAAGTGGGACCGCAGATTCTGGGCAGAGGTCATGTCACTCCCTGTGCAATTCCTCTCCAAAGCTCACAGCACTCTGGGCTTCCGAATGGACACAATGAGTACTGACCATAGCCCAGGTAGTACGTGGATTAGTGGGGCACCGCTGGATCCAGCTTAGAACAGGCCTCATCCAAACACTGCTCTGAACAGGTGCTGCTGAGGTGACAGGACTGTCATGGTTAATGTGGATCAGAACCCGCCCCATCCATGTTTCTGAGAAGATGCTTTTACTTGGGATGTTAAAGCTTAAGAAAAAAGTTAGTTGAGAAGCTCCCCCTGAGATTTTAGTGTGTGACATGTCACTAGTTAAGTGGCTTTTCAACCACATAACTACTTTCAACAAGCTTTATTCACCACAAGAAAAAAAAAAGGCATTCATACCAACAAAAGGTCTTTTAATTAGTTCTGGCAAGGTAAACAGAATTTTAAAGGTTTCTCCTTTATCGCTCGCTCTCTCTAAATCTATTGATAGAAAAACAGAGATATAAATACATAGATGGGTATATGGATAGATAGATCAGATAGATGATAGATAGATAGATAGATAGATAGATAGATAGATAGATAGATAGATAGATAGATAGATGATAGACAGACAGACAGACAGACAGATAGATAGACAGATAGATAGACAGACAGACAGATAGATAGATAGATGAAAGGTAGATAAATGATATAATAGATGATAGATTATAGACAAAGCATGTGTGCACAGGTCAAATCTTCTGGAAAATAAGTCATTGACAGAACTCTGGCAAACAAATCAATGATATTTGAGTTCTTAGAGAGTCTCTGTCTACAGATTGCTTTTAGAAAGACAGTAGATAGACTAAGATTGCTCATGGAAATAGACCTAGAAACTGGGGATTTGTGGGACTGGGCTCCCTGAAAAATGTCATGGAAGTTATATAACTATCCGAGTAGAAAATAGATATATTTCATGACCAACTGCACCACTCTGGTCAGGAAATGTAGCTCCATGTATTATTTAGAGACTTCCTGTATTAATCTGGGAACAGTGAGACCCAACCTGGTCTCACAGACCTCTATCTGCTCTGCCTGTGTCTTGTGATTCCTTGTATCCTTGAAATTACTGGTAACTGGGTTCCACTGCTAACTCATGGGAGTTTAATTTCAAAAACTAATCCTTTGTACTATCTTAAGCCACAAATACTTACCTTATATTAAATCCTCATATAATAACTGTTATAAAATAGGTTAATTCCCAAAATGAAAACATGGCCTAATATCATCTTCATAAAATTAAAAAGGCATTTCAAACATCAGGGCCTGAACATTTTCTCATACCAGATGTGGTAATGTTAAATGTTTCCATGGAGTATCTCATGCAATTTTCTCTGTAAAATGTACGTTTACCAAGTCTATTTATAGTGGTGCCTGAAAGATTGAGAAAATGTTGATTTCTTCGTGTAGCATATTGAGATATGTTTAATTTCATCTGATTAATTATTATAAGGCTAGTTTAAGGTTCCTTTATTGAAATATTGTCTTTTTAAAAAAAGAAAGGTTTCTTTTTTTTTGTTTCTGTTTTTGTTTTTCTAGATCAGAATGATTAACACTTAAACTAATAAAAGTTATACTCTGGGATCCTGACATGAGCAAAGTGATAATAAAGACAAAATTAGCCAGTGTCTTCTCTGTGCAGGAAGTGGGAACAAAGAAGAGGTAGAAAATGTCTCTGCTCTTCTCTGGTCTCATCCCCCCAAGGCCTGGGCAGAGTTGTCACTCTTGAGCTGATGCAGCAGAACTTCATCCAAACATGTGACACAAAGGAGGCCAAAGACAGCCGGGAGAAGAGAAAGGTGCAGGGAAGGGAGCATCAGCGTCTTATTCCAGGTGAGTGCATCAGTGTCAGTCCTGAAGGTTGTGGGCTGGCCTGTCTGCACCTGTGGCTTTGTGGCTGTGTGTGGCTTCCATGGCAGACTCTGGTCAAAAGAAACTGTGATGAACTGGGGAAAAGCCAGCTCTTCAACCACTATGTCTTACAGGACTCACAGCCAGGCTCTCAGGGCCGCTTGCAATGGGATCTGTGAGTCATTTATGGACAATTTGGGCTGTAAGGAAGTGGTCTCAGTTTTTTAGTCAGTGTGGATACTGGCTCAGTAGAGTTTTTCTCAAGAACTCCCATGGGATGTTTCCTTGTTCTGTCCATATCCTTTTACACTTGTGGTTTTTTGTGAAGTATACACAGAGTTTTTTATGTAAGGTAGACCATACCTCAGCAGCAAAGGACAAAGTTAAGTAGTCTGAAAGTGGCCTAGGAGAATTAGGGTAAGTTCTCACAGAGATGCCTTCATGCTCTGGCTTCCATCCAATGCTCAGATTTTAAAAGCTCCAGAGAGAAACACAAGCTAACATATTTTTAGCAATCTAAAAACCTTTGTAACAAACAAAGTACAGGAAGCGGAGGGTTTGGTGTGGCTAGGTGTCAAACACTGCTCAACTATTTCCGATCACCGACAAAAATAGATTCAAGCAAATCTCACTGTATTGTGTTATCTGACAGTCCAAGTCACACAATTTGGTAATTTGTCGTGGGGTCTCAGGCCATCAGTTTGAATTAGCAAGCTCCCCCATCAGCCTTAGGCCAATGTAAGATTTTTGGAAAATGAAAAAGGACTGAGTTTGTTGATGAGTGTTAAAAATGGCAGGGATACTTTATTGAAGACTTTTGCAATAGGAGAGAGAGGGAGTTGAGCTCAACTAGAATTGCAGCAGATCGCTGGGGATTCATAGCCAGTGACCAGATTGAGGGGTGTGTGGATCGAAAATTACTAAAAAGAGACATTGAGTCTAGGGGGATTCTTGATAAGTCAACTTAACAGGATTCTTGGGAAAGGGTGAGCAGATATCAGGATGAAGGATTCTCTAAATTGACTTAGAAGGATTCTGGCTAAAACTAGCCTGTGCAGGCCCAGGAAGGATGGGGAAAAAGTCAAGACCTAGTCAGTAACAGGGCTCGGAGGAGCCTGAGTAAATTTAGTCAAGGAGAGAGTCTTTGTCACAAGTTAGAAATGCAGCAGATAAATAAATAAATAAATAAATAAATAAATAAATAAATAAATAAATAAATAAATAAAAATCAAGGGCCTAACATGTGAGGTCTGGCTTTGTTTCAGATTTTGAATGGTTCTTGTCTCTTGTTTCTCTCTCTCACACCCTATATAACAATTTCCAATCCTATCAAGGAACTATAAGTTCAGATCAGTCTAACTGTATTGTAATTTCCTGTGTTTACTAGATGTCTGCTTATTTAACGAGGTATACTGAGGGCAGCAGGACTGTGTCACATCACGTCACCACTAGCCAGTACCTGGACATAGCTGGAGCTCATGTATTTCTGTGGAAGGAAGGAAGGAAGGAAGGAAGGAAGGAAGGAAGGAAGGAAGGAAGGAAGGAAGGAAGGAAGGAAGGAAGGAAGGAAAAAAGGCAGGAAAGAATGTAACTGAAGATCATGATGGGTTTAGAGTGCATGGAAAATATTAGAAGGTCCTCTATGTTAACACCAATTCTTAGCCCTCAAAATTAGGTTTTGGGGAACCTCATGACCCTGTATAAGGTGATATTTTGCAAAATGACAGAGACCGCTTGACCACACCAAAGTAAAGTTACCCTGAAGAACTACGTTATTATCCTGCTACCTGATGCATGAGATAGAAAAAATCACGAAAAGGATGAAAGGCCTACATTAGAAAAGAAAACAAAAATGTTCAAGTACCAACCAGCTCTACAAACAATGGGTAGATGACCTCATGAATTTTTATTACAATTTTCTACTTATATTTTCCCACCACTGACCCCAAATAACTTTTCTCTGTATGACAAGAATCACGGGAGGGTGACATTAGAACTTCAATGCTCACATTCAAATTGTAAGGTGATTTCAAGCATCTTATTATTGAAAAGTTTTGCTTATGGTTCATCGGAGTGGGTGTCCAAAGTCTAGTACCAGAGATTTTGAGGCTATTGGTTTTCAATGCTTTATGATTTTTCCAACATATTAATTTTCTCTTCACTGTAATTAGTTGTGTCTGCCTGCAATTATGCAGCTTGTCACAGCAGGGGCAACTCAGTTGTCATCTCCTCCCACCTTCTTGTTTGTGACATGAGCACAGCCCATCAAATGATGGTCAGGCCTGAATCCCATGTTCTTCCCACTACTACCCATTATTCCAGCTAGTTTTAGTTTATAACTGTCCTGGACTGGGTTAGAAGCCATTAAGAGTGTGTTTTGTTTTTTACTTCTCACAACAATTTCATTGCACCACTCTAAGATTTTTGTTCATTTTGATAATGAATCTTGCATTGATAATAAAAAGATCTAGAAATGCGTCGATTGAGCTCTTAGTATATCTGATGTGCTATGAAAATCTTCTACAGTTCATATGCAATCATTTTAAAGACATGATTTGTAATCTTCTTTGATCAAATACCTGCCTTAACTTGGGTGCTGCTACATTGCAAGTGGAAAAGGATGCTATGGGAGCGCTGTCTCAATATCTGCTGGGAATACTTCTTAAATCCCACACAGTAAAGACAGAAGTAGGTAGACTTTCATCTGCAACCTATGCCATGGTCAACAAGGTCTACCTGACGTCCATGGCAGTGTGGCCCCCATGGACACTAAAATGTCATGTCACACAGTCTGGCTTCCCACCGAAATCCACAGAAGACACCGTGAATGTGGAATCAGGTTCGTGAATCTGAGAAATAATTACCCAGACAATTACACCTGACATGTTAAATTATCTCAATTAAGTCAGGTGCCACAAAGCTACGTTTTGGTTACCAATGGACCAGGTATATGAAGGTGTCCCCATATGATTATAATAGAGCTGGAGAATTCCTATTGCCTAGTAATGTTTTGGCCATTATAACATCATAGTGCAACACATTCCTCATGCGTGTGTGGTGACGCTTGTGTAAACAGACCTACTATGCTGCCAGTTGTATAAAAGTATACTGTATACAATCACGTACAGAACATAATACTTGATGATAATAATAGATGCCTATTTTATTGGTTTACGTATGTACTATACTATACTTTTAATTATTATTTTAGAGTGTACTGTTTATCCTTATTTAAAAAAAACACACACACAAATTGTGCTGTAAAACTATGTGCTCTGTTCCACCACAGCAGCCTCACACATCTCATGTTTACCGATCTCTTGATTGCATGGTTTTCTCTTGTTCTTTATTTAATTTTGTATGGCTTTATACATTGAGTGTAGCCTAAGTGTACCGTGTTTATAAAGTCTACACTAGTGTACAATGATATCCTAGTCTTCACACTCACTCACACTCACTCACTGACTCACCCACTGCAGCTTCCAGTCCTGCAAGCTCCATTCATGGCAAGTGCCCTATATAGCTGTGCCTTCTTTTATCTTTTATACCATATTTTTACTGTACCTTTTCTATGTTTTGATATGTTTACATACACAGATGCTTGCCATTGTGTCACAACTGCTTACAGTACTCCATACAATAAGGTGCTGTATAGGTTGTCACCTAGAATGGATAGGCTACCGCAGATCAATTTCATAATATTAATTTCATGCTTAATCTGATTATGGCAGATAAACAGCAATTTTCTGACCATTTCCTCACATACTGCTGTGATGTATCTTCAGACATTGGTAATACAATAGTCAATGACACCATTGTTTTCACTAAGGAGATAGTAACTTATAGAAAAGCCACATCGTATTATTTATTTGGGAGATTAATGCTATACAGGGTGGCCTTGTTGTTTTTATTATACCTCAAGGTACCAAATGTCATTGTCTCTGGATGTGGGATGTGCTGGGGGTGCTCATGGACAATGATGGAAGGGCAAGGAGCCACTCAGGCTTCAGTCCCACATTGTGGTCAGTTAACTACTTCTGTATCAGTTAGCTATTGCTGCGTACTAACCATTCCCCCAAAAACAGTGCTTTAGAACAATGGTTGTTTATCTTTTTTCACATGTCTGTGGGTCTCCTAGGGTTCTGCTGATCTCCACTGGGCTTGGGGAGGGGTGGGTCTGCTTCACACAGCAGATCTGTGGTCCGAGTCTACCCATATATCTTACCCTAGAACCAAAGCTGAAAGCCCAGCTGTTACCCATGGAAAGCTCTTCTCATGGCAATGACAGAGACTCGAGTTGGCGAGTGCAAATGTATGAGGCCTCTTATGGCTTAGGACTGGAACACGGCTGCTTCTGCTAATATGCCACCAGCCAAAGTGAATCATACAGCCAAGACCAAAGTGAAGTGTCAGGGAAATGCACGCTGTCCATAACCATAGAGAGGACATGGAGGGTGTGGACGTACAGAGGGGTGAAGAATTTGAAACATAACGCAATCTGCCATGGTCTTTATGATATGGCTGTGACCATATGACTTTTTGCTTTTCTGATTGTGTATGGTTAGTTTTATGGTTTGTTTTATTTACCACTGTTATTTACTTGCTACAAAATATGTTTATTAGTATATAAATACAGCCTCTAGTATGGTTTTAAAAGCTAGAGCTATACACCATTAAGACTACGAGTAATTTCCTTTCATGTGGTTTTGTAGGCACTAGAATTGTAGTTTCGTCTCAGAATTATTTCTATTATCTACTGAGGTTAGACATGTAGAAGAATAATTCATCACTACTATATTTTCCCTTTAATATCTTTAAGTTTAAGGACACCTTCTTTGTCTGGGATTATAACATTTGTCAATGTTTCCACCCTGTTAGGAAGTGGTAAAATTTGTAATCAGAAGAACAGGATTCCATGGACCATAGGGAAGCGCCATCTAGCACTCCTGGGAAGGGTTTGCTGATGTCAGTTCCACGTCTGTAGTTGTAGGTTTGTCATAACTGATTCAGTGAGACTATTGGCATGGTCATGGTTAAAATCACATCTGATGGGAAGGAGAAAAGATTCTTATTGACTCTATGTAACAACTACAAGATCATGAAAAGTAAAAAGATTTAGTAAAATTGTTCACATTGTATTTAACCATTGGCATCCTTTTTTTGAAAAGGTTTGTAGACACAGACAATTAATATACATAATTATTTCCTTTTAGAATCATTATAATTAATTGTGCTAACAATTTATCCATTTATAATCTATATAAGAACTTTCAAAGGACATTTTGGATGAATGGATAAAGAAGTTGTGGTACATATACACAATGGAATACTATTCGGCGTTAAGGAAAGATGATATAGGAGCATTTGTGACAACATGGATGGATCTTGAGAGTATAATGCTAAGTGAAATAAGTCAGACAGAAAAAGCAGAGAACCCTATGATTTCACTGATATGTGGTATATAAACCAAAAAGAACAAGACAAACAAAGGAGAAACAAAAACTCATAGACACAGACAATAATTTAGTGGTTACCAGAGGGTAAGGGGGTGGGGGGTGGGTAATGAGGGTAAAGGGGATCAAATATATGGTGATGGAAAGAGAACTGACTCTGGGTGGTGAACACACAATGGAATTTATAGACGATGTAATACAGAATTGTACACCTGAAATCTATGTAAATTTACTAACAATTGTCACCCCAATAAATTTAATTAAAAAAAAAAAGTTCAAAAAAAAAAACCAAACAAAAAAAAATAAAAGAAAAAATAAATAAAGTTTCAGATTTGTTAAATTAAAAAAAAAAAAGAAAAAAAAAGAACTTTCATAAGATTTTTTTATTAAAGTTTGTTGTGGTGACAATTGTTAGTAAAGAAGATTTTTAAAATTAATTCTGAAAGATTAGTTGGAAGAGATATTTAAAGAGTGTTTTATTTCAGTTTGTACAACTATTATCTGTTAAGTTGAGTGTTCGAGACAGATTAAGGAGAAGCAAGAGGGTTTCTCATTTGCTCATTAAGAACTGAACTTCAATCACAATTAAATCTATTCTTTTAAGTCTATTTCATTTTCTGTGAATCATTAAAATTTTTTTGATGATTTTGTATTAAACAGAAGACTTTCACCAAGTCTTTTGTTTCTGGAATGAGTCCTGGGAGTTCTCACTTAGTGCCTCGATTTGACATGAAGGGGTTTGTTCCTTGGGACCATGTCAGCTTTCACTGTGAAACCTGCATCCTTGAGTTGAGACCCTGTGGTAAGAATGCTCCTTTAGTCATTTACCGTGGTTGTTCTGATGTTTAGAAGATTCAAGGTCTGTTGTCACATGTGGCCAAGGCCTTCAGGCAAGTGTAAAGGAAATGAGAAAACACCAGCTGACAAAGCTCAGCATCGTGGGACAGTCCTGACTGATTACAACAAACGACATCAAAATGGCGGAGAGCAGGTCCTCTTTTGAAGGACATTCCAAATGGAATGATAAGGATGAAATCAAAAGCAAATGTACGATGGTGAATCTATCGAGGTCAGTGAGGATGTTGCTACATCTCCAGAATATTCTAATTTATTCCATCAACCTTGCAGTCTGATGGCCAGCATGTGACGGTGTATGTGAGCACCCAGAGTGCAAAATCACAAGGGCGGTACATCTTCATGGTAAAGGCTTTATTTATTTCTAATGACCCAAGAGGGCAGGTTTCACTTACTCGTGCGCTCATTCCCTCAGTGCTGGCTCATAAGCAGTAGAGCAGCAACAATGGAGTGGAGAGAATTACAACTTTGGAAAATGTTAACTCAAGCCAATTACTTCCAGTATAAAGTAAAGGAGTCAGTCTTTATTGGGACTCAGCTATCGTCATGAAGGTCCTAAACAGGTTAAAGTAAGAAAGACATCCTAAAAGTTTTATGATTCTGAAGTTGGGGCATGAATTGAGAACAGGAAACAATAAACAAACCTCAGTCATAAATACTTAAAGACAAGAAATAATTCAGATCTCACTCTAAAATGAAACAAATCAAAACATCTCAGCAAGTAGGTAACCGTTACTGTTTGGGATCTTAGCTTTCTGTAAAAAGATAAAGAAAGAAAGAATAAGAACTTTTCCTCAAAGATAGTTCATGAGCATAAAAGAAAGCAAAAGAGTTAATTACTAATTTGGTGGTATGGAATTCTGTTACCAAGATACAGAATAGCTTTTTATGTGGATTTCCTGTTAAGAGCAGAATGTATATTAATACACTCAAAGGTCAAATTGGCATTTAGCAGAAAGGAAATCCAAATTTCAGTTTTTCTTATTCTTTTATGCCATTTAAGCAATAATTTGCAGACAAGTTTTTACAATTTTTTTTCTCATTTTGTGATTATACTGATTAACACTGAGGAAACTTTGTCAAAATTTTAACACATTTACTGCTCATTTGAAATTTATTAGTTGCAAGTAATATAAACCAAAACTTGCTTGCTTTTATATTTTTCACACTTATTTTACACTCTCAAATATACCTTGTCTTACCTTATTTGCCGTTCTGACACAACCAAACCTTTATATTTTAAGACAAATTTACACTGTTTTCACCTGGATAAACAAACATAAAGATACCCACTTGATAAGCAAATCTCAACACACCCAACATCTTTTATAAATATCCCCCTAAATCACTATCTTATTACCCATAACATTGTATGTAGTTCACAGGAACAAATTTTCATTAAAATATATCAGTTACTATGATTGAATTTAACAAAATTTCACATAGAATATGAAACATTTTGTGGACAGAAAGATAACACGACTGACATTAAAAACAGTCCAAGATATTAGAAGTACAAATTAACTGGATTTTAATGAGAAATAATCTAAATGTTGCTAAAACCAGAATATTTTGGTAATATCATGTCTTATGCTCTGATAAAATAAATGGGAAAGACGAAAAAAGACAAAAATCTTTAAAACTGAAATTGTCAGATTAGTCTAATTTACCCATGGATTCATCTTGATGAAAAATATCACCTGAATTTTTTTTTTGACTTTCATATATCAAATGTTTAAGAGTTTTCAAATTTTGCTTAAATTGTACTGAAATTGTCTGAACTATTTTCCCATTTTATCAATTTGCTTTTATTTCTTTTTTTTTTCTTTTTGGACTTTCTCGTCTTGCACCTTATTCAGCAAGACCATTAACTGAGCTCACGGCTAACCATTGTTTCCTTCTGATTTGAGCAACTACTAAAACTTCAAAAGTTGGAAGTTTGTGGCATTCAAAGTTCAACTTATTTTTTCTTTTTAGTTTCTGGAAATTCTTGAGGTCACTTAAATTTGTATAAATGCTAAAATGGTATCTAAAATAAATCAGAAAGAAGATCTGTTGAATTTAATAAATCTTACAGATCCCCCTCCCCTTTTTTTTCCCTGAAGCTAGGAGAAGACATCACTATGTTGCTCAGAAACACATATCAAATGCAGTCAAATATTGGGCAAGCGATGGAACTCAGGAGGTATTTCTAGATCAATGTGTCATGATGCACTATGCTTTAACACTAGTCTCCAAGGCTGTGCTTTAAGGTAAGGTGCACATTTCAAGTTTACTCACATCCTTTTGTCAGCCTGACTTGCTCATTGCTTGTCACGGACTGCACTGCAGTCATGGAAAGAGGTGAGAGGTGAGAGGGGCTTACTCCTCAGAACGCTTTGGGTTTCTCAGCAAGTTCCAGACATAGCAGCAGCTGCCTTTCCATCCCATTCCATATTCACAGCCAGTTACTTGGTTGGTAACACACTAAGGAAAACTGTCTTCAGTGTCTCTTCTGGCTGTCCAAGACACATAAAAACCAGTTGCAAAACTTTTCCTCCTATCTATATATCTCCTCCCATTTATTGGTAAATGTGCCTCTCTGAAGTATGTATCCTTAGAGTGCACACAAAATGACAGATTCTTATGACCAATTTACTTAATGTTTTGTGCGTTTGTGTCTGTGTGAGTGTGTAGTGGAGAGAGTGAGAGAGAGATAGTACATATGCTAGCTGGCCAAAGAAACAGAGAGGTATGGCTATAAATATATAAGTTTAATATAGGAGGGGAAGTGACTTTTAAAATGCTTTTATTTTACCACTGAGACAATCAAAAAGAGAATTAGAAGCCTCAGTGTCATCACTCCAGTCACAGGGGGGAAGGAAAGGCAGAATCACAAATTCATGAATTCATTATAGCTACAGAGCTCACAGGGCTGTTCTCCATTCCAGATGGAATCAAAGTTTTCTCTCTGGGGGAGTTGAGATCTTGGCAGCATGCTAAAAAGACAAACACCATTGACGATTCTATCAATTGTCAGAGGACAAGATATGTCCATGATGTGCTGAGTGACATAAACAACATGGTAAGACTTCCATCATCCTTACAAAAACAATATCTTGTGACCCAGTGGCATGAGGGCTTGTCTCAAATGCCAAAAGACATCGGAGTCCCCAAGGCCAGTGAGCCAGAAAGCCAAATGCACACATGCATATGCACACCAACACACACACACACACACACACACACACACACACCAATTACTGTATCATTTGCCACCCAACAAAAGAGTCAGATGATCAGACCATAAGATTCCTAGTTGTGCCACCAACAGAGAATGTAAGGGACTGGATTCAAGTCAGAATCAGAATCAGCTTGGCCAAGAACATGACATAACCCAGAAATAGAATGGAAATAGAGCCAAGAAGAAAGACAGCATGAGAGAGAGATTGTAAACAGAAGTAAAAGCTCTTGAGAGCCCTGTGTGGTTCTCCTTGGTAACCAAAAACAATGTATGCTTGCCTGCAGAAAGCTGGTGTAAGACAATCTGAGGTGGTGTAAGACAATCTAGTGGGCTCTGTCAGAGGCTCACATCACCATCTCTGCGGAACCTCCACTTGAGAAAGAAGGACTCAGGAAGTGACATTTCAACAAAGTTATAACAAAGTTGTTTACCTGGAAAGAGGTGCAAGAAAATCTAGTCTTTAGAAAACTTTGCTCATTTGATAATAATTAATAATAATAATAATAATAATAATAATAATAATAAACCTAACAGACATGGAAAGGGATGGCAACACACACATACACAATTATAAAGGTTAGCAAGCCTACAATTAGTCTTTTTATGATGGGCAACAACAATTTTCACACCTGATTATTGTATTCATGAAGGTCATGATGACATATTTCTGATACCATCATTGCCAAAGTCAGCTTTAGAAGGATTCTCATTGAAGAGTGAACTACTTAAGAAAATATTCATGTTTCCATTCACTTTGGGTATGAAAACTAGACAAGATGACCTTGTGCTTTTTCCAGGAATGGTGTTTTTGTTGTGGTGGTTGTTTTATTGTCTAAATGTGAAATGCAATGTGTCTACTTGTTTGTGATGGCAGCAGAGGGAAGGGATAGTTTTGCTTCCATAGTGGGAAACTGGAAAGGCAGGCAGAGCAGAACCAGGGTAGGTCTTGAGGACCAGGCTAGCAAGTTTGGAATTCACTGGGTAACCAAGAGGAAGCTTTTGGAGCAGGGTGGGAGCTGCCCTTGTTAAAGGACCTGTCGGCGGGGGCAGAATAGGCTGTGACTCTTCCACTCACCGGAAGACATCACTCCATTTCCAGTGAACTGAGTTTTACCAAGTGAGACAGAATCATGAAGCTGCTCCCTAGGAGCTTCAGCTGAAGCAGGAATGACCTCTTCCTATGGTCAAAGCTAAGTTTAGCTAAATGTGAGGGTGCACAAAAGTAACCACAGAGGCCACCGTTTTCCTTGGGTCACACACCCTCCTGGCTGGGAAGAGAAGAACTGCTTCCATGAGCAGATAGAGCCCAAGTGGGATCTCAGAGGTCCTCTGGGAGAATCACTGGTACAGCAGACCTCAGACCTCACTAAGGCAGGGGACCTGGTTTCAGATATTTAGAACCCTGGACAGACTCTACCCTCTTTCTAAATCTCTAATGGTTTAAATCAATCAAACTACCAATCAGAAGCTTGCTCTTTACTATTTTTTTTTTACAAACTAATTTGTCATGCTGCTAAATTAATCTCCTCAGTCCCTAAAATTAACTTCTCTGTGTAGATATTCCATACATGGCCATAGTTTAGAGATTAGAAAAAGTGATGTGGTATATATACACAATGGAATACTATTCTGCCACAAGAAAAGATGAAATAGTGCCATTTGAGACAACATGAATGGATCTTGAGATTATTATGCTAAGCAAAATAAGTCAGACAGAAAAAAGTTGAAAATCATGATTTTACTGACATGTGGGATATAAAACTTAAAGCAACAAAGGAACAAGCCAAACAAATGAAGAAACAAAACTCATAGACACAGACAATAGTTTAGAAGGTAAAGGGGGAGGGAATAGTAGATGAGGGTAAATGGGATCAAATATATGGAGATGGAAGGAGAACTACTCTGCGTGGTGAACATACAATGTGATATATAGATGATGTATTATAGAATTGTACACTTGAAACCTATGTAATTTGACTAACCATTGTCATCCCAATAAATTAAATTAAAATGCTTAATATCACTCATATAATAAGGTAAACAAAAATTATAACTTAAAAAATAAAACTATATTAAAAAAAAAAGAAAAAGTGATTCTCAAAACCATATAATAGTATAGATTAGTTGGGCCCCAGTACATTTCTGTCTTGACTTTTCGAGATATTTTCTGATGAAGTCAATCCACTACTTTGAAATCCCTGAGCACACTGTGCTACTCAGATATTATCTAAATCTGAGGACTTGATTTATTTGGAAAACAACGTGTAGTCAGAGCAAAGACAAATGATAATAGCATTGAGCAAATTCATTAATTCAATCGATATTCTTCTCCATTGAAAAGAAAAGATTCAGTGTTTAAATCTAACTTCCATAATCTTGATTTATGGTGCTCCTGGGCCCTAAAGAGAAGGAAGTCATGCTGTGATAAATGGTAGTCTCCACAACATAACTAGTTGTTGTTTACACTGTGAGTTATCTGGAGATATTTGAAAACTGATTCGCCATGTTATTTTATGCAGACTAATAGAGCAGCCATATTAATTATAAATAAATTTTTCTCAGTAAACATTTGCAAATCTACTAACTCATGGATGATTTTAGGTCTCAGATCTGCATCTGTCCTCATAAATTCCAAAAATTGGTCTATTCCTTTCACTCCAAAATAATATCGTCACTTACGACTTAGATGCAAAATCATAGCAGACAAGGCATTTCTGCAGGAAGTGGCTCAGTGTATGAGTACAGCATTATTTCCCAGAACCACCAAGACCTCTGGGAGACCCAATAATATTTGATTTATAAGCTGTCACTTTATATACCAAAGCAGCCTAAAGGAAAGGACCACTTAAATGGTCACTGTATTGGGGGTTACAGAGACCTGGGCGTCCATGCACTCAGCTCCCCATGTTAACATGAGTGAAGTCTATTGAGTTTGCTGTCAGGTCTGGGGGTGCACTGTGTCTGGGTCTACATACGTATTAAGGGGGTTTTCCATTTTCTCTGATGCGCGTGTTGACAGCTACTGGACTTTTGTGCTGGTTATTCCCACTGCAAACATTAAGCCTGCCTGGTTTTACATCCACAGAATATAAAATGGGGCATCACAGTCTCTCTCGCATCACACTTTCATGGTTTGAAAAATTTCATTTAGAACCTTAATTTGCGAACCTTTAAATGCAACTGCCTCTTCGGGATCCCAAGTGCTGCCTTCGCGTTAGTGTGAATCCTTGTGTTGACTTTGTGAAATGGACCACAAGGGGATTCCCAGGAGCGCACCTGTGGCCCGCGTCTCCATCACGACCGAGACTAGAATGTTGCAAAGAGGTTAAAATACATGAGAGCACCGTTGCCCCAACTCAACATGGCAAGTAGACAGAGCAGTGTGTTTACACTTTCCCCAGGGCTCTGTCTGATGCTGGGAGGAGAATGCAGCAACAGGAGGGGAAGTGGCAACCCCGTGACTTTTAGCTGCATCTGTAATCCCCAGCCTTGCATAGCCTGTCCTCTGCTACCCTCCTCTCCTTTTTTTTTTTTATTAGTTTCAGGTGCATAAGACAAGGTAATACTTAGACGTTCATCATTTATATCCCTCACACTGTGGACCCCCCTTCCCCCATCCACTCATCCACTATCCCTCCGACATCGCACCGAGCCATCACATTATATATATAAAATTATAGTTGGCATTCATTATTGTTCAGCTTCTGGTGTACAATGCCGTGATCAGGCATCTACAGCATCTCTGAGGTGGTCTCCCAAATGGGACCATCGGACCAGGGTGTCCATCGGATACCCTACAAAATCTTTACAACATTATTGATTACATTCCCCAAATTAATTTTCAAAAACCCTGAGGCCATCTTGTGGTTACCGACTGTTTTCTAATCCACTCACCTTCCCCTTTATCCCCCCCCGCCCCAGTTTTTCCTCTTTGTCCCCAAAACTGTTTCTGATTAGTTCATTCACTTATTCTTTTCTTTAGATTCTGCATATAAGTGAGATCATATGGTACTTGTCTTTCTCTTTCTCACTTACTTCACTTAACATAATGTTCTCTAGATCCATCCATGTTGTTGCAAATGGATTTGACGCTCTCCTCCTCTCCTTTTGACATCCCATCCTATGAAAGACTCTTGAGGGCACCTAACACTAAGCTGCCTGAGGGTAGGGCCTGTGTTTTCAGCCCTGCATATTTCACACCCAGCTCAGATCGCACACAGAGAGGAGGCTCTGATGCTGTTTGTTGGGTGAATATGGCACCTTTCGCCTGAAGGGTCCATGAGGTGGAAAGAACTGGCTGAACAGGTAAGGAGGCATGGAGACATTGAGAGAGAGAGAGAGAGAGAGAGAGAGAGAGAGAGAGAGAGAGAGAGAGAGAGAGACAGAGAGACAGAGAGACAGAGAGAGAGAGCAGGAAAGGGCGGGAGAGAGAAAGACAGAAGGAGAGAGACACACAGAGAAGGAAATATATTGAAAGACTGAGAGAGAGGGAGAGAGAGAGAGAAAGAGGGAAAGAGACAGAGAGAGAATGAGAAAGAGGATGGGGGGAGAATGAAAGAGAGACTAAATGGAGAAGAGAAAGTCTAAGCTGACCCTGACCTCACCATGTGACAGTGAGGAAGTGAGTTATTCCTCTGGCCCCTGAGTTTGTCCTGTTTTGCTATCTCCTTAGATTTCTGGAACGCTGAGGTCCTGTACCATGTTTGTTCTCTTATAGGAGACCCTCTGCTGATTATAGCCTGGCTGGAGTCACAGAAATGCAAAAAACGGGGAGAGGACCAGTAGCAGTCACAGGTGACAAACCCTGGTGGACTTCTATTAGGGGAGGAGCGTGGTAGCTTGCAGACACAGGTGGAAACTTCTGATGTCCAACTGCCTGATTACAGTTAGGTCCAGAAAAATGGGAGGAAGCTGAAACGTGCAGCTCAGGTGTCCCTCATTGCAGCGCACTAAAACCCTTGCCATTTTGATGAAAACCGAAGGAACTATTTTAGCCATGCCATTTACTTTAATTATTGCATGAATCCAAAGAGTTTATATAAATGTGAGTACTGTAATATGAATTTCTATAATTTAGCCTGAAGCAGCCCCTCTCTAAGTCCAATGCACCAGCGAGTCAGCCAGATTCCCTGCACAACGTGGGTGGGTCCCCATGAGGTGGCTCCAGCTGACTCTGAGAGTCTGGATTTATAACAAGCTTCCACATGGTGCTGAAGCTGTTGTGTGCTTTGAATAACTTCTTGACAGAGGATTCTGCAGGGTCCCTGAGGCTCCCATCTGGGTTCCAGTCCTGGGTTTTCCACGAACTGATTTGTGGCTCAGGCAGGTCACGTGGTTCCTGTGTGCTGTGATTTTTCTCCTTCCGTGTAAAGTGATTAATGTAGGAGCTTTGTCTTAGAGTTTGCACAGGATTGAATGAGAGGTTACAAGGGGAGTGCTCTGTGCACACTAGGGACATAGAACGGGTTGCAGAATGTTGTCTGTTCTCCTTATTTTCGTCGATGTGCTTCTGGAACCCTTACAGCAGCGTGGCCATAGAGGGGGGAGGGGTGGCTTCAGTAGTGAGGACCCAGGGTTGGGGAGTGGAAGGTAGAGCTCAGTCCTCCAGTGCAGCTCAGCTCCCCAGGATTCCTGGCAACAGTCTGGCACCCAGGCTTTGTCCCTGAGCACAGGCTGCACACAAGGCCTGCTCCTTTTCCCTGCCCCCCTGTGTCTGAGCTCCAGGCAAATCATGACTATCTGGTATAAAATCGCTTTGAAATCAGACGAGTGACTCACCAAACATGGAAATAAAGCTTCCTTTTAATATCTGACTTTCCTCATGTGACTTCTGGAGGACACTTTCCAAACGGACAAAGACCTGAAGCTCACCAAATTTCGAAAAATACTTGGATCTCATTAGAAAGGCCTCTACCAATCTTTCATAATGGAAACTAATGTTTCAGGCGGCTAAACTCATTATTTTATAATTATTTTTTATCATAACTCTTAGAGAGTGATGTCTACTGACCTTGCCTCTAAATTTGGGAGACATGTCTCCTTTTTAAAAAATTCAATGTGTGTCTCTTTTTGGGACATGTCTCCTTTTGAAGCATATGTGCCAACAGCCCATGAACACAAGTGATGAAATATTCAGTAGCATTATGTTTCTGCATATTAAAATTATCACCATAAAGCTGTTTTGGTAAACTTAATAACAAGTGAAATCTATCACAACACAACAATTTCCAGGGATTATGCTTATTATTTATGTTTCTAGAGACATGCTTCATGGTATTAAAGACTGTTGTGCCTGGCAGTGGGTAAGAGAGAGAAAACCTTAAAGATCATCTAATTCTCCTCGCTTCTTCCTACCACAGACGAAAAAATGGAGCTGATAATTTTAATAACTCTCCCAAGATTCCAGATTTGGGTCTCATTTTAATATACTGGGGGTGCTAAAAATGTATACAAGTGGACACTTTGGTCAACGTTGCTCAAGCAGTAGTTCGCCGTCGTCAGAAGTGTCTGGACGCTGATGGGAACCACTTTGAGCACGTCTTGTAATTGCAGAAGTCAAACGTGACTTGTATTCATCTTTTGTTATCAGTAAATATTGAGTATTACAATTTTAACATAGTTTTTTCCTTTCTTAAAACATGTATACATTTTTTTGGCACCCTCTATTTTAAAACATTTATGCAAGCATTTAGCTGAGCAGAAGTGACAATGAATGAGTCTAGATGAGACCATTAATTTTCAAGAAGTGATCTCAACCAAGCTATCTAATTTTATAAATGAATGGCTCCAACTAGGGGAACAAGGGGTCTGTTCTCTGTGTGAAGACTCTGTGACATACATAGACCACATCGCTGCCCTTCAGAGTGTAACTCCTTGGCACCTGGAGGCTGTCTGGCTGCAGAGTGCGAGCCTGAGCAGGAGTGTCACGTGCAGGTGGCATGGCCTTGAAAGGGGCAGGTACCACGTCTGTCCTGGGTGCTCAGCCCGTGGGGAGGGAAACTTCCTGATTTGTCAAAAGGGGGATAGCAGGTTTGATATCCACTCCAGGAAGCTCGTTGTCCTGTTAGGAGACCTGGGAGGCCCCGGCTGGTCTCTTCCTTGTTTTCCGCAGCTGTTCCTGACACCATCCACACAAGTGCTCAGGATCTTGTTGTCATCAGATCTCACCTCTGATCAGCTCAGAGAATAAAAACCCTGACAGCGCTCTCAGCCATGTCTTCGATGAAACATCCCAAACCCAGAAGAACTGGGATAGTTACTCGGAAGCTAAAGATGCTGCACCCCCTCCGGACTCTGCCAGGCTGGGGACAGAACCTGCAGCATCCCTTCTGTCACCATGGGCTGATTGGGCAGGATATCGGACGGGGACAGCAGTGAGAGGGTCCATTCACAGCAGGCTGGTTGGATGGAGTACCCAGCGTGGCAACACGGCTCAGTTAGCTTCCTGGTGGCAGAGTCCAGGTCCTGAGTGTTAGGACGTGAGAGAGAGATGTAGTCACCGTGCAAGAGTCCCTGTGTTACGAGGACATAGACTAGAGAAACAGGCACCGTGGCTCCATGTCCCACTTCCCCTGATTCCAGGTTCTGCCTCCCTGGCTCTCTGCTCTGCCAGCCTCAGGAAGGTGACACATACGGGACTCAGCGGGACACAAAGCAGAAGGTCCAGTCACTCCTCTTGGTACCCCCTGAATCTGTCCCCTCTCACCGTCCCAATGCCTGAAGATCCCTCAAGACAGTCTGGCTGAGAGGGCTCTTCCCTGGATGGTGGCAAATGCAACACAGAGGTCTCTGTCCCTTTAGAAGGGAACCTTTTATTATAAAATACAGTGGCGATTGGTGGTGTGGAAAATGATGTTGTCAGTGTTTTCCAGCAACCTGTGATGAGGTGACAGCTCAGGACATATACGGTCTGTCACAGTGGTGAAACTACCTAGCCTGGAAGCGAGGCCCATCTTTCTTTTTTTTTTTTCAATTAATCTTTTGACTCACTTTATGTTTGTTTTGTTTTTTATGTTCTTTTGTGTTCCCATCTGTTGAACTATTTTTATCCTTAAAGCACATGAATACATAAGGCTGCATTTTTTTGCTAAAGCTGCTGGTCTTTGCCCTCAGGGTGTAGGCATCAAAATAAAAGCCACGCATTCAAGGACAGGGCTGACACCCCACGTGGAGTAGGTGTGGTGGCTTTCACTAACGACGGATGCTTTTTTTTGTTCCAGTGCTTGACACCCAGACTGTACCTCCCAGAAGGGTATGGAACCGTAGCTCAGGGAGTATTTTATTTCATTACATTAATTACATTCACCTCAAATTTACATCATAATCAGAAGCATTTAAATCCCATTCAGGGTCAACAACCTTTGAAATTATATTTCCATATTAGTATAGTGCCTAAAGAAAGCAGCACACAGATTGAAAAGTATTTGTGGAAACTACTCTTAAGGTAACTTCTCTGGTTCCCACTTGAAGTGGACTTGGATGGTCCATTTTATTCCATCAGGAGGAAATCTAATACGAATGGTTCCAAATCACCTCTTGGGTACAAGAAGTCCCTGGACATATTATCTACAAAGCTCCTGGTGAGGCCAGTTGTACTGGAGAGTGTCCGAGGTCACTCAGGTTGAGGGGAGGAGCTTCAGGTCAGTGGCATCTGGGATATAGAGAAGACAGGAGGAGGATGTTTGGGTTCCTTAGGTGCCATGCCCCTGTATACCGCTGCTTTTCCATTCATTTTTAGACTTGAAAGTGTATCTGCTCAGTGGAAGATATCCTGCAAATCTTTCACAATTACCTAAATGAATATGAAATAAAAGTTCTATTTAAGTTTATTTCAAAGGCAACCCTCTCTCATCCCATGTGCTCATTCCTTTTCAGTCTGCTCATAAACTAAGGGCACGAAGTCTTGGCAGTGTATTTAAAACAAAAACAAAACAAACAGAAAGAAAACAAAAATTTCACCGGTGATAGGTAAGTTGTTATTTTATTATTAGTCTCTAAACTAATTTCATTTTAAACACGTGAAAAACAATCTTAAGGGGAAAGAATGCTAGGTTTGCTATTGGAAAATAAGGTTGTACAGCCTGCCATTGTCTGTGCTACTCAAAAGTGAATAATTGAAAGGCAAAGAGAAAACCAACTAAAACAGAGCAAATTAAACTTCACCCTCATTCTAAGGCCGAATACCATCTAAAAATACCACCTGATCTTCTCTCTGTTCATTGAACTTTCATGCCTCAGTTCCCTTGCTCACTGTTCTGACTGTTTCGAACTACACTTCCGCTCTTGCTTAAACTACACGTTACCCAAGATGCGCTTCTAATGTCTTCCTGGGGAGACCACCCACGGCATGAGCTCCTCTTCATCCCGCTCCCCCACAGACCTCTGGTTGGATCGTCACGGAACTCTAGGTTGCCCGGCATCCTGTTTCATGGCTGGAATTCTAATTTACAGATTCTAATAAAGGAGCTGCGTGAAATTTCAGAAAGTCTCCTGTGCTTTCTTTCAGAGTTAAATAGTAAATGCCTTTGCTGCCATTGTAAGATTTGTTTATCATATCAGTTTACTCCATTAGCATATGATGTTTTAAAGAAAGATTTTCCTTATTCATCTTTTATTTTTCCTTCTTTCCTTTCCTCTTAATATTCCTCTTTGAATGTAAGAGGTGTGCAATAGTTGTTGATATTATTTAAGCTTTTTCTTAAATCACATGGCTCAGAGCTTTGTTTTTAATTCGGGATATTCTTTTCTGCCAGCCCATATGAGGCAGGTAGAATAATGCTCCACACCCCTGCCAAGATGTCCAGCTCTAATCCTGAAACCTGTGAGCATGTCACCTTTCCTGGTAACAGAAACATGGTAGGTGTGATTCAGGTGACTGTCAGGTAAGGGGGAATTCCTCTCTCCACCCTTCTGTAGTTTTTATTGCTAGACTAATAATAACATTGACACAAGACCAGATTAGTAGGAGCAAAAACAATTTAGTTTGCACGAGAGATCATAAATAATGCTCTGAGAAGTGATGAAGCACATAGCTTTTTATACTTTTTAGACAAATAAACAATACATTTCTTTGTAAAAAATCAACAGGACAAAAACACTTAGACTTGGGTGCTAATTAGTGAGAGCTATGTACAATGTTTGGGCTTGGGGAGTAGACTAGTGAAGGGGTAACAAGATTTGTTTGTGTAAGCTTTTTGACCCTGGATTCCTTAACTTTAGGAACTAATAATAAGGGTGTCTCTCTCAACTTCCCTACAGCAAGGAGGGCAACTATCACAGTGTCATGCTGTGTCTTGCGATGCTGCCTGAGAGCTCATGCAATTGGACCCCTTAGGAGACAGCCAGTCCTAAGGCCACGTCCTTCATCTGCTTGTCCAGTGCTCACACTGTGAAACACAGTATCTTATGTCACAATCCAGGGGGATAGATTAGGAGGGATTTGGGGGGAGTATGCTACTAGGAGCTGAGTATCTACATATATATGTAGATAGATAGATAGATATGTAGATAGATAGATATACATGTATACACATATATACACATATATATGTATATATAGATATAGATATACATATATATGGAGAGAGAGAGAGAGAGAGAGAGACAGCATACCTGTATGTATTTTCTGACACGTATCACAGAATATGGCGTAGAATACATTCTACATTGCCGTGTGTCTGTTAGGGTTCAATGAATTTCTGCAAATGAGATCACAGCTCTTACTAAATTAACAAATGCAGAGCAGTGGATACATTTCATCTTTGACACGTCCTCTTGGGAGTCTTCTAAGCATTTTAATATGAAATGAGGAGCAAGACAATCTCCATGGTGAACCCCATTTGCCTTTGTGTCCCTACCAAAGCATGTAATAATGTTCATTCGTGGTTGATTAGAGGTCCAGTTTGTTTTATTGTGCAGAAAGAAATGAAACAAATAATAGGCAATATGTCAGGCTTCTGGAAGATGCTTCCGCCATTGTCACGGTGGATAGTGCAGTTCATTTCATGTGTCCACAGGAGTCCCCCGGTCCCCACTGCAAGGATGAGCTGATCCGTGTTGTAACTGCAGCACCCAGAACACCCCTGGCTCTGGAAGTGCAACTGAGCTGGGGTCTTTGTGAGGCCAGATGGTTGTAAAACTAAACTCCGATGCCAACTGCAATTCACGTCAGCACCAGCGCCTTGAGGCTGGGAGTGGAGAAGCAGGTGACAAACATTCATGTCATTAATGTCCCCACACTTGTCTGTCTCAAAGCTGGTTAGCAGTCAGGTTTTCTCTTCAGGCTAAGACACATGTCATGCCAGCCAACTTCTCTGGCTGGGTCTCTCCTGATCTCCACAGTACAGGGTAACAGTGGTGCCCTCTAGAACCACTCAGAGGGGCGTCTGTCATGCCCCTTTGTTGAAAGGCTCCCTGGCCTCAGATAGTTAGATGGTCTGTGTGCCCTGCTCAGCCCAAGGGTTTTACTGTGTGTTACAAAGTGACCAGGGTGAGAGCCAGGGTTCTGGTGCTTGCTTGCCTTATATATGTGGCTCTGACAAACACTGAGAGTTTTTGCACTGGATTCCTCCTCTTTAAAATAGAGAGGACGTTACTTTCCCTAACTATTTTCTAACTAATTATTTTCCAGTACTATTTGTTAGTTTCCTAAGTAACAATCACATGATAATATATTAACAAATATAAATTTCTCTGCCAAGTGAGATGAAGTATTACTATCATAGCATTTATATCTCAGAAATAAACATAAACTTCCCCATCTTCTATTGTAAATTAGATTGTACGACTCCCACTTCTCGGATTCTCAGGAGAATTGGGGCAAAGAGAAACCAACCGCCTGGCCCCAGATCAGGGAGCATGATGCTCTGGAAGAAAGCATGACCGTCTTCCCTCGTTTCTAATCATAGGGGAGGCACAGGAGAAAGGGGGCCACAATCAGAGTTTAACTTTGCGCAGGTAAACTTGTCTTTTTGACACCCCAGCATATCTCCACATACTTTAAAATATGTACTAAATTGCCAGATATGTTTTTAACCAACATTGATTCTAACTCATTTTTAGAGGAGGTTTTCTGGTCATGCTGAAAGTGTATCCATTAGACTCGCTTGTCAAAAATGGTTGCCAGACAGGCCTTTAGAATCACAGTCGCTGATATTAATCCCAGGCCTTGTCTCAGGAGACTCCAGCACAATCCGGCATTGATCTTACTGATCTTCATAAAAGCCATGGGGGAAGAGGAAAACATGAGAGAAGACACAATTGAGCTGGGTCCCAGCAGGGTCGGGGGTCTCTGAAGACCACTCAGGGTCCATCCACTCAATTCTTCTGGATGGTGTGAGCTCCCCTCCCCTCTGGAATTGCAGTGTGGCATGAATATTCATGAGATCCAGCCACTTACCCTTATCCCATTTATGCCATCACCATCCACAGCATTCAGGCTTTTAAATTCCTCTCTAACATTATTCACTCCTTGATTACTTTTTTTTAAGGTAACACTGTTTATAAAAGAGACCTAGTGCTTAAATGATTTGTGGATGTGAATGTGAAATTAGAAGACTCTGAATATATGCTCACGGGGAGGAAGACATCTGCTCTCGGAAAACAAAGGGCCGTAAATATCAATATTAGACAAGAATTCCAGTCTCTCAGTCTCTCCTCCCCCACTAGGGCATTTCCTACTCCGAGATTTAATGAGCAGCAAGACCAATCTCTGCTAATTAGTCCTCCACACATAGAATATAGCAGATTTATTACTTCCAAGCCTTTAATGTCTAATTATTTACAGAACATTTAGCTGAGGGTTGAGAGACCATGAAAGGGTCTCATGACCTTCAGGCTCTTTTTAAAGAATATTCTCTGCGGGGCTGAAGCAGACCTACTCATAGAAGTCCCAGTGGTTTTTCTTTCAAACCACTGCACAGCACGTCAACTTAATTATCTCCCCGCCATGGTGGTGGGGTATGCTGGGATGAAAGTCCCATAGATTATCTGTGTGCTTCTCTGAGTTGTCATGACTGTTTCTTAGCGTTATCTTCATGGTAGGTGACAAGTACCAATGAAAGGACACACAAAAAATGATATGTTAGGGTTTGGGAACTAATGTTTGCCAGACCCTACTATTTTCAGCTAAGTCGATGTGCTGTCTATATGTGGGGGGCACAGTGTATGCAAACAGGCAGAGACGTGATTTCTCTACATCATCAGATTTATTTCCAAAGTAAAACCTAGAAGTGTGAGTGGTCAGAGCAAAAAAGGTTAATAGAAAAGTATAGCTGTGACTGTGGACATTTTTTAACATCTTTTTTGGGTTGTATAATTCACATACTATAGAATTCACCTATGTAACGCATGCAATTCAGTGGGTTTTGGTATATTCAAAGATATGTGCAACTGTCACCACAGCCAATTTTAGAAAATTTTTATCACCTCAAATAGAAAACCCATACCCTTTAGTTATCACCCTGCATCTCCACTCTCCTCCCTGCCATCTTTTGTCAACCATTAATCTACTTTTTGTCTTTAGAGATTCACCTATTCTGGTCAACTCGTATAAATAGAATTGTATAGTATATATTCTTTTGTGACTGGCCTCTTTCAATTAGCATAATGTTTTCATGGTTCATCCACGTTGTAGTGTGTGTTCGTGCTTTGTTCCTTTTTATTGCTGAGTACTATGCAATTGTATGGATAGATACCACATTTTGTTTATTCATCTCTGCATTGGTGGACATTTGGGTTGTTTCCATATTTTGGGCATCATGAATAGTGTTCTAAACGTTAGTGTGCAAGTTTCTGTGTGGGTGTGTTTTTTAAATTTCTGTTGAGTACATACCTAGGAGTGGAATTGCTGGCTCATAGGATAACTCTGCTTCATTGTTTGAGAACCTGCCAGACCATTTTCCAGAGCAGCTGCACATTATATATGCCCACTAGCCATGTATGGGAGCACCAAGGGATCATTCGGAATTATATGTTCTTACCTTTCTTACATTCTACATTGCCCATCCCTGGAAATCCCATTCTCTCTGAGTGGAGAATAGGGCCACCATGTACCCATTCTCCTTGTTCTCTTCCTTGTCAAAGCTACCTGTACAGACCTGGTATTTGAGTCCCTCAAAGCAGAACAGAATTGCTACAAGCAAACCCTATCGCTAGCCTGGTGCTCTCTAATTGGTCAGAATGGACTAGATGATCACTCCAGTTCAGGTCAAGGGCTACCCCACCGGTGGCCCCACCATGGTCCAGGCATTACCTGGACATGCCACGTTTACCTTGTTCTTTTTCTCTGAATGACTCTGTGAGGTGTGACACAGTATCGGCTTCAGTGGGCAGACTCTCCTTCTAATCCCGGGTCAGCCAATTCTGTCTATGTCACAGGAAATCCTGAGCCATCCTTTCCCAGCCTTATTTATCTCACGTGTAAACATGCTGGAACAAAATTAAAACAGCAAAAGGACAAGGTAACTGTTCCCTCCATGAGTTTCCTTCCTCCCTCCCTTCCTATAGGATGAATGTGAGGTCACAGAGCCCAATCTACTTATTCAGCTCACCCAGCGAAAAGGAGAAAAGCTGGCATTCACCTCTGACATTTTAATCAAAACTAATGATCGCTTTTGGCACACCCGTTTGGGCTTGAGTGATGCATTTATTGGTTGGGAGCATTAACTACGAGAAAATGCAGGGCCCTGGTGGATTTCTAATTAAATGTATTCATTCAGTTACTTTCTTAAATACAACGATGACTTTCTTACCTTAAAAGGTCGGTATGTTGGTCGTCTTATTGTTATTACCATCATCATACTTTGCAGTCTCCTTTTGGTAACCGTTCTATAAAACACAAGCTTCTGACATTCACTGGTCTAGAGAGCAGATGTTGGTAAATGCCCCCATAAAGGGCCACATAGTAAATAGTTTCATTTTGGTGGATCACAGGGCTCTGTTGTGATTGCTCGGCTCTGCTGCTGTAGGCAGAAGGGGATGTAGAAAGTGCTGGAGCAACAGGCATGATAGGTTCTGCCCACCTGTGAGCTGCAGCATCATCAGGATGTCACATCCACCCACGGCCACATAGGAAGTGGTCACCGGAATAAGGATGCTGTGCTCTCTGTACAGGGCATGGGAAAGACCGAGGGGCTAGGATGAGCTCACTGCCCTCACCTTTGCTTACAGAGTCATTGCTGATAATTTTCTTGAAGCTCAGGTCAGAAGATGAACCTCGAAAGTGATGAGTGGTGTCACACTCCGAGGACAATGGTTAATTAAGTGAATCACAAAAATTAGCCCCAAAGAGAGACCAGAATATCCAGTAAATTGTAGGTGGACCTGTGACTCCATGCCAGAATTGACTTTAGTCGAACACTGATTCGCCCAGATCCAGATTGGGAAGGAAGCCAACATTTTAAGGCCCACTCCAGGAGGTGAGAGAGAGGCAGGAGAGGAGGGAAAGACTCCAGGTCAGGTTGTAAGCAGCCCTTGTCCAGAGAAGACCAAGTCGGAGGAGTCACTTCAAGCACAGGGTACAGACCCAACAGAGGAGCGTCCCCACCAACTGGGGTCAGTCAGACTCTCCAGGAAGAAATAACTCACAAGGACAGGGGAGCCCAGGATGAAGAGGGGTTTTGGAAGCTGTGTGGAATTTTGTGGTTCTTGCTGTGGAAAGTCTAGTACTTGCTCATCATTCAACTTCTGGCCAAGTGGGAACAATGACAACCTGACAGCTGTGGATGACCCCCAAGCCTGCCCCTAAGGGCAGCACATTACCCCTCCCCACCGGGGAGGCGGTGTTAAGACATATGCACCAACATCAATGTCCTGTAAGAGCAAATCACTCTCCTTGGCAGGTGGAAAACACCCGCAGGTGTATGGGCTATGTGTGTGGTGAGGGGGAAGAACTGGCAGAGAAACAGAAACTGGAGAAATGGAAAGTAGCCTCTTAGGGAAACTCCAAGACATTGGTACAGTTAGAAAAATAGCAATTTGTCAGTCATAAGCAATGTAGACCATAGAGCCTCACACAGGAAGGGGAAAGTTCACCTAGATTACAAAAACTCTTGTCTCTCTGTGTCAGACAAATTTTGGTGGCCTTTTGAAAATGAGTGCTGGAACAACCACACTCCTTAAAACCCACAGATGGCTCCAGAGGGATACCTCAGAAGCGAGTCTTTTACAGAGGAATGAGCTTCCCAGGCACCTCTGAAGGACTGGACTTATCTCCTGCTGAACAAAACCGCCGCTTTCCTCAGCCTGCTGCATTTCCCTCTGTGCTTTCTGTGGGGGGCAGGGTGAATTGGAGACATGCATACTCCATCGGGGAAAGGCCGAGAAGTGCTTCTTCTGAGGGTCATATATGCCATCTCATTATTGAGTGACAGTTCCCGGAACAGCATGAAGAAGCCACACACAGCACCTGGTCACTCTCCCTAACATGTCCCCACAGATGATGCTCAGTGGTAAAGCTCATGGGCATTGTGTGCTGTGGACGGAAGCTCAAAGCTGACGTAGGCTTTAGGCAAACAACTCGCTCCTAAGCAGCATGCAATGGAAAGTTCTGAAAAGGTCCCCATGTTAGAAATTGGCCTCGCTTAAAGCATAATCTATGTCCTTGCCTGTTTTCATCAACAGTAGCCTTCTCAGGTGAAGCAGTAACCAACCAAGTTAAGTCACTG
The DNA here is from genome assembly GCF_964194185.1 of Rhinolophus hipposideros. NCBI lineage: Eukaryota > Metazoa > Chordata > Mammalia > Chiroptera > Rhinolophidae > Rhinolophus > Rhinolophus hipposideros. The sequence continues at coordinate 97,530,206 of NC_138053.1, forward strand.
TCAGTCATTAAAATCTGCCATCAGTTCCTGGGAGTGGACACACAAAAATCCGATGACTTTCAGTGGAGAGGTAAGTAGGAAGGAAAATTGTGTGGTGTTCAGGAGAAAGCAGTGTCAAACAAATACTGTCATGGTCAAAACCTTTTCTAAAAGAAAGGGTTTATTGAGCTATAAGCTATCCTATAAAGGACCAGAGGCTGGGGCAGCAGCAGGGTGGATGGAAAAGTAAACATTTTCCCTATCTTGGAGTTAACAGGGATTTTTGCACATGATGTTTTGGTAAAGAAAGATGTTAGTTGTTTTGAAAGAATCTACATTGGCTACAGATAAGGGGCAAGGAAAGGTGAAACGAAGGTTGTCCTAGGATAGGTGCACAATCTGTAAGGAAGAAACATTTACTACTGACTGGTTGTGGGCGATAGTCCTGAAAGTCAAGCATTAGCAGGATTTGGTGGCACCTGGTGGTCGGCTAAGAACCACCCAGAAGTTGTTTCAAAGCCCCAACAGATACCCGGGAATGTGAGCCGTCTGTGGTTAGCTGGCCTATGGCTTTTAACTGGGTCATTGCTCTTGTCTCTTTTTCTCACTCTCTGGCTGGCTGTAATTCAATGTAAGACATCTCAGACTGTTTCTCTTGTCACTGTGTGGGTGGAATATAGAGGCTCTAGGGATCTGGGGCTGAGATGGGAACCCCAACAATAGGTGTGGAGGGAGTCTTTTACACAAAGATAGAGGAACTGAAATTTAAGTTTCAATTTGAATCTGGGTCTGGCCTTGTTTAAACATATCAGGCACTCCATTTGCACTACATAAAATAAAGCTAGGTTCCCACATTTTGGTGTGCCTTCTATCTAGAAGAAGGACGGTTAACATTGCAAGATTCTACCCCTGGAGATGATCACCTAAGAGGCTGAGCATAAGTACGTATGTTTTTCACAGATGCCTTGCATGTTTGAAGCATGGGGTTCCAGGATCATATTCAGAGAAAGAAATATAATTTAGAAAAAACAGGTGCATGAGTCTGATGGGAAGCTGTCAGAGAGCCCAGGCAGGAAGGTGAAGAGGAAGTGGGGTGGTTCCCCAGGGCATTATCACATTGGGAGAAGTCTCAACAGTCATCTCACCTTGACTTAGGTCCAGAGAGTGTCATTTCAAAGCTCAGGAACGTGTCCGATTGTCCAGGTCAAGCCACGTTCACCAGCATAGTCACCTTGTGTGTTATTTAGCTGTGGAAATTTGGTCTGTGTGCGTACATGTGAAGACCGCAATGCTCGTACACATAAGCTGTTTCTTTGTAATTAGGCATGTTCTTCACACTTAGAATTTCACAAAAATCTTTCCAATAGGAACTTGTGAAATAGTGTTTTGGCCTTTGCTCCAGGCACATTTGCATTCCCGATCAATGGTAACTAGTAATTGTGCAAGAGAGGAAAATCCCACAGACTATTTGAGGAAAAATCCTGTTGGAGTGAGTGATTTCAATAACGAACTTTTCTGAAGCTGAATAATACTGAATGCCAACTTTAATTATATATATATATATATATATATATAATTAAATATTATATACATTATTATATACAATATTATATTTAATATAATATTATATTAAATATATATCCATAGTCACAGGATGTGGAGCACAGCATAGGGAACAAGAGTCAATAGAATTGTAACAGCTACATACGATGTCAGAGGGGTTATCACTTTGTGAGGGGTGTAAATACCTAACTATTACATTGTTTTGTACACCTGAACTAAAAAAAAAAAAAGAATGAACTTTTCTGTCACCAATATTATAAAAGGTAGCATGGATCCCTTGTAGTTTTTCTGGCATAAAAGTGGAATCGTGTAATATTAGTCCTTGTGACTGGTTTACTTCACTTAGCATAATAATGTCCTCGATATTCATCCATGTTGTAGCCTGTGTCAGAGTTTCCTTCCTTTTTACGACTGAATAATGTTCCACTGCATGTAAATGCCACATTTTGCTTATCTATTCATGCATGCATTGATGGACACTTGGGTTGCTTCACCATTTAGCTCTTGTGAATAATGCTTTTATAAACATGAGTGTACATATATCTCTTAGAGACCCTGCCTTCAGCTTTTTGGGGTCCATACGGTGGAATAGCTGGATCATTTTATGTGTTTTAACACACCAGCCACCACCTTCAGAATAGAGACAGAGTGGCTTTAATGTGATCAAGAGTAGATCTGAGTGGCAGTGTCGGGGGTGGGGGGGTGGGGGGTGAGGGGGTACTGGGTGTCTCAGCTCATATCATGTCCTTTCTTGTCCCTGCACAGATTTAGGGGCAAGTGGTGGACAGTTCTCAGACTGGCTGGCAAAGCCCATCTCAGGAGCCTGCCTCAGCACTTTGCCTCAGTTTTCCATGTGCATGGGTTTTTGTTTTACTTGATTTGGTATTGTTGATTGTTGCTTGCTTGCTTGTTTTTTGCAAAGCCAATGTAACTTTCTCAGTTTGAGAACAGGGCAGCTTGGAAATGTTGGCAGGAAATCGCTCAGGAAAAACCTTCAACCAATGGGGAACAAGTTAGTGGATAACTGATATGGCCCCCATTCTCCACAGAGGCAATTCTGAGGTGCGTCTGCACAATCCTTGGAGAGTCTCCAGCACCACAGGCTCAGGAGGTGAAATCTAAACAGCACACAGGTCATTTTTTCTTTTTCTTCTATGGCTCCCACCCCACTCGTTCCACTCGACTTTCAGGGATTCCCTCCCAAATAAACCACATGCACTCAAGCCCTGATCTCAGCCTCTTCGTCTGGATGAGCCCAAGAGGAGAATACAGTCAAAACCCGTTCATATGAGTGGGTAAGAACTGACAAAGCATCTTATACATAAAGAACAAAACAGCCAGCATGTGATTTCAGCTCATGGATTTACTCACCCTCCAGAATTTAGAGCTTCTGGTTTTGGGACTAGCGGTCTGCCATTATACAGGAGAAATTATGCTTTTCCTTACCGAAGCTGCGAGAAGAAGGAACAGAAAAATTAGGCAGAACTATGCCAAGAAATCTCACAAATGAAAGATGTTCATATGTACTTATTTCCAACCAAATAAAAGTAGATAGTACAATAGTTAACGTTCATGATGACCAGGTTTTACTGCTGTTTCTGAATTTAGGCTCTAGACATAACCTAAACCATACTTGCCTATGACATGGAGTCCCAGGGGTTGATTTTGGTCGGGCTGTAATGGCTCAATGGTGGGTGCTTCATATCCAATTAGCTTGGTTTCCTCTGGAGCTTGTAGGATCCTCTGAGCAGGCACACATGCTGAAAATGTATTTATTATGTACATCTGCATTTTGAAACGCATAGGTTATATGATAAAAATGGCTGATCTTAATAAGCCCTGCTTAATTTACTATTTTATCATATTTGAAATATCACAGGAGTGAATGCCAAGGAAACTCTTAATGTTTCTGATTAGGATGGTTTATGTTTTAAATTATAATGATCCTCTTCATTTTAGCCAATTTATTTGACACGTTCATAAGATGGGCACTTTTTGAGGATACCGAGAATTTTAAATAAGCTAGGTACATTTCTGCCTATTCATATGTTTTATACTAAATCATTGTAACAAAATAAAACTCGATATTTTGTTTGTTTGTTTCCTATCTATTAGGTACTGAACTGTGTTCCTCCAAACTTTCTGTGCTGAAGCCTAACTCCCAATGTGATTGTATTTGCAGATGGGGCATTTAGGGAGAGAATCAAAGTGAAATGAGGTCATAAGGTCATAACCCAAGAGGACTGGTGTTCTAAGAAGAGAAGAGAAAGCAGAACTATTTCTCTCTCCAATTGCATAGAGAAGCCATGTGAAGATACAGCAAGAAGGCACCATCTGCAAAACAGTAAGAAAGCTCTCACCAGAATCCAAACCCACTGGCTGGCACCTTGATCTTGGACTTCCAGCCTCCAGAACTGTGAGAAAATAAATATCTTTTGTTTCAGCTGTTAGCCGGTGGTATTGTCATGGAAGCCTGAGCTGGCTGAAATGCCGTCACTCCTGGGATGTGTGTTCCTGGGCGTAAATATTTTGATTCAACTCTGTACACCCCCAAACGCGGGACAATGTTGTGAATGTGGGGGATCATCGGGAAATGCATATTGATTGCATCGAGATCCACTCGAGAAACGTTTGTGGAGAATATGCAGACATCCAAGCTCTGCATCTTGGAGATGAACAAGTCACAGACCTCGCCCCCAGTGACTCCAGTATTTGTAACACACATCACACGAGCCGGGACAGGGCACCAGAGGCCAGACAAAGGATCCACTTACTTTAGGGCAGGATCTCTCCTTGAGGCCCACATTTTAAAAGTGATACTGATTACCTTGATGTGTTCATCAGCCAGAGTGTTAGGAGCGAACATCCTGCTGATCCAGTGAATCCCAGGGCTGCTCTCAAAGGTCACGTCTACCATGTCTCTGTCCCCACAACATAATCAATCTCCTTGTTCCTCTGGCAACCCATGTGGTATTTGTATGCAAACCGCACAACAAGTGTTGGCAAAGTTTGAAGTGTGACATATTCTCTCTTTGTGCGTCCCTCCCATGGAAGTGACACAGGTGGGGCTGGGCCACCCACCCTCTGCCCCCCCTCATGCCTCCCTCCTAGAGGAGCAGGATGGGTCACAGGAAAAGTTCCAGGACTCTGAATTAACCACCACTTATGAGCCTTAAAATGTGAAAGGATAGCCCTGTACATGGCCACATGTCAACTGGGAAAAGTAGAACGCACAGATCCGCACCTCTTCTGAGTCCCTCCCTGCCTTCACCCCCTTCTCCATTGGGTCTCACCCAAACGCCGTCCTTTCCAATGCTGAAATCATATGAAGAAATCCGTGTTCCCATCTCATCTGTGATGTCCTCAAGTAAACAGGAAATGCAGTTTTTCAGCTCTCAAAAGCTGCATCAAACATCACAATCCACCTCTTAGGATAACGTGGGCAAGCAAGGTTGAGTCTCTCTCTCATGGCCCCTTAAATTAAAAGACAACCAGAAATAATTTTCCTAATGCTTTAAATACATTAATGGAGTGGGTACAACAGAGGTATAACTGTAAGTACCATCACCCTAGCCACCCCCAGGAACACCACACAACTTACTCAGGACCCAACAAAGGCAAGAAAGAAACAAGGCAAAAGAAATAAAATGGGGATCAGGAAAGGGGGTCATTTTACAGAAGGAACAGTGAAATGAAAAATCTACACAAAGTAACAACACGCTGCAGCTGCTTTCCCATGGCATAGCTCTACTTCAAATGAAGTACAGTAATTAATGATTCTTCTGGAACCACAATCAAAAACTTAGAGCAGGGTCTGGAAGGAGGCAGTGACGAAAACCAGATTGTTCTACTTAATCATAAGGTGACAGTCACTTTGAACTTCTACCGATGGTCCAGGATCAGTGTGTGTGTAGGGGGGTGAAAACCAGGAGGAAGGGCTCAGCGGGCCTGGAGAGTTTGGGGCCCAAGAACAGGTGGGACCCCAGAGCCTCCCAAGAGACACTGTCAGGGGAGCCCATGCGTTTCTGAGGATGGAAATGCAGACCCCTTTTGGCTGAAACCCTTTCTACCCCACATACAAATAACATTATTTTCTCCCCAGAATGGCCCTCTACTAACACAAAATGTCTGTAAAGCATCCTACACTCATTAGCCTTATGTTCACAGTGTTTTAGGGCATTGCCACAGGAGGGGACTCGCCCAGTGTAGGGCAAAGCCTGAGGTCAAGAGAAAGCAGAAGCCTCTGAGGACAGGTGACAGAGGGCACAGAGCGAGGCCCGTGGCCCCTCCAAGAGAACAGAAAAGTCAGCAGGAACTCGGCAGAGAAGTGTATTCATGTCCTCTGGCGGCTGCAACACATGACCACATACCCGAACACACATTTATTATCTCACAAGTCCGCTGGTCAGGAGTCTCACTAGGCGAAAACCAAGGTGTCGGTAGGGATGTTTTCCTTCTGTGCTCTTAGCAGAGAATCCATTCCTCACCTTCTCCAGCTTCTAGAGGTACCCATGTTGACTTTCGGTTGCATCAGTCTGATCTCTGCTTTTGTCCTCACATCTTCCCTCATGCCCCTCTTTTTATTATACTGGGTTCATGGCCCCACTCCAATAATCCCCAACTCAAGACCTTCAACATAATCACACCTGCAAAATCCCTTTTGCCATAGAAATGAATATACTCAGAGGTCTTGTGCATAGAATGTGGGGGCATCTTTGGGGGCCATTGTGGTGCCAATCATTCACCCACCTTCTTAAGGCCAAACCTTCTCTGATCAAAAGGGAAATGTTCTCCTCCATAGATTAGGGACATGTGGACACTGCTGTTGTTGTCACTCCAGATATACCTCTGCTGCTCCTCGAACCAGAGTTTGTCCTGGAGCTTTCTTTGTCCACCTTGATGCATATGTCTGGGTTTCAGAGAAATGTAAACCCACCATCAGTTTGATGGGACTTTAATTTCCTTTCTCCAGTCCACTTGGTACTACTGACTTTCCAGAATTCTCAGATAGCTGGTCCCTGCGTTCTGTCCAGGTGTCACAGCTGCATTCACTAGGGCACACCGGGGGGAGTGTGCCTACTCCATCTGTCGTACGGGAGACCCTGCTCGCTGCGCCATGTGTCCTGCGGGGCGGCAGGCGGGGTCTCAGCTCTCGCTCCCCACATAAGAACACAGGATGTGGTGAGGCCAAAAAGGAACATCCACGGAGCCATACATAGGGGAGTCAAACCAATATTTTCTCGCTGGAGGCTGGGCTGGAGGAACAGGAAGCAGGAGCCACACTGTTCGCAACCTGCTGTCCACTTCTCTGCAATCTGCAACCTGCACTCCTCCGTGCTAACTGCAATCCATGCTTGCCAGCCCAGCCACCATCTTCTTGCTAGCCCCCATTCTTTCTGCTAGCATAGCCACGGCAGTTATACCAGTGGTCAATGGCCTACGGGTTACAGCTGAGGGCCAACTAGCACAGCTGATGACCATCTGATCACAGTTGATGGCCATTTACTACCCGAGCCAGCACCTTTCTATGTGAGGCCGAGAGCCTGGAAACTGTTTTTTGGGGCTTTGTCCCCACACCATCTTACCTGGAACTAGATCTCTGACTAATGTGTTTATCATCCCAATTTCACATCTTGAGAGTCAAATAATCCTCGTGCGGTAAGTGGAAATGAACTTGACAAAGTTTTTGTTTTGTTTTCTTATGTGCATTACTTAATTCCTTTATCATATGATATTCATTATCCCACCATTTTTATAAAAAAGAAATTCAGACAAAGAGCCTAGAGCCACACAACTGATGTGCAGCAGATGGGAATCAAACCTGCACCTTCAAATTTTAAGTCTAGAATTTTTAGTGCCATTCTTTGAATTCTTTATAAGCAATATAATCAACTAGGAGACATTCACTGTCACCAAGATTTTCCTGGGGTGAAAAAATCACAAACTTTGCATAAAATTGAGTTTTCTTCCACTAGACTTGAATTGAGATGAGATGAAGATGATGATGATGATGATATGATGATTTAAGATGGACTAGATAATGTCTAAAAAAGTAATTATTTAAAAAAAAAAAAGTGGATATATCTTTCTACAAAACTCCCATATCAATATATCCATCAAGATAAAAGCACAATCACTATCATACTCTACTACCCAAATCTTGATATTTATGTATTTATTCTTCATATAACCGCTATAGTTTTTCCTTAGGGAATTTTATAATGAATAGTATCAAGATCTAAGACTGGGTTTATCAAATTGTATTTCTCTAGTAGAAAACATAGTTTTATTTCCTTGGGGTCTGATGAATAAGAGAAGAAATGAGATCTTCTATTTTCCTTTTACAAAAAATTATATTACTCAGAATGGATGGCTAATAGTGATTTTAAAACTTCTGAAACAGACTACTGAAATTAATGAACACATATTTTCCAATTTCTGTGTATATATATGTCATCATAAATATCCTATTTTCATATTGAGAAATAAAAATTTTATATATTTCCACTAAAATTGAAAATAGAAATTCCAGTTGTTTAAAACTCTGAAAATGAAAGGCGTCTCAGCAGAATTCCCCTGATGAAACTTTGCTAGAGGCATCTGGTGTTCCTGAATTTTAATAATCCCTTTTAAAAAAAGTTTTCTTTATTATCACCCACACTGGATGTGAGCATTTGTTTTCAAGTTCTCACCTCACCTCACCATAATCAGAATAATAAATATGGCAGCTCACTCTTTCAGCTGGAGGCTTAGAGAAGCCCGCCCCTGAAACCTTCCACATCCTTTGATAAAACTCTCAGAAGGCTGCCTGCAGCCTTGGAAGCTTCCACAGTTAGTCTTGGCATTTTTCCTTTCTAAAAGGTTGAAACTGAAAACTGTATTAGAGAAGACACCAAATTGGCGCACAACGGAGTATAAGATTTCGCACTGGAGGGAAGGAAGCCATAAAGGAATTCAGGAGAGCATTTGTCTTAAATAAACCTTGTGTTCTAAAAAACAAGAAACAAGAAAGGATCCCTCCCCTTTGTTTTTTTGTCTGCTTTGGGAAAAGCATCATTCCTCACAATGGCATCCATGAAACACAGATGGTGTCTTGGGCGGGTGGCAGGCAGAGGCCAGCTTCCCCCCCTCTGCCTCTAGTGGCCCCCTGTCTACAGTGGGGAATCCACACTCACACTCCTGCTCTCTCTCTCTCTCTCTCTCTCTCTCTCTCTCTCTCTCTCTCTCTCTCTCTCGTTTTTTAATAGACTTATTTTTTAGAGCAGTTTAGGTTCACAACAAAATTAAACAAAACATAGGATTTCCCATAGAGCCCCTGCTCGCACACGTGCATAGCCTTTCCCACTCCCTCATCAGATGGTGCGTTTGTTACAAAGATGAATCCACACAGACACATCATTATCACTCAACGTCCACGGGTCACATGGGATTGTACTCTGGGTGCTGTGCATTCTAAGGGTTTGGACAAACGTCTTACGACATGTATCTACCTTTATAGCATCACGCGGAGTGGTTTCACTTGCCTAAAAATCCTCTGTGATCTGCTCTTCACCCTTGTCTCCTCCCAATCCCTGACAACCACTGATATTTTCACTGTCTCCATAGTTTGGTCTTTTCCAGAATATCTTAGTATTGGACTCATACAGCACGTAAAGTTTTCAGATGGACACTTTTCACTTAATAATATGCATTTAAGTTTCCTCAATGTCTTTTCGTGTCTTGATAGCTTATTTATTTTTAGTGCTGAATAATGTTCCCTCGTCAGGATGTTGCAGAGTTTATTTACCTGTTCACTGAAGGACATTGTGGTTGCTTCTAAGTTTTGGCAATTATGAATGAAGCTGCTAAAAATCATGGGTTTGCAGTTTTGTTATGCACACCAGTTTTTAACTCATTCGTGTAAATACCAAGGGTCATGATTGCTGGATCATATGGCTAAAGTATGTTTAGTTTTGTAAGAAACCAGCAAATTGTCTTGCTAAGGGGCTGCACCATTTTGCATTCCTATGGGCGGTGAGCGCGAGCTTTTCTGCTCCACACCTTTGTTGGCATGAGGCGCTGGCAGTGCTCTGGATTTGGGCCTTTCTGGATTGGGAGGAGAAAAAGATGAATAGCAGATCACAGAAGATTTTTAGGGCAGTGAAACTACTCTCTATGAAGCTATAATGGTAGGTACATGTCTCACGGTTGTTTTCAATTGTAATTGTTCTAATGACATCAAATGTGGCACATCCTTTCCTATGGTTATTGCCATCTGTATGTCTTCTTTAGTGAGGGGTCCAGGACTTTGGACCGTTTCCTAATCAGGTTTTTTGTTTTCTTATTGTTGAATTATGAATTCTTTGCACGTTTTGGATAAAAGTCTTTTGTCAGATATGTCCTTTGCAAATATTTGCTCCCCCTCTGTGGCTTGTTTTTAATCCTCTTGACAGTGTCTTTCTCAGAGCAAAGTTACTTTCGATTTTAATGAAGCCCATTTATCAATTATTTCTTTCAAGTATCATGTTTTCGTGTTGCATATAAAAAGTCATCCCCATACCCAAGTTCATCTAGATTTCTCCTGTGTTATCTTCTAGGAGTTTCCTACCATTTTGGTCTATGATTCACTTTAATTTTTGTAAAGGGTCTATGTCTAGATTTATTTATGTTGCATGAGGGTGTCCACTTGTTTCAGCACCATTTGTAAAAAAGGCGATCTTTCTGTACTGCGTTGTCTTTGTTCCTTTGTCAAAGATAAATTGAGTGTATTTATATGGGTCCATGAGTTGCCATTCTAAAGGGAGTTAGGTGTACTTTATACATCACCAACATTAACCTCTTGTCAATTGTGCATGTTGCAAACCTCTTCTTTTAGACTGTTGCTTGTTTTAGTTTTGTTAATGGGAACTTTTAGACAGAAGATTTCAACTTCTGACAGCATAATCTGTTAATTATTTCTAAGTCTCTGTATTTTCTACCTTGCATAGAAAGGCATAGATTATAAAAATATTCTATTTCTTTTCTTCTGACTGTCACATCATCTTCTTTGTATGTTATGCTGATCTACCTTGTAGTCATTTTGTGTATGATAGAAAGTAGGAAGGTATCAAACTCAATTTTTCCCAAATTGATAATCAGTTGTTCTAAAAGATATGAGACATAGCACATACTGTCCCTATGCTATTACAATAAAGCTTTTCTTACATACTTGTCATCAAAAGGGTACGTTCTTCACTGATGCGTATGGGTTTTATAATATTTCTACTTTCCATATTAATTTTATAATTGGCTTTTCTAGCTCCCTAAAACGTGACTGTGCTGTCTGAATGGGTATTGCATTCACTTATAGACTGATTAGAGAGAGACTGCCGTGTCTACAGGCCAAGTGGCCCCCACACCAGAATCGCAGTGTGCCTCCCAGAATCGCAGTGTGCCTCCCAGGATTCACATTTCTTTCTTGTTCTGCAGAAGTTGTTACAGCTTTGACGTGCATTTACATACATTTGGGGAACACTGTCTCAGCTTTTATTTTGGTGGCATTCTGAAGTCTTTGTTACAAAATGCTCTAATTGCTTATTCCCATGGCGACACAAGTTATTGTTTACAGTTCTTCTAACTGGCTGCTCTACTCAGTTTGCAAAGGGTTTTCCATTCATCCTCTCTGCTCCTCTGGACACGGAATTAAATTGTTGGCAAATGCCACTTTCCATTTATTTACTTATGTATTTATCGTAGTGGTTAGAATGTCCAGGTCAGTGGTGACCAGTGGTAGGAAAAGCAGAAATCCTTGCATACACATGATTCTAATGGGCTGTGTCTCTTTTTAAGCATATAGAGCATTTAGTGTAGGGTAGCAGAAAGCTTGTGTCAATTTAAGGAACGCTCCTGGTATTCCTACTTTGCCAGGTCCTCTTGAAGAATGGTTGTGATTTTTATCCCATGCTATTTTAGCATCTGAGATAATCACATGCACATGAATTTTCTATTTGAATATGCTAATGTAATTAATTCCATTAATAGATTGGCCAACATTTTAATAACCTTGAAAGGTAAGTAGGCTTAGAACTATTCTTGCAGATCACCACACTGAAACCCAAAGAGGGTAATTAATTTGCCCATGATAATAGCTATTAAGGGATGGAGTCAGGATTTAAGGATGTTTGTCTGGCCCCAAGCTCATCAGCTACCCTAGCCTAAACCACACCAAACTTGTTTCCCCTTGTCTTTAATTTAGGCATGCCCAAAGTAGTATTTTATTTTAATCTACAGGAGATAACTAATAAATATAAAGTTGAATGTAGGAGAAAACTACCTGTAGAAGCACACACAATCACACACACCATGACGCGCACACACACGCACGCACACATGCACACACAAGTGATGAAATACCAAGTGACTCTGAGCTTGGGTGAACTGAGTGGCATTAGGTTCCTTTTATTTGTCAGATTCATTTCTGTGCTGTGAGAGGCTGTGTTGGTGGCTTGCACTTCTCTCTTGGTTTTTATTTATCGCTTTCCCACTCAGTACGTTTTTGCAGAGGTGGCACAGTGGGCTTTAGGTCCATGATCACGTTCATTAGCAAGCCAGCAGTGGCAGCACATGCCACATGTCACCTGCCCTGTGTGGCTAGGATGCCAGCAGGATACAGAGGGGGCCAAGATTTATGAACACTGTTAATTATCTCCATGGCCTTTTGCAAAATGAAGAAGGAAGACCGCAGCCACCTCTCGGTCTTCAGGCAACGTTTCCCAATCGCTGTGTGTCTGCCTCTCACCTTCCTCTTTCGGATGTTTGCTCTCCTGGGTTTTCTCAGGAAAATGCAAATCCTCAGGATTGTGGGTGTTGGATATGAACAGCTGCCTCCTCTACAGAGGGCAGCTGCCTGGACTCTGTTTCCAGATCCAAGGTTGAAGTCTGAAGGTATAAGGACTTGGCTCTCCACCATAGTAATGATGCACAATTTCCAATACAGTGCTGAACCTCAAGATGTAAAGATTCCTGTTTTGCCAACGTTAGCTTTATCAGCAAAACAGTGCGTTTGCATGTGCCCAGTGTACTTTTCCCTGATTCCTGGGGTTCCACGTTCACTGACATTCTGGCCAATGGTCCTAGTGTGGAGCCGGGCACAGAAAGAAGCCATGTTGCTCTGCTCTCAGCAGGCCAGAGCTGCTGCTGTACCCACGCTCAGCCCTGCTGTCATTTCCTCCCCTTCTCTCCTACTGTCAAGCGTAGGACATGTCCGCCGGACTCCACCCTGCCTGGCCCGACCACCCGGACCAGATGCTTTTCTCACTCCTCTTCCAGGGCTGGGGAGCACGGCTGGAGATGCCCGGGGTCTCCTAAAGCGATTTCCAGGACCAGGCCGCGGTACCAAAGCGGAGCAGCCACACGCCATTCACAGAACAAATGCAGAGCGCCTGCCCTCCTGCCTGCCTGTGGCTGAGTGGGCGTGGCAGCAAAGCATCCTGCGTGGGGTGGAAAGCCCGAACTGTGAAAGGAACAACCTAGAACAACCTCCCCAAAGTGTAAGATCAGGGAAGCTCTCACCGGGAAGGGGGGTGTCCTGCGGGGTGACAGGCGGGGTCTCTGGTCCCGCCCCCCACATAAGAACACAGGATATGGTGAGGCCAAAAAGGAACACCCACAGAGCCGTAGATGGGGGAGTCATACACGATAGTCTCACTGGAGGCTGGATTCACACAACGTGTGACCTGCTGTCCGCTTTTCTGCCAACCAACCAACTCTCCTCTACTCTCCTCGCTAGCTGCGATCTGCCATGCTAACTGCAATCCGCGCTTGCTAGCTGTCTTGCTAGCCCCCATTTCCTGCTAGCGTAGCCACGGCAGTTATATTAGTGGCCAATGGCTCACTGGTTACAGCTGACGGCCAACTAGCCACAGCTGATGGCCATCCAATCCCAGTTGATGGCCATTTACTACCTGAGCCAGCACCTTTCTATGTGAGGCCGAGAGCCTGGACACTGCACTCCTGGCTCGTGACGGTCCCTCTCGTGTGAACCTCTTGCCTCTGTGTGAACCTCTCCCGGAAGCCTGAACCACCCATGTCGCTAGCTCCATCTGAAGATGCCATTCCCCACACTGACTCTTACTTTCTCAGTTTCAGGGGCAGAGATTACCAGCTGCAAAATAACAAGCACATATAAGTTGGGGTCTTTTGAATCATGGTGTCTGGGGGAGAAATAGCCTATGTCCGGCAGCCTGCACACCCCACCTGAGTGTCTTCTTTTTATGATATTCTGCCAATTGTTTGTGCAACAACACCCCCCTCCCCCTCCCCGAGCAAAACCATCCCTTTTGATTTTTAGAAACTTCCAGACCAGAAGCACTGATGTAATGAGTGGTGGGGGGTTGCCCTCCTGCTTCTCCATCATGGTGTGTCAAATGGATGCTCTGCCCCCAGGTGAAAAACCACCAACCCAACTCCTCTGGCTGCTTCCCTGCAGCATTTCATGAGGCGAAATAGGAGCAAGGCCCCATGACCCCTCACCTTCCAGTGACCACCTCAATCTACGTTAAGGAAGCCCAGCCCCCTCCAAGCTCGCAAGTCTGGCTGCTCTCCAAACCTCACTCTTGGAGGATTTATGACACGCTACCACACAGTTTAAAACATCTCTCGTCCACATTATTTTCTATATCCTCAGTAGTTTTCTTTTCTTTCTTACACCCTCAATGTATTGTTTATATAATGACAAGCCATGTGAGCTGATCAACCTCGCCTGTCTCCATTTTTAAATTCTGGAGGCTTTCTCTCCCCCTTCCTTCCCTTCAGGGGTCCTCGTTCCCTGTGTGCAGAGAAGAGACAAGGATTCCTGCTCCCTCATCTCAGCGCCAGGAACAAACGGTGTTCCCCAACGAGGACATTGTGGGGGGTGGGGGAACCCCACTTTGGCTGTGGACAGTGATTGTTCAGCCAAATGCAGGATATAATTTAGGAAAAGAGTCATATCATGTTTTTGTTTCATTCTGGAAGTGTGCCCACTAATAAAAATGCTGGCTAAACAAGGAGCACATGGCTAAACATAAATCAGGACTTCTGCGCTGAGGGGAATCCAACCCAAGCGGCTTACTCTAGTTTTCGATTTTTAAAAAGTGATGCTGTTTTGAACTATTTCCCTCATTATTAATTTATAGAGGAGAGGAAGGCAAAGACTGTCAGAGCTGGAAAAGACCTAAAAACGTCTCTATTTCTGTTTGCATTCACTTAGAGAGTCAGGAGATAGGGGAGCAGGGTTGAGCAGAAGAAGGTACTTATATCCAGACCATAAGCAACCTCGCCCCAGGACCCAGACCCAGTCCCAGCCTAGAGTCCGTCCCCGGGCACAGCTGCCCTGTGAGCCACTGGCTGTGCTTGTGGCCCCTCCTCCTGTGGTGCTGGCTTATGTGTTCTTTTTACCATTTAAAAATAAACCATGAGATAGAGGACTGCAGACAATTTTTGAATTCTCCTTTCTGCTTAGCTTAATCTCAAATCAAATGTTTGAAAGGCAAAACTTGCCGTTGTAAGGGGAAAAAATGGTAAAACTTCTAAAAATAATTTTAAACATTGGCGCAGTTGCCTAAAATTTCTTATGATTTGTACACAGGAGAACTTTGGTGCATGATAATGCCCATCTTCTCTCTCCCTACAAGGCCATCACTATGGGGCGGGGGGGTGGGGGGTCGTCTGCCTGCCTCTCAGGTGCCCAGCAAGTCTGAGGGTGGAGGAGGCTGCATTGTATTACGTGTGATAAACATTGGCAGTATCATCTGAGGAATGAAATAAATCCTCATCTTTTGGTGTTTATTGCTTTCTGAAAAAACACAAACAAACAAACAAAGAAAAATTTATCCCTGCAATTCAAATTATTTCATTAATAAAATCCACCTATTAAAAACAATTTATTTTGATCGAAAACATTACTCTTTATATGAAGCAATGATTTTCTCTATTGCTCCTATAAAGCCGCCTTGGAAAAGAATGTAATGAGTAGTTGTAATGTGGGGAGGCCAGAAAGGCAGGGGACTGAACTCTTCAGGTTGCTGAGAATAAAAGCCGCACAAGTCTAGGACTCCTGTGACTTGTGATATTAATGCATGTCGTGGACGCGCCAATACTGTGGGGCCCCTTCCAGGGCTACTGTGCGCCAACGGTGTGGAGACTTTGGATAAATTGAAGGTCCCTGGGAGGTAGAAGGTAAGTGATGGTCTCCCCCACCGGCCAACCCTTCCTAAGTATTTCCATGGGTTTCTGAGCATCTTCTTTCCATACTGCTGAAGACAAGTGATGAAGAGACAGCTGTGGGTCTTTGGTTCTTGGTCGGCCAGGATTTGTGCTTGTGCGTAAGGCTCCAGGGCTGTGCACACCCCAGGTCACCCTGGTGAGAGGCACACAGGAGTGTCCCCATGAAAATATCAACAACGTTTGTTTCTTTATGTAAGAACAGTGATTTGTGAACAGTTTAAGAAATAAAAGATAACCTCTATTTAAGAAAGTCATTAAAAGCGACCACCATAACTAAGAAAACGTCCCCTTTCTTTCTGAGAGTGACCATTTGCAAAATACCAGAACGGGTGTGGGGGACCGTTTACAGCCACAGCCCTTGAAAATGGCCGACTTTCAGGGGCGCTCACATGTCCGCTTCTCCCATCACACCTTCCCTGAAACAGACGCTGCCATGGTCAGGTCACAGAGACCTGAGTGCCGCATCTAAAGAGCTTGTCTGGGTCCTGAACTTGTTGGACCTCCCTGAGCTGGTGTAAACCCAGCATCCTAGCTGGAGGAAATGCAGCACTCTCTAAACAGTGGAACTGAGGAGCATTTGATGGAAAAGCTATTTACAAAGCTGTGCACAGTCTCCAGGGAAAACAATAAGTAGTGGCCCGGTGCCTGGGTCCTGACACGAGGGAGCCATGCCACCACCACATCTAAAGTGGCAAAGGGCAGGCAGGGAGGTCTCAGCCTCGGCACCTCCCCTTCCCGTCTCCTGCCTAGGTCCCACTCGCTGTCCCCCACCTGAAGCTAAAGGCTCAGGAGCCTGCTAACAAGGTCCACCTGGATCAGCCTTGGGGTCAGGGCTGGGTGAGAAAGGGTGGAAGCAGGTTTCAGGGTACCGGCTTCTCCCTGCGTCTCACACTCTCCTGGTCTCCCTGTTGCTGTCTTCTTCCTCTGCTCATCATAGATGGTGCCGTGCCTCCGGGAAGATGCCCATGCCATGAGGTCAACTAGAAGATTAGTACATCCCCAGCATATCCCAGCCCAGCCCTGCTTTTGGACTCAACACCTGATGGTTCCACCATGAGGAGTCCCCAACCCACCACAGGTAAGACTAGTCTCTCCGATTCTGCTTGTGGTACCTCCACCCACTGGCCCCCACTACCCACCAGCCTGCTCTTTATGTAGGAGTTGCGTCACTTCCGCCTTCTCCCCCAGCCCGACCCCCGCTGTGCTGGCAGGACCTGAGGCCCTCCCTGCACTCCCACTGCCCAGTTCTGCTTCACTGGACCTTCGTCCCTGAATCCCCACCACTGCCTCCTGACTGGTGCTCCTCATCCCAGGCTTTCTCCCTGCAATGCAGCCTGTCTCTGTGCACACCTCATATTTTATGTTTTTCAGAAGCATATCTAACAGGCTCACAATATCCATTGAGTAATGGGAATCCTGAAAAGTTGAAACAACCATCAAAAATGTTCTGCTATTGGGGCAGCCAGATGGCTCAGTTGGTTAGAGCGTGAGCTCTCAACAACAGTGCTGCTGGTTCAATTCCCACATGGGATGGTGGGCTGCGCCCCTGCAACTAAGATTGAAAACAGCGACTGGACTTGGAGCTGAGCTGCGTCCTCCACAGCTGGATTGAAGGACAACGGCTTGGAGCTGATGGGCCCTGGAGAAACACACTGTTCCCCAATATTCCCCCCAAAAAATGTTATACTATTTGCAACATAATTATAGCATAAGGGTTAGATTGAAAATAAAAGTTTGTGTCCTCCCCAATTCTCAGAATCTGTCAGATGGGAAACAGAAACCTAACCACCAATGAGCTGAACGCTAAGCTTCGGATAGGTGAGGGAGACCTCATGGGGTCCCATTTCTTCTAAAGAAACAGCGTAGCCCTACCATTGACCTACTACCACGCTCACAGGAGGGAGAACTGAGATGTTCCACAGCAGCGTGAGGGTGGTGACAGCTGCGTGCCCAGTGTGAGGGAGGGGCAGGGACAGGACCTGAGCCTAGGGCTCGGGCTGCTAGTTTCATGCGCGTTTACGAATCTCTCTGTGAATTCTTCAGGGAGAAGTGGAAGTTAATTCTAGGACTCTTCATCTGAGCACTCAGGGAGTTTTCTCCTGATGGAGAAGCCCAGCCTCCTTCCCTGTGCATTTGCTGAGGGTCTGGAAAGGGGAAGGCCTGCCAGTTGCCATAGAAACCAGACTGGTGCAGCAGAGAACACCTATGTCGGAACCAGAGAAAACGCATCTTTCCTTAGCTCTGGTCGCCACCAGAGTCCTGGCCAGGACCCCTCCTTGTCCGTCCTTCACTGTCTCAGCTCCAGCCGTGGTCTGTTCTTCCCTGTGTCCCCACCGAACGCACTTCGGGTCCCCAGCAATCACTCTTGGCACCTCCCATCCACGTTCTTCCACAGGCTGCACAGATCTTATCAAGTCACAGCACCGGAGCCTGGCCTGCAGAGCCGGGCCACCTGTCCCCCGTGATCGCCCAGCAGGGCAGGTCCTTACGCGACTCCCTCCACCCCTCCCTGCCGCAGGGCACGCACCAGGACCCGTAGTCTAGAACATTCCAGTGCTGGGCCATGGTTTTCCTTCTTGTTCACCCTTATATTCTTGATTCCTAGCAGGATTCTGGCAATGTGGTGTTAGAAGTGTGAAGGCGGGAAGGACGCACAGGACTGTGGGAGGCAGACACAGGCAGTTGGGAGGCTCTGGCTCAGCAAAGGGATACACCTGACACCCTGGGATTCCTCGGACAGGTAAGTGAAGCTTTTCCAGCACTGTCAGTGTCTAGTGACACTAATGCCCCTCACCTGAAGTTCGGTTTAGAATCGGGGCCGACGTGCACGTAGGGTTTATAGTTCTCTAGCCAGGGGTCACGGGGCCCACCCTGCAGGCGTCCTTCCATGCTCAGCTCTCTCCCTGGACTGAACGCGAGAGAACACAGTCTTAGTTCCTGTTATGTTCACAGACAGGGTCTGGGGACAGGCAGATGATTAACGAGTGTTTAATGGATTCCTTTGCTATGTTGAAGCACTATGGTTGTATATGGCGGATTCAGCAAGCCTAGCCTGTGTGCTATTGATTTCACTTGGAGCCTACTCATCAAAGTAAACTGTGAGTATGGAGGTAACACCATTCCTATTTCTCAGAGCAACTCGTATGGGACAAGAGCCAAACAAATAGAGGCTCCCGGTCCCGTTTTCCACCGTCACCTGGCCAGGGGCTGGGCTGGCAGACCCCGCCTCTGCAGAGCTGTCCTGGGATTGCAGAGCCCTGAAGGGAAGTGGCCGCAGAGTCATTCAGTAGGGCTATTATTAGTGGCGCATATCTAATAGCAACGTGAGCGTGAGTGTGCAGAGGCAGCTTTTCAGCATGTACGTGTATGCTGGTCATGACTGGAATAGTTAATCACACACCATAACCCACACTCCCAATTCCGTGGCGCTATCTATGAATTTTCAATTAATGCTGTGCCTTTTCGTCACTGAGCTTGAGCTGCTTGAGAATAAGAGAATAAACATAAGTACATAATGTAAGAGCACTCTTGGCATCACTTTTTTCTTTAATGAGTGAGACATGAAGCCAGCTTCCAGCTCTGATTTAAATGTGGAACCTGAGCTACAGCCAAGAGAGCTGTGCTGAGAAGCCAGGCTCTGGGGAGAGAGCCGGTCAGCTGCCAGCCTCCCCAGGCCCTGGCTCCGTGACCTTGGGTAAGCCAGCCCGACCTTCTGGGCCTCAACTAGTTTGCTAGTCAGAGAAAAGCCCAGATGACCTCCCCCTACCCTCTGTGGGTTTGCCGTAAGTACTGTGTTCGGTCATGGGTCCTACACCAGGCAGGTCCAGTACAAATGGGTGTGCACTCCAATGGGGAGTTTTCCGGACTATTTACAGAGGTGTGGGTAGCATGTAGGAAACACCCAATGGTCTAGTGCCTTGTTCAGAAGGGGTGAGGGTTGGGAACACAGGGACAGAGAGAGCCAGGTAGAGAGACACCTCTGTCAAGAGCTGACACCTTCAGAGGTAAGTCAGACAGCGTGTGTGTGTGTGTGTGTGTGTGTGTGTGTGTGTGTGTGTGTGTCTCTCTGTGGGTGTCTCTGTGTGTGTGTGTTTGTGTGCCTGTGTGTGTCTGTGTCTGTGTGTGTGTTTGTGTGTATGTGTGAGGGAGGGTTGGTCAGGAATAAACACCCTGACCCAACCCTGCTCCCTGTTTCTAGTGTGACCCCATTCTC
The DNA here is from genome assembly GCF_964194185.1 of Rhinolophus hipposideros. NCBI lineage: Eukaryota > Metazoa > Chordata > Mammalia > Chiroptera > Rhinolophidae > Rhinolophus > Rhinolophus hipposideros. The sequence continues at coordinate 97,550,184 of NC_138053.1, forward strand.
TTCATTGGATGGAGACAAATGGAAACCATACATCAAGGAAGCCTTTTGACCCAGCTCATAAAAGTCAGGCTCCTGGAGCAAATGGGAAACATTCAACAAGATTGCTTTAAAAACAAACAAAACAAAACACGATGTGCTACATAGAAAGGATTTTTCAAAACTTCCCAGTTCGAAGTAAGATTTTAAAAATCAAATAGAGAAAGTCTATGATTTTTTTTGCACACGTGGATTCTTCAATTCACAGAACTTTTGCAATTTGGAAATGTGATTAAAGCATTTATGATAACCATACATAATGTAAGACTATTTTTGGCATCACGTGGCCTCTGCCAACAGGATCCATGGATCACAAATATAGTTTTGTATTGTTTTAGGTCAATGTAGACTGTCATCTTCAGGAATTGCTTACATAACACTTATTCTCAGTGTTATCTAAAACAATCAATGAATATTTACTTTAAAATCGTTCTCATCTCAAATATTCCTACCACCATTCTCCTAAAAAGCTGAGTTGGACTAGCAACTTATGTAAACTGGGACTGTCTAGGTTTTACCACACTCTATGCCACAAGCAGCACTGGCTTTCCTAATGTTACATTTGAAATATTTCAAATCCTACATTCACAGAAGTTCTAAAAACAAGAGGGAGATGGGCTTGTGCAAAGCAGGGAGTCACCAAAACCCAGCATATTTGTTCTTATTTCACCTCCGAACATGATGACACAGGATGGCATCCACATAAGGAAAAGCCAGGGTTTATATACAACCCATGACACTTATCTTGAAAAAGGCTAGCTGTTAGTATTTTAGTAACACAGATGAGCATTAGGACAGCAGTGGGAAATCTCAATGGGAAATACTCTATTTATAAACCAGGTAGAAAATACGTCTATTTCATGCTCATTTTAATGTCTCAGAAGAATGAATACTTGTTTCCTTACATGTCTCAGAGTCCTTTCAATTTTCGTTGACCCATTCTGCAATGTAAACAATCTTTTTATAGAGACAGCAAGCTTTCAGCATGCTCACTTAAAGAAGAGATACTCCTTTTACTCCTGGAATGGTCTTCTTTAGTTTAATCTGCAAAGCGATGTCTAGTTGGGAAAAGAGACCATCCCTCAATTTGGAAGGCTGTTCAGTTTCCAGGGAGGCACACCACAAATAAGACAGGCTCAGCCAGTCTGCTTACTGCAGACCAAACTCCCTCCAGTGAGACAGGACCAGCCTCGTTCTCATCAACACCTTAGCAGAGCAAGCAGCCAACTTAACACTCTGATTATGCCTGAAGTCCTGACTTGGGTTCATTTCTAAAATTGGTCATCAGGCAGATGCCAGGGAGGGCTACCCCTGTTTGGGGTCAGGACAGCGACCTATGAAAGTTGAGGGCCACCTGAAAAGAGCACAAAACAGGTGTCTGGTCAGAAGACACCCCACCTCCTCAAGTGCCTTCCCCCCTGCACCGTCTCCTGCATGGAGACCAGAGGCGATTACAAAGTATATAGAGAACATATGTCACTGAAATGAGATAAGCATCCCTGTGGGGCAGACAGGGAGCAACATGGGGCGTGGCCTCAGAATCAGGTGGGAGACTGTTCCTTCAGGCAGCATGGCCGAGCCCCTGTGAGGAGGGACAGTGAGGCTCACGGAGCTGTAGGAACCTGCAGTGCAGCAGGGTGCTGATGTGACTTAGTTCTGACCTGGACACGTGGCAGCGAGGCAGAGCAACATCTGTGTGTCAGCAGGGAAGGACGAGTACACTCAGCACACACACACACACCACATCTACCACATTTACCTTATACACAAACACATACCATGTGAACAACACACGGCATGCAAGTCAGACACACATACCAGAAACATACATGCAAACCACACACATACACACATCCACTCACACACTAAATTGCTTGAGATGAACTTCAAAATGGAAGTTTGAACGCACATGAAGAAAGCAATGCAACAAAAGTCTGAGCTCCACAAACTTGACCAAAGGAAGCCGTCATTCCAAAGGGAATGTGACTAATGGAATGGAGCAGGCTTCCAAATGAAGAAATAACACCCAACAAACCTTAATAAGATTTATAAAACAAAATGACTGATACAAAACAAACAGAAGGAGATTTTTAAGGCCAATTAGAAGTATAAAAAATGAAAAATCAACAAGATAAATACTGAAAAGTAGAATAAAAATCATTTCAGAATTAAAAGATGGTGCCGAGGTGCTGGACCTGAATATGGAGATATAAAGAGATTGAAAATACGAAAGTGACCCTATAAAGAGAAAAGATCAACTGAGAGCTTCCAATGTCGACCTAGAGTAGGGGTTAGAAGGGATGGTGAACAGGCAGCATTTGAGACTATAAAGGCTTAAACTTTCTCTCAAGCGAGGAAGACATGCATTCATATGTGTTTGAGTGTATGCCAAAAGTGCATATGCAGTGCTCAACAGGGTACATTACAAAAAGTCTGCATCTAGTTCCATCATAATGAAACTGAAGAATATTCAGGCTTCAAAGAAACTTATAAAAGCTTCCAGGAAAGAAAAAAAAATAACCCATGTAATACTGATAAGCTCTTAACTAAATATCAAAATTAACCACCACCTAGAAAAATCATTGAAAATATTAAGCCCATCTATTAAAAGGTCTAGTTCACACAGATACTGTGAATTCCAGGGATGTAAGTAGAAGCATCACACTCAAAAAACGCACTTTCCAGCACAGCGTCACGTTCCTAAGAACCGTATGTTCACATCACAAAGTACACCTTGGAGCTCCACTCACCCTTTGGCTCTATCTGCACTTTCAAAGTCGGCAAGTTTTTGTGGTTGTGTAGAACAACCCTCAGATTCATGCTTCACCTGTGACCACAGAGCCACCGTTATCTCCTTCCTCAACCAGAAGCCCACTCAGGAAACTTCTTACTCAACGGGAGAACGTAATCACTAAACTATTGTCTGTGTCTATGAGTTTTTGTTTCTCATTTGTTTGTCTTGTTCTCTTGTTGTTTTTGATTTATATACCACGTATCAGTGGTTACCAGAAGGTAAGGGGGGAGAGGTGTGGGAGATGAGGGTAAGTGGGATGAAATATATGGTGATGGAAGGAGAATTGACTCTGGGTGGTAAACACACAATGGGATTTATAGATGATGTATTACAGAATAGTACACCTGAAATCTATGTAATTTTACTAACAATTGTCACCCCAATAAATTAAAAAATAATCACTATTTTCGTAGAGTTTACTACTCCATGGTATGAATATATTTTATTCAATTAAAATACTCCTATTGATAGTGGGGGAAAAAACACAGGAGAACATTGCTTTGCCTTTTCTATTCTGTTTTGGAGTGCCATTTGTGTCCATTGTGTGGTGTTTACACCCGTTTCATGATTTATTTACACTGTATGGCACTATGTTTCTTCAGTTTCGAGCAAAGACTTGATTTGTATCTGACATTGTATTTTGCAAGCACACCTTCTAGTAATTCATTAAATGATTATGTAAATGGCTTTACAATTATTTTATAATATGCACAAATTTCAGTGGATTTTTTATTTATAAGTGTGAATGAATTTTAGTGATATTTGGGGAAATTGATGGGCAGGTGTTTTTGTTGAGTTGGGAAAAAACAAAACTCATTATACTTTTTCCAATGCAAAATAATGGAGCATAGTTTCCTGTTTTCTGAAAATTGAAACAAGTCAGATTTGGGTCCTGAGAGGTACCTGTATTTGTCAGTTACTCATTCTTGCCATCACAATAGAGTTTGCATTTTCTGATTTAAGATTTTGCAGTGCAACAATAAAAGACTCTCATCTGTAGAAAGTTCTAAGATGGTCCCAGCATTTTCAAGGGGCTGTAGGGCCTCTTACAAAATGACCTCATCGTGCCCACTTCTTGTGCATTACTCTAGACAAGACCCAACCTGAGTCCTGATTTGTGTCATTCCTTTCCACAAATAACGCCAGTCCACCCCAGCTCCAGGTTCCAAGAACAGATGTGACTTGAGTAGGAGAGTGATACGTCCTCTGCATCAGGACTCAGGAGGCAGCTAACTACAAGGCCCACTCTTCTCCAGATGACCGATGCCCTCCTGGTGTATCTAAGGAAAGGCCCAACACAGACCTTCCCAATTCCCATGTCTTGCCTCCTAAATGATACCTAAACTCTGTGCCCACTGACCAATCTGCACAAAAATACCTGACTTGTCCAAATGTCTCTCCTTGCCCCAGACCCTCCCTCCCTGAGCCAGCAGACAACCCTTCCCAGAATCAGCAACCTACAAGGTAAGACATTCCCTTACCCATCAACGTCCCATCATTCCACCCACTCCCCCACACTTGGTTCTTTGTGGCCCTGCCCACTCCTTTCTATAAAAACAAAACAAAAACAAAACAAAACAAAACAAAACAAAACAAAAAAAACACCTCCTTCTGGCTTGACCTTTGGGACACCCACAGATCTTTGGGTCAGCACCCTCCCCCTATAGCAATAGGCTCTTCCCCTGACTGCAATGGACATTTTGAACAAAGGCTCTCCTCCCCAGGTCCATATTAGTTTTTATCTGACACTACGCACCCAAATCTTATAACCGAGGCCTTGGACCTGAGCTTTTATTTCTGAAGATCTCCCAGGGATAAACATCCTATCCTGGAACTCCTCGCTCAGTATCCAGCACATTCTCTGCGGACACATAGCTGCCTTGACCTGTGAAGGTCATTCACTGGCTCTGAGCCCTGAGATGCTGTCACGTGGGTTAACTCCCGTGGTCACAATACACCTTTCCTCCATTCGAGAAATAATCAGTAAGTCACGTGTGCCAATTCACACAGCTAGGCAGGGCCTCCTCCCAGCTATGTCCAGCTGTGAACTTTTCTTTGTCGCCTACCTCAGCCCCATAGGCAGGTCTTGTCTCAAATTCAGACTCCTGAGAGTCTTCCCAATTTCTCTGTGTTTCAAAATATATGGAGAAAAAAAGCATTCATTGAAATATTTCTATTCAATAGTAATGAGAAAGTACTGAGTGAGGGACATTCACAGTATCTGTGAATGCCAAAACATTTCGCAGGGTTTACAAATTAAAACATATAATAAGTAAAATAATTGCCCTTCCTTAAAAAAATGGATTTTAAAATTTGGTCTATTTATCTGATGATCCATTATAAAACATTTAACAAGCAATCTAGATCTTAATGAATCAATACAGTTAGATTTCACAAGAAAATATGCTGAGTTTAAACATTTGGCCTAAATTGCTTTAAGAATTACAAATATTAAATTTCCAATAGATTGGCCTATCTCCCAGTTATAAAACTATGAAGCAAATAAGACATTTTAGCAACAATTTATCCCTAACATTAATATTTCGTGAATAACTTGAATTAAACTGTGATTAGCTCTGTATTAGATGTTCACTGCTTTCTGCCATAGCAAACATCTCCTAAATCGTCTCTTCATGCTTGGAATCCGTGCATAAACTTTGCTGAAATAATTTAATTTAGAATCCTGAGGTCATCCCTGAAGTAATTTGTACTCATGAGAAACTGACTTTTTTCCTTGAATTTTTTCTGATAACTAGCATCAGCATGAGCGTGTGTGGGTAGATGACAGTTCCTCTTAACCTCCTGACAGTTCCTTTCAACATCCGGAAACAAATGTTTCAGCCACAAGAGTGGAGGTGCATACATGTGGAGAAGAGTATATAACCCAACAGTCAAATAGAGTTTTCTCTCAGCCAGAAGAGTCTCAGATGCTTCAGAAATGCAGCTGTTCTGTGCTAAGAAATGTCCCATGAAGTACACAGAACTGTTTCCTGCCCTTCCACTGTCACATCAGTGACACGCTGGCCTCTAGGAAAACAGAAGGGTGTGGAGTGAAGAGCACAGGTGCTGTGTCAGAGACCTGGTGGTTCATGTTCTAACCGTCCTACTTTCAAGCTTTGTGACCAGAGCCAACTCACCTAAAAACTGGTTCTCACTGCTTCTCTAGCTGCCAAATGGTCCAGGTCCTCTCTTTGTAATATCAATGTCCTGCGTTGAGGTAACATATGCCAGAGCACAAGGAAGGCTGAAAGCATGGCTTGCATGAAAGTCCCAAGATCAAAACCAGGGGAAAACCCCGTGCCACCTTTGATTCCAGTCCCCACATTTGAGGTACCAAGTGCTGCCAGGCCATGAATCATCTCAGTTCAGGACCCACCACCATGAAACTATGACGTTGCCTGCTGCCACATAAATCGGTGCCATTTTGTACACCCGGAGTAAGATATCCTTGAAGACTTGAAATACGGTGAGCCAAGAAAATCACTAATACTTATGACTAAGTGGTGGCAATTGGAGCCGACTTTTATCTAAACTGCAGCCTGGAAAAAACAAAAAAAGTGTCCCAGCAACTCACAGACCTGTGAATGGAAAAACTGATGTCTCACTGAGATTGTAGGAAAGTCTTTTGTGCATAATGATCATAGCAAAGCTTCACTAACACATGCTTTTGTATTATAGTGGGGTGTTGGGGCGTGCCCTAACAAACACAGAAATTACATGGCCTTGGCGTCAGGGCTGGGTGGCAAGAGGTGAGATAACTAATGTAAGATGCTGGGAACATGGATTTCTATGTTACACGGTGACCAAACATTTGGTCATACTGCTATCTCAGATCATTTAAAGGTGGGGAATTAGCTGCTGAACTGAACTGGTGGAGATGGACAAAGATAGTGAGGTAAACGTGGCTGTATGAGCTCCTTGCTATTATTCTATATGATGAGATTCCCCAGGAAAGATTTGATCTCAGAAAAACAAACAAACAAATCAAACCTTCAAGCAGAATTACAGGAAAGACTAGGTAGGACCCCCAAATTTCCGAGTCTGAAGATTCGGAAAATGAAAGCCTGTGGATACATGTTGATTCATCGCTAGGTACAGGGTGCCTCTCCCCTCCTCTCACCACATCCAAGGCATTTAGAAACAATGCTGCACGATAGATGACAGTGCAGCCACGGGTCTCAAGGTACTCCCAGTGTACGGAATGAAGAGTCTACTGGATACGCATTTCCCATGCTGCTGCAAATGTTATTTTACTCTCTCTATACCTGAGGTTTCTGCCTCCAAGAAGTGGTAACAAGGAGCTGCTCAGCAGGAATTTTCTGAGGGCCGGATACACCTTGCTGCTGGTTGCCCAGCTGCCATGGAGGTGCCAAGACAGACGCTCCCAGCAGCCCCGCTATTCCCAGACAACAGGTCACTGAGTTCCTCCTCTGTCTAGCCTGACAATACTCCCAGGCATCTTCCTAGTGTTGGCCTTTTATGTAAATATACGTGTGCTCTTTTCTTCTTTGCTGAAGCTTATGGAATTAAGAATTACGAAAACATACAGGCATGTAATATGTGCTTACTGATCACATCTCTGGAATGAGTTGTTGATGCAGATAACATACTTGGAAAAGAATTGATAGAAGAATTTGGACATTAAGAAGCTCTAATGTATCAGTCCACTTTGAAGAAAAACATGACATTTAAAAATTAATGGAGCTACCACACATCCATCAAAATGGCTAAAATCCAAAAAGCTGACAATACAAATTGCTGGCAAGGACGTAGAACGACAGGAACTCTAATGCATTTCTGGAGAGAACACAAAATGGTATAGCCACTTTGAAAAACAACTTGGCAGTTTGTTGCAAACTACACACAATATTACCATACAATCAGGCAGTTCACGGAGTTAAGCATCTACCCAACTAGTTTGAAAATGTTTGTTTAGCACACAAAGGCTGAACAAAAATTGTTTATAATAGCTTTATTCATAATTCTCAAACACTGGAAGAAACAAAGATGATTTTCAATAGGTGAATAGGTAAATAAACTGTGACATATCCATGCAATGAAATACTAAGTGATAAAGAGAAATGAAGTTTCAAGCCAAGAAAAGACATCGATGAATCTTAAGTACATATTGTTGAGTGAACGAAGTCAGTCTGAAAAACCTGTGTGATTCCAATTATGACCTTCTGTAAAGGTAAAACCATAGCAATAGTAAAAAAAGATCTGTGTCTATTGGGAGTTCGAGGGGAAAGAGGAATGAATAGGTGAATCACGGGGAGATTTTTGGAGAGGTAAAACTATTCTATGTGATGTTATAATGGTGTATGCATGGCATTATATGTCCGTCAAAACCCACAAAGCTGTATAGCACAAAGAATGAACATGAATGTGTGCAAATTTAAAAATCATTGAAGAGTTTGGAGAATCTCTGGAAGAAATGCAGCTGTGACAAGAGAGGGAACCATATGACAAGGGTAGGAAGCATTCTCACGAAAGAGGACAAGGGAAGTTGTTGCCTTATCTTTGATGAGGACGGGAATCTCTAAAACTAAGGGAAAAACAACTGTACTAAAGCACTGCACACTAGTTGATAAAGTTATTACCCACAAGTGTGTAGGTTGACAATTTTGATTCCACTCTCCATGTACACTGAAATGGAACCATGGATGGTGCAAATGGTCTGTGGCTGGTGGGGGCCAGGCTTCCCACAGTTGGTGTGAGAGTTGACAGAAAAGGAACAGGAGGAGTGATCATGTGATAAAGGGTTAGGGTTGGATACATCAATAAGACTCATATTTAGCTCAACATAGATTCATGGCTATATATATAGAAAAAATTATATACATTTACGTTTCCTGGATATGTCAGCTGAGAGGATCTAGAAATAAAGACACTCTAGTAGGAAAGGGCACATCAAGCACCCAAATCTTGGTTTCTAACCCGATTTTACAATGAAAGGAACATGAGCTCTTTAGAGCAATGGCTGATTCTAAGACTGGGGAGAAAATATACAAGATGAGGCTGGAGCATCGTGTAGTGCTGTAACGAAGTACTCAACACACACACACACACACACACACACACCACACACACACATTGAGGAGAGTTGTGAAATACAGTTTCCAACTATAAGAACTCTCAATGTCCAAAGCTAGAACAATTTGAGTAATAATAACAATAATAATTAATAATATATACAATACTATTGGTTTACAAAATAAATATCCATAAGTCCATAGTGACATAAATAAAGAACTGAGTAAATAAATAAAGGGAAGAGAAGACATAAATCTCCTGTGCAAAGTAATTCTAGATAATTAATCTAGATACTCTGCCCTCACAGAGGTGACACATGTCCCCACTCCTTAGGGATAAGCTGTGTGTAGTGACTTCCTTCCCAAGAGTAGAGTATAGAAAGGAAAAAGAGCAGCTGCACAGGGGAGAAACCTCACAACATCACCTCAGCCAGGTGGTCAAGGTCAACATCAGCAGTGATAAGCCATGTGGCCAGCATGTAATCTTGATGTGACGTGATGAAGATGGCACTTTACCCCTGTGGTGTTCCTCCTAGAAAGTCATAACCCCAGGTCCACCAGGAGAGAACATCAGACAGTCCCATTGGGGGGACAATCTACAAATTGCCTGACCAGTACTCTACTGACCTCTCAAGGTCATCAAAAACAAAAGAAGTCTGAGAAACTGTCACAGCCGAGAAGAGACATGGCAACTAAATGTAGCATGGCATCTTGGATGCCATCCTGAGACAAAAAAAAAAAAAGACACATCGATAAAGTATGGACTTTAATTAATACTCATGTATCAATATTCGTTCATTAATTGCAACAATGGTACCATGCTAATAAGATGTTAATAATAGAGGAAGCTGGATATGGGACATAGGGAACTTTTACTGTGTTCAGAACTTTTCTGCAAATCTAAGTTTTTCTAAAATAGAAAGTTTATTAAAAAAATAATGAAGCATTCACAAAATAAGTGTCTCATTTTGTTAACACCTACAAGGTCATAGCAAAGTGACAGAAGCAAAGCCAATATTTTCAGATTTTGATGGGTAGGCTGGATTTTGTGAAATGAGTAATGAGAATGCTGAAGTCCAGTTAGTATTTCACAGAAAAGAACTCGCATTCAGGTAACTCATTCAACATGACGCCAATCTCTCCAGAGAAGGCAGAGAGTAGGAGAGAAGCCCCAAATATGTCAGGACAAGAAATGTTAAGGAATGAAAAGAAAACGATTGAGTAGTCTGACAATGACTTGTGGAAAAGCATCACATTACAAACACCGTTCCAAGCACAGTCATGTTCTCAGTGGCTGTATGTCCCAAGCAAAAGGACATGCAAACACAAGCTGCTATGCTTGTGCTCCCCATAAAGATGTGGAAGTTCTAACTCTCAGAAACCACGAGTACAGACTTATTTAGAAGTGGAGTCTTTGCAGGTCATTGAAGCCATCATAGTGGGCCCTAATCCAACATGGCTGGTATCTGTATAAAAAGGGGAAATTGGGACATAGAGACAGACAGACACACACACACACACACACAAAGAGGACGCCATATGAATTGGAGTGATACTGCCACAAGCCAAAGAACACCAAAGATTTCTGGCAGACGACCGAAAGCTACAGGAAAGGCACGGATCAGATTCTCCCTCAGAATCTCAGAAGGAAGCCTTGATTTCAGACTCCTGGCTTCCAGAACAAAGAAGCGATCAATTTGTGTTGATTCAGACACTCAGCTTGTGGTAGTTTGTGACAACTGCCTTAGCAAACTCATGCACACACCTTTTTCTTTCTTGCTTGCTTTTTAGAAAAGTTGTTTCTTTCTTTGCCTGTTGCCTTGTACCTGCTTCGCAACCGTTCACTCCCGGGGTCTCATAAATGAAGAAGGGGGACCACCTACCATTTCTGTGAACTTAGACATGGACTTGTCATCCCCCTGCCTGCATACTCTTGTCCACTGTCACTTTTTGCCAAGCTGTACCGGTGACTAGACACTCTAGCTAACCCTTGACCACCACACCCTACTCAAAAAACTGTTTTATTCATTAAGAAACCTTCCTTTTAATATTACCTTGATTATAAATGGTATTTTGCATTAATTATGTATGTTTAAACGTAATTTAAAAAGATAATTTGCCTCTGAGCCCATGCAGCATCACGGCATTCTGCAAACAAATGCACAGCTAATGAGTTCATTAAGTGCTAAATAAGTAGGCAACTGCTATTTTAAATTATTTATATTGTAGAGAAATCAGTGCAGGATTCTTAAAGAAGTGTTCAGAATGTTCAAGTAGAAAGGCGGTCATTTTGCTTACACCGTGACACGTTGTTTTTGTCCGCTTCTGGCTGAACTGCTTGCCCACATGCGTCTCAGGAGCCAGCAGCTCCAGTGGTACCCAAAATGGGATTCTGTGGCAGGTGAGGACGCTGAGCCACCCAGGAAAGGATCCACACAGAACTTCACAGTCATCCGGTCTCCCAACATTCTGCTTTGAGGACATTTTCCATCTTTCTGTTAAACCCTCATGGTCAACAAGCCACAGGATTGGGTGTGAGCAGCAACAAATCCATCAAGTGGAAAAGTCACAGGGCTTGAGCAAAGCCTGGAGGCACAAGTACTTTGCACGACCATCTGGCTCAGAGTCTCATGAAACTTCCTCCTTCCATTGCCTCCTGTCCTAGAACCTCGCACAGAGTTCTCTGCGACAGGTTGGCTGAGGAAGAAAAGTAATCATCAGGCCTGGTTCTATAGATGGTGTTTTACGACAGAGTTGCCCGGATGAGTGGTTGGCAGCGGCCACATTATGGTGTCACAGGGGATGTTCTTAAAAGAGCAGGGTGAGGTGAGTTCTCCCTGTGGCCAGAACTGTAAGCAAAATGATGTATTGTCCATTTCTTCTAGACTGAAACACAACACAAAAAGGGCTCCACACTGGTTTACAAGTTGCGGCCATTGGGTTGACTGGATGTGTTACAACATGTGGGCAGTAAGAGATGGTCTGTAGAAGGAAAAAGACGGTTTGAGTTTTCAGAGAAGATTACTTAATTTCCAAAGAATTACCTCAAATGGAGGTGATATAAAAAGTCTGTTATATTGGACTCTTTATTTCTAAAGAAAATAAACTATTCCTGAAGAAAAAGGGGCTCCATTATAGTTCAATGGCCTCAAACTTCCAGGAAGCCAAGTAGAGGCAATTTCTTAGGTGTCTCCAAGAACTGGGTGCCAAGGTCAAAGCTCCAGGACCCAATCTCCAAGGGTACCTCTCAGCCTGCATTGTACCCATGTGGTGATGTCCTATGAGTTAATCAGACATTTGGGAGCTGAGAGTCTACTGCCAAGTGACATCCTTTCTAAGAAAATGAAAGTCTGGGCAACCATCTTACAAGTATGTTCTGAAACGAAGACTTATTTTTTTTTTTTAAAGTAGATTCATTCTAATAGAGGTGGTCCCTTTCTCCTTTCATTGAGGAAATTATTCCTGAAGATAGAATAATATGTGGCATGACTATACCCACAAAGACAGAACAGATAATAAAGTTATGGGTAATGACATAATTATATAGGTAAATTGTAACAGTCAACCTCTGAATGTCAAGTGCAATTTTGGTGTCTGTCTCGAAAACGATGGGCGGCTATGTCAGCAAAATAAACCCTGCTTCCATCTCAGAGAAATGCAATCCTCCTTGGACAGTAATTGGCATCAGCAATTCTTGAGGTCTTGAAAAGGGAACATTGAGCGTTGCAGATGTGGATTTCTTAGTGCCTGGTTTCTCATAGCCTCGGACCCACAAGAATTGCACAAATTGCCATGGGAACTTATGCAAGATGACGAACTCAGGACACATTCATGCTTCGAGGCCAGTCTGAGCCACTTCTGTCTGACTGGCCTTGTTTTTGCAACTCACAATTTAGGAGCATGGCAACCAGAGGTAGCCCTGATGACCATAAATTCCTTTTCTTTATATTATTAGATCGCTGAAGTAAACAAGGTGGATGGATTTACAGTGATGGGTGACATGTGAGGACTTGCAGCTGTACCTCCTAACTCACACACTATTCTGTGCTGGCCCGTGCACCGTCTTAGTGGGACATGGTCATCTTTATTTTCTGCATACCTGATTACATTGAAAACGTACTCGTGTTTTCAGTATTGGTTGGAATCCTCAAAGTAAAATTTTAAAACTCTTATGGCTATTTAACACAATACTCCATTACTCAGAAGGGTGACACGTTCTGAGAAGATCACCAAACTGGGTGACTATTGACCTCCTAATGTACTAAGATTCTTTCAATTCTCTTTTCTTAAAGTGACAGACTCCTTCATTTAAACTTTCATAAAAACACATCTTCCAAATAAAGCTAAACTCCTTCAACCACTGATGTTTAAAGATTACCATAAACCTCTTATTTCTAAACAAAAATTTTAAAAGCCCTAAAGCATCAAATTTAATTTTATGAAATGTCTCGTTTTATAAATTGTATGAAATCCACTAGTTTGTTATTTAGGTCGTTGCAGGCTTCCCTCTCAGCCATCTGGTCTCCCCAATGGATTTTTTCCTTTAGAGCAGCAGTTTGGAAGAGCCTAGAACCCCAGGCACACAGGGCATGCCCAGCATTGAGGGGGGTGGAAGCCGTTACTGAGGTCTCTCCCAACGCGGCTACTGACTCACCGTGAAAGATCGGGCATATCTCTCAGCCCAGAGATTTCAAAAATGAATTGTTCCCATCAACTCTGCTTAATAGAGTGTATAATAAAGGAACATTTTCTAGCACTAACAAAAAAATAATTATCAAGATATGATTTGCCCACTTTAAAATTATGCCCAAAGTCAATCTTAGCTGCTGGAAGCTAAAAATTCCAGAAAAAAAAAGATTCTCTGTGTTTCTTTTTGCCAGTGTTCATCATATTTAGATGAGGTCATTGCCTACTCTCCTTTGAAAATACTCGTTAGTGAGCTGCTGAAAGTTTTGTATGAAATGTTCCTCCCTTCCTAACGAGCGTGTGGTTTAGGCTGCAGTGGCCCTAACATAGATCGTACCCCCAGAGGCACAGTGACCGGGGAAAGGGGAAGAAACCCCCCCCCCCACACACACACACACTGTCTTTAAATTCTGAACTAGGTGGAGTGCTGGAGAGGAGGCAGGAGAAACAAAGCCTACCATTTGCAGAATCCTCGGTTGATTGGTAGTAACTCATATGAAAATTAAATGTAATGTGCATTTGACTGGTCTGTTCACCTAAAATAATTTACAGTTCATTCCTCCCGTTCCTCAAATCCAGGAAACATTGACTAATGTAGGTTCCCAAGAATGGGGGTTTGATGTTGCTAACTGCCTGCTCAGAGGTGCGATCCCGCGGCTCACGCAATGCCTCCTGGCCCCCAAAAGCCTCCTCTCTCCTTGCAAGAGGTAAGCTGGTGTGAGGCAACACGGCCTCACTCCATTAGGAGACAAAGAGAAAGCGCCAGAGAAGAGCTGGACACAGCTGTGAAGGCAGCATCTGACAAGAGATGCAGAAAAAAACACTTTAGAGCATATGTGTGTTATAAAATTCTCACAGGCACACAAACACTTCTTTCATTTTAAAGTTAAACAAAAAGCTACACCTTTTTAAGACTTACTGTGCAACTTTATGTTATAGAATGAGTTCTAGGGAAATTTCAAGCAAATAACGTTATAAACTTAGAATGTTTTTATATACTGAAAACAGAGATAACTACCAAAATAAAGATATGGAAGACTTCATTATATATATCACCAAAGAACACTTAATTTTCCTCTGGATTTGAACATATATTTGTGTTCCTTCTCACACTGACCGTTATAAAATAGCTTATTTTATTTGTAATTGCCAAAATAGCCAAGGTGTACTTCACTAGGTAAATGAATAGACAAACTGTGGTACATTCAGACAATTAAGTATTATTTAGTAATAAAAACAAATGTTCTATCAAGCCATGAAAAGACAAGGAGAAAGTTTGAATGCATGTTACTAAGTGAAAAAAGCCAATCTGAGAAGGTGAAGTACTCTTTGACTCCAACTCTAGGACATTATGGAAAAAGCAAAACTCTATCAGTGGTTGCTAGGAAGTCAGGGTGAGGAGAGAAGTGAGGAGGGAAGAACAGGTGAGGTACGGTGGATTTTTTGGGCAGTGAAGCTTTTCTATGTGATAGTATCATGATGGATTCATGTCCTTATACGTTTATCAAAACCCATACAATGCACCCAAAGAGTGAACCCTAATGTGAACTATGGACTTTAATTAATGATAGTGTATCGATATTGGTTCATCAATTTTAACAAATATACTGCCCTAACATAAGCTGTGGTAATAGAGAAAACTGTGTGCTGTGGAGGAGAAAAGTATGGGGGGATTCTCTTTACTTTCTGATCAATTGTTCTATAAACATAACATGGCTCTAAGAAAAACTCTACTAATTTTTTTTTTTAAAAAGCTTATACAATTAGAGCTATGACATCGAAGCCCAAAGCCGGCGATATAAATTCCTCAGAATAGCCACATGAATGAAAACCAAGGTGAGGAATGAAATTAAACAAACACCCAAAATATGAGTGCAGGACCCTGTGGCCTCGGGCTGGCGACCACAGTGTTTGAGTGTGAACCAGCACGTCCAGCACCAGGGGAAACGACTGTCTGCACCAACACAGACGTTCCTGAAACGTGAGGGGTGCCAAAGGGTTGCCCAATCGCGTGGGGAGGAACTTGGCATGGACCTGGAAATTCTTCATCATCAGGTTGGAGAAAAGCGAACCCAGTCAGGGCAATGCCCTGGGTCCCCCAAAGCTATGAGGTCACAGGGACACAGGTCATCCTTCGATAAAGCAACGGTTATTTAGTAAGATTTAAACCTAATAGTTTTCAAATGCCGTCTACTGCCAGAATGATTGTGTTGCTGGGGTTCAGTTTGAAAAGTACCAAGATTTTCCCAAGGACATGAGGTAAAGATTGCAGGCAGAGGAAGGGGAGCTGGAAGTCGGAAAGAAAGGCCAGGGACACCCTCCAAAAAGCAGGAGGTCTCTGTGAAGTGAGTATCCTGGCCATATTCCGGACAACAGGTAAAGAGGAGAGGAACCTGTGTACTATTGGGAGGTTGTGTAGGAAGCCAGGGGTTCTCGGCGCGCATCCAAGAAGGCCTGGAAGTCCCACTGGGTCTGAAGAAATAGTAGCAATTTAGCAATTTGGAGAGCTGTCACTGAAAAGAGAGACAAAAATGGTGTGTTTTTTTGTTTGTTTGTTTGTTTTTCAGATTTTCAGCTACAGCCGCAAAATACAAAACAGGGCACTAACAATTGTTATGTTGTTATTCTAAAATAGCATGTTTATTGAAAAAAGTAACAGTTAAATAGGGAAATAATGAAAGAAGGCAAGAAAAGGGACAAACGGCTAATTCCTGGCCCAAGTGGGTGCTATTATTTCTCGTTGGATTGTCAGTTAGCCATAGCAACACTCTGTTTGCCCAAAGGCTCAATTTTCAACAAGTTCAATTTTGTGTTTGCAAACAGCTGTGAAGTCAACTTGTAACAACACTCCTAGATGGGAACATTGTGCATGAAATACTAGTCCTTGCCTTTGTTTTTCTTTACTGTGGTCCCAACAGGGTGCTTTCCTGTAGACCTCTGAGCTGGGCGTGCACTGTACAACAGGAAAACACAAGCCCAGTGACGTAAGACAAGACCACTTTATCATCCCATGGCACGGTACTTGAGTTAACAAGTCAGCATGGGCTCACTGAGCTCAAATCAAGGTGGCACAGGCTGTGGCGCTTCCTGCCGGCTCTAAGGAAGAATTCAGTGCCTTATAATAGGATGGAGGCCCCTGTTTCCTCGTTGGCTGTCAGTGGAAGACTGTTCCAGCTCCCAGGGACCCTCCGCAATCCTTGGCTCATGGCCCCCTTCCTCCATCTGCCCAGCCCACAAGAGTCCTACTCGTGCTCTAGAACGTTCCAACCTCTCTTCCCGCTAGTACATCTCTCTGAGGATTCTTTTCCTCCCTCTTCCACTTCTAGGGATACACATGATTGCATTGAGCCCACCCAGACACCCAGGATAATGTCCCTATCTTAAGATCTGTAACCTTAGTTCCACCCACAAGTTCTTCTGTGACATGACACATTCATGAGTTCCAGGTGTTAGGGTGTGCACATCTGGCGGGGGGGGAACATTATTCATTCAGCCACAACTTCCATGTGAAAGCAGCACTGGTATTGTTCACTCATGTCAATCACACACCTATTCATGCATACACTGTGGGCTCACACTCATCCTTCACGCCTCTCCTCTCTGCTCCCAGAAAGCACTCCTCTCCAGGATGGCAGCCAAGATGAAGTGCTCTGACTCTTGCTGACGCACCTGTCCTTGCTGACAGCTGCACAGAATCCAGACAGCCCTTTACCCTTCAGATTCTTCAAACAAAAAGCCAGTCTGAGCTCATCCTTGAAATTCTCCAAATCTCCCTGCCAATGGCTTCTTCGTGATTCGGGGCAGAGACTGCTGGCTTGCCTTGGGATCTCTGTGGGATGGGCTTCTGTCTCGTGGGCACAGAGCCCAGAGGGGAGCCTTAACTGAGGTCCAGTGAGTGGAGGCTACCTGTTCTGTGATCTGTAAGCAGAGGATATGGGCGGATCCCGACTCTCCGTTCCACAGTTGCTGACCACTTGTTTATGAAAATCATCACGGGCCATGGAAAGAGCCATTTACACTATGAAGGAAGGGCTTTGGTTGGTGCTTTGGTTCCTAAGGTTCTCGATGCATTTTTCACACAGAGAGTTATTAAAGGCAATTCTGGTGAGCCTAGGGTGTGCAGGAAAAGATGAATTACTCATGATCTGAAGTGAATTACAAATACAGGGAAGTGGAGAGAGCAAGAATAAATTCATAGATTGCTTATGGGCTTGGAGTTTACGTGTTTGTAGGACCTAAACAAGCCAAGGCTTCAGCTTCTTACCTCAAAAAGAGCTAATGGCTTTCCCATTTCACCAGGGAAGGTGATGGGTTTAGGGGTTAAAGTAAAGCTGGGAAAATCTTAAGACCCATTAGGAAAGGAATCAGGAAATTTCAATAAGGAAGGACACCAAAAACTCAAAATCAGGGGACTCTGGGGATAGTTGAAAATAGAAATTTCTAAAAAGCGTATTTTGATGCCGCACTTGAAAAACATGCCACTTCAAGATCCCTGCCAGCAGTGAAGTCGTATGAGCCGTGTAGTTGGATAAGGTGGTTGCGACTGCAGCCCAGGCCCATGTTCCACTCCACGTCTCGCTTCCTCTCCACAGGCCCATGTCCTAGCACAGGCATACGCTTCCTCTCATGGGGAGGACACCTTCCCGACCACACGCACCTGAGTCACCTCCGAAGAGGTCAAGGGGCACATCTCTTCTGGCCTATTGTTGCTGAAATGCGGACGTCAGTCTAACCATGAAAAAGCGCCTGGTGAACCCAAATCCAGGACATTCTACCAAGTGCCTGACCAGGAAGCTCACACAGATGAGGTGCTTAGTGCATCTCATGAAGGTGCTTAGTGCAAAGCAGGGGTGTGAATGCCCCACATGGCAGGCATTGGGTCTGGCCTGGCCTCCACAGCTGCTGCTGCTCTTGATTTTATCACAAGGATCTTGCCTTACAGCAGTGACCGGCCAATTTGGGGGGTAAAATGAGAACTGTCGATGTAAAAGACCGGTAGATTGTGTGTCACAGAAATAAGTACTATGTCTTTCACAGAAGAGGTGACTAGACATTGTTGGATGTACAGAAGGCTTTCTGAAGGAAGGGGTGAAGCAAACTTGAGTTTGGCCAGAAGATGAATAGTATTGAGTTTGAGGAAGAAAGATATTCAAAGAGATAAACACACAAGGCAGTCTGGAGGTCTCCAGGACACCCCTGGCTTTGCAGCCGCTCATTGTGCATTCAGAGGATGGCAGCACCTCCTGACTTGCTGTAGCACGATGAGCAAGTGGGGTCCTCTTTGAGTCAATGGTTCCCACCTTTGAGTCATCGCTTAGTTTCCTGTTGCTCCTCTAACAAGTCACCACAAATTTTGTGGCTTACAGCAACACATATCTTATGGAAGTCAGAAGTCCAAAATAAGTCTCAGGTGCTCAAATCAAGTGTGTGGGCAGAGCTGGCTCTTTCTGGAGGCTCCATGGGAGAATCGAGTCCTTGCCTCTTCTAGCTTGTAGAGGTACCCGCACTGCTGGGCTCCTGGCGGCGTCACTCCCATCTCAGCCTTCAGAGGCCATTGCTGGCACCTCCCCCTACTGACGTTCTTGCCTCCCTTTTATAAAGAGCACTGTGATTACCTTTAGAGCCCACTCAGACAATCCAGGATAGTCTCCAGCAGTGAGGGGGGTATGAGTGGAGGAGAATTTCAGAGGACCTCAAAGATAAGCCTTGTGAGTTAGACATTCTACCTGTAAGAAGGCAGCCAGGAGCAATGGAGGGAATTTTAAATATGCTCCTGACATAAGAAAAAGAGAGTATCTGAGCAGCCAGATGGCTCAGTAGGTTAACGTGCGAGCTCGGAACAACAGGGTTGCCGGTTCCATTTCTGCATGCAAAGGTGTGCCCCCACCTTTGTGCCCCCACCCCCACCCTGCAACTAGACTGAAAACGGCTACTGGACTTGGAGCTGAGCCACAATTCGATTGGAAGACAACAGCTTGACTTGGAGCTGATGGGTCCTGGAAAAACACACTGTTCCCCAATATTCCCTAATAAAATTAAAAAAAAAAGAGGCCATTACAAGCAAATATATGGGAGACTGTCATCTGCAGTTTGGCTTGCCAGAAGGGAAGCTGGTTGGGACACTTTGGCACAGTTGAAAAGACCTAGGCATGGGAGTCCCCTGAGAAGGGAAAGCATGCATGTTGGGGTCAGGGAGGGGAGGAGCAAAGGAAAAGACAAATCAGAGGTGGGTCCAGGACTGGTGACCACCAAGCCCTGGGGAAAAGTGGGAATGCTCATTGTCCTGAAAGCTGTAACAGCTCCCAGGTTGACCTGGAGACTACAGGAGCCCTGAGAGATCTGCTCCCAGGCACTCACTGCAGTAATTTGGTGTATTCTCATTCTCTTAGGTTGTATTTGTCATATTTGTCTAACTTATAATTCAGTTGTTTCAATGTGTGAAAGAATATAAAGGGTCAGACTACACTTCAGAATAGGAACAAAGGAATGTCCAACTGATCTGAATACGTTTTCCATTTCCGTCAAACGGGGACAACCTCGACCCAGTGAGCACAAAGACTGAAGATTCTCAAGCATAGAGAATCATGTCTAGAAGTTAATGTAAATAAGAAGTTTGATAAAGGGTAACACGGAAACACTCGTTAGGACTGACACAGACCTTCCCTGTGGCAAACCCCCTGCCCAGCTGTCTGTGACAGTGATTGCCCATGTTTTGATCACAGGATGAGTTTTTTCTTAAGAGTGTTGTGAGAATAATTAGAAAAGTTACAAAGAAGTTAGACTTTAAGTAACAATAAGAATTGGAAATTTTGTTGTAAAGTCTATAACACAAAGCAGGAGTCTTCGGAAATACAGCATCTATATTTGCACTGAATACAAAGCACTTCTTTTTCCCTCTTCTCACTCAAGTAAAATCCATTCTCAGCCCAAGTTACTTGAAAATGTCAAATCAGACTCACTGTGGGATCACGTGGTAGGTATTCAGGACCATCTGATTTCTTTGCTTTGAATATTTAAAAAGAAATGTTATCACTTCCAATGAGAACCTAAATCAGTCCTCTATTGCATATGCAGATGAAAACCCAACAGGAACATGAAAATGTTCATGTGACAACCAACAGGCAGAACTGCGGAAAATAATTGTTATCCAATCTCTTGGAAATTAACATGATAAATTCTACTTAGGTTCTCAGCAACACAAATTACTTAGCCAGACTTTTCTTTCATTTATGTTTTTTTTTTGGTAATATATTTATGTTTATTATGTTTTCTCTTGAATTTTCTTAATTCTTTTAATCATTTTTTAAAATTAAAATGTATTGGGGTGACAATGGTTAATAAAATTACATAGGTTTCAATTCTGTAATACATCACATGGATATTACATTGTGTGTTCACCACCCTGAGTCAGTTCTCCTTCCATCACCATATATTTGACCCCGTTTACTTTCACATTTGTTTTCAAATATAAACAAACCTTCCGAAGGTATTAGGTATGCTAGTTTTGGAATATTGGCATAGACATCTTGATCCAAATTATTGTGTTCCTTACTTTCATTGTAAATGGAATATTTGAACTCGACCAGATAAATAGCAAAATTGAAACATAATCTCTTTTTGCCGGGAGTGAGTGAAACCCACTTATGATTGTCCCGTCTGTCCCTTCTTCCCCACTCCCAGCCCAGGCAGGCCTCCAAGGCCTCTTCTACACGACCACCTCTGGAGCGTCTGAGAAAGAGTGTTCACGTCAAGAGCCTCATTCTCTCCATCTGTGACAAGAATCTTAGAGCCGTGGTTCAGTAAGAACCATATCATCTGGTGCCTGGACAACCTGAAACACTTTGAAAACGAATCCCATTGTTTTGTCTACTATTCGTACCCCACGTGATTCAGACCCTCCAGGGCATATGGGAAGAACAGAGTTTCTCCGAGTGAATCCAACCTGGAACAAAATGAGAGAAACAGAAGTAAGAAAAAGCTTTTGGAAAAGAAAAAAGCTGGAACAATCTGTACTCTGTTACATCTCAACTGATACAAAGACAGTAACCTAAACATAGAAAGCATTCTAACAGCCAGCACCTCCAGTCAGGAAAGGCGGGTGTGTTTCCCTGGTCCCTTCTTCCTGTGCTTTCCACCCAAGAGCCTTGTTCAGAAGTCAGAAGAGAAAATGCAAAACATCCCACTTAAACACAACAAGCAGCTAGTTTTTAAATATTTTCCTAACTCCTCATGCTGACATTTTTCATCTGTGGTTTTCTTCACAAATCCATGTGCAGTTAAGGACATGTGGATCCGTGATTTGTGGAATAATTGTGAGCAGGAGGAATTCCCTATCCACCCTCTACCTGAATCCATGTGATCCAGGTCTTCCCATGCCCAAGAGGACGACCTTGGTCAGGGTCACCGATGACCTCTGCTCTGCGAAACCCGCCCACCAATGCCACCTGGCCTTCTGTCCACACATCCACGCTTCTCTCCCTTAAACTCATCCCTTCCCGCCGCCTCGCCCTCCACTCACCCATCCATGCTGAGCTAGCCTCAGTTAACCTTAGCAGCATTTGACGCAACGGAGCACGCTGTTCCTGGGAACACTTTCATTCCCTGGGTTCCAGGACACCCACTCAGGTGGTGAAGGACCGTGAATGATTCCACCACCGTGCAAAGGAATTGCTCCTGGGTGCTCTGTCCGTATTTGGTGCCTGACCTCAGGTTTTTCCAGGAGAATTTATTGAACAGTAGAAACTAATTTGCTCATTGAGGAAGGAAGATGTAGGCCCATTTTCTCCTGGGATGTCAGGCTGGCTCATTTCCTCTGTGACTGCTCAGCCCCAAACCAAGGGGTCTTCCTAGGGAAGCAAGGACCAGCTCTGATGTGGCCTCGTGGACACTGGTGCTCTCAACCGTGGTGGAGATCAGTGTCCTTGATGGGGAACTACAACAAAAGAGTTTCTGCTTTATTTTTTAAAGCACATTTAGAGTGGAGCGGTACTTCTGGGACCATGTAGAACACATGATATTTTAGAACTAAGGACAAAGACTCTTAGAGTTATGGCATTTTTCATATGCACATATTAGCCTAGGGAAGAACATCCATCTTGGTTTTGATAAGTTAACCTTCTCCATTCAATACAACTGCTCTGTAAGTGCTATACATGGACAAAATAAAGAAAGCAGAGTGGAACATGCCTTATGCAAATGTGAGTGTTATTCCCTAACCTCAGTTACCTTTTGATTACTGATTACTGGTTGCCTGGATATGGCCTGGCTTTAACATTGAGATAATTTTGCAAGTGCTGACATGCGTGTGTGTGTGCGCGCACATGCATGCTTGTGCGTCTGTAGGCTCTAGAAGGTCTATTTAGCAGAGATCTATCTTTACTTTGGGAGACATAATAGAAGACTGTTATTTGATTTTAGAAAAGAAACAATGATTTTAAAAGAGAACACTCAAAGCCACTGAGTGGCTTGCAAGTACAATCTGGCTGGTGCATTGCATGGCTCATTTGGCTCATTTTTAGAATCTGAGGCCCTGGCTCTTCCTGAAAGACTCTTTGGGATTTGGGACCCCAGGCACAGATTGCATGGAAGACTTATCTCACTGTATCCACTCCTGTATGCTCCTGGGGTTGGTCCAGATACCACTCAATCTCAGCTCTCCAGATGCCCAGTCTCATTGTATGTAAATCTGATATTAAACAAGGATTCACAAATTCACATTTGATGTGGGTATTATTCACAATTTCTTTTCTCTAAATGATGCTGTTTGTTTCTAAACTAATTTGTGGAGGGGTGGGGTATAGGGTGACCTTAAGGATAAGTAGGTACCATATCTGCAAGAGTGTGTAGCTTTAGTTCTAAAATGCCACAAGACAGCTTGTTGTCCCCTCATTGTACTGTAATGCCTACTGGCTCCTGGCAAACCATAGGCATTGCACCAATTAAATCTCGGAGAATGAGTGAACAGTGTGACTGTCACCTGGGCTACCTTTGAATATACACCCTTTTCCTCCTAGTCTGTGTTTTTCACCCCATCAACACGTTCCCCCTTCCTGGAATCTTCTGTGTCTTATACTTTATGTAACTGAAATGAATGTTAACATATTCAATTCATTGAACTTAAAATTGCTACCCCCCCCATTATTATTTTGGAAACCAGAGAAGTAGAATTATTCCATTTCTCTCTTTAACAGCAAACAGAGCAAAATTACCTTTTTATTTGCATGATGAAGGGGTATAGGGTGACCTTAAGAATAAGGTCTTAAGGATAAGGAGGCCATGTGGTTTGTGTGTGTGTGTGTGTGTGTGTGTGTGTATGTGTGTGTGTGTGTAAGAACCTTAACCAACGAAATCTTCCTGGTTCTTATAGCAGGTCTACACATTTGATTAAATACTTTCCAATAATACAAGAGTCTCCAGTTGCATTTAAAGACTCTCTTTGCCCTCAGAACTGACCAGCCTCATAAGTGTGAACGTGGCTCTTTCTGGCCTATAGTAGGCAGTCATTTAATATGTGGCAAAACATATGAAACTTTATTTTGATTGATTTTTTATTTTATTTATTTATTTATTTTAGTTAGTCTGCAAAGCCTTATTTTTAAAACTAACTTTCACAGTGAAGTATTTAGAAAAAAAGGGGGCATTCAGTCTTTTAAATATTTCTTTCTTTACATTATATAACAAGTAGGGAGCTGTCCATCTTCACTGCAGTTTAAAGTTTTAAGGATAAAAACTTTTGTAAAGAAGCAGTTATTGCACTTAAATGTGAAATACAAGTCAATTAGGTGCAAATTATATTTCCAATGCACATTCTCACAGAAGCGATCAAGAAAGGAAATCAAAACAGAAGTTTCCCATGTCTCTAAAAAAAAGTTCTAATTGCTACTTCTTGATGTTTTCCTATAGCTGCACCGAAAAGAAGCGTTATTAGTTTCTATTCAGAGTTGATCAAATCATCGCTTCTCGGCCTGTTGGCTAAGATCAAGTGCAGATTTGATCAGATCAATTTCCCCTCAAGTTTTTACTCTATTTTTATTTATTTGTTATTTTTTTGCTAGAAGAAATGGCTTAGAGCTGTTAGCCAGTGGATCACAGGGGGCACACGTGGTAGGTGCGTGTGGTCACTGGGAGTGGTTTCACCATCTCCCTCCGGTTTTAGTGAAACTGAATGAACCTTGTGGAGGAAAACGACCTGTCAGAGCATCATTTAGGAGCAAAAGCGATGCTAAGAGCAATTTCATTTGGGGAAAGGGAAGCTAATGAGGCTCAGACAACCTAATTTATCCCTAAAGCAGATAAAATAATATTAAGGTCAGTGTTTTTGCAGTCAGCTGAGTGTTGGAGTTGCTGTTTTATGATTTTCAATGTGAAGGCCACGTAATTTGATTATGTTTTTCAGACCCAGAAACAAGGCAAAAGCTTGGTTTTCATCCAGGGCAAAGCTGAGTTTGCTGAAAGCTGCCTGATATCTCTGGGTTGCCAGACTAAAAGCATTTTTCCAAAGACAAATGTTCAGAAACGTCCACTTATCTCCGTGGCTTTCACAGTAATCACTGAAGGACTTCAGCAGGAAGGTCTCCATGTCCTGTTCCTTCATGAGGGAGACACAGCTCTGCCAGCCAGGCAGCTGCTGGGGCCCTTCCCCTGGGAGACAGGAATGAGATTGGAGCAGTAATCAGCCGTGAGGGGGCCTGGGAGATTTAATGCCCTGGGGCATTAGTGGCGTTTTGTTTGCAGACTCACATAGCCAGGGGCATCGTCAGGCTCCACATGGCACCACGCAGAAGTGGGAGGAAGGACTGCCTCACCAGCTTCCCTGTCTAGTTCCTTCCCAGAGACCGCTGCCAGCCCATGAGCCTGCCATGTGCCTTCTCTCTGCTTACCCAGGCTCTCTGGTCAAATGGCAGGACTACATCTTGAGGGCAAACTACTCTACTTTTAAATGGAGAAATTTCCAGGAGAGTTATTACTGCAAAATACTCTGAGATGTTTTTCCTTATGTGTATTTTCAATAGCATTGTCATCAATTTACAGGAATATTATAAGACACTTCTAAAAATTAACTACAGTGCTTGATCAATTGTCATGGAAATAAATAACTTTTTTCAATCACTATTTGATAAAGAAATAGAATCTACCTGCATCCTGGAAGTATTCCTGAGGCCTCTTCTCAACGGCTACCTACCCTCCTCCTGAAAGCTCACCGCTTTCCTGACATCTAGCACCATAAGGCAGTTTTGCCTATTTTTAAACTTTCTATAAATGAAATAATCTAGTGTGTAGTCTTTGCTCAATGTGGCTTCTTGGCTCATTACTATATTTGTAACATCTACCCACATTGTTGTGTGTAGCGGTTTATTGATTTCCATTGCTTTGTAGTATTCCTTTGTATGAACATAACACAATTTACTTATCCATTCCACTGTCAATGGCCACTTGAGTTTTTTTTTTTTCTTCTGTTTTGGGCTAATACAAATAATGTTACTATGGACATTGTGTTAAGTCTTTTGGTGTACGTATGTGGGCATATTGTTTGGCATTATATTACTTATCTACTGCTACATAGCAGATTTCTCCAACATCTACTGTGCTGAACAACACCCCTTTGTTATCTCTCATGGTTGTGATGGGTCAGGGGTTGTAGAAAGGCTCAAATGGGCAGTTTTTGCTTGTGGTCTTTCCTGTGGTTGCTGGCAGATGTCAGCTGGGACTAAAGTCTTCTGAAGTCGTGAATCATGTGGCTGGTGAAAGGACTGTTGGCTGTTGGCTGTTGGCTGTTGGCTGTTGGACTCAGTTCTTTCCTCTCCATGAGGCTGTTTGAGTATCCTCATAACTGGTTTTCCCCAAAGGGAGTGATCCAAGAAAGCAAGGATTTCTCTGGATCTGTTTCTACTTTCTCCTTTGTCTCTTGGCTTTTAGTCATTTCTGTGTGCCTCCTGGTAGCCTGATAAATGTTTGCTGAGTGCTAGATTCTGAGTATGGGAAAGCCATAGATATATTTGAGTCTCTTGCTGTGGTAATTTTTCTTCAGTTTCCATAATGAAGATGTGTTTTTACTTATTTTGAAGGCATTTGGATGATGAGCATGTCACTTCAATCCAGACGTGGATTCAGCTGGTTGCCACTGGGTTGTCCTGGGGTTCTTTCTGATAATATGGAGGGCTTATGAGGGCACCTCTTCTTTTATAGGCCTTGAGCTTCAAGTTTTATCCCCCTCCCTAAGTCTCTCTACTCAGAGGTACTTAAAAATCAGCAGATGTGTGAAGGGGACAGAACATCATGCTGACCTTAATGCATTTTACTTTTCTCCATGATTTTGGCCCCTTCCATCTTGGATGCCGTAGTAACCCTTAACTCCAAGTTTTATATCAGCATCTGGGGTTCCAGAATCTTGTTTGCTGCTTTTTGCTCAGATCTCTAGTTTCTGAGTCCTGAAATGCTTATGAATTAACAAGTGCCTTAAAGAGTAAAATCACAGAATGCTGGCCTCATCTCAGTGAGTTCCTCTCAGATACTGATGGCCTAACAAGTTCTCTGATGCACTTAAGCAAAGTTGAAAGGTTTTTGTTGTTGTTGTTGTTGTTTGTTTGTTTGTTTTCCCTCAAGATATTCTTGCTGTTTTTGATAGGTGGATTGATGAGAAAGAGAATATTACACCATCACCGGAAGCAGAACCTGTACAGGTTTTAAATCAGAGGTGCATTTGGGATGCTAGAAGATTTAAAGAAAAGAAGCATCATAAATGCTGCAGTAGACAGAATATTGCTCCCCCTAGAGATGCCCAAACCCTAATCCCCAAAACCTGTTATATGCCTGGCAAAGGGGAGTTAAGGTAACAGATACAAATAAGGTAGCAGATAAAATTAAGGTTGGTAATCAGTTGATCTTAAGATGGGAAGATTAATGTTAATTATCCAGTTTGCCCAATATAATCAGCAAGGTCTTTATAAGCAGGAGACTGAGACAGAAGAGAAGTCAGGGTCACAGAGAGATGTGAAGATGCTAAAGCTGGTTTTGCAGATGGAGCAAGAGGACCCTTAACCAAGCGATGCAAGTAGCTCCTAAAAGCTAGAAGCAGCAGACGGGCAGAGTCTCCCCTCGGCTCCAGAAGGGACGTGGCCCTGCCGACACCTTGCGTTCAGCCCATTGTGAGTGCTGACCTCCAGAACTGCTAGAGAATACATTTGTGTTGCTTTAAACCACAAATTGTGTAGCAATGTGTTACAGCAGCCATAGGAAACTAATCCAAGTGTGTCCCATGCTGTGCGATTGAATGTAGCTTTTTAAATTTCCCCAAGAACACTGTGACTCAACTCTTATTTCACAGGAATGGCATCTCAGGCCTGGCAGGTAAAATTAATGGTGTATAGGTACGTATTGCTGCAGTGACACTGAGAGTATGAGAGGATCAGCAAAGACATTAAGCTTTTATTAAAATTTCGCAAGGACATAACATCACAGTACTCCCCTTCTAAACCAACTGGATGGGAGAAAGCGGCTGTGAAGAGTATATTCTCTTGGTTCAGACACCACCTCCTCTCAGTCTCCCTTTCACGTGTCCCAGTGACAGCTCAGCCTTGCTCCATGTACGGCATTTCATGACACTGAATCCTAATTGCCCGATTTCCCAAATCCCCCCTAGTCATTTCTAAAAAGCAGGTGCTGTGTCTTATTCAGTGCTGTTTTGACTGCAGTGAGAACTACAGACTGGATAATCAATAAATATTGGTTGAAGTGAATTTAATTAAGAGGAATGGAATGGATTGAGAAATTGAAGACCTCGAGGGGAAAATTGGAAAATAAACTTAATAGTGTTTTGTGTTCACCACAATAAATAATAAAGACATAAACTAAATGAAAACAATATTGGTTATAGTCCACTTTTAAAGAGTAAATACTCAGCAAGTTCTATTTATTATTATCATTGATTTATTTTCATAAAATACCTGCAAACACTATGCTACTTACTGTGTCTCTCTTCAAATGAAAATACCCACTTCTGTTTCCCAACCTCTTCTCTCCTCCATGGACTGAAATATAACGTGGAAATGTCGATGTCCAAATTCTTATGGGTTGTGGAAAATAAAGAGGGATAAATATATGTATACTAGAATTTTTCAAGGAGAGAGGGGCTTTTGTTTGGGGAGTGAGATAAGTAGATGACAGATATAGATACCAATAGATGTATGTCCTAGGGAACCTACTTCCTACTCTGATCTTAAAGCGCTTCAGGAGGGACAGGAGAGACCTGTAGAGCTCATGATGACGTATTACTGAGGGAATGAAATGAAACAGAAGACGGTGACATTAGAGCATTGAAGTAGAGTGTCCAGTGAGGGATGGAAATACATTAGCAAAAAAATCAGAGGTCAGAGTCAGGTAAAACAGAATATGCAGAGCTAACTGGAGTCAGGACAAGTGTTAGGTAAAAAATTCAGTGGGAAACACGATCTGGGAACCATGCAAGGGAGAAGAACCTGCATCCCTGCAAGATGGAATGTGCGGGAGACCATCAGCCATGAGTGAAACCCCCTTTTCCCCTCTACACCATGCTGGCAAGGTCTCCCATGAGGTAGGAATTAATGTTTGCAAGAATAACCTCGGCGCTGATAAAAGTGAGTGAGCAGGTATCTGGGAATACCTGCCGAGGTGACAAGTTTGGGAGAAGTGACAGGTGCACCTATGGAAGACAGACAGCAGGGGACAATGTGGTGGGGTGGTTGAGGCTGTGCAAAACTCATCTCAGAGACCTGCCCAAGGGAAGAATATGAACCTCCATATGTTGACATTTCTAGGACTTCAATAAAGATCACAATAACAGCAAAAAAGAAAATTCAAAATAAGCCAAAATACTCCTGGACGTATTTGAATGTAAGCATCAAAAAGGTAGTTCACTAAGACAAAAGGCAAAACGCAAGTAACAAAGTTCTTTGGCCAGACTTAAAATAAATATTATAAGACAGACTTTTTTCAATAAAACATTTGGACATTAAATTCCAACTCATAGAGCAGAGGGAACTAAACGAGTATGGTAATATACAAGATCACAGGTGCCTAAAATTATCTCTGAGTAAGCAGGGAGGCGATGAAGTCCAAATGGTCTCAGCACTATTTACGAGTTTGGCTTATGAACACTTCAGTGGGGGATTTCCAGGATGGCTTGCTTAGCATGTGTGCCTGCAGGTCCACCAACACATACCCGAGTAATTGCTCAAAGAGATGGACCTGGAAATATTTGACTTTCTTAGATGTCTACACATTTTCAAATTAATGTGTGATAGATGAAAGCAATTTGTATTAACGCACCCGTCCATGATTTGTTTTTGTCAGTTCTTTCTAGAATGAAATGTTCTTAGCTAATTTGCCATTTTAGCATCAGCATTTTAATAGGAAATTCCAAACCGTAGTTATGGGAAACCAGATCTATTTTAATTGTCAACCTTTTCCCGGTGAAATGGAGCTGGTGTAATTTGCATAGCTGAAATCAGGGACATGAAGACTGTCCCCTGGTCCCCTCAGGCATAAGGGCTGATTCGTGGTGAGACAACCCAAGGAACAAATGTTTTTCTTTCCAGTATTTCTTTCTAGTATGTAGTGATGATTGACAAGTGACAATTCTTCAGGCATGCCGTTGGTCACTTGGCAACGTTATTTCCGCATATGGTGCAGAAATGGGGGTTTTGTAATATCCGTGTTTGTATCTCACTGTGGGAATCTTTTTATTATTCTGAATTTCATGGTTGAGTCAGAGATAACACCTAAGTTTAATTTTGTACTTCATTTGAAGAGCATCTATTAAACAAATTTGAAGTAGAAATAATATTTCAAGCAAATACTCCAAGTGCTTAGATGAAAAACAGTGTTTTCAAGCACCGTCAAGTGTCTGGAAGACTCTGTTTACTGGTAAATAAGTGACATGCACATTGGAAATCACTGGCTTCTTTATGAAGAGCTTTCCTCATGAACCCCTCTTAGATCAATTGTTTCCAGTGTGGTTTTGTTTAATATTTGCACATGTGAAAGTAACAGATAAGATTTCTTAAGGATTTTCCATAATCTGACTGGGAGCCCAGCTGTCCCCACGTGGGGCTGCAGTGTTCCTACCTGTGGGCCCCTTTTGTGGGTGTTTGGGCGCCTGCACATACATCATGGCAGCAGAACTGCAAGGGGGAGGGCAAGGCACAGTGAGGAAGGCCTTATCGCGTGTCAGTCTTGCCTCAACATTGATGAAGAAGTCTCCGTGGCCATATCTAGTCAGGTAACCATACCGAGAGTCAGGGTGGGAGGGGACTACACAGAATGAATAAGGAAGGGTGGGGGGGTGATCAGAGCCCATCAACATGTCCTCTACCAGAGGATGATATTGGAGGACTCAAAGGAAAACATTTTGTTTGTTTGATTTTTAGTTTTTTTCAATATGTATTAAATTTATTGGGTGATGATACTGATTAGTAAAACAATGTGGGTTTCAAGTGTACAATTCTGTAATACACCATCTATGTATCACATTGTGTGTTCACCACCCAGAGTCAGTTCTCCTTCCATCACCATATATTCGATCCCATTCACACTCATCTCCCACCCCGCCCTCCCCGCTTACCCTCTGGTAACCACTAAACTGTTGTCTGTGTCTATGAGTTTTTGTTTCTTTGTTTGTTTGTTGCTTTCAGTTTTATATCCCACATATGAGTGAAATCATATGACTCGACTTTTTTAGGACCTCCGATGGATCAAAAGACCAAAAGAGCCATGCACAATGGTGAAATAACTTTGGCTGGATCACTAGGGAGGAAAGTTATCATCCCTTAATGACAGGCAAGAAAACTGAACTCAAAGAGCCTTGAGGTGTGACCACAACAAATCAGATGAGTTAGACTACAGTCTAGGGTCTAGGTCTTTCTGTTAGCCTCCTATTCCAAACAAATGTGAAACAAAAGTCAAATGTTCCTTAGGGCATTGCTAAATGCTAATTGGCTGAACGAATAAGGAACATAAAAAGCATATACTTTCAGCACAAGAAAAATAAAATAATTCAAAAATTTAAAGACCTGCATCTTAGAAAAAGGTTTGTGTCAATATACCTAAACACAAAAGTATAGTGATTTCAATATAGTTTTATCCTGTCATGTTTCACATAAGAAAAATGTCCTTGAGGCAACTGCTTGTCTGTGGAAGGATTTCTTGCCGCTCATTTCTTAAACAGCAGACACACTTCCCCAAGGCATAGAGACCTCAGGGCTTCTGCGTCCTCTGCCTGGATGGGCTTCCCCCTGATGGCCACTTGGCTCGTTCCTCGCTCCTTCTCAGGGAGCCCATCCTTTGCCACCTTATCTAAAATTATAGCCCTTGTCCCAGTGCTTCCCATTGTCCTCCTGCTTTATTTTCTCCTTTGTACTTGTCATAATAACATATTACATATATATTCGATTAATCTTGTTTGATGTCTGTTTCGCCCCACTGCAATAGAAGGTCCACATGGGCAGAAACATTTATCTGTTTTGTTATTTGTCATGTTTTCAGCACCTTGAACTATGCCTGCATGTAGTAAGTATTCAGCCAATATTTGTTTTGATGAATAAATCTGAAAAGAGCACTGGTTTTAGAATATGACAGTTCGGGTTTGACTCCGCTTTCCTCCACTTACTGCCTCTGCGACTTAGATACAGCATTTAGCCAAGCTCTCTGAGCCTCCGTGTTCTCATCTATAAAACTGGCTAATAACACCCACCTCCCCATGTTGTAAAAAGGAAAAATGAGGAGGAAATATATGTCAACATGGGTAGTAGGTCTGCAATAAACATCAGTTGTTCTCCTCTCCCGAAAGGCCTTACCTGACTCAGAGACATTTCCATCAGCAAATCTAAACACGTGCCAAAAAAAGTCCAGAAAAATTGATGTTAAAAAATAGACCAAAAAGTGAAAGCTCCACAAATGAGTGAGGAGTGTAGTACACGCCCTGGATGAGCTCAGTGGTAGAGGCCACTCAGAATGATATTCTGCCAGCTACAGGTACCCGGCTAACCCCCCAACAAAGAAAAGACATGGGATCCTAAGGATTCGGCTCTGTTGTTGGATATGACCATTCCTTGAAAGGTTACTGTGCAAACACATACAATGGAAATGACTCAACAGCAGCAGCCAAAGGCAGGGTCAATGAGATTTAACGCTGCTCTGTTTCTCTGAGGGCTGCCATCGTCTTTGACCCCATTATTTCCTCTGATGCAGTCAGCGTCTCCCTGTTCCAGTTTCCTCTGCTTTATAATCAATCAACAGGTGACACTACCTAATTCTTATGCAGTTAAGACAGAAAGATCCTCCGCTCAGACCTCAAGTTTCTCGTGGATTACTGCTTTGGGATCCCACCTACATTGTTGGGTTAGATTTGCTAAAAGTTCATTTAGAATGCTTGCTAACTATGCTCATGTAGTCTTCTCTTCTTATAAGAGCTCTGTCTGGTTTTGCTATCAGGATCATGCTGACCTCATAGAATGATCTGAGAAATAGTCTCTCGTAAAATATTTAACAGACGCTTCCCCAAAAGATATACTGGGGGGAAGGGGGTGTCAAAGTGTTTATGAAAGGATGCTCAACGCCATGAATCATTACAGAACTGCAAAAGAATTAA
Source organism: Rhinolophus hipposideros (assembly GCF_964194185.1). Classification (NCBI taxonomy): domain Eukaryota; kingdom Metazoa; phylum Chordata; class Mammalia; order Chiroptera; family Rhinolophidae; genus Rhinolophus; species Rhinolophus hipposideros. Next base: position 97,583,353 of record NC_138053.1, read on the forward strand.
AGTCACAATGAAATACCAATACACTGATGGCTAAAATTTAAAAAAGATTGACCACACCAAATGTTGGCAAGAATATGGAGCAAGAGGAACTCTCACTCACTGCTATTAGGAATGTAAAATTTTACAACCACTTCGGAAACAAATGTGGCTGTTTCTTCAAAGGTGTAATACAACTACCAAATGATCCAGCCATTCTACTCCCATATATATTTACCCAAGAGAGTTGAGAAAGTACAAATTCCTACAAAGACTTGTACACAAATATTGATGCTAGCTTCTTTTTTAATTAACAAAAATTGGAAAGAGCTCAAATGCCCATCAGCAGGAGGATGTATGAACACACAGGTACATTCATATATTCCACAACTTGGAATAATCTCAAAATACTAATGCTGAGAAAAAAAAGGCAGACAAAACAAGTGTGTTTACTATATATAATTTCATTTATTTAAATTGTAAAAAATACAATCATATTTAAAGTGACAGAGTGACAGGAAGCAAATAATTGGCCGCTTGGTTAATGAGGGGTGGGGCAGAGGCAGGGAGGGAGGGAGAGATTGCTAAGGGAAATGAGGAAATTGAGCAATGATGGATCTGCTCTTTATCTTGATTGTGGTCAAAGGCTTACTAGTGTAATCATGTGTCAAAACTTTATCAAATTGTACACTTTAACTATATGCAGTATAATGACTGTCGGTAATACCCTATAAAACTGTGAAACATAAATAAGCATTGTACAAAAAGAAAGAAATTTAGTTTTGTATGATATCTATTATTTGTTACTGATCCAATTTAATGTGTTCTTATTGTAGACTTGGGAAAAATTAACAAAGTGCAAAGAAGGCAATGAAAATAAATAATCATTAAACTACTGCAAAATAACCATCTATACTTTCTTACTTTGGTTGTATGAACATTTTTCCTACAAATTTCATATTGTAAGGTACGTACTGTTATGTAACCTTCTCTTTTAACCTAATAAACAAAGCTAAGCACATCATGAAGCCTTCTCTGCAGGTTTTAATGATTTCATAATGTACTGCTGTTTATTAAACCGGTGTCCAGTGAGAGCTATAAGTTTTTGCCTAATTTTTGCTTTCAGATATACTACAATAAATGTATTTGTATATACAATTTGAAGCATTCCTAATTATTTTCCAGCATAAATACTTAAAAACTTATTTTATGTTTAGAAAAAATAATTGCTCAGCCAATATATGTATAAGGTTCTAAGTCTTTTTGTCCATGGTGGCAAATTTCAGGAGGGTTTATTTTTAACAACCTTGCACTTATCTTTATTAAAAAAATCAATATGACATACACACACACACACACACACACACACACACGGGGTGCCAAAAAATGTATACACATGACGTATTCATCTTTCATTATTGGTATATATTAAGTAGTACAATTTTAATACAGTTTTTTCCTTTCTTAAAATGTGTATACATTTTTTGGTGATATATATATATATATATAGTGAATATATATATATTCACTAACATACACATCCAGGAAAATGCAAAAATGCATTTCTGACAAAAGAAAGTAAAATAGTTGATTTAGGTTCAGTGGGGGTCAATTTATTATTTAGTGAAAATCCAGATAGTATGTTATAAAAAGCAAATATTTGTAAAAGATGCTTACCATAGACCTAAATTCCAAGAAATGGTTTCACTATCTAGTTGTTCTTGTTGCTTCTTTTATTGCCGTAAGACCTTCAAAAGGCTGCCTCTATGAGTACAACCTTCATTAAAGGTGTCCGCTGACCAGGAGCAGGGACAGTGACTTCATTTCCTTAGTCTGCTGTGACTTTCTTAGGACAGGGAGAAAGTGATAATTGATCCTTATAGGGAGCATACAAAGAAACAGCCCCAAGCCCGCAAGTAAATTAGTGTCAGGGCCACAGGTTGAGGTGCTAATTGACTCAGGGCTATTCCTTCTAAACTTGATCCCTGAGACCTGACTTCACCTGCTGGACACTCAGATTCCCTTCAGTGGAGGCCCCACCTCTAGGGAGGAGGCAGAGAATTCACATCACTGCTCTCTTCTCCTTGAAGGGCCATGTCCATCGTTAATTCGCTGCCTTTGTTTGATCCACCCAGAGGCAGGAGGGGAGGGGTCCAGGAGACAGCACGTAAGTGTGGGTCTAACAGAGCCACCTTGTTCACCCATTGCCAGTGCTCTGGCCTTCTAGAAGATGCCATGAGTGCCCTCATAGGAGCCTGAAGGGAGAGGACCGCAGGAGTCCCCCATCCAATGGCATCCTGGATGCAGCCTGCACAATGGGTCCTCCTAGTGACCTGGCTTCCTGGGCCGCCAGTTCTTGTCCCAACAAGGTTGCCCACCAAGTCCTCACAATGACCTAAGAGCCTTCACCAAGCTCAGCTGTCCTGGGACACACTCTCCAGAACCTGGGCTGCACACAGGGTTGGTCTGGTGTACACAGGCACAGCTAATAGTCTGAACAGTGACCAGAAATGATGTCAATGCCCACTTATGCATGCCATGCAATCCAGTTTGCACCTGGTCCCTGTAGCTGACAGCCTATGGTGGTAGGCAGGAACTCTGAGGAGGGGAAGGTGCAGATGGTCCTTTATGGGGCAAAATGTAAGCAGATCTCTAGATGGGATCATGTATATGATCAAAGTGCATGATCCCAGCTGTCTGAGTCACGAAGGGTGTCCCTTGGGACGAGTCAGCACACTGGGCGGGAAGATTCTAACACTGTCCTGTGCAGGAGACATGGCATTAACCCTCAAGGTTGTGTCTTCATCAGACAGCACCCTTATTGCTTTGCAGCAACAGAGGCGAAAGAAAGCAGAACTCTGCCTTTTCTCCTGGTGGGGTTGGGAAGGTCCAGGGAAGGCGGCCTCCAGATAGAGATGTTAGACTTCGGTATATGTAGATTTTATCTCCCAGGAGCTATCACTTTCCCAATGTTGGTGCAGTGATGTACATTATGTTCCCCGTTCTCTGAAACCCCATAGGGATGCAGGTATAGGAGACTGCACGTAATTAGGCCGAAGAATACAGCTCCCTTTACCTCTTCCCTTCAAGCTATGTGTTTAGCCTGTATATCGAGCGCTCAGAAAGGGCTGTGATTTTTTTTTTGGGGGGGTGGGCATCATTCTGCTCTGGTTGAGCTCATTTACCAACTTTATCTGAATCTTTTATTGAAGGTGAATTAGACTGCATAGTTATGCAATGGTAATAGCCCTGGATCAGGTTTTTCTAAATTTACACTTGAAAAGTTGTACAGAAATTCCTCGCAGCATTCTGGAAGCTCCCCATTGTATGAGCTAAGCCATTACAACATAAGGTGATTTGAGAGGAAACCCAAAGACAGCTGTAGAGAAAAGCCTGATGTCTGAAAAGACAATAAGAAAAGGCATGTTGGGCAATTTAAGCAAGCAAACTTGCCAACTCTGTATTTATGCTGTAGGATCAAAAGCTTAGATACATTTACATGAAACAAAGTAGGACAGAATACTGCCCCAGGCAGATGTGCTCTGCCCTCACTGACTTCCTGGAAACCCTGTTTATTTTGCTCAGGTGAATGCAAGTCGAATTGCTTGGGTCAGAACTGGAGCACAGTAGCAGACAGACTTGGCCCACAGGGTCCTCATTCATAGCATTCTCAGTGCGGTGCGGTCATCACAATGGCTGCACAAGTTTTCTCTCAAAGGTGTTAGGGACGGGACAATTTCAGATCACCAACTTGCTTTTTCCTTTCTTCTAGTAGAAGGTTGATTGAACAGTTGAACATTCTGTGAACGGGCAGTTTAGTGTATATGGTTAAAAACATTAGGAACCTGGCTTTACTCCTATCACCTGCAGTTCCTCATACATTCAAACACTTCACAAGCTGTAATGAGGCTTCTTTTTTTTCATCAGTGGGGACAAGGACAAGGTGACACGTTCGCAGCTAGATCTGAACAAATCCATTACTTCTATTGTGAAGTACATCTCGGGTGGATGCAGAGAAACAGCTCAGTGAGTTTCACTGTGGGGGCTGCCTGGGCCACCTCAATCCCCTGGGGTTCGGGGCACCGTCTTTTCAACGGGCTGAAGTAGGCATCATCCACTTAGCAGTCATATCACCCACCTGTAGCCCTGTGACATGGGTTGGGACAGTCCCCCTGGAGCTGGGGTGTGGCCCACTCCTCCCCCTCCCTACACAGCCTGGATGTTACATAGGCTTGACTCATCCTCTGCTGTTCTGTGCCGATCACATGAGCCTCCCCTCCTGAGAGCAAGTACAGTCTACTGTGCACAACACAAGCCAGTCATGGTGGGGAGACCCAGGATCCTTTCTCCTAGAGGGAAGGGAGGAAATGCTGCCACCGTCATGCTGTCACTTGGGGAGGAGGGCAAATGGCAGTGTTGGCCCTAGGCCAGGTGGGAAGCTAGGAGGGCCAGTGAGGGAAACACCAGCATCACAAGGAGGGCAAACCCCAGGGTCTCTCAGGCACAGTCTCCAAGGACCCACACCAACAACTGGCCCTCTCATTGGTCTAGGAGCCCCTGGTTGGAGCCCACAAAGAGGCTGCAGCCCACGCTAGGAGTCAGGCCTTGCTCTGGGCCTGCTGGAGGAATCACTCCCCTGGTATGGAGGTGTCACTCAGCTGTTCACCATAGTGACAGAGACTCTCCTTGACCAAACTTTAGACAGACTCCCCTGAGCTCTCTTCAAAGAGCCCTCATCCTTGGGTGCTGGCCTTGGCCTATCTACTCCAGTTTTGGCAAGAACCCTGCTAAGTCAGAGGAGTAAGAATCCTCCTCCTTTGATATCTAACTTCTTGACCTTCCTTTGGCAAGAATTTGGTCAGGCTAGTTTAGCAAGAAAACGCTTACCCTTGATGTCCCCTCTTAGTTCTTTTCCATCCCTGACCTTCTCACTCTGGTCCTTGGCTATAAATCTCCAGCTGTCTCTGCTATATTTGGAGTTGAGTTCAGGCTTACAGAAGCCTCTCTCCTCTATTGCAATAGTACTGATAAACTCTGTATTTACTGCCTTTAATTAGTGTTGGCTCTATTCTTCTTCATTCTAATGGGCATCTCATCTCTCTGCTTGGACAGAGGCAGTCTAGGGGCCAGGCAGGGGAAGGTGAAGAGGCAGTAATTCTACCAGCCCCAACTTCCTCCTCTAGGAAGCTGGCCTTTCCTGCTCCCGAATCTGCTTTCCACCCTGGAGACGGAGCCCCATGTCCCTAGTCACATCCTGGTGTGCATTCCTAGCTCTCCCATGCTTATAGGTTCTTAAATACCCCTCTGTCCATTGCCTATTACTGCCTACTCTATGAAACTGAAACTCAAATTTTAATTATTCATTGCCACGTATTGAATAATATTTTATCTTCCTTATTCTTAATGAAACTGTTATTTACACTTTTGTAGTTCTAGCTCTTGGAGAAAAAGACTCAAATAACATTAAGTAACTATCAATTTATATTTGTGAAACCAACAGTCAACAGTAAAGATGTGTAGTTATTAGACCATAGAGTCTAGAGACGTAAGTACCAGCTTTAGCAAAATATTTTAATTGCTTCGGTCATCACTTAGCTTCTAGTCAGATTAAAAGGTGAGTTAGTCACACCCTGAAGGCCTGCCTGTATAGCAAGTTCCAGGAAAAGTGTTTAAAGTACACTTTGCTTGAGATACTAGAGACAATTAGCTAGTTAAGCATAAAGCAATGAAGGCTTAAACAATAACAAGGTCACAAGATGATTGGTTTCCGCCTTTTGCTTTAAAGGAAACATCCCTGATGCACAATCATGAGACGTTTTGCAAAATCTTGGCTCCTCAACCCAGTTCGCTCACCTGACCACAGTTATGAAGGCTCCAGACAAGGTATGTCAGGAACTGAAGTACTCAGACTGAGGAAAACCACTGAAGCTTACACAGGATCTAACCAATCAGCTTCGTCCATGATCCCTATTTCCTAACCCTCAATTTTTGCCTTTAAATATCCTTGATTAAAAATCATCCAGGAGTTTGGGTTTTAAGTGCTAGCTCCCTGTTCTCCTGGCTTGGAGCCCTGCCAACAAACAGGTTTAATCTCTTCACTGCAAAGTTCAGTGTCCAGTGTTTGGCTCTGCTGGGTGTTGGGTTGGGCAGATTGTCTTTGGTTTGGTAACATTTGGTTTCCAGCTGACTTTTTTAAATGGAGTTCAGTATCCCTAGGTTAAAACAAATGGATCCACAAAAAAGATGAAAAATGAAGCTGCATCATAAACTACAAAAAGAGAACAATCTGATTTGTGATCTTTGCAAGCATACCAGCTAAGTCTGCCATTGCATTTAAAAATAATACTCTATTTTAAAGGTGTGTCTAAGCCTAATGCTTAAAACCCATAGCCTATCCATAGGGAAAACAAGTGTTTCCCCTTCAGCAAATATGACAATAAACCCTGTCTCACTATAGAAGCAGGATGTCAGTGGAGTGCATGCAAGCATCAGAAAATATTTAAAAGGAGCAAATGAGAAAAGGAGACTAGAACATCGCATATCCCATGAATATTACCAAATTATATGACCAATCTCAGTATGGTACATATCATTAGGAATAATTAGCATGCTCCATTACAGGGAGAAATTTAAAACTTGCCATGTAACAGGAAAAGAAAATTAAGAAAATAAGAGAAGGGGGGAAAAAAGAAATACAAATAATACAACACCAGGTCTTAATGTATTACCAGGAGAATTTCTTTTAAAAGAGAAATTCAAGAGCTTTTGAACAGCTAACTGCATATAAAGAAGGGTATTAACATATTATATTAAAACTACTTTGCACAATATGTAAAGTACTTATTCATGAGAAAGAGGTAGATTATTATGATCATAATAACTGATCAAGTTTACTTATACGTACACTGAATAAAATATAAACAAATGGTTATACACATAGAGTTAAGGACAATGATTTATGAAATTTAGAAATGCCCACCCAGAACCCACATAGTTAGATAAAAACATATATTATAATACAGTCGGCTAAAAGGCATTGTCTACACTGTAATCCTGGGCAGCGCTGGTATGGAGCGTGGCTAGTAAGCACGCAGAACTCACTGCTCCTGTACCCTGCTGGGATCGTGCCTGCCTGTTTGAGGTTTTCCAGTTTGAGGCTCGAAGGAGCCGAGATTCACCTACACAGACATTCAGGAAGCACCAGTAACACACCAGTTTCTACCGTGACTCTAAAGGGCTCAAAAGCACAGTTTCTAGAGTTTATAATATGGTAGTTCCTGGCACACAAAGACATCAGGAGCAAAACAATCGACCCTGGGGTGCAAGGTATGCTTTGATTGCAGTGGGCAGGTGCTGCAGGACAGGTCGTGGGAATGCCTGTGGGGGCTGCAGTGGAAAATGAGTCTTGAGTGATGGTGTAAGGTTCAGGCTGAAGGAGGGAGGGCTGAAGGAAGGAACGGATGGTATGCAGTGTGTGTGTGTGTGTGTGTGTGTGTGTGTGTGTGTGTGCGCGCACGCATGCTGTTTGCCTGTCTTTGTGGGGTTTGTTACGGGGTGAAGGTAAAGGAGAGAGGGAGCTGAGCTGCCTCCTGATCAGAGAGGGCTGTAGAATGAGAGAAGAGTGATGCCCAGGGGAACTTCAAACAAGACTCACAGAGTCCCAGTGTTTGAAATTGGTCAACGCGCGGGAATACTCTATGCACCCAGGCAAGAACTGGGGAAGGAGGCTCTTTGCAAAACTGTAAAACAGAGGGACAGGACCAACAGCAAGAATAATCTTGAAAATAAACCTGTGAAATCCAGAGCAGCATCTCCTTCTAGCTGGGTGACAACATGGGGCTCAAAACAAAATGCATTAGCCTCAGTCTACAGGTCGATCCAGTTAAACATTCCTGAAAAGAGTAAGAAAGTTGGGGTGAAGCCAGGAACCTGTGTTCTCAGGGAGAGGAGCAAGACACCCCCCAAGAAACTATGGGGAGGTTAGGTGAAAGAAGTGTGGTGCTCTGACCATGCAGAAAGAAGCAAGCTGCACAGAAATCCTTATGGGGAAGTGATTCAAGTCCATCCAACTCAACACCGTGGCTGGAGCCACTGGCTTCAGATGTCAGGAGACCTGAGACCAACAACAGTGATAGGGACTTTTGGAGAAAGCATTTACAGCAAACAGGGTGCCAAGGCGAGACTGGGTGCATCAGAAGTCTAATCCTGGGATAAGCATTTTGCGAAACCCAGGTCGGTTAGAAGGGGTAGGGGAGTGTCGTGCCTGGGATTGGACCTGGACCCTGTCATTTATGGGTGTTGAATTTCTTTAAGTTAGTTAACTTCTGAGCTTTCATTTATTAAGAGTAATAGTATTAATAACACTGCTCATAGTGTTACTGTGACATTAAATGCTTGCTATTTGCACAATGTCTGGCCCATAGTAAATGTTCAATAAATTCAGTTCGTAAAGTAAATATAGCAAAGAGCTCAGGGGTAAGAATCTGACAATTATCTCCTTACGTTGTAGAGTCAGTAGACTGCAACCTAGGCATCTCTGCACCTTGCTTTACTTTTCGCCTGAAATGATTTCACAGTAAATTAATCGCAATCTGCAATAATCTAGTTATAAAATAGTGGAAATAAATCATAACATGAAGTATGCGTCCTCTAATTAAATTGTTCATTAGACATTTCTTTCCTGGCTTTTAAGGAAGATTTCCTCATCTGATAAAGACATTAACATAATCTCATTACACTTATTGCTCCCAAGGATACACGAACGGGGTAGGGAAACCTCTGCAGCAGATGCCCGGTAATAGAAGTCACTGCCAAGAGAAGAAACGCGAATGCTTTCCTCATTATTCCAGGGGGAGCAGTTCTGAAAGCACGTAGCTGTTCTCCCCAAGGTCAAATATTGGAAAACTTGGCAGTGGCTACTTATTGAGCACTTTTTTACCCTGATCTCTCACTGTCTGTGGATTCCCTTTGTGGTGTCTTTTGAAAAATCAATCCCAGTGTAAATGAGAACATGGTGTCTGTTGCCAAGAAGGGGCTGCCTCTCACTTTGCACCTGATTTTAGAAGAACAGACTGTGCACTGTCATCCATGGTTGGAAGTGGCATGGGGAGTGGGAGATAACACTTGTGGCATGGCGGGAGCACAAGGGTGACCTTGTGCCCAGGAGACAGGGGTCCCAGATGCTCTCCCCTGCTGTTCCCCTAAAGCGTACTGTGACCCTGAGACATTACATTTTATTTATTTAATAAACATTGAGGTTTTACATTTCTCTCTCTCTTTTTTTGGCCATTCAGATTTCAACTTCTCCCAAAAGACTATTTGTAATTGTTACCTCTGTTTTGTCTTTTTTTGTGTGGCTATAGGTGTCTTCAAGAGTCCTAAGAACTCTTGAGAAGAAGAATATTAACCTTGTTGCTCTGATATTGTGATGTTTTGCACACACTTTCTCTGGTTTTTCATTTAGTTTTCAATTTGTTTATGGAGAGATTTCTGCTTCCAGGCTGGATGGAGAACAGGGACTGAATTGACTCTCCAGCCTGAGGAGGAAAACGACTGACACAATATTATAAATGATGGATTTCAAACCACTGGACATGAGGCAACAATGGGCAGAGATAGCTAAAAGGCCGAAAGAAAATGAGGTGACCCTGTGAAGCCCAGAGAAGGTGCAGAAGTGGCAGCGCTGGGAGGGGACACAGGCAAACCTGGGCTGAGGAGAGAGAAGTGATCTCATGGAGTTCAAGAGTTCACAGGGCAGATTGCATGCGGAAGAGGAGAGAACGGGGCATCTGCAGAGGGTCTGCTCAGTGTGTGAATAGTGATCTGAATAGTGAGCTGAATAGTGATCAGCCCATGTGTGTGAGGAAACTTCCAGAAAGAAACACTAAAAGATCCAATAGGATTGGGGGGAACAGCACTCAGATCTCCCACAGAGCTAGTTCTCACCAGACGCAATGAAAAGCTCATTGTTCACAGAACATCCATTTGAGCACCAAGAAGGGTCATGACCCAGCCCTGGGAGAATTAACCCCAGACTAATGCTGTTCTGATCCCACCCAAGTGAGCTTAAAAGCAAGTTCTGGAAGGACCTCACAGTTTCCTGCTACCTTTACTCATAGGCATACAAAAACATCTAGCACCCAAGATAAAATTCACATCAAAAAGCACCACTGCAAAGAAGTAGGAAAATACAAATCACATTGAGGAGAAAGTCAGTCGGCCCAAAATGGCACAGAGAAGAGAATCGGTAGACACAGGTATAGTCAAAATAGTCGTGTGCTGAGATCATTTGTTCAAGACCCTGCAGGTAGGAGAAGAATGCTGAATAGAGACATGGAAGTTATAAAAACGCCAAATCAAACTCCTAGAGATGCAAAGTACGATGCATTATATCAAAAACAGAATCAGTGGTACTAATGAAAGAGTAGACATTGCAGAAGAAAAAAAATAGAAAATCTTAAAACAGAAAAATGGTATAAAATGAAACTCATGGAGAAAGGAGAACTTGAAAACAAATGAGTCACTGATAGGTCAGCTTTAGCCAGATACATATCGAACTGGTCTCGGAAGGAGAGGAGAGGTGGGACGGGGCTCAAAAAACTTTTTTGAAGTATTAATGACCAAAACTTTTCCAAATTTGATAAAAACTACAAACTGATGGATCCAAGAACCAAAGCTTAAAAGAAGCCAGTACTTTATGTACAGAGGGGAAAAAGATGGTAGTTGATTTCCTATCAGAAACAGTATAAACTAGAAAACATGAGATAAACACCTTTAAAGTACTAAATGAATATTGCATTTTAGAATTTTTTACTCCATAAAAGCATTCATGTCTTTCAAAAATGATGGAAAAGTAAAGAAAATATTTTTAGATATACAGAAACTGAAAGAATTCATCACCACAAAACCCGCACTATAAGAAATGTTCAAGATGGCTTTAAAGAAAAGGAGGAGTGGTGTGAGACAGGACCCGGACCCACACAAAGGCATGGAGGATATCAGTAACAGCAAGTACATGGGTAAATACAAGGGTGTTTTTTTTCTTATTGATTCATTACATCCCTCTAAAAGATAACTGACTATTTAAAGTAACAATAACCATAACGTATTGTGGGGTTTATAGCTGTAGAAGTAAAATATGTGGGACCACAGCATCGACTCCAGAAGAGGAGAGATTGAAGTACATTGTTAGGCAGCTCCATGGTTTTACATGTAAGTCAACTAGAGATAAGTTCTTTTTCTTTCTGTCCAGGCTTATTTTGAATAATCCAATATCTTATTATGTTTCTCCTCTGTTGTTCTGTTAGCAACACATTCTTTTAGTGGTAAATCAAAGGTTAAAATATGTGTGACTGACTTACACAATTTCATTCAATTATGATTTTTATTACCCCCGTGATGAAGCTAAGAATTTAGAGCGCCACCCTCTGTCCTAACATTGAGGGTTATTTTTGATGAGCATCTCCATTATACATACATTTTAAATCCATAGGGTATTTTCATTATTGTTTTCTGCATCAGTATTCATTTATACTCACTCACGTGATTCGCCCTTCCCATTTTTCTGCATTTCTTTCAAACAGGCTTCCATTTGTGATGATCACCTTTTGCCGTGAAGGAGTCTCCCTTTAAAATTTCTTCTAGTGAAGATCTGATGGTAATTCTCTTTGTTTTGTTTGTCTGAACATACGTTTATTTTGCCTCATTTCTGAAGGGTGTGAGCACGTTAGAGATGAGTGATTCTAAGTCAGCAATTATTTTTCCTTCAGCACTTTAAAGATCTACAGGTAATTCCATTGTCTTCTGGCTTCGACTGATGACAGTCAGCTTTTCGTTCTGCCTTTGTTTCTTTGAAGGTAACGTGACTTTTATATATCCCCTCTGGCTGCTTCTTATACACTCACTGTCTTTGCTTTTTGTTGTTCGTTTGCTTGGTGACTGTGATATATCTAGATGTTTGTTTTATTTTGCTTTGCTTTTCATTTTGTTTCCTTCTTCTCCTTCACCACTACATCCCCATTTCCAGTCATCCGACTTCTCTTCAGGAGTGGTTTTCAGTATTTGCCTATCCAGTGGGTCTTCTTCCCCAGACCTCCTCTCCTCTCCACTTTCGTACACACTCTTACCTGATTGGTTCAGAAAGAGCGCCAGCGTTTGTGTCCTAAACCTGGCTGTTTACTTGAAGTTTGTGGGATTCCTGTCCCCTAATCATACGATAGGCGTGCATTATAAGTAGTACTGTTTGCTCTTCTTGTAGAACTGTATTATTTTAGTTGAAAGTGTGTGGAGCGAAGCAGATTCCAATGGCCAACAACATTCTGTGGGCTCTCTTCAAGCAGACACTCAAGGTGGCTGTGGGGAGTTATATGAAATTTATTTCTGTACAAAAATTCCCTTTATAATGTTTTACCATTTTCATTTTTCTAATAATTATTATGTTTTTGATCTCATAACATCTTACTCCCTCAAAACTCTCTGATCAGGGGCAAATCAGTGGTCCACAACACCTCTTTTTTGTGTATCCTTGACTCAGATGTGACTTTCTCTATAATATATAACCCACGTCACACACTCTGGTATGCACTCTAATCTCATTGTGCTGAACAGCTTATTTAAATACTAAATCTTGGAGTATTTCTCCAGAGATTCTGATTCAGGGAGGCTATTGAAGGGTCAAGAATGAATAAATTTCTAATAGGTATCCCTCATGATTCTGATTCGAGCAGCCCTGGTATTACCCTTCCCATAGCACTGGCATCACCTACCTCCTGGGCCCATCACTGGGGACGGCAGATCCCAGCTGTGTGAGACTTCTGCCAGGACTGCCCAGATAATCTCATGATATCAGGAGCCAAGGCATCAAGTAGACAGGGAGGCTGAGAGCATCAGACAGGATCTACTGTTAGTATCAAAACTTTGCAGACCTCAATTTCTTGAAGAACATGGGAAGGTCTTTATAAATATTTGTACAACATATCATCTCTTTTTAAAAGGTCAGAGCCTGTGGTTCAGAGGCGCTCAACCAGAACCCAGGTAAAATGATGGTACGCGGTGAGTGCATAGGAGTCAGATTACCAGATCAGAGACTGGAGATTGGAACAGAATCGGTATCAAGTCTACTCAAACTCTCCTGATTAGGGAAGTTGGTCCAGAAGCCAAGGACGACCCTGAGACCCAGGTCAGAAGAGGTTCCTTCAAGCTATAGACCAAGAGAGGACCCAAAGATGGCACAATTATTTTCTCTTCATTTTAATCCAATTTCTTTGCAAAAGGCAGACCCTCCTGAGATTGCTATTAAGCTCCAAAATAGTAATGATCAAAACCTTTCCCATGGAAAGGGGGTGGGGGGTGGGAGATGAGGGTAAGGGGGATCAAATATATGGTGATGGAAGGAGAACTGACTCTGGGTGGTGAACACACAATGGGATTTATAGATGATATAATACAGAATTGTACACCTGAAATCTATGTAAATTTACTAACAATTGTCACCCCAATAAATTTAATTAATTAAAAAAAAACACATAAAACAAAACAAAAAAAAATCTTTCCCATGGAGGTAGGAAGTTCCAAAAGAAAGAAAATAGACTGGTGGTCCTGGGAAAGACACACCTTGTGAGTAAAAACATTCTTCTTTGGAGAAAAGATTATTCTATGCCTTCCTTTCTTATTCCACAAAGATAAACTCTGTGTTGGTCAAGCAGGTCCTGCAGCTTCCCAGGGTCCTTGCTCTTGAACGTGAGTCAGTGTCTGAACTTGCTGTTCACGCCCCACATTCCCACCAGTGAACTCGTTAATTCAATTCATCCACTGGAAGTTGCAGAGCATTGTATGACACCAGGGTCTTTCCTACTGGATGTGGGATTGATTGGCTTAGCCATTTTGGGATGGTTCATAAAACCAGTAGCCCTTAAAACACAAAGCCACTATCAGGAAAAGAATTACAAAATATATTTTCATTAGCAGTTGATGGAAATCAACTCAAACTTTTCTTTCTTTTTTCTTTTCTCTCTCTCTCTCTATTTGTGTGTGTGTGTGTGTGTGTGTGTGTGTGTGAATGTCTAATGTAAAGTGTGCTTGCCAAATCAACCAGTCTCTTTAAAAAGAGATCAAAGAATTATGCCCACATTATTTGAACAAGCTTTTGAAACAACTCATGGAACTTGTTTAGCCCTTCATTTTACCATGAAATTAAATGTTACATAACTCTTACACTACAGGAACAGCTTTCATGCTAGAACTGAAGTTTCCCAAGTTCCAAGGGTAATTTTGGTTTACTCAAATTAGCTTTTGTTACATTACAGTGTCACCTTTGGTTTTTCTTTTGTCCCTACCAAGAAATCATTATTTCTCTCAGGGGTTTAATTTACTTTTTTTACAAAGGAACTTTTCTCTAAAAACAACAAAAACAACAACAACAACAGTAACAACAACAGAGCCAAAAGCCTAGATCCCTGGGAAAATCTAAACTGTACTTAATAGTTCCATGGCTATTGTTGTAGCTGGACGATAGAATTACGAAGCGGCAGGTAGTTATTTATAGTGTAAAAATCTCAGCATACTCTGAATACTTTCCCAAGTTACTCCTCCCAGTGGCATTCTAAGGTTGTGTTTTCTTTTTGATCCTCCAAGTACAGATAAGGGCAGTGTGTCCCAGAGAGGATGAGAAACTTGACTTCCAATCCAGGGGCCTACATTTCTGGTTCTTGCTCTTCGAATCTTTCGATGAACCTACTCACATGGCTGGTTCTTGGAGGATATAACAGCTCAGAACATTGTCACTGTTCAAGACAAATTGGGCCCCACTTCATCCCAATTTTAGCTATAAAAAGCTGATAGCAAACACTGTTTATATGTGGATAACTAGCAATTTTTGTGATGCAGATTTTGTTACTGTTCAAGATATTATAATTAATACCATTCTGGTATATCAGCTTAAACTCATATTTCACTCCAAGCAAAAACTGGGCAGTCATACTAGAGGTATGAAAATAAGCAAAGGGATAGATTATTTTTAGAATGCCAAGAAGTTCTGAATTAAATTCTGTAGTGATTATGCAAAATACGTGGCAGCCATCGAGAGCATCAGATCAGAGTGTGCTCAGGGACACACATTCCACATACTTGAAATCACTGGGAGACCAGAATCTGTGAAAATAACCCAGGTGGCAATGCATGGATTGCACTTGTCTGTTGGGGACCAAATTTCATAGACTCTGAGAATAAGCCTGGCGGAGGTCCCTGCAAGGCCAGTATTAACCAAAGACACAGGGTATATAGTGGGAGAGAGCACATGCATCAGGTCATGAGTAATTTTCTATATCATTTGTGACTTTTTAGATGAGGGAAATCGGAACATAGAAGGGTTAAATGAATAATCGAGGTCATGCAAGTGGAGACGTGATAGGCTGGGGTGGAGAAACCTAAAGCAACACTTGACATGTGGTAGGCACTCAAAGAATCTTGATGGAATGATTTAATAGAAAGTGAATCCAGAAAAGTCTAGAAAGACTTAATGGGAGTTTGATAGTCTCTGGAATGAGCAAAAGGCCAGCCTCTCATGGATTAGTCTGATGTTAAGGTAGATTCTGAGGAAGCCCAGGATCCAATTCAGTCTAGATGATCCTTGGAGGGGACTGAAATGTAGGCACAAAAAAAACCCCGGGGTTTGTTTCCTTGGATTTTTCCCAGCGACCATTTTTGTCCCTACAAATGTAACAAAACTAAGCCCAAGTGAGGAGAGAAAGAGAGAGGGAGAGTGGGAGAGAGTGAGAGCAAGAAAGAGAGAGAGAGAGAGAGAGCCTTTCATCTGGCCCTTAGCACCTCTCTGGCCAGCTCTGTGCATGCAGGGCTGCTGGTATACCTGCTTGTCTTCTTAGCTGACCTCTCTGTCATAAATGTAACATACACTAAAATGCAGTAAAAATGAGGGACCAAGGCATTTTCATTTATTAAACTCAAGCACTCTTGAGAAGAAGATATTTCCTTGTATCTACAGAAAAACAAACATGTCTAACCTAAGACCGGCTAAGCTTCATGTTTTTCTTGGCCAGATGGATTTCTGGTAGTATCTGTGGGTAATTCCGTCTACGGATATCTACCATTCCACCTTGATAAAGCTTAATTATTACCAAATCTACTTACACAATGCTATAAACACAAGGCGGAAAAGAAGGAGAAATCAACCCTTTTTTAATTTCAGTTATTTTCAATAATGATATGGTTAGGTAGGCAAATAAAACTGTATTAAAACCAGATAGGCTAAATGGAAAAGAGTCTTACAACTAAATACAACTTTTTTTTTTCTTTCAAAGAGCAACGTGGTATCCATGAAGCAAGTGATACATTTAGGTGAAATTTTGACATCTTCCATGAAGGGCCAGATTTCATAAGCCTCTTTCATTAAAAGCATACTAAAAGATATTTATTTAAAATATGTGCAACAGTTTTATCTTCGCAACTTTTTCCTAAATTAAGAGTAAGTCCTGAGACTCCTAAAACATGCTTACCCTTGTATTAAGTTTTCTTTACTCTCTCTGTCTCTCTCTCTCTCTCCCAGACACTACATTGCAGCACATATGTCCTGCCCCTTGTGTTTATACATGGAACTTTGAATAAAATGACTAACGAGCAAAGAATACAATATAGATAGAGCCATTATGTACCAAAGCACATGGGACGATCAAACAAGAGCCAAGGACCGATGTGAGAGGCAAACTTGTGGATCTTCAGAAACAATAAGACAGACCCAGACCCCGACGTGGTGCCCTCCTTCCACAGCCCTGGGTGCGTGGTGACTCTCTGGGTCCCCACAGATGGTGTGAACCTGGCAGCAGGCACTCCTCACTGGGAACTTATCTCTCATGGATGCTTCTAATAGTCTGGTTACAACTAATAATTCCTTCCACCAAGAGTAAAAGAAATCCTCCTTTTAGGCATCTGCTTAAACCAGAAGGGAGAGCGCAGTCAGGTCCAGAATCAATCCAGAGTGTTTGAACAGGTGCCACTGTTTACAGAAATCTGGACATGGCCTAAAACTAAGGCCCAGTGAGAAATTTGGGGTGATTGCTTCATATCTCCTCCGATTCATCTACTGAAATATCAAGGTGAATTCCCTTCTCACATTTAAGGGTTTGTTTATATATAATGACAAAGGTAGGGTGGCAGAGGTGGACAGGCAGAAAACAGATGGAAGTTTAAAAATACAGCATGACAAAATTATAATGTAAGCCAGACATATATCTGGATTTGATAGAGGCAAAGAGTTCACTTATAGACACATTTCCAAAGTACCTCTATGTTTAGACTTTCTTTACTGTGAAATGAAGCAACTTGTGTCCCCCAGGCATCATTAAATACCGAGAAAGGCAAAACTGAAGAAAGCACCATGACCCAACCTTTGGTGAGGAAGGAAATACCCTGGGAATGCCCCTCAAGTCCTGCTCACCTCTCAGTGGAACTCTCTGGAATGACAGAAATAGAGAAACTCAAAATGAAGAGAACTTAAATAGCTGAGAGAATGGGCTGGGGGACATTTGATGTGAGACAGGTTAAAAAGAAAATGTGTGTGACTCTCCTGCCTTCTCTCTGGGACGATTAGAGCAGTGTCATCCTTGGCATGCACACCTGACACATCCTACTTCGAGTTTCAAAGCTTTTCTGTCACTCTCATTTGTTCCACTTCAAAGCGTGCCATCTGAGGCCCCTGCCTGCAGTGCTGCTCAGCAACCTTTAATCTACCAAACACTGAGTTTCTAGAACATTTTCCCCATCGGCTGCTGTTTGCGTTACTCCTTCGTTATCCATCCTGCCCACACTCTAATGGCCTCATTCTCAAACAACTTTAATTGCTATTTCTCAGGAACATGGGTAAGGATTCTCTTGCTTCTCCTCACATGTAAACATATTTTTGTTCTCTCCCTCCTTTCTGTTTCCTGCTTTGCTAAATCCAGGTCATCCTTCGAAGGCTAGCTCTCTCCAACCGATTATGCTCTCGCTCATTAGTATTTTCAGCCTCTCTCTCTGCTGGTAGAATTGACTTCCTCACTTTGTAAATATACTTGTCTTGGTATCTTTTAGATCAAAACACCTGTTTTCATCTTTGCCATAGCTTTTGAATTTTGTCAGAAGTAATATTATCACCAACTGAAAAAAACCACAGAGTATCCAGACTGCTCAGGAATGAAGGTGGTTCCAGCTGAAACCATGGATGCAGGGGCGTGTGTATCAGAAGGAGGAAACCATGTCTCAGGTGCAGACTTGGGGCCGGCACCCAAACGAGCACAGTGTCAGCTGTACATAACTTCCTTCTAGCTTGTTACAACTGTATGTGTTTACCTCATTTGCTATTCTCTCCTCCTTCTTTTGTTATTTTATTTGTTTATCATTGTTCAGTGACTAAATGCTAACTGATCAATTGATTAATCATTCATCAATTTATTTTTTAGGTATTTATTTAGGTATTTATTCTTTAGATATTCTTCAGGAGTGATTCACATTTCCCAAAGATGGTTTGCATGGCTGTCACCCAGAGAAGGACAAAATACTTTTGGGAGACTCTATGTATTGCTCTTTGGGGACAGAGGGTCTTCATCTGTGTGAAGGACAATTCTGTTTTGTTAGGTGAAGACATAAGTCTGTCAGTGTTGTGTTCCCAATTTCACACGTGCAAAGAAGGGTACGGATGGATGGATGCCGAGTGGTAGCCAACGAGAGGTCTGCCCTTAGCACCCAAACCTGGTAAAAAGGAGGAGGGGTTGAGGCAATCCAGGGCTCAGGGCTGCAATAACCAGGAAAAGCAAAGTATTTAAGACTATATGTTAGGAGCTCAAAGAGCTGACTTGGCGGATGTGTTCAGAACATTTGCGAACAGTAAAGAGACCTGAGCATTATTACTTCTGACAGTCGGGAAAGTGTCCTCGCCTGGCTTTGCTGGCCCTTTTCTCCCCTCTGTATCTCCAACGTAGGGTAGACCTCAGTCACTGATGCCCAAGCCTCCGGGAACATGTAGGGCACACGTCACTGCTCCAGAGCCCTGTGGCTGCTCTGCCTGGCCTGGCCGCTTCCTTCCTCCAGCCAGTCCTTACCCTGTGCCAAGGCATTCAGCTCCGCTGGTCTCCCCGGGGTGCCTGATGGATCCCCGGAGTCACAAGTGCAATTAAACATGCCATCGCTATCCAGGAAACATAGCACACCCGAGGCCAGCTTCACTTCTGCTAGGATGCCCCATGTTTCACCCTCGTGCCGTCCCCCATGGTGTGGGCCTTTGCTGGTGTGTCTGGGGCCTCAGGAAAGCCCACGAGGAGGTCCTGGCTCAGTGCGCTAAGTGACGGTTTGGGGGCACTGACCCTCATGGCAGCACCTTCCCCCCAACAGCTCATTGAAGGTGCCCCACGGAATGTGAGACACAGCCCCGTCCCTTTCCTTTCAGAAAACGTAGAATTTCCACATCCTCTGCAGCCAGACATGTCTAATATCTCTGCTATCTTGTGGCTACAATAGGAGGGGGAAACCCTGCACAGAATGTATGCCCACAATCCAGCAGAACAGACAATTTGTTTGAAATAGAAAACACTGGAATATTCAGTTTTCATTGTCATCACAGAGACATGTGCACAGGACCGAGAATTAAATTTTCCCATAACCAGAAAACATTATTCAATGGGTGGAGCTCATGGCACGCTTGCTTATCTGTTGATGTCAGGATGAGGCAATGCAGCTTAACAAAGGACGAGCCCGCCGGTCCACGGAGAAAAACAGCCTTGGAGTTCACGGCTGCAGAGCCCCCCGTGAGACCCCACGAGGCCTCAGGTCTCTGCCAAGGCCGTCAGGCTCTGTAATCATAGGTTCTGAAGGGCATGGAGACATGAGTGAAGGGATGAATGAAGTCACAGAATTGCTACCTATGGGAAAAGACACACTTGACCTGAAAATCCCCACCCTGAGGTGGTCATAACTGAACATTTACTGAAGGGCGCCAGAGACTTGGGTGAAGACATGAGAGTCACGAGTCACCTGGGGGAAAATTGCAGAAGGAGCAGATCTGGGCTTGGTCGGGCCCAGCCCTCTGCTCCTCAGCTTGGCCCTGCGCCTGGATTCCCCACCCCGCATGCATGTGACCCTGTGACCCTGACAGTGACAGCAAAGCTGGCCAGCCGCTCTGTGATGCTGGACCATCTGGCAAGTGTCCCGAAGATGCTGGGGGGCGGGGGTGGAGGGGCAGGCAGAGTAACCCTCCCATTCCCCTGCTGGGCAGTCACCCCATTCAACTTGCATGCAGCTGTCCTTGTGACAGGCAAAAGCAGGGACTAGAGAAGAACAGAGAGGCAAGGGGGAAGGAGAAAAGGGGACAATAAGGGAAGGAAGCAGAAGAGGAAGGTGGCTGGGTAGGTCACAGCAGCTTCTTTTGGGGCCCCGGCCCCTCAGGGTCACACCAAGCTCTGGCTCCCTGGGACAAGGAGCAGGCCCAGGTTGGCTTGGACCATGTCTCTGTGCATTTATGCTAAATGTTCCCACTTGAAAATAATCCCCAAAGATGATGGACGAAACGGCTGGAGACGTAAACACATCATACAGGGTGGAAACAGGCGGAAGGAATGTGTCCACACAGGACATACCCCTCCCAACACCAGGCCACAGCTGACCTTGCTGCTGTCTGCATGGTTTTCTTTTTCCCAGAATCTCATAGAGTTGGAATTGTCACCCCGTATGCGGCCTTTTCGGATTGGCTTCTTTCACATCGTAACATGCATGAAAGGACCATGTCTCTGCGTGATTGAGAGCTCCTTTCTTTATAACGCTGAATGATATTCCATTGTCTGGATGTACCAGTTTGCTGACCCATTCCCCTATGGAACTTAGTTGCTTCGAAATGGACGTTAACAAACACAAATCTGTCGTTCTGCCCTATGGCCCTGCCCCTCCCTGGCACAGTGGCTGCCTCCCCTGCTACCCACTTCCCTCATCCTGGTAGGAGCCCTCCCCCGGGCTGGGCAGCGTCTTTCAGGCCTCCCCAGCACGGGCTTCCTTAGTGGATACATTGAGGACACGTGTTTCCATTATAAGGTGGAAAAGGTCAGCAGGGCCAGAACTGCAAAGTCTTATGTGTAAGGTGAATGTCCCACTTGTAAAGGGAAGGTCCTCACGATGGTCTCTGCTGTCTTCCCATTTGATTTACTGTTTGCCTCATTTTTTTCAATTTTTAGCCAAGTATCTTTTTTGCTAGTTACACCTAAACAAAGGAGAAGGTGTTCAGTAGAGCCCGTCTTCACACTTCCAGGTCCAGGCACAGGAGATTGTGTGACCTTCCTTTCAAGGGCAGCACGCAGGGCACTTACTGATAAAAATGCTTAGACACCAGCAGCTAGGAGAAGCCGAGTCCTTCCTCTCTCAAGTCATAACGGGAACCTTTTTAAAGCTGCTGCTCCTGCCATCTATTGATTAACTAGCCAATTTTGTCACATGTTTGCTGAAGCCTGCAAGATACACCCTGTCCCCAGGCTGCCACCAGCAAGGTTAGTAGGGCAGGTGGGAAGTCACAGAGTGGAGTGCTGGAAACAGGCAGGCTCGTACGACCTATGTGAATCGGTATGTAAATGCTCTTGCTAAGGCAGCTCTTAATATGTTGTAAAACTCTACAATTACTTGTTTATTTTATTTTACTTTTTTTTTCATTAAACACATTCAACAGCAATGAACTAAAAAATGATAGTGCAATGTTTGGTGAAAAATTATTCCTATTTTTCAAGAATGTTGGTGATAAGTATGTAACATGTACAAAATATCTGCTACTATTGACCAGTCGCCCTGTGCCTGAGGGATGAGGTGACATCAGACGCCACATAAAAATCAGACACAAGTCTGCTGGAGGAGTATTGGTGATTTGCAAGAGATGGTGCCTGAAGATGCCGATTAACACACACAGTTGCAGAAGGCAAAGTTCCTTCGCAATCTGCGTAGCTTGGCTTCCGATCAAAGGCTGTTTTCTGAGTTCACTGTGCTCATTTTCAATTTCAGGTTGCTTTGTGCATAGACACAAAGTGCAAAAATGCCTATTAGTAGTTTGGCTCCATAGCAGAAAAATTTTGCAGTTAAAGGATACAGTTTTATATCAATGTCGTCGGATGCTTCAAATAGAAAATCAGATTATTATAATAATTGTTAACTACCTTATGCAATTCATGAAGCCTAAGGAAAGCTTTTGGAAGTTTGTTTTGATGAAGGTAAAACATTATTGCTCATGTTTTTGTATACTCACTCAAACATTCAACACTGAACATAGAATTATTCGTTTTGTATAATGAGGACACACATCCTGACTGAGCAAAATCTCATGGCAAAAGCAAACTTCCTACTGAAATAAAAATCTGTGAGTTCCAATTTCACTTTGAATTCATTGTGGTGCATTCATAATTCATAACTGCATAAGTCAGCTGAGTAATTCCACTGGTCATAATAGGAGCTTAATTATTCAACGCACACATTTTTATTAGTTTCAGCGGTACAGAACCCCATAATAATGAGACATTTCCATACCTCACAAATTGATCACCCCAATAGTTCTTCTACCCCCTGACACCATACATAGTTATTAGAACATAACTGATCATATTCCCCATGCTGCTCTACTCATCCACGAGACTATTTTTTAATTATAGCTGACATTCAATATTATTTTATATTAGTTTCAGGTGTACAAAACAACACAGCGATCAGACATTTATCTAACTCACAAAGCAATCAGAGTTCCGCCCACCTGGTGGAAGCTTTATGGCGTTAGCTTAAATTCGGCTCTATAAGGGACCCTGATTCCCACATTCTTATGTAGAAATCAGGGTATATTTTCATTTCCCTGGATATCTAGTTGTCTCCGTACTGTTTGTTGGATCAAACGCTTCTTATAAATTAAACATCATCCTTAACCAAAAAAGCCAGTGATGACTGATGGAGTCTTTCTTTCTTCTTCTTTTTTTTAAATTAGTTTCAGATGCACAAAACAATGCAATAGCTAGATATTTCACCTCCCAACAAAGTGACAACCCCTCTCCCCCAATCTATTGCCCCTCTGACATGGTATGTATCTATTACAATTCTATTGACTCTATTCCTTATGCTGTACTCCATAGCCCATGACTATATATATTAAATTATAGTTGACATACAATATTCTTCAGCTTCAGCTTCAGGTGTATAGTGCAGTGGTCAGGCATCTACACCGTCCATGAGGTGGGTTCACTGATAAGACAAGTGCCCATCTGACCCCCTACAAAATCTTTACAACATTATTGGTTATATTCTGCAAATTGTCTTTCATATTCCCGTGGCAATATTGTAGTTACCAATTTGTGCTTTCTAACCCTCTCCCCTTCTCCCTCATCCCACCACTCTCCGGTCTAGTCTAGTAGAAACCAATTTTTTCTCTATATCTCTGAGACTATTTCTGTTTACTTTGCTCATTTATTCAGTTCTTTAGAGTCTTTCTCACATGGCATCACTCTAATGCTGACTCTTCCGCCTCCACATTCAAGGACATTGTGATGACATTGGCCCAGGATAAGCTCCCCGTGTTAAAGTCAGCTGATTAGCAACCACAATTCTCCTTTGCCAAGTAACAACACATTCACAGGTCCAGGGATTAGGACATGAGCCATCCTTCTCCTGGCCTGTGGGAACAGAGGTCAAGTAAGGACACTGTTACGGGAGTATTGACTGGGAGGGGCACAAGCTACAGGGGAGTGGAGAAAATACTCTAAACCTTTACTGGGTGGTGTTTATACAGCCATGTTCATTTTTTTAATCATCAAGATCAAGCGATACATACAAAATATATGCCCTGCAAATATGACATATGTCAATAACACGTTTCACAAAAGAGATGTGTGCCTTGGAAATCACTGTAAATCACTAGTGTCCTGCAAAAAGGCTGAATGTTTTAGGGGTCCTCAGACCAAAACTGGAGATTTCTAAATCAAGTAGTCAGTAACGTCAGGCAAGAAAACCTTAACTTTTGAAGTTTTAGCAAACTTAAGTTACCTAAAACTAAACTAGCAAATGAAATGTCGCCCTAAAGAGGAACTAAGCAACTAAACAAATTAAAAGATGAGAATTTCCATAATGTTCAGAATATAATTTTGAAGTTTTTGTCTCACTTTTTGTGAAGGATTTTTGGTGGCATTTCAACTTTTGATTTGAAAAAAAACATGTGGCAGCAGAACGGGATAAAATTGAGACCTATGATTGGTCAACATCAAAATTTGGTGAAACATTTAAGAGATTCATCAATGGAGGCAATTTATTTAATAAATTTCATCTTTTAACAACATTTATCAGCTAGTACCCTGATTGGAGGAAGGAAGTCAGAAGCTGTGATGGGTGTTTGGCCTGAAACATGTATGTATTTCAAAATAAAAACTAGAGTTGAGAATTCATTCCCTCCTTTGCTGAGGAACTTGCTCTGAACCTACCAGGTATACGACCGTCTGTAGGAAGAATATTTTCTCAATAAAAAATGCTTTGGCTATAAAAAAGAGTCAATTAGAACACCAATGACTTCAAATTTATTAACCATAAATGCAACTATGCAAAATATTACAGCTATTTAAAAATATTAGAAAAAATATGACCATATTAAAAATATATTGTACAGAAAAATATCACAGACATAATGTTAGAAATAAACACACTAAATAACTGGTATAGTTTGTGAATACGTGCCAAAAATAATAATTCTGCTAATGTTATTTTATGTTCAGATTATCAGTATGAAGATCAAAGTTTTCTTCAGTGCACATTATGTTAATATTTAGATAATTTTAAGAGTTTTTAATATAATTATTTGAGAGGCCCAGCAATGTAATAAAATCAATGGTTGATCAGCAAATAAACATTTTTAAAACTACGTAAGTTAAATTAATTTTTGTTCTCTTTTGCACTCCCCAAACTGTCCCAGTTTGGATGGCAATTTGTGCATTCTAACCCTCTCCCCTTAATGACCACGTGAAGGAGGTTGCAGTTTGTCCCTAAGATCAAAGACACACCAATGAAAGATTCCAAGTAAGGGATGACAGGATCAAACTAGCGTTTTGCAAATATCACTAAGCTCCATTTAGAAAATAGATGCGGACCACATTTTCTGAGATGCAGAGCCCAGCCAGGAGCTTGGGGAAGGCTTTCAGGCCCCTTGCTTGCTGTGGGCTGGGTTCATAGGAAGCCGGCCTACTAGTGAGCACTCCTGCAATCGTGACCCATGGGAAGGACTGAGCTGAAACAGAAACTGGGATGTGATCAGTCTCTGTGTGGAAGCCCCAGCCCACTGGGGGGAATCCTGAAGCTGGGAAAGGCCTTCAGAGTGACCCAAAGCTGGGACATCCCTGAGCCCTTCAAGGCATGTCACCACAGAATGGGTGCGGACTTGGGTGAGGCAGCCCTTGGGTGAGGCAGTCCCCATAGGGGCTGTCTTGCAGCGGCACGCCTAGCACTGAGAAAGGAGGTCTTTCACTCCAGAAGGTGGCTTTGGGCACTGCCACAGCATGCCCCAGGCTCATTCAGGATGGCTGTCTGCCCATGCACAGGACTCGGCTCTGGTGCTAGGGAACACTGCTTTTCTCATCACATGCAGGCATTGCTCATCATCTAGCAGCAGCCTCGTTTCCATTTAAGGAGAAGGCAGTAGAAGTAACAGAAAGTGCGGTCCTCCCAGGTGTGGCCGTGCTTCCTGACTCCCCGAGCAAGAAGCGCAGCCAGACAGGAGCCTTCTACGTGGGACTAACAGAACCTCGGGTTTGCATGTGTCCTGATGGGCTGCAAAGAGGTCCAGGCAGCAAGATCAAGAACCTGGCTCCCTCTAGGGAGATGGGAAGCCTTCAGCCTGCATGTGTCTCTCTGAGCTATGTCCTCCTCAGCCCTGGGGTCTTTACAGAGATGGGGATGCAATGGGGGAGCAGATACAGACACACAAGACATCCCGCCCCCAGTGGGGAGCAGCCCAAAGCCAAGACAGCGCTGTGAATAAATGTGGGCCACAGTCACTCATCAATAATAACGTCTGGTCCTTCATCATGCACCTGCCCCGTGCACTATAACAGTGTTTGGCTGGGCATAGTTTAGTTCCATCACTTTCTAATCACATCTGAAGCCAGTAATTTACCAAAATGCTGTGCACACAAAAAAGAAGAAATGATGAATTATCTTCACAAAGGAAAACAACCAAATTCCCAGAATAGCCTTTGCTGTAAACGCTTCGTCTGCTGATTCATTCTCCTTTGAAGGCCTGTTCTTTCCAAACACTTTGCTGTAAAAGAAAAAGAAAGACCAATTTTCTGGAGCAAATATGCTAATTTGGTAAATATTGTTTTTCAAAACTCAGTACTATAAATCTCATTTATCAATCACAAGCGATCAAAAACTTTCACGTTATTTAAGAGTTCTTATCCCAACCCTAAAACTCTGTCTAGTTTTTACTCACAGATTGTTTCTTTTTAGGCTCAAATTGCTGATCATCATAAAGGATGATTCAGATCAGAATCTAAGGAAGAGCTCTGCATTAGGGAGAGCAGTCAGGACGGCATTTGGTAGACTAAGCTATTTGAATATGAGATATTGGTGCTGTTCTCTTATTAGCAGTGATAATGATGGGAGAGCACCCCCAGACCAGGTGGAGGAGGGCAGGTTACAATGGTGGAAAGGTCGACAAGCAACTCACTGCCCATCCACGGCACTGATCAGTGCTCAGCTATGTCCATCTAAGTGCACTGAAATGAGCTAAATAGAAAAGCTTAACTCTCCGGGGTCCCAACACAGACACCATGAAAGGGACCCTGGGGTGTCCTCTTTGGTCTGTGCCAGCCTCCAGGGAGGCTGTCCAGCTCCTGGGAACTGGAATGTCAGGGCTAAGGCTCCTGATCTAAAGTGAGAGGAATGCCCTACTCCTGTGGGCAAAATGAGGCCGACTCCTGCACACGCTCTTCAGTGCCAAACGTGCAGCCCCTCGAATCCGAGATACGCAGGCTCGGCTAGACCACTGGTCACCCCACATCCCAAAAGGCCATAGGCCTGTGTGGCAGCACATATCACAGCTTGAGGAGCCCTCCCTACACCTCTGGAACTGATGCCTGTTGGAAAGGACCATCTGGTCTGCCCGTGCCTTCCTGGAACAGCAGAGGCAGAAACCTGCTGTGGAGGCTGGCATGGCCGAAGGTCTTGGGCTAATGGAACACCGTGTGCGGGGACGAGATGATGAGAGTAAATGGGGCCAGACGGAATCCGAGCCCTCCGGGGCACAGATTCACAAGACGCCTGTCCTAGCTGCTGCTTCTTGTGTCTACAACAGCAGAAAGACACTTAGGGCCGTGAATGGCACAAAAAGTCTGGCCTCTGTATACCACAGAGGGTGCAAAGTCAAAAAATATTCCTGCTGTTACAGCATCCTTAGAGAGATGAGTGGGAGTTGTGGGAAGGAAAGGATAGAAGCTTCCAGAAGATTGTGTGAGATTCCTGGAGCAAGGTGGTTTCCCAAATTGCAACCAACAACAAAACAGCATCGTACACATGGAACCATATGCGTTCAATAGCACACGTAAATGCAATTTACTGTTCCAGGTTCCAGGTTATCGTTATTAATCATTCCAGGGTGCTCAAACTAATACAAAGAAAGCCTGGGAACGTCTTTAACATACTGAGTAATTGGAAATGGTAATGTTAGGAAGTGCATCTTAGGTAGCGGGTCATTGTGCCAAAGTCAGGCAATGGAGTTCAGGGTTAGCCAGGGATGGGACACTGACAGGTCATAACCGTAAAGCACCAGAGTCTGTGTTGTCCCCTCAGAGTGTTTTCAAACACGGTACCAATGCCTCTTTCTTAAGGAAAATTGCACCTTAGGAAAGAGAACACATTTTGAGGCCCACGGCACACACTGCAACGTCAGCCACTGCCCTGAGTCACAGGACGCCTGGGGCACAGGCTCATTAACCTTCCCGGGTCTGAGAGATGAGTCAAGACTCCGGCAGCAGCCATAAAAATGGAGTCTTGTGACTTCGGTAATGCGCCCGGTTAAATGTCAGGGGAGACATTTGGCAACATCTTGAACAGGTCACCTCGGAGACGTGAGCGTAACGTGGATTAATAGCTTCTGTGATGAATCCCACACATTCCTTTTGAAATCATTCTCCCTGATGCACCCTCAGGAGTTGCCTGCTTGACACAAAGGCAAACAAAGACATTCCTGGCTCTTCTCTTCACTCACCCCGCTCCCTAGTTCAAAACACTTGCTGCCTGTACTTTGCTGTTTATTCCATAGTGAGTTCTCAAAAACAAAACAACGGTCTTTCAATTAGTGAATGCTCATATAATTACATGTATACAGGGCCACATGTATAAATGATCACAGTTCTAATTGCAAAAATGGAAGACAAGGCTAATTGTTAGAAACAGGAAGCTTCTTTTAAAAACCGGAACGGACCATGGATACTACTTCTCCTTGTTTCTGATTTTAAAAATAAATTTAGTTCTTATTATAAAATAGTACACTTGCATTGGGCATATTGTATACAAGCAGACAATGAAATGTAAGAAAATGAAGATGAGCTGCACATATAACTCAGAGATGCTTACTGTTATTCTATCATCTTTCTCATCTTTGTTCCATTCATTTTCTTTGCAAACATTAAATTGTATTTTACCTACTCTTTGATAACCTTAATTACTTAATATGAACAAATACGTTTTTCATATCAGGAAGTAGTCCAGTAAAAAAATAATGATTTCACTGAAATTATCTGATTAAAACATATTCAGAAGCAACCTATAGACGAGCTACAAAAGTGGCACCTGGAACAATGAGCATCACTGTGGTGAGTCAGTGTGAGCACGTGAAAGACTGCGTTTCCTGAAGACACACAAGTTAATTATCTACGCAGCTGTGGAACCCCTCCCCCCACCTTTTTTTGTCCCACCCACCCTTAGCAAAAAGCAAAATGCCTTGTATCTAGTAGCAGTCCAATAAATACATTGTTGCATATTTCAACGAATAAATCAATGAATAGAAATTATTGAAATAATGAAAAGCTTTAATGACTTGGGCTTCATTTGCCAGCTCAGTTCACAAATAATACATGTGATGAGGTAGGGAACAAACCAGACAGCTCACACAACAGAAAACGGGTCAGTAACACCAGGGTTATCCTTTCACTCTTCAGCAGATCATTTTCAAACAACCAGTGAGGGCATTTAGGGAGTTTGTTGGCTGGCTTTGTTTGCTCTGGGGTGAGTCTCAGGCCCATAGTGCCTGAAGGACAGATGCCACAGTAAGGTAATGCCAGCGTCTTGTATCTGTCTCCAGGGTGATGTGGTGCCCCTTAGGAAAAGGCTTCTCGGCCCATGATTCGAGGATTGATTTGATCAAGCTGGCTGCATTCTCAAGCTCACCTGTGATTTTCCAAAAGGCCTGAAAGTTGAAAATTGACATGCATCCCGAATGCAGAAGTCCTGGATTCCAAGACTGAGGATGGTGTCTTCTGTTCAGGGGGCATCATACTGCCTCCTTCACTCACTGGAACCTTCCAGAAAAGAAGCTGCTATTCTAATTCCTAGAAAAGAGAAAGATTCAGTAAGTAGGAGTTTTTTTTTTTTTTTTTTTTTTTTTTATCAATAAGATTTATCCTATCCAGATTATTCACCATAGTATTAATGACTTAAAAGGATGAGAGGAAATGTAAGCCTTAAACTCAAAGTAAGAAATAACCCTCCTAGTGCAAAACTTCCTTAAAAGAGCAGTCATCTTCCCACCTAACATTATCAACAAACACTCCTGCACCCTAATTATTTTCACAGTGACTGGTGCAACGCAAATGAAAATGTGACTGTTAACATCTTCTGGCAGGAATCTGATACTGAAGACAGTTTAATTGGCTATTACATTCCTGAAATAAGATGAAAATTATATAAATTGTTGTAATCCTCAAAGTATATGCAAACACACTTTAAATAAATTGCTCACAATTAGAAGGTCCTGTTCCCCAGTGAGGTCACACTGTAGTTTCAGACATCCCTGGATATGGCCCACAGAGACGGACAAGCTTCTGTTTACACAGCATCTGTTCTTATCATCCTGCAATGACCCTCTGAAGTCCCCAAAGCACCTTAGCTCATCCCTAGCTCAGGATGTCTTATTAGCCGTGTTCCCTTTCTGTCTCTGAATCTCTCATATATGTGGGGTCTCTGACCCCACATAAGTACACACACAGACACACACGTACACATACAGGGTTCCCATACGTATATATGTATTAAATTTGGTTATTATCTCTTGCTAATCTATCTCACATGTATTTGATTATTAGGCCAGCCAAAAGAACTGTAAGGATAGAGGAAAGTTTGTTCTTTCCCCAATGTATCCATGTGTCTTCCTGGGATTTCTGGGCCCCTCAGGAAGTGCTGTGGTTCCACTCTGTCCCATTTCCCAGCCTCACCGTTGCCTCCCCTTTGCACCACACTCCAAACCCCTTCCCACCTCAGGGCCTTTGCACCTGCTGTCCCTGCTGCTTGGCAGACTCCTCTCCCAGTGCTGCCTGGGCCTGCATCATCCTCAGCATTCAGGGTTCCTTGGAGGGGCTGCCCCAACCAGCTGAATCAGCACCCCCAAGTCACTGCCTATTACCATGCCCACATACCTGTGTGTGTCCACTAACCATCTGGCTCACCTCCAAACTGCACTCACATGTACAGAGCCCTCAGCACACAGCCGATTGCACAGAGAACATTCACTCTGACAATGCACGTCCTGTCTTCTCCTCAAAGGAACTGCCAAGGCAACCGCAGAGCAGATCATGATGAAAAATGCAAGGATTAAGTCATAATGCCGCTGCATCCTGGCATGTGGACTAGAAGGTTCCATGCCAAGCAACATACAGAGTTTCCTGGACTGAAGTGAGCAGCCCCTGCTCATGAAGTAGTGGGCTGTGGCTGGACTTGAACAGTGGGTGAAATGTGGGTTCATGGAGGAGATGTGGTGGAAGGTCTGAGTGGGTGGGGAAGCCGGGAGGGTGACGCCAGTCCCGACTCTGGTTCCTCTGGGCTGAGAGACCGTGCTTGAGGCCATCTCACCATTTGATTCCCACACAGCCCTCCTTCAGCAGGACAGGTATTATCCTCAAATGGAAAGGGGGCCCACACGGGGTCAAAACGGTCCTGCTTTACCCAGACATGGTTTTAAACTCTCAGCTGTCAGACACCAATACCAACGTCAGGAGACAGATGGTAGAAGGTTCTGTGGAGTGTGGAAGGTATCTTAGAAGACATGATGGGAAATAGACTGGTTAAAAATAAAGTCAAAAGGAACAGTGGACCTCTGCATGCCAGACCAAGGGCTGTAGATTTTAACTGGCGGGGAAGAAGAGGTGCTGGTGTGCTGAGCAGGGGTTGACACAATCAAATGTTTTAGGGAAGTAGAGTATTCATCAGTACGCAGGGTATATCAATAAGGTAGAAATATTAGTTACAAGAC
Source organism: Rhinolophus hipposideros (assembly GCF_964194185.1). Classification (NCBI taxonomy): domain Eukaryota; kingdom Metazoa; phylum Chordata; class Mammalia; order Chiroptera; family Rhinolophidae; genus Rhinolophus; species Rhinolophus hipposideros. Next base: position 97,614,824 of record NC_138053.1, read on the forward strand.
TGCTGCAAACCCAGTCCAAGAAGATGCATTTTCTTCACTTTAGAATACCCAGCGGTGTGTATATAATATAAAAATCATACAGTTAAATTTTTGACTAAATTATATTAGCTCAGCAATATTAATTGATTCAATATTATCCTTTAAGTTGATGAAAATTTGATTCCATTTTATTTCTATTAAAGAAATTGCTAATGCTTATTTTATAAGAAAATTAGAAAGGTCATTTTTCACATATAGTCAATTAAATCACCTTTAAGAATACACCAGAGTCTTTAGTAAAATAGCTTTATTACCACTTGGACTCTCACTGTGGTTTTGAAATCTCATTTTGCACTAAAAAGACATCAAGATTTCTTGGAGAAATTAAATGTTTCTGCTCTGAAGCAGAAAATGTCCAAGATGAGCCTGGAAAACATTGTCACTCTAGAAAGCAAGAACTTTCCAGAATCAAAGACTGCTAAGGCCAAGAGACTTGGATAAGCCAACTTGAGAGTCTTCCATTGGCCATAAATAGAACAATTTAAGCTTCAATAAGGGCCATGTTTACAATGGGCTGAACGCTTCATAAATTACATACATATATATATATATATATATATATATATATATATATATGTATATAAGTGTATGTATGTATGTATGTATGTATGTATTTACACACACAAACACATGCACACATATATTGGTCACCTTTTGAGGGTGGAAGGAAATCGATTCATTCTCTTAAAATGTGGGAAGTAAAGAGAGCAAAGTGAGCATGTATCCTGTGTGAAAGCTTATAGACATATTCCAGCTGCTAAAAGAATAAGGAATGAGAGAAACAGAAGAATACCTTTTTTCAACCTGATGAATCAGTAGATATAGGCACTGAGCATCAACTGCTGTGGACAGCACAAAAAGAGAGAAACCAGACCTGAATGTCTCCTATGAAAGAATACATCACCTGCCACCTGCTCTCTTTCCAGGGGATGCATTGGTTTCCTATGGCAGCTGCAACAAACTGCCACAAACTTAGTGCCTTAACCAATGGCTAATTTCCTGACAGTTCTTGAGATCAGAAGTGTTATGGGGCTAAAATCAGTGTCAGCAGAGCTGTATTTCTTTCTGGAGGGTCTAGAAGAAAATCTGTTTATTTACCTTTCCCACTTCTAAGACTTCCCACATCCCTCGACTTGTGGCCACGTCACTCTGACCTCTGTTTTCATCATCACATTTCCTCTGACTGACTCCCCTACATCCCTCTTACAAGTACCTGTGTGATTCCACTGGGTCCCCCAGAGTAATTCCAAAGAATCTCTTAATCTCATGATCCGCATTTTAAGCAAATTTGTAAAGTCCCTATTGCCATGAAAGGTGATTTTGAGGTAGACATCTTCGGGGGACCCTCTTCTGCCTGCCACAGGAATAGAATCTGAGTCTCAGCAAATCTCCAGGTTCAGTTGCCAATGTTCCGAGAGCATGAAGGACAGAGGAGCAGGCTGACCTCCCCACAGGAACACAATCCTCAAATTCCAGACTGAGGACTTCTGTTTTCCAACATAAAACTTGTAAGGAAATCAAAAAGACGGTGGGAAAGACTGAGACTAAAACAAACGTAAAATGCATGCGAACACTTCTCAGAATGTAGATATACACGATATACACGTGGGTGATAAACTATGGAGAAATGCAGGAATGTGATGACTTTAAATATTCAAAGATGTAGTGACTTTGGAAGGAGACCGAGAGTTCGTGATCGGGACAGGGGAACTGGAGAGCAGAATGGAAAGGCCAGTCTGTTGACTGGGACAGCTTCCTTGCCTTCTGCCTTTTAATAATTCGTTGAAATAAAGAAGGCACAAGTGCGGTGCCCAAAACTGAGCACTAAGTTCTAAGTACATTGTACTTTGTTTATCGCTGTTTCAGAGCACATTGTAGTTTTCAGTAGACGTGTCACATGGGTGAATCATAAAATGTGCTGGTGGCTGAAAGCCACAGGCTTTCTCTCCTCACCTGCTGCTGTCTGAGGCGTTAACTCCACATTGTTACATGCCAAGGAGCCAAGCTTTACTCACAGGAAGCGCTGCTTGAGTGCACATGGTACTTGATGGGTACAAGGTGTCTTGCAAACAAAAGAAAAAGTATTTTCTTGCCATTTTGTCTGCAGCACAAGCTACCATTCTTCTTGAAACCGTTATTGATCAGAAATATATCAAGTAAGAAAAAAGAACAGAATAGCTATCAAAACTTCATGTCATATTTGTATCCAAAGGCTGTGTCTGTGATGTTCCACTGCTGGAAGAAAGTATCACAAAAGGGACAAAAGCCACCAGCACCTAAGGCCAAAACTACCAGACCAAAAAAACTCAATTAAAACTAGAATGCAGCACATGAACAGAAGACTAAGAATGTGCCAACGAGCAGAGCTTGATATCTGGCACTTATCAATTAGTATTGTAGACTGAAGCCCAGGGTCTCCACTTCAAGATGGCTGAGCTCACACACCTACCTCTGCCTCTACAATCCTACTGAATTAAAGAAGGACTATCAAAAGTAAGAAGAGCTGGCAGCCGGTTGGCTCAGTTGGTTAGAGCGCAGTGCTCATAACACCAAGGTCGCCGGTTCAATTCCCATATGGTCCAGTGAGCTGTGCCCTCTACAACTAGATTGAAAACAACAACTTGCTTGGAGTCAATGAATTCTGGAAAAACACACTGTTCCCCAGTATTCTCCAATTAAAAAAATAATTAAATGTAAGAAGAAATGCATATTGGTAATGGAGAATAGCATGATTTCATTGGAAGACCAGAACACTGAGGAATTTCTGTATGCTGTAAACCAGCCATGATGGAAGACCTATTTCCTGTGTGCAGGAGAGGTCATCCAAGAAAGAGACATAGGCTTGGATGAGACATGGGACCTAGTCTCACTGTTCACTGGCAGTGGGCAAGGACTTCTGATAGTCAGAAGACAAGTTCCCCAGGTGTCCAGAAGAAAACCCCGCTCCTACAGGCTGGGGTAATGATGGTCTACCACACAGCATGGGGACCAGTCGTTTTCACCTACTTTAAAGAGACACTAGCACTGGTAAATCTTAGAAGAGGTGTGTTGAACAAGGGTGTTCTCATGCTCAGAAACTTCCTGACGTCAGGTAAAGTTCTCCCAGCTCTGCCTCACCAACGTTAGAGCTAGGACTTTAACCTAATCTTTTCCAGCCTCCAGAACTGTAAGGTAAGCTCAATGCACCTATCCAGCATGGTACCAAGAAGAAAACAGATAGCACAATGACTAACACAGGATATACTCTCAAAGCAGAGCTGATAATCAACTTTGTTGGCTGTGCTTATAGTTCCATTCTAGTTCACATCCCATTCACAGCCTGGTTCTACCACATGGACTTTCTCCCGGCTACCACTAACTGGACCTAATCAGCTGCCAGTCATATTCTGTTTCTTGAGGATCTGAACCAAGAGACACAGAGACTGAGTTAGAATGTAAATTATATTGGTGAAGAATGACAACTAACATTCCTGATGGTAAAATACAGGATTTGATGAACTCAACAAAATTAAAATACTCTCCTTTCTCTAGAGCTAGTTTAAATGGGTTTCTGTTTGTTACAGCCAATCAGTTCCAGGCTGGGCCAATGCTCACAGATGCCAGTTTCCTCCCTTTCCCCATTTAATGAGAAAGCCACAGGGGGAATATAGGTGGCTTTTATCCCTCTAAGGTCTTACAGTGAGTCAGGAATGGATCTGGGCATGGGACCAAACTCTCCTGACCTATAAAGCAGACCTGTTTGTATATCTCATGTTTCTTTCCTATGTTCAGGTAATGAGAAATTTCATTCAACAAGCTATTTGTTATTTTACTCAGAGTGAGTATTAAGTAATTGTATCATCATCATATAAGAACAAATGAATATGGGGGATGTTAGAGCTGACCTTGTAGCTATTAATTGTGCCTGTCAATATTCAACTATACATAGTGAAAATTTATCCATTTTTTTAATCTAATTTTTAAATTTTTTTAGTCTTCAGTGAACCAAAACATTGGTTCATATCCAGCATTTTGGGAAAATCCATTCAATGATTAATGAATAGCAATAATGCCAATAAAAACAAATCACAGTATTGAGAGTTTATTATGTGTCATTTTGTAGATTAGGCACAGAAATGAACTTATTTGCACAACTTGCACTGCCAATAGTAGTGGAACTGCCATCTGAACCCGCACAGCTCAGATACAGTAAGCACTACGGTACCTCAGCCAGGCCCTCTTTACCAGGCTGGTGCCCACCTACCAACTGCCTTGAGTGTTGGCAGCTAATACCACCTCACCCAGGAAGTGATGTCCTCCAGCCCCTTGGCACACAGCCAATAGCTCACTGATACGGGGTACAAAAGACTGTTGCCCGCCTCAAAGGGCTAAGGACTGGCTGGTGTAATGGAGGGTCCACAGCTCCCCGCCCCAACCTGGATCTTTTCCTGAGACCCCACCCTGCTCAGCTTGCTCCTGCCCTGTTCTGAGCCATTTCCTCTTTGGCAGGTGTTTTCCTGAGGAGCACCACCTTTACGAGCATGAGCGCCTGCACTCTGTCTCAGACTCCACTTCTTGGGAGCCTCACCCAAGACAGCTGGTGCCATGTTCTCAAAGGAAGAATTGTTGAATCTGGAAAATGACAGGGAGAAGTAGGGGTGCCCCCCCAGATCACTCTTAGTGACCCCACTCAAGGATCTGTATTTCCCATCTCAACATTTTTTGGCTCTGAGGCCAGTCTTAACTCAGAATCACTAGAGGTCCTTTCACCAAGAGAAGTGATGGTGCTGATGGGACACAGGAAGAGTCCCTTCTAAATGTGAACCAAAGGCTGTTGCCTGAGCACTTGGGTTCCATAAAGAAAGTATCCACCTCATCCCTAGGAGTAATTCTGTCTGACCACCATGAGGTCAACACAACACTAATGTACCCTTACGTAATCCACAAGGTGATTCTTGGTGTCCCCTGCACACTTTAAAGAGTAATAGGTAAGTACAGCAACCATAGCCTAATAAGGGCTTGGTCACCAGGGTTTCAGACCCATTGACAATGAGGGTTGGGTCAACCGACAGGCAGTCCACCTAGATTTGCCAAGGCTCTAGTAAGAGAGAGAAGAATTCAGGGTTGGGAGTAGAGGAGGACACATTTTCATTTATGGCCTCAGGGCCATCTTGACAATGTCAGTGAAATTTCTCCATCAACCCTCTTTTTGTAGGTTTCTCCAGACTTGTGACCACAGAATCATGAGTGGAATGATTTTAATGTGGGAAACAAGTGGATTTGAGCCGTAGGCAACGTGGGCCCCACCCAGATCTCCTTGACCAGGGTGGCACCCCCACTCCCCAACTGCTGTGTGTGCCAACTAGTAACTCAAGGCTACCCCCTTCCCTGAAGAATTGTCCTTTGCCCACTGGAACTGCTTCTTCTGGGAAGGTACTCAAGTCCCGTCCCCAGCCCCCAGGTGTGGCCCATAACCAACAAGTGATTGAAATTAGGGAAAAAAATCTGAACTCCATGACTCAAGAAGTACAACTCAGCAGTGGGTCTATGCTCCAGGGCGCCCCCTCTTGCCTGCTTCCTTCATTTGCCTCCCCCCACCCTCCCACCCCCGCCCCTGTCGCCCACCCAAGGATCAGACCAAAGTCCAGCTTTGCCTGTGAGCACAGCACACTTTGCCCATCCTGCTTCACTCCCTTCCTTCCACATTTTCCTGCAGAGCCGTCCTCAATAAATCATGGCCAAATCCATGTTTCCAATTCTGCTTTTAAGGAACCCAACCTAAGCCACTGGGTGTTAGGTTAATCCTCACTAGTTATCTCATTTCCACAAGAAGGAAAACACAACTTTATATTTTGCGGTTGATTTTTATAACTCAAACTTTTACTGGGTCTAATACAATTAAGAACTATACCCACATACAGCACACAAGAGTAAAAGACATGATGACGTTCTCACAACTGAGATGTCAAAATTAAAGTTCCCAGCATGATCTGATTGCTTAAAAAAAAAAGTCAGTATCTGCCTACACAAGGCAGTGAGCCATCAATAAATGACTTCCTAATTACCCAAGAGTCCAAACTGATGGTTTTAATTCATTCCTGTAGTCACTTGCAAAATTCTATCCTGTTCGAGGTGTGTGACAGACTTCCGCCCAACTTCTCAAAAGAAAAGTGACTCCTATTTTGAACTGACAGGATTATTCTTCACAATTCCCAGGAACTTGTCATCAAAACTTGAAAAGAAACATTTTGATTATATTTTTAAAATAACGTGTCTCTTGTCAACCATAATGGTGATAATTTGTCGATTATGTAGTTTTGCTCATGTTATAAAAATATGGAAATCTTTGCAGAAAGTCTCCCAGCCAGCCAGGACATGGGTTTGCTTGTATGTGTGTATATATATTTTCACTCATGCACATCAAGGGCCAGAGGGTTCTTTTGGGGTACTCAGCTCATTATCAATGAAACGGGACAAAAAATGACAATACAGATTTAATATAGGTGAGGGGTTCTTAAAAACGAGACTCCAGCCTGAAGCCTCCCAGCCCTACTTCCACTCCTTCACTTTTTCACATTTCCTTAAGGTTTTCCGATTTTTAATGTTAGTATATTGTGGTAAGAACACAGAACGTAAATCTTATCCTCTTAAATGCTTCGGTGTAATGCTGACTACCATTACAATGTCCTACAGCAGCTCTCTAGAACTCACTCATCTCACTAAACTGGGACCTCACGCCCATGCCTAGTAACTCCGCATTTCCCCTCCCCAAGCCCCTGGCAACCACCATTCTACTATTAGATTCTACTAATAGGACTATCTAGGGACTCATGTAAGTGGAATCATGCAATATTTGTCTTCTTTTGACTGGCTGATTTCATTTAGCATAATGTGAAGGTTCATCTCTGTTGTCTCATATTGCGAAACTTCCTTCTTCTTTAAGGTCACATTAGTATTCCATCATACATATGTAATTATAATATTTAATATATATGCCACATTTTCTCACTCCATCTGTCAATAGACGTTCAGATTATTTTTCCATCTTGGCTTTCATGAAAATGGAGCAGTGACCATGGGCGTACTAATATATCTTCAGGATCCTGATTTCAATTTTTTGGGGTAAATACCCAGAAGTGGGATTGCTGGATGACCTGGTCATTCTATTTTTACTGGGTTGAGGAACCCCCATACTGTTTTCCATGTGGCTGCACCATTTTGCATTCCAATCAAGTGTACAGAGGTTCCCATTTCAGGGACAGAACCATGGTGCCAGGAGGTGGTGTTGAGATGTCAGTCTTTAAAATGAAGCAGGGTAGGGACAAAAACCTGAAACCTCTGACTTTTCCTGAGCTGAGCATCTGAAGGTAGGGAAAGAAGTTTGGGGGTACCTGACATACAGAATATACACTTTATACCCACAACAAATTCATTTTTCCATCCAAGGCCAGCAGTGCGATGAAATCAATTACCCCATGGGCCTGTATGCTGCCTCTCCTGTACCCAAGGCCTGGGAAGAAGGATACAGTGTGGGGTTGACATACCTGGGATCACTGCTGCACCATTTTCCGCCTTTTATCAGATCCCAAGGTCAACTGTCAACATGACCAAGGATTTGCAATCAGCCTAATTATTATCCCATTAAAGGAGAGAACAGTGAATCCAAGTATATGGGAACTTTTAATATTTCTTTTTTAAATATTGAAACATTTTAAATATACAAAAAAATAGGGGGATAAAAGATAGCAAAGACCCACTTACACACGACCCTGTCAGGAAACTGAAATGTTGACTGCAGTCACCATGATTACTTCAGAGCTTTAAAAAATTGCAATGTACTCAATACCAGCTTTCATAGCTGATCTCTTATCCCATTTGCAAAAGTCACTACTCTTCTGAAATTTATGTGTATGATTCCTGATATTTACATTTTTATTTTATATTTTATACGTTCATATACATAAATAATAGAGTGGTTTTATGTTATGTTAAATTTACATAAATGCAAATTATTCTAAATGTATTCTTCTGCAGTGTGTTTTTCCCAACTTTTTTGAAAACACTTTTTTGATTGTTTTATTCTATTTTTTTAGCTAGAAAACAATTTTTTATTATCTATTTTTTAGGTAAATTCATGTTGATGTGTGTGGATATCATTTATTCATCTTAACTGCTCCATAGCAGTTCCATCACCTCTCAATTTCTTTAGCAATTCCCCTACTGATAGTAATTTAGGTGGTTTTAAAATGTAAAATTATTTATAATAGCATAACCACAGTTTTCTAATATTTACCATGCTTATTCTGGACTATACTCTACTGGAAGTGTGTGTGTGTACACAACTCTTACTCAGTTATATATGTGTGTGTGTATATGCACATAAATACATACATAATTTATTTTATATATATGTTATTTGTCATTTTATATTTATTCATTTCTGGAATTGTTTTGCTAACATGTTATTTAAGTTGCTTAAATATACACTTCTTGGTGACACTGGCCTTTACTTTTTCTTGTTTTGTTTAGAAATGGGGTTATCTTGGCCTCATAAAAGGATTTGGGATGTTTTCCTGTTCTTTCAGTTTTCTGGAACAGTTTGTACATGATAAGAGTTGGTAAATTTGCCAGTCAAGTCATTTGTCCCTGGTACATTTTTGTGGATAGGTCTGAGAATTAATTCAAGGCTTATGTCATGTTTTTTTCTTGTGTCACTTTTGGTAAATTGGTTTTCAAAAATTGTTACTTGTATTAAATGCTCTCTTGATATTGACTTATAGTTTTTAGGTTCTATTCTATCTTTATGACCTCATTTTTTACACTTTATATTAATTTATGTCTGTCTTGTCTTGATTGGTTTGGGCAAAGATCAGTTAATGTTCAAACATTCCTTGCAAAGCACCAGCTTTCTATGGTTGTTGTTGACATTCTCTAAGGGTCAGCACTTACATATTTTATTCATTTCTTCTTTTATTTTTTCCATTCAATTTGTTTTGCTATTTTTATTCTCTAATTTGAGTTAAATAATTGACAATTAATTTTCTGTCTTCTTTCATGACATATGGATTTGAAGCAATAAAGTTCCCTGTAGGAGTTTCTTAAACTGAATCTTAAAAGTTTTAGATATAGCATTTCCATTAAAATTTGGTTCCAAATTTCTTAAATTTTATTATGATTCTGTTTCTCACCAATGAACTATATAAAAATGATTTAAATGTTTATTTCTAATGCACAGCTATTTTTATCTTGGCACTGTTTATTGATCATGAATTTCTGTTAGTCAGAGTTAGAGTATATTTTCTACAACATCAAACAAGGCTTTTATATTCAGAAAAATGACAGGATTATCGATCATGACAGCGTTCATCCATAAGGTCCTTGAAAAATGCAAAGTCAGAATTTTCTAAAGGGTCAATGGAACTTTGATAGAACAAGTCACATGAGAGGAGTCAGAGCCTGAAACAGGACAAAAACAGGCGATATTAAGTCACCATTGGGAGCACAAGGAGGGTATTATATGCAAACCATTTAAAAGAATTATTCTCCATGCTGTCCTTTTAAATAATGCCAAACCATCTGAGATATTATGGAATAAAAAAAACTTCACTGCAAGGCAGCTCCAACCAAGATAACATTTATCTTGAAGTTAAAATTTTCAGATTCTGTTCAGTGTAAAATACTCAGCAGTTACTAGAAAAGCACCTTCTTGGTCCCCTTCTCAGGGGGCGTGTGAGTTGGGCAGCCACCCAGCCAGGGACAGTGCTCTCCCATTTCACAGATGGGAAACAGAAGCAGTGAGGCCAGATTGCCGAGCCAAAGATGTCTAGAGCTGTGCCTGTGGGGGGCTGCAGTGTCATTAGCCCAGTTCCTGACTGTGTAGCTCCCAGACTGTGTCAACAGCCAGAACTGGTGACAGAGTTAATGAGTTATGTGTCACCCTGTGTGGAACACGCTTCCATCTGCCACTTTGTCTCCTGCGGACTTAGCTGGAGCTGGCCTGCTGGGAGGAGGATAGACACAAGTTCTGTGCCCTGCTTCTGCAGGAGCCAAGGGGACGGAACCAGAATGGGGCAGCACCACCTTCTCTGGACACCAGAGAGCTGATGTCACTAGGCTGCATCAATCTCTGAAAAGGCACCAGGACCTGGTAAGAGATCTGCCCCCTGTACACCTGGGCATGACAGCTTTCGGTCCTCCCCGACGGGAGCCCCTTTCCTGCCTCCTGTCCAAGTCTTTCTGTGGAATCCCACACTCAGTGGGAGTTCTTTTCCTTATTGTGAGTGTGTTGGGCTCTACGTTCTGTTTACAAAGCTCAAGACGACTAATGGGACCCATTGCAGTTAAGTCAATACCTCACTCTCTGCACCTCGTTGGTAGGAGGCAGGCACTGGAGCAAAGCATTAGCCAATGCTTTTTACTGGGTGATAGCCAGAGCGGTGGGAAAGGGCGTTTTAATTTCCCTTCTTTATGAGTTTCCAAGGAGACTGATCAAATAACGAAGGATGTGTCCTGTCAAGCATGTACCCCTCCACGTCTCTGGCTCAGTCTGCTATTAAATCACCCCTCCCACATGGCTCTCTGTTTATGCTTGTTGTAAATGTGCCCTCATTGGGGTAGCTTCAACTACCATGCAGTCAGGGCGCTCTGGGCTCCCAGCAGTGGCTCTGGCAATAACAGCCACACTGTTCTCCAAATCAAAGAAAAGAAGCCCAAAAGAGGAGGGATGGATGGGACCTATCCTAGGGAGTCTGGGTTCCAAGTGGTCATTATTTTGTCTACCCACCACCAAAGCTATGGCGGGCACCCTGGGTCTTTATTAACCCTCACACCACCCCAGCTGCAAAGTCCCATTTCAAGCCTTGCCCCAGGCTACAGAGCCTCTCCTCACCCCAGATGGGTCAGTACGGTGCAGGTTGGCCTTGCTCGGCAGGAACTGGCAACGGGCTCTGGAGCCAGATTGCTGCCACAGAAAAGTCACCTTCCGAAGGGAGCTGGCACTTTGGAAAGCTGCCTGGGACAACAGATTACGCTGCCCCTAAACACTCTCCACACCTGAACATCTGAGTTCCAAACACACAGGACCCCTTGGGGACTGTCCCATAGTCCCACTGTCCCCAGCGCACGTCAGTGTGCATGGCCTCAAGTGCTTTCCCAAGTTTGTGGGGACTATCCAGGCGCACACACGGGACTATGTCTCTGTTGTCAGAATGGGTGGTTTGAATACATTAGCGTCCCCACTCACAGTACCCATGGGTGTTGTCAGCTAAACTATCCAAGGAAAGGGCCTCTTCTCTGATTTTCAATTCACATTACCCTAGCCATTGTCCAGCTCTCCACTGTACTTAAAACAATCTTTAATTACCAACAAGACTTCCAGAACAGGGTACAGCGAATTAAAGACACGATTGCTCTTTTCATGGGTACTAGATATCTTTGCTCTGGCTGTCATTGACGCAGACCAACCTGATGTGAAAATAGATTCTCAGACTGGGATTGCACACCGGTGGGGAGGGAATGTTTCTCCTTGACCTTCTCCTTCCCCAACCTGGGCCTTTTTTATGGCCTTTCTTTTCAACCAATTTTTGTTTGTTTTAAACCTCCTCTCTTTCCATTTCCTCCTCAATTTGCTGTTAAAAAAAGAATCAAATTCTTTTTTTAAAAAAAAAAGTAATGAAGATTAACCTTTCAACTTAAAAGCTTAAATGTTTAAGATGCCCCACGGATGGCAAAACCAATGGCCACTTATCCACTTGTGGTCTCTCCCAACTGCCCTAACCCTGACCTTCTCCTCTTTCCTCCAATGTTAGTGACCCCTCAGTCTCCTGTCCCCACTGTGGTCCTTGGACACTGGCGTTAGGGATCTCCCAGGCTCCTCGCTCACAACACTCTCCCGTGCTCTGTTGCTGTCCTTGGCCTGTCGTCTGCACAGTTGGGATGAAGCCAGCATGCAGCTCTGTCCCTACCTTGGTGTGGTCCTCTTTTTTCCTGGAAACCATTAATGCTCTCTATCATTAACATTCTTAGAGTTCAGGCCAGAGACCCCTGTGAATAAGCCAAAGGAAGTGACCTCTGGTTGCAGACCTTCAAATACCAGCTAACCAAGGTCAATTCTGGTTCTGCAAGTCTCCTCCTGCCTCCCACCCTCACCCCAACTCACAATCCACACCCCCACCCATCTTCAGGGTAAATGGAAGTCATCGCCCTTTCCTATGATCAAAAGAGGGAACTTCCAGTTTCCTTAGTGTTTCAAGGCTCTGGGGGATCGTAGAAATATAAGGAAGGTCACAGTAGAACTTTTGATAGTAAGACTTTTGACTTTTCCTTGTATCTTGAGGTAGTTACTGTCAAGAATCACTAGAACTAATAAGGTTAAACAGCCAACTAGTAGAGCTTTCTTACATATATATTTTTTAAAAACATAATCCATTGGACAGTAACAATGGGACAGTGAGTGACAGACGAAAGAGAAATAAAGGACACAGCATTTCTTTGATGTTAAATGATGGATGAACTTACCTATATGGGTTATCTTATTTATGCCTAGACCCCTACCAAGATAAGGGTACTAGAATTAATCTCAAATGTCAGGTGAGGAAACAGAAACCTTGAGAGGTTAAATAATTTACCCAATATGATATGGCCAGAAAGGGACAGAACTGAGACTGACCCTTCCAAAACCTGGGTTTTGGACGACTGTGCTCTCCCATCTGTCTGGGAGCAAGAGAGGAGAGCTGGACAGCAGTCTGTATGCCCAAATTGCCACCCAACTGGCATTTCTCAGCTCCACCTGCTAGCCAGGGCCATAACCAGAAAGAACATGCAAAACTGGGGTCCCTGGGACAAGTGAAGGGTACAGTCCACAGGGAGAGAAGCCAGCTAAATCCACAAGACCTATTTCTCTCCCTACCATGTAAATATATGCTGATTTACAGTGCTACCAACCAAAATATTCACGCCCCATCTCTTAGCAAGATAAGACCTTTGTGGAGAAAGACACCTTGGTCATACTTAGCTGCCCCTGTCCTGTGGGCTGCTGAAAGCAGACTTCACACAGATGGCTTTGCCTGCCTGTCCTCAGCATTGCTCTGAGAGGCAGCCAATGGTGATGGCATGCCACCTGGACAATCCCTGGCTTTTCCTGAAATCCCAGCCAACTGCACGCTCCCTCATGAATCCAAAAGCACCCTAGAGTGAGCATGGTGATGGGACATGGTGGCCCACCTCTTATCTTTTCCACAATGAAGTGGCTATTTAACCATGTGTCTTCAGAGACAAGGTAAAATATGTGACACTGGATAATGTCACTTGTGATAGCAGATGTTTCTTCTTAGCATATGGCTAGAAAGTACAGCACAAGGAATTTTAGAGGACACAGTAAGGTACCCGTATCCACTGTCTGGGTTTTTGCACAGTAATTACATTAGAAAGATGCAGGGAGTACAGGGTGCAAATATAATAAATGTAGGCACAGCTTGGTGACCTACTTATCCCCGGTGGCAGTTCAATAAAATGGATGGGAAATTTCCACCTAATTAGTAGGAGTGAACTCTATCCTTATTAGGGAACCTCAAGTTTCGGGACATTTGAACCCCAGGATGCCTCTGGGCAACCTGTAGGAAATGAAATGAAAGGTCAGCAGAGCCTAGCCTATGGTATTCTGCTTGTTCGCTCCTGGCCTTCTCCTTCTCTGCTTTTGTATAAATGATTTCTGTGATTTGACCATCACAGACTGTCATGGAGGCTACTTCTGTTTCCTCCTTTTCTCTTATCTGGATAGCTTGGTCAAGTAGAGAACTTTTACTAATCACCCAGTGTGTGAACAAGACCCCACGAGAAAACATGAGATATTTGTTCCTTTCAACAACCCCTTCTACTAGTTTTGGCAAGCCAGATTGACCACTTCCCATGGGAGGTCAGGTGGCAAGCTCAAGACTCTGCTACAGACAACGCGCTCTTCACATAAAACTTCACTCTGCAGACCACTTCCACACTTCCACTTCCAGGGCTCCAGCCTTCCCAATTGCACCCAAATCCATCCAACCTTTTTGGTGTGAATGTGTATCGCTACTATGTGATCAACTATTAAATTGTCTTGGTCCCAGTTCTGTTGAAGGGGAGATAATCATGGATTTTGCTTTCCATTCTGGCATTTATGTCATTTTAGCTTCCTCATCCACAGGAGTAATATGAGAGTATTACTACAAAGTATCAAGAGAAGATGGGTTTTCAGTGCATTATAGCTTCTCCTGCTGCCAGTGCTCTTATAACTCCAGATTGTATTTGACCAGTTTTCACAGACACGAGCACTTTGTACCTCAGATAAACCGCAAAGTTTGAGAAGCCTGCAGAAACCTAAACTGCTGCAAAGGCCTTGAGGGCCTTCTCAGATCTGAGAAAGGAGAGTGATGTCTCTGGAGACAGACATGATCGATATTCAGAGAAAGAGTGAGATTAAGTCTCAATTCATCACACTTGTTAATTCTTAACTGAAACTAAATTCTTAAAAGTTGTTATTTGCTCTTGTTTTCTCACATGCACACACATAAACCACATCTCACAGCCTGTAAGTATCATTTTTAATGTCCAATTATACAGTGTTATCCAAGTATAGCACAGGCGGGAAAACTAGCTCCAAGAACTTTATCAGAGCTCAGTTTTCCCTAATGGGTAATGGAGAGCAACCAATCTCCTTACTTAGGAAATAAGCAAAGTGCTGGGAATCTTCTCATAGGTGCTTTTTAAAAGTTTATAACTTGGGTATCTCATTCAAAGTCACAAAGCTCAATCTTAGGGAAAAAACAACCACCCTATCCACAACAAAAGGCGTTCTGATAGCCATCAAGAGTCTGCCATTGCGGACCAGGCAGCACCACGGACAGCTCCTATCAGTCTCTCCTCATCTGATGTCCCATCTTCTCATCACCAGGACTGCACCAAGAATGTCTGCAGTTCTCAGCCCTTCCTTTGACCAACGCAGCATCTGTCCTCAGTCTTCAGTTCTCACCTTTAACATTACTCAGTGACATCTCCCTTCTTCCATTCCCCTCCCACTGGGTTCCCCTCCACTACACGGCTGTCATGGAAGTTTTCACCTCTGCTCTTCTCTTTATTCTTCTGCCTTACAGTTCTCATTCTTTCATGTGGCTTCTGCCATTGAATCCAACTTTATATCTGAATATGCTGCCTTGGAGTCTCTCCTAATCATTAGTCCCCGGGCCCAACTTTCTACTGTTCATCTCCACCGATGTTGTAGAATCATGTCTAACTCAATAGGCTGAATGTTGAACTTGGTATGTCCCCAATTAATTCTGCCTCCAAATACTTCTATGTTCCGCTCGTTTTCAGTTTCCTTATGGAAAGAGCTTCCTTAATAACTTCCTCTCATACTTTCTTTCACCAGCTGATTTTTGGAGCTATTCTTTTAAAGTCTCTTTAATTTACATTTTGTTTCCATTTGCACTGCAGTATTCATTACTCATGCACATACTTTTGCTATTATATCCTAACTGTCTCTATCCTGTTTCCTCTCCAGTTCACTGTTTTTACACTATTGCAAAACTAATCACCATAAAACCCTGTTTTGAACAAGTCATCCTCTGCTGAACAACCACAAATGGCTGCTCATCACCAGGTAGGCAACGTGTAACTCCTTAGCCTGAACTCACATGATATCACCTATAACTCCCCCAAACATTAGATTGCTTTATTTTGATTATTTCCTCATTAATCAGTTTAGTGCCTGCTGTGTGCCAGACATAGGGCTACAAACTGTCCATTTACTATTTCATTGAGTTATCACAACAACTTGTCAAAGTTGATGCTAATATTCCATTTTGCAGATGAGAGGAATGAGACAGTAAAATAAGGAAGCTGCAGCAGCCTCATGCTTCAGACTCCACAGCCGTGGTCTTTGCCCCAACACACATTGTCATCCATGGCATTGATACTTTTGCCCTTATGGCTAAACATACAGCTCTACCAAGAATTCAGTGAACGTAATATATTCAGATTAGCTGCATATTTCCACCCTAGCTCACATCATCTTTGCAGCAATGCTCAGAGCAATAACTTACCTAAGCTCATTAAATCACAATGTCAAGATTTTCTTCTTTTAAATGCTAATTAAGTCCCCTAGAGTCCCTCACTTCCTGTCATTAAAGGGACTCTCCAGTAACAGAAAATAATGAAAACTTCAGTTGTATATTTCCTTTATTAAATCAGGTACCTGACAAGGGACAACCCCAGGTCCTGGTCATGATCAACACTGAACATTGTCAAGTAATGTCCAGGTCGGAGGAGGAGACCAGACTCAACAGCCTAACAGAGGAGACACAGGCCATTGAGGAAACATGGGCTCTCAGACAGAACACACCAGTGCTGATGGCTTTCCAAGTTTTCTTTTATTTTAATCACCAAAGAAGTGTGGTTAAAAAATATAAGTGGACCCTACATCTTAATCAAAAGTACTTTCCCAAAACAGCATACATATCTTCAGGCTATTCATTGTACTTTTACATTTCTATGTAATTCCGTGTCTGGCCTTGGGAAGCTGGAGATACTAAAATACCAGGCCTGATAATCTAAGGACACTGTTAGCGTAAGCATTGCTCTCAGTGCTATTGTGGAGGGATGGCTTTCTTCAATAACACAAACATGTTGTAGTCACAGACTCTACTCCCGAGTAGATATTGGCCAGTGATACGAGACATGTCCTGACACTTCCAAAAGCATGGCATGGCAGATGGCATGAGACTCATTTGGGAAGATCAAAGAGTAGTTTCTGGAAATGCCTTTTGAGGTACATTGATTAACAGAACAGACTTAGACATACAGATGGAACGGCAGACAGGCAGAAGATTCTAGGCAGAAAAGGAAGAGTGAATCAGATCTCATAGATGAGAACCTACGTGGCATGTGCAGAATAGCAGGCTATTTAATTTCACCAGAGCAGAAGGGTGAGGTGGGAGAGGAGAGGGCAAAGTAGCTAGCATCTGAGGCCAAGGAATTTAATAGTCAGTAGTGAAAAGTGGAGACTTTTAATCACAAAGTAACATGATCATAAATCTGATATAAAGAATTCTTTCTACTCAAACATAAATAAGAAACTGCGTAATGTGTTTGCAAACACAAGCCTGAGAATCGGATAACCCAAGTCCTTACCCGACGTGTCGTAGCCGGCATTGATGTGAATCATGGGACAGCACAGTGTGAATCACTGTAGGCGTTTAATAAATGCAGTGATTACTACCCTAGAAACACTCTGGAGGATCAGAGAACGATTGTCTGAACATAAACAGGTAAGAAATAAGGAAGAGTGGGGATGAGAAGGATGGCAACTGGTTCCATTTTGATTAGTGAGGTTGGAGATAGTGATGGGAACCAGGTGAAGGTGTTCACTGGACAAGATGAATGCAGACCTGGGGTTCTGGAAAAAGTCTGGGACCAGAAATCAAGAACTGAGAGCCATCCACACAGAGCTGACTGCATTCAGTGAAATGGGATGTCAAAGAGGCAAGAGGCTCAGGCACAGAGTCCTGGAAAAGACTTCACCACAGGGAACAGAGGAAGAGAAATAAGCTTGAGAAGGACCAATTGAGATGGGGAAGAAAAATCCAGAGTTCATGATATGGAAACCAAGGGTGAGACAATTGTATCAAAAAAGGGGTGTTGAGTTTGCAATGGCCACACAGAGGTCCAAGCCAATGAGAGCTGGCAGCAGGCCAATGGCTGCCACTTATCTTAAGCCAGACTGAACTCAAAGAGAACTTGGAAACATTCATTGCTTCTGTAAAGAGTGTAGTCATAACAAATGGATGAGAACAATAAATAAATTTAAATATTTAAACTAATGGACAGCCTCTCTTAATTCTGAGAGGCTGGAAAACAAAAGCATGACGCATTAACAATTCCTATGTCAAGAAACTGCTTTGGCCAGAGCAGTGCTTCTTCTTAGCAAAGGGGATTTGTGTAGTGAGAAAAGGACAATGTTTTGAGGTTCTGGACCTGTCATTTCTTTTTATTTAGGGGGAAATTTGCCAGAGAATCTCAAAGTTGATGGGGTTTTACAGAGAATGTTTCATTACATCATTCTTACAGATGCATGGATTCTCCGCCCTTTGCCAACCCTGCATCTTGTTCACGTGGCCACAAATTGTGGACGGGATTATTTAGCACAAGTGGAAAGGAGGAAAAATCTATTCTCACTTTGCTACCTTCATTTAAGAGCTATATCTAATGAGGACTAAACCACCAGGAAGGCCAGTTTTGCTAAGTTCCTATCCATCTCTTCCTACTCACTGCCACCCCCCACCCCCCACCCCACTGTATTAAGGACATCCTCTGTGGTCAATTTACAGAAACATCATGAGTACTTCCAAACTTTAGATTCCATCCAGAGGTTATTTTTGCTTAGGATTTTAAATAAAGAAATAGCTGTGAGCACCTTGAAAGCTGCAGACTGAATTTTGTTTTAAGGCAAAAAATGTGAACAGGGTACCTTCATCAGCACTTCATGAGTCAGTCCTTTATGAAGAATTTTAGAAGTGGTGTTCAGGATCTCACTTTCCTTCATTCATGTCTTTCTGTATTGCTTGCCCCTCTCCACCATAAGAAGTCCTTGTCAGAGGGGCAAACACACTCATTCCGTGGGTCAGGCACCACGCTCCCTCTCACCAGAATGACCACTTTGTCCCCAGAAGGCCACACTGCCCTCTGGGATTGCAGGATAGCCAGCAGTTCTGAGAACCGGCGGTGCCCCACAATGGAACATGGACATGCACGCTTATAATATTTAGCATGTTAAGAACACAAAGACCAACTCCTGTCCCCGCTCTCTGAGGGGCTGGTGCCAATTTTGTCTAACTTTCTCATTCTCCTGGTTTATGTCTGATGACATCACTAGACATTTTATTTTATATAAATATGTGAACAGTGTTCTCGCACAACAAGCAGTTTTTACTTTCAATCTTCAGCTCTCAATTTTAGAATCTGATGTTGAGTTAAATCAAATAGATATTATTTTAAAGAATGTTTTCTAATTGAAAATTAATATATATTTTCCCTATGGAAAATTTTGAAACTATGTCAAACAAAGACTAAAGTTAAAATCATTTTTATTTCCCATATCCAAAGAAAACCATGGCTAACCATGTATTAATTTAGTCTTCTAATATATATTAGCATATATATATAAATATATACACACACATATATGGCATATATATATAGATATATATGTACATATCATACATATGCAATAAATAAAATAGGTAATACTTATATACTATATATGTGTATACATAACGATAAAACCGTAAAATGTTAGCAGTAGTTCCCCTTTACATATTATAAATGCATAGAGAGCTAAATATGTGAATATGCATAAATAGTTAATGGATAGTATGTAATTATATTGTATAGTATGTATATATGCGCACACACACCTTTGTCTGGAAATATTATTTACCAAATTGCTCACTCTTCCCACTTAAACTGTGACCATTTTCTCATTCAGCAAAGGGTCAGCATCACTTTAGTAACTCAATCCCACATCCGTGTGCCACCCTCCCTCTAGCCAGTCACAGCTGCAGCAGTAACAATAGCTGACTGTACTGAAGGCTTCCTGGGGGATGTTGTCCTCAGCCTTTCACAGGCATCATTTCATTCAAAGCTCAAAGCAGCAGCATGAAGTTGCAAGAGGGGAAACTGAGGCACAGAAGGTCAAGTTGGCTCATGTTATGCAGATAATGTGTGTTAGGCTGTTGTGATATTGTGATGTCATATGGAATGTATATGTGGTCTTTATCTCTGTTTCCTAAAGCCCTTGTCAATTCAGAAGCATCTTTGCTCTAAGGTGACTTTCGGAGAGCCCCTAGATGGCTTCAAGATGAAGGCTGGTCACCAGAAAGATCAGGCTTTGATTAGAAGCTTGGAAGTGTCAGCCCCACCCTGCCCTCCAGGTAGAGAAGGACTGGAGATTCGGTTCATAATTGATTGCCCTTACGTGAGAAAACCTCCATTTAAAAAATCCCTAGATGACGGTGTTTGAAGAGCTGCCTGGTTGGTGAACGAATCCATCTGCCGGGAGCCCAGTGCACCCCAACCCCCGGGAGATGGAGGGTGCTGTGCTCAGACCTTGTTGACCTTGCCGGTGCACCCCTTCATTGGCTGTTCATTTGTGTTCTCGGTTACATCTCTCCTAATAAGCTGATGGGCATAAGTAAAGTGCCCCCTGAGTTCTGTGAGGCTCACACAGAGAAGGGGGCTGGGGACACCCTGGTTTATAGCCCGCTGGGCAGAATACAGGTGGTACACTGGGACTTGCAATTGGCATCTGAAGTGGGGACAGCCTTGTGAGATGGAGCCCCTGACCTGTGGGGTCTGTGCTCATTCTGAGGACTGAGTGTTGGAACTAAATTACGTTATGGGTTGGCGTCCACAGAGGATCGGAGAATCTTGTCATCAAATCATAAAATCATCACCATCTCCAATGGTTTCTCCTAAAAAAATGATATAATGAATATGTTTGTGGCCAAATACTCAGGCATACCTGTGATTATTTCTCTAAGATAACATTTTTATAAATGCAATTGCAGAGCAAGTGTACATTTATGTTAAAGACTTTTGGTGTGCATTTTTCTAAATTATGCTCCATCCTGTTTTTTAATTTTGTGGGCTGGTGGGGGAGACGCTGTTATTTCTGCTTTTACTATTCCTGTTGTGTGCCGTTGTCAATTCGCCTTCAGTCAGCCGGGAGCTCCCTCCCGAGATTCTTGGCCCAGCTGACATCAGCACTGTCACTGATGAACAACAGGCCAGGGTCTGGGGGTCTGTGACCCCTGAAATCTGAAACGGGCCCTTCCCCAGTACCATGTACAAATCTGCAGTTTGGAAACTCCGCCGGCTCCCCGAACAGACTCTCCACCGAGGTCTATCAGTGTCTTTATGTGAAAAGAGCTCTTTGCCCCAGTGAGGCCGCAGACGACATATACGAACCCAGATCAATATATGAATGGACAGCAAGTCTATTTTCATTCAAGCTCTAGCACAGATGTACCTTTTCAATTCATGGTCCTGCTCAGCAACTCTTTTCTTTCATTTCTCATTAACTAGAAGCTTCCGAGTATAATGCACTCGGTGTTGAATTAAATCAATATCCACATTAACATTTTTTCAAAAGCAACAGCCATCAACCCAGTTCTCACTTCCTGTGACCTTGCTTTATGTGCAGGCGTGGCATGCGCTCAGCACTGTCCCCGAGATCCCCCTGCCAGCTCGGGGCAGGCATCATCTCCCAGATAATATCCAGCTTAATTAACCTTTAGGTGAAATGCTGGGATCCCTGTGACACTCACTTCCTTCTTGTTCATTATGTTCAGCCCGAAAAGCAATGCATTAATTAGGAAACGATGAAATGCAGTTGCTTTTATTACTTTGGCAGTCATCTTCTCTGCAAGGTGCCTGAAAAGTCACCTCATCGGGGGGAGTCGGTGCAGGGAGAGGCAGCTGCTTGAAGCCATGGGACCCTCACTCCCCCGCTAGAAGCTGAAGTCCAGCTTCCACCAAGTAATCTTCACAAAATTAAGGCTGGCGCCCAAAGGGAGTATGGTCTCCCCTCTTCTCCCATCTTCTAAGACTCTGAGAGTCTTAGAAGAAGCCCAGAACTCCACAGCAGGAAGCGCCAGCCCCACCACCCACAGGTGGGGATGCTGGGTGACTGCCTTGTATCTCATGATGTTTGGATAAAAAGTTCTACGTGTGGCTAGAATGGCAATTAAGAGTACTCAGGGTGCTGGAACCCGATCTACCTCACGCAACCAGAGACATTCTCTGGGGGTGACTTCGATTGCGTCCCCTTGCTAAGTGTCTGGTGCACTCACTCCCTCTGCACTGCTGGAGATGGTCCCAGCCAGCCTGGTTGCTGCTCTGTCCTGAGCCCTTCACAACCCAACTCAGGGACAGTCCAGCCTGCAGTGGCCTCTGAGCCCCTCTCACCCCCCAGGCGTGGTTCCTCTCCCCCTCCTCCAAGGGACCTTCCTGCCAATCACATGGCCACGCTCTTCCCAATAAGTGGGAATTCATTTGCTTACAGCACACTGATGGCCACGTCCTCAGCATCCCAGCAGGTTGCCTACAAAATAGTAGGTGTTCTACAGACGTTTGTAGAATCTGCCTTACAATCGTAATATATAATAAGTCCTGTAAAACTCTAAGGAAAGAAGGCCAGTTACGCTGCAAATTCAATGTGAAGGTTATATTGATTAACGTGTGAGGCTCTTTTGACGGCGACCTGATGTACCACAGAGAAGAGTGAGGAGGCAAGAGACCCACAGCTGTGCTCCTCGAAGGTGCCGGAAGCTTCTCCCGTGAGCTCCAGTTTCCGGCCAACAAACCTTGCAAATCAGACCTCTGTGCCTGCCCTGCCATTCTGTCTTCTGTGTGACGTACTGAAAAACACAATCAAATCTCACCATAGGCGAAGTCCCAGAGTCAGTGATTTTGACATTGTCCACTTTCTATGAGGAAAACTTATCAAATGATTTAAAAATTATTACCACAGGTGATTGAAAACTACTTTTCCACAGTCAGCTCGAAGCATCTGCCATTGGCAGAACCATTACAAGCCCGGTCCCCGTGTGCTGGCTCCAATGCCTGCCTGGCTCCCAGGACCTCTGGCACCTGGGGCTGGGTCCAGGCTGAAAACAGCTCCATGTCTGAAGGAAATCTGTAAGGAAAAGCTAACCTCTAAGACTAGACTTTGCTGTAATTAACCCGAAGGAAGGAGGTGCTGATTCACGTAATTTGCCACATAAATTGGCTCCTCTCCCTGGAGAACACCTCACTGCAGACCAGCAGGCAGAGCTGCAGATGAACGCCAGGCAGGCCTTCCTCTGGGTGGCCCTCTCTTTCTGCACAGCCACCCACTGCCCAACCTCGAAGGGCTCTTCTCCTGCCTCTGGGACCAGTTCCTTGTTCATAGGACACCCTCAGGACTATTCCTCTGTAAACCCCACGTTGAGAAAGTGAGTGTGGGGCTAAAGCAGCGTGAGATGGAGAGGGGGTGTGTGATGAGTGCAGGACAAAAAGCTGACAGAGCCTCTCTCCACAGGAACATGTCCCCAGGTGGCCCAGCAGCCACTCCCTGAGCTGCAGGCTGGAAGAGAGAGCTCCCAGCAACCGCCCAGCCATGGTGCTGAGCCAGCACGAGGATGTGCTTCTGCATTGGACCTTCATTTTCTTGGTCCCTAAACCTCACTGCTCGCTTGTCCTCTCAGGGAATTTTTCCATATTGGGACTCACCACAGTGGGAACTTCCTAAGTGCCACCTCGTGTGGCACTAGGCCAATGTGTTAAAAGAAGTGTTATTTTTTGATGCAGAGGAGCGTTCAAAGTACATGGCTACCTCCTTTGAGTGATGGTGTTGACACCAGAAGTGCTATCATTGAGACCCCACAGGGCCATTTCGCTGCTGTGCACAAAGCTTGGAGAAAGGGGCAGAAGCTTCCAGCCTCACTCCAGGGCACTGGCGTCACCCCTTCCTGCTGTCTGGACCAGACAGTGCTACACCCCACATGCTGTCTCCCCAACCTCGGCCGGAAGAGCGTCCTGGGCTATGAAGCATGGAAATGAGCTCCCTTTATCACTCATCTGAGCCAATGTCATCGTGATGCTGTCTGATGTCCCCACAGTGAGTTAACCTTGAAGCTGCACCATCTGTGTATGTCACCCTCTCTGACTCCTGTTCTGCCTCTGTCTGCAGCAGACTCACCCAAAGCAGTACTCCTTCCTGGTTTACACACCTATGTGTTTTGACATCCTAATGATTCTGAAATATGCATAATCATTTCCAAGAAAGGCACTCCACGCTTTGTAACCAAATGCATAAACCGACTGATTTTGAGATCTCGCCCCTGGAAAAGGGGCACAAATGAGCTGTAAACTTAATTTGCTGTCACATCTGTTAGAGCTTCGCGGGACCTCCTGGGCTGGTGACTGCCGGACTCCTCTGTTCTGACGCCTCCTTTCTGTCGCGACTGTTTTTAATTATAAGTGCTTCCACTGAAATGAATCACCGTTCAAAACTTTCTCCTTAGCTAAATTGAACCAAATCACATTAGGGCAAGAAACACAGAGGGAAAACCATGTGGGAAGGTTTATAAATTCAGAAGTCCAGGACCCCTCATGAAAGAGTCCGATTCCATGTTTAATCCCATGTGGCCTCATGTGATCACAAGGGTTTGGACATTTAAGGCACGGGTTTCATACATGGAGGCCAAAGACATCCTGGTGTCACACCAAAGAACACGTACTCAAGACCTTGTGGAGGGTCATTTACACATATTCTGATGGGCAGGAAGTAAGTATCGCAGACAGGAGATGACAAAGCAGAAGCAAATTCCTTCCCGTTGTTCTTCATGTGGAAAGCCTGGTCCCACTGTGCACAGGCACCGCAGACAATGTGGGGGTACGCAAGATGTATGAGCAGCCAGCGTGGAAAAGAGAGCCGCACAAAGCATATGGAGCTCAGGAAAGGGGGCATGGTCCCCCAGTGGCTGCTGGCCCCTCTGCCTGCCCCAGCACTAACCCAGTCATTCTGCCTAACCTTCTCTCAAGGCGCTTTTCCCGGGAAGGACAGGCTGATGGGATCAATGCCATTGGAAGCCTATTGCCCAGTAATGATTACCTACTTGTCTCTGTGTGATCCTCCTGGTTCATTCAGAGACATTTATCACACTGTGCCTCTGTGCTGAGCCCCAAACTGGGGAAACAGAAAACAAGATGTCCTTTGTACTTGGCCTTATGGGGCTTCTTTCTGTTCCAGCAGGGGTACAGTCACTGAACAAGCTTTGCACCTCCATCCTGGTCATGAAGAGCTGTGATGAAAGTGGGGAAGGAAAGGGGAAAATGCTAAGGGACCATGTGCCGGGAGCCCTGATTCAGAAGGCCCGGCATCCAGCATGAGCCTGAGGGAAATGGGTGGAGCCTTCTTGGCAAGGAAACCCCACTGGAAAGTCTATTCTACATCCATGATTTTCAAAGACATAACATTTTGCAGTCATACTACATGTTTGTGTGTGGATTGGCACAATCTCTGTGGTGAGGTGCTCTTTTTCACATCAGTCACACTAACTCCAAGGCCCCTTTTTCTCACCTAAAGACATCCCGATGTCCGGCTTTGTAGGGCAGAGTGCTCTACTCCACAGGGTGCTTGTTCTCCACACCTCTGACAAATGTTATAATGAAGTTTGCATTTCACTGTAAAATTTAAAAAATACAAATAAATTAAAAACTAAAATCACTGATGAAAACAATGATATTTAACCAGTACAGATATGTGCTGAGCCCTGCCTGGAGGGTTTTATATGTATTACACTGTTTAACCTTCACAGCATCTCTGAGGCAGAGGCTGAGTGATTTCCCAGGTCCACAGCTAGGAAGTGACCAGGCCACTCTGGACCAGGCCCCAGCATTGGGACTACCTATGCCTTCCTGCTTCCCAGTTTGTAATCCCTGGAGAAAACCACTGTCAGCACTTTTATAAACAAATCCTCTTTCAGCCTTTCTCCGTGTGCGTGTGTGTGTATACACATTTTTAACAAAAACGGAATATTGCATAAATTGCTTTTTAAAAACAATTTATTGAGGTGCAAGTCACATAAAACTAAACATTTTCAACTGAATAATTAAATGGTGTTTAGTACATTTCCAATGTGCAATCACCACCTCTACCTAGTTCCAAAATATTTTCATCACTCCGGAGTAAAATCCTTTAATCATGAAGCAGTTTCTTAACATCCTCCCACTCCCCCAGACCTGGCCAGCATCAGTCTGCATTCTGTCTCCATGTATTTATTCCAGATAGTTCATATAACAGAACCATACAGTGTGTGACATTTTGTGTCTGTCTTCTTTCAGATGCCATGATGTTTTAGAAAGTTCATCCATGTAATAAAATGAAGCAAGACTTCATTCCATTTTATGACTGAATAATATCCCATTGTATTGATCTGCCCATTTGTTTATCCATTCGTCTCTTGATGGACATTTTGACTATTTTTATCTTTTAACTATTGTACATATATATTCTACCTTTTGGCTATACAGATGTATTTACTGAGAACTAATTTTCAATTTTTTTCCAGTCTATTTGTAGGAGGAGAATTATAGGGTCACATGATAATTCTATATTTAACATTTTGAGGAACCACCAAACTGTTTCCACAGAGGCTGCACAACTTTATATCTCCACTAACAATGTATAAGAGTTCCAATTTCTCCACATCCTCACCAGCAACTGTTATTTTCATTTTAAAAATCATTATGATAGCCATACTAGAGGGTGTGAAATGGTATTACATTGTGGATTTGATTTTCATTTTTCTGGTAACTAATGGTATATTTTTTTCATGTGTTTATTGGCCATTTTTATATTTTCATTGGAGAAATTTCCATTCAAGTCCTTTGTCCACTTTCTTAATTAGGTTGTTTGTCTTTTTGTTGTTGAGATCTAAGCATTATTTCTGTATTCTGAGTACTTGACCTTTATTAACATATAGTTTGTGAATAATTTTTTCCATTGAGTGCACTGCCTTTTCACTTCTTCATATCATTCTTTGATGCACAGCAGTTTTTTATTTTGATGAAATCCAATTTATTTATTTCTTGTTGCTCATGATTTTGGTGTCATGTCTAATTGATTTGGTGTCAAATCCATTGCTAAATACAAGGTCATGAAGATTCACCCCTAGGCTTTCTTCTAGAGTTTTATGATTTTTGCTCATATTTAGGTTATGGATTCATTTTGTGTTTACTCTTATATATGGTGTGAGGCAGGGGTCCTATTTCATTCTTTTGCATGTGGGTATCCAATTGTCCCAGCACCACTTATTAAAAAGACTATTCTGCCCCCATTGAGTGATCTTGGCACCCTTGTTAGAAATCAATTGGTCAGATGTATAACTTTGTTTCTAGACTCTCAATTTTATGCCATTGGTCTGTATGTCTATCCATTTTGTCCACCCCATTTTGATTACTGTAGCTGCATATACTGATTCTTAAACTTTCTGGTTTTACTTAGTAAATGTGATGACTTCGGCAGAAGTATATTAGTATATGTTCCTGGCATATCTTCTTGGCATGATTGCCCACTGTGGATGGAAGAGATAAGAGTCTCAGTGGGTACACCTGAAGGGAAGCTTTCTTTCCAAAGAGGGGCCATGCATTTGAGGCAAGTGTGCACTTTTGCTTGAGAGGCATTGTTTCTAGCCACGCTGTCAGTACCAGGGACATTTCAGAAGACAGAGGTTCTGGAGTTTGCATTTCCTTCCATGCTCTTTAAGGAATATTATACAAAACAAATGCGAAATTGGAAATAAGAAGAAGAAAATAAAAAGCTGGGAACCAATAGGCTAAAGGAAACCTGCTAGACAGAGTGATAGAAAAAGCGGTCCATAGAGAACCCCAGAAACAAGGTAAGTAGAAAGACATAGACACGGCTTTCCATTTATACTTTCACTGCACAAAGCACTTTAAAAATTCTCATCTCATAATCTCCTAACTATGCCTCCAGGGCGAAATCATCAGTCCTCCTTTTCAGGTGACACAATGAGGAGAAGCCCAGAGTTGGTTTGAGCAAGGTCACAGAGCTCATTAGTGACAACAGATGTCCTCTAACCAGGTATCCTGACTCCTCTGGGCTCATCAGCTAAGATGACAAAGGACAAGGAAGAGCCCAGATATGAAGCACAGCAGAGGGAGCTGGTAGAATGACCTGGAGCAGAGGCAATGTTTAAACATCACAGAAGGAAAAAAATTGGGAAGAATCTCTCTTAATGAAGGAAGAGATGGCAAGGTGGGGTCAGGAACAAGGCTTAGTTCTCTAAGGTAACAGTGTAGCTCTCCCAGGCTCTGTGGATGTTAGGAAAGCTGACACCTGGTGAAGGAAAGCAGTTTAGAATGCATTGGTTGGAAGCTCAAAGCCAAAAATGGAAAGGGGAACAGTGAACACAACAGGCGAGGGAGAACCCCCCCAAGAGGAACTTAGGAAAGACCAGCTTTACGAGGAGAACTGTGTGGCAGACCCCTCAGATTCAACATGGAAAACGTCACCAGGAGAGAAACAGAGACAGAGGCAACCTGCATGTCAAAAATTTTGATTAAAAGTTTGTGGTATTTTGAGTTAAAAGAATCTGCCTTATATACCTATTTGACATTTCACTTCCAAAGAGGTTTTGAGAAACGTACATGAAAGTTT
Source organism: Rhinolophus hipposideros (assembly GCF_964194185.1). Lineage (NCBI taxonomy): Eukaryota > Metazoa > Chordata > Mammalia > Chiroptera > Rhinolophidae > Rhinolophus > Rhinolophus hipposideros. Next base: position 97,643,094 of record NC_138053.1, read on the forward strand.
TCCCAAAGGTTTCCACATAAAACTACCTGATTGGAGATGACCTGCCACTTCTAAAATTTTTAATGTAGGGGTTTGCATTCAGAAAACATGGTGATTCGTTTTCCTTGGAGAAATATCAGAACAGAGCAGCTTTTAGTATCCATTAATCCCTGTGACCTCATTCACTATTCTCTTCAAAGAGGGCAAAAACTAGAAACAGATTTCAAACGAAAGCCCTTCTAATGAGTGGTGACAGATGTGCAATTTGGGAGTAATGAGCCCTGAATCTGTAGCGAGCTGCTCTGTTAAAAAATGTCCCCAGATAATCAGCCCTCTGAACCTAAACGACCACACATCTCACCTGTATGGCTTCCTCTCTCCAGATAACCCTGTTCCACCTGTAATTTCTCGGTACTTTATCTGCTGCCTCCTTCCCATCAAGAATCAGACTTGGCGGTCTTGGGAGTAATGAGTCTACTTAATTTATCTGACCTGGTGGTTCTCAAGCAGAGATGCTCTCACCTCCTTGGGGACAGTTGGCAATGTGTGGACACATGTTTGACTCTCATGACTGGGGAGAGACGGAGTAGCATTGTTAGCATTTAGTGGACACAAGCCAGGGATGCAGGTCACCACCCTGGGACGCACAGGACGCACAGGCCCCCAGGACGGTAATCCAGGCCAAGATGTCCACAGAGCAGAGGTCGGGAAACCGTGACTAACTGAAAGACACAAATGAGTCAGAGCTGTACTCCATGCTCTCTGACCTGGGAAGTTGTTCACACACAAATTCCAGTCTGTCTTCTTTCTGGCAAGTACAGGATTCCAACATCCGCATGCCCAAACAGGGATAAGTATAGGTGATGCCTGTGGCCGCCATCACCTACTGATGAAGTGTCCTCTTCATGTCCAAGCGGTTGCTGGCTGGTAAATGAGGCCAGGACTCCACAGTGACGCAGCCTGGCAGTTCCAGAACGTGGGAATGTGTGGAAGCGGGGCACGTCGCTGACAGGTAACTGCAGCAGAGTCGCACACGGCAATTTTCAACAAGGATCCGGAGATCTACATTCTCATTGGTCTCATTTGCTGCCCGAATTTATAAAAGTCAGTTAGTTACCTTCTAGTTGCCTTATCCTGCCCTGATTGTCAAAAAGGGATACTCAGAAAAGGAAGGACACACTTCAACTCTGGACAAGAGGCTACAGGGAAAGTGGAGACTAGTAGGTGTCTAGAAGAAGAATGAGTTGTGCTTTTTTTTTAAAAAATCTGTAGTGAAAGCAACAAAGAAACAGGACTTTATGAAATAGGCATATTGCAACAGGCAAAAGGTGGAAACAACTCAAATATTCATCAACTGATGGATGGAGAAACAAAATGCAGTATGTCCTTATAATTAGCCCATAAAAGGCAATGAGTACTAAGATGTGTACAGCATGGATGAACCTCGCAAATATTATACTAAGAGAAAAAATCAGACACAAAGGCTGTGTATTGTATAATTTTTTTATATGAAATACCCAGATTATGCAAATCAGTTGGGACCCAAATAGACATGTGATTGCCAGGGCTGGGTGGGTGGGGAGTGGAGCTGATGTGTATGGGGTTTTCTTCGGGGGCAGTGAGAATGTTCTGAAACCAGACAGAGGTGATGGTTGTATGACATTGTGAATGTGCTAAAAGTCACTAAAATATGCACTTCAAGTTGTTAAAAGGTGAATTGTATTTCATATGAATTTTATCTCATTTTCCAAAACAAACAAACAAGCATGTTTGGAAACCTTCACTTGGGAAAATCTGATGAAATGAGTTTGATTGAATGGGAGGAAAGTTAAGCATAAAAAACCATTCAGAGTCTATAGACTCATGAAAAACAAATCCCAGCAAATGGCAACAATTATCAATATGCCAGGTGTTTGTGAATGGGAAGTTGAATAGCTCTTTCCCCTTGGTGAGGTGTTGCAGTTCTGGGACAAGATATTGATCATAAAATATTCCCTGATCATTAGCCAGGCGTATTATGCTTTCATTTCCACTCTTAACCCCCACATGCAGCTTCATTTCATGGTGACAAAGTGAGATGTGAGTGTAATCATGGTGACCAGCAGCCTTTGGACGAGTGGCCACCTAACCATCAGACTCTGAGAGCTTCCTCCCCAAGCATACCTCCCCACTGGCATCAGTGGGTCCCCAACCCTGGAGTCGAAACCTGGTGGTCCTGGGGAGGAGACAGAGTGCCGTGAGATGTCATCTGTTAAGGCTGCACAACACTTACCAAAGTGAACAGCATATGGGACGAATAACCAGAAGGAATGTTACCTAAACCACGGCGTACTTCCTACAGGTGCGCGACAAGCTGGGAGTCCTGAGGCCTTCCACGGAGAGAGGCCAAGAGGGAAAAGGCACAGCCATTCTGAAAAGGAGGCGGATTTAGACAAAAGAAAGTAGGGATGGGCTAGGAGGGATTTCCAAATGAGACCATCTTCACTGGTCCTACCTGTCTGCAGAGCCCACCTTGAGTTCAGTCTCCATCATCCTGTGGTTAGACCTGACCTTTGTCCACACACTTCAGCACCTTTCCTTTTTTCCAGATGCTGCCAGGAAGGGCAGGCAGACTTCAAGCTTCCAGAATGTTCCAGCTACTTGTCAATCCCACGATCAAATTTACAGCGTCAGAGTCACTGCAGAGACGTGAACCCTGTTCTGACCAAGATATTCTTTGCAAAGGAGAACAGGCATGTCCTGTCAGTCAGACGTAGGTCACAGTCTGTCCTGGTCATTGCTGTACCTCAGCTGCATGCGACATGCCCTTGGTGTTTGGCGGTGTTAAAAGATGAATGGAGGCATATTAGAATTGTAAGGGTTTGTTGGGGCAAAAATTTATTTGAACCAGGCTGCATCTAATCTAGCTCTGAGCAGTTGTACACAACAGAAAACATTTATAGGCAGAAGGCAACAGGAACGAGGAAGTCATAGGAGGCACGAAAGTGGGTGGGGTATTGCAAGGTCACTTTCATTTACCGGGTGTCAGCGTCTCTCAGGCAGATGACCTCATTAGTGCTCATCAGGCAATTCCTCATCGACTGGTGCTAGATTCGGCTTCTGGGAGAGACAAAACTATCACTAAGTTAAGTCTCAGTGTGGACCTTAGCATAACAACCCCAATTTGGGTCTCTTGTCTTGTTTTTAATAATAGACTAGGTAGGTTATTTTCTTCTTTGGTTTGGAGCAGCGTTTAAAAATCACCATAGCCAACTTGAAGTTACCCAGCCATGAAGAAAAAAACCACTTTCCATCTTAAGATGGTTGGATGCTAAAATGGTTTTGCTTTAAATGTCCAAACAACAGCAGTAGCCTTTAATGAAACTGACAAGAAAACCAAACTGACTGCTATATGAAGTCCCCCAAACCACAAATCCCTTTTTGAGGTCCTCAGGTGGGCACCCCTATGCTTGTCTGGAGACACCCAGAGGGGATAAGGAGGGCCCCCTCCCACATCCGGGCTGTGTCCCTGCTCACACTGTCAAGTGAACAAAGGCCTTTGTCTTATGGAATGTCTGGTCCTTATGCTTCAGAGGACACAGACAGTGAGCCTTCGCATCCAAACACATCAATGTGACACCCCTCACCGTGTCTTGCCACTTCCTCCTTAGGAGTCCAGTCTGTGTTTGAGCCTGGGATCAAACATTCGGTTCTCCACTGATGGAGCCGGGGTCAGAGAGTTTCTCCAGGGTGGGACAGGACAAGGCCAGTGCCCAAGAGAAGGCTCTTGTTGGGGTTGCAGTGGTCTCCCACGGGGACCCTCCCTCCAGGTCTGATGGGAGGATGTGCAGGGCAGAGAAGGGGAGCTGGTGTGTAGTCTGGGGTGTCCATGTTCCTGAAGAGGAAGGAAGGGAGAGAGGGGAGGGAGAGGAGGAAGGGAGGAAGGCCTACAGAGACTTTGGGGTGCGGGTAGAATCATTGCAAGACTCTGTATGTTTGGAGAATGCATTCAGTGTGTGTGTGTGTGTGTGTGTGTGTGTGTGTGTGTTTCACATATGTGCACATAGTTATATATGTATATAAATACATACAAAGATATATAACATACACAGTGCCCTGTATGAGTCAGCAAGTGCTGACATACATAGGACCACGAACCGGGGAGCTTAAGCAACAGAAATCCATGCTCTCCCAGTGCAGAGGCCAGAAGTCTCGGACCAAGCTGTCCTCCTGATGCTGCAAGGAGGGGACCGTGTCGGGAGAGGTCACTGACCTGCTCTAGGCCTGTCCCTGCTGCTAGGGGCTTTCTGGTGATTGTTGGTCTTTCCTGACTCATAGATACATCACCCTGCTCTCCACTTTCAGGTTCATGGTGTTCTCCCCACGGGCTGTCTGTGTCAGAATTTGCCCTTTTATAAGGAGACCAGTCATCGTGGGTTAAGGGCCACCTCCACCAGTATGACCTCATCTAAACTAAATACATCAGCAAGGACTCCCTTTCCAAGGAAGATCACATGCTCAGGTGCTTTGGGTTAGGACTTCAACATGTATATGGGGGGAGGGCAGAATTCACCCCATAACACCCCCACCAACACATATCCAGGTGCCCACACGTGCTCAGACATACACTCCACGCGCCGTCTGCTTTCATTCTAAAAAGCATGTGTTTATTTCCATTGGGCGTATATCTCTTCTTGGCCTCCTAGGGGTCCCTGTGGTGTGCAGCTACACGGTACAAACCTCACAGATAGTGACACACCTGGACTAATCCAAAACACGTAACTAACTTCTGTTTTCTTTCCCATCGCCATGCGTCTGTGTGTAACACTTGCCGCCCAATCCGAGCTCCCATCTGACCCCTGGGCTTCTTCAACCCCAACAATTCCATAATTCCACAGACACTCAGGTTCAGAGAGGGAGCTTCTGGCATCAGGGGTCCTGGACACCCCCCCACAAATTAACATAAAGAGAGTCACTTTCCCACATTGTGCCTTGATTTCCTCATCTAACACTTTAATTACACAGTGAGTGGAGTCCATTCACTTTCCTTCTACATCCCAGAGTCAGACTCTAAAGCGGCTGACAAAACTGGTAGGCCGCGTTTCTAACAGGGCTGTCATGAGGCGGATGTGGACCTAGGTTCCTCAGTGCTCTGCTGCTTTAGAGCCCCCACGGGTTTCTTTCTGTGCAGGAACTGATACATAGAGCCCTCCCTACCCCCACAAACCGTGCAGAGACCAAATTTGTCAAGTGGCAGAGAGGAAGCACAAAAGACCAATGTGCCAGGTCTCAGCTGACTTGAAACAACGTACACACCTTGGGCTGTTTGTCCCCAGCTCCCTCCCACAACACAGAACCCTGGGGACTGTTTCAACAAGGTTCCCTGGAAACTGGCTTCCCTTTGGATTCAACCAGTGGGAAGCCCAGCCTGAGACTGGAGGGAAGGAAAAAAAAGAGGTCAGATGGTCTCTTCTCCATTTCCTGATTTAGACCATGTTTCTGGAAGTTACTGGGGTCCCTTCTTCACAGCCCCCACTCCTTCTTACCTCAGATGAAACCCTTTGCTTTCCTTTTATAAAGTAAAAGTGATTCATGACACTTGTTAAAGACAGTAAGGCAGACTTTATTCAGGGAGCCTATGCAATACATGACAGACTACCACAGTGGGGTTTTGTGGTGGGGAGAGAGACTGGACTCAACTCTACGCACAACAAGGAAAAGTGGGAATTCATAGCCAAGGAAGGATTCTGGCCGAGCTGACGGAATAGGATTCTTGCTGAAGGTAGGACACGGTGATCAGGCATCACCTGGGGTAGGGGAAGGTGAGGTGGAACCTGATTAGATATCCAGGGTGATGAGGTGTGAAGGGTGGGGAATTCTGGCAAAACCAACTGAGCAGAATTTTTGCTAAAACTGGGTGATGCAAAGATGGATACTAAAGTCCAAAGGTCAAGGCCCAGGGAAGGGGGTCCAGAGAATCCTGACCAGAGTTTGGTCAAGGACACTATGCCACCTTGTGTCATGGGAGTCATAAACCTTGCGTTCTAGACCATCAGTCTAGGAGTAATAGTCCTCTTCCTTCATCATTTCCTTTAAACAAGCCAACACTTCCAAGAACAGACGTTTCCTTAAGATCTCCTGAACTGAGTTCGATTTTGTTTTCTGCGGGGACCCGGGCTGACACAAGCCTGGAGTCCAGTCCCGTGCTGTGACATCCCTGAAGTTGTTTTAGTACTCAACAGGAGTTACTAGTGTGTTTCTGATGTCACCATTCTCCTGAGGATCTCCTAACTACAGACAGGTCGCTCTTCAAAATGGAGGCATTTGAAAGGTGGATGTTCCCTCATGACTTGTAATGTGCTTTCGAAGGCTCGCAAGTGAGTGGCTTGTGAATAGGTAAGATTTATCACTGGCACTCCTGCTATTGAAAACAAGTCTGCACCTCACATCAGAGAATCCCACCTGGAGAGAGTAAAGTCAGACGCAAGTGAACCCCAAAGACAGCTGGGAAGGTGGTTCCCCGTCAGAGCCAGGTTATAGGCATTCTTTCTCTGATGAGCACTCAGTGCCGCCTCTAAAGGCAATTGCTCTGCTCTGTGCTGCGGAGCCCACACTTCCATTCTCAGCCCCTTTGTCACTGAGTACAAGGGAAGCACATGAGCTCAATGGGTGGAGTGACCCATCTCGTCCTGCTGAAAAGAACCCTCATGAGACATGGGTTAGGTAGATCAGAGCTGGATAGATTGTGAAGTTAGATGCTTGCTGGTTTTGTCACACTCAAAGAGTAAAATAATGTCTTTCGTCTATTTTTGCATTGACTCCAAAGGCCAATAGTTGAACTCAAGTAAATACTTCTTATTATGGTTGTTCAAAAGCCTCATTGTGGGGTGCCTGAAACATATTTTGTAGTCTGATAGCCTGGCGATGCGAATGGTTGCTCTATGAACCCAGGTAAATTCCTTAAACTATTTGAGCTTAATGTCAATAAGAGTTAGAGCTAACTGTTCAATAGAAATGATGGATCCAGAAAAACATAAAATCCTAACTTCAAATGATTATAACAAAAGAAAACCTAAGAATTTAAATTCATTTAAATTCTAGAAAAATATTTCTCAAAATGAAAATGAAATTACAGGTTAAGACAAATAAGAAAAATACACTAAAGGAAATGCCAAAGCGAGTTCTTTAAGTAGAAGAAATAGACTCCAGATAAGAATGGAAAGAATGCAAACTTTAAAACTGTGAATAAATCTAAACAGAATTTTCCATAAAATAACAACAACATAGAATTAAAATGACTGACAACAATAATATATGAGGTGGAAGGAGGCTAAGTGGAGTTAGGGCATCCTAAATTTCCTGCATTGGGTAGAAATAAGTAAAAGTATTAATTTATATTAGATTTCACAAGTCAAGGATGCCTGCTGCATTCTCTAGGATTATCATCAGTTTAAAAAGAGTACATAACTATGAAGCTAATAGGAGACGGCAATGGAATAATTTAAAAGATACTTTACCAGTCCAATAAAAAAGAACATGAAGAAAATCATCTCTTCCAGTTATCAACACGTACTATGAAGCTACCATAATTGAGACATTTTGGTACTGAAAGAAGGGTAAACAGTTTTGTTTTGTTTTAAAATGGAATGTCTTCTTTGGAAAACTGTGTGGCATCAGCAGCTAAATACGGTCCCTTGCTGGATAACAAGGTGGCACTGAGGCAAGGAGGGCATGATGGTCTTTCCAATAAGTAGTGTTAAGTCTGTTGGATACCCACATAGCGAAGAATGAATCCTAACCTCTACCTCACTCAGTACGTAAAATCAGTTCCAGGTGGATTATAGATATACCTATGAAATACAAAGCAATAAAGTTTCTAGAAAATAAAAGAATATCTCCGTGACTTGGGAGTAGGGAAAGATAAAATGCAAAAGTGGTAAATAGAGATGTGTTAAACTTAGGGAAGTTTATTCCTCAAGAAAAGAAAAGACACTACTAAGGGAGGAATAAGGCAAGCTTATTGTTGTATAAACTTACTATTATATTACATTATGCACATTATTTACATCACATATAATGACCAAACTTCTCCCATACAGAACCCATGGAGAATAACAAGAAAAAGACAGTCAACCACAAGGAAAAAAACAGGCAAAAACGTAAATTTCACCAAAGACAACATCAAAATGGTTAATAAACACATAAAAACTTGTTTAATCTTACTGGCCATCAGTAGAAACATAGATAGGAAGACCATGATGGAACATCATAACTCACCCTCCAAAATAAATAAATTCAAAGACTGACAGTGACAAGTGTTTGCGCAGCTGCCGGGAAATCATTCAGTGTTACCTATTGAATTTGAACAAATGCTTTCCTATGACTTAATTGCTATACTCTCTGGTCTATACCAAGAGATGTGTATGAGAATATTTGTGGCAGCATTATCCATAATGGCCCCACAGTGAATCAATTAGAATATCCTTCAATTGTAGAATGTATAAATAAATGGTAGAATACTAATACAATGAAGTATCATGAAGCAATTAAAATGAACAACGTACAGCTACATACAACAACGTGGCTAAATCTCACAGATGTAAATTGAATGAAGAAAGAAGAATGACAAAGAATTATGCTATACAGTCCCACTTACATGAATTCAAAACCAGGGAGAACTGCTCTAAGATGTTAGAGCACGTGGTGGTTAGCGGCATTTTGAGGCAGTGTGAGCTGTACTTTTAGGGTCCTGGCAGTGTTCTCTGTCTGTTGGCCTGGATATTGGTAATGCAGGGATATTCATCTGTTAACAATTCACTGCCTGTACATTTATGATTTGTACATTTTATGTGCATGTGTTATATTTTATCAAAAAAAGGGAAAACGTGCTTTCAAATGCCAAACCTGAAAGCATAAAAATGTCAGAATTTAATACCTGAAGTTGGAAATAAGTTACTTGGGAACCTCTAAGTTACACTTTTGACCAGATTTTGATGTGAATGATTTGAAATAAATTCTGTTTATGGTACCTGTACTTGGTGCTCTAAAAGACACAAAAGTTTATGGAATAAATAAATGGAACTCAGGGTTTAAAACAGGGGTGTTGCTATTCTTTGGGAGTAGAAGGGTAGAACCACTCTGAAGAATGAAGTCCTTCTGAAATTCGTTCACCAAGGACCTGTTAAGCATTGATTGGAGAGCCGGTGTGTGTTTTTGACTCAGAAACCAGTATCTAAAAAGAGAATCCCAGGTCTTTCATGATGTCAGACTCTTTCTTTTGACCTTTGCTGGAGAAGGTGTGGGGACAGAGCCAGGAAAACAGTTGCCAGACTCTCGGCCTCACATGGAAAGGTGCTGGCTCGGGTAGTAGATGGTCATCAGCTGTGACTAAGTGGCCGTCAGCTGTTACCGGTCAGCAATTAGCCACTGACATAACTGCCGTGGCTACACTAGCAAGGGCAGATTGCAGTTAGCAAGTGGGGTTGCTTGGTTGGCAGAGAAACGGACGGAGGATTGTGGATCATGTGGCTCCTGCTTCCGGTGTCTCCAACCCAGCCACCAGCGAGACTATAGCAGTATGATTGCCTATCTATGGCTCCGTGGGTGTTCCTTTTTGGCCTCACCATGTCCTGAGTTCTTGTGCAGGGAGTGGGACCAGAGACCCTGCATGACATCCTGCATGACAGAAAGGTTGTGTTGAACTGTGGTAAAAATTACACACACACACACACACACACACACACACACACACACACTACATATATAAAGGCAGATTTCATGAAGTAGACCAAAGAACAGGGAATTTGAAATCGAAACACCTACAGTTTAGCCCCGGTACAGCCAATAAACTATGTTGTTTTAGCAGGTACTTTAACATGGAAGATAAAATGTATAGTGTTCTCTCATTCTTAAAAGTAAGCATGAAACATTACAATTTTATAGCCTTATTGATATAGACTTTAAATAAAATGTAGGTGGTTGTATAGTCAGAATTCCCATTGGGGTCAAATGGACGAACCACAGAAAAAGAAAGATCTGATAAGAAATCAGGTGGGTGGAAGTCTCCCTAAAAGGTTGTTCCAGAGCAGGCATTTCTGAGACCTTGAGTGATCGAAAGGGTCTTCAGACAAAAAACATAAGGAGGCCCAAGGCGTCTTATAGCTCTAGGCTTCTGAGAATGAGAGAAGAGCTGGTTCTGCTGGTGTCTGCTGGGAATCACTGCCCTGAGCCTGTGCCTCTCTCTGGTTTGTCAGGAGCAGATCTGTCCAGTTCAGGAAACAGTGAAATCGTGAGCAGCATGACATTCCTGCCTCAGTCCACAGTCACCAGTGACTCTGAGAGCCCCTCTCCCTCTGATGGCAGAGGGCGCTGTGAGGCTCCAGGCGAAGGCTGCTGTACTAGCTTTCCTCACCCTCCCCTGAACATTCTGTCTTCAGTGTCCACCTCTGTCCCGTATGGACTCATATCACAGGGATGGCATCCTGACTTCAACACCACACATGTGAGGAAGGATCCATGAGAGAGCCCTTTCAAGGGTCCATATCATGACTTTCCACAAGAAAAGTCCAAACGTCTAAAACCAGAAGAGTAAGACTCCATCAAGGACAGTTTACGAGTCGACCAACCCAGGCTAATAATAGTAACTGCATTCTAGGGCTTGAGGCTTAAATTACATTAAATTAGAGGTAAGCACCTAAAACAGAGGAAGCTCGATAAATCATAGGTGTCACCATCATCATCACTGTCATCAGCAACATGACCATAATTGTCCTCACCACCATCGCCACCATCATCACAATCATCACTGTCATCAACGTCATTGTCATTCAGAGCTGGTAGATTGCTTCTGCCTTCTTTTTGTGGTTTCTTTTTCTTCCCAACCTCCCACACTCCTGAATGCCCCACCTGAGACCTCTGGATCTAAGTGTGCCCAACCATGCCCATCAGAGAGGCACAGGTCGAGTGACGTGTTCTGCCTCTCTGACCATATGAAAATGTCAGGGAGGCATGTCAACAGCCAACGGTGAGCAGCTGCACCACCGACAAGCCTGGATGTGTGGCCTTGAGCTCAGTGGGCACAGAGCAGGAGGCCCCAGTCCCAGGAGGTGGTGTGACAGGATGGCTGAGAATAAAGGTGTTAAGAAATGGGCTGCCTGTGATCTTGAAAGTGCCACTGACTCGTGGCCCACAGGGAGCCTTTTCTAGACTCTGCCTTGATGTTCTGAATGAAGCTCATTGTGCTTCAGGCCTGCTCCGTTTATTTACAGTGATGAGATGAAACCCAGGTGAGTTATTTGGCAGCAGGGAATGCTGCTGTTTTTAATCAAAACAAATAAAAAGACAATCTCTTTATTGAAAAGATGTATCCTCAAGGCCCTTTACCGACTACAGATGTATGCACCTTGATCTGACAGTCCTTTAAAAGGACAACGCACTTGAAAAGCAATCTATATGTTCCTAATTTCACAATGAAATGCTTAAATAATGCTGTCTTTCTGAATCAGGGAAGAAAAGAAAGGGAAAGAATAAGCCTACTGTGACGCAGGAGCCATCACAGAACACAAGCCCCTGGAAGGCGGTGATGCTGGGGCAGCAGGGATTTCAAGGCCACCCAGGTTGGGCTGCTAAGAGGCAAATTCGATTTTGGAATATAAACATGGGAAGTGAAGATAATGACTAACCTACGAGGACATAAAAGGACGAGTTGAACAGCAGAACCCAGTGTGTCTGTGGAGGACACAACTAGATCGATCAACTGTCAGAAAAGACCTCACACCCACAAGAAAGGTGAGTTGGATGCCTCCTGGTAAGTCCCACACAACAACAGTAGATAGTAGTGTGTAGGCAAGTGGACACTATGCTTAAAAAACAACCTGAAACACACTACGTCTGTGATTGCTCTCAGGAGGAACCTGGAAAGACAAATGCCCAGAGAATGACCACATTTCCGGCTGACAGTTTTCATACTGAGCAGGGGACACACATGATCTGTTTGGTGATGTTATGAAGGAGAAACATTTGAGTTCTTAATATTCAGGTCTCGTGACTTGATGGGAGACAGATAATGTGGAGAAAGCATTATTGCTGGATTTCTAACATGATTTCTTCACTCAACTAGACTAGAAAAAATATATAACTATATTTCTAAGTTACTCTTTGTTTTTTCAAAACTGGCTGTTACATTACACCATCATCTCTTTAGTTGTACAATTCTCAAGTGAATCTTACCACCTTTTCCATTAATACTTTAAGGAGGTCTTAATTACAAAAAGAATAAGTCCACTGAGCAAGGTAAGCATTGCTGAGGGACATTGGGACTTGGAACTCGAGCTTGAAAAGGTAAGTGCTTATAAGATCTGGACAGGGTGGGAGAATCTTCCCCAAATTCACGTCTACCCTGAACCTCATGATGTGACTTTATTTGGGTTAAAAGGGTCTTTGCAGATGTAATTAGTGAAGATGAGGTCATTTTGGATTAGACTGGGTTCTAACCCCATGACTGATATACTAACACAAAGAGAAAGTAGAGACACACAGGGAAGAAGACTGCATGAAGACAGAGTGGAGAAGGGTGACGTGTCTCCCAGCCAAGGAACACCAAGGATTAACGGTGACCACCAGAAACTAGAGGAGGCAGGAAGGACCCTCTGCTGGAGCCTTTTGAGGGGTCACGGCCCTGCTGACACCTTGATTTCAGACTTCAGGTCTCCAGAGCTGGGAGATAATAAATACCTCTGGTTTTAAACCAAGTTTATGGTACTTTGTTACAGCAGCCCTAGGAAATGAAAACCAGGTCCCCGAGCCATCCGGAGAATGGAGACCAGAGACCCAGCCCCCTATCAGGAATCCGTGACCACTGAGCATTCATTCAAGTGTCCTTTGAAACCTGTGAAGGGAAGGGTATTGGAGTAGATTAAACAACGCTTCTCCTGAGTGACCCCACTAACGCATCACGTTCTGAAGGACACTTCCCTCCCACTGAGTGCCACCGTGAGCTCTGCCAGTCCTCTGTGTGCGATGCGTCCCTTTATCCTTGATCAAGCTTATGGAAAACTATTTCTCTTTCATCATCTAACCTGCACTTCCAGTGGCTTTTATTTGATGGTAAGTGGTTGTTCACTGAGATTCTGGAACTTTCACCTGCTGTTTCCCGCTGTCCCTGCATCTACTATTATCCCCGCGTCTGGCTCTTCTCTCACCCCACTCTCCTGCCTCCCCCGGCCCTTTCCAGTGCCGGCAATGTCCCCACGTCTCTCCAATCACACCTAAGCCTTCCTTGATCCCCCACCCTTCTATCTGCTATGCCTTTCCTTTGTCCCTTCCTAGCCAAGTGTGTTCATTTCCTGGGACTGTCCTGACATCACACTGCAAAACTCGTGGCTTAAAACACCAGCATCTTATTCTCTCACAGTTCTGGAGGCCACACGTCTGAAATCAAGCTCCAAAAAACTCCAAAAATGTCCAAAACTCAGTGGGGTCACTGAGTTTCTTCCTCGCTCCTGGTGCTGCGGACAATCCTGGTATTCCCGGGCTGGCAGCTGTGTCCTGCTCCTCTCCCCGACCTTACACAGGCTCTGTCTGTCCTTCTCTCCTGTCCGTCCTCACGTGGTGCTCTCCTGTGTCTCTGCTTCTGTCTCTCTCTCCTTAGGAGAGCATCAATTTGCCCTAAGCCAGTACGACCTCATCTGAGTTTGGTATCACGTGTAATGACCCTATTTCCAAATCAGGTCCCATTCACGGTCACTGAGGATAAGAGCTTGAATGCCTCTTTCTAGGGGACACAGTTCAACTGACAGCACCGAGTCGTTGAGACTCTGGCCAACTCCACGAGCTGGCCGTCTGTCACACGTTACTCCTCAGTCAGGGCTCCCTGTGTCTGTCCCCACCCCTGCAGTGCAGGTGGCAGACATGCCAGGTGACAATCACCTCTATCTCTGAGCCTTGCTGTCCCCGCCACAGGATCTGGCTGCACTGGGTCCCCCTGATTCCTAGGCCCCCTCTCTTTCCCGTTCATCGTTTGTTCTGTGCATCTCAGCCAGGGGCTCTGTCAAGACAGACGGACTCACTGCCCTTACGTGCCCTGCCTGCAGGGACTCCTATGCACAGAAAGCCCCCCACTCTGACGTCATCTGCGTGGCTCCCAGTCAGGGCCCTGCCTACCCCCTCGCTCTTCTTGTCTCACTCAACACCTAACATTTACGTCAGTGATTCCAGGCAGCGTGGAGACCATGGCCCAGAGCAGCTTGCTTCGTTTGGCACAGTCACTTTTTCTTTCTTCTTCTTTCCCTTCGGTGGGAGTAGGAGACTAGAATTTTCTTTGGGAACTCCTTTCCTCGGTAACTGTGATCACCTAAGACCACATGCAAGGCTCACCTCTGCACTCGCACCTGACCGAGGCCTGGCTGGCGGCTGCCCTAGGCAGTCAGATCCCAGTGACCCTCCAGCAGTGCACCCAGCATGCTCCAAGTCCATCCGTCTGCCTGTCCCCTGCCTCATTTGCCAACACCTCTGGAGCTACCCACACCTTGGCACCATGGCTGGTGGTGCAGACACTCCCACGGGCTGGGCACCAGCCCACAGTGACAGCAGCTGAAATACAGCATGTCACGCCCGCTGCCAGACACTCCACACACTGTTCTGAGGGCCTGTGATAAGGCTTCCAGCTCGGAACAGTCAATCACAGACACCCCTCGCATGTGCTTTGCTTGCTTTCTAGAAAGATCTGGGGAACGGCCAGGAAGAGCAGCTTGAGGACATGGCCAGGCAACAAGCTACGCAGGGACAGCTCAGGGCAGGTTTGCTCATCAGGGATGTCATTGTCCTGGCCTCCACTTCACCTCGCTGGGCCTCAGTTTCCTCGTAGGCAAAATGAAGAGACTGGGTTGTGTTATATTTCAGGAGCTTATGGCTTCACTAGTCTTTTGACTGTAAAATTTCCATCAAGAGTAAAACTAGCTTTGTCTCAAATGGGGACAAACAAATATGAACCGTGTGCAGAAGTCCCAGGGCCGAACACACTGCCAGGCGCAGTGTGGGGACAGAGCTGGGCCCTCTCCCAACGGGAGGCTCCTGCCTTTCAGAGGGCACAGGCGATGGCTGCAGCAGCACAGCAGGCGGTTCTACTCCTGGCCACTGAGCGGCCCAGTCCTGCTCTCCCCAGAGCTGTGAGCCCACAGCCTTGAGAGTCAGGCTCCTGATGCGTTTCCTTTCCTAGTCCGTAAACTTGACCATTAACGTCCCACCTGGGCCCGACTTATCTGTATTAAGTACAGCTTTTAAATAATCTAATAAAGATTTTTTCCGGCCTCCTTTTGTGTCACGATGGGCCTAAAGAGTTAACATTTTATGAAACTAGGAAAACTCTCTCAGGCTTCATCACATGTGTTTTAGAACTTGTCCACCTCGCCTGGAAGCATGCCAGGTTGCTTAATTATAAGTTTCCACGTAGTGTTTGGGCAAGGATAAAGGGTTTTGAGGTGCACAACCTATCCTCAAGCTAAGTTATGTGTTTTCAGGGGTGGGGGGGGGGGGGACAACAGCACTTTAATTAAGAATGCAAATGACAGATCAGAGGAGTGTAATGAGCAAGTTGTTCTTAAGGAGACTCCTCTAGTTTCCATTTCCTCTGGAGACCCAGCCTGGAGAGGAATGTCAGTGGGGAGTTTGAGCTGGAGCCTTGCTCAGTGTCCACCTGTGCATGTCCCTGACCCAGACCTGGCCACTCCTGGGACCCCATGGAGCAGCCTGAGGTGAGGGCTGGGTGTGGGAAGGGGTAAGAGCTGAAGAAGGGCCTCGTCATACAGAGCATAGGCTGGGGCCGGACTGCCTCCGCATGGATGAACAGACACGTGCTCACGGTGTGTGGGGTCAGGACAGGAAAAAAATCCTGCAAGCCCTTTGCCTAATGACTCTGTTAGCTTACTTAGAGAACATGCTCCCTAAAACAAATTTGTCTCACGTGCCGAAGGGAAGCAACTGGCTCTGTGCTGAGAAAGTTTCTGAGGCTGAATCAAGGTCAGCGACAAAAGCAGAGGTCTGAGCAGCAGGGCCAGACACAGGGGCCGGGACAGCACCAGCTCTGGGGTTTTGGAGTCACCATTGGTCTCCTCAGGACTTGTGTCTAATGACAATTATCCCGTAATTGCTGTGGCATGGCAGGGTACATTGTTGTTCTTTCACTTGTTCCTAAAAGAACCTCATGCTGTAGATACGACAATTGAATGTGTTGACTTTGCTCCTGGGTATTGTTCTTTTTCCTGGAATACTCAGATGGATATGGACAAACCCGATCTATGATATAATGTATTAATGACATTTGCTAAAATCATTCTAGGATTGTAATGCAGTAATAAACCAATTCTACTCAGGACTCACGGTGTGGATTTTAATTTCTGTTGGTCAACCTTCAAAGGTTAATGAAAGAGAAAATGGTCTCTACAAATGAATCACAGGAACCAGGGCGGGGACGCAATTCTTTCCACCTTTAGGGAGAAACGCTTTTAGACCATCCAGCACCAACTTGCTACCCATCTCACTCTGCAGCGCCCCTGGAAACGTGGTCTGAGACCCTCTGTGCGTCAAGCTTTCTGGCACAAAAGCCCCTTTGTCTTATGAGCCCCTCTTAAGGCTGAGCCCAGCTGCACCCTGCAGATGGAGAGCGACTAGCTGCATTATTTAGTTATTTCTAAAATTTCTGATCTGATCCAAGGACGCTCAGAAGAGTGACACTTCCTCTACCCACTCACGCCTTGGTGCTTCAGATCTTTGTAGGCAAAAGAAAACTTGAACATTCCCCTTTTTCAATGTGGTGTTTAAAAACAAAAAAGTCGCAGTGTCTTTGACACTCCTCCCTTCAAGGGGCTGCATCCGTGACCCTTCCTTACGTCAGGAGGCTTGTGACTACCTCAGTCAGTCAGCATGGTGGCAGGGACACTGCATGACGTGTGGAGCTTGGTCACATCACATGAGCTGCTGTGTAGTGTAATGTTTGCTCTTGGAAGGCTCCTGAGAACCCAGCCCATGTGCCATGTGCAGGCGCTCTGCTCCAACATCCCAGCAGAGCCCGGCCTTCAAGCCAATCCCAGCCCAGGAGCCAGATGTCCGAGTGCGGAAGCATCCAGATGTTTCCAGTCTCCAGCCTCAGGTCATCCCAGCCATTCAAGTCTTTGCACGTAAGACCCCAGACCTCCCTTTCGAGCCCCATACGATTTCCTGGCCCATAGCATTTGTGAGCATTGACACCAGCAGGCTGGGGGTTGTCCGTCATGTAGCACTCAGTAACCGTGACTTTGGGCCATGTCATCCAAACTTGTCCCACCTCTCATCCTATTTCTATCCTGAGGACACATCTCTGTTAGTCCTTAAACAACATTTCCGTCTTGCAGCTCCCCCAATCTTACACGAATATTTTTATCATTATAATTTGTTGGTGTTTAATTCCACTTTTAAAACCCGTTTACTATTAGGGATGTTTGCATTCTTTTCCTTTTGGGGCAAATATGGATGATGCTATCATGAATATCTTCGGGCATGATTTGATGCATGAGTTCAGGATTCATTTTGGAGAATAGTTCTTCAGAATTTAAATTCCTGGGTTAAAGAGGATTAACGAGAAGGCTCTTGAGGCACATTGTCAAGTTTATTTTCAAAGAGTTATAACAATTTAGAGTGACACCAATGATATATGAGCATGCCTGTATCACTGTACCATCTCCAGCTAAATTAGGTTCTATAATTAAGAAAAAAATCTTAATCTGAAGCGTAAAATTCATAGCTTTATTTATCTCACAAACACATGTAGATGTGGAATGACAACACAGGCAGCTAGAATAATAGGCACATTACCGCACGGGATTAAAAACAGATGAAGGACGGTTTAGAAGAGAGGGAAGAGAGCAATGCTTGTTAAGCCAGAGGGAGAGAGAGAAAGAGTGAGATGGAGTACCATAGCGGAAGGGGAATGCAGAGGCCATGGCAAGGTCAAGATACAGGAAGAGGGAGAGAAAACCAGAGGTGCACCGCAAGCAGCGTGTGGATCACTGCTGAGCAGGACTCAGGCTGGTCAGAGCTCCCTGGGGCTGTGTGAGGTGGCATTTCAGGAGAGCTTGTCTGGGGCTCAGACCAAAGTATTGCAGACACCCAGGCAAGAGTCATTAAGAGGGTAAGGAAAAGAAAAATTTGGCCAGTGGTGTCACTATGATAGAATTTCCACCTTGTTGATCATTCCATAGTTTCCTCAAAGGGTAGCTGGAGGTTAGAACACAAGCTTTGGATAAACAGCAGTAGGGGGGAAAAGTTACAAAAAGCATTTGGAATCAGAGTGAATTTGGTCAAATAGATTCTAAGACCCTTACCATTGGTTTCCAAACAACTAACAATTCATCTTCTTTGAAGTAAATATAGCTCCTAGAACTAAGAAATGTCTGAGAATATTCCAAACAGCATTTTAAAGAGTGTATTTCTTGAAACCCCACTGTTTCCATGGCCAGCATGTTTTTCTCAGATACCAAGGGCTTGTGATCGACACCTGTGGCCTCTGTGAGCCTGTCTTTGGTAGGAGCACATTATGGAAACAAATATCTGCTTAAAAATGCATCCCACAATTGCAACTGATAGCATCAGCTGCCCAGCTTTCCAAGAACAATATGTGATAAACCACCAATTAAGTCTTCTAAACAAGAAGAGAACAACAGATAGAACCACCAGCTCCATTCAGGCTCTGTTCTGGGCTGGCAGCAAGGGCCCACGTAACTCCGGGCACTTGACAGCACTGGGCGTGTGGAAAATCTGTTTCTCCAAGGTCATGTTCAACTGCTTGGCACACGCATCTCACATATACAAACTAAAATTGTATTTTCTGTTTGGACAGGAAATGGGCAAATTAAATATTCTACTTTATAAGTGATATTACTTATATGTATTAGGTGTGGACTGTCCATTACCAAAAACTACTTATATTTGCACACTGACCTATGAAATGCAGGGTAATTTCCCGTGTATTATCCCATTTCATTAGCACAATTCTGACAAAAAGCTATTAATATCTCCATTTTTTTAAAAAAACCAGTCCTAGAGAAGTCCAGCTGCTCATCCACACAGGTGCAGCCATGGTAAGGGGAGAAATTACAAACTGCCACATGGTGCCATTTCCAAACAGTGTTCTCCCAGCGTACCGGAGCCCTCAGGCCAAAGGGTCAACCCACAGTGACAGGTAAAATAGAAAGTGGAAATCTGTAGAGGCAGTGAAACTAATGCACTAATGATCAGAGGAAACTGATCCAAGGCTAGAATGAGACAGAAGCCTCCCCATGTGTCAGGTCCAAGGGGAGGGGTGGGACAGGCCTCTGGCCCCACCCAGGGCCCCATCTGTCTGCACCTTTGAAAAGCAAGGAAGACAAGAGAAAGGGCAAAGGGGGTGGCAGAGGCGGGAACACACGCCTGGAGGATGGCAGAGTGGGGTCCAACATGTTGCAGCAGGATAATTTATAATCCTTACCAAGAGTCAGAGATCAGCTCCCCCCACTTCCCTTCTCCTCCAGACCCGCCTCTGCATTTCTTCTGCTCTGCAGCCTGTGGCCTCTCTCACTTTGGATGCAATTGTCTTACCTGTGTGCTGACTACAGCCCAGCACCATCTGACACACTGTGGGTCACAGGCGGCCGCGGGGCCACTGCACCCACATGACACCAAGGATGCTGTGGCTTTTAAGACAATGGTGTGACGACAGAAAGGAGCTTTTCTGCTCCCGACACAGAAGCAATCATCCCGTAATAAATCTTGTGGGAGGTTCAGGTGGCTGGCCATGAGGGCGAGTACACTGCTACGGGGTGGTGTGGTCCAGGTGGGGGGACAAAGCCCCTACCCCTTTGCTCTGGAGTTCAGTCACAACAGAGCAACCACTCCCATAATGACTGGGAAAACCTGACCTTGACCCACCTGCTGAATTCACAGGAGAATAATCAAGGAGGGAACCTCTCTCAACAGGAAGTGGCACGTTGTGATTAAAAAGCCCACAGACCCCAAGAAGGAGAAATGGCAGTTTAACAATTCTGCAGCCAACCACCATTTTTCATCATGGAAATAATGAACAGGTACATCGTGAAGAATTATATGGTGAACAATGCAGCACCTGTTTTAGGAAGTCTGGATTCAGAAATATGAATGCCAGTGCCCCCAAATATGCCAGCTGGATGACACCCTCATCAATCACTTCAGAAGTGTTTCCTTCCAAATAAATGACCTTTCACACAGGGCCACCTGCTTCCTCTGGATCAGAGGGAGGTACAGCTGATCCATCAGTCTGAGTTGCATCAGTCAGAGACACAGGCCAACAGGACAAGCACCAGTCAGAGCTACAGTCTCTGTGTCTTTGAAGAACCCTGATATGATGGGTGGATGGATGGATGGAGACACGTATGGGTATGGGTATGCGTAAACCTCTCTCTCTCTCTCTCTCTCTCTGTATATATATATATATATATATATATATATATATATATATATATATATATATATATATATGTATATGTGTGAAAGAGTGAAGATAGAGAACATGTAAAAATGGAGTCACTTTAACAAACCTGCTAAAAGTATTAACTTTATGAAGGTTGATGCATCAGGAAAGACTCCATTCTTGTTGTAACTAGCCTGGGAACTTAAACTTTTTGACCTTTCCAATCCTGTGTCAGTGCCTGGATATGTGGGCAGATAGGAGGCCATCAGATAACCCTCTGATTACCCCTGAGGACTCACGTATCAAGGCTCCCAGACGTGAGCAAACTTCCTGGCACCATCTAGACTACCTGGCATCCATCATTCAGACAGCCAGACATCTGACTGATAACTGCCCTGGACCCTTCCTAGGGCTAAGATTTCAAGACTGATTATTCTCAAGAATGCACTCTTTACTAAAGGAACTCAAGTCTTCTTTCTTCCTCAGAACACTTCTGTGTTTTTGCCTTGCAGTGTTCCAGGTTTGCAAACTCTAAGACCCTCTAATAAATTTTTATTATTTATTTCTAGCCAAACCCTCTAGAGCAGCCAGTGATCTTCAAGCAGTCTCCAAGGAAGACAGAGATATATTTTCCTAATTTAATAAAAGTGCTTTGTCTTAAACACTTATCAAGTAAATGTTTTTTAAAAAGTTAATCAAATGATATTAGTGGCACATAATTACTTAAATAGTCAAAAAATACTGTGTATGAACTTGAACCTTTAAAGTACCAACCCGCCCCAAAAAGAAAAAGAAAAATGGAAACAACAGCAAGTAAACAATAAAGGCAAAAGGGAACAGTCCAAATAACCCCACTTCAATGGTGAACCAGTACTAACGCTGTCACCTAACAAAGCCAGAGGAACTCAACGCTGTGTGGTCTGCACTCATGCAAAGAAGTGTCTCCCAGGCTGAAATGTCCCCTGAGCTCAGGCTCATTATCTGAATGGGGTTTTTCAGGGACATTGTCTGTACTTTCTATAGAAAAAAGGTTTTGAGCCCCACCGACATTTCCTGGGTGACCCTTAGAAAACCATTATTTATGGTACACATGTCTTGCTCCATTACCACCACATAAGACAAGAGACAAGTCCCAGGGCTGAGAAGAGCCACACAAAGTCACGGAAGAATATAGACATTCCTCACATAATCTCCATCTGAGACACACACGGAGTCCTAGCCTGTTTTCGCCACAAGAATTCCAGGGAAATTGCATTGGATTATGTTAATAAGAAAGGGACTGATTCCTGAACACTATCTCAAAAATCCTGTGCCACAAGTCCCTTCCCAGGTCCTTCAGAAGTGTTGCCACCACCAGCTGAGGTAGCCTTTGTGGAAGTTTCCTCCTTAAAACACACATCAGGAACATGTTTGGAAAAACGAGGGCATTGGGTTACTCTGAAATGATGTTGGTGTCGTTCAGTTTCTTTTCTGTCCTAACCCTGTGTTTTGTGCAAGGGTGTAGGAGGGTCTCCAGATGCCAGGATCGCTTCTGGCCCATGATCAAGGAGCTGGCGCCGCCTGCTGGGCAGGTAGGTAAGGCAGCTGCCGGTCTCCTGGTGGAGTGGAGCCAGGCTGGGAGAGGTCAGCGCTTCCTACTGAAAACACATCTGTGGGATGAAAAACAAACAACAACAACACACCGACGAGCCAGGCATAAAGGCTTTCTTATTTTAACATTCTCCCCCCTTTCCTTCCTCTCCACTTGGTCAGATTGTGGACTTTGAGTGAAAAGGGATGTCAGGTATAGGATAAAATACAAAGCCCAACCTGTGAATAAAACATTCACAAGAACATTTCTTTTCTCTTAAGTGCATTAAAAATGGGAATGCACAGCTAAAGAAAACCAGAAGAAAAGCAAGGTGAACTTACAGTTTCTGGAACCGTGTCTATCTTACTTTGGTTTTTCAAATGCCAATGTTTCTATTTAGAAATTAGTTCTGCATTTCAAGATTGTACCAAAATCCAGAAACCTTATTTTCTCATGCAAATAGGTTTTATAAAAAGAAAGATGCATTAAAAATACTGTTCTGGATGATTGCAAGATGAAAGGAGTTAAATTCCAGTCTCTTTAAAATTAGGAAATAGGAAAGGTCAAGAGTGAGGGCTTTAACAATTCTATTTTCTGCTCCACTGCAGGTTGAACAAACAGATTTTCACAATGAAAATAAAGGCCAGGCCTCAGCACTAGGGACTGGGAGGGGTTGTGTGAGCACATTGCATGGACAGTTACCCTGTCCCTTCTCTGTGATGGCAGCTCCTGACCCTTCTCCATGATGGCAGCTCACTGTCCATTCTCTGTGATGGCAGCTCTCCAGGGAAGCACATGCTCCTTATTCCTCAAACAAGGGGAACTTATGAGGATGGCATTCCGAAAGCTGACCGGCAAGAAGGGCTCATGACATTTTATGATACACTTCTTCTGCATTATAAGGTGGGGACTAGGGTCACATTTGGTTGTCTCTAACATCTCTCCCGCAGCTGATCACACTTCTCTGAAAAGACACCTGACTCTAGAGCTGCTGCCGCAACGGAACCCAACTCTGCTTTTCTAGATGTTTCCACACCAACGAGACTCCGGAGGAAATAAATGCCCTGCAAGTGGCAAGTTCTCCCCCACCTCAGAGTCGCTTTCCTCTTCTCCCCAATGTCCGCAGGGTGAGGTGAATGCAAAAGTCAAGCCATGCCAGCCTCTGAATTCTTGATGGGTGCTTCCTGAAATCAGTGTGGCTGGGTCACAGGCTTGGCAGGTGCAGGGACTTCTGAGCCTTCCCCTTGGCTTTGTCCTTGACCTTCCCCTTGACCTTCCCCTGGGTCAGGCGTGGGGGCTGCCAGGGGGCTCCACTTAAAGGAAATGCCTGTAGGCTAAATGCCTTTTTGTGAAACTCTATCCTCTTTCTCCAGAAACATTTTTCCCCCAACAGTGAAGCATCAAAAAAATATATATGCATAGTTGTCAGGAGGCCTTGTCCCCACAGAAACACCCTGAGCGCTTACCAGTAGGCTTCCTCTGAAGGAAGCTTCTGAAGGTCAGGTCTGGGTTGTCCACACATGTGCAAACATGACTGCTGTTTTCTATTAAAATAAAGTGAGTTGTCACCCATCTGCTGGTGGTGGATGGGTGGGTCTTGGTGGGTGGTTGCTCGCCGCTGGAGAGGCACCCTGGGAGGGCAGAGTGGGGGTACACCTGCTTCTGGCCGGACCTGTGTCAACTGTCAGTGGTTTTGCCAACACCCAGCCCCTTCCACTGGTCCACATGCTGAAGGTAGCCTTAAACAGGGTGTAAAGCAGGTATAAAGAAAAGGACAGTGACTCGGGTGCCTCATCATAACAATTATCGCCTCTAAACTCCGGCTCTGAAATATTACTAGGCATCTTTTTCTTAAAGAACCACTGTAAAATGTAAATGTGATTATTCTTTAAGAATCAGAATGGTTACTTCATTGGAGGTTTGCTGCATTTTTATTAGTTGGTTTTAAGAATCGAACGGGTGTTGGGCTGAACTTCAGGGAATCAGGTAGTTCAGGTACAGTCAGCCATAGGTGAAAGCTGAGCAGAGAATGTGGCCTCAGATCCCACAACACACTGCTTGCTGGCCACCCATTCAATCCAGGTCTGTGGCCTTCCCGCCCTGTGGGTCCATCAGTGGGGACAGTGAGCCTGGGCTGGCCAGGGCAGGCATACTGTGTTTCGAGTCCCATCAGGCACTGCTCTCCTCCCTTCTTCCCTCCTCTCCTTCCCTCCTTCCCACATCAGAATCCCAAGGCCACAGCAAAGGGACAGCCCTCTCTACATGACTTCCTGGCACTCTGAGCTTCTGAGGTTAAGTATGATTCAGCTCTTGAAATAACCTGAGGCCAGCCAAGGGGACAACTTCCCGAGTGGGCAGAGGACACAGTTGCACATGGGCAGGGGAGCAGAGCCGGGAGGTGAGAGCAAGCCACCTCCTGTGTTAACCTCTGGGACATTAGAAGAAAGAGGGGTAGAGTGGGCGCTCCTGTTACAGCATGGGGGGAAGTGGGAGTAGGATTCTGTGGGCCTGGGGGGTCTCTGGACAGAAGCTCCTGCCCTGCACAAAGTCTGGTCACCGAGCTGCCCCCGAGAGCAGGGCCTGAGTGACTGGGATGGGAGGGAGACTGCCTTCCAGTGTGTGACCTGTTTTAATTTTCAATTTACTACACATACAATACACGATTAACATGAAAAGATGAAATAATAAAACACATTGGGTTACAACTGGAATGATTAAAAACCGATACATAATCACACACATTTACATGTGAAAACATGGCAACCAAGAGGGGCAGTGTCTATGAACACCGATGGTGTGGTGGGTCCAGGGTGTGTATTTTGACGCCCCATTTTCCCCATTTTGAGTTTTTCAGTTGTACACTCATGATTTAGGGTGAGATGACTTCAGAGCAGCAGTTAATGATTATTCGTTAAGAAAAAAGGATTAAGACCACAGGAAATATTAAAAACAAAAACGCCAGGGCCTACATCAGTTCAGGATGGTGGGAAGCAGTTACTATGCTCTCCTCTTCCTCCCAAATTTCCACTGAAATGGAGCCAGAAGGGGGACAATGGGAGAGGCCGTCTAGAAAGGCTTGGGAGGGCAGAGCAGGGGCCGGGCCCAGGGCAGGACGGGGTGGCGGCAGCTCTTAGGGTTCCCCGACCCTGGCAGGCTCCTTACACAACACCTGCTCGGTTAGCACTCCGTGGGTCCTTCCTGTCCCCCGGTGCAGAGCCCCTGGAAGGTGCTGGGCAGCACCACCTTTCCCAGCAGGGCAGTCGGAGACCCACCTGGCCCCACATGTAAACCTCGGCGTGCAGGCTGTGGGAGGCCAGGGTGGGCCTAGCCAAGTCGATGTCGTTCACAAAACGCGGCACCCGTAGATGCAAGCAGACGCTGCTCTTTTCATAGAACGGGACTGGTGCATCTCTCATCAGTGCCTTACCCACAGTCCTACCTTTGCCTAAGAACCACTTAACTCTGCCGAGCACACTGACCCATAGTGACGCAGCTTCAGTTCACGGAAACAAGCCCAGCATACTGCGACAGAAACGTCATGCTACGCAAGTCGGTCTTCCTAAAGTTCTCTTCAGAGGCAGGAAAAGGGACCTCCAGTGCTTCACAACCAAAGCCAAGTCCTCTCAACTTCTCTGAGAAAGTGTCAGCCACACGGAAGGGGACAATGTTCAAAGCAATGGCTGACTTTCGGAACTCCCCTTTCTAGAACATTCCTGATTAAACCCTTGCTTGGCTCTGGAGTCTTATTAATCAGGCAGCTTGATTGAGCTCACACCTATGAGCTGTATTCACACCAGATTCTTTACAATATGGTTAGGAATATTATCTGAAAAGAACTGCGTATGTTCAATGTGGGCAGGATGCCTGAATTACTTGCTCCTACACGACTGGCGAATCAGGAGAGAACCTTCCCATCCACCACCCTTACCCACATGGCCACTTTTTTTTTTTTAGTCAAAGTGTTTGCTTTAGGATCATTAAAAAACACCCAGGGAAGAATTTGAACAAATAGGCAAACTATCTGCTGCTTTTTGGGGGTGTGTGGGGGGTATGCTCTCAAATACCACTTTGACACGCGATCCCTTCACACTTCTCCTCATTTACTTCCGCGCTAAGAGGCCTGGCAGGAACGTGCGGTCCATTCCCACCGTGAGTGGAGCAGGGCTCCCTGACGAGGCTCTCGGGGTGTGCACGTGCCTGCCTCCTGCCTGCCTGGCAGAGCCGCAGGCGCAGCTCCTGGGGCAGTCTGCAGTGCCCTCTAATGGCCACAGTGCAACTCTTTCCATGCCCAAGGACAGACCCTGTTTCACGTTCTCTTCAAGTTAAATGTGTGGGTTACAGTTACATCTCATCTTCAAAAACGAAGCAGGCGATGTGACTTGAGTTCTTTCAGTGGAAAATTACAGCTGGAAGTACTGTGCACGGGCTGACTCACTTCCTGCGAACGCACAGCTGAGCGGCTCACTGGGAATGCACATGGGGACAGAGCTCAGCTGTCCTGAGCTACGGTCACTGGCCACACTGCTCACTGCCCCTCACTGCCCACTCGGAGCAGGTCCTTGGGTCCCTGGGCTGTCCATGACTGCCCAGCGGCCAGACCAGAGCGCGGCCTGGCAGGAGCTGCTGAGGGGCAGCGTGCCAGGCCTTTGGCGGGCAGCTCACTAACGTCTGGGGACCCAGCGTGGGTGTCCAGGATCTGACCTGTGTGCTGGTGGGGGGCACAGACTCGATTCAAGCCTAACGCCCCACACAACTCCAGGTCCAAATGTCTCACTATTTCTTTAA
Organism: Rhinolophus hipposideros; assembly: GCF_964194185.1. Classification (NCBI taxonomy): domain Eukaryota; kingdom Metazoa; phylum Chordata; class Mammalia; order Chiroptera; family Rhinolophidae; genus Rhinolophus; species Rhinolophus hipposideros. The sequence continues at coordinate 97,669,859 of NC_138053.1, forward strand.
AATGAGAAAACCCCACAATGTTTGCTTGAGCACCAGAAATTAAATTTAGTAACAGCTTAAAAGTGCTTCACTCTCTGAGTGACACAACGCCACAGGCAAGTTCAGGCCCATTATCATCAGGTCACAACACAGCAGACGCCGATGAGCCAACGCCACACACCAAATGGTCAGAGGAATGGCAACCAGGAGAAAATGTCAGGCGCGCTAAAAACACAGAAAACTGCTGACATCAAAAAAGAAGTGAACCGCATGGCAAGTCCATTCACCAGGCTAGTTTTCCCCAAACCCTGTCTGGGGACCTGCTCTTCTCTCTCCTGACCTCCCTTGCACTCTGCTTTGCTAAGCTGTTACATGGGAAATGCCAAGGTCACCACATCCACAGGGGGCAAAACCCACATCACCCGGCTGGCTCCAGCTGGCCCCATGCTCCAAGCACAGCTGGCCACCTGCCTGCCTGCTGGGTGCCGGCAGGAGGCCACCCACCACCCCGCCCTCCCTGGTGTTTCCCGCTCCGCCCTCGGAAGGATTTATGGTCCACAGCTACCACCTTCATCTCCTCTCCCTCCCGACAGGTCTCTGCCACAGAACAGTGACTGCATCTGAGGTGCCACCTCTGCTCAAGCCTCCCAGGTCCGTGACTGACCTGTGTAACCCGGCAAAGGACACCTGCCGCTTTAATAGCGCTCCAGCTTGTTCCTTGCTGGCTGCTCAGTAAATACTGGTGGGAAGTGAGCACACCAGCCAGAAACGTACGCAGGGATACGCAGGGCTGTCCGTAAACCTCACTTGTTTGTTACAATTATTAAGGAATACCAAGGCGTGGAATAGTGGTCAAATGTGCTTTGTAAAGGGCGGCAACTAATTACACAAACAAACCTAACGGTGAGGGACCCTCGGCATGGAAGTATCTGGTATCTGACATCACTAAGAAGAGCCTGTTGGACACTCAGACCTGGTGGGACACTGGCCACGCCACGGTTCTGTCCAGAAGCGGAGTCTCTTGCAGGATGGCCGGCGGCTTCCGGCTTTGGCTGGAGAACTTCCTTCATCCTTGGTTACAGCGAGGTAATGCCAGCGTCCCTCTTTACAGATCACAACAATCATGTACATGGCTTTTATTTTTTATTATAAAAAACACATACAAGAGTTTTAAGAAACGATGACTATAAGACAAATCAGAACCACGGTGAGTTATTAAACCCATTTTCTCTGTACAGATACTAAAATTCCGAAGTGGAACATCACTGAATGTGAAACACATTCTAGCACTGTCCGTATGCACACGGCCCAGGGCTCGGCCCGTGCCTGGCTGTGAATCCGTATGTACACGTCGCTCCCACGGCCTGCCCGCGAGCTGCCGCTCTTGTTCTGCTTTCCTGACACAGGGTTAAACAGCTTACGGGACTTAAGAGATGTGAAGGAACCGCACTGACGTGAGTTCTAAAGGCTCTTCCGCTGGACTTTGCTCGAGCTGCTCACTCGCCCTTGACGACTTCTGCAGCCCATTGCCAGCTACGGTAGTGGAAGGGTCTTCTAGTTCTTTTAGCCAATTTAGTTTTGCCTACTCATTCATTTGAGCGCAAAGCCCACAATTAGCTCAGGAATCAAATCAATGCTTTTATATTAAATTCATTATAAAATGCCACTCATTTTTAAAAAGCTAAAAGGACACTTTCTGCAGCAAAAAAGGGCTAAGTTCAAGTGTCTGCTGTCTGACCGAGACACAGTAACACACTCCCTGTGTCATGTACGCACAGTGGCCTTCAGTAAAACGCATGTGGTTTAGGGGAAGCGGCCGGCCACTGCTCATGTGTCCCGCCTCCTTGCCACAGTGAGAAGAGCCTCCTGGCATGCTCTCTCTTCTGTATCTCTCTCTTGGAACCTCAGTTTGCATTCTGACAGCTGATGAATCTGTTTGTACTCGAAAATGTGAAGGCACTTCTGCGAGGCCGCGGCAGGCCGGGTTTAGCCGAGCCCCTCCCCACACAATGCGCTGACTTCCTCCAGGGAGCTGGCCACCACCGGCGGGACACTGTGAGACGTCTCTCTGCGCCACGCTTCCAGGATCTGGGATATTTCCGCTGGATTGCTGGGACTCAAGTCACAAAGAGCATACACGGCTGCTAGCTGTATACCCCACGGTATATCTGAAAAGAGTGTTCACAGCAGTCATTACACAAGATGATGTTTGGTATTCAAAATTTCAATGGTGTAATCTACTGAATACTCTTCAAATACAGAACACACTCTGCCAGCAACGGAAATTAAATATAAAAGTCCCACAGTGAAAAACTGAAGACTGGTCTATAAGTGGGGAAGAAAAGGCAAAAAGCATCAGAGCTCTCTGCAGGTCCCCAGGGCTAGCCTGCACGCCGAGGGCCGCCCCGGTGTTAGCAAGGGTCACAGGGTCACAAAGCCCCTGCCCTCCCATGACCGATGCCAGCTCAGCTTTCCAAAGCAGTTCTGGAAGGATCACATGCCCATGTTTAAGTTTTAATAAAATGTGGTTTCCCCAAGCATTTGCCAAATACATGACTGCATTAAATATCCACTGGAAGTGTTAACAAATGGACTTTGAAAATGAAAACCATAGTGAAATGAGACCGAATGAAGAACAGCTGTCGTATCGTAATTTCACATAGGAAATTACAGTATACGACTGTAGACCACAGCACATGACTTAGATTATAGCTAGCTTATAGACCATGGGACGTTATAGTTCTCATGCAGCATAAGTTTACCTCAGAGTTATTTCATTAAAATGTAATTTAGTTAAATTTTAATTCAAGTTTAATTCACTAAAATGATTTAGTTTAAAAATTTAGGTGTCATTTCATTAACATTCATTATTATATCTTTCAGATGACTGTTAGTGATTTGATGCCCAACAAGACAAACATCTACCATTTAAATTACATAGCATCACAACACCCACACAAATGTTAATGCTGAAAACAGAGCTAGTACTGCATCTTTAAATTACTTCTCCTACTCTATGAGGCAATTAGAGAAGCAGAGTGAGGCTCACAGAAAGGACTAAAAAAAAAAAAAGCCTACCAGTAAGAGAAACACAATGATTTAAAAACCAATTTCAAATCACAAGAAGGTGCGAGTGGGGCCACGCGGGGCTCTGGGTCCAATGTCCACATTGTAAATGGAGCCAATGGAGCCAGCCCACAGCTGTTGTCTCTCTCCCTGTCCTCACCTACGGGCAGTGAGAGGCAGAGGGCCTACTGTGGACTCAGAGTCAGGCTGAGTAAGAGGAATGCAAGTGATTTACAACAGAAGTGTTACCTTCATCCCGGGCATGCTGTATGAACATACCGATAACCGAACTAATATTTTTCACAGCAGATGGAAAGCCTTCCTTCAAACCCAACTGGCCTAAACGACCTAGGGGAAAAAAAATAAACCAAAATATAAACAATCTGTGGTTAAATGTTGATTAACTTTTCATAAGAATTTGAAATTTGTTTTCTTTCGTAAAACATTACGTACATTAAGCTTACTGATCCTGAACTTTAGTTAAAATGCGTGCCTATTCTTAAGTGAAGACAGGTTAAACAGTAAGGCAGCATATCTCAAAAAAGCATTATCTGTCTTATGGGGTGTGACCAAAATGCCTACTCATCTCGTCTTTTACTCACACATACAGATGTTCTGCTTTCCCAGCTAAGTTATAACATAACAACAAAGGGAATTTACAGGGATGAATGGTTTCGGCAGGCTCGGTGTGAAATGGCCAGGTCTGACTGGGTTAGAAGATGGCCTCTAAGACTGGTCGCATCAAACGCACACTTTGCTGCTGTAACGTGGCTGCAATGTGTGAGACAATGCTGCACACATGGAGTGCGGTCCTCGGACCCCCCCGAGTCCTACTGTCAGGAAAAGCTAGGGTTCTGAACCTCCCCTAGGGCTGAGACCTGCGTGATGGTGGAAAAACAATGGCTGACCGAGGCCCTTCTCCTTCAGGGAGAAGGAAGCCTCAGCCAGAGCAGCCACAGGGGTTCCAGGAAGTCTAATCCCTCCCCACAGGACCTTGGAAGGGTGGGAAATGCACGGGAAGCATGCCCACTGCACACCGGGCACGCTGCTTGTGTTTGGGAAGGCTGTGCACAGGTCTCAGAGGGGCGGGGAACTCGCCCCATCCTCCATGAAACACCCACTTCCCGCTGGAAGAATGACAAAGTACGGCTATTCAGACGGAGGCAGACATTTTCTTAAAAATGAATAAAGCGAGCCAGTCACTGTGAGCAAATTTATCATTGTTGGCAATCATAAAATATGAGCCTTTAAGCAAAATCAGAATTTTAGAGAATCTTCCATCAGCCACCCTAAGCTTGACAGCTTCAAATACTTAAGACTTCTCTGATGATTTCAGTGATGATATTCATGTGTTTTCTGGATATTGTTGACACTTGGAAGACCTGTGTGTGTTAGTATTTCCAAGTGAGTAATGCACGTTACAAAATCATGAAGGGGCATAAGGTCCCTTCTGCGCAAGCATCTCAGAGCAACGGGCTTTAGTGCAGTGCAGAGGAAAGCTCACTGGCAATGAGTCAAGTTTCCCACTGCAGCCAGCCTCTAAGGAGGAATGTCCGTCTTAGACTATCTGAAACGTCCACGACTATCTGAAAAGATGACAAAGTACGCCTCCTTTTATCTATTATGTATCTGTATGAGGCTGGGTTTGCTCCATGTTCTTCAACCAAAACAACAGATTGCAAGAGACTGCATACAGAGCAGAGGAGAAACCAGCTGTTTCACTGACCCAGACAGGAAAGGGGTTTACAACAAGACAATGCCATTCTTGTTACTGTTATTTTTCGTTTGTTTTAGAAATATAGTTGTTTTTCATTAAAATTATTTATGCTAACATGAGTTTATTATTGTTCATTTTAAATGAGTAACTAAATATTTTTTAAATTTCCCAGCTTTAATTTCTACTACAATAACGGAAAGCTATAACCTGAGTGACCGAAGTTCTCCTGGGGTCCTCACTAGGGGAACGGCGCTCAGCTGAGGGCTGGGGCACCGGGATGACGCGTCCACCGGCCCTCTCATCTGAATCCTTCCCTCTACCCAGTGGGCCTGTGTCACCGCTGGCTTCAGAGCGGAGCCCCCGCTCCCCTGCCCAGGCCAGGCCCACCCTCACACCTGTAGGTGTCTCTCCGAGGCCCTGTCCTGCGTCCACATTCTCCCTCCACACGCCTGTGGGGTACAAATGATTATTTTCCCCATGTTTCTCAGTTCTCCTAGCTGGACAAATAATCAAACTAACACAAGACAGATTAACTGGAGAAAATAACCAAATAAACTATGTTTATATGGAGGTCCCCTGAGAGTATGAGACCTGAGAGCAGACCGGGAAGTTGACACTTAGGTGCCATCTTGAACTAGGTAAAAGAGGGTGGTGGTTTGGGACATCAAAGGGCAGGAGCGCAACTCATGAGACACAAAAGCACATGGTTGGTAAATGACTGTTTGCTGGTCAATCTTTAACAACGGGCCACGGAGAGGACACAGACCAAAGGGTCCTTGCAGGTGCCGCCATGTCTGCTTGCCACGTCCACATCATACGAGTTACCTGTGATGACACCCCCAGTCCTGGAGCAGCTCCTCCATCTCAATTCTATTTGGCAGGCTGGGGGAAGGTCAAAGGTTTTCCTGAGTTTTTCTTGAAATAATCAATAGCCCAAAAGAAATATTTGGGTGTGGCAAACTGTTTCCCTTCACTAGAAGCATCTCTCAGGTTTACATGTGAACCCAAGACATCAGTCTCGTCGCTGTTGTGACTATGGAGAAACTGAGGCACAGGCACCAGAGGCAGTCTGATTACTGTATCCCCTCCAGGAACGAGCTCCAGGCGAGTCACACACACTGGGAATGCAGTGACAGCACACAATCTCTGTACTCCTAGGATCCCGGAACACCTGGATAATTCCTAATCCCGGATGAAACTGTAAACATCTAGAGAACCCTAGGTAGCCTCTCAGAGAGGCTGAAAAGTGATAAGCCTCAGAGATTAGAAATTTCAAGTTGTCCATCATTCTTAAAACTCTCTTGGTGGTGCTATCAGACCACTAACTGCAGGCAATGGGACCTGTGTGCCCACTGAGACAATCCATCAGGTACACTGGGCACCAAACTGCTGGCAGACACATAGGCACGGTGTGTGCCTAACACAGCTGTGGGGGCATCCGGCCCTGGGACGGGTGCTCCCAGATACCATCTGACCGCACTAGACCAGCTTCCTTTCAATTAAAAGCACCTAATGAATTGGGTTTCATATGCTATTTAAATTAACAAATCTTCCAGGGGTAAAACAAGAAGAGATTCTAAGTCTGAGGTAGGTGGTTTGGGGTAAAAGACTTTAATACATGACTTGACAAAGAGGTGACGCACACATTTCCTAACGAGATGGGAAGAAGAGTCCCACCAGAAGTCACGTCAGCGAGTCCAGGGCAGCTCAGCCATATTGAAACATGCTGTACCCGCCACATCAGAGACACCAGCACATGCTCCGCGCACACTCGGGGCACGTGAGGAGGGCTGAGGGCCGGCAGGGAAGGAGGCCCAACCTAGAGCGCGGAACTAAGACCAAGGTCAAGTCCCCAGGGTTTTCATTCCCGAGTTAGATGCAGGTGTGCGAAGGGCACGGTGAGCTAGACACTGCCAAAGAGAAGCTCAAAGACCTGGAAGAACATGGATAGAAATCAACAAGTCAGGTTTTCTCCCTGCAATTAGACACTCTAGCTTGCACATCAACTGTGAACACATTCTTCTTAATTCACATATGTTACTTTATCTTGCGTAGTTTTGTTTGGAGCCAGAAAATTTGTATTTTTACAAAAGCTTCTCAGGTGATTTGGATGGTCAGCCACCTCTGACACACACAGTGACACGGGTGAGCTGAGGGACACAGCCACACGAGGCTGGCGCTTCACACAGAGAAAAGCCAGCTCCAGCCGGAGGATGGCCAGCCACCAGATACACAGCCTTCCACGCTCATCCTCTCTGTCACAATCAACAAACCACTGCGACTGTAACAGCAAAAGTCGTATCACATTTTACAAGAGTGACTTCAAAAGAACCACATTCCTTTGAAAATTCCATATACTTCATCTAGGTCAACGTATGCATTTGTAGGCTTAGCATTGCTCCTAATTTCTTACATTCTAAAAGGTTTTGCAATTTAAAATGAATCAGGTCAAGATATAAACATTCTTTCCCGAATCCTTAAGGACTGTACTACCCAAACCAGGCTTCCCAGACACTCAGGTGCCACCTTGCTGCTGAAAACGCCGGCATCGGCTCTCCTTGCTCTTCACTGCTTCCTGTCTGGGACTGAAATTGATCTTCACGGCATCCTGAACTGAGGAATTCAGGACAAGAAGTTTGAGACAGCACCCACCGAGCAGTGTACTCACTCCATTTGCAGGCCATCATTTATCTTGGCATCGCTCTCTTCTAATCCCTTCAGTCTTCACTCAGTTCTCACACTGTCTGGTCTGGTAACTTGCCTCCAAAGTGTACTTTTAGTTATTTACAGTGAAAGTGAGATGTCAACCTTGAAACCAGATTGTAGTCTTGAACTATTTTATATATTTATGTGTCACAATGTGCTTATGTTTGCACATGAAGTATGCACAGAGCAGGAATGGATGTTTGCTGACATAGTAACACAATTAACCAAGGAGAGTACATTTCCTATTGTCATCAATTTATAAGACTGACTTAAACCTAAAACTTCAATATTCCCAAACTTTATTTCAAATGGTATTATCTCGGAGTTCTATTTAAACTCCAAAGACATTTAAAGGCTATAACTATCTTCAAGGACCTGAAGGGCCTTCAGGCAGAAATGAGATGAAGCTTGTGCTGGGTGCCCCAGGGCAGTGCGTTAATGCAGCTGCAGACAGGGAAGCCAGCTCCACAGACTGAGAGCCGGTTACCGCCAGACCCCATCGCTGAGAGCCCCGCAGAGCCAGAGAGGGGCAAGGAGGGAAAGCAGGCAGGATGAAAAACCAAGGATCTGCAGGTTTCAGGGAGGAGGAGAACCAAATGGCCACCAACTTCCTTCTCAGATTAAGAAAAAAAAATCTATGTCTCATTTAAAACATTTCTAAACAATGATTTTAATTTCTATATATTCAGTTTAGAGGAAAAGAAAACAAAACTAGTTTCCAATGATGGAAGCACATAAAATGATCCTTACTGGATATGAAAAAAATAGTGGTGCGATGGGGAGGAGGCAGGTAGCCTTATTTTAGAAAACAAATGAAACTACAGTATAATTTATAGCAATTTATGTACCCCATGTGTAAGTGTGTGTGTATCTCTGTGTATATTAATATTAGTATCTGAGAAGACTTCAATTATATGGTGTACGAACATTAAAATCTTAATCTCTGACGAAAATGGATAAAATCATTAATTTATAAAGAAAGAGTATGCATTGGGAGAATGAATTAAGTGTCTGCTGCTGTCTGTAAAACCAGTCTGTCTGCGAAGTCCCAGTCAACAGACACGACTGCATGCTTACTCGCCTGCAAGGAATCATGGGTAACAAGACGACGCTCAGTGCGGAGACCACTCACCAATGAGCCTCAGCACTGATGCTATGATAACGTCAGGCGTGTATGCGATGTTCGCATGTCCTTTTCGGTATTTTATCCACTTATCCATCACCGGCCACAGCTCCTTACTGTAAAGTAATGACAACATACAGACACATATGAAAATGTGTGAGCTCATCATTGCTCAAATATTAATAACTTATCCTAAAAATAGTCCAGAAGAGAATTAGTGAAGAAGAGGGACTTCTGAAGCTGTAACGTTTTAGGTTAAAATGAGAACACACTGGAAGCTCACACACTCCCCACCTCTCCAGGATGTCTGTGCCCAGACTGGCATAGGCTACAGACACCTATGCCTGCACCTGTGTTCTCTGTTTCAACCCTTTCCACAAGATTTTGCACAGAGAAGCTGAACGATGTCCCCAACTCACAGAACTGGAAGTGGAGGGATCTGCGTTTTCACTCAGACCTTCCAAACGTTAAAGCAGCACCTGTGACCTTGGCGCCCAGTTTCTTGGGGACGAGCAAGGACAAACAGGCTATATTTGTAAAGGAACTAAACCAGTGGAAATAATCAAACTAAACTTTAGGTAGATTAAAGAAACTTTCTACTCACTTAAAACAGTGCCATTTCCTCTTTGCCTTCTCTTCTTTTAAAAATGTGTTTAGTTCTTACATAATGCTTGTATCAGAAAAGTTAAATGCAGACAAAAGAAAAATGTAAAGTAAAAGTACCCCAAATAACACATTCTCAGATAATGGTCACTCTTTTCATTGGGGGCTTTCTTCCCACACATTCTAGGTGTGCGTGTTTGTACAAACAAGGTGGAAGTGACGGGTGCTCAGGAAGCAGGGGCTGCAGTTGCTCAGATGGATCCTGAGAATCAGTGTCATCACCAGTGGAGGGACCTTGACAAAACACCTATGACTGGCACCATCCCGGGCGGTCTGCTCTGTCACTGGGGACAGAGGAGCCCCCACTCCCATGAAGAGTCAGGGAGATGAGGCCCAGGTAGGCACTCAAACGTCATTACACAGATGACACTGGGCAGACGTGTCACTTTCTTAGTAACAGACTATGAAATCCTTCCATGTCAATACGTGGAACTCCACTTAAGGCTATTTGAATATGGCTGTATCTCATTATATAAATGCACCCTCATTCTATTCCTATTACAGACATTTAGATGTATCTTTCCCTAGTGTTAAGGAGGGAAGAAAAGAGTGGAGAACAAATATCCATAGAATATATTCCTCAAGTATCTCAAGGATACGGACCAGTGCTTGGGTGAATCCCTTCCACTGCCACAAACTCCTTCAAACCACCTTTTTCAGGCAGGGGACTCAAGAAAACTAAGATCTGCAGAAGACAAATTTGACTGTATTCTCCATTCCCCCAAGACGGTACACAGCTGGTGCCAGAATTCTCGATGCACCCCGACAAATTAATTCATCAGTTAGTTCTCCTCCTCAAACCCCAGGTAAGAAGAGCTGCTAACCTGGATTTCTGCTCACGTGGGTTTTGTATGTTAAGGTCATGGCCATCTACACAGGATATTAGGAGACGCTGAGCATCTCCCTGATGTGGGCGCTGTCCCATGTGCTGGGATAGGCCGGGGCACCGGAGTCGCTCCTGAGAGATAGTAGTAACTGACTATAAAGAAAAGTAGTGACGGGTCCCACAAAAAAATAAAACAAGGAGATGTGATAGAGATACTGAATGGGTAGTTTTATTAACTCTTATCCAAATCAAAGTCATTTGTAAATGTTTCTGCTGCATTACTTGTAAATGGAACAAATGACTCAGACTACAATTCAACAGATGACTACAATTCACTTTACATTCAACAGCCCTGTACCTTATGATGTTATCATGTGTCCACACCCACTTCTGATAGCAGCAGAGCAGCTCGATGGCAAATATGTACTCCCAAGTGCTATCGCTCAGGTCTTCACCGAACCGTTCGCTCGGCTGGAATTCTGTTTTTGGACATAACTGGATGGTCAGAAGCAGCTTAGAAACCATGAAGCCAACGTCCGCAGGAGCATTCTAGCAAATGAAGAAATTAAACAAACAAACAAACAAACAAACAAACAAATAAGGTTTAGAGTTCCAAGTATAACACATCTTATGTTAGTAATCTCAAAGAGTGTAACAACCATCAGACGGATAATCATTTAATTTAAAAAGACACCTTCTGAACGTCTCATTTTGAATAAGGGACAGTTTCTTAGCTATGGCACGTGTCCTGAACCGGTAATAGAAGGGTGGCTGACAGGCCAGACAAAAAACCCAGGCAGGATGCAGAATCCATTCGGTAGAAAAGAAACTAGCTGCAATCCAGACTAGGATGCAAGTTTTCATTTGAACTCTAACTAGAGATTTGACATTATAAAGTTGTCATAATAAAAAAATAAAATAAACTTCAAAAAAATACTTTAAATTCTGTCACCTTTCTGACCCTAAATATCAGTCTGTTTTTTACCCCAGAAATTCATAAAAGTGAATCAGACAGTACTAGATTCTTTTACCTGGCTTCTTTCACACCTGTGTGTATTTTTGCTATTTACCCACATTCTCGTATGGACTGGCAGTCTGAGTGTTCCTTTCTATTGCTGAGTAACTCATCATACTGATACCTCAGTTTGTTCATCCATTCCCCTCACATTGGACATCTACATTACTTCCAGCTTGAGCCTACAGCTAATAATGCCAGTATGAACAGTCGTGTACAAGTCCTGTGTGGTCACAAAGGTGACTTCTCTTGGGTAAACACCAACAGTGGATTTATAATTTTTTTCTTTCTTCTGTTATTTTTTTATTGAGTTCTGTTATGAAAAATGAACAGGGAGCTCTCAATCTTTTCCAATACCTGAAAAAAGATGGAATCACCAGGTGCTTTCAAGGGGAGATAAAATTCTGGTGAAACCTGTACATGTTTTTTTGTACATCTCTAATCATCTTTTCAACTTCTTCTTTGATAACTGAAAACAACTGGCTTATTATTCAAGTGTTCTACCTCTAAAACCAATTTTGGTACGTTTTACATTGCTAAGAAATCATTCTAGGTTGCGGAATCTATTGCTCTAGATTTTCAGGCTGCATCTCAGTAATTGTCCTGGATCTGTAGCTATGTCTTCTTTTTCAGCTGAAAACTTGGATATTTTTGCTTTTCTCTTTTTTCAATAATCTGAACTGGGTTATCACTTTTGTCAGTATTTTTAAAGTAATATTTTTTTCCATGTTTGTTCTACTTGATTACTAATACTTTTTAAAACATATTCCTTTTTCCTAGATTCCTTCTCCGATTTTTAATTTTTAAGATAATTATTAGCCAACTTTATCATTAGTTTAATAACAAAGATGTTTTAATTAAACTATTTTTAATGAGTACAGGTTTTCCAAAAACTAGAGATCTTTGGTATGACAAGTTTTCCTTTTCAATGACTTGTATAAGATTGTGACTTTACTTTTAAGTTTATATTTCTTCCCAGGTTGTCCATGACTGTGTATCTACATTTCCAAGTAATTTCTATAGAATTTTTATGGAATCTTTGAATTACTTACGCCTAATTTTATTGAACTATTACCAAAGAATTTTGAGTGTAGTGTAGAAACTTTACTTTTTAAAAACTAAGCTTTCCACGTGGCCAAACTCATGACTGGTTTTTGTAAATGTGCCACAGACATAAGAAAAAAATACCTATTCTTCATTCAAGTTTCCCTTCTATGTTACCAAATTCCACTATATCTGTACTGATTTTTGTCTATCAGATCAATTCTGTAAGAGAATTTGGAAGTCTTGTATTATAAAGGAATTTTCCCCCCAAGGATCCCTCATTTTTTAAAGCTTTAACTTTATATTTTTATTTGATATGGCACAGGGTATTAAAATTTATTAAAATTCTACATTCCTTGTGAATAATGTCCCTACTATCAAATGTTCATCTGGCTTCATCCTGAGCGGGCCAAAGAAGAAGACACCTGTGCACAGTGGAGGACCACACAAGGGACAGGCAGCCCCTGGGCCACCTGGGGAGAAGGGACAGGAGGAAGCAGGTCTCTTCTGACTGCCAAGTGACTGACTGGAACTCATGGCACCTCACATGAATACACTCTGATGATTACAAACTTGCTTTTCAATATTTTCCTAACTTTTGTTCAATAACCTTTTCCTTTACTCTTTATAAGAAAATGTCTAATAAACATGAACATCAAAAAATAGTGAAATACCAACCTAGATACTATTATTAGTACATCAGTTACTAAAGAATACATGAAACATGGGAATAAAATACTTAAAACAAACACAAATTCCGTCAACTAGAAAGAAAAGTGTAGAATGCTAGATTCAGCAAAATCTTAACAGAAAGGAGTTGAGTACCCATCTTCCCAGCTCTCTAAGCACCTCCTATAGAAGCCAATGATTTGCATCTTTCCTCGGAGCCCCGACACACACGGATACGTATGGGTTTCATCAGTGATAAATTAATACACACAATTAACTGTGTTAAATTAACAGCGTGCACAGGTCTATGAGTCTTCCCAAAGGGTCTCATGCATTCTCAATGAACAAAATGCAAAAGTTGAAGCTAAAATGGTATTTGAAAGAATCTAATGCCAAGAACATCATCTATAAGAGGCCGTGGACCTGGTACAGGCGCAGACACTGGTGTTCCCGGAGCCCTGCAAGTGTGGGCAGGCAGGAGAGCAGCCCTCACCTTCTCCCAGCTGAGAAAAGCCCGGAGGCAGCTCAGGACCTCGCCCCTAGCGCGCTGCCTGGCGACCAGCTGCATCGCCTTGTTGATCACCGACTGGGAGACAAACACATCGTGCCACATGTTTGCAATGAACAAAGTCAGCTTTTCTGACTCTGGAAAATCTGTAAGAAGGAAAATAAGATAATAAGCCTTTATGTCTGATCAAGAGAATGAGTTACATACTAAGAACACATTTTAATAATTCCATGTGGCCTCCTGCAGCTGAAGCGCCCGGTGAGGCCTCAGCTGCCGTTATTTTGAAATCTTCTCTCTTCCCCCGCATCTCCTCTTTGGTGAACATTCTTTAATTAAAATTGAAACATAATACATGGATATACACTGCTGCATGAAATGAGCAATACACTCTAAAACTGAAGATGAGGCAAACACCCGCTCTCCAGTCTGCCCCAACCCCAGAACCCTCCCACTGGATTCCTGCCATGTCAGGCCTTTTTTTAGGCATTTACAAGCGAACTCGCTTGTAGAACACATTCAGCTTTGGGTTAAAGATATATGTTTTATAAATTATGGATGATAATCCTTCTGTTGTAAATACCTGGTCCTACACTGTGGTTTGCCTTTTGTTTGTACAATCAACTTAACAGAGGCATATGAGGTACGATCAAAAAATATAGTGAATGTTTAAAAAAAATAGTATTACACTAAAAGACACATTGCCGTTAATCCCCCTCAAAATACTCCCCCTTGCTTCAAACACACTCATCCCATCATTCTTGCTACTTTCTGTAGCAGTTCTGGAAGTCCTCTTTCGTGAGTGTCTTTAGTTGCGCTGTCATGGCTGCCCCGGTATCATGAATCATTCTGACTTTGGGGAAGACTCAGAAGTCACACAGTGCCAGGTCCAGTGAATAAGGTGCATGAGGACACACCATAATGTTTTTGACAGAAATTACCGTACCGGAAGTAATGTGTGACATGGAGCCTTGTCATGATGGAGGGTGACTTATGGCACACTTAAAACACACCTTCTCTCAACCATAGCTCACACCAGACCAACTGCACCGAACAAATTGAAACTTGTCACACACTGGGATTAAGGTTCGCCTTGCCGCTTCCTGTGTTGAAGATCCATGCCTTTCCATTGGCCGGCACTCGGCAGCGGCCTTCACTGTACGTTTTGGTCACACCTCATAACTTCCATACAATAAAATACATTCTTTTTAAGCAGGCAGCCTGAGGAATACTGACACATGAAATGCACCCACATAATCTCCACCACAATCAGTATACAGAACGTGGCCAGCACACCAGGTTCCATGGTGTGAGCCTTCCCAGTAGGCACTGCATCCCGGGCACAGACCGCCTGACCCCTGCCTGTCACTGTCGCCAGTCTGCCTCACTGATGTGGGGCCCATGTACCCTCTCCTTCTGTCTGGCGCCCAGTCAGCCCCAGCGCCCCACGTGCAGTTCACCTGCGGGGTTGCACGCATGGGGTCCGTTCCTCTGTACGGCCCAGTGTCATTCCCCTGCCTATGGACACATTTCCAGTCAATGGCTATCATGGATTAAGACGTTATGAACGCCCGTGCGCTATTCCACATGAGACTATGTCTCTATTTCTGCTGGATAAGTACCTGGGAGTGAAATTTCTGGGTCAGATGATAAGGTTTTAATTTTATAAGAAACTGTCACAGTGTGTTGTAGTGTAGATTTACCAGTCAAGGTGAAGAGTTGTGTCCTGTTTGACGCAAAGCCACATTTTGCTTTTATCTGTTGTTTTATTTAACAGGGCCATGTGTTTAGAGAGTGGGTAACGCAAAGCATAAACTCCCCGCACTACTTGGATCCGTTACTTCTGAAATCTTGCGTCCATCCGGTTATACGTGCTTGCGGCCCAGGACTTCTTCCTGAACTCCCTCAGTCTGGCACTCACGCCTCACTTTTCTAAATTTAGGATGTATCCTCTTGCATCTTCACATCTCAAGCTCCAGTCAGTATGACCAGGAAAGCTTCTCTCACCCCTCAGATGCTCTCAAAGCCATCCCGCACAGGATAACCTGCTCAGTCGGCAGAGAAGGACTGGGGTGGGGACAGAGCAGGAACAAGACAAACAAGATTCCTGTCCTTGCAGAGTGTGCCTCCCGGGAAGAGTGCGATAAAAAACGAAAAGATTAAGAGTACATTGTAAGCAGGGCAAGTGCATAAGGAAAGAGACGAAGGGTAAAGAATGACCGAGGGGCATGTGATGTCACTGAGAAAGCTGTGACAAAGCTGCAGGGAAAGCTTCCTGAGACAGGCCTGAGTGAGAGGGGCTGGGGGCCTCGGAGAAGAGCCAGAAACGCAGCACTGCCCACCAATGACAGCCCGATGTGTGCACGTGCAGTGTCATCATAGACTGGCCCCACCAAACAGGCTTGTCTATGTCTGGTTTGGTCCCCATTGAAGCCCTGACACCTCACATGTGCCCCATAACTATTTGTTGAATAAATCAGCGACTTAAAGAATAAATAAAGAAATGAAGTGGGCAAAAACCAGAGCAGCTTCATGTACAACTCTGAAAGTGACGGTCACACTCACCCACCCTGACTTATAAGCCCATAAACATTACGGTAATCAAAGGACAGGAATCTGCAATTTAGGTAAGATTGTCTGTATTAAACTGCATTGGTCACCTGTGATCTGACATAATGAAGAATGACTTCTAATGTGGATGTTAGAAGAGGCTGAAGAAATGGTGGTACAAGGAAAAGAGCAAGAAAGGATATGCCTCCTCCCCATTTCTCTGTCATACTTTCCTCCTTTAATGCGCTTAATCCATTACAGTTTCTGCTCTTTCCAGCTGGTGACACAGCGTGCGGTCTGACACTTACTTTAAATCATCCCTTATCCTTTGTCAGCTATCCCTGCTTCTACAGCAGCTGCACAAGGAATAAACAAATGCACAGTAATGGGAGATCCTCTACTCTACGGAAGTAAAATGCCCAAATAAGGAAGCAGTCACAGAAACTGTCCCAGTGGAAACAACACACACCCAGGTACAGCCAAGGCTGTTCACACCCACTGATACATGTACAAAACCTAACGCCGCTTTAAAAGATACACAGCGATCACGTAGCTACAAATGCAGATCCGAGTAGGAGGAGGTAAGAGAGCAACGGGGCCGGGAACATACCTTCCTTAAGGAGACTGTAGCAGAACAAGCGAGCTCTCTCCACGTCTCCAAGCTGCCGACAGAGACCCACATACACTCTGCACAGGGCATGGATGTAGTTGTGCTCCAGAGATACTTTCTGAAGTTTCAGTTCTGAGAGAATAGAGTGAAGCAAGCACTCTGCTAAGTGCTGGAGGGGAAAAACCACAAAAAAGGAAGAGGCGATGTAGACATATTTACCTTTAGACTAGTAAAAATGACTACATGTTGCAAAATTCAGTCCCTACTAGCAAAATAAAATGTGTGCTCCATCAGAAGGCTGCAGACAGCAGGAACCAGTCACAACCTGCTCAGCTGGTGAGAGAAGGGGTTCTGGGGGAGAAGCGCACACTGCAGGCTGCCTGCAGCTACGGGTGCTGCAGGTGCCAGGTCTGAGCACACCTGGCTACCTGTTGTCACCAGCACCACTCCCACCAGTTACGGTGTCGAATTTCTGCTACAACCATCTATGTGCAATAAGCCATCCCTACCCCACTCCTCTTCCTGTTCTCTCAACCCCAGTGCACCCACACGCTGATGCCACCAGATCTTCACATACTAGCTAACATTTATTTACCTTGCTTAGGAAGCGGAGCACTAAATGCTGACGCATTCACCCCCTTGAAAACAAACCTTTTCTAAGTCACTTGCACTGCTCTGAATACTTTCTGGAAGAGACCTAAGACAAGTATTTGTACCACTGTGACCCTGAGGACGTACACATACCACTAAAGCACGTCCTGCGTGTCACCGGTCCGAGTAAACTGTCCGTACATCTGCACAACCCGACCCCATCCTGAGCCTGGGCTCCCGCTCTCGTGGGGTTGCAGAAGCACATTCAGGGAGCGAGGGGAAACTCACCTGCTACCTGTGAGACTCAGACGCACCAACGTGCGTGTGATACTGTTCACAGAAAGGCTCCGCCACGTGGGAATCAGGTGATGCAAACCACTGCGAGCCTTTAACGAGCCACAATCAATGGGAAATACACCATTTTTGTCCAGACATACTTGTTTTAAGATTTCAAATTATGTGATGAACACAAATCACTGAGGCTCTAGTCTTATCACATCTCAAACGGACACAATCCTGGCTGAAAACAAGGTCCAGGCCAGGACTTGCCTGGGGAACTGCCAAGCTCTGAACTGAAACGCCTGCTGGGGCCCCGCCCCACGCTGCGGAGCCCAGGCAGCCTGTCCCCAGGCTGAGCACAGCGGCCACATACCTTCTTGGCAGTACTGAAGTCGTACACGACCTCCTTCTCTTCATCTCTCATGACAGGCTTTTTGGAGATATTTCCCACGTACACGTGACTGCGGATGACAGGCAGCAGGTCAAAGCAGGACTCCGCGATCTTCTTCAGGGCATCGGCGATGGCTCTGTCATGTGACTCCACGGTTTCTTTGGGGTTCAGAGGCAGCTGTGAAGCTGTACCAGCTCGCGGCACAGAAGCCGGTTCCTCATCTGCCGCTGGGACTTGAGCTTGAGGGACGTCTCTGCGGAGGTGCTTCTGGACACCTTCTGCGGTGGCGCTGTCCGTTTCTGCATCTGGGGACCCGCTGTCCAGGCGCAGCCTTTTAGCACTCCTTAGTGCACACACTGCCAGTGCCCTCTTCCCACCTGAATCCTGTGGATTCCCCAAGTCTCTCGACTTCTCCTGGTTACAGTCACCCCCAGAACTACCCCCCGTCTTGACAAAGGCAGTAGAGGTGGAAGTGATTGCTTTGAACCCTGTGATGGCGCTGACAGGCCCTGGCAAATCCTGCCGGGCAGCAGCAGGTGGCCCGCGTGTGAGCTGAATGTTACCTTTGAGGATGCTGAGTGTGCGGGCCCTGGCCGACAGCTCTGGGTACATGGTGTCGAGGATTTTAACGGAATTCTCCTGGGGCCCGGCCACAGCAGTGTGGGCCGACGCGCAGGGGGGCAGTCGGCCAGGCACAGGAAGGGCATGCTTTGGGGTGGCAGCACAGAACTGCAAAGGAGAGGACAATGTCCTCTCCCCGGTAGGTACAGCAGACGGGGACGGCGGTGTGCACAAAGGGGAGACGGGCCCCGGGTCTTCCAACAAAGGAGATGTCACGGGTGGTGCTGGGATATCACACAATGGAGAGAGCTGGCTGGCAGGAGAGGTGGGTGAGGTGGGGCTGGCGTTGGACATCAGGGGGGAGATGGGGCGCGAAGTCCTGGGGGGCGTGGCGATCAAAGGAGCAAGCAGGGGTGGCAGAGGGGGTCCCACCTCCTGCCGAATTTTACTCAGAGTGTCAGCAGAACAATCTGTGGGAGTAGATGTGTCAGCATTGGCGAGAATGGTCTGAGGTGGGTGTCTCGGAGTTCTTGTGTTACCTCTGTCCCCTGAAGGTGACCGAGACACTTCACTTGGATTACTTTCAACTCTGCTGGACGCTGAAGTCTTTACCAGTTTGTTTGACTGATCTTTGTTTGAAATCTTTGATCGAGTCTTGGTTTTGCTAAATGGCTCTAGTTTCGAGTTATAATACGTGTGATCAGATGCAACGATCTGAGACTCAAAGATCTGGTCATATATTTCAGAATTAATCCTCACACTGGGTTTAACAGGTCTATTCCGCAAACGACTTTTATCAAAGTTGGAACTCTGACCACTGCTGGAAATCTCCTCTTGGGCACCTGGGAGACTGCCGCCACACGGGGGGTCCTGAAATGGAGAGCCAGTGTGACCGGGGTCTGGGGATGTTGCCCCGGAAGTATCGGGCACGAAGCCAGCTGCCAGCCCTCCTCCCTCCGGGGAAGCTGGGATTTCTCCAGGCGCGTCGCATAAGATAACCTGGTCCACATCTGGCACGAGAGCCACCCCGTTGATGATGGTCCAGTTGTCCCCCTTTTCAATGACTAGATTTTGGTCCTTATTTATCAGCACATTTATAACCTCGGAGGTCACTGTGGAGATCTGACACTGAAATGTCCTCTCCGCTTCACCACCAGCACTGCGCTCGGCTGCCTCTCCTGCTCCAGAGTCACAGCCCTGGGTTGGGGGCCCCACCGGTTCTGACAGAACCCCGTCCCCACCATCGACTGGCCTCGTCACATCTGAGGGACCCTCAAGTATGCGCTGAGTGTTTTCGTCACTAGATGTCCCAGTCGCGGGAGAAGTGCCCTGGGCATCTAGGCCGGCTGTGGGCGGGGGCGGGTCTGAAGGGGGCGAGGAGCTGCCTGTTTCCGGGGCTTTGACGCGTTCTTTCCCGAGTTCACTCATCGGGCCGCTGTGCACACTGCGGAGCAGCAAGTCTGCGACATCGTTCCTGCTCGGGTCCTCCGAGTCGGGCTGCAGCTCCCGGCCGATCGTGCTCAGCACCTCGGACAGCGTCTCCAGAGAGCACTGGGCCAGCCCACTGGCGCTCCGCAAGGGGCCCTCCTCGTCCTCTGACCCAAGCCACTCCTCGCTGGTTTCCAGCGCTTCTTGTTCACTGAGTTGCTTTCTGCACTTTGCTCCTGTTTTTCCACTTGGCTTTAACTCTCTGTTCATTTCTTTGTTTAGGGTTTCTTTGCTGGAACATTCTGAAACAGAGTCCCCTGAACTGTAATCTCTCAGCTGGCAACTCTCCAGGAACTGCACCACCTCCGAGGTGGACAGGCCGTCTGTCTCAGGGAGGGCGCTGATGTTGCAGTCCCGCAGCGCCGAGGTCAGGCAGCCCAGCGCGGTGGACGGTCTGGGTTCGGTGGCACTGGCGCCTGCAGCTCCCAAGTCCGTCCCGGACGCCTGGGCAGCTCCCCAAGGTCGGGGCCCCAGGGCCGAGTCAGGCTCATTTTCACCCTCACTGCAGCTTGGGGCCTCGCTCTCCTGCTCTGTGTCACCGCCGCCCGCCTCCCGGAGTCCTGTGTAAGAGTACAGAGGACCAGGAAAGCCCCCTTGGGGGACAGCACATATCTCATCTTTCCTGCCGGTCGCTGAAGAAAAGGCAGCAGCTGTGGGGCCTGGGCCTTCAGGACAAGCAGTGCCAGGACTCGGCGATGGCAGCTGCTCGGGCCGCTCCGGGCTCTGACGAATGCGAGGACAGTCCTTGGCGAGGACTGCGCCTTCCCCATCAGGCCCGGCTCTGTCTCCAAAGGGTGTGTCTTCAGCGGGACAGGCTCCTGCCACTGCCATTCCTGTGGCCGGATGTTGATCTCCACCCAAACCGGACGTGTCCAGATTTGTGGCGTTCAGACATGGCCTCTGCTTCCGTATCTCCTCCTGCACTGCAGGCTCCATCATGACGTCTTGGTTTGGGAGAGGGGTGTTTTCAGAAAAGAAAGGTAATTTGCTATTTGTGGAACGATGAGAATTTTCTACTGATAAAGAGCCACTTGGAGAATTAAAATCGAGTTTTCTGCAAGAAGGGGAAACTTCTGGTACAGTCCTTTCCACGGGAGCCACCTCCTGGACTTTCTGAGCTGCGTCCTCTCCCTCTCCACATCTCGCTCTAGAAGACACATAAGCAGTCCCATTCCTGACACTTTCTGTCGCTGAGGCAGGCTCACTCCTGGGCAGGCTCAGGGGCTCAGGCCGAGCACCGTGTGTCCTCTCAGGTCTGGCCTGTTTGGTGATCACCGACACTTGGTTAGGCAGCATGGACGCAGAAGCCCTGAGGCCCATAGCACCGGCACTTTCTATAGCGAGGTCAGGCTTGGACGCCGACCCTCTGTTTTCCAAGGAGGCCACTGCCTTTTGTAACTGGTGGTGGGTCTCTTGCTCATGTTCTGATTTAGCTCTCAGCCTTTCTTCACCTCCTCTCCTCAAATGATCACTATGGTGCCAGGAAGTGCTTCTGACAAAACCAAAAACATGCTTGATCAAGCCAGACTGAGACTCCACTAGCGGTGTGAAATCTGACTGACTGGGTGTGAGCCCCACTTGCAGACCTTGGTTTTCACCCTGCCCACCTCTCGTGGCCTTTGCAAACACTGACAGAGGGAGTGTGCACACCTGGGAGGTGCCTTTCACAGGTTCTGCACGTCCCACCTCACTGCTGCTCTGACCGTGCAAATCAGGTGCTCCCAACTCAGGGCACAAAGCATGCACACGAGTCCCCGGATCATGTTCTCCTGCAGAACACTCTGGTGGCTCAGGCTGCAGCCCTGGAGTGTCTGAAGTTCTGGCCTGCGACATTTGCTCTGAGTGACACACTGCAGTAGGGACGGCTTCGGGAGGAACAGGAGTCTCATCACCACACTGTAACCCAGAGGAAGCCTGGGGATGGCTGTAGATAGACAGCGCTCCCGAGGTAGCAGAGGAAGGACATCTGGCACCAACATCAAGCCCTGTCAAAGCCATGACGTCGCCTGCATCTTCTTCCAGTTCAGGTGATTCTCCCAACATGAACCCTTGCATAGCTCCTCTTCCCTTTCCTGATTCTCTAGCTGTTCCCTGAAGACGGTCAGAAACAGACACACGATCTGATTCAGAAGTGATTTCAACAGTTGGCGTCCACTTAGTAAAGTCTGATTTGGGTGATGCCATGATTTTTCCTTCGGACCCCAGGAGTTCACTTAATGGCCTCTGGCCGAGGGGACAATAACGCAAGTCCGACTTCCCGAGGGCCACTTCCTTCTCCTCAGCGAGGCTGCCAGACAGCTTTTCAACACTCGCGCTTCCAAGGGGCTTACGACGCACCTCCTCCATTTGCACTGACTTCTCCATCTCCCTCGCCTCCCTTTGTTGTGTGGCCTCATCTACCACGCCCCTGTGTCTGTCACTCGCAGGTGGAGATGACACTGTCCAGTGTTTCTCACAAGCCAAGGAGTACGTGGCTGAAGGCTCTCTTAGTGTTGCTGTAAATGTCCCAAACCCAACAGCTGTCACTTCGTTTGCTTTCCACATACTAGGAACCCGAGCGGCCTCACGTGGCCTGAGCTTTCCCGTGTGCGCACCATGTCCTTTAGATTTCCTGGAGGAGCCGGGACAGTCGTCAGCCACCAATGCCTCAGCTTCCGAAGCGGACTCGGCGGAGGTTCTGTGCTGGGCCGAGTCATTATCGCTGGAATCCGCATACTCTCCAAAGTAGGTCTCCTTCAAAGTAAGCGAGTCACCGGTTAGTTAATGAAACACTAGTTCAACAACTAAAGTACCAACGAAATGCATTAGAAGAGTACACGCTTCCTGAAGAACCCTCTAGAACACATCTGAGGACAGTTTGCTCTCTGGAATCGCTGTCACCGGTGGGAGCCTCAGTCTTGAGCAGGACACGGCTTCGCCCTCGCTGGCAGGAAGCCCACCTCTCCCGGGGATCCCCTCACTCACGGCTTCTCCGGGAACAGGCCCTTCCGGGCTCTAGTCCACACACAGCCCAGGTGCAGTGCTACCCTCCAAACACCCCCACTTCTCAGCTCCTCTCTCCCCATTTTCTGGCCAGAACACTTCCCGTTCTGGCTACACAGCCCCCCGTTTTCCCCCACCTCCATGTCACTCCTCCACGCACTGACTCGAGCCCACAGCGGTACCCTCTGCGCACCCAGCGGGCCACCCGTCGGGGCGACGCCTCACAGGCAGCTCCTGCCACACACTTCTTCACACCTAGTGCTACCCCTTGGATGCTGGCAACCAGCCCTGCTCCACCCCTCCACACTACACCGACAACTCTCCCTCCCACACCACCCGTTCTCCACCCCTGCCCCTCCCCCCATCACCCCTGCCTGCATCACACGTGGCCCACGACGTGAGCTAAGTCATCAAGCGCCGGGCCTCCCCGCTCAGTCAGGGAAGTGGTGGACTGGGAAGCGTGCCCACCGCTGACACAGCCTCGCTCCTACTCCGTCATTTCCACCCTCCCCGGAGTCCGAGGTCCCGTCAGCCCCGTCTTCCTCTAGCATCCTGCCACCTGTCTTCCATCTCCTTCCCGCTTCTTCTTTTCTACTTGGTTGCGCATGTACTGACAGCTCCCCAGGAGTCTGTCTGGGACCCGTCCTGTTCTTCTACACACTGCTTAAGTGACATCACAGGGCCGTGGCTTCTGCCGCACCCAAATGCTAAGCGTCTGAGTCCCACCAGCCCCACCTGGGCCACCATGCCCGTGGATCTAAAATGCACATTGCACGTGCCAGCCTGGAAATCCCACACGCACCTCAGGCTAACCTTTTACACAGTATCTTCCCACTCAAGTAGAGCTCCTTCTTGTATGTGTTATTTTCCAACATCCTTGACCCCTCAACGCCCCTAAGCACCACTCTGAAAATCTCACCGAAGGCTGCGCTTTCGACCTTGTAACTTTTCAAACCGCCTCACCTCTCTGACCCGGGCGCCACTATGGGTTAAGGTGTCAGGAATGAAGGAGGCCACTAACTAAACCATCCTGTTCATGCCCGACTCTTCCCTGACCACCCCATGCCCCACCTACTCACACTGTGACAAAGTCAAGCTGGCAAATAAAAATCTGCCATCAGGGCCACTCCCTAGGCTCCATCAGGATCAGACGGAAAGTCGTCAGGACACACGCGGCCCTGGGCTGCCGGTCTGCGTGAACGGCCCCCAGCATGAAGCTCCCTCTCACAGTGGAGCTCAGTGTGCACAGCAAGCCCACCTGCAGCGCCTCCCTTCAACATTCAGCTGGGCCCCTCCCTTCCTGGAGCCCCCACCACCCCACACACTAGCCTCTGCTCAGGACGGAGCTCCTGTCTGGGTCCCTTCCTGCAGCCCGCGTCCCCAGCACTGGCCTGTCCCCTGGCCCAGCCACCACACGACAAGAGGCAACTACACAGAAAGCACGCCATGTCACCTCTGCTTTCCTGGTGCCCAGCACGGCGTCTGGAACACAGCAGGCAGGAGGCATGTTTCCTGAAGGAGAGCAGTGACTCAGCAGAGTCACTTAGCTGCTCCTTAATCCAAAAAGTTGGAAATCTGCTTTAGGAAGAGTGGTTTCCTAAGAAATTCTGATAAACCATTGTGCAAACACAAAAAGACGATGCTTTCGTCAAGTGAAAGGGGGGATTCAGCATCGCAGGTGAATGCACGCTGCACATGACCTCCCATCTCGGAAAAGCTCCATGCCTGCAAAAATGTACTGAATTCCTTCCTTCCAGATCTGCTGAGTGCCAGGCACTGGAGATAAGAGCAACCGATCACGACAGTGTCCTCCCCCAGGAGACTTACAATTTGTTTGTGGAGAAAGACAGCAACGCAACCGTAACACCAAGTGAGCAAAGCCACACTGCACCTGCTGGTTCAGAGTGCCCTGGCCTGCCCTTCTAACTCCTCTCGGCGCTCCCTGACAAAGTCTAGTCTGAGTGCCGAGAATGTTCGCTGAGTTTGGCTAACATACTAGGATGGCCATTGTAGCCGCCTGGTGACTCAAAGTCAAAGTAAAAACTCACGGGTGCGAGCGCAGAAGGCAAGGTGCCCAGGGGCGGGGCTGAGCCCAGAGGGGGTGATGGCACCGGCGACAGGAGAGGAGGAGGCAGTTTGAAGAAGTCCACTGCAGCCTGAAGGTCCTCATCAAAAAGATGCTCATGGTCAGAAAAGTCGGCGACGTCGCTGTCATGCCCATGCTTTGTTAAAGCCCCAGGAATGTGGTGCTCATTCTGGGGGGCCGCTCCGGAGGGCCCCTCTCTTCCCACATTCTCGCATGCAGAGAAGTCGCCCTCTATCTCCATGGACAGCTCTGCCAGGCATGTCTGCACCGCTGAGGCTCTCAGAGGGCCGCCTCCTCCCGCTGCCGGCACTCCAGCTTCCCTGGGGTCCCTGAGTCGGGGCTCTTCTTGGGCTGGCCTTTCTGTGGGAAAAATGTACACATCAAATACTTACAATATCAAGAAAACTTTAAAAAAATCCCACCTTATTCTACCAGTTCAAAATTCTTGCAATAGCAAGTCTAAATAAAAACATTTTAAAAGACAAAAAATGTAAAAGATGCCACCCTGAGGACCATCCTGTAATACCTGAACACGTTCCCCATAACCATGCTTCACTGACAACAGATAGGACGCAAAAGAAGACAGGCAGGTGGACGCTGGGATGCCCCGGACCCCTCCACGGCGGTCACTGTCCCACATGGCCTGTGAGCCTCCCCACACAGCCAGCGGTACCCGGGAGATACGGCTTCGTGCATGTAGCCTGGCAGGAAACACTACTTTCTCTGTCTGAAAAGTGACCCAAAGCCACCTGACAGCAAGCCTGCAGCATGACCGCATTTGTACAGTGCTCTAATTAAGGAACTAGGCTACACACATACTCGGTTATAAAGCAGCGGAAGGATTACTATACAAAGCCAATTCTTTTGGGGTTTCCATCCTGGTGAACTGCACTGATGCTAATTATTGAGGACAGAAGTATTCTGAGAAATTATTGGAAATATCTATTTGTCATATTTGAAAGCTGTAGAAATACACTTTACAGAAGGACTCAGGGCTTGAAAGAGAAGTGGCTGATTACAGGACTAGGGAGGGGAAAAACAAGCTGAGCCTGAACTATCGCACAGTGCCAGAAAGTAAAGAAGTTTGCAAAACAGGATGGGGAATGCAGAAAGGGCCCGCGAGTCAACCGGAGGGCGCCCCAATAACGACAACCAGAGCACTGTGAATGAGAAACACGGCAGAGCAAATTACAATGCACAGAACCAAATAAACACCCATGAGCCTGTACTGACAGAAGAAAGTAAGTGAAGGAATACATAAATGATAGAAAGGGACAGCTCTTCCTTACAGAAGAATTACAGTTAATAAATGCAGAAGAAATTAGGGAAATACAATAAGACCTGTTAGACAAAAGCAGTATTGCAGCAGACAAGATACCTGGATGGCGACTAAACGCAGTGGGCTACGGGTGGAGAGACACAGAGTACGTGCTGTGTCCAAGTGTCTCCCTGAAGAGAATGAACTATCATTGACTTTACAATGGAGAAAGCTGGCAGCTGCTGCCTTACACAAGCGATCCAGATTAACCCCCCAGGGGTAGGGCATCGGCATGTCTCGTCCCCCGAGGCCACCCTAAACATCACCACTGTAGAGTTCATGCCTCAGTCTAATATGAGAAAACATCAGACAGGCCCAAACTGACAGGCTTCCCACAAAATCATGCATATTCTGCAAAAGTATCAAAGAGCTGGGAAACATGGAAAGGAGGAGGAACTGTCAGGCTGGGGGAGCTAAAAGGAAGGACGGCAGTAAATGCAGCGTGGAATCCTGGAACAGACAAATGACATTGGTGGGAACACAGGTGGAATTCACATGCGGTTTAGTTTAGTTAACAGTATTGTATGAAGAGTCCTGCTTTTGATTATTGGGACGGAAAATGTTAAACATCCAGGGGAATCTGGATGAGGAGTGTAAGGGAAGTCTCTGCACTATTTATGTAACTTTTCTAATATGAAAAAAAAGTTAAAAAATAAATAATGACATGAAATCAAGTGCTTATAATAAAATAATACTGATTGACAAAGGAGACTGTAAAGAACCCACTACTGCCTGAAGCCAGGAACAGAGACATTCTAAAATGAAGACTAACTTAGGAGATGCACATATATAACCAGACAACATAACTGGGTTATATCATCAGAGCTATTATCCAGGAGGTGAACTACGGGGAGAAATCCCTGTAACAGACCCCATCAAATCCGCCTCTGCAGGACTCACAGGCATTTCCTATAAAATTTTTCCTCTGGAAGCATTCCCTTCAGAAGCCTGAAAGGAAACACTAGGAGGGCACATTCCTACAGATTTAGACCTGCAATGATCTGTGAATTCATAGCAGCTAATCCAAGATGGCAGTCAAGGAAAAAACGTTGAGAAGCACTTGAATCGTATGCAAGACGACCATCTTCCCCCATCTGCTCTAGTGTGACTAATACCTATTTCCAGATCTTAAATCCTGAGTAGAGTGTAACTGAGAATGTGGTAGAATGCCTGTGTGACTTTTTACTGCAAATCAAGGTATCCCACAGATTCAGTCATTCTCTGAAAAGCATTAGCTAACTACACTGTACAAAAATCTCACATGACAATTGGCGTGGAGGGAAATCTACCCATATTGGTATCCTAAGAGACCAGGAATGCATAATAGATTGTAACTAAAATGTCAGCCAAAGGGACTGGTAAGGTACATGAAAAATAAATTAAGCTAAACTGCTGGCAGACAGATGAAACGCAGGAAATGATTAGAAAAAACTCTGTATCCTCAGCCTTCTGCACCCACCGCCGTGCAGGCCTCCAGTGTCCTTCCAGTTCCCGTCACGTTCTCTGATGAACGCTGCTATTAAACATTAAAAAGCACATGTGTGTACTAAGATTGGTGGAAGTCACGCTGAAGAGAAAGGAAGTTGTGAATAATTAAGGATACCCACTCGTTTGTTTCATCCTTTAATGGAACGTTCAGGAGACATAAAACACTAAAGGCACAGAATGCCTGCAGTAAACACTTCTACTTTCATGCAACGATATGCACTTCTGGAAGCTTCTGTCTCACCTGGGACACATCTGCTGCCTTCACCAGGTACTCTGTGTGTTGTGTTTATACAGAGCCACAATTCCTTTAGCAGTAGTTTTACTTTTCCTGTGGAAGAGAATAAAGTATTAAAGACATGCCAATTGGCTCAGTCTACACAAGCCAAAACAGTCCTGTGAAGTCAGGACTTGGTAGGACTTTAGAAAACCAGACAACTTAAACATATTCCTCAAATTCGATCACTGTGGATCATTCCGGTAGCTCCCGTCGCAAGGGTCTGCCACCATGCTTGAGCCCAACACTGGAGGCTGAACACAGGCTTGGGGATTTTGTGGTTTGTTCTTGCTGGGGGCGCCTTAGGGAATGGGAGGCAGACTACAGGATACAAAAGACCAAAGCTGCCTGTTGTTAATGGCTCTGTCCCTTTCACCTGTGTGTGGAACACATAACTCTTCAGCCCACAAATCTTCTACAGACAGAGCTATGGGGCTGGGGAAGGAAGCAGAGACACAATGGCCGGACAGCGATGTGGGCTGTGTACAGTATGAAGAGCAGTGGAGAAGGGCTTTCTCAGTTACATGAGGCCGTCAGTCGGCCATGCTGAAATTAACCTAGGGGCTTCAGGGATCACAAAAAAGCCATTCATGGTCTTAAGGGAAAACAGGGCAGGAGACAAAACTATGAATGTATGAACATATGGGTAGGGAGAGCTAATCACACACAGGGAAAGCTACACAGGGAATTTTTATAAATTTTCAAAGGGGTCTGTCTGGATTCCTTAAATGTTTAAGAACCACTGGCTTAAGCTGAAAGGCCAAGGGTAGTTGTAACAAAGACAGGCCCAATGAAATTCATGTAACATTAGAATATGATACTAGGGATTTAAAGTGAGTTTAACATTAATATATACACAAATTCCAAAAAAAAAAAAAATTCCAAAGCAAAAAATATTCATAAAAATGTCAATAGCTTCTGGTCAAATCTGCATAAAGGGACAACCCACATAAACCAAAATTCAACTAAAAATAAACTTAAGTATTAGGCAATTTCAGGCCACCTCAAAGTTCTATTAGTTTCCTTGAACTTAAGTTCTTAAATTAACCTGAAGCATTTATTAAAAATACTGAAATCTTTAATCTAGTCTAGAGAGGCTACAAAGACCAACCTTTTATTTTTTTTTATTTCTTTTTCAGTTCATCATCTTTTTTATTATTATTATTGAAATCAAAGTAACTGATATAAGAAGCTTTGAGAGAAGCAAGTGCGATAAACAGAAATTACAAAGCTGATAGAAAGAGGATTTACAAAAAAAAAAAAAAAAAAAGAGCTACTGAAATACGATAAAATGAGGCCCCCTGACAACCTGGAAAGAATAGGCAATTTCACTGAAGATAATTGTTCTTGCATAGGTCATTTCCATTCTAAGGCGAAGATTGTTAATGAAGACCAACCTTTTAAAGCAAAGCACCTCCAAGGAACCACCTAGTTTGCACAAGGACAGCCCTATGAAAGCCCAAGTGACGCAGCTCAAGGGGCTGGGCTAGAGCGGAGGAGACTCGGGTTCAAAGCGGATGCTGCCAACCCCCCCTGAGCCAATCAGCCCCTCACAATCATGGAGTGTGGGGCACATCCATTGCTGAGTGCAAAGTTCTGGGGCCTAGTAACTTGTCTACAATGATTTAGCCGACCCCAAAGCCTACTTGCAAACAGTATAATCCTCTTTGCTTAAGTGACCTGACCAGGACCCTGCTTGTTATAAAATATACCGAAAGCAGCAAACAAGGAACCTTAAAGAAAAAGAGTTCCTCGTCTATTCTTATGGAGGCTAAACCAGCCTAGCTAATTGAGCACTCCTTCACTGCATCCAATCTGACAAAAAGAGCTATCCATTCTCAACAAAGCAGAACAGCTCTGTGCCTCCATTCCATAGTTGCGAAGAGAAGCCCTCATTAAATTGAACCGCACACCTTTCCCCAATCCTTTAAAACACTGCCTTTAGCAAAATCTAAGGCATCTGTGAATATTTCTAGACTTTTTGTGGGGACAGAGCCCTAGAAAGCAGTTTCCAGGCTCTCGGCCTCACGTGGAAAGGTGCTGGCTCTGGTAGTAAATGGCCATCAACTGTGGCTAGTTGGCCGTCAGCTGTAACCCGTAAGCCATTGGCCACTAATATAACTGCTGTGGCTATGCTAGCAGAAAAAATGAGGGGCTAACAAGAAGATGGTGGCTAGCAAGCGTGGACTGCTGTTAGGACGGTGGGTTGCAGATTATGTAGATCCTGCTTCCTGGGTCTCCAGCCCAGCCGCCGGCGAGAATACAGTAGTATGACTCCCCTACTTATGGCTCCGTAAGTGTTCCTTTTCGGCCTCACCATGTCCTGCGTTCTTATGTGAGGAGCGGGCGCTGAGACCCCGCAGGCCACCCCGCACGACACTTTTCTACTCCGCCGACTTGTTGGTTTCCACATGCTTACATGTGTTTTTAATCACAACCGTTTCATGATTCTGTTTTAGTATCTGTATGGGGAGGAGACTTGCTCAGATATTTCCATTCCAAAAATCTTATTCCGAACATGTAGTTTTGCATCTGCTTGTCCTTCCCATATAAAGCCTCCCGGGAGTTTGAATGAGACTGCATATTTACAAACACATTTGGGGCAAATGCACATCCTCGCACTGGAGTCCTCAGCTCCAGGGACAGTTTCTGCATCCAGGTATCCTGGGATGCCCTTCAGGAGGCTGGTCCGGTGTCTCCTGGCCGCACGCACGGCAGGCGGCTCTGAGGCCTTTTCCTTGACGTCTGACGGTTCCGTGGCCACAGGTTCAGAATGGTCCGTTTTGTGCTCCTTGTTTGTCACCATGTCCCCAAGCGCCTCACTTGTGTTTTCCAGCTGCGTCTTTCATTTTCTGTGCAAGCAGAAATGACAACGGTTTGACTCTTTGTTAGTCCTTCCAGCTCGTAGGTGTCCTGCTCGCTCTGCGGCGCTGCGCGGGGCCTCCAGTACGCAGAGCGGAAGGAACAAACACGCCTGCTGTTCTCAGCAGAGATGGCTGCGCTCTTCACGTCCGACCTTCTCAAGTTCCAATGTGGTTTCCTATGATTTCCTCACCAAGTATTTTTTAATAAGGAATGGGTAAATCAAGATCATATGATTTTCCTTCACCAGCTGTTGCAGTATTCCTGAGATAAACTCTTACTTCATACTTTGTCTATATTCTAAATTACCAGTAGATCTGAGTTCTTCAAGTTGTACTTTGTGTAGTCCTAAGTCACAGAGTTCTGTGCCGGGGGTGTGTGTGCGTGTTAACTGGCTTCGGTAGAGGGTTATGCTAGTCTAAGAGAATGAGACAAAAAGCATTCCATCTTTTCCTAAATTCTACAACAAACAAAATAATAATAAAGACATTCGTTTTCACTGAAGGCTTTACAGAGCTCGTCATTAAGCCACCTGGACCTTCCATGGTGTTGCTGTAGAGCTTTAACTATTTTGTTCTTCTGCTATTTTTCTGTTCAGGTTTGCAACAACTATTCTGAATCAACCTGAGCATGTTTTCCTAGAAAATGGTCTACCTCATGAACGTGATCAAATAGGAATATCAATTTGTGAATTAAGATATTCTCCAACCGCAGTGTTATAGCTGAGTCCTGGTGCTACTGGTCTTTGATCTTTCTTGATCAGACTTGCCAAGAGCTGTGGGTTTCACCAACATTACGAAGTTCCAGCTATTAGTTTTAATGGTCGCAAATCAATTGCTTAGCTTCCTATTTCATTATCGTATGTTATGATTTTCATCAATTCCTTCCTTCCATTTCCCTGAAGTGTCTGCTGTATTTTCCTACATTGTTATTCATTCATTTTCTATAATTCTTACTTTTTAAAACAATCACTGAAGACCACATATCATTCCATTGAATACCGTATTGACAATATCTCAAAAATTAAGTAAATGCTTCCCTACTGTTGTTTATTTCCACAACCGTTTAGTATTTAAATTTTTATTTTTTTCTGTTATCCAAGAGGGATTTGTGTTTGTGTGTTACCAGGTAGGTTTTCAAACTTAGTTTTACTTGTTTTTTTTTGTTTTTTTGAGGGAGGTGGTGGTGGTGGGAGAGACATCTTTACAAGCATCTTATTAAACATCTCCGATTGTAGTTTTCATTGTCTAGTAAAGCCAGTTTTTACATATGTTTGAAAAGTATTTTAAATTCTAGGTTTGTGGTTTAAGAGTCATATGTAACTCATCAGTCTTGTAATTACGACTCCAATCCTATCTCCTGTTTTGTCTGGTTTTCTATTTCTGAGAAGCATGTAAAGTCTCCCATGAAAACGAAGTTGGCTATTGCCCCTAGAATTTCTAAGCATTTTACCTGACAAAGTTTCATGCTCTTTGGTCCATGATACATAGCAGTATCTTCTCGAAAGATTACACCTTTAAAAAAATCTATATGTTCCCTTTTAATCCACGTAAATTCATTTCTAGGCTTGATTTTTCACCTTACATTACAGCTTTCAAGGTTAGCATCTGCTTGAAATTTTTTCAACCATCCCTGTAAATTAATCTTTCTGCTCCATTTGATGTTAAATGTATTTCCAAAGAATATGTCGGAGATGGAGTTCGTACACAAACGTCATGCTCAATACTTGGGAGGCCTTTCTCATGTAAGCACCACACCGGTGCTCTGCTCTGAGAGAAGGAAACCTCTCCTCTCAGCTCTGTTCTCCCCCTAATAGATAACTATTAAGACATCCAGCTCTATCTTCCAGATTCTTATATTTTCCTTGTTCTTTTGCACCACCATTCAGAGATTAAATTTCTCAGTTTATTAAATCAATCTATCTGTGCATTCAACAATTCAGCCTTCTTAGTGGGTATATTTCTAATCCTATTTTTAATACTCTAGAAGCCCTACTCCAATTTCACAGCAGCAGCCTATGCATATGTTCTCAGGCTTTCTCTAAGGAAACAGTTCAATTTCTAACACTTCCTCTGGTTCATGACTTCATACTGTTTCCTCAGGAACCAGCCCTTCTCCTGGAGTTGGGTGCCTTTCTTTCTTGTCATGGCTTTTCCTCAGTTTCAGGTGAAAGTTTAGGGAGGACATCTTTGATAGCCAGAGTGCATTTCTTTAGTCTACATTTCCAGTCCTATTCCTTGGCAATGAATGCAGGTCCTCATCTCATGAGTATAAGGCCCTGCCTCCAGAGGGAGGCGAGGAAGAGTGAATGCAGTTCACGGAGTAATCCTCCGTGAGGATTACACGGAGTGTAGAAGATCTCACTTTCTGGGCAGAGAGCAGCTGTCTTTCAAAGCTGCCCTAAGTGCCCACTCTGGGTGCCTCTCATGTCACAACTAACACTCAGAGAACTAAACTTGGGGCCACAACCTGTGGACAAACCCAGAAATGGTTCTGAACCCATAATGTCGCACACCTTCCATCTGTCATCTATGCGTGTGCCCTGCACCTTCTGCCACCTGATTTGGGGACACGCACGCTTCTGCCCCCCCAACTTGCTTTTGGAGAGCTGCTATTTTCTCGCAATTTGGGGGCTGCATCATCAGTTGATACCTTCTGCTTTACATCACCTTATTAAAATCCCCACTGGTGCTAAACCTATGTCACTCTAAAGAAGAGCCATTTTTATTGTCTCCCAATTTTATTGGAATTTTAAAAAAAGGAAAGGCAGACGTGGCACTCAGGCAGTCTTTTTTAAGTGCAGTCAACCAAATACCCTTTCCTCCTAACTTACAAATCTCTTTCAGAAGTCAAGTATTAATAGAGGACAGCATTAAGGATACAATGCAGAATTAGGAATTAAAGCTATCAAGGTCCACAGCTCATCAGTAGATTCCTAAAGACTTCATTTATTTGTCTGGGAAAAGCAAAATGTACAACAGATACGATCCCTGCCCTCACAGTGAAGGAAGATAAAAAAATAAAATTAAATTAAAAAATTACTTGTGCTAGTAACAAGTTCTCTGAAGAAAATAAAACAGCATGCAGGACAGACAGCAACGGGATTGGTTTGAAACAGGCCTGAGACTGGCTGAATACTGAAACAAATCTGTTGGTCCAATAGGTGGCTGCTGGTTGGGAAAGCCAAGTGTTGGCAAGTCCTCTATGGCTCTCAGCGACATCTGTTCCTACGGTGAATGTCACTTTCCACACATCAGAGGCAGAATGGAAGCTAAAGCACACAGTACTGTGTATTAGTGACAGTGATAAATCAGTGTCCAGGCAACCGAAAGGTATGAGCCGTCAAAGCCTGAAGCCACAATAAAAACGATCTGGTGATCTGAATTAAAAAAGGATGGGAAAGATAAAAGTGACTTCTGAAGAGACACTATATACTTCTACAAAATAATGTAAGTGGTTTCAATCATTTCTATTGGAGAGAAAAATAACACATTAGTAACATGAAAATACCATTATTTACATTTTAAATTGATCCCTATCAAACAAGTGAGAGATAAGCAGAGCACAAAGTGAATCTCCCTTTTAAAAATGAAGAATGAAAACACAAGGAAGGAAAGTAAAAGGCCCGGGGTCACACAATTAATAAACAGAAATATTGGAGGAAAAACCCCTATTTCTCACCTTCTTGGGTTATTCCTTCTCCTCTCCGAGATCACATACCCAGTGATGAAAGGCACATGTGAACATCTGTGATTTCCCGTGTGATTTGTGTGACCACTTTACTTTCCTTGTACTTTTGGCCTTCCCTCAATTCTTGTCTTCCAAAAATAGGGCTTTGACTTCAGTTTTCCTGCCTGACTTTAACAATTTTTATACATTTGGCACCTAAGAAATTTAATAAACTGACTTGATAAATTGTAACCTAATGAGAAAACAATACTCATTTATTGAGAAGTGTGGAAATCGTATCTCCAACTAGTTTTCCTTTCCCAAACAATACTGCTTTTACACGCTTTCATTCACTGTATTATTTTATCAGACAGCAAGGTAATAACATAGATCTAATGAAGACCTGAAACATGTATGGCTATTACATGAAACATCAATTAAGCCCTGGCATATTTAGTCATAGGTTAAAGCAGCAAGTGACCTCCCAAACCATTACAAGTAATGCAGAGAAATTAACATACAACTTGGGAGTATACTTACTTTTATCTATGCTTCCGTAAGAATCACTTGAAATTTGTGTTCCGATATTTCTCAACTCTAAAAATGTGGGGGAAACCAGTTAAAAAAGAACTCTGTGTATCAAAACAGAATTGTTAAGTGAGCAATAACTGAATACTCACCCTTTTCATTTTTCTGTTTAGAAAATTCATCAAGCCTTTCCTGTGAAAACAAAGCACTGAGTGTCAGCACGGGTATGGCGCGCAGCCATTCTGGCCTAAGCAAGGGGCACTCTGATGGGCCTCCCGTGACTGTTTCCCTCAGGGACCTCATCCCCAACTCCTGCGTGACAGGGATGTGCCACTTAAAAGGACACTGAGGAGCCCTGAAGCCAGAAGCTCAGCGTGTGCGCACTGTCATCTATTACCTGTGTCTTCTTAAATTCCTTTTCTAGGACTTTCTTTTCATTCCTCAGTTGCTTGAAGTCCTGAATTTGTTTGATGGCAGCCTCTTTATTTAAAGAATACAGTAAAGTAAGAAAGAAAACTAATTAACCAACTTTACAACTACAATTAATGAAATTCTCAAACTATAATCCATTTAGGTTTTTTCCTCATACCTTAAAACTTTGAAACAAGTCTGAACAGGTTACTGTTCCTTCAGTATTGTAGCAGGGATAAATGCAGAAACCCTTTTTGTTCACAGTATTCTCTCTGTTGCTTATATACCCACAGAACTGGCACCAGACCTCAACACCCTTTCCAAGGCCTGCACGAGCCACCCAAGCCCTCTTGGCAGGCTGGATTCCAACATGCACGACCCTCAGAGAGGAGGAGACGCCCTGTTCTTCAACCATCAGCAGCATTCAAGGTGCCCAGGTTGCAGAACTGGGCTTTCACCTTGGCATACAGTTAATGGCTTTCTCTGCACGTGGAGGGAGGGCTCTCCTTGAAGCTTACTGTAGTCACTCCTTCCTGGGAGCCCTCCGTAAGCTGAGGGTCCTCAGTGCTAATACCTTTACTGTAGATTACATCTGACCTCTCAGCATCGGCTCCTGAGCAGCTGAACATGTACACATAACTTCTGACTCCCCAAAACGTAACTACTGATAGCCTTCTGTTGACTGGAAGCCCTACCAACAACAATCAATTAACATATTTTGTATGTTGTATGTATTATACACTGTATTCTTACAATAAGCAAACTAGAGAAAAAAAAATGTTAAGAAAATCACGAGGAAAATACATTTACACTATTTATTGAAAAATATCTGCATGTAACTAGACTGTCATAGTTCAAACTCGAGTTGTTCAAGGGTCAACTGTACTTTTAAGGCATTTTCATGGCTCTTTCCTGAATCTTCAGCCAATTCCTCATTCCTGGTTTTGATTCTGAAGCACTGGATAGTCCAAATACACTATGAAGAATTTGAGCAGGATTTGACCTGAGTTCATACACCATTGCTAGGAAAAGTAAAATCCCATAAAACACTAGAGTGAGAACCCTTTCCCAAATACATGTGTGCGCAGTAGGGCACTCTGCTGAGAGCACGGACAGTGGGGTCAGTGAGCCACAGCAGGTAAGAGGGCTGCTGACGCCCACACTGGACTAAAGGGGGGATCATGTGCCAGGCCTGGGTCTACTAGTGCCCACTCGTCTACCTTATGTTATTTCCACATCCCAACCACCCGATGACGGCGGAAAACACAAGATTTAAAAAATGAAGAATGAAAACACAAGGAAGGAAAGTAAAAGGCCCGGGGTCACACAATTCAGGAACACAATTCCTGAAAGCGTTCTGACTGAGCAGCCCACGAGGCGGTAGCCGGACCTCCCGGGCCCCTCTGCACTCTGACTAGTCAGTGTGGACCACAAGCCACAGCCAAGCTGAGGTGTGGGGAGACATTGACAAGCCCGATGTGGGGAATGTCCCCATGGGTATGCTCTAACTGTCCAAACACGTCAGCTTTCTTGGGACTAACAATAACCTTCTCTACGAACCTTATTGATTTCATTAGGAAAAATGAGAAGGCACCATGAGAATCAACTTTCAAAATTAAATCCTTTTATGAATTACTTCTTTTTACAGGAAAAGTACAGGCTGCTATTATTTTGAGTGTAACATTTCAAGGATTTGCACATTCCATTTCCGTACTCCCCAGTAACTGAGAGGAATGCAGCATTCAGACCTCTTGCTAACAGTGCCCTTCATGCAGTCACCCAGGAGTGCCCTCAAAACCACGATGACCCAGCTACAATCTTGGAGTCACCACTGATTTGTATATAGACCAATGGCATCCATCTGTTAGACAACAATTGTGCCAATTACCTTCCAGCTTCTTCACCTTGGCTTCTAGTTTCTTCTTCCTGATGATAAAATGTTATCAGTTAAAATGGTTAGAAAAAAATAACTATTATAAAAAAATACGTATTACAGTTTGTGGTACATTTTCTTTTTTTTAATTCCTGAAATTTCTATAACAAAGAAAATGTCAGTTACGAGTCTCACGCATCAACCAATAAAATTCCCAGCAACCGTTCTAAGAGTGGAGTAAGCCTAAGCAAAATCGGTATGCCGTTTAGTGTGTGATTATTTCTAAAACGGCTGAGAGAAATCTGTCTTTCTGTCCCTGAACAGCGGTGTCCTCATCTAGGAGTGGAGCTGATGTGTCCGGAGGGTCCTAAGGTCAGTCAGTCCAGCGTCCTACTAGGCAGTACCACTTCCGGGAGCCTGACGGCGGCCGTGGCTGGAGAAGTGCCCTCGTTCTAAGATGGACTTCTGATCAGAGAAGGCCGGCGACTCTCTGAGTTACTGTTACATCACATGGAAATTTAACTACTGCATATGTAGCTCATAAGATGTTTGAATAATGTGAATACAGTATTAAACTTTAAAATAATCAAGTGGATGCTTCTGAACAGCCCTTGTTGGGAATGGTAACAAAGACACCAGTCGCTGTGATACCTGTTAAAGTGCTGGCTCAGAGACAGGAGTCGATCGCTACGCTTTCACAGATACAGCGCGTGCGTGCACGCGCGCGCACACACACACACACACACACACCCAACACCTCCATGGAGCTCTTCCTCTGCGTAGCCTGTTATCGTGTGAGGCTTATTTAACCCTCCTTCGAATCCTTCAAAGCAGGCATCATTCCCATTTGACAGATATGAAAACCAAGGCTGACAGACTCATTTAATTCAGTATTGCAGTTAATTACAGCCGACAAACCCAAAGACAAAACAGAGAAACTCTATTAAGGGTTAGCTTTTTGCAGAGATGAAAACCCTATTTCTACAGTAATTTTAAAACTACTTACTGAGCATCAGTTTTCAAGCATTCTTCCTTTACACGAGCATATTCCTGATGAGTATCCTGATACAACTTTAGAGAACTCTGGAAACAAACAAACAAACATATTGTCAATTTAAAAGTCATTGACCATCAGTAACAATTTATTCTGACCTTGAAAAGCTAAATTACCATTTAGCAGTATGAAGTAACCAAGTGAATAAATACATTAGGCAGGAAACCAAAGTTCAATTAATTGAACACTTTAATGGATATAACCAGATCCTTAACAGATATATGATTAACAGTTTAATAAAACAAAGCTATAACATTTAAAATATGCAAATTTTAAGGCAACTCCAAATCTTCAGAATACTACTGAAAATTCAACGAAATACACAGAAATTTTAGAGCTTAATATAAGCTATTGTTACTACTGTGCAAAAATATAAAACAATTATTACACTGAACAGTAACTGGGAAAAGTGTGTTAATACTACCAACACATTCCCCCTGGTGGCCTCTATGGATGGGAAAGAAACTGTTACCGGACATTATGCCGCAGTGTCATGTGTCTATGATACGTCTTTAATCGCCACAGCTCTGAGTGATGAGCTTTATGACCCCTTTTCACAGATGAGGGTCTGGGGCCCCCAAGCTGACCGAGTCTTCCACAGTCCCAGGGAGGGAGGGAGCTGAGGGCTTGCCACTCGGCTCCCACCCCAGTGCTCCTGTCTCCTCTCAGCTATGGCTACCGAGATCGCAGCACCAGAGGAAGGCAGCAGTCAGTGTCACAGCTAGTTCTGTTTAACTTCCACTGCACAGTCAAACATATTAACAAGGACTTCCTACAGAAATAGGAAACTCAATCGCTGGGAAAGTACAAAGACTCAGACAGGCAGAAAGCACTACTAAAATGGCACGACCTGAAGATGGAGAGATACAAACACCACCATGAGAAGAACTTTGAAAACAGGAAGAGAAGCCAAGAATCATCCCAGCTTGTCTACAGCTTGTCTCATGGAAACCACCTCACTTTATTAGTACCAGATTTCTCTTATCTGTGAAGCCATGAATTCTCTTTTAACACTCCTATAAAGGGTAAACCAAAATTTATATAAAAAAGTGAACTTATTTTAAATAAACTGACTGCAACTTCATTTTAAAACAGAAAACTTGATTTTCCTACCTTTAACTTTAAAATTTTGCATCTTATTGTACACTTAAAGTTAAAAAAAAAAAGTAAGTGAAAAGGCAGTGAATGCAGGACACGCAGAGCCATAAAAATTCATAGCCAGGAGGTTATTCTACTGAACCTCTCATGAAGCATAAGCTACTAACACAGAATCAGAGTTGGTAATTACTGTAGGGGCCGAGCCACTAATCACGCAGTTCAATGTCTGCTAACCACAGCAATACACTTAGACAGCAGTCCTTTCCTTTGTTAAGACACAGAATGTCCCCTTACCCCAAGAATAACACACTAGCAGCTCTTACTGCCTGAAGATAAATTTCTGTAGGGAAATGACTTTAGGTACCTTTTTCTCTTCTAGCTCTGCTTTTAAAGATCCCAGCTCTTCCTGACATCTCTGCAGAGGAGAGATTTTCTGAAGCATCTGTTCCACCTGCTGATGCAGCGTGCTATTTTCTCTAAAAATGGACAATGCATTAACATTATTATACT
The DNA here is from genome assembly GCF_964194185.1 of Rhinolophus hipposideros. Classification (NCBI taxonomy): domain Eukaryota; kingdom Metazoa; phylum Chordata; class Mammalia; order Chiroptera; family Rhinolophidae; genus Rhinolophus; species Rhinolophus hipposideros. Next base: position 97,709,795 of record NC_138053.1, read on the forward strand.
AAAGAACCTGCAATAAATTATTAGATATATCTATTGGTGATTTTCAGATCTGTTTCTAAATTGAAACAAAAAATAAAAGAAATTCTCTTTTTAAGCCCATTCCATCTATGTATACCAACATGACCTCCGTATTGCTTTTGATTTCTTTGGTATTGTAGTCTACTTTTAATAAAAGTGTATCAGAAAGCTACTTGAGAAGTGAAGACAACAAGAGAATATTTTAAAGGGCAAGCTGCCAAATAATTGGCCCTTCCAATCTTGAACTCAAGTCTCTTTATTCAAATTAAAGGATAAGCCATTTTGTGATTCAGTTTATAATCATGTTTTTCCTTTTTCTAAGAGATAAATGTAATCAGAGTATAAAATACTGCTAAATTTTTATGTAAATCTATTTTAAATTGTTTCAAATACACAAGATAAACAGTCCCATTAAACAGTCCAATTAACAGAGACGACAATAAATATATAGCAACAAGCCTCCTCTCAATGGCAACATGATCAGTACAAGTTATTGAAAAGGCAAACCAGGTCAGAATTTAAGACCTTAGTTAAGAAATACATTTAGACAATTTAACAGTAAGGAAAATGCAAATCTTTTATTATGAGCATCAAAGCAATGTTCTAAATAATGGGTCAATCCTACGTGACACTTTGTTCCAATCTGTTTAAAAATATAGGCTGATACATGTCTCCCCCAAATCAACTATGAAAACAGATAGCTTACCTTCTGGCAAACTGCAGCTGTAAGACTTGTTAAAGAAAACTGAGAATTTTATCTACTGATGCTTGTCTGAAGATAAAACTCACTTTACAAGGATCTGTAATAATCTGTATTGAATGTACATACAAGCAATATCATAATTACTAGAAAACAATATTTAAAGTTCCATCTATAACGTATAACAGTGATAAAGCTTTTTACTGAGTTATTCCTATTTACCCTAACATACCAAAAGTCAAAATGTCCATGTCTCTAAATTTAAAAAGATGCCTGATTAAATATATGACTAATATTACATTTCAAGAATAAAGACAATAAGAAACTAATGGGAAATACCTTGAATAATCCTCTATGTATCGAAATCCCCAAACAACTCATCCTTCACTCCTCAAACAGTCCAGAGTATAATTCCAGCCAAAAAGTTACATAACTACATAAAACCACATAGAACTACATTCAATGAGCAATGAGAAAAGAAAGACAGGGAGAACATAAAATCCAGGAAACCCTTCACTTTCACAATTTACACAATTTGAGGACTTCATTTCCCATCTCAAGTTCCCAATAAAATATTCTGAGATAACAAAAAATAATTCCTTCAAGTTTCATCTCCTATAATTCCTACTCTCATACCACATTATAGCAAATGTTTATTTGTATCAACATGTCTACATTATCCTCTATTACCTAGAATGTAAGTTTCTCAAGATTAAGGAATATATTGTATTAATTCTAAATTACTGCAGTCTTTGCAAGAAAGAAAAGTTCAAGAAACATCTGATGAAATAAAACACACTCTGCCCTGTAGAAAGAGGAACTAATAACTAAACAGAATCACACAAAAAAGTAACAAATCAAGTTATTTGGGCAACTGTCAAATGTGTTAAAAAAAAAAAAAAATCCGTTTACCTACAGCTGGGGTGAAAGCCGACTGCCACATCACAGAATGGGCATTGAAGAATAATTCAGTAAGTGGTGCTGGCACAATTGGATAGCCACGTGCAAAAGAATGGAACTGGACTGCTATCTGTCACCATGTACCAAAATTAATTCAAAATGGATCAAAGACTTAAGCATAAGACCTGACACAATAAACTGCATTGAAGAAAACATAGGTGCTAAACTTATGGACTTTGGGTTCAAAGAGCATTTTATGAATTTGACTCCAAAGGCAATGGAAGTAAAAGCTAAAATAAATGAATGGGATTATGTGAAACTGAAAAGCTTCTGCACAGCAAAAGAAACTACTGACAAAATAAAGAGGCAACCAACTGAATGGGAGAAGATTTTTGCAAATAGTGCCTCTGATTAGGGGCTAACATCCAAAATATAAAAGGAACTCATAAAACTCAACAACAACAAAAAACAAACAACCCAATTGAAAAATGGACAGAGGACCTGAAGAGACATTTCTCCAAAGAGGACATACAAATGGCAAATAGACATATGAAAAAATGCTCAACATCATTAATCATCAGAGAAATGCAAATAAAAACCACAACGAGATATCACCTCACCCCAGTCAGAATGGCTATCATCAACAAGACAAATAGTAACCAGTGTTGGAGAGGCTGTGGAGAAAAAGGAACCCTCAGACACTGTTGGTGGGAATGCAGACTGGTGCAGCCGCTATGGAAGGCAGTGTGGAGGTTCCTCAAGAAATTACGAATAGAATTACCATATCACCCAGCAATCCCTCTCCTGGGTATCTACCCAAAGAATTTGAAATCATTTATACATAAAGACATGTGTGCTCCAATGTTCACTGCAAGACATGGAAACAACCGGTGGCCAAGACATGGAAACACCAAAATGTCCGACAGATGAATGGATAAAGAAGTTGTGGTATATATACACCATGGAATACTATTCATAAGAAAAGATGATACAGGAACATTTGTGACAACATGGATGGATCTTGAGAGTATGATGCTAAGTGAAATAATTCAGACAGAAAGAGCAGAGAACTATATGATTTCACTGACATGTGATATATAAACCAAAAACAACAAAAGAACAAGACAAACAAATGAGAAAGAAAAACTCATAGACACAGACAATAGTTTAGTGGTTACCAGAGGGTAAGGGGGTGGGGGGTGCGAGATGAGGGTAAGGGGGATCAAATATATGGTGATGGAAGGAGAACTGACTCTGGGTGGTGAACACACAATGGGATTTATAGATGATGTATTACAGAATTGTACACCTGAAATCTATGTAATTTTACTAACAATTGTCACCCCAATAAATTTAAAAAAAGAACAATTGAAAGTTTTATCAATTTTTAAATAAATTATCCTAGCAATTTGATTTTTAAAATTTTGCAAATTTTAGAAAAGCAAATCAAGAATTTTTCCGCTTACCTGTGTAATTACCTCAAAAAGGCTGTGCCATTTCTTCCAAAAGGATATAATAAACACATACTCTCCTAATATTGGAATTGCCTACCTATTTTCCCATGTAGCTAATTAAAAGCACTTGCAGTAACTGTTTCTGTAAGCTTTCATAAGCAAAGATATTACTCGTGCAATAATACATAGTTAAAGAGACTGACAGTTTCAAAAATAAAGCACAAGAGATTTCAATGACCTATGCTCTTGAATGTAAAAATTCAGATACGAAAAATGAATTGAAATGTTATGCCTTGATTTTACTGCTGTAACTGCACAAATTAGATATGACGGTACCACACAAGTACTCCATGAGCATGTGTGAGTTCAAGGTGCCAGAAGAAAGCCTGGAGCAGGCCACGGGGAGGCCAAGGTGAACAGGGAGATCTCCCCATACGGAGGGGCCGCTGCATGCGGGACACCCCGGACATGGACGTGTGTCCTTACGAGCTTTCATTTCCATGGGGCAGGCCTAGCTCAGGGTGAGGGTTATCACCACAAGACGCAGGAGGATTCATCCCAGTGTTCACCCAGCCGGGAAAATGTTTAACCAGAGGCCAACGACACCACTGGTGCGCTACGTGGTTACTGAACAAATGTGACTATGAGCACAAGCACTGTCCTGTGAATATAAATCACACTGTGACTTGGGACAAATACATTAATTCTGACAAGTCATAACACTGATTAACAGAAGTCAGTTCTGTAGCATTCCCACAGTGCCCTCCGTTCTTGCAGAAATCCCAAAATATTCTGACAGTATCCTATTCAGCTTCACATTATTCGTGAACCTAAAGAATTTGTGGCATGGTCTCAGTACAAATGAAAAAGACCTATTACTCATTAAAAAGCTCCTATAACCCAGTAATCCCTCTTCTGCGTATCTACCCAAAATATCTGAAAACATGTATTCATAAAGATGCACGTACTCCTATGTTCACTGCAGCATTCTTCATGGTGGCCAAGCCATGGAAACAACCAAAGAGCCTTTCGATAGATGGATGGATAAAGATGTGGTACATATATACAATGGGTACTGCTCGGCCATTTGTGAAGAAAAGACAAACACCGCCATTTGTGACATGGATGGATCGCGACAATATCTTAAGCGAAATAAGCCTGGCAGAGAAAGTCAAGAACCAAATGATTTCACTCATATGTGGGATTTCACTCATATGTGGGATATAAAACTGAAAGCCACAAACGAACAGGACAAACAAACAAAAACTCATAGATACAGACAACAGTTTAGTGGTTACCAGAGGGTAAGGGGTAGGGGGGTGGCAGAGGAGAGTAAAGAGGGTCAAATACATGGTGACGGAAGGAGAACTGACTCCGGGTGGTGAATACGCAATGCAGTATACAGATGATGTGTGACAGAACTGTACACTTGAAAGCTATATAATTTTACTAACCAATATCACCCCAATAAATTTAATTGATATGAAACTTAAAAAAAGCTTATAGGACCTTAAGAAAATCAAAATCAATGACAAAAAATAAATTCTAAAATAAGGAGATGAGCAGTCTTTATCATGAAACGTATTAACAGCAAAAGACCAGCTGTTCATTGTGCTTATCAAGAAATATCCCCTACATTGAGCCTGTGAATATTGCCTTCCAAAAGATAACTATGAAGACTCACATTTCTTTAAGAAACCATAATTTAAAAATTCAATGGAAAAAGGCCAGTAAAAGGATATCATCACATTTCTTCTGATACTCTGTTAACAAATTACTGCAACAAAGAAAATAATTGTTACTCTTGTTATTCTAGAAAACGTACTATGTTAAAATCATGTTTCAAAATATGCAAGACATCTTTTTCCTATGTAACAAATTTGTTTACAGTACATACACACACATACTATATTACCTTCAATTTCTTAAAACACAGCATTATAGGAGCTTTTAACTTAAAATCTTCTTGATCTAAGTAATATTTTATAAATCCATGTGACTTTTATAGAATTAAAAAAAAACACACACATTAAATGTCACAGCATGGCTATGAAATAATGAGGACATTTGAGATCCAGTCCTAAAGCTAAGAAGGCTGGGAAAACAGCTTTAAATCACTTCCTAACCCATGAGCCTTGCTGTAAAGGCCAATACACAGGACTTGCATCATAACCACCACCACGCAGGCCTCAGATGAGAAACTCAGGTTCTCCTTTCAGACCTCCAGCTTGTTCATCAGATTCACCAAGTCCAGACAAACGTGAAAACATACTCACTCTGTGTTAATAATTTTTTGCTTCAAGGCAATTAATGCTTCAACATATTCATTTAAATTCTGAAAGAAAAAGAAACACTACAGTCAGCTACTTGTTTTTAGATTACTTTAAATGTAACTTTTTCTGTAACATGTAATTTATGGTAAAATACAGACACATCGTTTACTATGCTACATAAACAAACACGTAACTCTATTATTTACATTGTATATCAACACGCAGACATACTCTGTGTGACCTGAGCCCGCTCTCTCCGAATCTGTCTGAATGACGACACGCTAACCAACAGTACAGTGTCAGTTTTACTGACACTCTGGGTATCTGATCATAGTGAGCTGTCCTCCATTCACACACAAAACTCCGACAAGCGTGGGAAGCAGGGACACTCGGCTGCTGTCAGCCATGCCACAGGGACAGTGCGCCTCCCCCATCTGGCAGAAGGGACTCTGCTTTTGGAGAAGCCCCTGCCTGGGACACTGTGAACACCTGGGGCAGGTGGCCTGGAGCAAGAAGAGAGGGGCCAGGCAGACCTGTGCACACGGCCACCCGCCTGCTCTCCCCATTAAGCTCCGACAGTGGCCGGCCAGCCTTCGCCCTGCAGGCAGAAGAGTGCGCCGTGCCTTTGGGGACCTGAGGAACACACGGCCTGGAGCTAGGCCCAGATGAAGCCCACCCAGACCCACTGCTCTGAGGCTCAGGGCCCACGAGCCCCCCCACACTGTATAATTAGCCACAGCTCTTTATGAACATCAGGGGTTCCGGACATCGCAGACAACTTGTACTGTATGAAGAGAGACCAAAACAAACCAAAGCGAGCTGGAAGAAGCAAAACTGAGGAGGAAACTTCAACAACATTAATATAATCTGATATAAATTATAGCAAATTCATGAAACAAACAAGAGGCTATTTTAAAAAGGAATAATCAGAGCTCTTAGAGAATTTTTTAAATAGCTCTTACAATTAACATACGCACGCATTGGCACGCCAGGCGGCCACAAGTGCGGGCGAGGACGCAGAGAAACGGCCCTCACACGCTGGCGGCTGGGCTGTGAAATAAGGTCCTCCGCCGGCCACAGAGCAGCCGCGAGCTCCAGGGATTCCACTCCTAGGCACACACACACCCAGGAGACTGAAAACACGTGTGCAGGCCAAACCGGCAGGCTCTTACTACAGCCCCGGCAGCCGTATTCCTGCTAGCCAAACAGTAACAATAAATTCAATGCCCATCGACCCATGGACTGATAAACAAAACGTCCTACAGACAAGTAATCACAATGTGATTACTTGGTGATAAAAAGGAATGAATGACACGTGCCACAGCATGGATGAATCTTGAAAACAGTACGCTAAGTGAAAGGAGCCGGGCCCGAAAGGCTACCTGCTGTATGATTTCATTCACAGAAATTGTTCATAACAAGCAACGCCAGAGTCAGAGAGGAGGTTAGTGGGGGGTGGGGCAGGGAGCAGGCGCTAAACTTTAAGAGGGTTCCTGGGGGAGGCCTGGGCTGGGGGTGGGGCGAACATGTTTCACAATCACATCCTGGTGACGGGACTGGATAGCTATGCATACACTAAAAACCACTGAACTGCACACATTAAACGGGTGGATTTGACGGCACGTGAATCATATCCCAATAAAACTGGTACAACTAAGTTAAAAACAAGCAAGACTCAAAAAATTTGATGACACAGTTATAAAAAAAAAACAAAACAAAACATCTCCCGAAATAAACCACAGGCTTGGGAACAAATAAAGAAAAAGAAAAACAATTAGAGTCAGTGCAAGAGATCTCACATGCGCCGCAATAAGAGTGCCAGAGAGAGGATAATGGAAGAGATGGGGGGATAGATAATCGAAGAAATACTGATGTTCATGGGAAAAAATCCCAGAAATGAAGCCGGAAGTGTCCAAAGGGAAAGGGCCCCGCACACGGATCCACACAGGATCCAAAGCATGACACATCAGCGCAGAATTTCAGGACGTCAGAGACAAAGCAAAGGGCCCGTAAGAACCCTGAGAGAACAATCAAAGGGGACAAGTCACGTACAAAGAATCTGGACTCAGAATGGCTTGACTTCAACAGCAGCCTAGAGACCTAGAAATCTAGATGCACACATCAAGCCTTCAAAATTTTGAAGACAAATGAAAATTCCGACGTAAAATTCTGTACCAACTATCCATCAGCCGTGATGGTAAAACAGACGTTTTCAAATCCCCAGTGTCCACAGACTTTCTTCCCAGACGGCCTTGCTCAGGGCGGCACTGGGTGTGCACAGGCTGCACCGGAACCGTGGAGTAAAGGAGAAGACGAGGAGGGACACACAGCGCGGCAGCTGAGCGCCAGATCAAAGAGGAAAACGCCAGCACATCTGTGGAGAGCGAGCATTAGCGGGACTTGTACCTAAGTGGCAGAGAACTGCAAGTGACTGGGGCTAGCTGGTTTGCAGCATCTCCTTCAACCATGGTTGTTTTTTAAGTAAAAGCAATTCTTCCTTTCCCCCACTGCTTCGAGTTCTCTGCCAGTGAATCTCAGCCTCCCCACCTTCTGCTTCCAGACACCATCTGTAATGTCAAGTAGGATGCCAGAGACATTCCAGAAACCTCAGACTCCAGTCACACACAGCTGGATTCAAATTCCTGTTCCTCCATGTTCTGCCTGAGTGGCCTTGGGCCAATGTACTTAACTTCTCCTGCCTCAGGACCAATCCAACCCCCAGATAAGGAGGCAAACGCCGGAGGCTACACAACTGGCCTGCGCTCAGGATTAAATAGGATGAGCCCGAAGGAAGCAAGCCTTTCACCAAGCCCCTGGCATGCAGTCAGCACTTGCAACACTTTTAAGGCCAGTAAGTTGAATTAAGGATATAATCATTAACCAAAAGAAACAAGAAAACGCACAGGAAAGGAAAAGCCATGGTAATTTACTCCAAAGTTTAGCTCTGAATAAGATAGTTAGGTCAGCTCTGACAGAGTCCTAATCGAAATCCTAAGTGCACGGAGGCCTGGCGGGGCGGGGGGTCAGGTGTGGTGGGGAACAGGGCAGAAAGAGACCTCCCGCTCACCTTCCAAAGCCAGAACTCCGACAATAAGCCTAAACTGAAAAGCGAGAAGGAGCAAGTCTATTATTTAAAAATGTGCAAGTTCAGTATAAAACACACAGGACAATTAAAAGTGCTGTCTCTTGGGAAGAGGACTGGGGGAGCTGGAGACTCCGGGTGTCTTAACAAATCCATGTCCGTGTGTGACTCTAATAAAGGCAAACACTTAAAATCACAAAACATAGCATTGCACGGGGAAAATACAGACTAAGTGAAGACGGTGGCTTGCTTTCCTACAGCTTTCTGGCTCCTAGCTCAAGTTTCCCTAAAGCCTGCTTGGGTGGCGATTAAATTTGGTCAGATTCTGCAGTATCCTAATAAAACACTCTTTCCCTCCAATCTTATTCTAATGTCACTTCTGTGGGCCACAACCAAAGCTTCCAACTAATGACTCTCAGAACTGTAAACGCCAAACAGGCTGCCCGGAGGCAGGCGCTTGGAGGCCCCCGACCCACCCTCATTCAGGATTGCGCTGTGCCCTGCGCTGTGCCCTGATGTCCTGGCCTCCAGGGAAGGAAGCCAGGCCCCGGAGTTCTTCCGTCCAGGGAAGGTACTGGCGCTGTGCTCCTGGATGACTGCTCTCCCAGCAGTCCTGCCTTCTTCTTCTGGAACTTCTATTCTAACAGCAGATTTACCGCCAACGCTCTCTCCTCTCCGCTCCTAACTGCCATCCTGTTCTTGGCCTCTGGTTGAGTTCCTCTCTACTCCTCACTGGGTCCCTAACACACCCCCAAGAGCAGCCCGTCTTTTACTAGACTGCTCCGCACTGACTCCTTTTCCACAGTGCACTGTTATCATTTCCTCCACACATCTCCTGAATGTCACTGAGAGAAAGAAACCCACTGTGGACTTCCTCTCCTCCCTTCTCTTCTGGCGGAAGTGGCATCAGGGCAGTGGCCGAGCACCTCGGCAAGGAGCAAGCCGGCAGGCCGAGGGGCTGACAGAGACAGCCAGTGTGGTTTACAGAACGGCCACATACACAAATAAGTAAAACATGTAGACACAGCAAACAGGTAAATTAACGATAATGGGAAAAGGAAACTGCCTAACACTGCTATGGTTTGGGGTGGATGGTTCTTGGTGGGGGCCGCTGTCTGCGCCCACTGGGACGTTTGGCAGCAAAGCTGGTGGACAGAGCACCCCCACCCCAAGGTGTGTGGGCAGAACAGTCACCACAGCAGGCCTACAGCTGCCATCCACAGAAGAGCCTGTTTGGGAGGCGGGACCCTGGCTGGAGTCCAGGAACTCAGACATCTGGACGGTTCTCACCATGCCTCGAACTCGTGAGGGTGGCTCCCTGTGCCTGAGCTGCGAAGGGTGCCTTACGCCGACCCCTGCTTTCCTTCTGGGAGTCTGCAATTGGGGTCCCTACCAGGCAGGGGGTGTCCGCATGACCAGCCCCAGCAGCATCTCTGCTCCCTGAGTCTCTAATGAGCATTCCTGGTAGACAACACTTCATACGAATTCAGAGTCATTCCACCCACTTTCCTCTGGATTTCACCCCAAGCGCCTTGCCTCTCCGCTGTTTGCACATTCCATCTACCCTTTAGCTGAAATAAACCTCCCCCACGGGCAGGACTCTATGCTGAGTCCTGAGTCCTCAGAACGAATCACAGAACTGTGGTCTTAGCCTCTCCACTCTTTAAACTTCCACAAAGACTGAGAACAACGAAATGAAGGCATCTACAGACAAGGGTGTAGCACACAGCTTCCTGCCAGGAGCCTGAGCCAGAAAGGGAAAAGCTACACCTGGGCCCCAGGCAGACCCTGACGGGGGTGAGGGCTGGAAGGAATGCTGTACCAAGGCGAGCGCCCTGACTTGGAGGGCCGTGGGCGGACTCTGCTGAAAGTGTTCAGATTTGGGGGAACATGACCCGCCGTGTGAAGGAGAGAGAAGGTTTCGGTGTGTCATACCAATAATGAAGCAAAGGCAGAAATACGTGAACAGGCTGGAATGCAGTGAACAGAATACCAGTCTTCTGTACTATCCTGGTGACTTTCTTGCAAGTTCTAAATTACTTCAAAAGAAACTATTCTGACAAACCACACTAATCACATTACTTGCTTTGCTGGAGGATTCCGCGCGAATCCTCTCTGATAAGCTACATTGCCTGCTCCTGCTGGGTTCCTTTTTATTAACTGCTCAGATTCTACAACTCTAGGCCATGCTGCTCCCCACCAGCGCAGTCGGGCGGGACTCCGAGGGATTTCCTTCGGCACTGAGTGGACCAGAACGAGGCAGGAGGGGGGCACCGGCCAGCTCTCCACCTGCACTCACCCCCGAGAACAAGCTGAGCGGCTCCTGTCCTGGGCACGCAGACCCCACTCTCTCCAGCCTGCTCTTGAGCTGCCCTGACCTCTGACTTTTGTGCCCAATCATAAGACTCCTCTCTCCCGTCCAAGCCTCGCACATGATACCCCCTGTCCACAAAACTCCTGCATCTCTTCCCTCTTATTTCCCGACATCACCCTTCAGAACTCAATTTAGAGTCACTTCCTCTATGAAGACTTCAGTTGCCCCTCCTAGATGCTCCCAGGGTCCCCTGGACGTCCCCCAACACAGCACTTACTGCATTACACCTAGTCTGGCTGCTTCCTCATCTGTGAGCTCACCCAGAACTTGAGCTCCACGCCTCTTCGGTTCCTGACCATATTCCAAAACACACCATAGCATCAGACGCAGTGATGCTCGTAAATGTTTCCTAATTGAATGAATTACAATTCTGTGAGCATTCCTTGTAACAACCATTTACAAACCACTATGTCTAGGGGGCATGTGTGTCAAGTTCCAAATGATGAAGTTCAAACCACCAGTAATTACCAACGGGAGTCCAGCACAAGTCTCCATAAATGAGGCTCAAACCCGCCCCAAGGGCAGCCAAGCACCATGTACTCTGAAGCCATTCCCGTTCCATGAGCTGAACAGGACAATCGTCTGCTTCAAACCCATCTGGATTGCCAGGAGTTACTCTTTGGCTCTACAATGAACAAAACTGGTAACAGATAGAAAAGGGGTGGGGGGAGGGCTCTCCTTCATCAGAATAAAACCACTACGGCAGCTCTACTTCAAACCACTCACTTTAAGACTTGTGTAACTGCATGTCACCAAAGGAAGGTCCACACTGGTATATGGTCACCCACGTGCGACAGCCCACGTGGATACAGGGATGTAGATCCCTGACGAACTGTTTCAATGAATTAGGGTGAGAAAACAGAAATGAGGTGACGTGTGAGACCACAAGAAGAAGGCTGCATAAAATGGGGTCAGTGTACACACGTCTCGCCAAGCCCTGATCTCAGCCAAGGTACTGTATCTCCAGCCACGGAGAAAGAGGGGCTGCAGGAGGAGGATATGAAAGGAGAGTGCAGTTGAGAAAAGAACTGTCCGATGCAGGAGACACTTTTTTTTCTGTTATGGTTCAGAATGAAGTCCCAGCATCCACGGAGGGCGCCTGTAATATGCTTGTAAACTTGCAGGATTCAGAAGTTCCTGTGTTCAAACTCCACAGCAGGAAATCTCCTCTGTACATGGAACCCCTTCCGTTTTTCTCTCGGAGCACTTTACCTGGAATCCAGGACCTGCTGTGGTACTAGCACCTAGAAACATCTTTCCTAGGGGTGACCCCTGAGCCATCACTGACAAATGCAATCGCCTGGCCTCAGTTCTCATTCTTTCCTATCTCGAGTCTCTATACACTTCCTGTTTACTCTCCACGTTTCTTTTTCTCACCATTCCATGCTGGCCTTCATCACCGCCCAGCTGGTTTTGCTTCACTGACTCCTGATGGCATGTGGTCTCATAAAGTGCCACAAAGGTTTCCAAAGTTTATTTTACGTGACGGGCCACAGTCCTCCATTCTCCTATTCCCATAGCTCCCCAAACAAAATTCTTACAGTGAACTCAGTGCCCACCTAACCTGGCCTCTTATCTATTTCCTTGGAAGTATATTAAGGTACCTTGGAGAAACTGTGCTCCACAAACAACAAATGTGAAAACAGCTAAAAATCCCGTTCTGAAGTCACTCCAAAACTTCAGTCCCATATTTCCAAAATCTCTTGGTTTCCACTTTCTCCTGCCTCTACCAGTTCTCACAGCCACTCAGATTCTAAATCTCTGCACCTTCTACCTCCCTCACTTGAGATCTGTCCACTCTGCAGTTTCTCATAATCAGCTTTCTCTTCTCTAGTTCCATTCCCAGAAACTGCAACGAACCCACACTTTTATTACCACTAGCAGGCATTAGTAAAATAACTTCCCGTAGCTAGTCGCCCCTCCTCCAATCCACCCTATTTTTACTGTAAGTACTGCTCTGGTGTGGTAACTATGCAAAACCCTTCACCGCTCTATAAGCTGACAGAAATGAGAACAAGACTCTAAGGTGGTAACCATTCAAGGCCCCACATCACTTGCCATGAACCTTCTCTCCCAGCCTTACTTTGCAATATTAGAGACTTGTTTCAGAGACTCCAATCATGACTAACCAACCGCCTTCTTCCCCCAAAAAGGCTTCCAGGCAACAGAAAACCCAAATGCAATGGAGTGTCCTCCGGACGTGGGGAAGAGGTGTGCACACTCAGGCAGGCTCGCCTGGCCTGTGTTTGTAAACCCTCTCCCCTTGGGACACAGCCACGCCCCTTCCTTTTGTCCTGCCTGTGCTGTGGCTGGGACCAGGCTGCACAACGGCGGAACCTGAGCACTGAGCAGCGGCCCAGGACCCGACTTCGGATCCTGTGCTTGCAAAGTCTGCAGGCCCTGGATTCAGAGTTGACAGCATTGTTCCTGTTGCCGTTTGAGAGCCAACAGGGGAACGTGACAAGGCCGGGAGGAGGGAGACTCCTTAGGAGGCTACTGCAGTGACGTCCAGGCCATGGATTAGTGGTCCCCGTCAAGGGGGCAGCCGTGGGGATGGGAGAAGTGCATGGACAACAAAGGTGGAGCCAACAGAATCAGCTGATGGGTTTCATGCAGGTTGGAGGGCAAGTCTAGTTTCCCGCCTAAGCAACCAGGATACAGTTGGTACTTTTCACCAAGACGGAAGCACTATGGGAAGACCAGGTTTTTGAAGTGAGACCAGATCCACAACGGAATTCACACCAGTTGTTCTCCTGCATAAAAGCCTCCAATGACTCATTCTTCTTTCGGTCAAATCCAAACCCCTCGCCGTGGTCTCTAAGGGCCTACGCGATCAGGCTGTCCTCTGCGACTTCTTCACACTCCGACTGCTACAGACTGTGCGGCACCCCCCCTCAAAAAAAAAAAAATCCTGTGTTGAACTCTAATCCCCAATGCGATGGTACTTGGACGGAAGGCCTTGTGGAGGTGATCAGGTCATGAGGTCACGGATGGAATCAGCACCCTGACGAAAGGGACCCAGGGAGCTGTCTTCCCCGTGGGCCACGTGAGGACACGGCCAGAAGACCGCGGTGAGCCAGGGCGCGGGCCCTGACGTGGGACGTGCAGCGCCCCGAACCGTGAGAAGTCCGTCCCTGCTGCTCGTAGGCTGCTCCTGGCCCTGCCCCCGCACAGGCGCCCCGCGCTGAGCCCCGCGCCCTCCGCAGCCCGGGCTGCTTTCCCCCGGGACACCCGCGGCGCGCGCTCCGTCCCCGCCCCGTGCCCCCAGGCCGCGGGTGTAAATGCCAGCGGCTCCAACGCGTTTCCAGCGTGTGTATCACCTTCTCTGGAACCCGTTTAACTGTGCCCCCACCTGCTAGGACGGAACCCCCGTCTGTCTCCCCCCGCGCGGCCATTAAGCGCAGCGCGCGCTCAGCACGCGCTCGTCCAGTGAGAGGCCTGCCCCAAAGCCCCCCGGGGACCTCCGCACGGCCCTGGGCTCGGGGGGGCGAAGCCCGGGACCGACGCCCGGCCGCCGCCGCCGCACACGCTGCTCCCCGCGAGGCGTCCCCCATGGAGAGGGCCGGGCCGGGCCTGCCGGTCTGCCCCGTGCGCACGGCCGCGGGCGGTCCGCTCGGGTAACACGGCCCGTCCCGGCGCCCCCTCCCCGGCGCCCCCTCCCGGCCACGGCCCCTCCGTCCGCCCCCAGGAAGCAACTCCCTCACCTGCGCCTGTGGCTCCTGCCTCCCGACCCCGGACGTCACCTGTCACACGCGCCCGCCCGCCTGGCGCCCGACACCCACCCCCGGGCCCGGAGCCCGAGGCGGCGCAGGCAGGAGGGCGCCGCCGACCCCGCCGGCCCCACCACCGCGGCCCCGACCCCCGACACACAAAGGAGGCCGCGGCCCGAACAAGTGCAGGGACCGGGCGGCGCGCCCAGGACCCGGGTCCGCGCGCCGCCGAGCCCCTCGCCCTCGGCTCCGGGAAGGCCCCGCACCTGCTGCAGGGAGGCGCAGCCCTGACACCGCGACAGGTCCGCCGCCGTCCCGGGAGCCGCCGAGCGGGTCTCGCCCGGCATCATGGTGCCGCCGCCGGGCCCGCTGGGCCCGCGCGCCTCAGGGGCCCGCGGCCTCGGCCCTGCAGTGCCTCCGCTGACGCCACCGGGGCCGCCGCCTGCCAGGCCGCTTCCCGCCGTGTCCGGGCGGGTCCATCCGTGCACAGAGGTCCCCGTGGAGCCGGCGAAGGGCTCTCCGAGCCAGAGCTGCCTCGGGCACCACAGAGAAACGCTACCCGGCGCGGCCCCCGAGTGCGACGCAGCTCAGCCAAGACCCCGCCCCGCCCTGCTGCGCCCCGCCCCCCGCCGCGCCGCGGGGCTGCCTGAGGCGCCGCCTGAGTAAAACAGGGAGCGCAGCCGCGCTGAGTGGCGGGGCCACGCCCACCGAGGGAAACCCGGGGAGCGCAGAGGCCTCCGAGGTGCGCTGCTTCCATCGTGTAGGGGTTACTAGTCTATTGCCGGCTTGCTGCGTGACAGGCTTCCTAGAGACGCCTAAAACCTTCCACGCAAGCAGGGAGAGGGGGGCCGCGATGACGTCATTCAGGCGCCTCCCGTCCTGGAAGGACCCCAGCCCCGGACGGGCGGGTATGCCGTCTGTAGCTAGGGGAAGCGCGCTGTCCATTCCAGGAGGGAAGCGAGGACTGCGCGGGCGGACTCCGAGCGGTCCCGGGCCGCTCCCGCTGTGCTCCAGCACCTTGTCGCGGCCTTCGTCGCCGGGGGCCGTTGCTTCCCCGCGGGACGGTTTTCCTCCCGGCAGCTTCCCGCGCCTGCTGCGTCCGACCCCGCGCTCCTGGGTCGGGCTCCCAGGCCCACCCCCGTGGCCCCCGGAAGCCCGGGCTGTGGGCGCCGCCCCCCTCCGGGTGCATCGTCGGGGACCCCGCCACCGCTCGTGGGTGACAGCCAGCCACCCCAGGCCCCCGTGATTCCCCTGGGGACGGAGGGGAGAACAGCGCCCCCGCCCCTCGCCGCGTTTATTGCGTGAACCAAGCCCCGCCGCTTTGCTGGAACCGCAGCTGTGCGCCGTCCAACCCGGGCCCCACCGCCTCCGGAATGTCGGTGACAGTCACAGCGGCTTTCCGTCCGGACCCCCGGAAACCTCGCGTGGCGGGCCGACGTCCGCTCACGGCGTCCGCGTCCTCGGCAGACGCGCAGACCTTGGCGGCGGCGTCCTCGGTCTGCAGCGGGGGGCTTCCACCCTGGCAGGCGCCGGCCGTGGGCGGGGCCGCGTGTCCAGCCCCGCCAGCCAGGTGCCCTGTCGTTCACACCTAAGGCCGCGCAGTACCTGACTGGTTCTGACCGGTCCACGGACCGTGGGCAGAAAGCCGGCGTGGGGCTCGGCGGAGCAGGAGAGGCGAGCGGACGCCGTGGCAGGGGCGCGCAGACCGCGGGACCCGTCGCCGCCCCGGGAGCCGAGACTTGCGTGGGTCCTGATGCCTGCCGTCTGGCTTCCGGTCCCGGACAAAGGTGTTTTCAGTCCCTTCCCTTGAGTGTAAGGTTTCCCAAACGCGTGTTCCTCCCAGAGTACCTTCCTCGGGGCGGCAGCTTGCCGTCCAGCTTTCCGTACCTCCCTCGCTGCTGTCCACCCGCACCCACGACACACCTGCCTTTGCTGGAACTCGAACTGCTGCTGCCGTCCCGCCTTTGCGCCCTTGCCCTGGTCTTCCCTTTGCCGGGAACACCCTCCTCCCAGCACTAGTGTACCTGCCCTTCCTGGTCCCAAATGTGACCTCCTCATCCCCAAACAATGCCTGCCTCCTTTGTCTTCCCTAGCCCTGAGTGGTTGTTTGTCACACCACATTCGGACTTGGAGCAGAGCCGTTTTTATGCCTTAGAGGTGTTTTTCCACTTAAATCCTGCAAAGTGCTGTACACAGTAGGTGCTCAATGTCAGTGAATTGAATTTCTGCAGCTAATTGAAAGTAAAAAAAAAAAGAATAAGCGCTTGTGTTTAAAAATGAAAGTGCGTTTGTTTTCTACTTCTACCTTTCTCAAAATCAGTGTCTAAGACGTCTAAAGAAACAAGTCTTGTTTGTGTAACGCAGGGTGAGCAAATTCTCCTTTAAGGAGAATAGTAAATACTGTAGGCTTTGAAAGCCACCCAGGCCTTTGATACATATCTGTCTGGGTCATTTTTTTGGTTTTTTAAAGAACCCTTTAAAATGTAAAAGATATCCTTACATTGCAGGCTTACAAAAACAAGTGTAATTATAGGAAATAATGCAAATCGTTGTAGGTCACTAGTTGAGTAATGCTGAAAATTGTATCGTTCCTCTTTCCCGCACTATAGACCCCATGTTTTGTCATTGTGATGGAAACAAACAAGCAAGCAGATGTCTACACTGCAGAAAGTGAACACTCGCTTTGGAACTACACAGCTGGCTGTAGATTCTGAAGCTAGTGACTTACTTGAGCTGGAACTTCCTTACAGAGGATTCGCGATCATTGAGGTGAACAGTGACAAGGTTGGGGCCGAATCCCTAGGATCTACTGCACGGAGAGTAGTTGTTAACAATTTATTGACGCCATTTTTTGTTTTGGAAAACAGAGGAAGTGTGTGTTTTTCTGTCAGTGTCCTAAGACCTGGGGACTAATTTGGGGGCCTCCCTGTGCCTCCAGAGTCCAGGCCGCTCAGAGGATCCGACTATGGAAGTCTCAGTTGGCTCCCGTCGTCCACTCCCAGTCCCTTGGTAACTTTCTGAAACTGATTCTCTACACCGTAATTGAGAGGTGACTGATGATTTAACTTGTTACCATAGACTTCCACTGAAATGGCTTCTAGATCTGTTGTGGAAGCAAAGGAGGTTTTATCATAATTCAAAATGGAAAGTTCATTGAAAGTTGTTATATTTTGCTTTATGAAGAGCTATCCTTTCATTTAATACATGTACCCATCCGAAAAATGAGCTACATTTTCTTCTTTATCGTAAAACCCTGGGAGATATCTTACGGAGCAGTTTGCAACTCCAGCAGTCTACAATTCAGGGATGTTATCTGATTACGTTATATTAATTTCCAGGCCTGTGAGGTAATGCTACCACAGGCCCACAAGAGGTCCATCTTTCCCTGTCTGTGTTTTAGACACCAATGGAATTTCCAGCCATATTTATAACATGTCAGCCCCTTCGTGGGGGACTGGGGGGGCCATTCTCTTGGGCAGACTAGGGTAGGAGGAGTTTTGTGCGAACCATCTGCTCATTCACAATCCACGGTGCTCAGTGTTGAACTACTTTGCTCCAGTGTTTCTCACTCCCCTGGGTGATCGCGGTGTTTTGCTCTGTCCCCAGGGATCAGCAACAGGCAGTGCCTTTGCTTAGAGCTTCGGCTGTCACCCTCAGCGATGCTAAGTCAGGGTGGGGGGTGGTAGCAAACGTTACTTTCTCCTGGATGACTGAGTTTTTAGAAATCAGAAGAATCTTTTTGTTTTAAAACAAGCATAGTTTGGAATAGAATGCAAAACTGACAATTGTTAAAGATGAAGCACAATTGTAGAGGACTTTCGTGGCCTGGGATTATTTTAGGGCAGTGAAACTGCTCTGTCTGATACTGTAATGATGGACACAGGTCACATTATACATCTGTCAAAACCACAGAATGTACAGCACCAAGAGTGAGCCACAATGTCAACTGTGTGGTGGTTGTAACATATTGATGCATGTTCATCAGTTGTAACAAATACACCACGTGGAGGGGCATGCTGATCATGGCGGAGGCTGTGCTCACGGGTTTCGTGGGAAATCTCTGTACTTTCCACTTTATTTTGCTGTGAACTTAAAGCTGCTCTGAAAATTTAAGAAAATAACTTAAGAAAAAATTACAGGTGGTGGGAATAATAGTAGAAAGTGTCCACATCAGGAGTAAATGTGGCACGTGCATCAGAAACCAGCTCAGGGCCTGGAGTGCAGTGAGCAAGGAGTCTCTGGGTATCGATTAGATTGACTGAGGTGAGGGGTGGGCACAGACCAGGTCATACAAGCGCTGGCAAGCCAGGGTGGAACTGTTTTAGTGTTTAAGTACAAGGAGCAGCCATCAAACAGTTTTAAGAATAAAGTGGCGTTATCTGATTTACAATAAAAACTCTTCATTCTGTCTGTCATCTGGAAATAGTCTGTGAGACTGGGTGTCATTTCCTGAATTGGGAGAGAGGAGTCCACTTTGGGCAGGCAATTGAAGATGTATGTAACTTAAAGAGGTTGTTTCCTTTCCTTCTGGTCTTTAGATCTGGGGGACCTAAAGGTTCAGATTATGAGTTCGGATGGTTTTATTCTAAGATCATGAGAATATAACACATTTGGTCCTTTATCCAGGCAGAAAATGATAGCCAAGGAGAAGGAAAAAAAAATGTCTTTTATTTAAAATAAATGTCTAGCAATCATTTGAATTTTAGATAAAATGATACCAAACATCTTCGGCCAGTTTTTCTTTGGCCTCAACCTCAAGCCCTGACATGAAGAAAAATGGTGTTCAGCATTAGCAGTACATTCCAGATACGTGGTGGGAGCTCCAAGACAATCACTCTCCATACGCTAGAGTGGAAACTAATAGCTTAGTTTAATGACCTTTGGGGGGGGGGGCAAGAAATGTATAACCTGAAACATCTCTTGGATATGTCCTGTTGAATGGTTGTTAGAGTCTGAATTTCTACCAAAAGAACTTTCCTATCCAGTAAGAAATTTTATGGGTGTTGAGAAAATGAATTCAAATATCTGTTTAAACATGGGTTGAAATCTCTTTGAAAATTCAGAAATAAGATCTGAGAAGGACTTTCGGGAAAATAGGCACAGCCCCGTGATGCTCTGAAAGTTTGAATTGCAGGTTGTTAAGTCCATCCTTGTTTTCAAGAACTAAGAAACTCAAAGTGGGTGTGGGAGGGAAGTAGGATGGGGAACTGGTGGTAGTACTTCCTGTTTGCTTACAAAAATATAAACAATCATGGGCACTTTTGAGTAGACAAAGTTATCCAGGGTTCTGCTGAGGCCAGGTAGTTACTTACATGACTTAGAAATGACTCAGTTATGATCAACAGAAAATGCAACCTCATTTGATTTTGAAGGAACGTGTTTGTTCATGTGACTTGCAGGGTCCAGAACTCAGTGGATCTCACTTTCTAATGTTTCAGTGATCAGACAGGCCCTCTACACAGTCACGTGACAGGTGATAGCAGCTCCTCATTCTGCATTTCTGTGGGTTCTCATCCGCTAGGATAGAGAGTTCTCTGTTCCTGCTCCCAGCAAACAAAATCCTGCCTCACTTAAGTCAGGTGGGAGAAGCTTAGGTCTTGGTCTCACTCCCTGGCTGACAGCCAGGCTGTAAGGGTGCGGGCCAGGTATCTACATGGAATCAGACACTTCTACTCCACGTGGAAGCCCGGGTGATGGGCGTCCCTCTTGTGTAAGCTGATTCCCACGGACTCTGTGACTATGCTGCGCACTTGTACTTTTCACTCGTGTGAAGTACAGGGGAACAGCCCTGTGGGTGATGAATGGCTCCCTTTATTGCTAAGGGGGCTGATTATATTAGAGACTGCAACAGTAAAAGGAAGCCAGTTTTGGGAGGGTGGCTATGAAGGCAGATTTCTGTCATTCATTCATTCATTCATTCATTTAGTGGACACGATTTCATGGGCCAGTATTCTCCTCCGTGCCAGGGCCTGTGTCCTGCGCTGGGACGTGGAGTTACAGGCTTACCATACCTTGTCACCAGAAGCTCACTTCCGAGTCAAGTAACTGAGAGGAGCTAAGAGCATGTGTTGTTGAAGTTAGAAAGAGAAAGAAGGAAGTCCTAAGAACACCTACTGTGGTCATATATCTCTGGGAAAGTCAGCTATACCTGGGTGCTCAATTCAAGAGCTTTATATGCTTATTCCATAAAAACAAAGGGTTTGGCCCTATTGTTTCAAAGGAATGAGCGAGAATGCTTGATGAGCATTCATTTAGTTAACTGCCCAGCTGCAGATTAGTTGTTCAGAGTAAGTAGCTATAACCATCATACCCAAACGTAAGTGATGATACGTGAGCCAAGTCGTCAATGTGATATTAGAGAAGAAAGCAGCAGACGCCTCCAGTGGTACTGAATTTGCAAACCTCCACCTAGAAAGGAAAATGACATGGTAAATAAATTCAAATCCCATGGAAGGAACAGTAGGTGTTCTCCCATTGTTTAAACGCGGCTTACTGAGGTGGACAGAGGTGGCAGCCATAGCAGCCTCCTTTCATCTCCTCTCTGCTGTATCTTCTGCAGACCAGAGGGTCTAGAAAGTTAACAGCACTGTGATCATGGCTCCTCGTATCTCGAGTGATGGATGTGAGGCAGCTTCTGCCAATTAGATGCACTCAAGACAGTTTGGGAAGCAGCAGGAGGGAAGGCACCTTTCCCCTGCTGTCACTCTGTAGGAGGGCTTTCTTTTCCCCAGCCGTGTTCCCATGTGATATCACTAGGATTTTTAGGCGCCTCGAGTCCTTGGCAGCCATGATGGGAGGAGTTTCTCTGTCCAGCTAGGAAAGGAGGGTGCGGAAGGCACCCGGTGACACAGCCCTTCTAACCCTGCAACTTCCCGACTCAGCACAGCTCACCACTCCTGACCTGCTCTGTGTTGCTGTGTCTGGGTGTCATCCTTGGAGGCCCAGTCTGCAGCACTTTTGCAGCCCAGTGTCCAATAATTGTGTGGACTGTTTTGAAGCCATCTCTACTTAAAATGGCTGACGTGGCTTTTAGCTCTTGCTGTGTGGCACTTACTCCTATGGAATTTGGCCGCGGAAGTAGCTGTGGGCAGCCGACCCTCAAGGATGAGCCCATGAGACTGTGCATCTGTCTTGGTTGAATTGGAGGACAAACAGGATCCAATTACCACTAGAGAAAGAAACTGGGCACAAGTGGCACACAGTAGGACACAAACTGGCTTAAACTGTCATCTGGAATCACAGGGAATAAAGAACCTATTGAAAGTGAGACGTGGGTCGAGTGGCTGCTGCAGCATTGGGGCCGGAGTGAGGGGCACAGAGGGAAGGGGGGCTGGCTGCTGTGGCTGAACC
The DNA here is from genome assembly GCF_964194185.1 of Rhinolophus hipposideros. Lineage (NCBI taxonomy): Eukaryota > Metazoa > Chordata > Mammalia > Chiroptera > Rhinolophidae > Rhinolophus > Rhinolophus hipposideros. The sequence goes on from NC_138053.1 coordinate 97,731,656, forward strand.
GGATTGTGCAAAGGAAGAAAGCGCCATGCCTGAGGGTGTCCGCTGTCAGCTCACGGTGCAGTCAGTGTGTCTGTGTGTGTGTAGGGCGGGGTGTTCCTGAGTCCTAACAAGATAGCCAGTGCTCACTCGTAGCTGCAGGCCAGACAGAGCCGAAAGGATCACAGGAGTCCGGTCATGCGCATCGCTGAATTGCCACCTCAGTTGATTTCAATGTCAGCAGGTCACCTTTTGAAATATAGGGGACCGCTAAGTTAAGAGTGGGAACTGGAGAATCGGAATGGGGAGATCACCTTGCTAACAGAAGTTCTTCCTTCTTAGTCTGATGTCAATCCTATCCTAGCCCACCTCTGACCCAGTTACCCTGAAGGAATGCTACTTCTCCCCGGAGCCATTCCCACCTCCCTCGTTGCCTCTAGACATACAATTAGAACCTGAGCCCCACAGGCCTTAGAAGCAAAGTATAGAATTTGACCCAGGCAGAGAAGAATTGCTAGTCAAAATAATTATGATTTGTTTATATTTAATTAAATGAGAAGAAACCTGGATAATACATTTTGGAATGGATTACAAACATGCTAAAGTAAGGTAAGAGGAATATAACTAGTTTGGGCAAAAAATATATGTAAATGAGATATTCTGGACTCTTCTGGTACACATCAACATTTTCATTGTCACAACCTAGTCATTGGGAATTTGATTATCTTATCCTAGAGGGTGCCATATTGGTTCAGTGTATTGATGTCATCATGCTTATTGAACTTGGTGAGTCAGAAATATCCTATCACCTGCATGATAGAGCAGGTGAGATAAAAATCTATAGACGCTTGCAGGGGCCACCACTCCCAGTGAAGTTTCTACAGGTCCAGGTATATTCCAACAAAGATGCTCAATGCTGCGACACTGGGTCAGCCTTTTTTTTTATTATTATTATTTTTTTAAGGCAAAGTATACTCCGTTTGGGTGTGCTGCTCTGACCCATTTATTGAGTAACGTGAAAGTCTACCAACCTGGAAGGGAGCTCAGAGAACAAGAAGGCAAGGAGCTCTGTCATCTGCTTTCCTGGCACACGCAGTGACACAGACCGTGTGGTTCATGTAACCTATTACAAGCCCTAGTAGGGGAATATGTGATGTCCCTTAGGCTTTTGGCACAAAGTAAGGCCACTTTTGAAAAATGACTCCAACAGTCTTTTGTTTCATTTGTTTTGTTGTTTCTGACATGGCTCTTGGTTGTTACTGGGCCCCAGTTGAGACTGAATGCCTAACCATGAGCCATCGTGTGACTACATGGTCTAAGTCATTAAGTTTGATTTCCTGAACAGCAGCAGGTCACATCGAGTGACATCTGTGAGACTGAGCATAGCAGGCCTTGAGGTAATGCAATGGCTGGAGCAGGGGGCCCCCCCTCAGTGTTCCCACCAGTTCTGCAGCACATCTCCAAACCGGCCCACAGCGATGGCCTCAGGAGGGTCCTGTGCCCAGGTGTCAGGAGGAAAAGATGAAGCCTTCGTGGCACAGGGTTCTGCACAGCGTGCAGGTGACAGCCCCAGCTAGGTTCCTGCAGTGTCACAGCAACTCTTAGGTTAGTCCCCGTAGACGAGTAGTGAAGGAGGAGAAATTGAGCATTGCAGAGAGGTGGCTTCTATTTTTATTGGTAAGAGAGACATTTCTGGAGCTCTCCAGTGGAGGCTATTAGCCAACTGGGCCAATGAGCCCCAGGTGCCCTGGGAGGTGACATTTTTGAATTTTTGATTGTCCCACTGTTGAGGGTGGGGAGTGCCTCTGGCATCTAACAAGTAAAGTCAAGGATGGTGTAAAACATCCTACAACACACAGGACAGTCCCTCACCACAGGAATTGTCAGCCTCAATGCCAGCAGAGCCGAGGCTGAGAACCGCTGATCTCAATCCTTACACACAAACGTGAAGCTAAAGATACTGTGGGGTGTTTGTTGTTGTTATTTACAAAGGTGTTTATTTCTGTCTCGGTCATACCCCATCGCTGAAGCCAGTGAAAATAGAGTGAAAGCAGGTACAGAATTCAGCCCTTTTTAATCACATAGCAATATTGGGTACTAATAGATCAGGTAGGAACTATATCCTCCCAGAATAAAGGGTATGGGTGGGAGAAGATTTACTGAGCTTTAAGGAATAAAGGGAAAATTATGTTATCAAGTGACAGATCAGAATTGATCAAAGGTTGGAAAACACACAGCAGAACCAACTCTTCTGCTGCCTCCCTTCCACAGAGCTGGCTGACCATCTGGATTCCCGTGGTCACACACCCCAGACCTTGAGAATGCTTTGTAAGAAGGAATTTCTTTGGGATTTGGGGGGCCCAGTACTTGGAGAGAGGTCTACCTAACCTCTTTTCACTGGAACCTGTGATCTTTCAGAAAAAAAAAAAAAGAAAAAAAAAAAAGAAGCAGAAGTTGTCCAGCCCAGGGACCTATTTCAACAGGCCTGTGAGTGGTGAGGATGGGAACCGCTCAGTCATTGCAGAGTCCTGGGACAGACACAGGAGAGGAGTGAAGGGTCAGAGGCCTGGAAGGCCCTGGGGCCTGCTGACGCCCACTCCACAGTTGGTGGGGCCTGTGGCACAGCCCAGGGGGAGGCCAGATGTAGGACGCACTGTCCGGTGTCTCCCCGTCTCTCTGTGCCTTCTGCTCTCTGTATGACTCAGCGAGTGGACAGACAGGCCTAAGGGAAAGCAGGGCCCTGTCAGCGTCCTTCCTTCCCTCCCCTGTCACTCACAGGTAGACCCTCCTCAGGGGCAGTCCCAGCGTCTAGCCGCCTAGCCAAGGTCATCACCAAAGCTGTCTTCTCCTTAGGGCAGAGCTGAGGCTGAGTGACAGGAAGGCCCGCCAATCCAGTCAAGCACTTCACAGGCCAGATACACAGCTGATAAGGGATCAATGCACTATCTCCCCACGACTGTGTTAGTACAGATCTAACAGCATCTTCGCTCAGAAACAGGACCCTGAGGCATCACAGAAAAACGTATATATATAAAGAGAGAGAGAACTGTAGAAAAACAGACCATAATTTCCATAGCATGTGTGCATGTAATGTGTATTTCATTCATATGCTACTTTCTATAGAGATACAGAAAGAATATATTCTTTCTACACAGAACATGAAAAGTCTCATTCTATAAATATGGATCTCTTATTAATATATTTACCTTTTTCTAACCATATGGCCATTGCAAATATAATTTATGACCATTTTTCCACTTAATGAATTCTAATCATAAATTGCGTCCATACCAACACGATCATAGGTTTTTTTTACGGCTCGAAGACGTTCCACTATCATTGATTCAGCCCAATCCTTATAGCTGTTCATTTTGATCAAGCCTTCTCAGCCTTGCACTGTTGGCATTTGGGGCCCATCGTGTGGGGAGCCATAATTTCTTGTTTCTCTGGAAACTTGTGGCCTGGCTTAGTTCATGATTAACTTGTTTCAAGTCCTAAGACATTGTTCTGCTTGTCCCTCCAGGGGGCTTGCAGGCTACTGAGGAATAAAGTGGGAACGGCTGGTTTTCCCGGATACAGATAACTGAGGGCTATCAGGATGATTGGTAGACTTTGTCTTGTTAATTACTTTGGGGAGTTTTGTAGTGATTTTGTAGTTTCTTTGTAAAAGTTGAAAATTTACTTTCTGTGAGGTAATGCACACATGTGATTGTTAAACTGCACGTACCCATAGGGTATATATTGGTGAAGGTAAAATAAATCCGCGCTCCAGCATCCCTGGAGACCGGCCGCATTATTTCCTGTGTGTGTCTCTTTTGTCATTCCCGCTCCCCCTTCCAGAAACCGTTCAATTCGTGGCAGCTGGTCTGTCACACCATCGTTCTTAGTTCTGTGCACGGCAGGACACTGACCATCACCCCGGCCTCTGTCCCCTAGATGCCAGCAGCAGCCCCTTCCAGTTGTGACAATGGAAACTCTCCAGTTGCCTCCGAATCAAATGTCCCCTGGGGCCAGAACCACCATAGGTCGAGAACCACTGATGTGAGTGTCTTTCTTTCTTTCTTTCTTTCTTTCTTTCTTTCTTTCTTTCTTTCTTTCTTTCTTTCTTTCTTTCTTTCTTTCTTTCTTTCTTTCTTTCTTTCTCTCTCTCTCTCTCTCCCTCTCTCTCTCTCTCTTTCTTTCTTTCCCTCTCTCTCTCTCTCTTTCTTTCTTTCCTCTTTTCCTCCCTCCCTCCCTCCGTCCCTCCCTCCCTCCCTTCCTTTCTTTCTTTCTTGACTATCTTTAAACAAAGCTGCCTGACCGTCCTTGTAGCTCGCTTCCCACTTTTATCCAATTATATCCAGAGCACAAATTCCTAGATTCTAAAGTACTGTTGCAGAGAAGAGGCATATTTGAGAACTTCAATACAATTTTGCCAAATGTCTGTCAAAGTATCATTTTTTAAAAGTTAAAAGCACAATTGTCATACAAATATAGAGAGAGCCTCTGTCCAAGGTTTCTTTGTCTCGTTGAGTGAGATGGTAGGGCTGGTTCCCAGGGAAGTGGAGAGACTGAGCCCCAGGGCCCTGCAAAGGCACTGGAAGAGAGGGTCCAGTTACACCCACAGTGTAGCGAGGCTCACCGTTGGGCTGTAAACCTTTGCAAGCCTGCAGGACACCATTTCTACTGACACTGGACGAGAATCACTTGCATTGCTATTGGTTTTCTGTATGTTAACATGGACTCTCACAGCTGGTGAAATATCCTAATCAACAGAAAATGATACGTTAAACCAACTCTTAGGTAACTGACTGCACAACGCCCAGTATACCCTTGAAAAGACAGTCACCTTTTTGCTATTTCTGAGTTTGGGGATTTTTTTACCCTCTCAACATTGTGTTCCTAAAATTTTCTAAAATGTACTTTCCGTTCAAATGACACAGCTTCCATAGCCATGACCAGCGTGGGGCGTTCTCATTCTCTTTTATGATACCCTGTTGGACAGGTATCTCATTTCTGTGTTTCCATTTAGTCCACTATCTGTGAGGTCAGATACGTTCTCACATATTTCGTGGCCCTTCCTGCTCTAATTTGTTTTGCTTACTCATGTCCTTTGTCCATTTTCCTTTTAGGGAATTCAACTTTTTCTCATTCATTTCTAGTTCCTGTATCATTTAGAATACCGATCATTTGTCTTTTATAAATGTTAAAAGAGAAATTTATGTATAATCAGATCCATTGGTATTTTCCTTTATGGCTTCATTTCTGGGATTATATTGGAAAGTTCTTTCTTAACCCCAGGATTAAATATTTATCTATTCTTTCTCCTAATGTATTTAGAGGTTATCATTTTATACTTAAATTTGTATTCCATTTGAAGTTCATTTTAAAATAAGAGAAGAGGTGGAAGTAGAACATTTTCCCCTCCCTCAAAGAGCTAGCCCGCTTCCTTGCCTCTATTTGTTAAGTAATTCATCTTTGTAAGTCCGATGGCTCAGCCATGAAGGGCCTATACAGGGGAGCCCATTTCTGGACAGTCTGTTCTAGTCTTGTCACCTGCCTGCGGCCTTGGCCCCAGGCCGTACAATGCACATCACTGTTCCTATGAAATATGCTTTCTAAGTCCCAGCTTCTGTTTGCAGTGGTGCAGTGTCTATGTGTATAGAATTTAGATAAGTGAAAAGGTGTCTTTTTTATTAGGACAGTGAGTTTCGTTCTCTTATCAGGCCCAGTATTTCTTATTAAAAAGACATTTTCCCTTCTAAGGGAACATATTGAGGGTATGACATTTCCCTGCGTGTAGTAACCACCCGTCTTACATATTATTATTACCAGACCTTCGTGTCCTGAGCCCGGAGTGTGTGTGAATGTCCAGGCCCAAGGCCACGGGGGATGTCCTGGGCTGGCAAGGGCGTCTGGGCGCTCCCGACGGGGCGGATTCTCACGTGCTCACCACACGGTGTGACCAGATTGTGGGCAGTGGAGAGTCTGCCAATTTCTATTTATTTGTTTGTTTTAATTAACCTTTGAACCAGTTTTCTCAACGGTTCCTCAAGGCCCATGAAATCTGTCAGAACGCCTGGAGGAAAGTGCCTTTTGGAACAAAAGGGTTAGATCATTCCACCCAGTTAAACCCGTTAAACCACATTGAGCAAGTTTGTCTGCCACAGGACTTCTCAGGGCTGTTGATCTGTTAATATCCTGGGACTGTCCGAGAGCATGATGGTTATTAGCCCTTGTCATCCTTCTCTAAGAAACAATGACTAGCAGCCCAGGGAACACCAGCTGGCTAAACTCTGCAGCCTGGGAAACTCTATTTCCCCTAATACTATTATTTTTCATGCAAAACTGTGAAAAAGACAAAATGTCTCCAGTAGTGAACATGGAGACAGCTGTAATTAAAGAAAATCACTGACAACAAGAACTTGAGCCGCTCCATCTTGGAGGGAAATTTCTGTTTTTCCCAGAGAATTCCAAGCAGCCTTTGCCACTTGCCCATGAGGAATGGGCGCTACGGATTACTGCCCTTTGTGCTGAGAATGTGATGTCTTGCGGCCGTGGGATGGTGGAGTGTCAAGAATCTGCATCTGTTGGTTGCACAGTACTTTTGTTAGGCTTCCCTTTCCGTGTGAAAGTCACCAGGAACTTGGCATGAACGAACAGCTACTCATTAGCTCATAGAGCCCCAGCTCAGAAGTCCAGGCAGGTTCTCTGTTCGGGGACTCACACAGTGGAACTCGGTGCCAGCCAGGCTTCCTTCCTTTCTGGCGGCCCAAGGAAAGAAGCTGCTTCTAAGTCATGTGGGTTGATTGTGGAATTCATTGGCTCACAGGTATAGAACAGAGGACTCAAAGTCCCAGAAACATCCACATCTCTTGCCATGTGCCCCCCATTTTCAAAGCCAGGAACAGAGCCTCTCCCTCATGTTGAACCCCCTCACACTTCAAGTCTTTTCCTTCCAGAGGTGCCCTAGGCCTTCTATGGATTCACCTGATTAGGTGAGGCTCACCTAGGGTGATCTCTCTATCTAGAAGTCAACTTGTTTTGAACCTAATTTCATCTACAAGATCCAGTCATAGCAGTGCCTACATTAGTGTTCGACTGAATAACTGGGAGGGTGGGAGGTGGTGGGAACCAGGGCCCATCTGAGAACTCTGCCTCCCACATTCACTTCCTGTTGGGTGGGGACACCAGGATTGCACTGGCTTTAGAAATTTTCCGTGCTTCTAAGATGGTCCATGTGTGTTTGGGGAAATACAAAATGAGTCAGAGGAGATTTGATCTTAGTTAGTAGAATTCGTGAGAACCCCAGAGATATGCCAAAGGTTGAGATGCTGACACCGTGGCAAAGTTTTTCCCATGTCTGCAAAATTGCTTTCCTTGCTGCTGCCTGCAATCGGAAGAATCTGTATGGTGGTCCCACAGTTGCCTTTCAATGAATAGTTTTAAAGGAGTCTATTTTAAGCTTCACTGTTACCTATGGTTGATATAATGCTTAATATATTTGGGGCAATTGAAGAATTCACAGTCGTAGTACTATGCTCTTTATGGGATGTTAGTATAAATACATTTTTGTTGCCCTTCAATGATAAATCAAAAGAACTACCAACCCCAAACCTCCAGACTTTTAATGTGACTGTCACATCCTTGTACTCCAAGCCACTGTTCTCCCAGCTACAACTGACCTCACTTTCTGAGTTTCTGATTGCAAGTTTGTAGAAGTCACTCGGTAAAGTTTTCAGCGAAATCCAGCACGTGAAAAAATTTAGCCAAACTAGACTCCCGGGTGTTGTTGATGGGTTGGTTGCAGCTCCCTATTTTCAGCCAGTGTTGGGGCTGAACCCTGGGGAGACGCTAAAGGACCATCCCCACTCCACCTCCACACCAAACTGCTCTCTGCAGGAACCACCAGCTTTTCCCTTGACTGGAGGAAGCTACAGTGTCCCATGTCAATGTGTAAGAAGCTGGGTTCATCTAGGGCTGAATGGAGAAGCCCCACTGCATGGTTCCCTCCCTGCCAGGGCTGTCACCAAGGGCGCTGCGTCCCCAGCCATTCCTTCTGAGCTCTGATGTCATGGGCACATTGGGCCTGAGGCTGGGGGCCAGGCTCATTTTCTCAAGCAAGCAACACTAACTAATATCACTAAGCTGCCTGGTTTTAATTCTCAACCTCTTCCCAGTTGTCTATTTAAGAGTGTCGAAAGCCAAACTCATTCATTCTTTCCACCATTTACTGGTGATTGGAGCAGTTTAATGATTGTCTTGTGAGGAGGAGAAAGGGATACGGATCAGGAACAACTGGAGAGTGACGAACAAGAAGAATTGTAAGTTGGAAGAGAAACACCAGGTCATAAAAGTGTAATTGAAAACATCATGCTGTACAATTACCATGGTGTGGCTTGGTTAATGGGGACTCCAAATTTATCTTTTTGCTGATAGTTCACTGTGAGAAATACAATTTAAGAAAATCTGGGAGGTGGGATCCCAGAATTTCTCAACCACTTTATCTAAGAGTGCGGTATGTGGGAAACAGTGCCTGGAGGTGAGGTAAGGAGCTTCGGCGGTCGGCTCACCCTTCACCAGATGTGCCAGCGCTGTGACAGGCTGTTCAGATCTGAGCTCCATCGCTGAGCAGAACCCAGAGAAATCCTCCCACAGTCTTGGAAAGAGAAAGCAGACATGCTGCTGCTCCCCGTCAGTGCAACATCTTATCCTGTGACACACTTCAGGTTCCAGAAAACAGGGTGCTGGCCCTGAGGTCAGTTATTCCAGATACTTCCCTGGCTTAACCTTCAACATGCCCACGCAGATGTCCCGTGGGCATCAGACATCTTTCTTTCCCAGGTCTACCTGAACATTCCTATAATCTGACCCTTCTGTCCGTAGACTCCCCCCACCCCCCAGACCTCACTATAGAGGTGACTGTGGGTCTCTCATGTCCTCAGAGCTCAAATCCAATGACACAATGTCCTACTGGCTCCCCCTCCTCTTTCTGGCCAGGACACTTCTTTCCCCCAGGATTACTGGGAGGGACATACCCCAGCATTTCTGCTTTTCCCGTTGTCCCGCTAATATCTAGTGTCCTCACAGGTGCTCGAGGAATGGGTCCAAAGCCTAAATAACATCATGCTGTGCCCCGCTCAAAGCTCCCCAGCAGCTTTCCATTGTGATTACAGTAAAGTTTAAATATGACCATGGCCGGCATTCTCAAGTCCGGGCTCTGCCTACCCCTGACCACCGAGAGCACACAAGCCTCTCCTTTCTGTTCCCAGAACGTGCTGTGTCCCTTCCCATCTCAAGTCCTCCTCAGGTCCCTTCAGGGATACACCCTCTCCAGGTCCTCCCATGGCACATAGGTGTCTGTTCAAATGTCCCCTCCCCCGAGAAGTTTCCCTGTACCACAGATGGTGAGTCCCGTGGGGCACGAGTCCCCAAGGCGATAAGGGCATGTGAGCTGGCCTAGGGTGGTCCCTCAAATGTTGGGGAAATGAATAACTGAATGAGATGAGTAATTTCCCTGCTATCTCAGAAGATGTAGGCATTTCAGCCGAGAACTAAGATAGATTCTCACTCCTAAGTTTATTTCATTTCAACACCTGTGGCCTAAATATTCTGTTGCAAGTGGTCTGGGGCTTCTGGAGCGGTGTTGTCCAACATGGCAGCCATGTGTAGCTATTGAAATATAAACGAACATATAATACAATGCACGTTTCCGGTCTTGAGCCACTCTGCACATATTGCAATGGCTACACTGTGGTTGCAGGCAGCTAGTGGCTGCCTGCTGTGGATTGTCTTGGTATTCTCCCCATTTCCTATACCGAGGCCTTAACCTCCTCCCCCCCATGTGATGGTATTTGGAACTGGGGCCTTTGCGAGGTGAGTAGGTTTAGCTGAGGACATGAGGGTGCGGCCCCCATGACAGGAGCCGAGAACATCTCCCTGGGCCATGTGAGGACAGAAGTGAGGGCAGCCACCTGGAAACCAGGAAGGGGGCCCTCCTCAGACACTGCATCTGTCAGCACCTTGACCTTGGACTTCCAGCCTCCAGAACTCTGAGGGATAAATGTCTGTTGTTTGAACCCTCGGGTCTGTGGGATTTTGTCCCAGCAGCCACAGGTGACAGTCCTTACCGCATAGTCTAGTGTGGGGCATTTTCATTGTTGCCATAAGTTCTGTTGCACAGAGCTGTTATGGCACGGGTGTGAAACACACAGCCTGACTCTGTCAGGAGGTCAGAGTCTCTGGGGGAAGGACAGATGGGTAAACCTAATCATTTCTGGGAGGTGGTGCTCAGGTACTGGGGACCCGGCACAGAGGCCACATGGGGGCGGAGGGGGGTGTCCCACAGTTGCTGACTCTGAGCTGGGTTTTCAAGGAAGAACAAGAGCCAAGACGTAAAGCAGAGTGTGGGGGACCAGGGGTTGACCCCCATGTATCCTGAAAATAAATACAAACGTAAAAAGACCTCAGCAGGAGATGTAAAACCACAAGGACTGTTTGCTTGCCCATTCCCCTCTCTTCAGTTCCTTACACATCTATTTATAAGAAAAGAGCACGCCACTTTTGTTCCTTAGTGCGACTGACATACATGGAGGTATGTCACAGAAAAATGTTGGGGGCAGTGGGCCAAGTTATGCTGCATGGAAGCAGCTTACCTAGCGTTTGTGAACTAGAAGAGATAGTGTAGAATTGCGTGAGGTGCCACACGTGGCCATGTGAATAAAAGTCACATGTGGTCCACAGCAGACCACAATGGTGGTCAGGGTCCTCACCTTCTGCGGACAAGGCGTCCTCGTGATGAGCAGTGATCACAGCGGTAGAATGGGTGCCGCCCACAAGCGTGGGTCCTCCATGCTCACACGGCGTTCCTGGCTGAGCCTACCCCTGGAGGAAGCACGGTCAGCCTTCTCTTTGCTCACCTGCTGTCAGTCAGGTCCTTAACAGGGCACGTGGTTATCGGCCTGCTCTGACATCCAGGAGTCTCACCTCTCCAAATGACCCATCTGCTTCCCGGCTCTGGGCTCTGACTGCTCCCTGGTGTCCATGTCACAGCTCCCGGGCAAAACTTATGCAGTGTTTCACATTCCGATTTTCCTTTCTCCCCAGCACAGGCAATAGGGTCCTTCCTATTAGCAGGCATGTGGACACGTGCCTTTTATCATGGTAAATGAACGACCGCCTTCCTGGTTGAGCACCCAGCGCTCAGTTGGATTTGGCTTTGCTCTGGTTCTCCTGACCCCCAGGCCTGGGATGGTGGGGGTATTTCCCTGCTCAGATGCCCTGAGAAGCTCCAGAAGTAACCCTACTAATTCAACATGGATTTCCAGGGATCTGTGTGAAGAGTGCGTGGTAAGGGGAGGCTGCAGTCTGAGTGGATCTTTGGGGTCGATTGATGGAGGGAGAAATGAGCAACATGTGGCAAGAGACTCAGAACCTGCTCACCCAGAATGCAAGCTCTGCCCCCAGCACCACCCGCCTGTGTGGGTCACAAGAGAGACGGTGGCAGTGGTGGTGCATTTCCACACACAGGGGGGCTCTTTCTCGCCCTGTCTGCAGCGCCCATTTTTCATAACATTGGGAGGCTATGATTGCGGCCACTGAGTTGCGCTGGAGATGACACAGCTAGCTGAGCTCCGTGGTGAATAAACTTTGGCAGCCACACCAACTTTAAATTGATATTAATGTCAGGGTTGCTTTTTATAGTTTCCCTGAAGGTCTTAGCAACGATAGACCAAAGCAGGCATCATGGTATGTGAACCTGAATCAAGCTCACATTTTTCTGATGTGTCTTTAATTTGCTTTTGGCACAGAGTCTCTGTTTTTCTTGGGTTTTACATCATTTATGGGGTTGCATGGATACACTCTAACAAAACATCATTTATAATCAAATGAGGCTCACAGAAGAAAGAAATGCACGCCAATTCCAACTAACCTGAGCCTTGATGGGAATAGTTATCTGCTCTGATTAGCCCAACGTGTGTGAACACTTTCAGAACTGGAGTAGAGACTCTCCATCGCTCCATTCCCAATATCCCAGTATTTCCAGCTCCATAGAGGGGAAGGTACTCATCAAACAAATGTCTCAATTAAGCACTTCTGAGTAAAAATCTACTCTCCTCATTAATTATAATAATTAAAAATATGGATATTTGCATGGGTTGCGTGTGTGTGTGTGTGTGTGTGTGTGTGTGAAGGAGAGAGAGAGAGAGAGAGAAAGAGAGAGAGAGGCAAAAACAGTTTTGCCTTGTTTCCCACTATACTTTCTAATAAAGTGACCTCCAGTCACTGCTGGGGGGTCATTTTAGGAAGAAAGCCATATTTGTTTCCCCATTACACCTAGGCATCTGGTCTCATCCATCCCTTTAATGCAGGCGTCACTCAACAATTTCTGGACTCAAAAGAGGCATATAGATGCTGTCCAAGGATGGTTTGTGTGATTAAAGATGACAAGAAAGCTCAATAACTGAATCCACTGTAAAACATTTCCTACAAGAGTCAACATCTGTACTTAATACCCACACACCCATGGCGGCTCTCAGCACTCGTTGTGGGGAGTGCCTTTCTCCTGGTGATCACAAACACAGCTAGCCGCCTGGCTACTGTGCCTCCTGCAGCACCCACTTGGCACTTGGAGAGGGTGGTAGCACTGTGCCTCAGGGCACGAATCTCTTCTGCACTAGAGCATCACCTCTGCTGGTGATTTGTCTTGTTCCTCTGTAACGTCGGTTTTTGTCATCTGTCTGCAGAGTGGACATCGAATGACGGTCTGATGGAATGAGGTCTGTGCGCACTGGCAGCTGGTGAATTTTCTCAGCTTGAGAAAGAGTCATGGATGTGGCTGCTGAAAAACAGGCCACTGTTGCAGCCTGGGGGCTGAGGCTTCACTTCTGTTTTCCTGCGTGGAGACCTCGATGCAAATGGGGCATTTCTATCCCATCTGAATCAACTGAAAGTACCACTGGTTGTTGGATCAGCAGCTGCCTCTGTTTTATCAGCTGTGTCCTCTGTGGGCACACAGGCTTCCCCAAGCCCTCAGAGGAGGCGGACACAAGCCTCTGAATCATCACATCAACCCTCTTTAAACTGAGCCACACATTCCTGGAGTTTAATAAAATGAGGTTTTAAATTAAATGGGTTTTTCTACTTAAATGCCAGTCCCTACTGTGTTTGGTGTAAGCCCCAACTGTGGTACAGGGAGTAGGGAGGGGAAGAGGCAGTCAGAGATATTTCAGACTCAGATCCGGTGGGTTCTTTGAATTAATAACACCAATGGGATGGAATCCAATTGTAGACTTGATCCCACTCTGGACAAAAACTTTTTATCTTTTTATTTCCTTGAGTCTAGCCTTTTGCTTTGTACAACTTTACCTACGAGGCAAGTTATCAGAAGCAGGGCAAAACAGCCCAAATGTATCTGTAAGGCGTGCAGGTTTCTTTCCTAACCATTCTCACTTGCTTGGAAGACAGCACTGGCCGTGACTGAAGTTGCCAAATCTCCCAGCAGTTTTGCCATCAGCTCCTGCCATTTCAATGTCATACTGCTTTTAGCCTGGTCCTCTGCATTTCCCCACCCTCGTGCTCATTAAAAAGCCTCAGATTATTTTGGTTTTGCAAATTTAAGCAGGAAAACCATTTATCACCTTTACTGGGAAGCTTAAAATTGTGAGGAGAGATGATCGGTGTTTGTTTTATGTCAACAGCAGACATGGTGTGTCACAGCCGAGCAAACCCGGCGTCTTGTCTGCAAGGCCGTCCACAGTGTCCCGAATGCTCTGGGTCCCAGCATCCTACCTCGGAATCCAGGTGCTAAGCAGGAGTTCAAGTCAATATGTCTTCTCAGAAGCCAAGTTATGCATCAGCACCAAGTCTGCAGGGGTGGAACATGCAGCTGAAAATGGTGTTCAGATGCTTAAGCGAGTTTCACTGAGACGGAGGTACTTGATGCTTTTTCACAATAATTTTACTCATGGGACTCCTGCTGTTGGAAGTATTTGTGGCTTCATGGATGGTAGCTGGGCTGGGGACAGCCTGCATTGATGATCTGTAGTGTAGAGTATGGGGGGGTGACTCTTGAGCTAAAGTCACATTGAGCCTGAGCACCCACCACCCCCTTTCATGGGTTTTCAGAAGGTGAGCGCGTCAGACTCCTGCGCCTGCTCTCTGTTTTTACTGCTCCATCCAAATGCCTCGCTCTGAGGGCGCTCTGTGGTGCGGACAGAGGGGTGGACACCGGAAAACACAATATCCTTTCTGTCAAACCTGTGTGTTAGTCACAACCTGTACACAGGAGTCCAAATCACTCCCTTTTGAATGCACTGATATGACCCCGTAATATTTAGACTCAAAGGGAAATTTTCATTAAGGCTTTGTTATGGTGGAAACACAATAACAAAAGCTTATTCATTTAAGTGTCAACTAAAAATTAACTCATTTTGGGAGACTACATGGAAACGAGTCAAACCCCAGGGCCTCTGGAGCAGTCGCAGGGTGGGATGGCTTAGAAGCCGATACGAAGCCAACCCCGGCAAAGGGGGTAAATGAAAGTGCGCCTCAATGACGCAGATCTGCGTCCTGCTGTTGCACTGCAGTGCTGCCGTGGTTCAGCACACCCTCGGGGCGCACGCATGCTCAGATGGCCGGGCAATGTGTCTTTGCCCAAGAAGTGCTAAGAGCCTCTCTTCTCTTCGGAGCAGTTGTCCTGGGCTCTGCTCTTTACTCCAGGCTATTGTTCGTGATACAGCTGTCCCTCAAGTCCTCAGAGAGGTGAGCAGGTCAGTTTGGCACCTTCTCCTTGCCTTCTCTCTGCTTTTGAGTCAAATCTACAGCAGGACACAGCCCCCATGTCCTGCTCACCTGTAGGGGGTCTCTGAGACGATGCACAGGGGCAGCATGGAGATGAGCTCACAAACCTAGCCAAAGACACTGTGGCTTTTCCTTGTCTCACCTGACGACACTACGGAAGGAACGTTGACACAAAGGGGGAAGCTGGAATGCTTTGGGAGAACACACAGCCCTCGTATTGTTTGCTAGACTTACTCAAATGCATAAAAGATTCCAATTTTACAGGAGTTAGTTTCCGGCTTTTGGACTAAATTTTGGATGTTCTGAACTGGTTGATTTGAGTCATTCATAAATTATCATAAGTTGTTCCATGTCCCTCTAAACTGTCCACTTTTTATTGAATCAATTATATGTATCATTAGGGTGATTGATAGCCAAGTTATGCCATTTACATGCTCTCTCATTCTGGTTTGAATATTCAGTTTCGTTTTTCTAATATTCAGTTAGAAAGACATATGTGAAAATATGAAACTTTGAAGTTTGTTGTCTAAAAGTTTCAGTTGTATCCTTTTTTTGGGCTATTGATCTTAAATTTTAGTTCAAAAGGATTGGAAAATCATGCTTTCAATAATATCTTAATGATTTACTAACTGTCCCAAAAGATAAATAGAAAAGATCGGTATAATGAGTTGGTGACACTTCTTTGCCTTCAGTTTCCGTTCGTTCTGGAAATCTGTCCAGGATTGGGAAGAGTGACAGGAGGGAATCAGGAAAGGAAAGGAGGGTAGAACATTAGACCATCAACCCGTTTCACAATGAATGATGTAGCCACAGTTGGAGTAGCTGAGAAGGAGAAGGGTTGGGTGTTGTTCTTGGAGTGTGTGCAGAGGGAATTGAGCTGTTTTGGGGGAAGGTCCCTCTTCTGTGAAGGGGTGAATTCGAGCAGGTTGTGGAGGCTGTGAGTGGAATCCACAGGGGCAGGAGGCTGACATGAGCATTCAGGCCAGGGAGCAGCTTCCATCATGGCTTTGTCCACTTCACATTGAGCCCGATGTCCATAAGCACCCATTTAGGAATAAGCCTGGGTCCCAGCCATCTCCTGAGGCCCCACATGTTACCATCCCATCACATGCTGCAACAGTGAATGGTGCGGTCCTAGCCCAGTTAATTCCGCCTATTCCCTGATCGCCAGGTGTGAATTAACTGCTCCTCCCCCGGCTCCCATAGCCCAGGGATAAGCTCCGCTCTCACCCACATGCCGACTGCAGCCTTGTCTCCATGTGTTCAGGTCTCCACTCATCTTCCAGGCTGGGCTGCGAGGTCTCCTCCACCTTGTGTCCCCTGCACCCACTACAGGATTTAGCACATAGTAGGTGCTTGACAGATGTCAGCAAAGTGAATGAAAGGATTGTCCACTCACTAAGTCTCAGGGAGTCACGTGGTGAGAAAGATATGTGAGAGCGGGTCCTTACCTCGCGGAAAGACTTTGTCAGAATGAGGACTCAACATCTCACTGATCTCTTCATGAAAATAACCAAATATTGTTAAAGTCACTTGTTTTACCAACATTTTCCTCTTGTTCGCCGCTTTTCTGAAAATGAAACATGACTCACTGCCTTTGGACAAAAGCAGCCCATCCTCTTCTTTGCTGCTTTTTGTTCCTCCCAAGGGCACTGCCTTTTTATTTTGTGTAGTGTTCACAGCTTCTTCTCTGCTTCCTTTCTCTTCTCCCTGAGTCCATGGACGCTTGCCATCAGCTCACATCATAATGAATATCTCTTTCTCTTTAGCACAATCATCTCCCTCTCCCTTCCCATATCTACAAACACTCACAGGCCTTTCTCCTCCACTCCAGCTCCCTCTCAGACTCTCCAGCTAGAACTCCCCCATCACAGTGAGACGGGGCCAGCTCATAGGTGGGGAGATTAGGTCACTGTGGCTTGTCTATACAGCTGTGCTTCTGGCAGGGCCCTGGGACCACTAATCCCATCCCTCATGGTGGAACAAACAGTTTAGTCTCAGATCCACTTTCCAGGCATGCTCATACTCCTAGAAACATGACACATTCATAATAAACATGAGTCACCTAGCTCTGTAACCCAGCACCCACTTCCTGTAGGTTCTGTAACCCTGATGGGGGCATTGGATTCATCGAGAGACCCTCCCAGCTGGTGACGGGGTCACTGCTGTTATGACTGCCCTGGCTACTGACGATGAGGTCTGTGGACATGGGGTAGATGGCGTGTGTGGGGGTTATTCTTGGGAGGATGAGGGTAGTAGCTGCTGTTTTGGGTGGAGGAGACTGGCATTCTGGCCTCATGCTGGCCATGCCTCATGTGGTACTGGACACATGTAATTTGAAATGTGATGGGTGAAACAGGAGCCATCAATTGGGTCTAAACCAGAAGAATGTCAAAGGCATGCCAGAAGGGAGTTGGGGATTAGGTAATAGGGAGGGAAAGGGCCTAGGCCACGACTGGGCTCCCAGTTCATCTGCGGTCACCAGCAGTCATGGTTGGCCGAGGTCTGCATGAAGGCAAGGCCAACGTTGTCAGAAGAATAACTGCTTGAACACAGACCACACAATTATGGGGTGTCAGCAGCTAAAAGGAACTTTTAAACTAGTCTAAGATTCACAAAGTCAGCCCAGTTGCCCAAGGTCACAGAAATCTGGGACCAGTCGCCAAATCCCCTTACCTCTCAGTGGCCTTTTCACTATTTGCTTTTATAAATACCACAGTTCAGACCTCAAATGTGACACAAGGAGATGATGCTAGTTGCTATGCTACATACTTGACTGCCATTACTCATGAAGCCCTGCCAGGGTTATAACATGGTTTTTCATTTGTTGGAGACTTTACATTCTGGCGTCACTTAGAAGAAAAAATTAATTTGCAGCCCTGGGAACAGTGAGCAGGAAATCAACAGACCAATATTGTGTACGGGCAGGTGCGTCCAGGACAGTCCATCCAACCCTCTGTTGGCCCCTCAGCCTTTGCCTTCATTCAGCCAATTCAGAAGCTGCCCTGTTCCTGTCTGAGCCCTTTCCGTAGCCCACTTAATTAATCCAGGGCTGGAAACCTGATCTGTGCTAGGATGCGCTGAGCCTCTTCCCCAGAAGTTTTGAACAGGAACTCCCCTATGGTTCAAGCTGAACCATGTAAGCCAAGGGTACTCTGGGTGCCATATTTCCTGCCATTTGGAAGCAAAGGTCTGGGGTCACAGTTGCCCACTGAAAGAAGCAAAGACAATGTCCTGAGACTGAGAAAGGCTGACAACATCTACATGTGGCAGTCAGGCACCCCCTGGGATTCAGAAGCACTCCTTCCCTTCCAGGGGTTGGTTGTTCAACCCTTCCTTGGATTCTGTTGACCAATTAATAAATGTTCTACTTATGCTCATCAAATCAGGTTTCTGTTTCTTGCCATCAAAGTATTCCTTTTAACTGGTAGCTTTCCATTCTAGACTCTAAGTACTTTTTAAAGAAAACTATAGCATTAAAGTACATCAGGTAGATGTCAGTCACTGTTTTGGGCATAAAAATGGCAAATCCCACAAACGGGGTGGAGAAAGTAGAAGATGAGATGAACTCAGAGCATTTCATTGTGTCAGAAAGTAAGGAAATATTAAAAAAAAAAAAAAAAAAAAAAAAGATGGAAGCTGTCACAAGGACACGGGAGCCACAGGGCGGAGCTCTCCCGAGCAAGATCAGGGGCAATTGGCATCCAACATAATTAAGGATGGTGATGGATTATTGCAAAAAACATCTGAGCCCATGTCAATAATAAATAGATGAAGTAAGCGGGGGATGGGAGGGGAGCTGTTGCTGACAGCAGAATGCCTGCTGGGCGGGTGAAAGCAGGGGGTGTGCTGGGCTGAAACAGCTTCATTTCAGCCCTTGTCCTACAGGGTGGTCAGGGAAGCCGTCCGCGGTGCTCGGACTTCCCTGGGGCTTGGACGCTGCCATGTCTTCAGGTGCCGCTCCACAGATTTCTTACTTGGAAGCAGAGGATAAGCTAGTAACTAGAGAGTACAGATGTTGGACCACACCATGATGGGGAGACCAGAATCCGCCTCAGCAGCGAGGACAGACCCGCACCATGTGTTCCGGCTTCATGTGCAATAATATAGAACGTATAGCATCGCTGACGCGGTGCGTAGGCCGAACCTACCCGAGAAAATACGTGCCGAGAACAGGTTCTATTGAAACAGGAAGGGCCAGATTCTGAACCATTTCAGGTGAAACAGTTGTGCTAACTGAATGGGGGAAATGATCTTAGATTGCACCTTTACTGCAGGGGAAATGCCACAGAGGACATCACTGGGCCGGTTGTCAGAAATGCATGCTGCATAGGGGCTGGATAAAAGGATTGTGTTAGTGTGAAGTTCACTGCAGTGGGGACTACTGTGGTTGTGTAAAAGCAGATCTGTTTTTAGGAGTAAAGAGAAATGATATATGCAAGCTATTCTCGAATCATTCAGAAAACAGTGTATATATATATATATATATATATGTGGATATGGATATGGACATATATGTATATACATTATTTTCTGGCACCCTCTGTGTGTGTGTGTGTGTGTGTGTGTGTGTATGCAGAGGATGACAAAAAATGTAGACACATTTTGAAAGAAAGCAACTGTATTAAAATTGTAACACAGTGAGTGACGCCAACATTCATTTGATTAAGGCCATCATTTGAGCAAACGTCATACTACATGTTGCTACTGTAATTCAATTCAACTTTGAAAAATAATACCTAGATAACATGTCTTAAAATGTGTATACTTTTTTGGGCACCCCAGTGATAAATATTTGCACATATGATATATAGTGATACAGAGACAGAGAACAAATGACAAAACAGATGGGTAAAAAGGAACAACAGTTGATTCTGAGTGAAGGGTATATAGGTGTTCTTGTTCTATTTTAGAAACTTTTTTCTCTCTATTTTTGAAATTATTTCCAAATAAAATGGTAATAACACAGCAAAAGTGATGCAATCTATCCCCCAAGAAGGAAACTCACGTTGTGTGGGCAGCAGACCTCTCAGACACTGGTGTGGGCAGTCTCCGTTTTGGGTTTTGCTGTTGGAATTCAGAAATGGTGCAGCAGGCTGGGCTGCTTGCTTTTCAAGTTTTGTGACGTTCTCTTTTCCAGGATGTTCGTTTCCATTAACCTCCAGGTAGCAGAGGGTGAAAAAACCCAACTGTGAGCCAACAATGAAGTTTGGGTCTGGAGCTGCAGCCTCAGAAAAATTGTAAATAAACAAAACACAGGGGATTTCATTTGATCTGGAAAAGGGTTAGTTAACTATTCCAGGATGTTGGAAACAAAAGATATTTTAAATTCCACAGGGCCTTCAAGAGTGATTTAGAGGATGCAATACTGCCTGATATTAGCTGACATCAATTAGAAGGAAACCACAACTAAGAACTAAAGCCCCATGTATAAGAGGAAGAATTAGAAAAGAATCCAGTTTCTGAGACTTCAAGACTTCACTGATCTTCATTTCTAAGTGAACAACAACAGGATCCGCATATATCTGAAAACCCTTGAGCTCCTTGGGACTCACAGGCCACTGCTTCGGCATGCGTTATTTCCTTTCATCGTTGCAACATGTAGAGCTTAGAGGGCTATGCAGTAGCCATGTGGCAAAGCTAAAGAGATGGTATCAGTGGTTCTTAGAATGGGGTCCCCGACCAGCAGCAGCGGCAAGCACCGCCGGGGAACTAAGAGACACAGAGGGTAGGGCGCGTCCAGACTTGCCAAATCAGAGCTTGGGTGTTTTCACGTCCCTCCATTGACCTTGGTGTCCACTATATTGTGGGATCCACAGGCTTTATCCCATTCCGCAGTTTGTATTTCCATTGGAGTGTCAGTTGCTCAAGGAGAAAGCTTTTAATCCAACTCTATCACTCCTTGTAACCTTGGGTAGATCGTGTCAAATCGTTAGGCTTTACTGGAAATTCAGGAAATTTGATCAGAAGACTTCTTATTTTTCATTTCCATTTTCTTGTTATTTTATTTATTCAAAATTGCATCAAACTTGATTTATCTAATTGTAAGGGATTCTCAACCTTGCTGACAAGTGGCAGACCAGAATTTATTCCTTTATTAATCTCTCAAAAGACAAGGATGTATGTTGGCTTGGCTCTTGAAGGGCTTGTGGAAAGAGGCTGGCATGTGAGAGAAGCCCCAGGTCCTCTCTGCCCCACCCGGGTCTGGCGAGGACCATGGTTGGAGAGAGGGGCTCTCTGGCTTGGAACATGACCTGGTGTGTAGTAGATGCTCGATAAATACACTGTCATGAATGAATCAGTGCAGTAACCATAAAGGTCATTATCCTGCTTCCATGGGAAAACGAACATTTATGTTAAAATTTAAGCTATAAACCAGAAATCTCTCCGTAGGCATTTTTCAGAGCTCCTGGTCTTTCTGTCAATGCTCTTCTTCCTCCCCAAGGCCACAACCCCCAGGAATGAGATAAGGACAGTGAAGTGCGGTGAAGTGGGACAGGTAGAAGCAATCTTCCGAAGCCCATCTGGCAGTGGCTCAGGGCCCTGCATGCTAACCATCAGACACGCATTCCTATGGAACTTGGATGCAGACATCCGGAAAAGATTTTGGGAGGTCTAGGTAGCAAGGACCAAAATTCTCAAACTCTACAAGCTCACTTTTGTGGAGTGCCTTTGACAAATTTCACTCTGAGTTCACATTCTTATGTAGTAAGGCAAATCCCTCTTGAAGTGGCCCTTTAATCACCAGGTGTCTGGGGGTCTGCCTGTCCATGATGGCGTGGTGAGAATGGAGAGGCTAAAAGCCTGCTTTACTGCCAAGGTCCTGCAATGACCCCTTCGTGTCTCAGGTCCAGGACGCCCAGCCATTTTCCTGCATCTGCTGCTGTTTTCTAGGGGACCATCCCTAACACAAACGTGTGTCCTAACCCTTCTGTGCAGACACACAGAAATGAAGATTTACGAGACTGTGCCTTCTGTGCCCAGCCAGCTCAATTTGCTAAATGTGTCTGGTGTCCTGGTGATGCTTTTATCTCCGGCACAGATGGAAAGCACTTTTAGTGACAGAGAAACAGACATCCACAGGGGGGATGGGCAACCCGGGCCACCGGTGTCTGAATTCCCTACATGAGCCTCATGTGTGCAAAGTTCACTGAGACCAACACTTTCTGACAAACACGTCACGTTTCTTCAGTTTGGATTAGAAAAAGCATTTTGCTCCTTTTTTTTATTGCAGTTAGCTTTCTGAATCTGCTCCAACAGGTATGCCTTTATGTAGGCAAAATCACAGGAAGCATTCATTTAATGAGGTTGTGTTTTAAATGTCTAAACGTAGAGCTATGTTTTGTAGAAACATCATACAAAGATTTTGGGTGGGGTGTTCTTGTTGTCAGGCAGTTCTTTATTCCATTGGTCATTCTCCATCAAAGATGACAGCTCGTCGTAAGTCCAACTCTTAAAAGTCCATAACAATCACACAGGTGGGGAAAGAGCTCTCTGCAAAGGGCCAAGGTCCCACTTCTCAGTCTTCAGAATGCAAGGCGGCCGCTTCCAGCAAGCTACACTTATGAAAGCAGGATTCAGCAGGCAAGAATCTGTGGAATTGAGAGATTTAAAGTTCTTAGTGCTATTACATCAGTCAAGCATAATACACCAAAGCGCAGCAAATCAGGCTTGTTTCTGTTACCTTAAACTAAACATGTATGATGAAAACATTCCCATACCCTGCTCCCTGCCCTGTCTGTCCATCTGCAACCATCTCTCTGCTGTTGGGCAGGTCCCAGCCTACCCTTAGCCCCACTCCTGCACAGCCCCCAGCCTTTTGTTGTTGATTTGGGATTGTAGCTGCCACCACTGCAAAACCCAGTCCCTCTTGCTCCCTCAGTGAAAGCACTTTGGGGCGGGAAGATCATGGGGGCCTTCCCCTCTCCTTTTGCTCCTTCTGCCTTTTGCTTTGCATTCTCTCTTTATCTCCCTTTTGGCACATATGTCATCAAACAGGATCCTCTCCCAGGTCCAGAAGATGTACTCAGAGGCAGGAATTTCTGTCTCTGTTTCCTCCATCCAATCCCGCTGTCCCATTGCTTTAGGATCTGCTTTGCATAACATAATGTACTAACCAAATCCACTGTAAGAGTCTAATTTAGTAACTGATAGGGGCAGATCCACGTGTTACGGGACCTGAAGCTTTCAAACATGACAGGACTTTCTGTAAGAAAAAAATGCAAAGTGAGGCATGCAAGTGACACTGATTTAGAACGAGAAAAGACATCCAAGCAAAAGACCTGAGAGAGTCTTGTTGGTTCATGTCACCTTATTCTGAGACCTTGTGGAGGAATTTATCAGAAGTGCTTCCTGGAACTGCTCCCTGACTGCACCCTGCCTTCCCCAACCTGCCCAGGGCAGCCCAGGGTGACACAGGACACGGAGGCAAAGCTTTACGAGCTTCACAGAAAATGCCCCTGTCGTGGCAAACAGAGCATTTGCTGGGTTGAGCAGGCGTACCTGGTTTTGAATCCTGGCTCCGTCCTCTACTCAATCACCGAATGCCTTGGAAAAGATTTTTTCAGTTAGGACTTTCCTCATCTATAAACTAGGGACAACACCCCCATTCCTAAGTTGGTGATGAGATCATGAGTGTAAATTACTTGGTGACACTTAGCACTAAAAACCCAATAAATGGTTCACTATTAGTAATACATTTGATTATAGGAAGGTATAGACAGATGTCTCTTGGCACAAAACTGGCATTTCTAAGGTTTATCTGTGGAGTGATCCAATTTTCCTTAAAAACGATAAAAACAAAGCTACCCTGGGAACGACAACAATAACAGCTTTCAATGCAAAAATCCACCAATTGGTTTTCAAAAGTATTTAAGTAGTAAATAAGCCAAAGCACACCAGGACATCTTCTTTTGTGTAAACACTGTGCATCACAGTGTGTAAGAGTGAGGTGTCTGGAGATGACACAACACACTAATGAGTTGAATCTGTCCTGGGGCTGGGAGATGGAGCGCTACTTGCCATGACCCTGGAAAGCCTATTCCCAGCCCACCCCCCACCCCCAACCTCTCAGCTTTCTTTAGTGATTTCCATTACTTAGGACAAAAGACTGAAATGAAATCCAGGAGAAGCAAGTGGTGTGTGAGGTGTGAGAGGAGAGGTTGCCTTTGGGTTTTATCACAAGTTTTAGTTTAGGGATTTTGTTCTGAAGGATGGTGGTGGGATGGCTGGTGACCCCAGGACTGGGAAGAGCTCTCAGCCAGGCAGGGCACAAAGCCTGACAAACACCAGGAGAGATAAGTTTTGGCATTTTTTGCTGCTGTAGTTAATCCAGGACACTGGGAAACTGGATCCATGCACCCAAACCAGGGAGGTGGGAGAAGAATGGAGATGAAATGAAAGAACTGGCTCTAATCATCCCTCCAGAGTGGGCTCAAGGCCTTGACTTTCGATCAGTTATAACAGCTTAACTTTCATTTATCCCTGTCAAGAACAGACCATTTTTCTCACTGAAATCTATGTGTAGAAAGCATGGAAGGGAAATTCCATAGCGCTATAGACTGAATGCTTTGTTTACCCACCCCCCTCAAATTCATATGTTGAAGACCTAACCTCAATGTGAGATATTAGGAGGTAGAGCCTTTGGAAGATGATTAGGTCACAAGGGTACAGCCCCATGATGAGATCAGTGCTCTTATGAAAGATCCCGGAGAGCTCCCTCAGCCCTCCCGCCATGTGAGGACACAGGAACCAAACAGGGGGCTCTCACCAGCCCCTGAATCTGCTGGTACCTCGAATTGCGACTCTCCAGCTTCCAGAGTTGTGAGAAATAAAAGTATTTTGTTTATAAGCCACCCGGTTCATGGTGTTCTGTTAGAGCAGTCCCAATGGAATAAGACACATAGGTAGACTATTAGTTGTGTTTGTCTTTTGGAAATATTGGTATTGACAGAAGAAAATCCATTTTTATGAGGAAAGAGGGGAGAGTACATTTGGTAAAGTAATGTGACCCAGATTTCTCCCAATTATGTTAATTCCTCTCTGGTACAACGGTGAACCTGCTTGTTATTAGTATAAGGACATTAGCCCCGGCTGTGTCTAATTCTACACAGTGATTTAACTGTTATAACTGACCTAACAAGTCAAATTGAAGTTTATTAAAAGGCAGCCAAAAACTTTACAAAATCCGAACTATTCAATCCGTAGCATGTCCTTCATGGTTTTTTCTTGTTGTTGTTTTTCATTTTTGTCTTTGTCTCCTTGGAATGCCAGAGAATGTGGACGTTTCATCTACACATGACTTAATAGAAAGTATCGCATTAGTCAGGATAATCAGAATATGTTGTATTGTCTGGATATCTTGATTCTCCAAGCCTGTGTCTGTCTTTCCAGGGACATAGGACTGCCCAGTATCCTCCAGCTGCGTGGGCTGTGTGAGACTGCCCAACTGTAGATAAGATGGTGTTCACATGTCTGTTTATTTCACAATCTGCAGCAGGATAAGACATATCTTAGTGCCTCCCTGGTGACATCGTGCTTTATGTTTGTGTGTTTGGGGCTGGTTTATTTTACTTTTAGATATAGAAGAGTCCACGTCCAAAAGTGAGTCTCTGATTCATGATCGTAGGCTGTTTACATTTTAAAGAATTTCAATGATTAGAGTTCACTCCTATTCCTCAAACATGCCATTCTCTTTGTGCTCTATAATTTTTATGGCCTAGAGCTTGAGAAAAGGCCAAATATTTTCTTTGGTAGGCATCCCCAGGAGGTGACAAACTTAAAGCAGCAATAATCTCCTCTTTCTGAAGGTAAATGTCTCAAGTCTGAGGTCTTGATACATCAGATGGTTGATTGTATTTTGTATACTACAAAGAGTTAAATATCAAATATTGTGATTGTAAGTTATTTCTAAGAGAACTATAGAAATACACAGACATACACACAAACTTACACAAGTACATTCACAACTATGATT
Source organism: Rhinolophus hipposideros (assembly GCF_964194185.1). Classification (NCBI taxonomy): domain Eukaryota; kingdom Metazoa; phylum Chordata; class Mammalia; order Chiroptera; family Rhinolophidae; genus Rhinolophus; species Rhinolophus hipposideros. The sequence goes on from NC_138053.1 coordinate 97,757,388, forward strand.
CCTACTTCATTGTTGAAAAATTAATTTTTTTATTTAAAAAACACACATCTAATTCAGAGGCTTTACAAATAATTTACAATGCCTGAGTGAAGGTTGACATATTCCCCAGAATTTAGTAACATTGAATTTTAATTTATCATTACAGGAATGATTGTGGAATTTGGTGACATGCTTTTTATAGAAAAGAAAAACAGAGTTTTTGGCCTCAAATTTCTGATAATTGAGTAATTTAAACTTCTGTGACTTTAACTTCCAAATATTTGGCCACATTAAACAAAATAAAATTGATTTGCTAACAATATCAAGTTTTGCGGATATGATCATACATCTCTCCACTCATTCATTCATCCAACAATCATATATTTATTTTCAAATGTAGTGAGTAGAATTCTCCTTCCACTGTGGGAAATAATTCCATAGTATGGCCCCCTCATTCATCTCCACTGCATTCCTCCCTTCGGGTCAAAATTAATTCACTTTGAAGAATTTGAGAGAAATATAGAAGTAGGAAAATGGTGGTAGCCTTGGAGATTGTCTGAAGCCACCACTGTGCCTGCGGTCGGAGCCTTTAGGAATGGTGAAAATGGGGGTGCAATTGATGCATGTTTGTATCCCCCCAAATTCATATGTTGAAGTCCGGCTCCCAATGTGATGGTATTTGGAGGTGTAGCTTTAGGAAGGTGATTAGGGTTGGATGAGGTCATAAGGGTGGAGCCACCATGATGGGACTGGTGCCTTATAAGAAAAGAACAAGCTTGCTCTCTCTGCCCTATGTGAGGACACAGCAAGAAGGTGGGCATCTGTAAACCGGGAAGAGAGCCCTCACCAAAATCTGACTGTGCTGACACCCTGACCTCAGATTTTCAGCTCCTGGAACTGTGAAAAAATCATATTTGTTATTTAAGACCCTGTTCTATGGTAATTTACAGCAACTTGAGTATCCGAGTAGGTTGTCCAAACAGTGCTCCTTAGCAGTTTGACTCTTAGAGTCAGAAAACAATCTGGAAAGAACGTACATGTTTGGCCAGAACCACTGACAGGCTCTCACTCCACACAGAAAATTGAGGAACATCTTATAACCACTGGGGCATCTGGTGGGTCATGGGAGCAGCTTGTGCAACTGTTGTTGCCTCGATTGGCCATGGAAAAACCATTTTTTTTTATCAGTGGCAAGGGCATCTAGAGAGTTATACATACCAAATGGTATTGGTCATGGTTGCATTTGGGGTGGAGATCAATAGTATAGCAAATTGACTGACTGGCAAAATTAGTGCCACAGACATTATAACAAAACCATAGCAATCAGATGAAGCAATTTATTTTCTGAAGGGAAAAAGAACAAATCACTCTATGGGATAAGTCTGATTTAAATGCACACTCTAATCCTACAGGGAATAATATTAGTGGTTAATGATAGGTTATAGTTCCTTTCAATAATCAAAATTCTAAAATTAAAAGGCTCACATATCTCTGTGCTTCATGGCACAAGTATTTCTCTTGAGTAATCTAAAATAAAAAAATAATTTTTAAATAGCTGAGTCCATGATTTTCTTAAATAAAGAAATATCAGAAACATGTACAATGACAAGACCTTTTAATAATCAGTGGGGTTTCGCCATGCTATGATTGATGAGATGCATTCAGGGCACTGATGTGTCACCCCCACAGGGGGGCAACCATGCCACACTGTGTTTATTTACTGAAAACTTAAAAGAAGCCCAAGACCATTGGGATGGTCATGATTTTACAAAGGATAAGATCAAATGGGAGTAGGGCTTTAGCACTCTGTCCAAAACCAATGTTTAGAATAGGATAAAGGAAGCCCAAAAAATGCAACAAAATACAAGTCCCTTGGCTGTTTCATTAAGATGTTTATACCGGGTGGGATCGCCTTTCCTTTCTTTTGTCAGTAAAGCCTTGGCAGTACAGGAACCCATCTCTTTTTTTGGTCTGAAGCAATTAGTCCTTTTGCTTCATCTAAGATGCTGCATGGACTCTAGGGGGAATTCGTGGCTCCTGCCCACTTCTTTCCATCTTCACCACAGCCTGAGTGGCTGGTATGGTGGAGGAAAACCACTCCTCTGCCAGCTCTGGTGACTGAGAAGTATATAGGTTAAGCATACATTGAAACTTGGAATCATGTTTAGCCCCATAGTGACTTGACAATATGACATGCATATGCATGGGTGGGTCTGCTGTCCAAAGGCAAAGGAGCCTGCCTTAGGCTGACCACATTCCTCTCTTCCCCAAAAGGGGAGCCTGGGGTTAGGGGTCAGCCAATCACCATTCAGGTCCCAGATTTATGGCTTGGGCAATCCTGGACAAACACTCACACACTCTCTGCTCTGGTTTCCCTGTCTGTCATAGAGGGGGAGGATGGATAACCTACCTTCTTGCTCACAGGGCTAAATGAGGAAGTTCACATAACCACCCTGTCCAGGGCGGTGTACCTGTAACATATAATATGAAAAATGAAAGCTATTGCGACAAATGATGTGGGGACCACTGAGTGTCTGTATGCCAGAAAATGAACCTCACATCTTATACAAAAAGTATTTCAGAGTGATTCATAGACTGAAATAGAAAACCTAGTTGTATAAAATTTCTAGAATAAAACATAAGAGAAACTACCTGTGATCTTGGATTAGAAATCTCTCAGATACAACATCAGGCACAATTCATAAAATGAAAAAAATGGTTAATTGGACTTTTATCAAAATTGCAAGGTTCTGCTCTGTGAATGATGCTAAGAGAATGAAAAGATAGACCACTTAGAGGGAGAAAATACTTGCAAAACCTGTCTGATAAAGGGCTCCTATACCCAAAAAATTAAAACTCAAAAATAAGAAAACAATTAGGTAAAAATGAGCAAAAGATGTGAAAAGATGTTATGCCAAAGAAGATATGCAGATGGCCAATAAGCTCACAGAAAAGAGCTCAACATCATCAGTTACCAGGGAACCGCCAATTGAGACCATGATGAGATACCAACTTCTACTAATGTGGCTCAGACAAAACATTCTCAAAGCAAGAGGCCCATAGCCATGGACAATTTGGGTTGGTCCAGAGGCAGAGCAAGGCAGTGGGAACCAGCAGAGAGGATTCAGGTGGGTTGAGTCATGACTACTGGATGTCCCAGATGCTGGGCGCCATCTTCAGTCAAGTCCCGAATGCTTGGTGCCATCATGGGCTAAGTCCCGGAGGCTGGGTGCCGTCTTGGAAGAAGAGGACGTAAGGCACCTTTGGGGGTGAGAGTATATCTGTGAGAGAGTGTGAACCCTAACACCGCTGAATATGTGCCTCCAAAAGGTGTCCGTAAGAAAACTTCGCGTTACAGTTAATTAGCCAACTTAAGCTTTCTCTGCCATCAGCAGTATGACGGGCTTTTGACGGACTTCAGTTGTAAAGAAATAAGGAGGTCACATCATTTGCTTATTCAGATAGCATTGACATGTAACATCAGTGTCAGGTGTACAACATAATGATCGATATCTGTGTATATTGTGAAATGACCGCCCCAATAAGTCTAGTCAATGTCCATCCACACAGTTATAATTGTGTTTTTATTGTTATGAAAACTTAAGATTGACTGTCCTAGCAAGAAGCCACACCTGTTTTTAAAATCTGAGGTGTGTAAATTTGACACTCCTGCATACTCCGTCCCCCCATGCTTTCTCAGAACACTTGAGAGTATCTGAAATTCAAAAACAACACTCTTTCCAAAAAAATGAAGTTACTAGGAATTTAGAAAGTCTCTTTCATGCTGTCAAGTGCCTGACGTGAGACCCAGCTCCCAGGCGGTTGGCTGCCATGTCCCTAAAGTGGAAATGAGTTGGGCTAGACAATGACAGGCACACCATGGAGATATCACCAGAAAGTGTGACTCTGTCCTTTACAGAAGCATATAACATTTTAAATGACCCTATTCCAGTGTGTTAAAAAAAAAGACACACACACACACACACACACACACACACAAACATTTTAAAGCACTGGAATCCTTTTTCCAGACATGAGCGTACACAGAACTCCAGTAGGAAGAACAGATAGGTGGCTTAGGCTAAAACCATCAGCCCTCTGGTTGATGCACAATTAAAATTCCCCAACCCTCCTCACACAGCTTCTGAGCAAGGGGGGCGCCTTCCTGAAGCCGCTGGGAGATTCTGTGCATCCAATACCAATTTGTTGAGTTTACCTTCTGAATGAAATAGGAGTCTTGGTATCCACAAAGTTGCAATCACAAAATACTTTTTAAAAGTCTGGAGGAAGTATAAAAAAAGTTGAATAGTGATGATTTCCAGCTGGTAGGGCCAGTGAAGATTTTTTTCCCAGTACTTTCCAAATTCACATACAGTGAGTATGTGATAATTTCATAATTGGGGAAAAGATGGAGTAAGCTGCATGCTTTGGCAGGCTGTCTCTGGTGTGGGTGAGCACAGAGGGAGAGGCTCGGCAACACCAGGCTGGCGCTGCTGGAGAGACGCCTCCCGGTGGGACTGTGGCTTTTAGTGATGGGTCAGCTTTGCTCCAAACAAATGGGAATTTTGTGTTAAGATTCTCCAAGGAGTCATTTTCCTAATTGGTAGCCAATGAAAATTTCTTTAAGGAAAGATGATAGAGACAAGATGTTAGCCTTTGTTTTTCTATTGAGTGAACTGTGCATTCTGGATCCATACTTATGTATTCACATTTGCATCTCAGTTACACAATTAAGACATTTTGGTAAAATTATTACTTAAGGAGTGTTTGTTTTTATATTTATCTTGGTAGTAGGTGTGTGTGTGTGTGTGTGTGTGTGTGTGTGTGTGTGTGTGTGTACATAATAGGAAGAGAGACCAGTTAAATATTTATAAAAGCCGGGTGTTTCGCATTCCAACCTGATGGTGTTTCTGTGAAAAGGCCTGAGCAGGCAGCTTTCCCAACATGTGGAATCAGGAGGCTGAGTTCACCTTACTGCCCCAATGAGGCGAGTTCCACGGGACAGGTCACTGGACTCCGTGAGCCTGAATCTTAACTGTAGGAGAGGGAAAGGCATCCTGTCCTGCCCACATCACCTGGTCTCTCTGAGATCAAGTGAACCAATGTGAGTACAATAATTTTTTATTATAAAAATATGTACATGCTAGCAGTGGCAAATGTGTAGCTGAAGAAAGTCGGAACTCATGAAACGTTACGTCTCTCTACGCCTGATTCCGAGGAGCTGGTTTTGAATGTCCTCTGAGGGACCTCACGGTGCATCAATGGTACCTCCAACCCAACAACTCTCCGGAACCCATCATTAGCTCTTGGGAATGTTGTTGTGTGTTCGTTGAAGGGGACATTTGTGTGATAGTTGAGAACAACTTGACACCCATTCCCCCTCCATACTCATGTCTTCATTTCCTTAGAATCCAAGGTATGGGAGTTTCTCAAGTAAATGAAGAAGTGAAACAAGTACAAAGATCTCTGGTGTTTCTTCAACTATACCGCCCTAATCCCCAGATCACTAGATACAGACAGAAACTGATTTTCTTGGCATTAGATGGACCAAAAGTTTTTAAACTTAAAACGTTTAAGATGTACAGATGAAGCTGGTAAGGAAGTTTTATGTCATAACAGCAACAAACAAAAAGCCACATCAGCACAGCTTGTCAGACCATCGCCAGGCAACTTGAGTTGGCCTTGCTCGTGGGAAAGACCACTAGGGAGCAAGAAGCAATGCTGATGAGCACCCACTGTGTTCCAGCGGGCTCAGGGTTCTCACAGGGTCCGCTCAGCTCCCTCACAGCAAGCCCTTGGGGAAGGTATTAGTATTATGCTGATTTTATAGACTAAATGGGTGCCCTCATGCTTGTCCCCCATCCTTCCCAACTCTGTTTTCTATGTGGTGGGAGTCTGACGGCCACAGTTTGTATTCCCAAGTGGCTCTGGGCTGGGACATTCTCTCCATGGGTTCAGCTTCTCCCTCCTATAATCATCACTTCCTCCTTCCATCCTGAAACCTCAGGGTGGGTGCAGATTTCTGTACTGCTGATCTCTGGGTTGCCTCATCATCCCCTGGTTGGTTGGCTTTTCAGCCTCTCCATCACCTGGTTAACCAAGTCCTTGCATTGAGTCCCCTTTATCTTTAAACCATCAGCATGGTTTCCATTATCCTATTGGACACTGTCTGATACTCAGTAGAAATCTGTGCACAGAGAGGTTAAGTAACTTGCCAAAGGTCACACAGCTAACACATAGCAAAGTTAGAATCTAAACCAAGGGGTCAGCTCCAGGTCCTATGTGGCTTCTCCTCATAGCTCTGCTATACTGCACTGTGGAATAGTCTGGAAATGGCAAAACTCCCAGCTGGTATTTGCCAAACCATGTTCCTTAGATAAGAGGTGCCCCACGTTCAACAACATTCATTCCACAATTTGTTGAGATGCTTAGTTTGTTCCAACTCTGTGTTATGTACATACGAAAGCTCAACACAGACTCCAAATGCCTCCTATGGCCTGTGCACTCTGCCTTTTCAGCTTGAGAAGTGGTCCTCATTCTGCACCAAGAGCTATGGTGGCACTGTCTCAGCACAAGAGGAAGTACAGTGGGTGCCCTCGTAGCTGACCCCTGCTCCTTGCATGGCGATCAATGCATAATCTACCTCCTGCCATCTGACACCATCAGTGTGGTGATGGCAGTGATGATGCCAGGCTCTTTACTGTCCTATCAATAATGACTTCGCCACCTCCTCCTTTCTTGCCAGAAATTGGAGCAGAAACTGTATCACGTGCCTAGACTGACCATTGAATAAGGAAGTGGGGTCAGTTTAGTTCATTCCCAATTCTGTTGAAACTGACCCAAATGAAGCAATTGTTAGATTTGTTGTGGTCAGAGAATATCAGACCATTGTATTCCCTCACTATCAGCACATGTCGCCCCTCGTTCTTTTTCTCAACTGCGCCCCACATGTGACTGCTGGCCTGTGGATGAGTTGGCAGCAGTGGCTTGGAGACCGCCATGTTGCTGCCAGCCTGCCAGTTGGCCGTGGACACTACGGCATCCGGTGCGATCAGGAGCCTTTAACTGTCTGGACGATACCATAAGACATGAGAACTCACATGATTTGAAGAGGAAGGGTTAAAATGTACGTATTTCAACATTTCGGCCACAACCGTAGCCTAATATTGTACAGTTGGGATTGTGTTGAGTGTTCTGCTCCCAATTCCACTGTGTGGTGTTTTCCCCCACATCCCAAATCAAACAATTGTCCAAGATGAGCTGTGTGTCCTACAATCCAACGCAGTCCTGAGACTATTACATGGAGATAGAGATAGGTGTCACAGGTGAAGGGCTCAGTCCTGCAAGACTGCCCCCGCCTCTGTCAGATGCCAATCACAGGTCCAGGTTGTCACCCGTGTTTCTGAGGGACTGGCTATAGATCGGAGGTTCCAACAACCTCCTCCTCAGGTTCAATTAATTTGTTAGAGTGGCTCACGGAACTCAGAAGCTGTTTACCTACTAGAATATGGGATTATTGTAAAAGGTTATAACCCAGGAGCAGCGGGTGGAGGAGACGCATAGGGCAGGGTGTGTGAGAAGTGGTGTGGAGCACCTTCCCTGCCCTCCCTAGCACCGCCCCCTGCCTCTCCACGTGTTCAGTAATCTGAAAACTCTCTGAACCCCATCCTTTTGGATTTTTATGAAGGTTGCGTTATATCAGCATGATCGATTCAATCACTGGCCATTGGGGATTGAGCTCAATCTCCAGCTCCTTTCCATCCCCAGGGATGGGAAGTTTTAGCCTCTAGAAAGTTCCTACCCTCTAACCACCTGATGGTTTTCCCTGGCTACCAGCCCCCACCCTTAAGTCAGCTAGGAGGTTTCCAAAGGTCACCTCACTGACATAAAAGGCATTTTTATCACTCTCATCACTGAGGAAATTCCAAGGGTTTTAGGAGCTCTGTGCCAGGAAAGGGGTGAAGACCAAATATAGATTTCATGTTCTCAATCACAATATCACAGTTCTATTTTAAATTAGATTATCCAAGTATTTTCAAATTTAGTCTCAGACCAAAGGAAAAAAAATCTGAAGAAGTTTTGAAATGATATACATTTCTTAGACCCACCATCAAGGGCTAACATTAGCAGCAGTGATTAATACAAGGCATTAGATTAAGATTTGTGTTCAGATTTAGGGAGAATGAAGAAAAGAGTTTAGGGATACAAGAATCCCTTTATGAGCATTGATATAAGATAAATGGAATAAAGTTAAATGAGCAGAGAAAACTTCATAAAAATTATGACAGTCACCAAGGGGCCAAGATAATATTTTGGATTTGATCAACAGTTGGCAGGTGGCCAAAAGAGAACGGTTCAGTGGAAGCAGATTATAAAGGGTGTTGCGATCACAATTTATCCCAAAGTATGTATTTCTGAGAGAAGATACATAAATCATTTTGCTGCCTCTTGTACCTTCAGCTTTTACTTCCTGCTTCTTCCATCAAAGGAACTCTGCTTTTTTTTGGAGAGCTCAGTCCTTTTCTGCAGTGAGGCTTCTGTGCTTGAATAGGTCCTGATGGTCAGAGACCATCCCTCTCGCCAGGTCATTGAGTTGTGCAAGAAGAAACCGAGTGCTGAACTCAGCACCTGCACTTGAGAAGAGCCCCTGCAGGTTTTGCCCTCCTTGCCCAGGAAAGCACTGGTGCACAAAAGAGGGGGAGTTGTGGCAGGGTGGGGACAGACCCCACTGCAAGCAATGCAGGTAGCCTCTGCTCTGTGGGCAGGTGGAGCGCGGTGGTGGGCAGTCATGATCACAGGAGGGGAAGGAACCCGAGTCACTGTCAGGAGAAAAAACAGTAAGGTTTGGTTCACTCCACGTTTTGGCCACACGCCTTACTGAGTGCGCGTCCTTTGTCCCCATTCTCTCCAAATGGAACCACTGACTGGTTACCTGTCCTTATAGTCAGTGATTCCATTTGGGGAGACTGGGGAGCAAGGGGAGGCAGTAAGGCATGATTTGCAAATGTGTGGCCAAAGACATGGGATGAACCCAGAACAGAATTGGAGTTTGACCCAACGGCTGCGTCCGATGCTATCAGGATGTGCTGTGAGTCAATGAGTGGTGGCCCGCTGTGGAGTGCTGGGCAGGCGGGCTACCTAACCCCCACTGGCGAGAGGTCTGGGGGGGTTAGGGAGGAATTTGAGTCTTCAGGCAAAGGATCTTTAGTCAAAAGGGCATGAACTGCTGTTGTTTGGACTTGGGCTGCCGTCAGAGGAAGCATGACTTAGTTCGTGGTTGCCCATGTCACCCTCACTGGTCCCTCCACCTTCCAACATCCCCACTGGTAAGGTGACCTTGTTGGGAGGGCACCTCCTGTGCACAGTGGCTCTGACAGAAGCTGGGGGCAGCAGCTGTAGGCAGGACAGGGGCTGCCCAGGGGCCTCAGAGGAGGCAGAGGGAGAGTCACCTCCGGGGGTTGTCTGGGGCCTTTCAGGGCCCAGGTGGGAGGCATCCAGGAGACCGGGCTCCTTTCAATGCACTGGATGTGCCTACATGGGTCCCTGGTATATCATTTTCTATGTGCTTGAAATGTTTCACATTAAAATAGAGAAAAAGAATGAGATGAAGAGAAATAAACAAGAGCGGGCGCAGAGGAAACAGAGGGCTGAGCTCATAGCGCTTTGAGAACTGGCTGGGTGTGGCGTGCTGAGTGTCCAGGGAGCTGCAGTGGCAGTGGCTGAAGGGGCCGGCAGACTCAGAAAATAGGGAGAGGTCAGGTGAGGACGGCGAGCAGCTGCCGGGAGATTAAGAAAAACAACAGAACGTCTGATACTTTGAAAAGCACTGGACTCTATTTGCGAGGCCCTTTAGACAATGTTAAAATTCACAGGAAAATGGAATCATCACTGATGAATTTTGAGGAGAGACTTGTGTTCCACTTAATTCTGTAAGATGTCCTTAAGAGGGATTCCTGCAGGAACAAAGTGGAAACGCACATCTTTGAGCTCCAAGAGTGACAGAACCAATGAGTGCTGCCTGAATGGGGCTGTGCAGGCCACATCTCAGCTGGGGGCGGGGTGCACCATTGCCACTGGGCAGCTCTGCAGAGTGAGCCCTGTGGTGTGTCTGCCTGAGGGCGTGATCCCCGGGGGAATAGGAGGTCACCGCCCAGGTGACATGTCTCCACTGGCTCCAGTGTGCCATGAGTCACTGCATGTCACCTGGGCAGTAGAGAAGAATGGTCACAAAAGCATTCCATTGTCCCAGCTGCGCCTGCCGCCCCTGCCCTCCCTAGACAGGCCTGCCAGCCTGGAATTAACAGAATGCAGGGGAGGTCAGACAAGCACACAGATACTATTTACATTACTCTCCACAGGATGAAAGAGACCGAAGACATTTATAGCCCAGACAGATATTAAGTGCTGATTTATAAATATCATGTCAGCCTGGCAAGTCCATTCATCACTCCTCTTGACAATTGCCATGGCTTGTCGCTAGGATCTGAGAACAAAGTGCCTGAGAAAGGTTATAAGATCTGGGAATGAAATCATGGGCAAAATAGGAAAAAAAAAGAAGAAAGAAATAGAGAGAAAGGGAGGGAGGGACGGAGGGAAGTAGAGAGAGAGAGAGAGAGAGAGACAGAGAGAGAGACAGAGAGAGAGAGAGAGAGAGAGAGAGAGAGAGAGAGAGAGAGACAGGAAGGAAAGAAAAGCAACAAACCCTTCCATGAAGACAATCATGGGCTGCTGCAGCACAGTGACTTCCTGGAAACTCAAAAGGCCACCGTCAAATGCAGCTTAGGACTACTCCTAAGTATGAACTAAGTCCTAAGTCCTAAGTCCTACAGCTTAGGACTACTCCTAAATGAACTACTCTGAGATGCCAGGAAACCTCAATGAACCTGTTCCCCGGGGATGCACTGGAGTCCGGTAGCATTCATTCTCCTCATCCTACCCCGACATTCATCTCTTACCCTCATTCCCAAATTCAAGAGTTCACTCAATGTAAGGTGCCTGTAGCCCCAGGAAAGATGCCAAGTTAAGCTAAAGTATTAATTAGTCCACTGCCCTGCTTTATGTCTGATCATTTCCTCTTTCAAATTCCTACCTTTGCCAGAATTGTTCTGTATATATTTTTCCTTCCAAGTATCTCTCAATACATTTTCTCCAGCTGACCCTCCGAAGCCTTGAGGCTGCATGTGGACCCACCAAGACCTGACCCCGTGGAGCCCAGGATGGTCTCGGGATAAGGGGCCATCAGACAGGAGTGCCCACCTCGAGGGGTGGCGAAAGTCTCCTTGCAGCATTGGCTGGCTCCAATTTATCTCGTCACATGAGCTCCTTTCCTCTCTCAGGAGCTGAGTAGTTCTTAGGACAGCTCAGGTGTCCATGGGCTGTTGACAGCAAAGGATTGGGGTCTCTGAGATTTTACACAAGGACAGGCAGAGCAGATGATAGTGAAGGGCAAGGGACAGAGACCCCGGACGGTAGGGAGTCCAGCTGGCTCTGCCATTTCCATCATTGGACCTGGGGAAGTCAATTACACTCCTGGGCTCTTAATCTGATGATTAGAGTAAATGGCGTGTATGGTGGACTGGTGGCTTCCATTGGCTCTGCTTCTCACGATTCTTTCACAGTACACTGTTTCTTCTTGAACACAATGGTTGTATTACTTTTTTTTTTTGCACTTATTTATTTATTTATTTATTTTTCAAGTGTGTTTTTCCAGGACGCTTCAGCTCCAAGTCAAGTAGTTGTTTCACTCTAGTTGTGGAGGGCGCAGCTCACAGTGGGCCATGTGGGGATTCAACCGGCAACCTTGTTAAGAGCACCGTGTTCTAACCAACTGAGCTAACCGGTCACCTCTGTTGTATTACTTTTTAATAAAGTAAGTTGCTCTTTACAAAGTCAACCAGCTTATACCAAGGCATCACAATTTTAATGGCCTCATTTTCTAAATATATTATCTCTCTGTGTGTGGGGGCCGGGGAGGGTACATGTATTCATTCAGTTGCCATCTCAGACCACCTGGCAGCTACTCACACAGCTGGATTTTAACTTACACATTCGGACACCTAATCGGTTGCTTAAGTTGTCCTAGAAAAGACTGGCTGTGTCGCAGCTGGAAAAAGAAAAAGTTGTGTGTACCCAGGAGACCAGTGACAGTCCATTCAGCTGAAGGCAGTGAGGACCGCCCAGCCTCTTGGAACCCATGCTGGAGGCTTGGGGCTCAGAGAGGGCAGAGGAAGCAAGAGTGTTTATCTGTCAAAACCTTCTAGCTGGCATTCAAGAGTTGCTATTTTACTTCCAGCAATACATATTGTAAGGAAGAAAATGTTTGACAATTAAGAAATGTAGATGAAAACTTAGTATTCTTCAAAACTTATGTTGTCCCTCTGCCACACTTCTTGGAGCTAGTTGGTTTTGCCTTTTAAACCTGTTCAGTCGTCTAAGGGAACCCAGGCCCACCCTTCCAGCTGTGTGGGTCCCAAACCTTGGCGTCACCCTGGGTCCCTGTCTCTGCTCACACCCACCGCCCATCCATCAGCAAGTCCTCTGGCCCATCCCCAGAACATACCCAGGCTGTGCCTTTCTTTCATAACCTCTGCCACCTCCCATCCGGACGACTGTGGTCACCTCTCAGCCATTTCTGCGCTCTGCCTTTCCTGCCTCCTCAGCCCCTCTGCTCAGGACAGCCTGGATGATCTCACCAACTGCCACCTTCCATACCCCTGTCCCGCTCCCACCTCCACCCTCTCTGGTCAGACACAGCCTGGGGTGAGTGCGCTGGTCACCCAGCTGGTACCAGCCATAGCACACCTTGGCATGGCCTGAGCACATCTCTGTGACAGCGGAGGGAGCCCGCTTAGCCTATGCAGGAACACTGCTTTGCTCTTTCCCTGGACCACGGGGACAAGCTGGGAACAAGGGGACCTAGAAGACACAGGGACAGCTCTACTGAAGGAAAGCGCTCCATAAATAGGACGTCTATCAATCAGGCTTTGAATAGCCCCTGAGGGGCAGAGAGCTCAAAGTTATACTTGAAAGATGCCTGGAGTAGGGCCATTCGAGTTCACTAAGACTGAGCTCAGTCCCTTTTAGTACGCATTTATACTTACTCTCACACAGCACACTCACACGTGCACATGTGCGCACATACATATATATGCACACACATGAACACACTCGCACATAACTACATGTGCACACACTCTTATACAACCCTTGCACACTCTCACACCCATATGTACTCATATACACACCTCACTTTATAAATGTAAATTGCATATATATGCATGTGTGTGTGTGTTTGTGACTTGTTTACCTTTAAAATTTGTCTTGGGGACACTCCTATACTGCCTCTAGTCAGCACCTCGCCTGTACCAGTTGAGCCCAGTTTGTGTGTGTTTGTTTGTTTGTTCTAGGCACAGTTGTAGTCAGACAGTCAGACCACGGTGATGTGCGAGCTGCATGATGTGGTGTCGGGAACCCCGCTTTGCACTCTGGGGGACCTGCTGCACTTCATCGTCCACTTGTTACCCACTTGTCATTTGGGTCACCTTGGGTTAACTACTTAGAAATATTTTAACTTGATTTTACGGTGCTATAAATTAAGATACTATTATTTTGTGAATTTTGGATTCCTGCTTATAAACAGCATTTTATCTGGTTTCATAGTTAGAGGTTTGATAGTAATACCCATTATTAGTAATTTCACATTCCTCTGAAAATTTATGTACCATAAATATGAAATCAAAATAATGTCTGTTGTCCAACCTAGGAAAGAATATTGGGGTGACACATTATGTTAGTTTTTTTATTTCCCAAAGGGACTGGAGGCACCTTTTCTTCAGATATTTTGGAGACTTTTGTCATTTTCTATTCACTAATTCTGAGTAGACCTTGTGATGACCATTGGCCTTATACAAAGCTCACCTGGTATACTTTACACTTAAATTATTGGATTGATTTGGTCATAATTCGAGACAAAGGTGGAGAACCTGGACACAGCTCATATCCAGGGGATGGCTGATCTTTCTTGTTACCTGATATATTGAGCAAAGTGTGAGAGTCTGGCCAGAAAGAAGCATGACAGGTAGCGAGTGGACAGCGGCTGGAAAGAAGGGCATGAGGTAAGGAGTGTTTAATCTTTTGATATTAAATAAGCAATTTGAAATATGTATCGAGTGCAGATTATCATATGTTATGACTATAGTTTCTGAGCCGATGGCTCAATATAATATATTGGAGATATTCTACCACTGCTGTGTGTGTGTGTGTGTGTGTGTGTGTGTGTGTGTGTGTGTGTGTTTAAAATTAGTTTCTTCTCTTTCCCATCAAAAGTTAGTTCGTCATAATTAGACATCTGTCACTTATACCCTCACAAAGTGGTAACCCCCCTCCCCCAATCTACTACCGCTCTGACATCGCGCAGAGCCATTACGTTTCCACTGTCTCTATTCTTGTACCCCCACTTCTTGTGTGTGTGTGTGTGTGTGTGTGTGTGTGTATATATATATATGAAATTATAGTTGACATTCATTATTATTCAGCTTCAGCTTCAGGTGTACACATGAAACTAATAAAAATGGTAAAATTATAGTAACTGCTAAAGCTGGGTGATGGTTACATGAATTGCATTTTATTTTTGTGTCTATTCAAAAATACATTTTCTTAATGAAAAGTCAAAAAAATTTGTTAAAAAAGAAAAAAACAGTTGGTCAAAGGGATGAGGGGGATGGACAGCTAAAAGCAAAGTGACTAAATGCCAGGGTTTAGCTTAACTGCCAATCCCCAAACCGCCAGCTTGGCAACAGAGAGCCAAACCAAACACACTGCAGGAACCACTATGTATTAAGGAGAAACTCCAGCCTCCAGGGGCAGATGCGATAAAATCTGTGAAAATGTGGGGCTTTAAGAATGTTGCCTGGGAAGAAAGAACAATGCTTGGATTTTTCCAGGGCAGGATGTGTAGGTTGAGTGGCTTTTTATTTTATTTGTTCTTAATTTCCTGAATGCGTAGGCAACAGTTATGAGCCTTGAAGGCCTGGGCTGCGGGCAGGAATGCAGTCAGGTACCAGCCCCTTGGAGAATTACAGAATGGAGAGGAGGGAAGGATTCAAAGCTGGGTTCCGTGTCTGGGCCAGGCGGTAGGACAGGCCAACTCCATGTTGAAGGTCGAGCACAGTTGACACTTGTTGCTCAGGTGGCTGCTTTCCTTCTGCAGCCAGGGCTGGGCCTTTGCTGAGAGGCCTCCTGTTCTGCGACGATGACAAAAAACAGTTTTCAGAGTCATGCAGCTTGTACTAGGAAGGAAGAGCGTTGAGGGGCTGACGGAGTGATGTCGGATGACTTAAGGAGGTCCTGAAAAAGACTGATTAGTCCTTTTAAGAGGTTCCAAATCCATAGTGTGGCATGCAGCATAAAAATGACCACCCTTAGCCTGCTTTGAGTTGAGAAGCACGCACTGGATATCACAGCACAGGTGCACGCTGGCACGCTGCCAGCCATCAGGGCATGTTGCCATGGACACAGCGGCAGGTACTGCAGCTGGAAGAGAGGATGAGGAGGAATCGAACCGCAGAGGAGTGATGGGAGGAAAGCCGGCGTGACCCCAACCTCAGATTTTCCTTCCCCTGACCAGTAACCATGCTCAACTAAATCCCATGTGCACAACAGGCAAACCCTGAGAACATCGGTGGCGTGTAAGGAAGGGGCGCTGGAGGAAGGATCAGGAGCCCCCTAAAATATACAACAAAACTCTGAGCTGGGTGGGTGCTGGGCGGGCTGCTGGCTCTCCTGCCCATCCATGGTCTTTGACCCTCGGGAGCAAACAGGGTTGCCTCCAGCAGGGGAAGCTCCCTATTCGCCCTGCACTCTTCCCCAGGACAAATCACCATCCTTTCCAGGGCTGTGTTCCTGCGGCTACTCCTCTCATTTAATGCTTGTATGGTGGGTGGATGTCTGGATGGTTCTATCATCCTTTCACTGCAAAGACACTTTCAGTCACAGGGTGGCCCTGTGGTCCATTAATTCCTAATGTGACTCCCCCCCCCCATGTCAACTTTAGTTTTCAGTTCAATAGAGTGGCTGACCTTTCTCAAAGTCACGTCCGCTGTCAGTGTGAAGAGCTGGATGAGTTGATAAAGGATCGAGGGCCCTGTGTTTGTGAGACCCCTTATGGGCGTCTGGGTCTGAAGAGACCCCACACGAGCTGTAGGAAACCCCATGCCGAGGGGGAGGGGTGCAACACCATACAGTTCCATCTGCAATCAATTTTTCAGATACTTGAAGATAAATCAATCAGAATCCATTGGGGGAAAAAGAAAGGCAGGGTGATCTGTTGGCCGACGGGGGATGTGAGGGAGTCCCATGCCGTGTGAAAGCTGAGTAATGGCGAGATGAGTAATGCTAAGGGGAAACAAATGTATGGAGGCTTCCACACAGTCGGAGGGGCCCAGCCAGGTCCCAGTGGGACGGGACGTGCTGGGAGGTCTGGGCAGAGTGTGCTGATGCTTAGGATCAGCTCTCCTGGTGTTCTCTCCGCACTCATTACAGCCTCCTTGAAGTATCGCCTCACGATAAATCCTGTCAGAGTGGACGGGCAGACTAACCTCTCTCCCCAGTGATTCACCTTTGCAACCCTGCCCTATACCCCTCTCCTCACCAGCCAAGGATTGGGCTCTCTGGAGACCCACACGTTGTTCTTCTGGCCTCAAATCCTTCCAGGGGAGAAGGAAGTCCCAAGATGAAGCTGCCAAACTGAATCAACTTTACTACAAATTGTATTAATACACTTTGAAGATGCAAAATGTAAATCGTTTCATACATTCAGACTGTTTAGAGACTCAATACGAACAAATGCAGTAATTAAAAGAAAGAAAAAATAGACCCTGCCCCAGACATGGTTTAATATCTTTGAGAAGCAGAGATACCTACATGGTAGTAGGTTTGCCCTTGAGTTTTAAACTCAGCCCTGGAAAGTGGCTGGCAGATAGCCCAGAAAAAGCGAGGGGGAGTTTGTACCAGTTGCTTCTAAGTCCTGGGTTTGCCACATCAAGGAGGGAATGTGGGTGCACAGCCCTCCCACTTCCAGGCTGGGTGAGAGCTTGTCCTGAGATCAGTGGGACCCTCGGCTCTCGGGAACCCCAAGAGGTGGAAGGAGAGTGGCTGTTCAGAACAAGCCAGGCAGCAGCTTCTGACAGCATGATGACCTCAGGCTGTGGCAGATGGCTCCAGGCTGACCTCGGTTCCAGCGGTCTCTGGCTTTCTCTGCCTGATGCAATTGGTTCTTTCTTTATTTCTCCTAAAAGGGTGATGGCTATTAGGCTCTTAACAAATTGAGACAGAACTACATTGCCTCTCTTGAAGTCTCATGTGTTGGTGGCCCTCCAGCCGGGGCGTTGCTACTATGAATGAAGCTGCCGTGACCATTGGTGTGCGTATTTTTGTGTGAACAAGTTTTCAGTTCTCGTGGGTATACGCCTAGCAGTGGAGTTGTTGAATTATATGGTAATTCCATGTTTACCACTTTGAGGAAACTACTGACTTTTTTTCACAGTGGCTGCAACACTTGCGATTCCCACCAGCAAGGTCTGAGGGGTCTAAGTTCTCCACATCCTTGCCAACGCTTGTTAGTTTTTTGTGGGGTTATTTTTTATTTTTATCATAGCCATCCCAGTGAGTGTGAAGTAGTAGCTCACTGCAGTTGTTCTTCTTCTTCTTTTTTTTTTTTTTGGTTGTCAAATGATCTTTAATTGAAAGACTTTCCTTTGTAGTCTTAACTAGCTGGTGTCCACGGCACCACCATTGATTCATCTATGACGTCATGAGAGTGGCAGCCATCAACATTGCAGCTCACAGACCGGGCGGTGCCCAAGATCTCTTTAACGGTTCCAGAGAGTTCTTTAGCTAAAGATCATTGCCACATCTGTTGGGCAATGTTGACCCATTTTGATGACTTCTTGTCATCAAAAGTGATATTTCCCCTGTGCTGAATGGGTTTTTTGCTTCTTTCTGTCTCTGGTGGTTCTCTGAGGGCTTTGATGATCAGGGCAGAGGCAAAAGGTACCACCTTAATCTGGGCCTGTCTGTTCGGAGTGTTCAGTTTCACTGTCATCCTCAGACACTTCCAGTCACAGGTGGCTTTAACAATGTCACCACCAACCTGTTTTGGAGACAGACCCAGGGGGCTGATCCTGAGGCCAGGCAGACGTGGCACCGACTTCCCCACAGTGCACCTCAGGTATACGACGTGGATCTCCTTGTGGTTGAACCTCGGCGGCCTGGTGAAGGCAGCTAGTGTTGGATGAACCCAGATTCGGGACGACCTAAGAAAGTTCCATTTTGGCCTCCTCGGAGCGGAAAACCAAAAGCTAGCTCACTGTGGTTTTGACTTTCATTTCCCTAATGGCTACAGATGATTAACATCTTTTTATGTGCTTACTGGCCATTTGTATACTTTCTTTGGATTCTATTCAAATCTTTCGCCAATTTTTAAATTGAGTTATTTGTCTTTTTATTGTTAAGTAGTTGAGTTATGAAGAGTTCTTTATATATTCTGAATATTAGACCTTTACTAACATATGGATTGAAAATATTATCTTTTTTTTGGGTTGTCTTTTCACTTTCTTGATAGTGTTCATTGATGCATGAATGTTTATAATTTTGATGGCATCTAATTTGTCTATTTTTTTCCTTTGGTTGATTGTGCTTTTTGTGTCATATCTAAGAAATTATTGTCAAATCCATGATAATGTGGATTTAAATCTTCTAGCAGTTGTGTAGTTTCAGCTCTTACATTTAAGTGTTTGGTCCATTTTGAGGTAATTTCTGTATATGATGTAAAGTAGGGGGCCAACTTCATTCTTTCACATGTGGATGTCTACTTATCCCAGAAGCATTTGTTGAAAAGACTATTCTTTCCCCATTGAATTGCCTTAGTTGACGTTTTATTACAAAAAGTTGAAATCCATTATCTGACTTACTTTTTTCTTTTCTAATTTCAGAGTTCCATTAGAGACATTTCTGGGGGGTTTTCACTGGACAGTGTCTTTTAAAATTTTTGATGACTTTATTATAATTGTCATGTTCACAAATAGACACAAATGCTGAGTGTTTAAAAAAATTCTCCTGAGTGCTCTATAAGGAAATGCATATTTCACAACGTCCCTGTGCCTTTCTTATGTTGTCCCACACTTTAAGGGCTCTGGCCTCCTCTTTACCGTTTAAGACCCAATTGGAATCTGTCTTCCTAGGGTGCAGCCATCCTAGGCTCCCTCTTGCTCCTGTCAGACTTCTGGACTCACTGTTTTACGTGTTTCTATTACTGAAGTGTGATTACTTATTTATAATATATCACAGCCCTCCTCTCCCTTTTTTCTCTGACAGCTGAAACAAGGCCACTCAGGCTGAAAATGGACACTTGGGCTTAGACCAACTTATGTGGGCAATGTGTATGTGTCTCTTAGTGGATGAGTTTCCCCCACACCCCCAAGAACACTGGGGGACCTGGTGTGTTTTTGTTTGTCATGACTGATGGACGGCATGGCTGGAACTCTGTTTGCAATAAGGGACACACATTAACCATCCCACAACAGTCAGAACCATCATTCACGATGCATGATTATTCTGTCCCTGAAGCAGGTGCCAACTTAGGGAAACCCTGGCCCCTAAAGGAAAACTCAGTATCAGCTTAAAGAAAAACCCTGGACATTTTATTTGGTGCTTCTGGAGAAACCACCAGTCATATAATCGGTGCCAGAGAATTAGGATTCCAGAAGAAAAGTGGGAAGATCTGTGGTCAGTCCAGCGTAGCCCTGGATCCTGTGTGATCATAAGCAGTTCCTCTGGCAGCATTTCCCCAGGTGCTCAGGAAGCTGGAAGTTTGTCTGGTCCCCTTGATGCTCTCTACTTATGGTTACTTACTCCTTCATCCTCTGAATGATGACCCATTCCTACCTCAGTCCTTCGCCACGTCAGTGAGCGTGGACTTCTGGTGTCACACTCACTGTTCTTCCCACGTCACATGACTCAGCTTCCTGACTGATCTGGCCCTCGCTCAAGGACTCCAAGTCCTTCCCTTTGGAGTCAGATCCAGCCCAGCCTTCCTTCACACAAGGTCTGTATGAGAAGGGGTCCCTCCATGCAGCC
This sequence comes from Rhinolophus hipposideros, assembly GCF_964194185.1. Classification (NCBI taxonomy): domain Eukaryota; kingdom Metazoa; phylum Chordata; class Mammalia; order Chiroptera; family Rhinolophidae; genus Rhinolophus; species Rhinolophus hipposideros. The sequence goes on from NC_138053.1 coordinate 97,777,500, forward strand.
CCCTTCTGGCCCCATGCCAGGCATGCACATAGCCGGCGTGCATGTTTCACACAGTTACATGCCCTTTTGATACGTTGCTTCTTCTGCCATGTGTGGCATCAGCCTGGAGAGCCCTTGCCCCTTTCCTCCAGACGCCAACGTGTTCCATCTGATCTGTTAAGTGGCACCTATTCTCAACCTCACCTCAAGCCTAAAGCCCGAACCACAGTTTTGACCTCAGTGTGTTCATTTCAGTGTTTATTTATACACACTCTTAGGTTAGGTGCTCATTGCTTCACATTGTGAAATGTATGTCCACAGCACAATTAGAGAGCAGCTCAGGACAGCAATGAATCATACACTTGACCTATTCCTTCAAAGGACAGCACCACTGTTGGAGCTCAGATGGAGTTATGGAGGAACTGGATTGAATAAGTTTATCTAAACACTTACTAAACCTCTGGTATTTTTAGCCTCGGTGGTTTTGGGGGGTAATGTTGTCTACTCACATGATCATATTGGACATTTCAAAGCTTGAATGTCTCACATGGCTTAAGGCGGGTAGAACCGGGTAAGAGGGAGATTACTAAGAGGAAGAGGGATCTGAGCAGATTCCTGGAATAAAACATTTCTTGGGCTTTGTGACCCTAGAAACCACCAACTCTGTGGCTCTGTTGTTACGGACCAACTGCTAAGCCCTGGGAAATGTGTGCACATTCCCCTGAGGGCCATGACCTGAGGACATCCACCAAAAATGTCTCATGTGATCCAAACAAAAGCATGAGCTCCGGGATGGAGAACCCTGGTTCATAGCAGCTGAATGCAACCTGCAGTGAGAGCAGGTTTTTTCTTTACTTAGAAGTTCTGCCTGTGTTAAGAAAGAGTGCTTACTCAGTGTCTTCCTGTCATACTCACTGCCCAGGGAATCCTGGTCAGTTGGACGTCATGGCTGAGGAGGGGAAAGCAAAGGTGTCCTCACTGATTAGCTGTGTTTTCCTTTGTCAGAACATATCAACTGGGGAGCGATTTAAAGAGAGCTGAGATATGTACATAAAGATTACTTTCTAACGTGGTAATTAATCATGACTGTGTCATGACGATGCTATCATAACAATATCTTAGGTTTTATAGGGCTTCAACTTTTCAATGCCTTTTTATATCTTTCATGTATTTACTTTTCAAGAGGAAGTCAGACCAGCATACCAGCTTCCCATTCTTACGCCTTCTCTTTACATTTCCTTGTGTGCACGGATATGTAATTTAGGTGAGTTCATTTAATTTCAACCAACCTTTACCAACTACTTAGTGTTTCTTAACCACCCCTTACATTTTCAATTTCATTGACAAAGAAATGTTGTTCACAGACAGACGTTTCCTCGATTGTCGATATTCTTTAGCCCCTCCCCCATCAAACTTACAAGAAAATTAGGATCTGTTTAAAAGATAATCTTTGTTCTCCCATTCTGTACTTTTTTTTTTTTTTTGGTCCATTTATGATGTTTGTGGAATGTGCGATGATGTTTCTTGTCCTTTTGTTTTTGGCCAAAAATGCCTCTACTGAGTGAGACAAGGGGCTCTTTCCTCATTAAAATTGTTTTCTCTGTTTAATGGGTGTATTTCTGAGGTCATTCAGGTCTAAGGATATTCAGACTGAAGGTTAAAGCTAGCTGGTTCTAGTGTGAATGGAAAAGAGGGAATGTGCTTGGGGGGGAACCCTCGGATGTACCAGGAGTGCAGGCGGAAAGAATGGGTGAGTGAGTTGTGGACCTGACCTTCAGAGAGAAGCGATGGAGCTGGGAGGGTGCTGGGAGCGGGCCAAGGACTTGTGTGGGGACATGAGGAGTGTGCTGATTCTGCCAGGACACCCAGGGGAACACATCTCAGGGCCTGCTCTGGAAGGAAAGATTGTGTTCCCCCCAATTTGTGTGTTGAAGTTCTAATCCTTAATGTGTTAGTATTTGGGGCTGGGCCTTTGGGAAGCCATTTCGTTTAGATAAGGTTATGAAATGGGGCTCCAGGATGGAATTAGTGTCCTTGTAAGAAGAGAAGAGACAGGAGCCCTTTCTCTCTGCCATGTGAGGACACAGCTCCAAGGAGGCTGTCACGCAGGGGACCCTGCTCGCTGCGCCATTTGTCGTGCATGGTGACCTGCGGGGTCTCTGCTCCCGCTCCCCACATAAGAACGCAGGACATGGTGAGGCCAAAAAGGAACACCCATGGAGCCATAAGTAGGGGAGTCATATCACTATATTCTCACCGGCAGCATACGCCTCTCTGCAATCCGCTCTTGCTAGTTCCCATTCTCTTTGCTAGCGTAGCCACGGCAGTTATATTAGTGGCCAATGGCTTACGGGTTACAGCTGACGGCCAACTAGCCACAGCTGATGGCCATCTGGTCACAGTTGATGGCCGTTTACTACCCGAGCCAGCACCTTTCTATGTGAGGCTGAGAGCCTGGAAACTGCTTTTTGGGGCTTTGTCCCCACAGAGGCCATCTGCAAGCCAGCAGGAGAGTCCTCACCAGACACTGACTGTGTCTGCACCTTCACCTTGGATTTCCCCGCATCTAGAACTGTGAAAAACAAATGTTATTTAAGTCACCCAGTCTACGGTGCTCTAGTGTTCTGATGTGGCAGCCTGAACTGATTCTGAATTGAAAAGAAGATCTGGAGTGAGAAAGATTCTGAGGCTGAAGACCAAGCAGGGGCTCTGGGGAAGGGGCTCTGTTATCCAGAGAAGGGCTCACGGAGGAAGGTGAAGCTGGAGAGGACCCTGCTGCTGAGCAAATGGGGTGACCAGGACCTTCCAGGAGGATCCACATGGAACCAGATGGGAGCTACGGTTTTTCTACACTTTTGACTCAGTTGAATCTAAAACAGGCAAAAATGTTAAGGCGAGTTCAGCTTCCAAAAACCACGTTACATGATGAAAACTTGGAAAATGAGTTGAAAATTTATGTAGAGGACGTTGCAGGAAGATCATTCCTCTAACTCAGGGCCTAAGAAGGGACCTCATCCTCTTCAAAGGCCTTGAAACCACCATGCTCATTGACAAGTGCCTTCCTGCCCACCCCCCGGAGTAGAACTCAAATGGAGGCCTTTTCCACCCCATGACCGACCAACACAAGTGGTGACATTTTCCTCAAACTGCCTTTCCATCCTTGTTCCTCTCATCTGCATCTCAACCCTATGGTCTTTCAAAACAAAACAAAATCAAAAACAACAACAAAACCCACTTACTCTCTGTGAGTATAGATAAAAGTCTGACAAACAGAACTGTGTCTGAGATTGGATCTCCCCAGAAAACCGAGAGTGTGGTGCCACCATGCCGTGAGCAGGAAAAGGTGTGGTTGACCTCTACATACAGACAGACATGATTAATGGAAAATATAATGACTGCAGTACTAGGAGTTCTATCCTGCTGTTGTGTGGCCCCAGAGAAGGAACGATGCTGAGATGGCCCTTCTTATCTATTTTCTGTGGTTTCATTTTTCTCAAAATTGAAAAGCATGCCCCTTGTCATAGACAGTCATCACATGTCGTACCCTAAATTAAGATAATAACAAAAGTAAAACAACCGCATGTCTTTGCTTTGAAATGATTCATGCAGGTTGATCTGTTACAGTGAAACTCCCAGTAATGAATGGTTATGCCTAGAACCTTGGCTGGACCACAAATTTCCAAAGGGAGCAGCACGATTTTTCTATTTTTTCCTTCTTACCATCTCTCCTTCCTTCATTTAAATTTGCTAAGAGTTCATTCATGGCACAGGTCATTATACAGCACACAATTTAAAAATGAAAATGGAAGAAACAACAAAAAATAATATTTTGTATCTATTTTTGAGATTAGGAAAGAGAACTGAACATAACTTGTTTGGCTTCTTGCAAATCTTGCAATGCCCTCCTGTCTTCCCACCTTAACATCATACAGAGGCAAGTGTGTGTGTGTGTGTGTGTGCGAGAGAGAGAGAGAGAGAGAGAGAGAGAGAGAGAGAGAGAGAGAGAGAGAGAGAGAGAGAGAGAGCTATCTCTGGTGTCTTGTTTTATAAAGACACCAGGACACCAGTTGTAGGGACAGAGTCCCAGGGAGCAGTTTCCAGACTCTTGGCCTCACGTGGAAGGGTGCTGGCTCGGGTAGTAGATGGCCATCAGAAGTGGCTAGTTGGTCGTCAGTGGTAACCGGTTAGCCAATTAGCCACTGATATAACTGCCACGGCTGAGCTAGCAAACGCGGAGTACAGCTAGCAAGGTTGGTTGGTTGGCAGAGAAGCTGCCACCGGATTGCGGATCGTGTGGATCCTGCTTCCTGTGTCTCTAACCCAGCCACCAGCGAGAATATAGTAGTATGACTCCCCTACCTATGGCTCCGTGGGTGTTCCTTTTTGGCCTCACCATGTCCTTTGTTCTGGTGCAGGGAGTGGGACCAGATCCCTGCATGACACCAGTTTTATGGGATTAGGTTCCCACCCTCTGACTTCATTTAACCTTAACTACATCCTTACAGGTGCCATCTCCACATACAGTCACATTGGGGTTTAGGGCTTCAACATGAATTTGGAGGACACAGTTCAGTCTACAGCAGGCAGTGTGCTAGAGGAGGGGTGTCAGGGCACCATGGGCTGGGAGCACTCTTGAAGGGTGCAGCAGTGTGACAAAGTAAGGCAGATTCCAGAGCTATTGCACTCACTAACACACTGAGAGAGAGTTAAAGCTGAACAAACACTTGCTCCGTTTTCCCTCCAGCGTGGGCCTACGTGTCACAATGGGATATTTCGGTGTACCCAGCTCCAGAAGACAAATGGACCTCCAGCCATCATCTGCACTTGTGGGAGGTGTCCCCTAAAGAACGACAGCTCTGTGAACTTCCAAGCCCCCATGGGAAAGTGTGATTTTTCCACTTGCAGGAGATGTGGGAGCTGCTGGCTCACAGAGTCCTGAGGCCCAAGGAGCAGGGGGAAAGGGCACTTTGGGGAAAGCATGGACACAGGTGTGGCACATATATGTACCTTGATTGTTATGAGCCTGGTTTTCCTGGAGAGATGGGGTTGCCCTCCCCAGCCCCTGAGAAAACAGTGGGTACCAGCTGTGCAAGCGAAGCAGGCAGACAGGTGCTTAGCTGCCCTCCCCGGGCTCCAGGCTCTCCGTCTGCTGGGCTTCTGGAGCCTGGGCTCCCGCCAGAGCACGTCACTCACTTACATCTCAGCTCCAGGACACAGGGGTATGGCTGAGTCTCTGTCCAGACTTCAGATTAAAGCTCTTGTGATTTGTAATCCCACCACAGACCCTCTGTTGTTTTCAGTCCCCAGCCGGGGTGCCAGCTGCCTGGGCAGGCCATCAAAACCCCCGAAGGCAGAGAAGAGATCCTGTCCCTGTGAGTCATGGGCTGGAGGCTGACAGAGCGGGAGCCCCGGGAGGCCCAGCTGGGGCCGTGACCATGGAAGGGAGCCAGGTGGCTGTCAGGGCAAGTCTGCAGGCACCCAGGCCCGGGCACAGCTCCTGTTCGAGACCCCCGGACAGCCTGGCCTGGAATCTACCCACCTGGCCTCTCGGGGAATTACAGGTAGGTTCTGTTCTGTCTGCCACCCCCTGGAGTCTGTGAGCGTATGAGTGTAGGTGTCAGGATTTCAGCAGGAATCGCCCAAACAATCCTTAAGTCCTCTGAGCCTCCTCTGTCTGGCTTCTCATGCAGAACAGAAGTTGTCTCTCTACCCAGCTAGGACCATCCTCAGGGCTGACGCCTGACTTCTAGGAAAGGATGAGTTTAATAACAGCAAGTGCAGTGGAAAGGCTAGCATCTTAGAATTTCTGAGGAATCTTAAAGACGTAATTACTTTGTAGATAATACGTCCAAGGGCCAGAGAGGTGAAGAGACATGCCCAAGGTCACACAGTTACTGTAGAATGTCATCCCACAGGGGCCATAGGCAAGGGCCACACTAGCAAGTACCATGCCCGACACAGAGTAGGTATGATAGATGGAGCAGTTGTGCTGAATCGTTCATTCCTTCCTGGTTAAGTGCAGTGTACACCCCCCTCTGTGCCATGTGGGGCCTCCCTTGGATGCTGACACAGTGGGGGCTCTGCTGGGGCCCACGGCCATGGAAGGGGGTCAGGTGGCTGTCAGAGCGAGTCTGCAGTGACTCGAGCTGGTGAAAGGCAAGGCATCCCTGCCCTCGGCTCTGCAGCCTCAGTGACTGTCCAGTCCAAGCCTGGGGCAATGGAAAGAGTGATAGAGGAGAAGCTGGTTATGCTGGTCTCTGGTCGGCTACGCCCTGGCCTCTCTGATTTCGCCGAACCAGCCATGAGTTTCACTGCCCTCCCCTTCTCCATCTGTGGCTCCAGCAGATCCACAGAGCAAGGGTGCTGATGAAATGCAAACTCAAACAGTGTCACATCATGGGCAGGGCTGGAGCGTGCAGGGCTGACCCACCCACCAGTGCTCGGCCGAGTGCTCCCTTTGAGGGAGGCTTGAGGGACTGAATGTGTCATCCAGGGTAAAGCAAAAGGCATTAGGGCCACCACGTGGGCCACATCTCCCTGTAGATGGAAAAAAAGACAGCTCTGCATTGCATTGTCTTAGACTTTTCCTTGCTGTTTAAGTGTGCGTGATGTCTGCCCCTGGAGAACAAATGGGACAGTCTGGAAGCAAAGAGCAACCCCACGCTCAGCTCCCTGCAGTGTGACCTGTGAGTCGGCCATTTAGCTGGGGGACACTGGGACAGTGGCTCAGTCACTTACTCTGTCTGTTTCCTTTCCTGAAAGAGAACTAACACAGGAGCTGGCTCAAGAGCAGAGGAGGTGCCTGGACATCTGGGGGTGGCACCTGTCTTCCCTGCGAGCAGCTGCAACAGCCTGGGTTGTGTTTCCCCAAGTGTGGCCACAGAGCGGACCAGGGGTGGCCCGTCAGAGCTGCACGGGCCCTTGAAGTGGCTGGAGGCCAAGGAGACTCAGGAGAAGCACCTGTACCCAGAGCTTTGTGCACTGTGCTGTTTCCTGTGCCCTCGTGGGCATGGATTCAGGGCAGGTGAGGAAGGGCCGTCTGTCTTGGCTGGCATTGTCTCTCCTGTCCAAGCCAGCACCTGCTGGAGTGGATCCCTTACATGACAGGGAATTGGGGTGGGGGCACTGAGGTCCGACAGCGTCACTGGGGCCTGGAGCACATCGCCCATCGGGGTGGCCCTGCCCTCCTCAGCTCCAAGGAGGGCGGATGAGACACTGTCCCTTAGAGGGCCAGGGCTGAATCAGCAGATGCGTGTCAAGGCCCAGAGTACATGTATAAACTATGTTGGGGCAAGTATTTTCAGGAGATGCTAAGTCAGGTTCAGAAAAATCCCCAATCTCATCACTGCTGATGGAAAGAGGTTCCCTAGCTGCCAGGTACTTCTGGAGCAGTGGGGGTGGACAGAGCATGGTTTCAGATCTGGGAGAGGGCAATTCCAGGCACTGCTCGGGCCACATGTCTGTGAGACACTCCAGGGCTCAGAGCAGCTCGCAGCTTGCACAAGTGACTGTAACCAGCCAGTGGTCAGTGTGGAGAGGAGAGGAGGGACGAGGGCACTTCCCAAGGCGCAGGGTGCAGGTGACGGGGAAGCCGTGTGCTTCTCCCCAGTGGGCTGGCTGCGAGGGCCAGGCAGGGGCCACGCGGGGCTTTTTACACATAGAGCACCCATCTCTATGCTTGGCAATTATTATTTAGCAATGCTAAATAATGTCAAAGCAGAGACAGCCCTACCGTTTTGATGCTAAAATGTTAGAGCAGCAGAGAGCAGATGAAGGCTTTGGTCAGACGCTGACCCAGACCAAGCAGGTCTCCCCACTAGCCCATCTTGGGGCAGGTGTAGACGAGAAGTGGGGGGGTTGATGGAGTGGAGGGAGCGGGAGATGCTGAGGGAGAGGCTTCTCCAGTCCGGGCTGACCGCTCTCACCCTAGGCTGCCCCAGGCCACCTCTGCGCCCACGTGTCTCCCCGAGCGTCCCCTGGAGGTCGCCGCTCCACCCTGTCCCTCTGACTGTTGCTCACACTCTTCGTCCCACTTGGAGTATGTGTCCTCTGCCCATGCTTTGTAGACACCACTCTGTGGCCATGCTGTCTCCCAGACGGAACATGAAGGCGCGACCATGTCTGGCCTTCTTAGCCTTGTTCAGGGAACTGGGCCAGCACGTGTCAGATGAGGGGTATCAAGAACAGTAACAGAGGACTATGGAAAACCTGCCAGAACAACAGAGGCTTGGGGTGCTCTGCCAGCGCCCTAGTGGGGTGACACTGGGGTGTCTTGGCATGTCAGCCGGGTCATGCAGATTCCCAGCTCATCCCCTCCCGCTGTGAGTCCAGCAAACACTGCATGTTTCCTGTGTCAGCCGCCCTCTGTGACGTGCGACTCGGCTGATCTCTCACTAGCGGGCCCCTTGCTCCCGAGGTGGTGCAGGCTGCCTGGGCCGTGTCAGCGGCTGGCATTGTCTGTAAGCCGTGCGGTTCCGAGGGTGAGTGGGCCACCCCCTGCACTTCCGGCAGCTGACGGTCCAGGGGGCAGGTGTCCATTCTAATCCCAGGAGTGGCAGCAGCTTCTCTGGGGGCCTCAGGTAGGGCCAGTTTAATCCAGGCCAATGGGCAGGCAGGGTGTGATGGTTAGTTTTATGTGTGAACTTGTCTTGGTGACAATGATGTCCATTTGTTTAGTCAAACACCAGACTCAATGTTGCTGTGAAGGTGTGTTTCACATGTGCTGAGCATTTAACATTCAAATCAGTAAGTAGACTCTGAGGACAGCAGATTACTCTCCATAATGCGGGTGGGTGGGCCCCACCCAATCAGTCGAAGGCCACAGAGCCAAGACTGACGTTTCCCTGAGAAGAAGGAACTCAGACCCAGGCCTGCGGCACCAACTGTCACCTGAGTGCCCATACTGCCATCTGCCTTGCAGATTTTGGACATGCCAGCCCCCAGTTCCTTAAAATAAACCTCTCCTTCTCTGTCTCTATATAGCCCATTGGTTCTATTTCTCTAGAGAATCCTGACTAATAAAGCAGGGATCCCAGGGTCAGGGGCTGCCTCTTACCTGTGGCACTACCCATGGAGGCCATACCTACAGTGCTAAGACTGCTGTGGACGCCACAACAAATGTGGTCACCAGGCTGGGTAGCCCCAGGGGCACTGCCCATTCCCACACTGGCAGCCACCATTCCTGGTCACAAGCTGTCCACCCTGAGCCCCCTCATTTGGGACACTTTCTCCTCAGACCAGTTCCAGCACTTTCTATTAGTGCTCAAGCCCCTTTTCTCTGAGACAGCTGTCCAGTCTCTGGCCAGCCTTTGCCTCGCAGACGCAAACCTCACGAAGACTCATGAGCAGTTCAGAGGCACGTTGTACCATATAGAATTTATTATAAAACTTCAGCAAATATAAATATTCAGGTGCCCATTCCGAATGGAGCTGCATCGTGGGAAAGGAGAACTAAAGCAGCACCAGTGTTGACACAGGATGTTGGGGCCTTCTTTCTGAATGAGGCTTACAAAAACCACCAACATTTAAGAAAAAACAAAAACCCCACAGTGCACAAAAATGAAACACTGGGTTCTACGTCTGTGCAAGAAGAACCACCCACACCCATCCCAAGGACAGCAGGGTTTTGGTGTAACTGGAAATTTTCTAATTCTGGTATAACCTGTAATTCTGTCCTTTAAAAAAAGAAACCATGAAGACATGGGTTCGAATAGTACACTCACTTGTAAATAACAGAAAGATAAAATACAAAATTCTCTCCTCCAGCACACAAGTCTGAAAGGGTTAGAAGCACCTCAATAAGGATTTTGTTTTCCTGTTTCCAGCGGCAAAATCCCACACCAGGACGCAGTCCAGCCTCTCTAGGGTAGGCAGGTGCCCCGGCAGAGGACACCCAGCACTTGTCTTGGCACTGAGTCCCTTCGAAGAGCAACTAGGTTGCTGGGGCAGGAAGAGGGGGCCCTGGGGACACTTCCAGGAGCTGTCCTGGCCACATGCTGCTTCTGCTAGGAGGCTGGTTGGTCCTGACCTCATGTGGGTGGGGTCTCTGCTGGGGGCAGGGGCGAGGCCGCGTACTGCACGGCAGGTATTTTGTACTTATTTCTAATTTCGTGGCCTTTCCTTCTTTTTAGAAAGCACCAGGCATTTAACGTTTAGCAAGTTCAGCCCTGCCTCTCTTTCTTACTTGATTTTGCTGAAATACAAACGCCAGTGAGCACTGCCCCCATCCTGCAGGGTGGGCTGCTGCCTCGCTCCAGGTCCCCACGCAGTATGAGAGCGTGTGCTTCTGTGTGCACAGGTGTGCACGTGCACGTGCACACACACACGTCAGCAAGCCTAGTAGTTTTTCTTCCGGCTTCCATCTTCCTTGGACGCATTCTGATGTGGACTGGACAGCTCACGGGTGCTGAAAATGGGTTTTCTTGGCCCTGGGAAGCGGCCCCAACTGACTCACAGGTTGGACTTGGAGCAAGTCTCGCAGCATTGCTGGTCGTAGAACTGGTGGCTGCACAGCCCATGCTGGGGCGCCAGGGAGCACCAGTGCTGGTGGTCCCTGCAGACGGCGTCTGGAAGCGAGCAAGCTGCACATTAGTCAACACCCCCACGTCATGTCTGGTGCCACCAGCTGATAAGTGGTGACGAAGCCAGGTAAATTTGTTGTGGCCTTGAAGCTGCCGAGAGGGTGAGGGGATGGCTATTAAGGTAAAATGAGGCCACGTGGAACATGCTGCTTTTATAAGGCCCTTCTTAGAAGGTCCCTGCAAAACTGAAATTTTCACCTTTTTGTGCTAATCCGACCCACTCACAGACTCAGCCACCACAGACAATGGGCCCTCTGGGGATAGCACTTCAATTGTCTAATTCTGATTGAGCCAATCCACTCGCTGTCCCAAGTTCCATCTCCTCTCTGAGAAGCCACGGCAGACAGGCCCTTGGTCTCTGCAAATTCCTGAGGCATTTGAGGGTCGATGGCATTTAGGGAGCACCCAATGAATAGGTGGGCTTAGTGGGGAAAGCTGCTTTATTTAAAATTGCCTCCTCTGAATAAAGTGAGTGACACTGAATAAAGTTAAAAGACATCATGTTTTCTTAAAACTAGAATTATTTCACCCCCATTGATGTCATCTCTGGGGCGGTGTGAGAAATGAGGGCCATTTCATGGGAAAATGGGAGGAGGCGAAGAAAGATGAGAAGAGGAGCAACAGCTACAACCTCAGGGCACCCCAGACCCAACCTCTGGGCACCACACTTCTTCAGGCCCCGTGAGGAATCACTCCAGAAACTTGAGGGCCTCACCAGGACATGCCAAGGTCAAGCCCAGGGGTTCTAGCCACTCACCTTTCTTCCCCGCGATGGGGCAGAAGTGAGTGTTGCAGGCCAGTGAGGCTGCAGGCTTCTGGTGCACGAAGCAGCCCAAGGCTGGCCGGCCCCCCACCAGGCACTGCACAGACCTGGTCTGCACGCCACCTCCACAGCTGGCTGTGCACTGCAAAAAACACATGCATGAGTCACCCAGGGCTGCTGGGTTTTCGCGGTATCCCCGCCCCCAAACCCCTCAATGTGATCTCTCTATGATTGTGGGTGGCTGGCCAGATTCTGGATTAATCCCAAGTATGCACAGAGGGGAGAAGTGCCCAGAAGTCTAGAATGTTCTTGAGTCACCTATGGTCTGATGGACATCAGGAAATGGGCGCACATTTGGGGACACAGACCTGTTCCCTGGACTTTGTCCAGGCTGTGAGTCTGACATGAAGCAAACAGTGCCCTTCGTGGATGCCATCACCGAGCCACCCCTTCTGGTGCTCGTGACGAGCCAACTCCCACAGAGGCCAGATAACAGTAAGCCCCCTCAAGCCCCATGTTCATGGATGCTGGATGCCTGGAAGTGGGAACACCAGTCCTGGGTCCACTCTGCACGGCATCTGCTTCCTCTCAAGGGTGTTGCTGTCTGACGCCGAGGCCCCATGCTCTGAGGCGCGAGCACAGCAGAGCTGGGAACACGGTGGCACAGCCAGAGCACCTTCCATGAACTCATGGGGCGCACACACCATGGAACATGTGAGTGGGGACAGGTGAGGTCAAGCGCAGGCAAGAAAGAAATCGGGAGATAGGCGATCAGAGAGATGGAGAAACCCAGCACTGCAGCAATTAATCTGTCCAGAAGAAAAGCTACTCAGAGTCTCCACGAAGCTATGGGTTAAAAACTGCCAAGAATGTTTGCAGTTAAGGAGCGCCTGCAGGAAGATGGGGTCAGGTGATATTTGGAACGTCCTGGGGCATTGGGTCAGCTAAGTGGTTGCTTTAAAAGGCAAGAATGAAGCTGGTCAACAGTAGGACACACATGACTCAGTCTGCTTACCAAAAGTCACAGGACAGTGTACCAGAACCCCATTCTGGCGCGTGAAGGCCCAGCCTGGGGCTGGTTTTCCACAGCCCAAAGCAGCCTGCGAGGAAGCAGCCAGCTGCTTTCCTACCTGCTTACTCGGGACCTGCTGAAACGGCAGCCCTGCAAAGTGCTCTGTAAATGCCATGGGAGCAGGGACTATAAACAAAACAAAACAAAACAAACAAAACAAAACAAAACCTAAAGGGAGCCACTTTAGAATGGAGATGGAGCTGTCATCCCAGAGGAACTGCCGTGCACGTCTTACGCCTCCCATCTCTGGAATATTAAGACAGAGCAAAATAACCTCAGGGCTGGCCAAAAGCAACATTGTGCCTGGAGAACTATTTGCAAAGATCACAAGAAAACAGACATTAGGACTCCTGGACTGATGACTACCGGCCTGAAATGATAAGCATTAACGAACATCTCTAGGTTACGTTGTGGCTAGAAGTGTCTTCCTTCTGTGGATGCGCTCGCTGTCCTTGTGTTTGTCATAAACAGCATTGCCTTTGTCTCCTGATCCAACACTAGTTGGGCTTCTGCCTGATTCGATGTGTCCCGAAGCCATTCTTACTGATCTCGATAAATGCTTGCAGCTTCTCTTGTTGAAAGGCCTTTAGTTTTAGGTGAGCAGGACTCAGATAGAGCGAGCAGGGCCCCCTGGTCGGCTCCAGGTCTCGTCGGTCACGTCCACCCCTGTGCACTGTTTCAGAGCCTCTGTCAGCTCACACCGCAGGACGGTAGTTCACAGGTCTCTCGGTCACATCCACCCCTGTAGGTGTCGACAAGGCCTCCACCTCATGAGCCGGATTCCTTCATAGTCAGCAGTTGGGGCAGAATTCCGTTCTTGATAACGGTATTATGCCTCAATTAGAAATCCGGAGACCTGGCCACCGTTTGTCATCACGTAAACAGTGCCCAAAGAATTAATGCATGGTTTGGTTCTTTTTGTCATGAATTCACTTATTCACAAATAGAAATCCCTCGCCACCCATGGCACTGAATACTGAATGGTGAGCACAGGCAGCCCGCCCCCTCCTTCTCAGGGCACGTCCCGGCACTCAGCAGGGCACAGCCGGAATCTGTCCACGGCGCCGACTCCCTGCGCCCCCGCCTCCCCCAGAATCTACCCCAGGCTCTGCAGTCCCCACTTTTCTTCCCAGGAAGAAAAACACACATGCGAGCTGTTCATCAATATCACGGATATAATGGCTGAAAACTCAGCACTGGTGTTCGGAATTCATATTCCAGTATGTCAACCGAGTCTGCGGTTTGGAAGCAGACGGATCCTAAGAAGCACCTGGAGCCCTTGGCAATGGAGCAGCCTCCTGGGGTGGAGACACGGAGGGGGTGGGAGGACAGTAGGTGTGGGGACAAGTCACAGGTCCGGCACCTTTGGGGAAATGGCACTCAGTGAGAAGGGACACGAGAACCTGGACGTGTAAGTCACACGTGTGGCTTCTTCCTCAGCGTCATGGGATTAACCTGAGCACCTCAGGTAACCTGTGCTCCTGACAGCAGGACAGAGGACGCCAGCATGCTGTGTGGTGACGGTGGCCTGCACTTCTAGCTGGTCAGTGGCTTATGGCCAGTGGCAATGGCCCAGACCTCCTTCCTGTTGGCTTCCCCTCCAGAGCAGCGGTTCTCGCACGTGTGTGCATCACACCAGGGCGTCATAACGAGCGCTGGGACCATGCCCAGACCTTGAGCCTCAGCAGGTCTGGAGCACAGGAACCTGCATTTCCAACAGTGCTGCGGGTCGGGCCAGAGCGCTGATGCTCAGAACTGTACCGCACATGCCCTTTCCTTTCCTTCTCTTTCCAGAACTCACTTCAGTCACACTTAATCTAGCAAAGTGGTGCCTAGCTCCAATATTTGTGATGACTGCGGGCATTTAAACAAGGCATCTTATAAAGGGACTGGAACTTTTCCCATGTTTGCCTCGGGGGTCATTTTGTCCTTCAGTCGGACACAAAGGCCAACAGATGTCCCCACTTCAGCCATTCCCAGACCAATGAGTGTGTGAACCACTGGTCTCTAAGCCCAAGTGACTCACATGATTTAAATCAGTCCTAGCAAGCGACAAACCGGTAAATGTGATGATACGCAAAGCCATTTAAATCAATAGAAACCCTGCAGATCAAATAATGGAAACCGGGGTCTTTAAACTGCTACAAGAATAAACCTGTCTGGGGGCAAAGTTCAGCCAGTCTTTGGCCATTCATTACAGCCTGACAACTTCCCACAGTCTCTGTGGGAGAGAGTGCTCACGGCAGACACAGCCCTTTGACTTATGAACCCCAAAAGTTAAATTCTCACAGTATAACAGATGGGTCACAACGGATAAAAGCTTCAGGCAGCGTTATTACAAAAACCACTTATTAGACAAATGGATTATTCGGTGTGGTGAAAGCTACTGCAGATATATTTTAGGTGTTATGCTTTTTTTCTAAATACTGATAACCCATTTTCCTCTTTGTAAATGTGCCTGGAGTCTCTGAATTCAGCAGAGTGGGGTGAACGCTAGCCTGGCAGCTACGAAACAGCTCAACTCAGCTTCTTAGGTCGCCTATGTGTCATCTCGCTGGAAACACTGCACTCGGAAGAAAACCGAATCGAAAAGTTCACATCTATTGATACTTTTTGTCAACTTAAAATAGGACATGCTTGAAAAGGATATAATTAAAATGTCCTCGCTCCAATAAGTTAAATTAAAGGACTTCTAAGTTGAATACCTTTTAAAGAGGGGTTCATACATTCCTAAATGAAGCAGCTACATTGGGTTTGCAGACAACCGGAACCAAAGTGGAGCTGGGACCTCAGCCAAGGGTCTGTGGGAGGTGTCCGTCTTCCTGTCCAGGGACCGAGGGTCCTTCTGCAGAACTCAGACAACGGGACCAGGAGCGAGTCGAGGCACCAGAGGAATGGCGGCAGCAGGGCTGGGACGTCATGGGTTTTTCAAGATGCTGGCTGATAAGTAGCCAACCCCAGGCTCACAGAGACACAGCTAGGGCTCCAACAGAATGAGGTGGGGAGATCGTTTAGAGGGTGTTTTAAACTAATTTTATTCTAGTGAAAGTTTAGCTAATACTGAAAAAGATTCCATAATGAAATTGGTTCTGATACATATTTCTGTTTGTTTCCTGTGGGCTTAAAGGTAATGATGACGTGTAATTGTTGCTCTGTCACAGTTGTTGACATGTTTCCCCGTCAGGGCTGGGCTTATGCGACAGGACTGCTGACTCATGGTGTGGTGGCCTCTTGAGGATGGCTGAAAGCAGACCAAGGGCGATCCTGGCCAGCAGAGCCAAGAGTGGAAGGGCCAGCAGCCTCTCACCTCGGTGGTCCCTGGCATCAGGGGACTGCATCTCCCCTGCAAGCCCCATGTTTCCCTACTAGAGAAGGCCAGTGGTGACATGGTATTGTCACGTTCAGCTCCTACTGTCCACCTGTCCTTGTAGCCCAGGGCTGGCCTATGAGGAATATGAAGTGAAATAAATCACAGCTCTTACATCCTAGAGCCCACCTTCTGGGGGCTGGGAAGAAACACAATGGGACCAGGACACAAATAACCACCAGTATGAGTCCTTTGGGGCTGCAGTGACAAACGGCCACAAACGGGGTGGCTTGAAATGACAGAAACAAGTCTCACAGTTCAGGAGGCCAGAAGTCTGAAATCAAGGTAACCCGCAGAGTAGCTCCATGTGGGGGTCCGAGGGAGGGTCTCATCATGCATTTCTCAGAGGCTGGCCCTGCTGGCGACCGCGGCACCGTGCTGCTTCTCTCCCAGCTCTGCTTGCTGCATGTGGCCTGTACCCAGCATGAGTCTGTCCTCACACGGCCTCATAAAGACTCCAGTCACGGGGTTTAGGGTCCACTATAACCCATGGTGGCCTCATCTTAGCTGACTCCATCTGCAAAGGCCCTTTTTCTGATTAAAGTCACATTCTGAGACTCTGGGTGGATATGAGTTTTGGGGACACGGTTTAGTGCAGGACATCGTCCGTGAGCATGGTGGGGTGCCCCTCCTGAGAGGAATCGTGCAGCAGCACGTTGGAGAGGAGCTCAGGAAAGGGACATTGCATCTGGACAGATTAAAGATGGGCTATGACGCATGGATGGGGTCCTCCAGGTAGAGACAGGCTCACGCTGGGAGGACGTGGAAACATGTGAGGAGGGATTCAGGTGGTGGGAGAGCCGGTCAGTCAGGGGCCCCTGGTCCAGTCTGGCTAGGCACGTGCGGTTACACTGGGTCCCTCAGCTCAGCCTTCCAGTCGCTTCTCATGCCTGGACCCTGGCTGGCGTGCTCAGCAAGTACCTGCCCCTCATGAACACTGATTCCCAGTGCTGGACACTGATGTCCTTTCCAGGACAGGTGGTCAGACAAGTGCCATCTTGTCTATGGAGTGGACTGCCCAGTGGCAGGTCAACAGCAGCAATTCTAAATCCTTAACATCAACTTATACACATCAAACTGAGTTACTGGTTACTGTGGGGTGGCGACACAGCAGCCTGCCTGGGACGACCCTTAGTGAGCTTGTCCGGCTGCATGCCCCACCTTCTCGGGAGCTCTCCACCCCCACCAGATGAGGCACACACACTCGGAGAACATCCTCCATGACCAGGCGCGTGAGTGCATGCACGCAGACACACACACACACACACACACACACACACACACACACACACACGGCTGACGCGCCCCAGCCACATGACATGGGTGTCTGTTTCGAATTCAGTCATGGGCAAGCAAGGAGGAAGCATGTGGTTGGTAAGTCAGAATTTCTTTTGGACTTTAAAGATGATGCCATGACACATGGGTCTCTCAACAGAGCACACAACATCGATGGCTGATGGAAACAAAAACCTGAGAGAGGTGTGTGCTGGGAGAGGAACGATTTCTCAGTAAGGACAAGAGTGACTTCTCTAAGCCACTTATTGCATTTGTATTTCCTTTAAACTCGCACATTCAGCAAACATCCCTGATACTGACCATGGGCTAGGTGTCCTGGTGGGCATGGGGGGGCATGTATATAGAAAAAATATGTATATACACGTATATATGTGCACATATGCAAATATGTAGAAGATACATGCAAATACTTTGCATAAACCTGCCACAAAGCAATGCCTGGGTGAACACCAGTCCTGGTGGTTATTTTGTGACCACATCGGCTTTCTCATAGCTCATGTTCAAGTGGCCAGACCTTGACCTCTGAGGCTCGCCACCAGAGCATGATTCCGGCACAAGAGGGGTGTCCACTCCAGAGTCTGTTTTCTGTCCATGCTTCGTTTTAGCACAAGATGCCAGGGCCTCCCCCTCAGTGAGCTTGGGGTTCACGGCATGATGCCTGGGAGGGTACCCCCACTCTCCATGGGCTAGGCTGGTTATGCTGAGAGCTCAGAGCCACCGCCACCCCATGGCAGTGCAAGCTCCCAGGAAAGGTTTGGCACGAAGAGTGAGTGAGTGAGTGAGTGGACGAAAGGCTGGCTAGGACATGAGTCTGACTAGGGAGGGAATCTGTGGGCGAGGAGGGCAGTCCCAGAGGCTGCCGACTAGTAGTCCTACAGCACCAAGCACTGAGCAGACTTTTTAGGAAGTTTTCTGCAGGAGAGACAAAGACCCAGGAAAGTTCCTTTGGAAGGGACAGTGGACAGACACCAACCCAGTGCTCTCTGGGATCAGCTGCGGGCATCACGGAAGGCCCCACAAGGACCTTTTGTGATGGGGCAGTTTGGTGGCTCCATGCGCCTGTGTATCTTATTAATTTAGGATTTGGCTTTGGGCATGTGGGAGCCAGTGTTACCTGACAGTTAGGACACCCTGGCCAAGAACCAAGGTGCTTATGAGGCAGGAAGCAGAGCACGTGGCAGCGCACACCATCATTTTCATTTGCTTCTTAAAAGCCAATGTTCTGTCCATGTGCCCATGATAACTCTGGGCTCCAACCTAGTCTGTGTCCTACTGCCCAGAGTGGGGGTGGGACACAGCCGGGCGTCCTCAGGGCCAGGCTGAGCTGGCAGGACCACGTGGAGGAACAAAGGAGAAGACATGGCAATTATGGGCTGAAATCACATGATGCCTGTGGACCCCACTGCGCGGGCCCGCTTCTGCCTCTCCCTAGACTCACTGTGCCTCAGTTTCCTCATCTATGAAATGGGGGTGGTAATGTTTCCCTCCCTCATAGGGCTGCTGGAAGGATCCAGGAGTCAGGAGCAGTAGAATGCTTAGCACATGGCTGGGGCCTTGGGGGTGGGGGATCTCCGCAGGTGTCGGCCATTGTCACTGCCTTGATTCCTGTGTATGGAACCTGGGAGTTTCTCTGGGACTTTCCAGGGAGAGAGTGCTAGGACCTCCCCACAGAGGGGTCACAGAGGCTGGTCGCCACCACACACTCCATTCCTCTTCCTGTGCTTTCAAGTCTTCAGAAAGAAGGAGACAATCAGAGATAGGACCTGTACGTGCAGAGCAGAAAAAGGCTGGCTCCCTGGCCGACAGATTAGAAAGCCAGAAAATGCTCCTCCCTTCCTTGGGGGCACTGATCAGGGCACACCCAAGCAGTGCCAGTGCTCAGGGTTTGGCCAGCAGGCATGGCTTAGGGACATGTCAGCCCCTCCTGGAGCCAGAGGAGTGAGGGTGCCACCCTGGGACAGGGCGGAATCAGAAACAAAGGGCGTAGGAGCAGAACCACAGACTAAGAGGACGGGGTTGGAGGAGGGCTGCACAGTGCGAGGGTGGCTGGACACCCAGGGGCAGAGACAGGGTGAGGGAGGAGGGTGGGTTAACATCAGGAATGGCAGAATTCTCCTTAGAGTCAAAGGAAGGGTGGAGGGAGGTAGGGATACCAAGGCCTGACAAAGCCTGCAGACCTCACTGGGCGGGGCTGCTCTACTGTCCAAGAGCCCCGGCAGGACGTGACAACTCCACGGTATCTCGGCTCCTATTCTCACTTAATTTGTGATTAACCTAATATAATCTCACAACCACCTACTCATTCCTCATATTCTATTTCCTCCCCTTTCATTCCTCTCCAGAGAATTCTGCCCAGCTTTTGCCAAAAACACCACATTTTCCTACACGTAATTGGGTGATGATTTAGAGCAAAGCACACGTGCCCTAAAAGATGTGGGAACGTGTGCAGATCACCCTCTTCGGAAAGCCACACGCACACCCAGGGATGTGGGCCCCCATACCCACTCAAAGAGAAGGTTGAGGGACGGGCTCAGTGGGGTTTATACGTTCACAGAAACCCCCCACCTGACCCAGCCGCCAAGGTCAGGAGCAAGGCCTTCCCCACCTACTCTTGTGAACACAAAGCCGCCCTACCTGAGACCAGGGCGAGGCAAACCAGCTGGCCCGCGGGGGCCCTGCAGCAGCAAACAGGGGGTGCTTGGGGCACGGGAACAGGGCACAGGTGCGTTCCAGCTCCAGATCAGGCTGTGGCAAGTGCCAGCACTTCTTGGAGGCCAGCTCCCGGTATTTCCCAGAAACGTACTTTTCAGCACATTTTAAGAACCTTGTCTGTGTTCCCCGTTCACATGTAACAGAGCACTGGAAATAAAAGAAAACAAAAGACGTGGGTGAAAAATACCTCTTCTGAGGTGCTGTCTCTTTTACAAAACCCTTGAGTCAAACTACCTCCTGATTCTATCAGCTCGAACATTTACACAAGTGTAAACATTCAATGGAATTTATTGGCATTTAAAGGCATTAAGGAATCTGTCATAAAAAGGAGAACCTGGAGGCCACGGTGGCCTAGCTTTGGGGGCACAAGTAGAGGCAGAGCAATCAGAAACCCTAAAAGGAGAAATTCCAAAGCTATCATTTCCCTGGGAAATAAAGACGCTGGGTTGTAACTGGCATTAGAATGCACTGCAATTTAACACATCAGACAGGAGCTGAACCTCAGAGCTGGGGGGAATGAAGACCACCTTTCTGCAGTGTGCAGCTGGCCCCTTAACCAGGGCAGGAGGACCAAACCCGGACAGGACTCAGCACGCCTTTTTCCCAGAAAACCCAGTGCTCCCCGTGAAGAGAGCGAGCACACACGGGGAGCAAACGCACTGCGGTATTCTCCACGCCTGAGCTATCGCTGCTGCTGGACACCCTGGCATGTGCAGAGGGGCCCTGGGTGAAGCAGCAGGCCAGGCAGAGGCCACAGCTGCAGGTAACGCGGAGAGGACATGGAAGGACACGGCACACCACTGTACAGAGGCTCAGGCTTTGGGGCATTGGGGAGAGAGGTCCCAGCGCCAGGCGTTGTGGGCTCACGTAGGAGTGGGTGATGCTGAGCCCGACAGGTGATTCCATCTCTTCTGCAGAGTCTGGAAGCCAGGTGACCACACCTGCCAGCGTTCTCCCATGCTCAGCTGTGGCTTACAGGTGTGCCTGTGTGTGTCCTGCTGCCAAGACGGAGACAGAGCTGGGAGACTCTGAGGCATGGCCTGAGAGAGAAGCCGGGCATTGTGTGTGAGTGTGTGTACGTGTGTGTGTGTGTGTGTGTGTGTGTGTGTGTGTGCGTGCTAAACATTCAGGGTAAGGACTTCCCATCTGGACACCACCCACAGATCACACAGCCCGAGTGACCATGGAAACGCCCCCTGGGAAATGCACAGAAAGAAATGTCTTTTCTAAAGACCTTGTGATTCAGTCCTAGGAGACCCTGGTATTCCTGTGGCTCAGGGGCCAGAACCTGGAGTTCCACCTTAGCCACTGCAGCCTTGCTTCAGTGAGTGACCTTGCTTTTACTTCTCAGTGGAAAGCCGAGACAGTGTCTCACCAGGGTTAGGCGCCCTGCATGGCACAGCTACCCATCTGTTGCCTCACTCCCGCCGCCATCCCAAACACTGTCATGCCAGGTGTGGGCTGGAGTGAGACGTCTGTCTGGCACGGAACGAGGGGCTTTCTTCCCATAGCTGCTGGGGAACTCAGACAGGCAGCCCTGGGATTTGGGAGGAGGGCTCTTAACACCCGTTCCCACGGGTTCCCGCTCGGTGGGGTGTTGCTGTCACTCTATGCTGCTGGCTTCCTGGTGTCCTTCTGGGGTTTACTGACACCTCCACCTCTGAGAAGATGCACACCGGGGTTAAGGGGCTTCTGACAGCCCCTGCACATGCACTGCGGGGGGGGGAGGGGAGGGTGGTGCTGGTGGTGGTGGCGGCAGCGCCGGCACAGGCTGTCCCCATGCCCCTCCCCTGTGGGAGGCTGTGCTGGGCAGAGCCGACAGCTGTCTGCACCCTCACTCACTCACGTGCTGTCTCAGCCTTCAGTTGGGCCAAAGGTAGTCACGGAACCTTTAACTCCAAACTCCTGTTACTGAGTGTTAGCCCAGCCAGCAGGGCCAGGATAGTCCCCAAATAGTACAGATAAGGGGGTTCGCCGGCCTTCAGCACACAGGGTCCCAGCAAACCCGACATGAGTGGCTTCTTCCCTAAACATAAGTGCTTCCATGGACACCAGTCTCTGGAAATGGGTCCCGAGTTTTCCAGGTAATGCGCCCTCCTCCTCTCTGTGCTGCATAAGCACTTCCTGGAAATCGCTTGCGTCAGTCCCCATGGCCCCACTGTCAGCGAGCTGCGTGCCCCCTACTCTCACACTTGCACCCCGTTCACCCACTCATCCTCGTCTCAACACCAGTGATGTCTTTGTGGATGTCACTGAGTGGGCTGCTCAAGGACATGACCTGGAAGCCTAAAGCCATATCTAGGGGTGGGGTGCCTGGAGAGACTGAACCCCACAGGGTGGGGGGCAGAGACTTATTGGAAAGGGGTGGAAAAGGAGAGGGGGGCAGTGAGAGCAGGTAAAGAGAGGCAGCCCTGTGGGAGGGCTGGTTGACCCCATTCTGTTTGGACCCCACACTCCTACCTGGGACCAGGCAGACACAAGCCACTGCAGCTTCTTGTGCTTGTGGCAGCGCTTAAGCAGACAGGCTTCGTGAGTCCTGGGCCTGGGCGCTGAGCTGCAGAGGACGTCGGGCAGCAGCTGGGCCCTGGTGGAGGGGCTGGTGCTCTTGCAGGCCACGGACCTCTTCCTCCACCCCTTCCCGCAGGTTCGCGAGCACTGCATAGGGACAGTGAGCATTGGCTCCCAGCAACGAATGGATCAGGCCTTGCTGGAGGTCCCAGGCCCAGCCGCGCTTCACAGGGGGGCCCAGCTGCCACCCCCCATATCAACCCTGCCCGAGTTACCTCTGCCCAGGGCCCAGTACTCCAAGTAGGTGGGCAGCTCTGGGGGAGGCAGGCCTGGCGGCTGGAGGGGACAGGCTGCGGGCACAGGCTGGCTGAGACCCGTTCAGATCGGTAGTGGGCTCGCCGTGAGCACTGGACCACTCGGCTCTGCGTGCCGCCACCGCACGTCCGGCTGCAGGCGCTCCAGTTCCCCACGGACCAGCTGGGAAGGGACAAAGAGACCTATAGTGAGGGATGGTGCCACCTTTCCAGGAGAGGGGCCGTGCCTGTCCGGGCCGTGGCTGGTATTACTTCCCATCTGCAGTCGACCTGCACATAATTATTTCAGTGGCCCCAGAGGTCTCCCCATGGCCCCAATGGCTTCTCAATGGCTTCTTCATTAGCTTTCCTGATTGTCATTCTTCCCCCTCCCTTGGAGTTCAGGGCCACCTTGGAAACAATGCCCTTCAATACAGTTTATCTGTCCTCCCTCTAACTTCTTTTTTTTTTTTTTTTTTTTTTTTTTTTTTTATTAATTAATTTATTTATTAGTTTCAGGTGTACAAAACAAGGTAATACTTAGACGTTCATCATTTATATCCCTCATACTGTGAACCCCCCTCCCCCCATCCACTATCCCTCCGACCTCTAACTTCTTTTTTAATGTACAACTTCATATACAAACATAAAGGCCCTCCTTGTCTCATGCACCCAACTTCAATAATTATCAACTTATGCCCCCAGCACTATAGCATTTTGAAGCACATTCCAGACCTGTGTATATTTTCAATATACACCTCTAAAAGATTAGGATTCTTTTTTTTTGCTTTTAACATAACCACAATACCATTATGACATCTAAAGAACTGACAATATCCCACAATATTACCATATATTCAATGTTTCATTTGCAATTGTGTCATAAATGTCATAGTTTAATCTGCTTGTTTGAATCAGGATCCAAATGAAGCCCAGAGTCTGCAATTTGTTTATGTCTTTCCTCTCTTTTAGTCTATAGGTTCGTCCTTAATCTCATTTATTTTTCTATTCATTTTATTTTTTACAGAAACTGGATTGATCACTTTACTCAGTCTCCATAGCTTTCTTTTTCTTTTTTTCTGGTTAGAGGATTTTGCAAATTACATCTGTATGGTATCTCTTAACATATCCCTCTGTCCTCTGCACGTCCTACAATTTCTAGTTGGGTCTAGAGGCTTGACAGATTTAGGATGTGTATATATACACATATATATAAGTATATGTGTATAAGATACATACACACATACATACTTATATATATGTGTATATATACACACACACCCGTGCACCCTTGGGCTTTGGGGCCATCCGCTTTCCCCATGGGGAACCCCCATGGTCACACTTGGGCAAAGGAGCCAAAGCAGCAGTGGGGTACTCGGTCAAGGGCTTGTGGGTGCCTCTAAGAGACACGGTGTCAAGGGAGAGGCTTTGTGAGGACTAAAGTGCCCCCGAGTTACAGAGAGAACCACAACAGGAAAAACAGAAACTACCCAGAGAAACCACTGTAATGAGTCCCTCACATGTGCTTCTGTTCACTCTCTATTTAAATACAGACATACATACATACTACAAACATACATACATAATACACAACACACATGATACACACATAATACACACATAATACATACATGTATAATACATGCATAACACACACAATACATAAACATACACACATACCTACACACATAATGTATGCATAATACATACACAACACATACATAACACAGATAGCACATACATAATACACACAATACATACACAATACATACATACATAATACATAATATATGTATGTATAATACATGCATAATACATACATAATACACGCACACAATGCATGCATGCATAACATACAGATACACAATACATGCATGCATAATACATACATAATACAACATACATGCATGATACACACACCATACATACATAACACATGCATAATACATAATACACAATACACAACACAATACATACACACATACACACACAATTCATACATAATACATACACACATACACGATGCATATGTAATACATGCATGCATAATACATGCATGCATGCATACTTACATAATACATAATACATACATAATACCCACAGATACATACACACATACATACATGCATACATGCATACTATGTATTTTTAAACACCATTGTGGGCAGACAGTATATGCGACTTTTAAATCCAGCCTTTGGGGAAGTCAGTGTGTACGACCAGCATGTGTCTTACACTGCAGAGCCTCTGGGCACTACTTTCAGTCTCTAACACCTCATAGTGTGGACCAAGATAGATGCACATCTAAATAAGCATCACAGGCAGGAAGGGAAGTGTTCCTGCTCCAGGGGAGCTGCAAACATCCCGGGGCTGTCACTTCTATGTGCACTGCCCTGCCCGGATTTCTGAGCAAAATGGTCCATGTCTTTCCTCAAGTTCTCAAAAGGGTCTGATTCTCAGAGCCAATTTTCAGGTTCTTGTGAAAGTTCTCAGGATAATTTAGTGGTGGAAGGAGAGGGAAACTGATGACAACTCCCAAATGGGACACAGAAATGACCTCACCCCAGCACAGCGGGGAAGCCCTGTCACATACCCGTGGCACCTCACTTTTGTTTGCAGAAGTTTTGAACCATTTTATGCCAAGGTTACTCCTGAACTGACTCTACTGTGTTTCTAAGAAAATTATTTAAAACAACAACAACAACAACAACAACAACAACAACAACAACAACAAAATACTGTAATGGATAGTTTTATTCACATGAAAAAACAAATTATGTTGGGTCCTTTCAGTATCAACTGTGGAAATTCTTCCATTTTTCACTGTGAATAAAATCACTCCTTTTTGTTTCACATTAAACTGTAAATTTTGGATCCTCATTGTGAAACTGTGCCTCCTCATGGCTGTGATGCTTCTACACTTGGAACCTCTTGCTTGCTTCCTGTTGTTTTGATGTTTTCTCTCATTCCTTGCATTTACTCTCTCAGCCGTATAGCCATATGAATTATCATTGGGCTGTCCACGCCAGGGTTGCAAAGGTACCTTGGCTGTGCATAGGCTCTTCAACCCCCTCTGTCTCCACCATTTTAAGCTGTTCCAACTGGGTTGATCCAGTCTCTTCCCTTCTCTTAATTGCATCCATTAAGAAATCGTCCTGAACAAAGGTCATTCACAAGGCATCTGGAAACGCCAGTGTCTGTTTTGTTTCACGGGCAGAGCTCTGGGGAAATGTCTTGATTTCAGCTCATGAGTCAAAATGCACACAAGCTTCCGTGCTGTCCGAGCATTCTGTGAGCTTCTGCAAGGTGTGCTCCATAGCTGACCAGGGGCCATATCTGTCCCGCTTTGTTCTGTTTCCCTATGTCTGCCAATTGGAACAAAGCAGACAGCTGGAATTACGCACCTCAGGAAGCCTCTGCCACCCAGCCATCCTCTGGGTTTTCTGGAGGAGGGTGCCCTCACAGCCACTCTTGTAGGGAGGGCTCTCAGTGCTGCCCCAAAGTGGATAGCATGTACGGCTGTCGCTCAACACTTTAGGCAGGATTTTCTGGCACCATTTATTCATGATTCAATATCCCTAATTGCCAGTCATTATTATTTCTCAATAAACAGCTTTCCCCTCCCCATTACAAAAAATAACATTTTGGTTTTGGTTATTTAAAGTTTCCTTTGAAAATACACATTTCCAACAAGGGTATTTGGATTTAGTAAAACACCTTGTCATGAAACGCCACCCAGGCAGCCATACACCACAACTACCATTCAGACTCAGAGGCCACCTGCCCTGGGCACAGACCAGAGCCAGCTGCTGACCTGAGCGCCGAGCAGAGCCATCCCGGGGCTGTCACAGACTTAGCATCAGTGAGTCTCCTAGAGAGCGAATAACTGGCAGCTTCATTCGAGAATTTAGTTTCCGTTTTATTTTTCTGCTTAATCTCTTTGAGTTTTGAGACTGAGTGTGCCCCGTTCTATTTCGGAATAACTTGACCTGCTGGGAGGTAGTCTCTCATGACTCATGACATGAAATGATGACGCGGCAGAACCCATGTCGCAGCATGACCCTACAAGAAGGTACGATAAACATCAGGCGCTTGCGGCTGGACTTAGCTCAGGAGCGGTGCATTCTGGGCACAGTGAGGGACGGGGTTAAATACAGCTTAGGGACATGTCCTCGCTCCCCACCAGCAGGCCTGTGCACACGTGACTTCACATGGTGGTGTACCCATCACGGCTGTAGGTAGGCTATTGTTAATCAAAGCGTCCACTTTCATGTTCCTAAGTGATCTTTACAAACCTCTGCAACTGTGATCACGGTCACTCACGCACCCACATCCGTGGCCCGGGGGTGAAGGCGGCCGCCGCCGTGGTCTGACAGCACCCGACTGTGTGAGGTTTGAAGACAGAGAACCTTTTCTACCTGGGACACTACAGCACCTTCACACACGTACGCAGTTTGAGACCTTCTGCCCTTTTCTTCTAAATGAAATGTTTTAAAGACAACAGGACACATTCAACAATAAACAGATGCTACTTTGAAAAATCTGCTTTTTCCACTGGGAAATAATAAGAGCGCCGGCAGAATGATAAGCTGAAAGCACAGCGGTCAAGGTCAGAGAAGCTGGGAGGACAGGGAAGGAGAGAAACTGCTTTCTGAGCCTGTCTGAGCGTTGGCCATAGGCCCCAAGCTCATCTTCCCTATCTTCTGATTTGGAATTTATTTATTGGTCTGTGTCAGAGGATGTTTCATCAGTGTCAAGTGATGCCAGCTAGACTCCAGGCAAGTCCAGAGGCAGAAGCTCAGCTCTGAAAGAGCCAGTGATCTTGGGAGCTGAATGAGTAAGAGAATGGTGTCAGTGTAGCCAGATTCGCTGGATAAACAGATGAACGCTACTCACTCTTGTGCTGTGCCTTCTGGAGCAACACACTTAGTCTCCAAACCCATCAAAAGGTCACTAACAAGTGCATTGGAAAGGATAGAATCTTTCTTCTTCATCTCTGTCTCCTCCTTTCCTGTCAGTTGTATCTTGGAAAAGTGCCTCTTAGACTTTTAAGCAGAATGTGACTCTTCATTGATACAATAAATACATATTTGAAAACTCAAAAAACCACAAAACACAACAGACACGATCCCAGCATGCCAAACACTCAGTCTCATTCATTCTCTCTACCACAGTCTGTTAACAGGGTATTCTGGACACTGTCTGGGTAGATCAGAACCCTTCCAATGTCTTCCAGAGGCTTCTTTCTAGGGCCAATGCCAGGGACTGGCCCCAAATTTCCCCTCCGAACTGAGAGTCCATTACTGACTACTGGTTGGCAAGGACAGGGGCCAGGCTTCCGAAAACAGGGACCTGGGTGGGGACAGCAGACCTTTGTCATCAGCACTTGGAAGCTACAACCTGACAGTTACTTCTTCTGTTCGGCTTCAAAAGTCACACCCCTCCCTGGACGTGTAAAACCGAAGGGGAGATTTGTAATGAGCCAGACAGAGGCACTGAGGTGTTTTTCACCTTCAAATGCAGCATTTTTTCTCTGAATCACACAACAAAGTGATGGACATCAAAAGTTCCCTCCAAAGGAAACACTACGGGTGTTAATTTTATAGATGGCGAGAAGCCAAAGTATGCACATTTTTACTATTCGGGGGCCACGTGCTATTAACCAGAATTACCTGTCGCACTATCCCGTCCTCAGGTGTTATCTTCAGAAGAATCAGTAAGATCTACAGAGCTTTTGTTTACATGTGGAACAAGGAAAAATGGAATTATGAGGGACACGGAGACCATAGAAACTGACATCCCTGTCCCACACAGCCTCACCAATTCCGTTTCAGCAAAACTCCTTCTTCTGAAGGCGTTTCTCTCCGCAGACCACTGACGGTGCTTGCAGCCCATTAACTCAAACCAAAAACCAGCTCATAAAAGGTGAAGGGGAAATCATTAGATTCAAAGGACAATGAGGTTCTTCTCTGGGAGGCTGCACTGCTACCCAGTTTCCGTGGAAAATCGGGGAAAAGAGGCTGAGTTGTTAGAGCTGGGAAGGACTTCGGAGATGATGGACTTCAGCATTTACCTTACGTTTGGGCAACTGAGGCACAAGAAGCCAGTGCAGGACAGGCACAGAGGCAGCAGAAGATGCAAACAGGAGGGGCCAGGGGCCAGGGGTCAGTGCCGACCTCAGTGTTCACCCCTACTCAGCTGGGAAGAATGAGTGTCTTGTCTTTTCCATCCTCAAACTCCAACGTGGGGAGGATGACTCCTTCGTGCTTCTGTTCCACAGACATTCAACATCCATGGAGCCACCTGTTTCTATCACAAGCACTGTTGCTATGCAGTAGAAAAATACTGGGTGGTGACTGCATACAGCAGAGCAATTAAAAATCCTGACCAGATTGCAACTGAAATTCAGTACTGCCTGAACAGCAGGTACCTCCCTCCACTTGACGAGGTGCCCAAGGATAGTGCAGAGGGGCTGAAACGACCCTGGTCTATCTGCCTGTGACCCAGCAGGACCTAAGGCAATGCTGCCCAAATTGCAGCTGCTGGTGGGGCTCTCACACACCTAGCATTCCTGGTCTCTCCTCCATTCTGCAGGAATCGCAAATCTGGGGTGGGGCTCAGGATTACCAGGCTTGGGAACATCCTGCTCTTTAGGGCAGTCCCAGGCACTGCACCTGCAGATGGGCATTGCCTTCCCTCCCCTAAGAGGAAAGTTGTAGTGATGTTACTTTGTCACTATTGTGATAGTTAACTAGATAGTGCCAATAAAACTTGGGGGTGGGGCGCCTGGGGAATAGGTTCTTCTGGGGGAAGGGAGATACCTTGATTTCCTGTCACTGGGGCATCAGACAAGCCCTCTCAGGGTCCTCGGTGGACCAGCTGTCCTGGTTTTTGAGAGTATGCTCTGGCGCAGTTCCTGGCTGCGGATCCAGCAACTGGCTTTCTGGGAGTGCAAACTCATGCAGGCTTACGCCCCCCTCCCAAAGGAAGTCCATCCCAGAACCAAAGTGGCCAAGGAGCTGGGACAGACCATAGCTGCTTCCTGTATACTGCCCTGTCCAGCCTTGAAATGAAGAGCTCTGAGAAGTAAAGGTAACCATGCCCAATACTGATGACACCCTTCTAAGCCCTCCAGTCAGCCAGCTGGAGAGCTGGGGAGACATGCCTACCCGGTGATGGCTCCAAGGTACAAGGTCTTGGTCAACTCACATTTTGCTTGGACACTGAAGGTTGTGATGGAGGAATTCATGCCTGGGGACATCTTTTGGGTACAAAAATCCCTCTTATACATAAACACCCTGCCACCAAGCAGGCAGGTGGTTTTCTACTGGGCAGGACCAAAGTAATGTCCTCCACGGGGCTCTGCAGTTGTCTGACCTCAGGAGGAGAAAGCAGAGGGACAGTCCTGGGTCGGTTTCTGTCCTGGGATCCTCCACCTCTGTTCTGCTCCTCTCTGGACACCACTTTCACTGCTCCCACCTCAGGAGCAGCTCTCCTTGTTACTCATCTGAGCTGACTGTTAAGGCTCAAGGGGCTGCCCCATTTTCTTGGTGAAACCACCGGCCGCTGCCCACACCATGCTGAGCGCCGGGGGAGGGCCACTCCTTCCCACGACTTTCCACATCCTTTTGCTGCCCCCGGGGACACACAGGAGCACTTGGGACACGCCGAGCCCGCGTCCTCCCCTGCTTCTGCCAGCTTAATCTGGAATTATGTGATGGAAGTAAGTTGGTGTAGCCTGATGCAATGTGAGCAAGACAAATGAAGACAGCTCATTGCTATGAAAACGAAGCTGAATCTCTGGGGTGACTCAGTGCAGGCCAGTCATTACACAGAACTGCTGTTGGCTCAGGCGTGGCTGAGGCCAATGGAAAATATAGAGAAAAAATTAGAAAGTAAAAATAATTTTGCCCTTGGATGAATGGGACCGGTTTCGCCCTTCTTGAAAGAAACTCATACTGGACATCATAAGTGTTGGGCATATTTAATACAAATAATCAACTGAGGTCTTTATTAGGCAAATCCCTATCAAAATAAGCCTTGGCCATAACTGAAACAATTAGCAAATGGAGGCATACGTATGCATTTTAAGTGAAAATAAAGATTCAAAGTGTGTGTGTGTGTGTGTGCGCGCGTGTGTGCGCGCGTGCCTATGTATATTTAAATGTTTTCCCCTTAATCTACTTTTTGTCTCAGTAGATTGAAGAAGAGCTTTACTTCCACCTGGTGAGAACACCCAAGTTCTCGCCGTTAAGATCCTCACCTGTGTAACCCAGCTCACAGAGCATCTCTGTCTGTCTGTGATGGAAGCACGAGCCAACAGTTCCCGTCTTCACCCTGCTGCCCTGCGTGGCCATTGCAGGCAGTGGCACCCGCGCTTCCCTCCCCAGCCCTTCCTACATCTCAGCAAATCCTACCTCCTGATTGTCCAACAAAGCTGCGTCCCTGCACGTCGGGCTGAATCCAGGTCTACGGCGATTCATTTTACATGTCAGCTTGACTGGGCCACGGCACCTGGCTATTTGCTCGGACATTATTCTAGATGTGCCTGTGAAGGTTCTTTTGCAGAAGTGGTTAACATTTACCTCAGCAGACTCTGTGTAAAGTGGATGGCCCTCCATAGTGTGGGTGCGCCTTGTCCAATCAGTTGCAGGGCTTAATAGAAAAAAACCTGACCTTCCCAGAAGAAGAGGGGATTCTGCTAGCCAACGGCCTTTGGATTTGAACGACAGAATCGACTCTTCCCTGGGTCTCCAGGCTGCTGACTCACCCACATATTTGGGACTTGTCAGCCTCGATAACTCCATGAGCCAGTTCCTTGAAATCTCTGTCCACACACACACACACACACACAGACACGCAGACAAGCACACTGGAAATTCATGAGGAGGAAGGATACCAAGATGCTGCATGTTCTCAGGACGTGGGGACCACTGCTGAAATGCTTAGACTCCCCCTCCACCCTTGAAATGCTTAGAAAGGCAAACAGAAAGCCAATGAGAAGAGTCAGCGACAGCAAGCCAAGGAGTTTAGTATCTCCGGGACATGGGCTCGAAGGACAGAGCACTTAAAGAGACTGGTCCTAGAGGATCCTGGATGCCATGCAATAGGATTTGGGTTGCAAGCTAGTGACAGTAAAGAGGCATGGACAGCTTGACATAGAGGAGTGTGTATGTCGGGTCTGTATTTTAGGAAGGCCATGGCTTTTGCAGAATGGATAGAGACAGGGAGCTAGACTGGTGGCGGGAAAGTCAGCCAGAGGCTCCTGAGGTTGCAAGGATGAGAGGCGGTAGCCTGGCTGTGGCTGTGGAGGTGAGTTTGTCCCAGCAGAGGTGGCGGTTCTGTCTGTCTGTCTGTCTACGAAACCCGTGTTTCACAATTTGGCATCTGATCAGTGCCTTCGTGACTCTCACAGGTCTGAGCACATGCAAAATGCTGAGTACTTGTTGACGAACTGACAATAAATATCACTACTCTCACGTCACAGATCCGGAGGTGTGTTACTAGCTAAACATAGTAACAGCCTTAAAACGTTCCTAAGGGTTTGCCCTAATGAATCTGTGTTTGAGGGGGTTTGCTTTTGTCTGTGGATATTCACAAGATTATAACCATGTGCCAATGTGACTCCACATCAGAGTGTTTTGTGAAACTCTGCTCTGGACCATCCATGGTCCCGGCTTGAAGATGTCCCAGGGATGCCTTTCCTGGGTCTGACCTAGAGTAGGGGGTGTGGGGTGGGGTGGAGAGGGGTCACTGCAGGCAGGGTTCCCGGGTTCCAATTGTGGCTCCACCTCCCCCCACTGTATGACCTTTGGGAAACCACTGAATGTCGCCTCTACTTCCTCATCTGCAAAGCCCAGGTGACCACAGTCCCTGCTCCACACGGTGTTGGGAAGAGGGGTGGTTACTGCAGAATGAGTGCTGTTGAAGGGTTGGCCACGTGTCTCATTATGTAACTCCTCCATCTCATCCTCCTCCTTCCCCCTCCCCTCTACTCCTCAACCATCACCTGGGAAGTGAGGTCACTCGCGTACAGTCCACGTGACTCCATCAACTCAGCCCCTCAGTCTGTCTACCCAACATACAAGCAGAGAAAATGCCATGCTTCCCACTGCAATAACCTTATTTTATATGTACTTTTTGAAAATCAATGAAAAGCTGATAAAGACATGACTAGTAAATATGAATTTTTAAAAAGCAGAAAAGCAAAAATATATGTCACATGTCCATTAAAAAGCAGAAAAGCAAAAAAAAAAAATATATCACATGTCCATTTATTTTGTTGTATTACCTCTAAGTGATGGGTAAAAAAAAATGTGATAAAGGGATCCTGATGTTGAAAGTAAGCAGTTTTAGACCATTCACTCTTAGAATTACTGAGAAATTTTAGAACTGGGTCCAAGAATGGGGGTGGAGGGAGGGAGGCAGGACTATGGGAAAAAATGCCCCTGAGGAAAGCTAACTGACTGCATTTATTTCTATCTAAAGCAAGGAAAGGAATGCTATCTCAGTTATGGTAAAGTCAATTAGAGATGTTGGAAAGGCCTGGACAGGGGTTTGTCTCACCTGAGGAAAGGACAAAAGCCTGAAGTCACTGATGGAGGAAGCTGCCGGTCAGGTCCTATGCTGGGAAGGTTCGTAAGTGACAAGGCATTACTGCCAGGCCCTCTTACAAAGCCCGTCTCTCAAAGACAAAAGGCAGTCAAGCACGTGAAGAACTAAGAGACGCTGCTGAAGCCTTTGAGTCACGTTCAGAAGGAGAATCTTGGGGCTTCTTGAGTGGCTTTGGGGCAGCATGTTACGAACCAGTGTTCCCAGAGGAGAAGTGGTTGTTCCATTTGCTTCAGAGAATGTGACTGCAAGGCTGCTCCCAACGCTTCCACATTCTGACAGCTGGCTAGGAAATTGCACACCGTGGGCAAAAACTAGCTGTATGAACATGAGCCTGCATGAGCTTGGAGTCATCAGATGACTCCAGACTTAATCTACTTTTTCATTTAGAGAAACTCTCCTATCCTGAAGACACACCAATCTTCCTAATTGAGAAAAGATAAATCATGTTACCCAAATTGCTGAGATCAATATAGTAAAGAATACATCATGGAAATCACTCTAAAAGATACATACGAATGATAGGACGACTGCAGACCTACAGTAGGTTCAGCTTTTCTGGACTATTTGGAATATGTTGCTGCAATAACGTTAACACTGCTATTTTGCCCTGAAAAAGGGTGAAAGAGAATGGAGACATTATTTTCTATTAAGATCCTCATTTTGCTTGGAAAACTTTTTCATGTAGCCCAGGAGTTGGCAAACATTGTACAAAACGGCCAGTTAGTAAATATTTTAGACCGGTGGGCCACGTGACCTGCATTGCACCACTCAGACTTGTCCTGACAGTGAGAAAGTAGCCAGAGACTATGTGGGAACGAGTGGGCGTGCCTGTGTTTCCGATGAAATCCCATGCGTCGATGCAGGCAGTGGGCTGCACTCGGCTCCGGGCGCCATAGTTTGCTAACCCAGATTTAACCAGTTCCGTTTAAGAACAATAGGATTGAGCACCTCTGCACAAACTGGGAAGCAATGGGTATGTGTGCAGTAGCCAGGACACCTTTTCCAGGCTGGGCCCTTGCACCTATTTTAAGTGCAGCCAAAGCAGATTACTGGGAGAAATTGGACAAACAGCCTTGTTGCAGCAGGCAGATGTTAATAATACAACAACAGCACAACAACAAAACGCTCTACATGTTAAATCTCGCAGTTCTAAGGAAATATTTCCAAACCTTAGAGAGACAGAAGGAGGCCGGGAACAGAGGGCTTCCAATACCACAGCAACGGGGAAGGTGCCAGCAGCACCTCAGAATGCAACAACAGCGACACCGAAGCTTCAAGCTTTTGAGAGCCATTTACTGGTTTAACTCCCCTCATGAACCAATGAGGTGGTGCCATTTATTGCATTTTGCAGAGGTGGAGTGCAGAAAGGGCATGTAAGTGGTGTGTGC
This sequence comes from Rhinolophus hipposideros, assembly GCF_964194185.1. NCBI lineage: Eukaryota > Metazoa > Chordata > Mammalia > Chiroptera > Rhinolophidae > Rhinolophus > Rhinolophus hipposideros. Next base: position 97,812,072 of record NC_138053.1, read on the forward strand.
TGGGGTTTAAGCCCAATGAGTCCAGCTTCGGGCTGCTTTGGATCCCTTTGCACACACACCCGGGGCCTGCTCTGTGCCCCGTGCTGTTTACACCACCGATAACCTGTTCTCACACACGATCCCATTTCACAAGCCAGGGGGAGGTGCTGTTAGAACTCCCATTTGACAGATGAGGAAACTGAGGCATGGAGATGGTGAGAGCCTTTTGTATAGGAACTTGGGTTCTTGATGGCCAATGTCACTGTCGAGGGCCAGGAAGAAAACTCACTCTGCTGTGTGCTGCTCAATGAATTCGGCTCTGCAAGGCTGGCTTTCTAACTCAGGAAAATCTAATGCAAGGTAGTTACCTGACATTGCTTAGCTCTAAAATGTCCTGGAAAAAATGTATATGTTTAGGACTTTTGTGGGAATTACATATCTTAATTGGATAGTCACGAAGTTTGTCATGCGTATCTATTTCACACACACATAAGTGTAGAATTTATTGCTATCGGTAGAAGTTGTCTATTTCTACTTTATGGCTAATTATCCATACAGAGCAGTGTTTTGAAAGGTCCTTAATGATTCAGTATTGAATCAGTGTGGAAACACTTAGTCAGGGCCATGCCCTCTCCAAACGCTTTTCCTTAGTCAGCCAGATGCCCAGATTTTCTATGACATCTGAAATATCTTCTCGTGCCTCTCAAGAGAGCCTATTAGTGGCGCTCTAGGGAAAGCTTGTGTATCTCACATGAATGTAAACATTTCACAACTGTGGTTCCTTTGTCTTCCTTTTAAAATGAATGAGCTTCCCAGAGGACATGGTTTAACAAGCATTTCTCAAGGTGCAAAATGTACTGTAAGTTAGGGAAGATTCACTATCCACTGTGTTCCAGCTAACTTTCTTCGGATCCTCATTTTTTTTTTTTTTGAGGGGTGGGGTGGGGGAGAATGTCAGTTTGCTGTTCTACTGCAGAGGTTGAACTCTCCCCACCACGGCTTCCTTTTATGAGAATTTTAAATTGATGGCATCACTCCTTCTACAGTTTCGGGTTTTTCTGGCATTTCGCGTTAGGATTTCTTGGATGTTCATTCCTAGATAAATGCTTTGAAATGATCTTCTCCAGACTCATGAGTCAGTTTTCTAAGAATGCTCTCCAGGTGGCCTCGTCCAGGCTATCTGGACGGTTTGGGCTTGGACCCCAGCCCTTCAGTTCCTGTGGCTTTTGCACTCGAGCACGGGGTGTGGGGGTACAGCTAAGGTCTGGGCCAAGTAAGATTGGTCAGTTAGGGCCATGAGTGGGTTTACAGGAATTGCCATACATTCAGTGGATTTTAAGAGAGAAAGCAATGAAACAGATTTAATCCGTATTTTACACAGGTCAACTCTGGAAGTAAAGTGACCCCGGGATGAAATCAGTGTCACTGTCCTGCACAGAGTTTCAGGCACCTTCACTGCCTCCAGGTAATAAGGAAAGACAGTAAGAACACCGTGTCATGCGGTCACACGACTTGAGTCTATGAGGAAGCTACATCACTTTGAGTGGTTAGCACATAGAAACAGACCCAGACTGGTAATCTCATCACTTTCCTTTCACCCCTACACCTGTGAAAGCAGTGATGACCACTGAACAATGGGGAGCATAAGGCATAAGACCCCACAGAGGGGTCCAGGCAAGGCATCCAACTATTTACTGTAGTTTCTATAGCATGACACGGGGACTTGCCCTTTTACGATGGTTTCTAAGATTCTCTCAGCTGTCTTTTAAGCTGCCAAACAGCGTCCAGCCCGAGGTGCAGATGTGAAGGCACCACATGCTATAGACAATTATTCTGGCCAATAGATGCCATTAGGCCAGGTGACGGCCAGAATCACCCAGTGAATACTTGATGTGGGGGCCATCTTTCTCAGTAAGCCTGGAACATTCCATTTCCTGCACGATGAGTTCTCACTGTGGCACTGGGAGGAGATTAATGGGACCCAGGAAAGGAACGTATAGAGTATGTGGAACAACATTTATGTAACCTTGTGGCTCCCGTCCCTATAAAACCATCTTTTGCAGGCACAGTCATTCTTCTTCAAGACACCCACAGAATAGTTATTTCTTATTTTCTTACTACATCTTAGATACGCATTGGTTGAATATTTTTTCCCCATCTGGTGGGTCATATATGTTAGTAAATACTGAAAGATTCTAGTACTTTAAATTTTTTAATTAAATGACGCTAGTTATTTCCTTAGTCAACTAAATAATTATTAAGTTAAATACTGTTGTATTCTTTAGATTCAGATACTGTGTCACAACACTAATCAGGTGAGTCAGGTGGTAAATGTCATATTCATCTATGACTGCTCTTACCAACACTGAGGCAAGAAGACTTTGGGAATGTGAGGGGGGATGCATTATACTCATTAATGAATATCTCATTAATAATATTTGCTGCATTATAATGGGCATAATTTATTAGCCAATATTGCTAAAGAGCCTAATGATTCAGTGGTATTTACATTATGCATATGAGCATGAGAAAATATTTTATCTCTAAATGGTTTGACATATGCTCCATACTCTTCCAGTGAGTTGGGACAGAGAACAGCTCCGTCTTTAAAGAGCTCATTCTCTAGTTCAGCTGTTTTAAATGACTCAAATTGGGACAGCAGCCAACCGGTATAGCATTTATGATAATTTACGCTGAAATATCATATGCAGCACATAAAAACGATGTCTGGGTAGTTTAGACAGTACTATGATATCTTTCTTTAACTGCCCCTATGATGTAAGGTCTACATATGCACAAGTAGCCATGAGAGAATTGCATTAGTCTTCACAGACAAAGCAAAGAGCTCTGTGGGAAATCCAATTCCTTGAACAGAAGAAAAGGATCTCCTAAAGAAGAACAAATAAAGGCGTCTGAAAATGGTGAGACCAGTAGAGGGCTGAACACAGTCTCATGCGTGATGCATGGTGTATTACAATCTAATAGGCATTACATGGCATGAGACAGGCTGTGCAAAATCTCACTGTCCTCGAGAAACTGCTATATATTCCAAGTCCCGGACAGTCTGCAGCCAGAAGAAAAGGGCTGATGCATCGAATCCCAAAGCCTTCTAATCTACTGAGTTCCAATAATACTAGTAATGATCATGAGATAACAAGGTGTTCTATCTGTCCTCACTCTTTAATTCTCACAATAAAGCTATACGGTAGGTATGAGTATTATACCCATTTCAGAGACAGGAAACCAAGGCACAGAAATACCAAGTAATATGCTCAAGGACATGCAGGAGCACGTGGTGGAACCAGGATGCCTGTGCAGGGCCCTGGCCTGACACCTATGCCCTGGGCCACCTGAGGCCCACCACTGAGAGGCCAGCTGGAGGCATGTCACAAATTGAAGTCACAACAGCCACTAGGACAGTGTGGCTGACGGCCAGTCCTGGAGAAACCCTTCGCAAGCATCCCTGCTGCAGGCAGGAGGACATCACTGTCTGCAGAGATAAGCAATGCTTTTGGTCCTCCCTCTACAGACCAGATTCTGAGTTAACATCTTTGGTAGCCACAGGCGGGCCACACCACTTCGATAGCTTTATAAAGAAAGCACATCTTTCTGAAATGTTCTCTTTTTACATTAAAAGTCATGGTAGAGACTTTGGGAAAGATGGTACAAGTGAAGGAGTACAGCGATTCCTTTTTCCCCAAAACAAATAAATGGCTGAGAACTGGTGAATGTAGTGAAAGAACCAAAACAAGAGGACTGCTCACACAGCAAATCATCTGTATTGGCTCCATTAAATACTTGGAACGTGTCTGCTGCAGGAACAAGGCCAGGAGGAAGGACACCAGGTCCACTGAAAGCTATGAGAGGCTGAGATGCAAATGCCGGGGTCAGAACTGAGCTCAGGGGGGAAATGTCCATGGATGAGTATAGAGCAACCTTTCCCCTACCAAAATGTACATGCAAAACGGACATACAACATTCAAAAGAAAGATAAGGACAATAAGAAAATTTTCTGGAAGAAGACTTTTATCAAATACAATTCTACAAATAAATCACACTGTCAGAAATTGAAAAAGAGAGTAAGAATTCTATGAAGCAAGGCATCAAGGAAGAGATCAGATGACAGGAAGACATTAAAGGGAATGAGAAGAGAAGTGACAGAAGGACACTCCCAGGTATGCAAGGAGTTAGGAGATCCATGATTTAATTATTCTTCTCGGAAAAATCTCCTTGAGACATACTCCTGTTGCCCAGGAACAGACTTAAACTATTGAACTCAAGAATGAGTAAGCTATTGTATGAAAAGACTGGCAGTCACTTTAGCCATTTAAATAGGTAAATAACTTAAATAACTATGGTCAAGATTATAACAGAATCAACAAGCTACTGTAATTGAAAGGACACAGGTTATGATAATACTACTACTAATTCTAATAATACTAATAATCATCATTATAGAAATAGAAATCAGAAACCTGCACTTATAACAAAGATTGTGGCCTGAACTGAAGTGTGAAGAGCAGAGATTTAAAGTAGAAATGTGCTAGTTGCCTTATTTTGCCTATAAAAAAAGAGTAGTTTACGCGTATTATTTTAAGTTGTATAGGTAACTAAGCTAGATTTAGACACATACTGTACATCCTCTAAATAATGAGAGGGGTAAACAAGAGAAGAAGGCCATATATCAAAAGTTAGAAAAGTAGCAGTAGAGACACATTAAATAACTACAAATAGGAAGCAAACTTAGATAAAAAAAATAATATAAGACTTATCTATTGAAAGATAGCACACAAGCTCACAGACCAATCCTCTGGAAATGCATGCAAATCATAAAGAAAATACCATCAGAATAAAGCCACCAGTGCATTGAGGAAAATGTAGTGATCAGCTGGGGTTCAGGATAGGAATGCAAGGATGGTGCAGGTGACCCTACGTCCCAGGTCTCATTCATCTTAGGCTGCAGGATGGCACATATCTTCTTCACACATTTAATGTCCCAAGTGCTCTTGTGTTTGGATGATGGGAATGTGCCCTGGTTCAAGTGTCCGGTGACTTCAGGGGCTGGCGTGGTATCACATACATAAACACACAGAGCTCCAGTCCACACTCAAGGTCATCTGGGCTACCCCTTGGCTCCTGTGAGCTTCCATCTTTTGCCTGTAAAGCCCATGGACCTGTGTGTCTAGATAAGGCTAAGTTCTTGATCAAAGGAATATTCACTGAGATTTTAGGGCTCCAGATACTGAGATGACAGTGTCCTGTGGGCTTTCTGGGTATTTATTACATGTATATATTTTCCTAATACACATTCATACACATTTATACATATGCACACACATACATATATACATATATATATATATATATATATATATACGCATATATATGTCTATACATACACACATATATGTGAAACCAATAAACGTAAAGAGCTGTGAGACATATTTTCATATTGATTCATTTACACACACAATTCACACAACTGTCTGATAGATGGTGTAAGCATTTCTTTGATGATTTTTTGACAATGCCATCTCCAATGGCCATCCACCCGAGTCTCTTCATCTACACCACAGCGTAATCACAGTATCTATTTATGGTGTTTTTGTGAGGATTACCAAGTTAATCCCTCATTATGGTAAGCATTAGATTACTGCCAGGTACTGTTGTTTTATTATTATCATCATTACCATCATTGGAACAGATGATATAATTGTGGTAGAGTTTATGTAATTTAGGACAACCCCCTCTAAGAAGAGTAAAATCAAAACTGGGAACTTGAAAATAGAGAAACCTTAAAGTTTCAGCCTTGCTGGCTCCATGTAACCCCCTGTGGACATTTCTACTTCTCTTTTCACAGTGACTGTTTATGATCTGCTGGTGAATATCACTGACTATACGACAAATAGTGAGATGAGCACTTTCTAACTGTAATTCAACTTGTCTTCATGTCACCCATGGAGAGAGGGGGCAGGGAGACCAACTTTTCTTGTTGGCCTGGGACTGACAGGGTTTCCAAGACATGGGACTTGTAGTTTTAAGACCAAGACAGTCCTGGGTCATCTGGGATGAGTTAATCACCCTTGGGGTAATTTCTTTTCTTTTCTTCTCTATTAAAACAAATTTAACCAGAGGCTTGTATAAAGATTTCCAATATTTTTTCTCCATATTTCAATTGCCTTAGCTTCAATTTTTCACTGCTAATTATTATACTGATGCCCCAGCCATGTGCATATTTTCAGTATCTTACGACCATTTAGTTGTCTCTCTAAATAACAACAGAGATCTTTAGGGAAACACAGTTGAGCGAGTACACATTTTTGTCTCTGTTGCCTTCCTCAATTCTAATGGAGGCCAGGAAGGAGTTTTCCCCCTAGAGAGACTGACGTCGGTGCTAGAGACAGGACAGGTGTTAGAACAGGAAGCTCTGAGAATCCCAGCCCCAGCCACCTTCCCTTCTGTGCTCCAGAGAACTGGGCATCCATGGTGGTCCACTCCCAATGCACATACATCTGATGACAGGACCCTTCCCTGGAGAAATGGATGGTCCTGGGGGAGAGAATCTGGGAGGTGGAAGAGCAGTGGAAGGAGCCTGTCTCAGCACAGAAATGGCCAATCAGCCTCTCGGTGCTTCAATCTCAACATGGCTAGATAGACAAAGATTATTAGGTATTGGAAGAAGATGTCAGCATGCAAGACAACAGGAAAAACCAGTAACCACTAGAGAAACGAATATGGAGGGAGCAGACTCAACAGGTAAGAGGAGAGAGACAGAGAGAGAGAGAGAGAGAGAGAGAGAGAGAGAGAGAGAGAGAGAGAGAGAAAGAGAGAGAGAGAGAGACACACACACAAAGAAAGAGAAAGGAAGATAGAAAGAAATGAAGAACATGACAGTGTTCTCAGAGACAAGAGGGAGCAGGATAGATGCCTTAAAAAAGAGGGAACAATTGAAGACCACAAAAGTAAAAAAGCATTTGTCAAGTATTAAAAAGAATAATAATAAACAAAACAAAGACAGCAGAAGATCTGAAAGATAAAAATCAAAGAAATTTCCCAGAACAACAACAACAAAAGACATGGACATTTGGAAAGAAAAGAAAAGAACATTAAACCCTGAATCTGGCATATTTAAGAATTCAGGAGACAAGAGTGTAAAGAATGATGGGGAATGGTATTGAAACCCTTTTTCCCCAAGTTGAAAGGGCCCACTATGGACTCAGCAAATGAATGAAGATACAGTGAGATGAAAAGCACCTTAGAAACCCAGCAATAAAAAAAACCACAAAACAAAACAAAACAAAACAAAAAAACCGAGGCTTCCAGAAAGGGAGAGAGCAATATAATCAGAATAGCAGCAGACTCCTTGGCAGTCACAGGAGCTGGAAGACAATGATGTCATGCCCATAACACTCCAAGCCAGAGTGAGTCCTACCCCTGAATTCTGTTCTCAGACTCAATGTCTTCTGTAAAGCGGAGAAAGTTCAACTCCCAGAAACTTGGTCAGACAGTGGAAAGAGGTGATTCCCCAAATGTGGTGTAAATAAGACAGGCTATGGCCTGTTATCCAGGAAACATATAGTCCACATCAAAGAGAAAAAAGGTGAGTCCCGGGATGACAGGTGCAGGGTAGAACAAGAGATGGTGGCCCCAGGGACGAGGTCCCCGGGGAAAAGGAACTGAGAGGTTCTCTGATATGTCTGACTGTGGGGCAGTGCTGCCAGAAGCCTGGGGCAGCCTCACCATCTCCTCCACCTGTCTACCCACACCTGCGACACCTGGCCTCATTATTCCTGTCTCCTCTGCCTTGCCCTGTGTTCTTCCTTTTTATCCATGGCTCTCATCACCTTCCAAAATATGCCATCGTTTAAACAACAGATTACGCTTATTGCTGACTGTGTCTCTCCTCCAATAAGCTCAAGGACAGGGGCCTTTGTTTACTCACTAACGTCTCCCAAGGACTGACGCACAGTAGGCCCTCAACTTAATGAAATGTATCAATGCACTCAATATGTATTTTGGGCATTACATAAGGAAACCAAAGGAGACAAAATTCAGGCAATTAACTTTTTGAAAAATAAAATGTTATATACAAAAAGACACAGAATCAGGGTGTTCTACTTAGCCAGCAAGGGCTAATAACTAATGATGCGAACAATGAATCCTAATGCGGTATCACCTCTTGGAAGGATGGAGACAAGAGAGAGCTTAGTGATGAGGGTGATAAAAAGTGAGGCAAAGGGGCTATGTCATCCCCTGTGGTGGGTAAAAGAATAATCTCTAAAACCAGTAAATAGAAACATGATGGTTATGCATATTATTTAGAAATACCAGAACAGAGGGCCTGAAATGGTTGGTCCTGTTCAGTGGGTTTGGGGTGGGCCGAGGGAGGCAGGATCAGGACTGTGGTTTCTCATAGTGAGTGAGCTATAACGTACAATATGCCTTTCTATCCTATTTGCATGTAGTTAATAAAATAAATGTCAATTAAAGTATAATAATAAGTGTCAGAAGCAAAAACCTAGATTTAGTTTAAATGTTGAATTTTGAGAATTTTCATGGAGGCTTCTCTCTAGCCCTCTTTTTTATTAGGGAAATATGTAATAAGTGCATCCAAAATTAAAAATCCCTTATTGTTGGAATTTCACTTGACATAAAAGTGTAAGAAGACTGCAGTAATGTGGCAGCTGGAGATGGAAGGGGAATTCTTGCGTGGATTCTCATTTTGCATTGGACCCAGACAAATGTAAACATTCTAGGAGACTGTAGTGTCTCCTTTGTGACAAATGCATTCCTGGTGACCACAGTCAGAAGCATATCAAGAATTTGTTTTCCGTCTCAGATCTTTTTGCCCTGAACATATATGGAACCTGTAGGAAAACAAGTTGAACTTGAAAAAGTTTTATGCTCTTGTGTGATCCAATTTTTTACCATGCAACACTATTTCTTCTTTGAAATGAGATCTTGTCTTGAAAGTGGTATTTTAATTCAAACTGTAATTTATCTAAACAAATGAGTTTGAGGATCTCTTTGGTTCTGGGAATGTTATTTAAAAATCTATGCATGCTTATAAAAATGCAATGAAAGATGTATAACATTTATTGGAATTGTTACAAATAAAATAAGGACTGTTTAAGCAGAAACCCAAGGAAACCAAAGAAGGATGAGAATTCTAAGGTATAGTGGAATCATATTCAGACTTGTGGAAAAATCTCATAGCCACATAACAAAATCAAGGCATGAGTCTTATTTTCCTTCTATACCTGAACAACTCTCTAAGGGGAAATTCTCAAGTCTCTACAACCGAGGAAGATGCTTGGCAAAATCATGGTTTACAGGTGACTTTGGAACGACAACACATCAACACGTCAATCAAAACTAACCTGGACGCTTTAGCAAATGCTAATGTGGATGGCAAAATAAATTATGAAATTCCTGTATCAAGTTTAGAAATCAACTAGTTTGGTTTCCTTCTCACGCTAAAACTCTTTCAAGGTTATATGAGTTCACTGCACTCATTTGCTCAATTGCCCTAGTCTTGTAAGGTCACAGATTTCCTTCCTTCCTTCCTTCCTTCCTTCCTTCCTTCCTTCCTTCCTTCCTTCCTTCCTTCCTTCCTTCCTTCCCTCCCTCCCTCCCTCCCTCCCTCCCTCCCTCCCTCCCCCCTCTCCCCTCCCCCGTCCCTCCTTCTCTTTCTTTTCTTTCTTTCTTTCTTTCTTTCTTTCTTTCTTTCTTTCTTTCTTTCTTTCTTTCTTTCTTTCTTTCTAATTTTTGTGTGAAATTCTTTCATGCAGGTGAGGGGGTGGGCAAAAAGGAGAAGGATTCTGGTGGGAAAAATGATTGAATATGGACATTCATCATAGGCAGGCTACATGGGAGAGATGTTTGCATATCAACACCTCTTTCAAGGTGGTGTCTAAAGAAGAGTTTTAAGTAACCAAATTTGAACTGAAAACATCATTAAGAAATGTTTGTTTGATAGTCAATTCAATATTCGAACAGCTCCCTATAAGTGACCCTCCTCTTCCCTTCCCTTTGTCTTGCCCTCCTGAAAATACAACGCGAAACAGAGGACACTGGCCTGACGTGACACGGTGCTGTTAGGTTTCAGTTCACTGAAAGAATAGCCTGGGTCTCTGGTTTTTAAAGTCATGTTTCACGAAACATGCAACCTTTGGGGGGTTTGACTTTTAATATGAACAAGGAGCTCCCTTGTCCAGTACCCCCGAGAGTTTACCCAACATTCTCAGCACAGTCATGGGCCTAGGAGACTCCCTGGGGGCAGAGCGCATGCTTACAGGTGCTTCTCAGAAGGTGGAATGTGGCGTGAGCTCTGCCCAGACACTGGACGCCAGGGGAGTGGTCTCCAGCAGGAGGGGATTCCTGCTGCCTGGTCAGGTCACTGCCCACCTCACTTTCTCCTTCTCCCTCAAGGTAGCAACTACTTCTCCCTTTCATGCTTAGGTACGACTTTGCTTGTTTCACTGGGAAAAGGAAAAGGATGAGTAAGTCTACATCGTCTCCCAGTCGTGTCCTGCTCCCTTCAGGGGCCGACCCTCATGGGTACCTGCCACATCTGCGTACTCCACCCTCCGGCCCATCGTTTCCAGAGGCACACAGACAACTGCATGTGAACTGCAGAGAAACAGCAGCAAGCCCTCCTTTCCTGATGTGATACAATCAAGATCCAACAGAAATACGACCAACCTATTTATGCAAGGCGCAGAAAACACTAATACAGACATTGAAGAGTAAGAAAATGAAGGAATGTAAGGCAGGCCCCACACAAATGAATAAAAGCTAGTACCAGAATATTAATTTTCAAAGAAATAAAGCATAAGCTGAAAAGCAATATTAGGGATATGGATAGCCATTATTTAATGATAAAGAACAATTCATGCAGAAGCTACAACCTTACCTAACAACATCAAGGGGCATTTTAACATAGCTGACAGGATAAATTGAAAAATAAGCAGTCATCAAGTGAGATTTAAAAATACTTTTCAGAGACAGATACACAAAACAGACAAAAAAAATCAGAACATATTTGAATAAATAACTAAGGAGCTTGATCTGATTGTCATATAAATAACCTTACTCCAAAACAGCACACACATGCCTTCATTCCCACAGGAAACATTTATAAAAACTCCCATTACCAAGCCATAAAGGAAGTCTTCAAAATGCTAAAAATAAAAAAATTTTAACTCTTTCTTTGATCTCAATGTAATAGCATCTGAAATAACAAAAACATTACCCTAATGCCTCCATAATTCTGGAAGAGCAAAACCATGATAACATGAAATAATTTACAGATCTGAGAGTAAAGCAATCCTGCCTAATTGTATCTAAAAACAATACTTGTGTTATCCCCCAAACGTCATGATCCTGAGTGAAGTTTCCAGTTTTCAATAAATATTTCCAGAAGTACTGATTAGTATACTTGCTGTGGATAAGTGGATTTAGATATAGATTTGTAGCAAAATTTCTTCCTTCCTTCCTTCCTTCCTTCCTTCCTTCCTTCCTTCCTTCCTTCCTTCCTTCCTTCCTCCCTCCCTCCCTCCCTCCCTCCCTCCCTCCCTCCCTCTCTCTCTCTCTCTTCATTTCTATCTATATCTATTTATATCTATCTATCTATCTATCTATCTATCTATCTATCTATCTATCTATCTATCTATCTATAGGTTTGTTTTTCATTTTCATTACAAAAATATTTGAAGCATATTCCATACTGTGTATTGTTAGAGGATGGTTATGCTGAGTATGGGGCGGGGACTGGTGAATTTTAGAGTGAATAATGCTAAGGCCTGGAGAACAGGATAATGAAACTTATGAAAAACGTAGGTATTATTTAACCTACATAACAAGGTAAGTTCTCTGAAAAACAGTAGTATTCCCAAGGTATCTTTCTGCTTTTGCTCATATGGATAAATACATACGTACATAAATATATAAATACATAAATATAAAACACACACACACACACACACACACACACACGTAAACAAATAAGCAGACAAATAAAATTCCCAAAGTACAAAATGTTTTCCAGAACTACCTAAGGGAGATTTTCAGGTGTGCAAAGACAAATCCCCATCCAGAAAGCTAGCTAATTTTTATATCCCCACTGCTTCTGCAGTGGTTTCCACATGACTGTTTCAGTGGCTGAGGAAACAGTCAGTCTCGTGTGGCTAATTCTGTTTGTCCACGTTTGTAACTGCACCTTCACTAGGGTTGTACCCTAATAAATGTCTTTATAGCTTGAGTGCCTTTTAAATTCATTGTTTTGGTCTTAAGTGACATCTTTCCTGGGGGAGACACAGTAAGACACTGTCTTTCATACCAAGATATTGTCACACCTTGGTGATTGTATCGTGTCAAGTCATGCTCCTCAAGCCTGGACTGGTGCCGTCACACTTGAGCTGAACATCTCTCCAAGAGTGTCAGTGACAGAGATGCTGCAACACTTCGAGCTTCCCTGATTAATCGGAGAAAGTTGGATGCCTTTCCAATGGGGACACAGTGGCAGCAGCCCACGGCATCTAAGAACAGCAGGCTTGACCCGAGGGAAGTGGCGCTGGTGGGTGTGAGACACAGGTAAGGGTCCCTGGCACAGTGGGCTCTCTCCCAGAAGAACAGGCCATCTGCACAGATTCTGTAAAGCCCTTTTCACCATGATTCCATTCATCTGTGAGTATTAAGTTCACCAAAATTGGCACTCATCCCATTAGAGAAAAGAAAAGAAAAGAAGGCAATGGCACCAAATAGCCTATATCCTTCACATCACCACTGTGGTGTCATGCACAGACCTACACCATGCAGGCACTGTAGAATAGCATTCCTTTCTTGAGAGTAATGGAGAACTGATTTACTGAAAAAAGAAACATTCTAACACAGTTCCCAGATACCCCAGAAAACAATGTTGAAATAGAGGAGGTGGGGAGGGTGGGTGGTGGTGCTGGGCAGGGCCAGCCCTTTAATCTGTGGAACCCAGTGCAAAATGAAAATCATTAGACATGTCAAGTTGACCACAGCAGAGAATTAAACTAAGTGGAGACTCTTCTGAGCCCAGGTAGCCAGTTCTGTTCTTAGTTTATTCTGTGACTCAATGATTAAATGAACTGAAATACTCACTTCTTTGGCATTCTCGAGAGTCAATACCTTTCATACACAGGTACTGCCTAAGGAATCAGGGTCCTTTCCATTCCCTTGGTAACCTATACACTGGGGTGGTTAGTTTTGTCATGGATGATAGCGAAAGGAGATAAGACACACAAAAAATAACTGTCCCTTTCCTGTCACTAAAAGTGTTACTACAAGAACATTAGCATTAAAGTGTTCCTGCTGAATCGTATCTCTCATTTCCGCAGTGTGCAACCAAATGACTGTAGTCACTGACCTACATATCTGGGTTGTAAAAGACATCGTTCTGCTAACGGGTTGAAAAGGAGTCACCAAAGTATGGGCAGCAGTAACACGACCATCCAGAGGTCAAGGGCAGACGACTGCAAAGAGGGGCCATATTTGCACAGATCCGTACGATGAGCAAACAGGGCACTGAGTCGCAATCTGTTTCTTCTAAACTCTCGCTCTGCATTCCTAGAAGAATATAGCAGAGCGGGGGAAAGTATCCTTTTACCATCTGGAAGGTATTTCCTCCGGTATCTTCATTCTGTTGTCCAGGAAGACACACATACTACGTGTTTATGCTTTGAACACTAGCTGGCTAACATACATGACATGAAGAGCCAGTCCACTCAGACACACTGAGACATAGAAAGGAAATATGCAGCTGGGTGATGTATAGTTCATGTTTCAAAAGCAAGTGATAAAAATGCCTGATTGATGCTAAAACAAAGATGGAGGAGAGCTGAGCCATGGGAGGGCTGAGTGCTGCTCATCTGTCCCCAGGCCAGTGCAGAGCCAGCCTTCCGGGGCCAGGGGGGAGCCTGGGGGCTGTGTGCCCTGGACCGTGGCCCCTGCCTGAGGACAGCTGGGAAGTGCTGCGGCCCAATCATTCGGCCATGACGCTCCTGCTGGCTGGAGCCAAGCAGACTTTTTACGATTATCTTCCTCCAGCAAGGGGGCTCCCTGGACTCCCAGCACTCTGTCCCTGGTGGAGATTTAGGACCTGAGGGACCTCATCCTGCTAATGACCCAGTGGCTTGACAGTACTCCCGCTCTGACATTGCCCAGGCATTTGGAGGCTGTCGGAGGAGCTCAGGGGTTCGTACCCGCATAGCAGTTTTTCTTTTCCATTTTAGTTAAAAATGAGAAGGCTGTGAATGAAGATGTTTTAGAAATAGCACTCCCCAATCCTTTTGGAACCCTCCTACATATTGAACATGAAACACCAAGTTGCACCCCCTGAACCCTTCCATCCAGTCAGCCAAAACGATGTGGGAGCGTGAGCTAGTGCAGTCACTCAGCGCAGATGCCTCTGCAAGGACACCGCAGGATGCCGGGGATTGGAGGGGCCCCGACACCTCGCGTGAGACAGACTCTAATAAGAAAGACACGCTCTTATTGTCAGAAAAGTAAAGCTGGGGCTTTCTGCCCAGTTAATCAGGAATAAAAAATTGTCAGTGTTCTGGGCAAGAGAAATGCATCTTATGTCTCAGAGGGATACAGACCAACTTTTAAATTAAGATCTACTTTCCCAATTCAATTGTTAAAACAAAAATCCACCAGGATTAATGCATGCAATGTAGGTTCATTCTTCTGTGTTTCGTCATTGGTAGTTTTGCTTCACAGGCTGAATAAATAACTGATGTGAATTTGTTTTTCCTTTTACAGCAACATTAAAATAGCCAAGATTTATGAGTATTTAGCACATGTCCTGAGAGTTTTTATGTGCATTCCCTCAACACATCATCCCCCTATATCACCCTGATCATATGTAAGGTGGGAATACAAAATGGGGTTTGCACCCAGGTTGGTGGCTGCACAGCCCCCACCTTGAACTAGGTACTGTCTGCCCAGCGTGCACCCCACACCCTCCGGCCCATCGGCGTGACCAGGCGGACAAAGTCTGCTCCACAAAGAGGTGTGGGATAGGAGCTGGGATATTCATTCCACCTGTACAATAGGAACCCCCCAAGTGGATACCCACGGCCTCAGTGGGCGACGGGCCTTAAGCACAAAGCCCTCATGTCAACTTTGACCAAATCTCTCTCAATACCAGGATGTGTGGCTTGCTGGCTGAGTAGCCCCGACTGAGACAGGGTCCATGACTCTGAGGTGGCAGGTAGACTGGGGCTGGGAGGGCGGGATCTTTTCCAGCGAGGCCGCTCCTGCACCGTGGTGGGAAGAAAGGTCTCGGCCGCTCAAGTGCTGCCATGTGGCCTCGTCTCTACGCTGTGCAGAGGCCAGGGACCACAGAGCTCAGAGCAGAAGGCAGACAATGCCTGTCACACTCCTGTGTTTTACTGTGTCCAGTAAAAGCAGCCGCTTTATGATTTGAGGCACAGTTCAGCAAACATGGGATCCATTGGCCTGTTATTCCGGGTCTTTAAAACCAAGACGTATGAGACTGTCTTGTATTCAGAGCCTCAGCTGTCTGAGGCTCTCATTGGAGTTAGACTTTCATTCCATGTACAGTGGTACCTCGCTTTTTGGATGTCTCTATTGACGAACATTTTGGTTTATGAATGCCATACATTTTATGGATCTATGATATCATTAGATAGTAAAATTCATGCTGAATTTGTTATAGGGGTTGATTTTAAAGGTCTGGAATGGATTAATCCATTTTGCATTACTTTCTATGGGGAAATCGTGCCTCGGTTTTCGAACGTTTCAGAACTCAACCAGTCTTATGGAACGGATTACATTTGAAAACCAAAGTACCACTGTATATGTTACTCAGGTAATTTTCACAACCCCCATGTGACATATCCTCCATGAAGATGAAGGAAATTAGAAGCAGCGACTAAGGAAGTGTGACGGCCCAGAGTGTGACGACTGAGGGGAGCAGGGCAGGACCACGGTTACCTCCTCAGGTCCTGCCCGGGCCACCAGCTCAGGGAACCTGCGCTTTATTTAGAAATATCTAGAGGCAGCAGCACAGACAACAGACAATGGGAGGCCGGTGGCCTGGCTTTCTGCAGCCCTTCTCACGCGTGTGCCTGTGAGCAGTGCGTGGCAGCCACCCACACTCCCCCATGTGTGGGTTCTTCTAACGGGCTTCATTCAGTAAGAAAAGTAAACAGCAGAAAGGAGACAGTAGGCTGGGAGCTGAAACATTACTATCACCACAGTATGTTATCACCCCGCCAGCCTGCACCGATTACAGTAACACTAAAACAAACAGGATGCTATTATAAGAACTTCCACTCACATTCACAAGATTCTCCACACTATTCCCCACCCCCCCAAATATGCTTTTTAAACCCCACTTGTTCAGGGAGTTCTTGTGACTTTTGCATCTTTGCTGTTAGGGATTCTGTGACAGTAGCAGCACCTGTATTCCCTAAACATAGAGCTAGAAGAACACAGCAAGTATGTCTGCGAAGTGATCCGATGTGCACGGCAGCTCTTACCTGGGGGGACAGCCAGATACTCTGCAAGGCACCACCCCTGTGACGGGCCGGGTGTCGGGGTCACAGAAGGACTCATTGACGTGAAACCTCAGCTCTCTGTAGCAGGCCTCTCTCGTGGTCATCTGCCCTGTATGCAAGGGTGAAGTGTACGATAAACACACAGAAATGCTCCAGGACCAAAGGCAGGGGAAGAGCTAATGAAATCGCATTTACAAAACCTTGACCATACTTGCATGTCTTCCTGTTAATGGCCAATTGGACAACTATCGATATTCTGTTTTTATGGCCTGTCTTCATGTTTTCATTAGTGAATTCCATCAGTTCTAAGATGCACATATTTCACCCCTATATTTTAACACCTTTAAAATCAACATGGGTCTTGCACTCAATAACAGCATACCTTTAATGAAACATATTTGTTCTTTTCTATCGTTTCTCCAGTTGGGACACTAGCCATTTCTCAAAGGAAACTCAATACTAAATACGGCTGACTTGTGTATCCATTTGAGAGGTCACACTAGGAAACAGGCAATAAACCAGAATAAAATACAGACCAAAAGTAACAATAAGCAGTTTACCACTGGAGAATTCACAGATCTCAGTACTGCCAGGGTGGCAAGCTGATTGGTGAACTTGTCGCAATAATGACTTAGGTGCTACATGGAAAGAAGTCAATTAAAATGAAAGTTGTTTTGATTCTCAGCCTCAGTGTGCATCTCCAGTGCTGTTTAGGGCTCTGGGAGCATCTCTAAATTTGTTCAAAATGTCCATTCATTAAACTTACCAAAATAGGTACTATTACTTATGAGGTCCCTAGAACAGTCAAATTTATAAAGACAGAAAGCAGAATGGTGGGTGCCAGGGGCTGGGGGTGTGGGGTGGAGAGTGACTGTTTCATGGGGACAAAGTTTCAGTTTGAGAAGATGAAAAAGATCTGGAGATGACAGTGGTGATGGTTACACAACAATGTGAATGTGTTTAGTGCCCCTGAACTGTGCCCTTAAAAATCGTTGAAATAGTAAATTTTACATCATGTGTATTTTACTGTAATAAAAAGGGATTTTAATTAGATATTCATTTTGAAGGATGTTATTAAACAGTTCATTCAATGGAGACAAAAATAATAAAAAAACAAACTAGTGTTGCTAAAATTAACACAATTGAATATATATTTAAATTTTAAATACTTGTATCACCATTCTTCAAAAAATTGCTGGAGTTGCGCTGTGTGTGTGGCCTATCCACTCTCTGTCCCCTGCAGCCCAAGCCCAGGTAGGACTCAGAATGACGTCCTGCACTCCACCTGACCCCTGTCAGGCAGATCCTGCATTTGCTTATAAAGAAGGAAAAGCCCAAAGAAATGGTTTCAGAAGAGCCAAGCCAGCACAGCAAGCTCTAATGCTCGTTTTCATGTGATGCCAAACCCTTCTTTATAGGGAAACATCTCTGAAATGTATATTGGAAAGAAGTTTGACATTTTGGCTCTGCTTTGTCAAAAGGAATTAGGCAAGTCAATGGGGGGAGTGACATTCCCTAGAAAATCAGTTTTCTTAAATGGCAAGTGAGGACAGGCCTCCCAGGGGGCCAAAGCAGAGAACCAGGTGAAGCTCATGGGTCAGATGAAGAATAATGGAGAAAAGCCAAGGCGGGGTGAGAGGTCCTTGGTAGGAGTTCTTGCTAGCTTCGCACCACGAACCCGCAGGCTAGGGTCCTTGGGCCTCAGGGGTTCACTGAACTCAGGGACACACATAGGTGAGTAAAACTGTACGTGCCAGGTGTTTACAGGATGAACCACGAATGACCAAATCCTCGATTATTAAAACTGAGTACCTTCTCCTAAGCGAAGTGACCCTTAGCAGTCCTCAGGAAGCAAAAGGCAGGTGATGCCACATCAGTGCCCCCATCCCAGGTGAGCACCCTCAGTAGCTAAGCGTGCCCGGACCCGGTGAGGGCACTCTCCCTATTGACACAGGACGCTACGAAACACCCCTGACTTTGGGTCTCCAATCAAGTGACAGCATTTTTCCAAAAGACAAGGTTTTCCACGAGGACGTAGCCTGGTGACACCAGACACTGTGCTTCACCCACTTGGAACGGTCAGGTGTCTAAACATTAGGCAGTGAATGGGACATGAATTTTGGAAGTCAAATCCATTTGTAGGGGGCAGGAATGCCTGAGGTTTCAATTTAAAATTCATTTTCCCAGCCCACATAAACAATGGTGAATATAGAAGTGATTTAAATGTTTCTTCCTTTGACGACTTTCAAATATCTGAATATTCTGAGACAATAAAAATATACGTAGACAGAGCCATATGCCCAGTGGTACTCAGAGTTGGCAGGCTGTAGTTTTACATGAGGTGGTTGATAACTATGTGTTCACATGAGGTTCCTGTGATGGAATGGGGTCTGCTCTGCCTTTAGCTGCGTGTTTACAGACATTAAGGTCACATCTGCGAAGCAATTTCTCAGCAGTGCTTATAATCACTCGACTATTTGTCAGAAAGAAATATCACATAGTCCATGAGCACGCCAGAATCAAGCTGGCCAATTCTCTGAAATGATCTGTATTAACAGATAAGAGTATAAAGTTCAAAGGCTAAAGTAAGAAAGGAGGGAAGAACACCCTTTAATTGGCAAGCCCAGAGCTGAATACTGGCCACCGGAGGTGGTGAGTGTCATGATCGATGTGACGAGGCCCTGCCTTTATCTTTTTAGGGAAACCAGCTCTGGCAAGCTCTCTGGAAATTGTTTTAAAAATCTTCACATGTTGCCAAAGTATTGGGAAGAGGAGTATTCAGTCTTAAAGACTAGGATTGTATCAAAGAATCTCCAAGTTTTCAATACTTCTAACTACAGAATGGATCCCAGCTGCTGCCGAAGGCCTTATCCTGCTTGTGTAAGAAACCAGTCATTGAAGCAAAACTACATGGAAAACAGGGAAATATTCCATAAACAGATACATGCGGTCCCACAAGAAGCCTACGTCATTTCCACTGTGAGTGCTGGGCATGTTATGGGCATAGGATGCGTGAACGCTGCCGAACCCTGAAATCGGAAGAGGGACGATGAATCCAGACAACCAGAGTGGGGCAACTCCTGGAGTTGCTCAGATTCTAAGATTCCACGCCGTGTTGAAGTGACAGCTCTGTCTAGTGTGACCACATGGAGCATATGGCACTGGAACGTGTGCCAGAGCTCGGAGGGTGGTGACGGTGGTCATTTATGGGGGGCCTGTGACATCCTCATGCATCTGACCTGCTTACCAGGAAACTGGTAGACTCCGATTTCCACGACAGCACTGACCTGTCAAAATGGCAGATGGAGATGCTGCTGATATCACTGTAGGGAGTTACTACTTGTTTGTAAGGGCCCGGCTTGGCGTACTGGAGGAGCAGGCCGCAGGACCGAAAACCACATGTGCTCACTCACCCACAGTAGAGGGGTGCTGGGGAGGGCGCTGGGAGCAACCATGCGATGGTAGTGAGAGGGGCTGGACCAGGATGGACACCTAAACTCAATGCCCGATGCCGGAGGATTTGTGGGAACTGGGAGACCGGGGAACAGGACATGATTCCTGCTCCTTGGGAAGAGCTGGGCTTCCTCCTTTGACACTGGCCTTTGAGTACGTTTGAAGAAATGGACAGGGCTGGACATCACGCAAGGTAAAAGGATGGGTAACGCATTCTGTGACTTCTCAGAGTTTTGGATAATGACACAAAAAACATTTTTATTAACTTGCCTGAAAGGTGACCCAAAGCAGCGAAGAAAGAGCCAGAATCATTTCAAGTTGATCTCAGGGACCTAGAAGGACTAGCTAGACCCTTGAGGTAAAGTTTAAAAAAAGGAAGATGAACACTTACCCTAAGATTCTGGACACTCTAGCACACAAAAAATGGGGGATAACTATTTCTAAGCAGTTCTTGTGAAAAAGATCTAGAGATGTTACCCAATTAAATGAGTAATACGAACAGAAAAGCACAGTTGTTGCTACTTGTAGGTCTCTGCAATTTCCAGCTCTAAGACAGACGTCCAAAGTGCAACTAAGCCATCACTCTCTGTGTGTCATGGCCCTGGAGTCCTCTCCGAGTTCCCACAGACCTTTGTACACGATGCAGTTTACAACCTTGCCTTGTAATGTTTGCGTGCATGGTAACTCCTCTCTCTAGATTGCACGTGATTTTGAAAACAGGGCCAGTATGTACCATTTTTCTTTATACTCTCAGAGCTCAGTGAAATGCCTCACACATTTCAGGAAGAGTTGCTAGATTGAATTCCTGGGTCGAGACGTGTATAGGGACCTCTTTGCAGTTAGTTTTAGTGCTAAGAAGTCACTCAGTACTTTTCATATACAGCAATAATTCGGCTGGTATTTCATTGTTCAGTTCAGACAAAGAGGGTTTCAGTACCTCTGTGCCCACCACCGGGAGAGACATGACAAGTGACCTACCCCCTCCGCAGGAGACGGAGCACTCAGAGCGGACGATGGCCCATGTGTACCTGGGCTGGGCACCAGGCTGCCTCTCACCCCTCAGCCGAGACACCGAGTATTCCCAAGCAACGCCCGGGTTTCTTCCCTGAAACAGAAGCTACAACATAAGAAAGGGGAAAAACATAGTAATTTAAAGTGGAACCTATAAATGCGCACTAATTTGTTTTAAACTGCTTGAAATTGATAATCATATAAATTCAACTTGGTTACAATGATTAAACCCTGTCTGTCCTCTACGTGAACTTTCTGAACAGGAATAAACTCCCCATTAGACTGAAGCACATCAAGAAAATGTCCAGACATCCCTGTGACCCGTCTGCCGTAACGTCAGTGTTTCCGCCTCACAAGGTTTCAGGTGCCCTTACAGCCTACCACAGTTGTTTAGTTATTTCCCTTGCTGTTTCTTTGGGATCCCCCACAAATCCATCTGAGCCATTCAGAAAGTGACACCTGAAAAACAGCCTCACACTTCCAGTCCCAAACCACCCAGTCACTGGAGTGGATGTCACCCATGCCACCGTCAGAGCTCAGTGAGTACTGCCCACTGTGCCTGGGTGCAGAGGCCTTTTGCCTCCTGGCATGTACCCGGTAGTTCCAGGGGAGAAATATCTTACTAGTAAAGATGATCGCTCAGCCCACGCATATCTGTGAGCCATGGCTGGGCACGTAAAATCCCATTTGGATTCTTCAGCTTCTAGCTTGAAACCCGATCACATGAACCAGTTACTTTTTCCTTCCTCATGCACGTAACGGATCTGCTAAGCTCAGTAAGATGGCTTTTTTCTTTTCTTTCCGTTCTTCCTTTTTTCTTTTTTTGGAAAGCTCACCATCAGCCTGCTGACAGGCATCCCTTCTCCGAGTCTTGGAGTCTTTGCTGGTCCTTGATGTGATATCCCCGTGGATAAAGGCACTTCCCTGACTCCCTGACCACACAGCTCAAGTCTCACTCGGTGTAGGGCAGGCTGGAGCCCTGGAGAGGTGGCTGCGTTTCAAGGACACGGAGATGCTGTCACTTCTGACACCCTGAGCTCCTTCCACAGTAACGGCTCCTAAGAACTCATTTATAACCCTGATTGACCTCTCTGTCTCCATGATTATTAAAGCTAAAGGCCTGAGATGGTGGGAGAGAAATAATCAAGGCCAGAATGCAGATGAATAAGTTTCTAACAGGGTGAAGGAAGCAGCTCAGGGTCAGGAGGGGGGATGGCAGTGGGACGTGTGGCGGTGCGGCAGCTGCCCGTCCCAGATAGCAGGTGGGGCATCTTGGTGGGTCACATCTGCATGCCTAGCTGTGGGCCGATGGGCAACTTCTGAGCAAAGTACTTTTCTTTAATGAAAAGGTGGGGAGTTAGCATGTCCATTGCCTGCCGCTGCCACCTGCCCCTGGGGATCAATTATGTTGTCAGAAGAAGCCTGACTGTATCATGTAAGCTGGTGCGGTTGTAGGTAGAAAACAGAAGGTCAGGCGGTGGTTGTGGGGCAGCCCTGCTGGACCCTGGGGCTGATGTGATGGTTCTGGTTCTCATCTTACACCTGTTTTCCAGGACTTGGTGGAATAAGGACAACACCCAAATCGCAGGCACGGCCAGAGCCCCCACACTGCTGCCTCTCACAGCCATAGAGTTTACAGGAGTGAAACGCTGACTGATAAAGACCCCAACGTGGGAAATACAAGGTGTGTGGAAACACAAACTCCATCATGCCCCAAGAAATGAAAGGCGATGAAAACAAGTCCACTACTCCATTCAGCCCAGGTAGTGACCAGTCTTGTTTCTACACATTATCTAATTGCAAACGTGCTTCTGCGGACTTAAAACGACACCCAGAGCATTGAACCTACAGAAACTCTGGAAGACCCCCACGTCCAAGCCCCGGAAACCACCAAGCTGGAGTATACCTCCACCACCAGGGTTTCGTTGGTTGGCCCCGCAGAAGACAAGCTCTCCGGCTCCCTGTAGGACCGCCTGTACTCGAAGGCAGTGCCTGAGAACTTGTAGCGTCCAGGCCAGTCCACAGTCCACTGTCCATTTAGATAGTACGTTTTGAGGGCATTGCGAACAGCGATGTAGGAGGTAGAAACGTTCAATTCAGAGATGCGAATACTCCGGGCTCCAGAAGGGATGGTGACCATGTGATAATACTCTGGATGAAAACAAACAGATGGGGGAGAATGGAGCATTTCATTCAATAACGACAGGGCCAAATCTCTCAGCTCCCTCCGTACTCCACCTCCACAGACAGAATCCACATTTGAAAGAGGAGACCTAGTTTGGCAATGAGGTATAATAGTTCTATACACGACTTCTTCATTTCCTTTTTTTTTTTTTTTTAAATCAGAGCAGAGCTTTTGCAATTTTCACTACTCCTGAGGACCATTCTAATTTGAAGAACCTAGCAACCATTGCCAACCCAAACAAAAGGCTTCAGAAGCAGACAGGAAAAGAGGCAGGTGTCAGACTTGTGGGAACAGTTAACACCTGCTGTTTTCATCCCACGCCAAGTTCTTCCCACCCAGCGGGTCCCTTTGCAGTCCTCTCTTCTCAGCCCCCGCAGACAGCTGCCCCATACTCACGGTTGGTGCGGTGGTCCTTGGCATAGAGGCCTTTGTGTGTCGTGCAGTCTGAGTTATTCCCCTTGCACACACCACACGAGTCTTCAAGGGCATTGGACCCAAGGATGTTGTCACACCCAACTCTCTGGAGGACCCAGGAGGTCACATGTCATTCATGAAAGAAAACACAATAGGAGCCAAGTCACAAACCTCAAGAAGGAAACCTCTTCTCCCTATGGTTGACAATTCCACCAACACAGGGGATTTCACAAATCTTTATTGGATACCCAGTATGTGCACAGCAAGACTGCAGTTCTACTCTTCAGAGCCAAAATAGGAAAACTTTAAACGTCAGACATAACCTGAACTCTTCAGTATTGCTACACGGCTGTCCTGTCCTGAGACCTGAGTTAAATCTATCAGGTTGTCATGTTGGAGACATGGGCCAATTTTGGAGTGACATAAAGCACTTAGTACAAATGACAAGCAATGTGTCCTCAAGGGGTTCCACTGGAATATGACATGGTCTTTGGAATCCCCTTGTTCAATGGCAAAGAAGTAACACAGGCCACGTGGAAATTATTCCCAGCAGTAAATTACATAAAGGGCTTATGTGTTCACTGTCTTAGAATTTTAGGAACTCCTTAGAATTCCTATAATGCTTCCTAGCTTTATATTTCCTCACAAAGCGTACAGTCTATAGATGTAAAACAAAGACTATTCAGAAATGAAATAACTATAGTCCACCATCACTTGCTTGTAATCCTTGGGGCTAGATGCATTTCAGAGATTTTTGGATTTTAGAAAGGTAATTAACATAGTATGCGTATAATGTGGAAGTCCGAGCCGGGTCTAGGATAGCAATGACGTTTCTATAACAAAACACATACATCTTCATACTAAGTGAGAAAAATAAAACTGACAAATAGTCTCTAATCAGTTCAGGGCACTTTTTTTTTTGCCACCAAACAAATTCAGGTCAGCTTATAATTTACAGCCAAACCAACTTTCCATTTCATAGTTTTTTTGCATTTTAGAATTACAGATAAGAAATCGCAACGCTGTATCATCAAGAATAGCTGAAAATAATGAAATATTTAATAAATCAACTAATAATTAGACAAAATGTGTAGAGCTTTGAGCATTTGAGAACTGACAGAGATTAATCAATCATCCAGCCTAATCTTTATGCATTAAATAGGATTACACTGAGGGTCTCAGTGGATGGTTCCACGGGTTCAATGGTCATACAACTTAGAAAAAACACGAGGTAGGACCGAGGTCTTTGGACTCCAGTGAAAAAGAATACTGAGTAATATCTTCATTGACAACCCATTAGTTACATGGGTGTGTTTGATCTGGTCACACCTTCACTTTGTTTATAATGAGATTCTTTCCATCTTACTTCAGAACATGTCAACAAGCTCAAAGTGTTATGGTCACTTAGCCACCAAGTCTTCCCCAGCCCGTCTCCTAAGTCCTTTTCTCCAACAGAAGCTGAGGCCACAGACCTTTCAGAGACTCCTACAATAGCTGCAACATGGCCTTTAGGCTCTGAGCTGTCCCTGCCTTCATTTACTCTCCATGCCACCTCCCAGCTACTGTTTGACCCTGCCACTCCTCTTGTACCCAATCCCAGTGCCTGCGCTACAGGGACACAAGGATGATTACTCCTCATTCAGGCGGCAGATGGCCCTAGGAAAGCCTCTCCCTCCCAATTCACCTCCTTCAGCATCCCACAGCCCGTGCTTGCCTTTCGGGGACTCTGAGGACTGAATTGGTTCCTGTCAACCCATGCTTTCTTTTACCGTCCTTTTCCCTTGTCTGTCTTCCCAACACCCCTATTCTAACTCACCCTTTTCAATCTAGCTTGGAAGCTCCCTTCTCCAAGGAGCCCTGCAAATATCCGAGATCCATGTCTAAAAGAGAACCAGATCTTCCCTTCCCCCCATGCTCTGCACACACCTCCATTGCAACAAACCACGGTGTGTCTCAGTATGTGTCCCTCTGGCTTCCCCCCACTGGGCCGTGACTTGGAGGGAAAGGGCTTGTGTTAAATGTCTGGTCCCTCTAGCCCCTCACAGGGTGCCTGGCACAATGTGGACTGTCTGGGGATGTTTGTTGAATGAATGAACGATCATTATTACCTCACATATCCCATCTATACAAACATTACGGCTATCCTCCGAGCATGGAGTCCCATCTTTGACTTTATTTGACAAAGAAAAGAAGAAATCAAATCCTTCTGCGATACAGTAGAGTTTGCATAAGTCCTGATCTTTAAAAAAAATACACACACAAACACAAATAAGAAAGATACTTAAGCTCTGATCATTTTTGCTCTAAATTTTAGATAGACTTTTTTATCTTTGTTGCGCATAAAATAACTCCCACACAATAATACAGTACAAAGACATTTCTGTATGGTTGCTTCATAAAATTTGTTTTTTTCCTTTTAATTTATTATTATTTTTTTAAGCTTCACTATTAATTTTTATTCTACTCTGTCCTTTACTGGTCTTTATTCTTTATACCGTTGTTGGCACATAGTAGGCATTCAATAAACATTTGTTGACTTAAACTACAGCATTATTGTTCACTATTCTACTAGTATAATTATTCTCTTATAGAAATGCAAAAAGTCACTACCATTTTATTACAATATGCAAAATTCTTACACATAAAATGTAATACAAGAATTAAAATAATTACTAAATTTCTTAATAGCTAATACAGTTGAAGAAACACATACTTTTAAATTTATAAAGGGAATCATTTTTAGTTAGATGAAATCTCCAGAGAACAATATTTTCTACAAATATAAAGCGTTGTCAAAAAATACCAATACACGGAGAATATGGGTATCATTATATTCTTAAGATTAGCAGATAAAGTTCAGTTCCTCTCTCGCCAATCCATTTTAAGGGTTTATGAAGCACATAGTTAATATGGACTTTTGTACCTTCCCTCCCACAACCTTTTTTTGTCTTCTTAGTAAGAAGGGGACAATTAATGATGAAAATGTTTTCTGTCTTAGGGGTTTTCATTTATAAACATTTTCTTTATTGTGCAAGATAAGAGACTCAACTGAATAATTCTAAGAATCAAACTTAGTATGTGCTTCCATAATTAATGAATTTATTTACTGAAGACTAGCAAAGTCAGGAATAGCACATATATTTTGACCCCAATTTTGAAGTTCTTTCTACTTCTTCCTCCTGCCTATTTAACTCTCAACTATTTTTTACTGAGATTAAGAGTTAAAACCAATCCAAAATGCTTTGTATAAAACTACTTACAATTTTCTCTCAGAATTCACTAACACCATAAACCTCTCATCATGAAAATATTATCTATATTGGGATAGTGAAAGTAATTGGCAGATGAGAAGCTCCAATTTATGTATCTTCCTAATGTTGCTTGGACAATATTCCCAGTTTCAAGGAATGAGATGATTAGGTGTTCTCTGAATTCAACTGGAGAGTAAAATTTTACATATGGTACAAATACACGTCTGGATTTATAGTTTAAGGTCAAGACTTTCTAATCTAGTATACTTAAAAATAATCTCATTTTTTTCAGAAGATACTAAAGTTTTTCTTTCATTCTTTTGCAATTATAAGTGTTCAATGGGTGATATGATTATAGCAATATCACCATCAACTACTGTGATTTGTAATTAAAAAATAAACATCGTTTCATTATCAATAAAAACACATATTTTGAATTTGTTTTTTATCACTTCTTTGAAGATTTCAAGATATGATGTCCATGTTCTCTATCTGGCTTATTAATTTCTGACCGCACAGCTAGTCAAGATACGATTCCAGTGGCCATGGTGCAGGCAGAATTAAACCAACTCCCAAAACTGAATCTGTGACATTGACCTCGTGTAGAGGTATCTGGTCTACCAGAGCAAACCATCAATCACACCATTGTTTACAGGAAAGATAATAAAGTCTGAGGCTATCACTAAAAAGTGGGGTTTGGGATTTACCTTCCACTTGAGTGTAAGGTTTCCACTTGTAGTGCCACCCTCGGAACCGCTTGCTATTGTATTCTGCACACTGCAGGGCACGGAAGTCAACACTATCGTGGGCACATTTCTGCCTGTTGCAAAGCTTCAGAGTGCGAGTGGAGCCCTCACAAAATTTCCCTCCATGCGACGGTCTGGAACGCATATTTTGTAGTTAGAAACCTTGCATTTTAATAGCTAATCACCCTTTCCTTAAAATGAGGCTCACTGGAGATATGGGGCGGATAATGTGAAATTATTTACAGAGACCAAATGAGAAAGGTGCATTTCTCAGTAGACGCTGGCACTTCCTTACGTATTAATAACATGGGCAGTGTCCTCCTTTTCTATTGAGTGTATTATTTACAACACTGGTAGAAGAGGTTAGAATATGGAAAGTGGCTTTGCATGTATTTGTTTATGGCCACCTCCCAGCATCCCTCTGCAGAAGACAGGGTAAGCACTGCTGATCTCAGAATCCCATAAAGTGGGGGTTGGCACACGGAGGGTGGTGGCTCTCCCAGAATTGCACAGTGGATAGAAAGCAAAACTGAGAATGAAATTCGATTACTTTGCTTTCCACTATCAGTTTCCTGTAACAAGGCCGGGATACCAGATTGGGTCAGGAGAACCAGTCACCTCTGCTGGTTGGCACTGATGGCAAATGTCCCATGCTCACCCCACTAAAATTCATGTGGTCACCCCAGGAGAGAGCACCATGTTGATTCAGGGAAGCTACTGGGTCTCACAGGTTAAATACAGGCATAAACAAAGGGCAACATGACTTACACATTAAACAAATCTAGGGACAGAAGGAGTATTAGAAATCTGTTCACTCCACGGCACCAGTGATTGCTTTTAACATTCCCGCCTTTTAACAGGTAGCCACAATGAAAACACTTGTACAGGTAAACGTATTTGATGAAAAACCAAGGTTTTTTTTTTGTTTTTTTTTCGCATGATAGAATTGTTTTTGTTGACTTTATTCATTTGTGTTCTCTATACTTTTCTTATGAGTGCTTTCTTTATTTTAGGCAGACCCTTGGCATTTCAAGTAAATATGGTTAGCATCGGATTCTGGACTATTACTGTTGGATCTGTTATTGTTGCTATAGCCTGGTAGTCATAAGCATCTTAAATTTTATCAAAGGGATGTCATTGCTTAAGGAATGCTTACATGAAATGGCTTTCCTACTTAGTGTTTCCTACAATCGTACAGGAAGCGCTGATTGAGTGGGCCTGAATTGAGGCACAAGTGTGGTCTGGAAGGCTCGTAGCAGAGACGTGCCCAGTCGGGAGGAGGGAAGTCCGGACAGGCTTACCTGGGATTACTGCAGAGGCGATCTCTGTGCGACACCCCTCCTCCACAGGTCCTGGAGCATGGTGACCAGGGAGACCAGTCTGACCAATGGCCATGGGTGGGCTTGGGGCCTTGGTCACCATATTTCACACATTGCCCTCCACGGCACCACTAAAAATTAAAAAAAGAAAAAGACGTTGATATGACTCAAGGACAGAAAAGTGGGTCATCAGTATTGCAGTGCCCAGTCATAGGGAGTCTGGTAAAATATGCAAACATTAACATCCCTATTCTCTAGTAACACATCCTACAAATACATTTAAGGGTGCTTCTTTTGTCTTTCCAAACCTAGCCTCTTTCCATACATCCACTTAAAGGGAAGATAAGTAGAACAATCATTTCTAATTCCTGAGCCACCTGAACTTCACATGTTTAATGAAGTAGTGTTGCTCGGTTGTTCAGCCCGATCGTTCATCTCTCAAGTGAGTGGACGCTAACCTCTCCTGAAAACAATGTGCTTTTCACATTGCATTTTCGGCACAGACTGAGTCTCAGGTGCAAAAGTCCAGCTGGGGGTTCCATGTGACTCAACACCTTGTCATTTCTGCCTAGTGTGCGGTGCTTTCGCTCCAAGGCACCTGGGCTCAGAGCCTGGGGGCTGTAACCGATGCATGTCAGAGGTCACATGGCTTTCCAAGGAAATGAAACAACCGACACAGGGCTCCTCTGTCCCAACAGGGCTGGAGGTGCTATCAGCTCCTCTTTCTCAGGGGAAGTGCTCCTCCACGTGAATTTATGGTAACATCGCGTGGCTTCTTCACTTCCACCCCATGTAATGGCTGCACAAGATCTCACACTGTGTTCAGTGGAGTTGGCTTTTCCACCTGTGGTTTGCTGTAGACTGTGAGGTTCTTAGATAAAGACCAGGCCATCTGCTGGGAGGTGGGGAGCGAGTGGCTTGTCCCTCACCCCGGCCCACACGGATCAGCAGGGCCTCGCCTGTGGGCTGAGGGTGAGAGGTGGGCCAAGGTAGAGCCACCTGATGTGTTCCGAGAGAAAAAAAGTGCTGCTTTTATAAAAGAAAAATAAGAATACTTTAAATATTAATGGATGTATTGGACTGAAACACATTACATCGTTGATGTTTGACCAGTCTTTCCACACAAAAATGGCAACTTCAAATGGTTCAATTTAATATTATTTAAGGAAGAAATATTGAATTTAAAGACATAAGTAATTCTGAGGACTGAAGCTTCAACCATTCAATTCTTTGATTCTTTCCCATAAGCAAGAAAAAAGTCTCTTTCATTACCACCTGCCCTCAGCCCAGGTGACAGAACAAAGTCTCACAGTCCTGCCCCTCTCAGCCCAGTGACATGGCCTCCTGACATGGCCTCAGTAAGCTAAAGGAGAGAATTGCAGAGAAGAGAGGAGGCAGCCCTTGGGAAAAAAAAGCTGATGAACACGAAGACAGCAGGACACCTGAGAGCCACACATGTCTGTGAATAGTTAAGGGCAACAATGGATGGCTGCCAATCTTTCAAGAAATAGGCATCATTTTGCAAACTATCACATGAAGAATACATTTTAATAAATTATGATCAGAAAAGTCACAGTTATCTTCAGCTTCAGATTCAGATAAGCTCCCTGGTGTCCTGCGACAATTAGTGTTTTCACATTGTGGTACCTCAGCAGATCCTTTTCAAGAAACTGAAAGCATTTTTATTACCTTTTTTTGGTTATGGATTAATTTAATTACTGCTGCTGCCTATATCACTAGGAGTATTTAAATATCAATCTCACCCCCTGTGAGAGATTGAAAATAAATCATATTAACACGTAGAGTGAATGGCTGCTAGGTGCTAGTCTCGGGTAAGTTTACCTTATTTCCCTTTGTTTCCTCAGTCAGAGATGCAATAACTTAACTGAAAAGCCTGCATTAGCAATGCTCATTAACATTTTTAATCCTTTCTGTCTATGCTTACATTTACGTACATTTAGGAGTGACATATTTACTTTGGAATTTAAACATAGTAGAGCAGTAATATTTAGACATATTTCTCTTTCATATGCATTAGTATCACTAAAAAGGTCAGATATATAGAGCAAAAATGGTTAGTAATATTGTGGGTCCAACAGATTTCTATCTTTATCAGTAATATTTTATAATCTGAAAAGAAAACAATGTAATTACAGGTTAAATCAAAAGGTTTAAAATCTTACTCTTGAGGTTTAAGATGATTTACTTTTAAGTTTTAATGACAAAATTATTCTCTCCCAGTTAGTAATGAACTTGCTGTCTGATGTGTTTCTTCGTTTCTACCATAGCTCTCTTTCTCTTTTTCATGGATCACAATGGTCTGCCTACTCCGGTGTCTTCAGGTCAATGCTCTGGGGCTTTAATACTGCTTAGCGCTGGGTCGTTACGTGGTTAAATGGTGGCCAAGGGTTTAATCTTCCCCGTTCATTAAACAGGTTCAGCCATCAGCTTTGCCTGACATCACTGTCTATTAATTCTAGACAGCTCATCGATATAATCAGAAAAGTGAGAGAAAGGAGTCCTCTTCATAGTATCAATATAACCACAGTCTTTTCACATGAGTGTAGGTCTGCACAGATATATGAGAAAGACCAGGCTAAAAGTACCAATGCCAGAGGAGGAGAGACGCCTGGGTTGAAAGACTGACATCTGGATATGATTCATGTGCCTAAGATTAGCATCTCACCATGTCATGCCCACAAGCAGTGCCTTCTGCGGCTGGCATAAATTTTGTCTCACATTTCCTTCCAATCCGGTGGCACCACAGGGCTTTGCAGATATCCTATAGGGAAAAGAGATTATTAGCATTACACATGGTCCATACATCTATGATAAATCATAACTAAAAAAATTAAGAGGAAAAAACTTATATAAATTAAAAGCTGACATCTATTTTCAAAAGCTGGCCCAGCCATCCACCCACTATCCCCAAACCTCTGATGAAGGCTTGGAATACACCAAGTACCATGCTAGGCAAGATGTTCCATAGTGAATAGGACTCAGGCCTCCCCTTGAACTTGGTCTTATGGGAGTAAACTTGCTGGGAATCACCATATGGTGCGTGTGGGAAGAGGTGTCCCTACAGAGGGAAGAACAAAATGCACAGTGAGCTTGTCTGCAGGACAAAAGGCTTAGCCTGGAGGACTCAGGGGAGGATTCAGAGGAGATGTGATGTGAGTCAACCTTGAGCTCAAGGAGTTTGTCGGGAGGAAAGCGATGGCTTTCAAAACAAAGGGATTAAAAGGTATGTGCAAAGGAAGGAAGTCCCATGCGTATAATTTGGCAGTAAAATAAGACAGGATCTGAGATTTATACACAATAAAGTCTCTCCTAGTGTGAGGGCTTATTTTCACTTTGATGTCCTTTTGAGACCAAAGGAACATCTTAATAAACAGCAACTAGTAAGACTTATGACATGACAAAACCTTTTGGAATGCTGAGGGTAGCTTCAACTGCACATGATAAAAGATATTTCCTATCTACACAACGGTTTGGGATATTTGAACAAGTGTTGCATTGTTCCCCAAGAAATGTAATGGCTGCATCTACTGGGTGACTTGTATTATAAAGAAAATGCGACACAGGGAAACTTTCTTGTAGTTCTGCTTCCAAGATGGCGTCTCACTGCATTTGTGCTTTCGTTCCCTGTCTCAATGATGTTAAAAGATGTGCTCACAGGAAAGCTTTCTGCATCATGTGAATCACCTCACGAAGGGCTTTATTTTTAATCACCCATATTAACTTTACCTTCATAAAACTAGTTCTCAAATCTCCTCCCTAATTTTCATTATATTATGCATTTAGAAGTTAAGGTATTAGTTAAAGACACAGCCTTATTTTCTTTTTCTTTTCTTTCTCTCATGAATAACTTAGCCTTTGGGAACTTGGTTTGTTAACAAGTAAACTTTCAACGTTTTAATTTTGTATCCCACTGGGTATCCAAAATTTGGATACCACTTGCTTTTATTTTGAAGCATTCGTAATAACCTCCGATGGTTGCAATCACTCTACCACTACTTTTCATTTTCTTGTGAGTCCTCCAGGATCATTAAGTGTTACTAAGGTAAATGTGTCATGTTGTGGTTAGTTCTTTGCCTGGCTCAAGTCGGTGTCAGCATGAAACAAACAATGGTGCACCTACAGCAATTCTTGGGAAGAACATGGCTGAGAACCTCGGACTGCTTTCCTTCTGACAGGCCCCTGAGAAAATAATTGTTGTATAGTGTTGGAGGCTCTGTTCTTGGCCAGGACGACATTTAGAAATCAGAGCTTTAAGAAGACCTCAAGGGACCATAAAAGCAGGGCCTGAATGTCTGTGACTCTTCAAAGAGACATATGGAAAGCTCAATTTGCCTGCAGGGGTGACAATGTGAAAGCATACCAGGATATAAATAAAGTTCCCCTGAAACCAGAGCCTGTAGACTCCCTCAGGAGCTCAATGTCTGGGTGGTGATATGGTGGATGAGAACCAGAGTCTGGACAGTGGTGTGGAGTAGGCATTCCTGCACTTGAGTGGTGGCTCATGGAAGCCGAATGGATGGATGGGGCATAGAGACCTACAGATTCAGGAGATTGAGTGTAAACACATAAACAAATGCATGGATGGATGGATGGATGGATGGATGGATGGATGGATGGATGGATGGATGAATGGGTGAATGTGAAAGTGGCAGCTGCTCCTGTGGTTAGGTCAGCTGGGAAATGGATGTGGTGGTCCAGTAGAGGCTGGGCTTCTGAGAAGGTAGGCACATCCGATATGGATTGGTCAGGACAGATCTGGGCAGGCGGGACCCAGTGTCCTTCTGTGTCCTTGAGGTCCTGGGGGCTAGATGAAGTGGGTGCAGGTAAAGGGTCCAACTCAGGGCCTGGCACCTAATAGGCACCAAACCAGTGCACGTTTCTTTCTCACCTCAGGGGCATGAGGAGATTCCTGCACAATCAGAGGCCAGTCTACGGCCGTGGCCTAAGGGAGTTGGTGGCACTAATTCATGGTGCTGTTTCAAAGTTTATGAAGACATACAAAGGAAATAATAGATGGTGTTAAAAATGTTAAATTATTTGTATATATTTGTCCTCATTGCCTGGGACCTGGCTAGCTTTCAAGAGATGCTTTGTGAGTGAGCTGAATATCAGCTGATTTGTGCCTGTGGAAACTGGACAGAATAAGCAGGGGCATTTTTAGTGTGAAATGAAATTAATAATGACCAGTGAATTGTGGTCATAAAACTATCTTAGATGGCTTAAGAGGGCTACCTTATGATGTGAAAATATTAGATCTAGACTCTTACCATTCCACACAATTTCAGAATATTCTCACATCGCACATTTTTTGGGACATGTTGTAGAATAAAGAAATACAAATTGAAGATACTATTAAAGGCAACCATTTTTTCCTTTTGTAAGTGCAAAGCTCTCAAATATAGGATTCAGGCGATAGGCAGCTCACCACTCACCAAGGCATGAGCTCACCAATAAGTCTGTGCCCCGCCTGTGCTATCTGTGTACTTCAGCCTCATCCTGAAACCTGCTCAATCCCCAGTTCCAGTCCTCCAGGCAGAAATAAATCGACATATCAAAAAACATTCGAGACCTGGGTACCCTATGGATGTAATTGCCATTAGGTAAAATGTGACAGTCTATCCTGGAAAAAAAATTGAATACCTCAGAGAATTAGATAATAAAATGAAAATTAAACCATGACTGAAAAACCAAAAACTAATTACTTGCTCTCCCCTTTATCATACTTTGACTTACCCACTAACGTCTGGACATAATGTACAGTGGTTGTATTAAAGTAAGCATTACTGTTATAGGTCATTATATTCTTAATGAAACTTCAGGGTCCTTTTGCAACAAAGACCCTTTGAAATCAGGGTTCTAGAGCTAGAGAGTTGGAATGTAAGACATGTTGGGTGGGGGTGGGGAGAGCTCCTGATTTAACAACAAACCCAGGACACTAAGGTGATCGAATTTCAAAGTAATTCTGGCAGCTAGCATTTCAGACTTCAGGGTCAGGCCACCAAGCAATGTTGAAGAAGCAGAATAGGTACTTGATAAAGACACAATGATTATAATAACTAACACTAAGGAAGAAAAATGTTGAAGCCCATGGAAAGAGCTCACTCTTGCTTTTATCTTTTCAGCTAAGGAATACTATCTTCAACGAAGGCTCTCACTTGCTATTCTGTCCCATAATTTAAGAGCTTTGTTTACAAAGACCCATTTCAGTAATACTGACTTGGTTAAGTTTAACTTCACAACCTAAGACCCCAAATATAATCAACATTTTCAGAGCACTGGGCTGCAAGTTTATTGCATTTCAATATTGTGAACAGATTGCCACCAGATTCACTTTCTCAAATGATTTGCATTAGACTCGCCGAAAATACAAATTGAAAATGTAATTACAAATGATATCATAATAGGATATAAAGCCATGGACATATATGTGTGTGTGAATTTATGCACAAGCATGCAGACATACATACATATACACCAGATGTACGTCCATTTATCGAACAGATAGGTTTACTTGCACTACATATTAACTTCTCAAATGAAATAGCATATGGGACTTAAAAATCGTTCACCCTTTTCTAAAGTACCATCCATCCATTACCTGCTCAGCAAATTTTTATAAAGTGGTTCTTATGTGACAGGTGCTGGCCTAGGAACTGGGCAATTTGCTTCTAATTTATGCTTTTATATTCTCCCATCAGAAAACTGACTGGTCTTTACACTTCAACCTAATGAAAATAGACGCATTTTTATAAAATTTCAGTAGGAGTTCATTAAAAAAACAAACGAACTACATTTTATAATTGAAAATACCCTGAGATACTTCGGTCCACATGGAAAAAAATTAAAAAATCTCTAATTGCTACACGATATCTAGGATTGAAATTCAATATATTAGTGATTCTGGCCACAAAAGTAGAATTTAACTTATAAAAACAAAATACATCAAGTTTATTTATGTTGAAGAACAATTTTACATCATAGGGAATCAGCTGACATGTTCTGATTTTAAAATGTATATTTTTTAATTTTAAAATGTTTTTCCTTTACTGTTCAGTTTCTCCTTTACTGCTCACAATGAAATAACTGGAAACAAGGTTATTTTTTTGCATACAAAAACTATAAAATTGGACAAAATATATGGGCTGTCTTAGACCTCCGACAACAGGACATGATCATGGAGAGAAGGGAAAATCACAAGGTGAATGCCATCTTTGCCCCGAATCTCTACTGGGAGTACTTTGTCCCAGGCAGATGACAGCAATGTCACAGAATGGAGAATACAGAGATTTTTAAAAAAGGTAGGAAAAGATATCATGCAGAGTATTCTTAAATAAGCTAATGTGGCTATTTTAATTCAGATAAAGTAGAATTCAAGACAGTAACATTACCAACAATAAAGGAGGACAATTTTTAATAATGAAAGAGTCAGAAAGACATAACAATCCTAAATGTGCATAAACCTAAAAATGCAGCTCCAAAATCCATAAAATTGGTATAACAAGTAGCAAATATCATGGAGAATATAGAAAATATAAAAAACATGTCAAACAAGTCAACAAAATAGATATTTCTAGAACACTATACCCGAGCACTGCAGAATTCATATTCATTCCAAGTGCCCATTGAATGTTGACCAGGATAGACCAAATGCTTGACTATGAAATACATTTCAATAAATTTCAAAAAAATATACTCGAGTATATTCACTGAAGAAAATTGAACTAAATTAGAAATCAAATTAAAAAGCTATCTAGAAAATCATCAATTATTTGGTAATTAAATAATACATTGGTTAAAGAAGAGGTCACCACTTAACTAATAAAATATTTAAAACCTAATAATATTAAAAACCTAACATATAAACATTTTCAGGATACAGCTAATATGTTACCTAGATGGAAATTAATAGTATTAAATACAGTTAGATGCTTCTATTAGGAAAAGAAGAAAGTTTTAAAATCAGTCATCCAGTTTATCCCTTAAAATTAAAACAAGAAAAATAAATACACAGTAAGCCTTGGGGTATAATAAACACAAAACAGAACTTAATAAAATAGGAAAGAATTCAACAAATTAAAAAAAAAAAAAGGACAAAGCCAAATTTGATGTTTTGGAAAGGACTAATTTATCTGATAAAATCCTACCTGGACTGATGAAAGGAAAGAAGATAAACACCTTATCTTTGTTAGGAATGAAAGGGGAAATATCACTATAGCTCTTATGATCATTAAATGGATAAATAAAAATATCACAGACAATTTTTTTGGTGAAACATCGATAACATACGTAAAACAGAGAAATGTATTGGGAAAGCTCTCTTCTTGTATCACTTTTTATTTTTATTTTTTTAATTTCCAGTGAATTTGGTCAGCCTAACAAGAGTTTCTTCTAAATAAACCATACACTTTAGTGTAGTTGAATTAGTTATTACAAACCTTCCCACAGAGAGAAGTCATTAGTAAATTATAATAAACATTTCAGGAAGAAATAAAACCAATCTTCTACAAGCTCTTCGAGAAAACAAAGGAGTAGGGAACCTTTTCGACACATTTGATGAGGACAATATAACTCTGATAAAAATTCTTGAAAGGCAATTCTAATAAAGCAGTATTTCTAAATAATATCACTCAAGAACACAGATGTAGAAATCCTGAACAAAACATTCACAAATCAAATTAGCAATATATAAGAATGAGGAATAGATTATGACCAATGATCCTAGGAATGCAGGTTGGTTTACCATTCAAAAACCAACGAAAGCAAAATTAAAACCTATCAGTGTAATTCACCACATTAACAAAATAAAGGAGAAAAACACTATAACTATATCAACAGATGCATAATAAAACATATGACAAAAGTCAACACACTTTTGTGGCAAAATTGCTTAGTATCTAGGACCGAAAGGAACTTCTTCAATTTAATAATGGGTAACTATGTAGTATCCACAGCTAACAACATCTTTAATGGTGAAATATTGGCAATTATGAGTATGACATTTCAGAATAAGCAAACCATGCTACGGTGGTGAAAATCAGATCAGATGGGGACAAAAGCGGACTCTGGCTTTACGGGAAGAAGCCCTATCTTGATTGGGAGGCCGGTACCTTGGGTGAATACACTTGTTAAAATGCTAGGTTTACACCTTAAATGAGTGCATTTCTCTGCATGTGAATATTTCCTCCAGAATAAAAAAAAGACATGCTCATTAGCTTCTAATTTCTGTATTTTCCAGATGGCACTAGGGTATGATGGATGACAGTCCACAGTCACAGAGCAAAATGATGTGAAAACCAGAAGCACGAGGCAGAAAATCCCACATTGGGAAAAAAAAAATGGTTTTACGCTCCTTTTCCTTAACGCACAGAAGAGTAACACTCAAAAAGTTTTTAGGGGGGAGTTGCATATTTTGCCCGTGGGAAAGGGCCCGTTGGGAATCCATGCTGATGCTGACTGATGTATATCCTTGGTCTCAGCTGACACTGCCCAGCTGAGCGGATGAGAACCCAGTTCTGGCACAGGGCTGTACGTGATCTTTGCAGGAGCTAGACTTGAGTTTAGAAGAAAGATTATCGCTGTTAGATTTAAATTGGGAATACTCCCAGGGCATTCGGAAATGTTTGCCGGTTTCTGGAGGACTGCATTTCTTTTTTTTTTTTTTTGGTCTCCCTTCCTCTTAACTCCGTGATAAACTAGACACTTCAAGAAGAGATACTTTCATTTAATTTATGGGTAGTTTTCCTTTGCAGTTCCCCTGTGCAGCTAGAGCACAAGTCTCTGAGTTACATGAGGAATTTATACCAGGAAACCACGCG
Organism: Rhinolophus hipposideros; assembly: GCF_964194185.1. Classification (NCBI taxonomy): domain Eukaryota; kingdom Metazoa; phylum Chordata; class Mammalia; order Chiroptera; family Rhinolophidae; genus Rhinolophus; species Rhinolophus hipposideros. The sequence goes on from NC_138053.1 coordinate 97,850,822, forward strand.
GGGGATGTCCCGAGGGCTGACACAGTAGATAGCACCTCCTATAAGAAACTTCTCTTATAAATTCTTCATTTGGGGAATGTAATCATCAGACGCTCTAGGTAGGCTGTTGCTTTATAGTAAATCATGCTTACATTGGAGGAAAGTAAGGGGGGGGGCATTGTGTCCTTAATACCATTCGAAAAAAATGCAGAGTATTAATTTGCAACTTACACCAACCCGAAGTTATTGCTGAGATTCCACATGATAAATCACAAAGCAAGAGCTGACCTAACAGGCCACGTTGTTCTCAAATGAAAACTGATACCCACAACAGTATCAACCATCATTTTTTCTTTGCCAGTAAAACATGTGTTTCCTGTTATATAGGACCAGCCCTGCCATATAGGATGTGACATTTGGTAGGTACCCAATACATGCAGAATCCATCAATGTCAGTTACACTGAATAAAACAACTTTATGAAGCAGATCGCACTGAACACTGGCCAATAATCACTTGCCTTTTTAAAATCCAGCATGCAGAGCTTGGCTTTCTCTCCGAACTGCCACTTGCATTGTGTGTTCGCATCGTATAACTGTCCCGGCAGTTTCTCAGGGTACTTGTATTCCTGCACAGGCTTTGGCTGATCAGCAAGGCATGTCGCTTGGGCCGTGCTGAAACAGTGATGCCGAAAGAATGATCAAAGACGTCTAGGCAGTTATGCCCTTTTTTTTTCTCATGCAGATTTACAACATATCCAGCATGGAGAAGGGGGCGTGGGTTTTCACTAAGGTCAAATATAACAATTATCTTAGTTATATTTAAATATAGGGGCCACAAACATTTTCTGAAAGTGTTCATTTCACTTTTTCCAGGAAGGTAACTTGTTTTTCTGTAGATTTCTCAAACTCATCCTGGGGAAAAGTGAAATGGAATAATACGACCCGATATTCAATGTGAGAAGCTCCTATCACAGACAACTTTTACGTACACTTTCTGCCAGGAACAATCAAAAGATGGAAATGGGTATTACATCTTTTAATACACAATCACCCTATTTCATAATCACCCTATTTCAAAGATTAAAATTTACTTTCCCTCTTTCCCTCCTTCCCTCCCTCCCTTCCTTCTTCCTTCCTCTCCTAGGCTAGGGGATACCTCCTCAATAGATTATAACTTCCAGATTCTGCATGGGACATTGCAACAATTTTCACCACCAATGCTCTGTACTCAGGCTCATTTCTTACTAGACTTCCACTTCAAGAAGGAAATTAACTCTGCTTAAGTTTACTAGCAGATGACTAAAGACCAACTAACAATTCCTTCCTCCACAGATACAGTATCGCTTTCCCACCAGGGATGTACTTAAGTATCCTTGCTGCATTTGGAGGGGCCCATGTTTGCAAATAGCAATTAAATCCTACTGACAAATTTCAATAAGCCAAAAGAAAACAACAAAAACAAACCTCTGTAATCACAATGCACTGACAACAACACATCTGCCCCTGCATTTCCAAACTTTTCTTCATATGGTTGTCACCCACCTTGATTGGAATCTTTTGGGTCCCGATCTCTAGGGCCCCTCCAGTTCCATATTCCCCTGCCCTGGAGCCCGCTGATGCATGGCCTCAATTAACATATGTGTACCCAAACTGTGAGGGGTGGCACCAGTCACTGTGGATGAGATATTAATCCTATGTGCACGGGGGTCAGAAGCTTTTTCAGAGCAAGCAAAAAAGTAGAGATGAAGCTAAATGACAGGAAATTGCTAAGAGTGGTGGCTGGCTCATTGGGAGTACTCATTAATGATTTACTATTACTGCCACCCTTCATGATACCACTGCATATTCATCAGTAAAGAGAAATAAATAAAAGCATAGTTAGCACTCCAAGACAGGAGTGATTTGGCAAATTTGAAATTCCATAGCACCTCCCTTGAATAGATCACAAATGATTTCTACATACTAGTTAGATGTTCCCCGCTATCTCTCAATGGTTACGTTAGGCTTGCCAATATTATTCCCAGTCCACAGACAGAAACTAGGCAAAGTCAGTAACACTGATTGGCCCACACAAGAAATGGATAAATTACAAAGAGGTTCACAGCTTCAGGAATTTTTACACTTTGTATAAACGTAACCTGTTATTTATTATTCAGCCTTAAAATTGAAATCAAAGGGGACTTCCACTTCTAACTAGTCTAGACTGGCATGTATTAGACTGATCCTTTGACAGGCATTAGAAAGCTGTTAAAGAAAAAAAAGGACATGAGGGATGAACATTTCCAGAGTAAAGGGAAGCACAGAGCTAAACCATCCACTGCTATGTTCCTTCTCAGAAAAGGAATTTCATGAGTCACAAGTAGCTGCCAAGAGACAAGTGGCACAGTGGAAAGTGCGACCAGGGACTGAGAAGCTGAGCAAAGTTTCTGGCAATGGGGATGTGGGGGAGATGAAAATCAGAACGGAGGGTCTGCCGGAAAGGAGGGGTCCTGGTAAACGTCACAGGATTACCACTGGTGTCAAAACAGGCCTATTTCTAGAAGTAACAACTAACTTAATAGACTAGTTTAGAGAGACTGGATGCCAGGTTGGCATCAGCTCAATCCCAAAGTGGGTTAAGATAAACTGCAACCGTCTTATCTTCTAGAAATAAAAGATAACATCACCCAGAGCTTTATTTTGTCTTTAAAATTCTCTCGTTTGTTCAACATTACTAAGTGTACTAGCAGATGAGACCAAATGATTTAAATCCAAGAGAATGTGTAATAGGAAATGAAATTTAAAATTATTATGATTAGTAGATTTGAGAAAATAGAAGCTAAGATAAAGACTTTCACCAAAGGGCTAATACATACAAAAAATGTGCATACGATGTATTGTGGAAAGTTCTAACATTTACATAATTGGAATCCAAGAAAAGAGCCCATAGAAAGAATGAGGTAGAATTAATGTTTGTCAACAAAACAGCCAAGAATGTTCAAAAATTGATGGAACACGGCAAACCATAGATTTAAGCAGTTCTAAAATTCAAAGCAGGAAACATAAAGAAAAGCACACATAGGAAAATCATAAGAATTCTATAGAAAACCAAAATCACAGAAAAAATATCAAGTGACCTGAAAAAAAAAAAAAAAGACATGTTACTTTTTTAAAAGAGCAACAACATGACTGACAGCTATCTTGTCAACAGAAATGACAGAAGCCAAGTAACAAGGAAATGATAGCTTCAAATTACTGGAGAAAGATGACGGCTAAACTAGAATTCTATTCAAAACCAAAATACCCTTTACAAAGAAGGGTAAAATAAAGACAAAAATAGAATATGCCACTGGGAAGCCCACACTAAAACAAAGAAAGAAACAAACAAACAAACAAACAACACCCCAGCAGAACTCCTTCATACATAAAGGATATAGTCTTAGATGGAAAATAGGAAATGCAAGGAGTGAAGAGCAATGTAAGGGGAAGCAATGTAAGTGGTCAACAAAGCCACAGAGAAAAGCATATGGCGGTGAGGGCGGGGTCTCTGCATGGTCAATTAACACACTCAGACTGGGAGCCTGGAAGATGGGGAGCATGGGGAAGAACAGGAATGCATGTGTCAATGCTGGGATGTGAACATGGGCTCCAATGGGCATCATGTATGAAGAGCTGAAACTCCACGTGCTCATGTCACCTATGGTCCTTCTGGCTCCTGCTTGAGCATGTTTGATCTTGTCCCGTTGACCAAATCAGGTCACACAGCTAAGTCCAGAGTCAATGAGGCAGATGTAGGGTACCGTAGGGTACCCTATACAGGCGAGTGGGTGCAAGAAGGAAAAGCATTGCAGATATTTTCCAAACAATCAACCACACCATCCACAAGGACAAAATGAGTTTTCACTCTGTTGCATGCCCTGCACCCAAACCAGGTGGCCTACAAGTGAAAAGCAAAACAACAGAGCTTGTAGGAGATCAGAGGAAAATATATGCCCGATTTGGGGGTCAGCAGTTTTCACCCAGCAGTGCACAGAAAGTGCTCATATAAAGGGAAAATATGGATAAATTAGACTCAGAATTTAAAAAAATCTTCTGTTAAAGAAAATAAAGCAAGGCCAAAGTTACCACCACAATATTTCAAAACGCTTTTACCGCTCGAATGCGTGAGCCATCAAATATTGAAGAACTTGAGAGGTCTCTTAAATGTGTTTCCTCCTTTTCCAAGTGAAACACTTAGGGTCCCCCAAAAAGGTAATATTGCTTGCCAAAGTCAAGACCTTCCCAGACATAAGTGATAAAGAGTGGTACGGCACGTCAGCTCCGACTCCCTGTGCTGCTCTTTCCATCACACGGTAGTGCCCCTTCTCATCTTAACATCACACGGGCTCTGCAGAAACTATAATCGTCTGTGACTTGGTAGTTTGTTTATTGTAAGATGAGCATTATATAGCAGAGCAAGATGAGACTGAGATGTAGTAGTTCCATTATGCCCCGAAGCAAGCTGAACGGGCTCTCAGGTCAAATCCAATGTTCTCATCAACAGAGGTGGTGCAGGGCATGGCAGGGGACCCACGCCACCCTCAGACCTCCAGTTCTGTGACGGTCACCTCTCTCATGTATCGATGTAGACTCTGAGCGGAGGCGTGTTCACTGATCAGTAGGACATGCCTCAACTTTTTAAAAAATAAATCGAAGATGGGTCCATGTCGCCCTTAAGTGTAATGAGCTAAACTTCCCCTAAGTCCTAGCCTCCTGGGTGCAGACATGAGTAATGGGATGAGGTCTGTGTCTGGTCTGAGGAAATGACACACGTCTTTATTGACGATGTTGATGAATTTACTCCAAACACGTATCTGTCCTTCTTGACTCTACCAAGTATGGAGAAAAGCTGTGCTGACAACTTCAGGCCAATTGAGTTCCTTATTATATATTTTTTTCCATTTACCAAATGCTAGACTGCTAATAAAGGAAAGCAGATTCATCGTTACAAGCTAGCCATTTATCCTTACTCACTATTGGGATCACATCCAAAGAGCCACCTGATTGGTGGAGAATATAACAGCATTTTGCTTACTTAGAAATCAGGAAGTCAGCAGACATGCCAAAGGCGACAGCCTCAGATGCATTAAGCTGATGAAAAATCAGTGTTAATGGTTTATAGACATGTCCGATTCACAACTGGTCATCTCAAGTAAAATAAACCCCGATAGTGAATTTGACAATGAGAATCCTTCTGGGAAAATTTAATTTTCCAAGAAAACAAACTTGTCAGCATGTAAAATCTTCCATATTTACTTACAATCATGTGGTCCAGAGAAATTTGTAAAGTCCCTGAAAATTAAGATTTATTACTGAAGTATGACAGAAGGGTTTCACTGATGAGCACAAAAACAATTGAACACACTTCAGAGTACATCTGACCATTTCAGAATCACAGGACAAAAATGGCTTTGAATTCCAGAACCTTAAAAATTCTGAAGATCACATTCTGATATGAAGATTGTAGTCCATATTTAATGTCATTGAAACAATCAGTCTCTGAGCATGTAAATATTTTCTTTCCGTGAGTTTTCCTATATTTATTGGCACTTAAAAACCTTTTTCTGGACACTTCCATGATGCTGATTCTCATCGCACACCCGAACTTTGCCTCCCATTTTCCAAGTTGTCAGAGCACATTTCAAAAAGTTGAAAATATTTCTCTGTCTCATCATTACAATGGAAATGAAAAAAAAATTCAATTTTGTTTGGAAATAAAAATCTAGAAAATCATAGAAAGGATTTGAGATAAAGAAAACTCCAATTTTTTAATTAAAATTTATTGGGGTGACAATGGTCAGTAAAGTTACATAGGTTTCAAGTGTATAATTCTGTAATACGTTATCTATATCTCACATTGTGTGTTCACCACCCAGAGTCAGTTATCCTTCCATCACCATATATTTAACCCCATTTAACCAATTTTTATTGTTACTACAAATAAGAGCTTGTGAGCATAAAATGAATGTTCTTCTTTACTACCAGGAAGCAGAATTCTTCACACACATACTGAACAGCTCCAAGAAACACTTAGAAACAATGCTAACAATCCCCAACTTGACTCCACGAGAACACTGTGGAGGGAACAACACATGTTTAAAGGACCCTGATGTGTCATGCCAGTTGTAGAAGAACGTTAACACTGTCTTTTATGATTAACACAAATAAAAGACAAATGACCAAATGTGCATTCCTAGTAAATAGGTTTATATTACCAGTACACAGATATCATCCACAAAATTCTCACTCTTCCTGGAGGGCACAAAATATGGAAAGCAGTCATCATTCTTTTAGCGGGTAAAATATGCTGCCTGACATCTCAGAGTAGGACTGTGAGGGAGGGACTGCAAGCTGAAGGCTGGAGTCCCTGCAGGCTGGTGGCCAGGATGCTGGCTCAGAAGACATGTCACAAGGTCTTCTGGAGAACTGAAGGAAGAGGCAGCGATTGAGGCCAACTAGCCACAGGCTCACGGCTACAGGTGGGTGTTGGGGAGCAGTCCATCAGATAATGGATAATAAACGAGAGTAAAACCAGCAGATGTAGTGCGTGACCTGGCTTGAGTGGTGTTCTAGAAATAAGACAAATTAATTTCTGCAACAGAGAAAAAGAAAGAAAAGGGACTCTACTAGAAAAATAAGAGAGAAAGAGGGAAAGAGAGAGAAGGCAAACACAAAAAAATCTAAAACCCAAAGTAAGGAGGTAGTGAAAGAGCCAGAGGCTGAACCCTGAATGGTGTCCACAGAAAACAACAGGGTTGGTATACTTAGTCCTCGATTCTCAGCTTGCAGTAACTAGTTCTTAGTTTTGACTTTCAGACATATAAGTTGCAGAGACTCAGAAGGCAGCTATCTGGCTGCTACCGTGGCACTTCTTGGTGCTGCCAACCTGTTATTTCTGCCCCCAACTCTGGCCGTGCCAGTGTGAGCTGTGACTGCTGCACCTGCTTCTCCTTGATCTGTCCCTGCTCCATTGCTGGAACCATGTTGTGGCAAAACGAGGAAAAGTATAAGAAAAGGAAACACGTTACTAGTGCCTGTGTGGATGACCCAGGATGGAATCACTCTAGGGCCAGGTCCAGGGGATGGCAAAAGTAGGCGATCACATGTGTGTCCTCAGGTGAGATACGGAAGCTTACACACAGATAAGTTTCTATCAATGGTTTTCTTTTTTATGTTTGTATTAATATTTATAAACACTCACTATATGACATTTAAACATAATTTTGTTCTAAATATGCAAAATATAGTTAATATATCAAAGGTATAATATATAGAGTATTATGTAAGTACAACGTAGATAAAGTATATGGAAACTTTTATAAATGCATGTGCATGCATATATATATATAACATATATATGTATATATATGCATATACAGTTATGTTTATATATAGTTTTATTTATTTTTTAATTCTGTGCTGGTAAAAGCTTTGCTTTCCTTGAAGAAATCTGCCTTATTTTCTATTAATACAGATTGAACCTATAATTAATACAAACCCATTACATCTATAACAAGATTGCTTTGGTTTCTAGAAAGATCTTGGACCAATTTCAAGCTTCAGTATCACAGATAAAGATTGTCCTTTACGTTCTACACGTTTGTGTGTTTTTCCTTGGTCTTCGTATTTTTTTGTTTGCTTTTCTCTTCATCTAACTTGGAATTCTACTAATTTTTTTTCTTGAAAAGATCCATTCCAATTTCTTAAGGTAAAGTGGGTTAATTTGTTGGTTTTTTCCACAAGAATATACGATTGAAATGAGTGACCGTTCTTGTCCTTTCTTTGACGGAACTCAGAAATGTGACTGTGTTAGCTGAGAACTAGGTGCTGCAATCCCTGTCCCTTTGTTTCCTAAGAGCCCAGGTGCATTTTGAAAACGGAGAAGCTCTTGATTTCCTTGACACGAATTCATAGATTACTGTGAATCAGTGAGTTGGTATGAGCCAATGGAATCCTTCTGCAGAAAATGCATTTCTGTCAATGGGATAAACATGTCCTTCAACCTGAATACGAGCAGCTTTCCTTTCTGGGGCCAAAGAAACACTAATGTCCCTGAAAAGGCAAAGGTGGAAATTGGTGTGTCCTCATGAGGAACAGAAATATCAAACCCCAGTCTGTTCTAAGTGCTGCCATTCGGTTCCAGAAGAATGTGTTCAGGGGGGAGAAAAGAGGTGTTGAGGTGGGTCCAGCACCTAAATTCTTATGCCCATGTGTTCCAGTCTCTGTGTTAATGCTCAGAGATAAGTCACCTTCAAAGTTAAGAGCTACTTTCTAAACAAATATTCTCCCTTATCTTTTTAGTATTTGAACCAAATAATTTGCTTAAATACTTACAGATAAACACAAAAATAAATATTATGATTTCAACAAAACCGATATTCCTCAGTTCTTTGCATGCATGGTTCTTGGGGTCGGTGGAGAGAGAAGTGAGATCTGGGGTCCAGAAAGCCTGGGTTCTATTGTCAATTCTGCCACTAAATGGCTGGTCCCTGCAGGCTTTGGTTACTGCACCTGTGGTGTGAGTTGGGTTGATGATACAGCACATATGTTCCTCTCTGTACCAACCCTCTTGTCCCATTCCCCCAGAGCACACAGGTAGACATTTCTTAGCACCACCCCTTCCCTTTGGATACCCACCAGCTGAACCCTCACTTTTAGGAAATAACCTCTGTCCCGCACCCTCCAGTGCTCTGTCTTTCCCCAGTTACCTGCTGGCTGCAATGGAGAACCAAGTCCTAGGAGAGGAAAGAGCCACAAGGTGGAAGGACCTTGGGTCTCTGAATCACTGCGTGGAGCAGAGACCTCACCAAGCTGTGCTGGAGTGTGGTGCCAGTCAGAAATAAAGTTATGGTTTAAAGTTTAAGCCAAACCTCTAACACAAAGCCACTGAGATTTCGGGGCGGAGGGGCGGAGGAATCTAACTTACTAGCACATCGAAGGGTGCTTCTTAAAATCCCTTCTTTCTCTAAAGTTTAAAAATCTACTACATATTGTTCAGAGGGGATAAAACCTACCTCCCCAAGTTCTATACCCTAAATGAATTAGTACTATAACAAAATTTCCTAAAAAGAACTCTTAAAATTACAGGATTTAGAGCCAGGTTAAGGTTTATATAGTCAAGCTTTTCCTCCTATTAAGAAATTAATTTTGTTAAAAACAAAACAGAAAAAACAACAACAAAGAAAGTTTGGTGTGGTTTACTACTGTGTACACAGACGTATACATGCTAGCTCGCTCTGTTCATGGACTAAAATGTTCATATAGATGTGAGAATTAAAACACAACAAAACAAACTAAATGTGGACATAATATTTTGGCTTGGTAAGTATCATATGGACTTCCCTGGAGTTTAAAGGTCGAGTGATATTGGATTAAGCCTATGGGCCTCCATGCTCTAAGGAAGTGTTTGGCAAATTCCTTGGTCAAATGAATGTCTCAGGACACCTTCAAATGGGAACCATCTTGGGAAGTCACACCCAAGTATGGGGCTGCCTGGACAGGATCAGGCTGATGAGGCAGTGAACATCAAAAGCACTAAGAGATACACGGCCATCTACGAAACGTCATACCTTAAAAATCTGTGTAGGTACTGGCGGCTGCAGGGTGACCAGGAGAAGACCCCGTTGCGTCCTGCCAATGTAGGGGACATTATGTTGCCCTCAGACTTTTTGCACATGTTTCCTTCTCCATCGTGGACCATGCCAAAACTACAAGAGAGAGAAATGGTTCTTTCAAACAAATAACAGTTTAAATTGTCTACTACACTTTAACAAACACATGACAACACGGTGAAGACTCCCCTACTTCTGTGTCCTGGTCGGGCAGAAATGAAAAGCCCTAACAGCCAAGCTGTGGAGACCAGCTGCACACATGCATGGGCTTTGTTTGAAGGTACACCTGTTATTCTTGAGTGAAAAGGAAACCCCTTTGGGGCTCTGGCTCTAGCTTAGTAAATGGGGACATCTCAAGCTACAGTGGCTGTGGACACCTGTAACAGGGTTTGTTACAGGTGTTTAAATGCCACAGTGTCAGTCAGCAGCCCCCACTGTCACCCTGCACCCCTGAGAATCCCACTGACTGAGCTACCTCCCCCACCAAGTGTTTCTTCTCAACATTCTAAGGCTTTGGCCTGTAGGAGAGCCTGGTACTGCCGTCTTCAACTGTCCCACAAGAGCACAACTTACTTGGGAAGAAACCATGGGACCCTGAAGTCTTCTTATTAGGGCAAATACTATTTTGGAGAGTGAAGCTATTGTTGGTCAGTGTCTGATACCCACCCAATCATTCTATAGACCCCCTGAGAGAGGGACTCTGAATGAGTGGGACCCAGAGGAAAGGAGAAAGGAGAGAGAGTAAGAGAGGGAGAAAGAGAGAGAGGGAGAAAGAGAGGAGAGAGAGAGAGAGAGAGAGAGAGAGAGAGAGACAGAGAGAGAGAGACAGAGAGAGACAGAGAGACAGAGACAGAGAAAGAGAGAGAGAGAGAGAGAGAGAGAGAGAGACAGAGACAGAGAGAGAGAGACAGAGAGACAGAGAGAGAGAGAGACAGAGAGAGAGAGAGAGAGAGACAGAGAGACAGAGAGAGAAAGAGACAGAGACAGAGAAGATGGACAAGGTGCCTGCTTGAATCTGGAGACATTCTGCAACCCAGCATCCCGGGATGAGTGGAGGGAGGGCTGCAGGGACAGAAAACATTAGCACAGGGCACAGGAACTCCCAAAGAGACCAGAGAATCTACTTGTTGCCAAGGCTGAAGTCACATTTTCTGACTTTACTATTTTGCTAAAAGTTGTTTAATAATATCAGTAAAAATAACAAGTAATGTTTTTAAGCACTCACTATTTTACAGCCAGGATATTAACCATGCTACCTATGTTCTCTAATTTGAGCCTCACTCCAAGTCTGTAAGGTAAGTGTAATAGAGTGACAGCAAGACCGAGGACTTCTGGGAGCCTGGTCCAGGGTCTGAGTGTCAGGACTGGAACCTGACACCCTGACATCAGAGCCCAGGACCTGTGCAATAGTGAAACCCGAGCATGATCGAAGGGTGTATCCGAGAAATTCTAGCATGCAAAATGGTCCAATTTCTGCAAAACTCCTGCTCAGTACCAAGGGTGATGTATATGTAGTCATTTCAGTCTCCACCCAATCTCTGAAGTTCTATTAAAAGCAATCAATCAAGGCCAGGGTAACCATATGGCAGAGAAAATGTGTCATAGGTTTGAAAAGTTTCAGGCTGTAATCACACATGGGTGGCTGCCTTAGGGAGAAAGTGACCAAAAGAAATACCAAAGTCCCCTCCCCTGGCTGGCCTTGGACCTGAGTATGAAGAAGACACTTTATGTCCCATCAAGTGCCCTGGATAGATTTGCTACCACTTCTGCCCGCATTTCTGAGGTCTTCAGAGTCACGACAGCCCAGGTGTGCGGACATCTTGGTCTTCAGCATCTCCATCTAAGGTGTTTTCTATGATTCTTTCTAGCATTCATCCCACATTTGGCTGTGCATCAGAATACATGGGAAACGCACTGGCCGGGCAGCTGCCCCAAGCCCACGCTGGCAGGTTTCTGATTTAGTAGGCTGGGGGCTGGGATCTGGCATTTGGGTACACAGCGCATTTCTAACATTCTAACAGAGCTCTGTGATTCTGCTCCCCACCCAATGTCAGCACCACTGTTTGGAGAGCTGTGTTTCTGAATAGGACCACACCCATGCATCGTGCTCTGCCGGATGCCAGCACCTCAGCACAGAAGTGCCACACAGTGACCGCATCTACCGTGAACGTGAACATATTCATGGAAGAATGAGTAGGACTCATTTAGAAGATAAGATTGGTATTTGGCAACCCAGAAATATAATTATTATTCAAGTTATATGTATTACATGATTTTTTTTTTTTTTTTTTGGCTACCATGAACCACAGTACTTTATTCAAAGTGGCCATCACCCCTAAGTTAATGCAATACATAGATATATTTTTTCTTGCATTCCTACTATCTAACATGTATCTAAAGAACAGAGATTCTTCTTATCCATGCTCACAGCCCCAGAGCCAGGGCACTCCCCGGCTCATACCAAGTTCTCCATTCATGTTTGTTGAATGAATAAAGAACAACCTTCCAGCTATAACACCAACTCAAATACCCAGATATAAACGTGATTTCAGAATAAACTGGACTAGAGAATTATATTCACTATTAGGTGCTTTTAGTATCTTCTGCAGGACTCTGCTGAGTGATTCAATTGCATCAACAAGTATTTCTTCATTGCTAACGATACACCTAAATGAACAGCCAAGTATATTAGAGGTTGTATTAATGATTTCAGGTTGTTCAGATGGTAGAGGTTAAGGAAATGAGAAGCCCTCCACAGAAACCATGGGCCTAGGTCATGTGGATGATAAATGATACCCTGAGCCAGACAATGGTAGGACACCGACGTCCAGAGCTCTGACGCAGACTCTCCAAGGAGCGCAACCCATCCTCCATGAGAGGCAGGAGGCTGACGTGGAGGCGGCAGTGAGGTGCGACTCGGGGGCTTGGAAGGTCAGATACCGGGGAGAGCATGGACTGTGGAGGTGGGGACCTCAGTGAGGGTCTTGCCTCTGTCATTCATAAATGGTGTGACTTTGGGCAAAGTACTTCAGTAGCTGAGCCTCACTTCCCTCACTTGTAAAATAGGATAATAAGACCTTCCTGATCAACTGTACAGAATACCTGGCACTCTGCATGTCACCAACCAAAATACAAAGCTTCGATCCTTTTCATTGATTCAAATGTGGTTTTGGTCAAATCACTCAACACCTACCCGTGTGTGTGTGTGTCTCTGTGTGTGTGTGTGTCCAAAAGTCAACAGATTTCAAATATTTTTTGGAACAGAAACAAACAAACAAAAAACCTTAAGAGGACTGACAATAAATAAAATTGGCAAGAAATGACCCTTTACTTGCTGGCATTCCCCAGGGCACAGTCTGACAATCACCAAAGGGATGCTCTAAGGTGTGGACTTGCCCTGCTAGTCTACAAAGCCTTCAGATCCCCCAGTGCCTCCCAGGCACTGGACCCAGCGGGGGGGCCCAGGTCGATGACGGAGCCGAGCCCCTAATCGTGGGGTGCACACATCACCATCAAATGCCTGCACACATCTAACATCACCAGCCACGCAGGACGGAGCAGAATAGTGTTAGCAAGGCTATTTTGCTGCTTTGGACACTTCCCCAATCACGCCTGACTGTGTCTCTTGCAATGCCTCCAGCCCTCTCTGCTGATCCCTTACATGCCCTGTCTATTTTAACTTTCTGTTAGACTTTTGCAGGGTACGGATTACTCGTCCTTTTATACAATCATACACAGTGCTCTGATGGCAGAATGCAAATTAGGCCCACAGAAAGCGTCCATAAATACTGAAAAGACAGGTGACAGAATGATGGATCATGCAAACTTCTAAGCACAGTAAATATGTTTTAATACTATCTTAACATTCTAAAACGCTAATGCAAATGGAAGTATTTCAGTCTATTGGATGTAATAGGAAAGTTCAGCTCAAATAGTAGGATTTAAATTGTGCCTGCACACACCTACTAAAGATATCACAGGCTCTACTGGCTTTGCAGATAGAAACCCAGGTAAGAGAAGACCAGGCAAAGTACCTGGGTCACTGTCAGGCTCTGGGAGAACCACATTGTATCTGGAATCCGTGTGCCAGGTCCCTGCCCATCAAATGGCATGAATTCCCTTTGCAAGTGGGAATTTTCAAGTGGATGACATATTCTCCAAAACGTGTAGCTCTGTGCCAATTTTTCAGCACTTGCATAGAGCAAACCACACGTCCCGTGTCAAGTGATTTAACAAAACAGGAAATTCTCCCTGCCCCACAGTCCTGACTTGGTCCCACAGACAGACGGAGAACACACACATTCTCACTTCTGGTTCCAATACACATCCTGAATGCTGGTTCTTAGCAATTTCTATTTTTAGGTAAGGTTCCTCAGTATAAACCCCAAGACGTCTAAACAATAGCTATTAAATAAACAAGCTGAATAGAATAAATGTGCTTGTCTTCAATTCAACCCAAATTGAGAGTTTGGTTACTGAGCCTGCTGAGCTACAGGCGATCTCATGTGCCGTAGTTTGGAATGCTCACTCTTCACTTGCTCGCTTGCTCCCTGCCTCACTCCCTCCTCCCATTCCATTCAGGCACATGTGCCTACTGCTCAGCCTGGCCGGTCGACTGGCTCAGCTCGTGAATGAAGACAGAGATTGTCCGAGTGGTTTCTGTGGTTTGAGCTACATGTGACATTGCTCTGCTCATTTTCAAAACGCTCTCCACAAAGAGCAGGAATTCCAGTGATTAACTGCCATCGTGATTCTCACTGTTATTGCCACTCATTTGGGCATGGAGCATGCAGGGTTCATTTGTACATTCCCTACATACATTTACTATTTCAATACGATCAGCAGCTGTTCCACTGGCAATGTCGGAGCTCCCAGTTGCTGCATGTCATGCACCATGTCCCCTACATGTCAAACACACAGGGGCTCATCACTGCGGAGATCAATCCTATTAGGAGCAGGACTCCTATTCATCCAGATCCAGAGCTCCGTCCTTTTTCCCATCTATATTCCCACTTGCAAACAAAACACTTGTCTCTTGTTTGGAAGAACTTCTTTCCATCTAGTACCAGCCCAAGTGATAAAAGGAAATACTAAGAATTGACTTTTAAGAGGAAAGAAAAGCAAACACCCATAGTTGTTGACATTGAAGACTGAGGGACTTGGTTGGATGTATCGAGTTTAACTTTAGTTCAATTCACCACCTGCAACAAGCACTGCAGGTGCCCATATCTCAACTGCTGATCTACTGATGATTTGGTCAGCCCTCTGTGACTTAAATATTTCTTACCTTGATAGTTTAATTAAATTCAGGTATGGTTCAGAGAACAGCAAGAGGCCCATGTCGTTAAAATAATGAGAGTTTTTGATGTTTTAACTCTAGCAGCCTATTAAAAAATACAATTATGATTTAACTGAAGACTTTATAAAGTGTAGGTGCAATTTTCTAGGCACTGAAAAAATCAATCATTGCCTGTAATGATGAAGGGATCAGTAATAGGATATAAAGCTTCACGTTCAGATCATCAGCTCACACACAGAAAACGTCTGCTGGGCTTCCGTGGGGTTCCAGGAAAGGCAGGCACAGATGTGTACACAGACACACAGGCCCACACACATGAACATACACACACAAACACACACAGGCAGATGTTCGGAACAAGTCAATGCCATGAGCGACCTCAGTCTATTTCCTAAAGAGAGGATGGAGACCAAATCACTGCCGTTTGGGAGGTTTGAGATTTTGCTAGTAAAATTGGGGTTAAAGTAAAAAACAGAAAAATTGCAATTTTTAGTTGTGGATTTCCTAGAAATTTCAAGTACTGCTGCAGTAAAGCAGGAAAAGACTTGTATTCCCACTATCAGTGCTGATGCCACCAGGGCAACTGCAGGAAATCAGCAAGTGGATCATTAAGGGGAAAAAAAACCCAGATGTTGCCTGAGGTGAGGCAGCTCACAGCATGATGAGACTACAAAAGCTTATCTAAGAAGTTTATAGAATTGATAGAAATTGTGTAATTGATAGAAATTTTTCATTCCATAGGGATAAATGTAAGCTTTTGACATAAAAAGATGCCACCAATGACAAGCTACCCACTGCTGAGCGCTGCTTGTGCAGCACCGGCGTCCATCTGTACCAAGCCCCCAGGCTCAACCATTGCCCCTGATGCTGTTGTCCCATTTCAAAACCAACAACCTGGGTAAATGGGAATGTAGGGAGCAAACCATCTCCTACTGGGCCCAACCTGCTGTTGCACCTGTACTCCCCAAGCTCTGCTCGGCACACCAATCCAAAAACATCTCTACAGATTCCATAAGTGATCTAAGTACGCAAACTCAGGTGTAACGAGTTAAACATAAGGAGGGCTTGTTACTGTCCTCAGTCTTCTGGAGTCCCCTGAGAGGGGCTGACCATGTAATGAGATTAGCCCACAGGACGGGGGAGAGGTACCCATACAAGAGTTGGCAATAGTACATGCACGTGTGAGCCAAGTGGAAGGGAAGAAAAGAGCGAGAGAAGTGTAAACCATGCACTGAATGTGCAGGACGAGCCACTAAGATACAAACAAAACAAGTACCTAAGGGAGCATTTCTTACTTGCCAATGACATTCTCCTTGGGTATATATGAATTCCCCCTACATATATGACTTAACGAGCCAGTATTTCTATGGCAGCCAACCGGGTAGGGAAGGACCCTGGACTCTCCACTCCCATGGTCACGCACTTACTTGTGTCCAGACTCATGAGCGATGGTGAAAGCCAGTCCAAGACCTGTGTCTTCATTGATTGTACAGCTGCGATATTTACTGCACATTCCACTTATGGGCGCAAATCCTATGGAACATAAAGGTCAAAAGAATATAGAGCAGTATTGTAATAAAATAAAGGAAGAGGGTGTCTTATATATGTGTATTTACTCCCCTCCTTTAGGAAAATGTGGTTCTCATCTTCATCTGCTGAAATATGACATGGGAAGCCCTTGGGTGATCACAGAGAGGGCCCTCAGTGTGGGACGAGGGGATCTATTGCTTCTGAGTGGAAAACAGTGTAGGGCTCTATGAAACGTTCATGTCCCAGGTTACAACTGGACAAAGCAGAAGAGGGTTTCACTGCATATGGGGGAGGATGTCTGACTTGTTCTAGAAACATCTGTGTCCTTAAAAGACTGAGTGAAAAAGTGCGGTAGAGAATCGATGTGTCAGGAAGTCCTGAGACCACCCTAGGTCCCAGGATTTGCCCCGAGGATCATAGACTAAGGATCTATTATACTCATGGGTATGACTTCATCTGGCAAAAGGACAGAGAGAAAAATCAGCAACAGGAACACGTACTTGGGAAGGGGTTGGCGAAGACCCGGCATGAGCTCCCGAGGGCCTTCTCCTAGTGAAGGCACACAGTGTCCCCAGTGACATGTTGTGACAAGTTTGGACTACTGTTCACCAGGGAAGCTCATCAGACACTCAGGGCCTAGGGGTTTTCTGGGGGCTGGTCATATAAGCACCCTCTGCCTGGCATAGACCCAAATTCCAGACTCCCCAGAGGTAAGCAGGTGTCCTGCATAAACCACAGTATTTGTGTGGTCCAGGCACAGTGAGCCACGCTTGGCAGCGAGGCTGTGGGAACCTTCTAGAGATCTAAGTGCTCAGAGGCCAGCCAAGGGCCAGTATTGTAAGCAGGCTTCCCGAGGACAAGTGTCAGGGCTAACCTCTATCAAACTGAGTCCTGCCCGAATGGTTTTGTTTATTTCTATTTTTATTAAATGTATTAGGGTGTCCTTGGTTAATAAAATTATATAGGTTTCAAGTGTACAGTTCTATAACACATCATCTGGGTGTTGCATTGTGTGCTCACCACCCAGAATCAGCTCTCCTTCCATCACCATATATTTGACCCCCTTTACCCTCTTCTACCACCCCTCTCCCCTTTCATGCTCTGATAACCCTTAAACTGTGGTCTGTGTCTATGAGTTTTTGCTTGTTTGTTTGTCTTGTTCATTTGTTGCTTTGTTTTTGTAATAAAGGTTCTTCTTCCCCAAGATCCTGGGGAAAAAATGGAGAGGTAGGAAAAATATCCAGGACAGCCCTCGTCAGTAGCTCACTGTGCTTTATTTACATGGACTATTTGGAAAACCATCTAAGTGCTGCCTTGAAAATATACTCAGCCCTATAACCATGTAAAAAGATTGCTATGGTTGAGACATTTATAAAGATATGGAAAAATGGCAAATATAATATTGTTGTGTTATCACTACAGTTATTCATAAGCATACCATTTCAGCCACATAATGAAACACCCTTGAATCTATTGACCCCATGCACACACATGGAGGAAGAAATACAAGAAATATTTTCTTAAGTTAGAAGAGACAGGAACTCTTGAATCTGTGAGGGATGTTTCCCTGTGAAATATTCACTTTTGATAAATAAATGTATACTTCTCTGTTTGGCCAAAGGTTACATGGGGATGCGAGCCTCTACAATTGTACTCAGCAGCGGTAGCTGCTTCTGGATTTGGAATGAAGGCAAAGGTACTCACTATCTCTGGCCACAGAAGGCACATAACACAGGTGTGTTTTTCAGAACTCTGCTGGGGGATCTTACCCAAAGTATCACAGGGTTCATTCTTCCAGGAACATATATCCAGACCGGTTAGTAAGATGGCATGGTCATGACGAGTTCCATCTTTCCCCATCAGGCCAGACTGCCACTGACAGAAGCTACTTAAGGTGTGGTCTGCGTGATGGCTGATCACAAGTCCTGGCTATGCAAGAAAGACCGAGACCCCCCCATAATAAGAGAAAGAAAACAGGTGACAATGCAATTGTTATTAGCATTGGATCACAGCAAACTCTCAATACTTGGATTGCAAACACATAGAGGGATCTGAACGGCACATAAGTTATCCATTTTACATGTTAAATTACAAAAAAAGGTCATGTTCTATAAATCCTGTAGATTCAGTGCAGACACTTACGTTGACTTCTCTAGTTCTATACAAAAACAGCCGGGATATATTTAGCTAACCCTGAATGCATTTTCAGTGACCCAAAAAAGATTACTTCAGTGCATACAACTTTTTAATTTAAAATCTTTGTAAAACTGTTTGCAAAGTTGCATGAGGCAAGAGGTTCATTTACATGTGACTGAGCACATACACTAGCACACCTAGCCCATGGGTGTTTATTTCACAGCCATGCTGAGCAAGTGGGAATTCAAGTTTACAGCTCTTTTAATATTTATTACTGCAGTGTTAAGTTAAGCCATCTTCCTATAGAGGTGACATATTTATAAGAAGAGTGGGTCAAATGGGAAAGCTTCATTTCTGGAATAAACTGGAACTAGAAGGAAAATATAGAGAAGATATTCAACCTTGTTCATATATACCAAGCTCTAACAAAAGACAGTGAAATATCAGAGTGAAGAATGTGTGAACGCGTGGGGAATGAAGAAATTATGTGTGGGGTGGGCAGGAACATCCTCCGGAGCAGGCTGCGATGAGCCTGATTTATAGGAACACTGTATCTTCCTGTGGACGGTCAGAGAAAACCAGGTTAAATACTTCAAGCTTAGAACAATGTGTTGAAAGCTTTCATGACTAGAGTAGTATGTTGGAATATTTATCCCTCAGTCATGGGACATGTTTTCTCCTTCCAGGTTTACTATGTCTTTCCAGACAGTCCAATATGCCTGAGCTAAATGGTGAGCCTCAGCACTCGGTCACGCCCTACATTCTTCAGCTGGCGATTTCCAGGAAAACTGCATTAATTAAAGTTAACACAGGTGTACGATCAAAAGATAACCTTGCTTACTTATTCTTTGCAGCTTGGAGGAATTCCAAGGTGAACACGATTTAATACAAGGAATAATTAACCTGTCACCTGAGAAGCCCTGCTGGTCCAGCACCCACTTCCCCAAGACAGACACACACTCACACAGAAGACAATGGACTTGTATCTTCTTGACTGTTCAGCCTGTCCGTGCAGGCTCCCACACTGCCCAGGAAAAGAGCACGGCCCCCGATTATTAAAGTCTGGAGGCATCTTAGATCTTATGAATGATCTTAGATTTCATCTAAAACATTGTTTTTATAAATAAGAAAATTATGGCTAACAGGAGCCTCTGCCAACACATCGGCAAAGTGGAAGTGGGTGCGGGGAGGGCACCCTGGCCCATGACCCATCAAGGATGAGCTCTGGGCAAAATACAAGTGAGGGCCTCCTATGGCAGAAGCCCCATTACTGTGACAGGAAATGTTCACATACATCCACATTGTGAACGGAAGTGGAATATCCGTGCATTTAGACAGGGACTTTCAGCTTTTCCCAAATGGTAAGAAGAGCCAGCACAACTGGGTTTCTGTATGCAACGAGAGAAATGTGCTCACCCTGGAAGAATCTCTATGAGAATAAAACCCTAAGACTGAAGGTGGTGAGTATTAGTGGGCTCAGTCTCAGAAGCTGGGAAATAATAGAGTGAAACAATGCAATGCCACACAGTATGATTTAAATTCTATGCTACGGGGCATTTTTAGTTTTCTCGCAAAGTACATAAAGGGCTCAGTTCTACCCAACAACCTAAAAATTCACCATGGCTAGAGACACAATTTGTACTTTTTATTCCCAGTGTGCTGCCTACCCATATATTAAAAACATCTCTTCTATTCAATTTTTCATGAGCCAATTAAATCAGTACTTCTTACTACCTCTGCATGAAAACCACAAAAAGTAAAATAATCATTCAAGGAACTGACAAGCAGTGCATTGAGTTAGACAAAAAAATATTTTAAAAGTTTTGTTCCCAAGGGAAAGAGAAGTAAAGAATTATAGAACAATTATATTAAGGAAAACAAAGCATTAGTTTACATTGATTTTTCTGGGGAGAGGGTGTGGAAAGCTGCTGTGTTAAGAGATATAATACCTGTTCTTCTTCCAGAAGAATCAGACCTACAATTGCAATGTTGATGTTTCCCCCTATGGTCCCGTCTTTGAACAAAGCAGACACCTGAAAAAGACAAGCAATCTGTGTCAGTCCCCATGTATGATACTTTTTCCAGAGTCCTCAGTTGGCCTGGAGTCCTGAAGCTCAAGGCTAATCCCTGCGTTCTCCAGTTATGTAGCAACACTACCTTTCTTCTATTGCTAGATAGACAGGTACCGGGATCTCTATTGACCAAGACGGATTGTGGAATCCTTGTCGTTCGTGCCTTGGAGTGAAAAACTGAAGTTTGGAGAGGGAGGTTCTACCTCTTCTCGAACACCAATAAAGTGATTATAAGGTCTCTGAATTGATAAATGTCCTCATTAGATAGAAGGAGGATTTTGTACTTATGGGGATGACTAAGCTTTTCTGGCAAGAGATCCCAGAAGCATAAAATAAATGCTTGGGAAAAGGCCAAGAGGATATGAGAAAGAGAAGGAAAAGTGGAAAGAAAACTATCAAAGAAAGACGCAAACATTAGAGGTGATGATCGCAGATGTAGAAATGAACATTAGAGTGGCAGTCAGGTGATGAGCAATGACAGATGGCAGTGTAAAATGCACCAGGGAGCTGACTTGGCACTTAGCTGCCTCGCACGACTTTACGCTGCAGGTGTGGAAACATTAGAGAAGCTCTGCAGAACAGAGGCCACGCCTGCACGAATCAGAGCATCCTGGCCCCGGCTGTCCTCAGCCCTGCGGGCATGCAGTGGTAGGGACCCCGGCGTCACCATCTCTCTCAGTTCCCTGGGGGGGCGTAAGCCACGGTCAGTCTACCGGTAGTGATGCAAGCTATAATAGCACGTGACACACATTTAGGGGCACGCTGTTCACTGATGTAGGACTTAAAAAAATATTTTCAAAATACTGCCATCACAACTATTTTTTAAAACACGTCTTGGTGATCCAAGATTTTGTCTTCTGTTATCTGGATGTCACTTAGGTGAAACGGAGTTTAGACCTCTCATCACTCTTCCATAATTGCCATAGCTGCCAACCTGGGACACAGACACATTTGATCTGAGACGACAGTCAAAAGGGTTGTACTGTTTTTCTGTTTCTTAGGTAAAATAAAGTAAACTCAATATGTGCACATTACTATTCCTAAAAATGAGTATTTCTATAGAATCATCTCTAAGCGCACATATAATGGTGACAAACAGACGTGATGCCTACAATGTCTCAGCATCCTCGTCCAGATTTCTGGTAACTAAAGACATCAGGACATCAAAACATGTTACCGGCTTACAGAGAGGATTACATTGTTTATCCTCCGATACAGTCTCTGAAGATCTAAAAATGACTTTCATTGGAGCACAGTAAAACTGAAGGCGTTATCACAGATAAAATATTTATATGTATGAGACATAATTCCGTAATAAAAAGTAGACTGTAAAGCATACACACGCACACATGCCCACACACATCCCGTAAGGTGTAACTACACACGCGGCCTCCAAAAGAGGAAAGTGCGTACCATGTTGAGAATTGTCAGAACGTAGGTGGTGATGTTTTCATGGCCGTGGTTCTGCATCATCTTTTTGTCGACCACCACCAACGTCTCCACGTTCAGTTCTTCATTTCTATGAGACTTCAGAAGAGAGCGCTTGTGCCGTGAGCAAGACTTGTACTCGTCAGGTAGGATGAAAAGGTCTTCCTTGGGCATCTTGGGCATGTCTACAGAGGGACGTCGGGAGAGCAAATCCATGCACATTCATCACACAAAACCAGGGGTGGAACTTATTCTATTGAAATTGGATTTTCAAAATGAATGATCATGAATTTACCATGTAACCCTGAAAACTTTGTGATGCAAAATGTGTGTTAAAGTGAAACAGAAATTTAAATGAAGTCCATATAGTCTGGATGTCATGGGAACAATTGCTATGTCTACCTTTGTAAAATTCTGTCCTGATCAAAAGCAACAAGAGAGGTCATTTGGCTCTGAAGAGCTAGCATCCAAAAGCAAAATGTTCAGACACTAAGCATACGGATTTGTGGAACAGGCTCTGAAAAAGAGTTATTGACAAAGCGATGGAACTGACACAAGAAAGAGTGCTATCTTTCACTGTTTTCTTATCTGAAGACTTTTAATGAACTGACAGTTTTTAAAGTTGACTCTCAGGTCTGCACATGTGACTGGTTTGTCTGCAGTGTTTCAGATGGGTTTTCCCAATTGCCTCTTCACTGCACACCTGACTTTCCTAGAAAGCACCATGAGTATTTACCTAATTTACTTAGAAAGCAAAATATACTCTGTCCTCTTGAAGTTAGCCATTTAAAAATGGTTGTGGCATATATAGTCAACAAGTGAACACTATGCTAAAAACAAATCAGTTTAGTGATGCCTCCTCCGGACCTGTGGTTAGAATTGTGGCATGTGAAAGTACACTTCAATACTCACATATTTAGCGTTCCATAAATGATTTCAACTCGATTTATGGACCACCAGCTAGAAGATGTTGCTTTGTTTGACTGGTACCCACATCTAATACATTTTATCTCTCCTGCCTAAAATACTTCCAAACGTAAATGATCCTTTAGGAGGATAATAGTTATACCAGCTAATGTCTACTAAGCTCTCATCATCTGCTGTTAACACTAATGGAATTGACACAGATGTGAACTCTACCCTAAGAGCTGTCTACCTGAAATTTATTGTCTCTCCACCAGCCCAGCGATGAGGCCAAGGGCGCACAGGGGAGGAACATAACTGGCTCCCGGTCCCTCTCTCAGAAGTGTTGGAAATGGGTTTCGGATTTGGCCATGTGGTCCCAAACCTCTGTCATCATCTCCACCAGTGGAAACACAAGTGCAGGAGGAAAGTGAACACGACGGGAGAATAGCAGTCTCTCTGATCCCTGTACTGGGACCAGCGGCAGAAGACCCAGGGCTGGGAATCTTACTTGCTAGGGCTCTGACCAGCCCCTTCTAGGAAGTTACCTGCTCCTCAGTATGGTGACTGCAGCATTTCCCCCAAACATGAGTCCCAGCTCAAAATCCCTCAGCAGGGCCAGCAGCCAGGAGCAGCACACTGATTCATAGGCCTGAGGTCCAGGGGAACTACTGATTTTGAGCAAATCTGTCTTTGTTTGCCTTTTCCACAGAGAGATGCCCAGACACACAGAAAGTCTCTCATTTTCGGAATCAGAGACTCTAACAGGGAAGAGTCTTGGAAGTGTGAGCCCCACTGACCCGGAAGCCCAGGGGAGTCCAAAGGCTCATGGAGAAATGGGAATATTCACATGCAGATGATGGGTCCCGAAGGTTACAGGCTTCAGCCTGGAACTCATGTGTGTCAACTCTGCTGGTCACACAACCCCAGCCCCCAGGGGACCAGGAGCACAGCACTGCCAGGATCCCAGCAGGGAGGGGACAGGAAAAGTTGGCAAACCAAAACAGCCCGTAGTGATCACTAACGTCTTCCACGGGCAAGAGGTGTTTTGCAACCCTTTCCTTTTCTAGTTTTGTTCTAAAAATAGCTACTTTTTTTCCATTTTCCAAATACAAAACTATTGTACACATTATCAGTCTTTTTCAAATAACTGCCTCTCACCAACCAATCCCACTACAGACATTCTAAAATACCTGTCAAGACAACATACTTGTACACACACACACACGCACACACACACAGCTGCACACACAGCTGCACACGCAGCCACAGCAAACTGAATGAATTTACTACCTTGCATGCACAGCTGTGCCTCGCTGCCAATGGCCTGAATGACTCTGATCACCTCCAGATAAGAATGAAAGTGTCTCACTCGCTTCAGAATGGTCACAACAGCTGGGTTTTCTCAAGGCCTGTGACCACATTTGTTCTAAACCCTGGCCTGTGGGGAGGTGAGATAACCCTGCTCGCCTCTCCTGTCTGGATCAGGTTTTCCTCCCGGATACATGAAATGTGTTCTGCACTGATCACACCCAGCCATGACCCTGCTAACAGGCATTCTGGCTCTGACCTTGTCCATGGTTTGTCCCTGACCCTGCCTGGCCCACTCCCCTGCCACCCTCCCCTCTGACTCTCCCGTCAATGTGGCCCCAGGCAGCGTTGCTGAGAAGTACACCCTGTTCTAATACCCTCTCAACCTGCCCTCCCTGACTTTCTCAGACTCCTGGTCATCTCCCTTTGTTCGCGATTCCATCCTTTATGCTGCTTCCCTTAAGATCAAACTGAGCCCACTGACTAAGTCAATAATTTGGGTTTGAGTTTTTCTATTGAATGTAGCGCAGTCCATTTGCATGTAGCACAAGATTTTAATTTATTGGAGGATATGAGTTCAGATGACACAGGTGCTGGCAGTTTAATGGTACCTATTCTTTTCCTGTAGGTGCCACGTGATTATGAATCATTCACTCCATTCCACAATATTTACCTGTACACGCACACCTCTATTTTAGGTTCCTGGCTATAGCAGCCCAGGAAACCAAAGAGCAGAGAAAGATGAAGGTGGGCAAAGATGAACTCCTGGGGGAAGGGTTAATAGAGTGATGCTTGTGGGGGAAGCTGGAGGAAATAAGGAACATTCCAGAACACATGGACTCCTATTCCTGAATTTGTGAGAGGTTCTTACATAAGATGTAAATAACATGTCACCTCTTAAATGTTTGTGACATAAAAAAAAAAAAGAAAGACTTCGATAAAGCCTTGGTTGATAAACGGCAGGTAAATTACATCATGCCTGGTCTGTCTTTCGATGTGGTCGGTCAAGTGTATAAATATGAATAAATTACCTCAGCAGGAAAAGTATGTGGGCTCTAATCAATCTAGACCTCAAAAATATAGAATTACTGAGGAGACATGCCAGGGTTCTTTTGAAGACATTCTGTATTTCTCAGCTGTGTGTCACTTAATCTGCCCAAAAAACAGCTCTCAAAATAAGAAAAAAAAGAAAGAAAAAGAAAAAGCACCAAAAAACCCAGAAACATTTCCCATTATCTATCCATCTACCATGGAGACAGGTTTTGTACTGAACACACAGATAATGGGCTCACTTTAAGCTTAGCAAGTACAGTCAGTAAATGTCACCTCAGGGACAGACACACTTTGAAGGAAATTCAGAAAGTTCCACTGACTAATGGAAATGTCAGAAGGGTTAAATACACAAAGAGAATCGCCCTTACATACATTTCTTGCGTCTTCCACAGAAATGCTGCTTTGGTGGGTGCCTGAGGTGAGAGCCACCGGGTAGGGGTTGATTCTCGTGGTAGAAGAGGCGGCGTTTTTCCAGCTCCTGATGCCTCTGGACCATCGTTCCCTGGAGCCCCCTCTGAGAAGGCGGTTCTGCAGACCGCTTGTACAGGATGTGGGAGGCAGGCCCGCCCCCAGCAGAGGCGTTGAGTGTCCCTGCTAGGTGTGGAGGAAGTGGCTTTAAGAAGTAATCTGCTTCTTGTGTTCTTATCATGCCTGACTGAAGAAACAGGGAGGAAGAAGGAAAACACAATTGTATTTCCAACTGGAGACATGGCCAGCTCTCCAAGTATTACTTTCTTATTTTATTTTTTTCTATGTATATGTTGCAAAGATTTTTATTAAAAATAGAGTCAGCATACAATATTATATTAGTTTCAGGTGTACACAAGAGTTATTCAACACTTATACACCTAAAGAAGTGATTTTTTATTGTTTGTTACAAGCACGCTGAGCCCTCCCATGAGAGCACGTGTTCAAGGGTTCACACACCTGGGCTGAATTTATGAGAGGGAAAGACCTGTTTCTGTGCTCTTTCCATCCACACCCTTGCAGCACCATGGGTCGGGTGTTCCATGACTTGACTTCAGCAACAGAGAGAGATCACACAATATGCTAACGTCGGTTAATGTAAACCCAATAATGGACAAACCACACATATGCAAACCTAGACTAGTACAGCTGTGTGTTTACAAACAAGTAAAATAAAAAGACGAAATCACAGTCCTAACAGAGTAATTTGCAAAACTCTTTACACTTGAGTATAATATATCTCTATATATTTCTATAAAAGTATAATTTAACAAAATTAATCCATAAGCATAAAATAATTTCTTAGGGAATCAGGAAGGTCTTTCTAAGCAAAATATTAAGAAAAGAGGAAAGAACTGACCTTATGCAAACTCTAGAAATGTCTATACAGTATAACAAACAAGTAATGTAGTATATAAAAACACTAAAAATGTCTTAAAGCAAATAAAATTGAGAGGCCACTTTGTGCCTTTTAGAGTGATAAATACTTTTAAAGCTTGACAGTGACAATTGTTGAAGAACATGGGAACAAACAGGCCATGTGACATCCTGGAAAGTATGAACTGGGGCCGGGCCCAGGCCCATGATGCAGGTCCCATAGCTACCGACATTGAAAATGTACAACTCAATTCTAAGAATTTAACTTCTAGAATTCCTCTTGTAGGCACTTCTCCGATATTGATAAGTATGTATGAATGTATAATATGTTGCAGCATTGTGAGCAGTAGCAAAAAAGTACAAATGAAACAAACAAAAAATAGTAAAAACGAGAAATAATTTAAATGTTTACCAATTAATTCAAGGTAATTTTTTAAAAGCACATTTATATATTTGGAGAATACGTACCATTTAAAAAAGATGAGATAATTCTGTACTGATGATAACCATAATTAAACATTTTTTGCTTGAGTTCCTGAGGCTGTGGCCAATATATTCTATATAATACCTAATTTATCACAGCGATTCTACGATGTGAGGGTAACTATTACCCTCTTGTTCACGAGGAAGTAGATAGGTAGAGTGATTAACATTTTCAAGGTCAATCATAAGGTCACCTGACTAGGAAATATAGTGTAAGGATTTGAACAAAATCAGGAAAAACTCAGAACTTGTAAGCTTAAGGTTGACACTGGAGGGTTTCCAAAGGGTATTAAATGTTTTAAAAGTATATAATAAAGTATATAGCATGGTCCCAATTGTGCTCATTTTAAAAAGCATGCATCTACCCTTAGGGACTTTTCCTGGAAGGGCTGATGAGAACTTGTTGATGGTGGTTATCTCAGGGAGAGGAAGTTGAGAAGGAGGGCTCCAAGAGGGGAATTCCACTTTCATTTTTATATCTTTCTGTGCTATTCAAGTTTTAAAATTGTGTGCACCCTTACTTAAAAAAAAAAAAAAAAAAAAGTCAGTGGCATTCCTGCCATCATGGAATTACAGATGAATTGTTAAAATCCTTACAGATGTGACTAAATGTTGCCCTCCTTTCAGAATGCAATGAATCACCCCTAAAGAAATGCCAAGGTATCATGTAGAATTCTCCAATACTCAACTACTGGAATTACAATTGCGCTGATATTTACCAAGTTATTTTGACAGTTTAGTACATGGAGCCAGACACTGACTAGGGGCTCAGAGATGCTGACGCCCAGGAGCCTGTTCCAAATGTGCCTCTGATTTCAGGGCCCTGTCTGATTCTCACTGGGGTCGATGCTTAGGGTACCTCATTGCCACTAAATGAAGTTCCAAGTCAAGCTGGGTTGTCTGCCCGAGTGAGTGGTTGTACAGGGTACAATGGCAGGCATGGAGAAGCACTTCTTAGACCTTGGGAAAGGGGCAAATACAAGTCTTGGGAACAGACGGGCTGGGGTGGGTGATATAAAAGAAGGGAGACCAGGCTTATCGTACGTTTAGAGATTAAGCACTGGCCCCAGTGTTCCTGCTGGTGGAGTAGAGATAAACTTGGTAAATTATTAATGAAGCCATCAGCTCCATAGGGGGCAGACCTCCTGGGGCCCAAATGCCACCTCCCAGTGGAGTGAAATACTTGGGACGCATGCTGTGGATCACAGTGGGGGAGGCAGCCACTCACACCCGCTCCACACCAGTGACTGTGGAATCTTTCTGACAGTCTAGAACTCTACCAACTAAACTAGAATGTGATGCTTTAATGTCCGCTGTTCTATCAAGGAATAGCCAAATGTAATTAAATAACAGCTAAAGCCAGTTGGGTTTCATCCTTTTGGCATTTCAACTAACCCAGGAGTAGCATGACCCATCATCAATATGTTCAACCTTGTGTAATCACATGAAACAAAGAAGTTTTCCACACTATTGAAAGAAGTTTAAGTACTAAACAAAACAAAAAATCATTTTTGCTTAAAAAACAAAACAAAAACTTATCTGATATATGAACAATTCCTTACTTAGAATCCCATCAGCAACCCTTGGTTCTCTAGAGTGGATGTTGTGCAGCAGCTCTTGTGCAAGCCCAAGAGAGGGGTCAGGTGAGACAGACACCCAGCACCTACCATCCAATTCTATATTATCGTTTGTGTGACCTTGGGGGATTTACTCAGCCTCTCTGTGCCGTTTTTTTATCACCTAGACAGTGGACAGAAGGATAGCTACTTGCTATGCATTTGTAGCAACTTAATAATATATTTTGAACACATGACCTACAGCAAACATGCAAAGGAACTATGCTGAATTAATGAAACAATGAGTATAAAATAGCATACCTCACCCAGATAATTCCGAGGACTTGGGGGGATTTTTCATTGTACAGGAGGAGATCCCACTGAACACAAATGTTCGTGTACACCAATACCACAATCGCCCCAAACACATCTTTGCTTCTGGCCTCATGACTTACTTTTTACACTCTTTTTGGCTTCCTCACCTAAAACACTTTTTTCTGTGACAGCTGATCCAGCCTCAAAACCATCCCTGCTTTACCCCGGGTTCAAGGCTACGTTCTGGGTGGCCGAGGCTGAGAGGACCAGATCCTCAGGCAAGAGTGACTAGTTGCAGCTGGTAAGTTTTCATTAACATAGTCAGTCATTGTACTTGTTTCCTGTATAATTTAGTATGAGTTACAATATTCTATATTTAAACCACCCCCAATTTCATTAAATACACAGAATGTAATAACTAGTAAGACATATTTGGGTATTCCTTGATAATCAACAGAACACGAAAAATACAAAAAGGTTACTCCATTATCTTGCTGTATTAGTTTGAGAGTTTATTTAAAAGATTAGGGTAATCATGGAAGATTAATGTTTTCTTCTTATCAAAGTTTTTCTTTGCCGAATCAAGAATATTTATTTGGAAACTCGTTAAAATCCCTAGTGTACAGCTGCCCACAGTTACCACTGGGATGTCAGCTGGGTGGATTATTAACCAGGCTGCAGAAAAGCAAATATCCTCCAGGCTTTGCAAGGAGCTCTCCTGGGCCCTGCATCTCTCACGGCCAATTCTGTAAATCATTTGACATTGGGAAGCCCACCAAACACTGATGTAACATTTATAAGGAAGGAAAGAATGTGTGCCATGTTGGTGCTGAGAAAATGCTGTTTTTTGAGCAATGTAAGTAAAAGACAATGTTTAATATTGAAAGCAGAATGTTTTCTGTATTATATGTGTTGTTATTCAAAATTCAAAAGTTGGTGGGTTTCTATTAATGTATATTTATTTATAGAAGCTGTCCATTAAAGTTGCATGAGCCAAAATATAAATGGAAACTAGGAAGAAATGCATGAATGTGCAACCACTGAGCCTGTTTCTCCTGCAGTATATGAGATCCCCACTGAACTGGTACCAAGCTTGTCTCAGATAACACCATGAGCTCTTTGCAATACAGCTGGCTATCACTCAACACAGTGAAAACACGATCAGGCTCATTAAGAGGAAGAGGCATTTACATTTCCTTTTCATTTCATTTTTACTCTCCTCCTTCGTCTTTTCTCCAAAAGCGTGATTTGTGTTGGGAATAGTCTACTCATTCTTCTTAGTGATGTCTCAGAAATACAAGGCAGTTTCAACATTCACTGAACTTTTATAATCTGCTTGTTATTTCCTTATAACCTCAAGGTCACATGTGAGTCTGGTCCAACGCCAGTGTATCACTCGCTAAGTGTCCAAGATCTCAGTAAGTCTGGCTGCATGTTTGTGATGCTTCGAAATTCAAAACTCAGCCAAAATCTTCTAAGAAACAAAACAGCCCCTAAGGTCACCTCTTTGTCCAGGAGGTCTTACATTCTGGTTCCTGTCCCCCCTGTCCCTGGCTCAGGCATGGGGTGTCCTCTACCCTCTTGCCTTCAAGGACAATTGGGGATGGTGTGCTGATCACAGGAATCACCCCTCATCCCAAACTAACATCCCTCAAGGCTTTGGAATCCAGTCATTTGCTCAGCTCTAAACTTGGTCACTTTCTATTGCTCATCTACAGTTTCAAAAGGCTACCATTTGACATTTGACACTTGGGATAAGGTTTCTGGTTAGAGTGAAATGCCATAAATCTTGTTGTTATGGCATCATTCAAGTCATTAGACTCCACCAAAGGGAACTTAGCCCAGGTTTCTCACAAACCCCAGTTCCTATCACTGGGCTGTCAGGTCACATCTGCCACATCTGAACACTTGATGGCACCTGGGAGGTAGGAAGGGAAAGATGTGGGCTGGAGGCAAGAGCAGAGGACTGTGGAAGGAGTTGGCTGGAGGTCCACTGGAGAGTTGGCACAGAAGGGTGTGTGTGCCAAGGAGGAGACTTTTTCTGTGCCTTTCTGCATTTGCATGACTCAAACAAATTCATCCTCTGTGTTGAATTCTATCGGGATCTTGTGACCTGGTCAATTTGGGTCAGTGTAACAATTAGCAGAGAAGAATAAGTGTGACTTGGGGGAAGTGCCAGAATCTTCCTTCCGCCCACACACACCATCACAGGAGGATGCCATGCAGTTGAGTGTACCTGATGTTTTCCCGATCCGGCTTTGGGGACATTTTATGGCACGAGGAAGCAGATGCGTAATTTGAGAGGATCACAATTAAGTGATACACTAGAGTTTTCCCTATCTGTTACAAATGATTACCTACAGTGACTTCATTAAGAAACATTCTGGAATCTTCATATTTCTTGTCTGCTGTTAGAAGCAGTGGTTCTTCTGTCTCAAAATGTCATAGCTCAGCATAATAATCTCAAGATCCACCCACTTTGTCGCAAATGGCACTAATTTATCTTTTCTTATGGCAGAGTAGTATTCCATTGTGTATATATACCACATCTTCCTTATCCAATCATCTATCAAAGGATACTTGGGTTGTTTCCATGTATTATGCTAAGCAAAATAAGTCACACAGAAAAAGTCGAGAACCATATGATTTCACTGATATGTGGGATATAAAACTGAAAGCAACAAAGAAAGAAGACAAATAAACAAAAACTCATAGACACAGACAACAGTTTAGTGGTTACCAGAGGGTAATGGGGGTCGGGGGTGGTAGATGAGGGTAAGGGGGATCAAATATATGGTGATTGAAGAACAGACTCTGGGCGGTGAACCCACAATGTGATATATAGATTACATATTACAGAATTGTACACTTGAAACCCATGTAATTTTACTAACCACTGTCATCTCAATACATTTTAATTTAAAAAAATGTCATAGCTGAAGCTTCAAGGGTACAACACTGGGAATGTCCAGTTTTTATAGCACTTGTCTTTAAAATCCGAAGAGCTCTCATATTTTTGTTTGTTATATCAATTTAGTTCACTTGAACTTTAAATCTTCAGTATATCTTGCCTCACTCTAAGATCTCATCCTAATGGTGACATAACTTAAGAATGGAGCTTAGATCAAAATGATATTTGTGACTGACTCCCAGTAGCATGCCTGACTGAAGAACGAACCTAGAGTGAAAGGTGACCCTCTGGAGCAGGTAAAGCCTTCTCACCCACACTTTCATTGCTTGAGCACAGCAGGATCCAGGAGCACTGCTCTCCTCACCCCTCCTAGTTCCTGTTCAGGGATGGAATGACTTATCTGTGCGTTTGAAATCAAAACTGGACAAGCATAGTACAGCCCTTTAGTCTCAGGGATAGCCTCCCCAGTTGGAAGCTCCTATACTCAATGGATCTTGATTGTAGGATAAGCTTAGCTGCCAGGTGAGCAGCATAGGTGAGCAGCTGTCAGAGATGGGTTTCTGCCAGGGACGTAGCACCTCCTGCCACTCAATGTAGAGGTCTAAACTGAGGTCCAGTTTTAGAAAAGCCACTCACATGCACAAATATTCCACTTTCTCCAAACATGATTTTATCAGTGATGAAAAAGGGAGATATAGGTCTGCCATCTGAGTTACACTTCTGTTCACATTTTACAATTTATTCAGAATATATGAGGTATAGAAAAGGAAAAGGGAAAGTAAAAAGGTAAGGAAAAAGAGAGCTATATATTGGAGTACCACAAAACCCAGAGTTCTTTATTGGCTCTCAGGTGGCTTACAAATTAACATTTACTGTGTATAACACACACACACACACACACACACACACACACGGTATGATAAAAAATATGGTGAATATTTAAATTGAAAAGAAAATATTACTGTAAAAGACACATTGCCATTAATCCTCCTCAAAATACTCCCCCTCACTTCAAACACACTTATCCATCATTCTTGCCACTTTCTGAAGCAGTTCTGGAAGTCCTCTTTCGTGACTGTCTTTATTCATCCGCCATTGTGGCACACATCACTTCTGGTATGGCAATTTCTGTCACATAAAAACATTATGGTGTGTCCTCATTCACCTTATTCATCAGATTTGGCACAATGTGACTTCTGGCTCTTCCCTAAAGTCAAAATGATTCAGGACATCGAGGCCGCCATGACAGCGCAACTAAAGACACTCATGAAATAGGACTTCCAGAACTGCTTCAGAAAGTGGCAAGAATGATGGGATAAGTGTGTTTGAAGTGAAAGGGGATATCCTGGGGGGGGGATTAATAGCAATATGTCTTTTACTGTAATTTTTTAAAAAATTTAAACATTCACCATATTGCTCTCTCCCTCTCTCTCCATATATATATATATATATATATATATATATATATATATATATGTATGTATATATATAAATAGATATATATAGTATTGAAAATAAAGAAAATAAACAATCTAAACATTAACTCAAAACATTTTTTTAAATGTAATGAATAAACACCTAGAAAACAGAAAGTGTTAAAAATAAATTGAGAATAACTGAATCAGTAAACAGTAAAACAATATGATTATTAAACCAAAGCAGTCTAGTAAATCCAAGATCTGATGTTTAGACCAAAATGGGCACAGCTCATAGAAATGCAAAAAGTAAAGAACACAGATAATATAATGGGACATGGCAAATATTATATAAATATACAGATGTGTGTGTGTATATATATATATATATTTATATATATTTATATAGTTACTTTTTCTTGGGTACCATCTACGTGGCAGGTAATGTGCTAGGTGATTTGCTGTCTTTATTACTCCTATCCTAATAACAAACGTGAAGTGAGAATTAGCATTCCCATTTAAAAGAAAAAATATTAAATGCAGAGATTTGTCCAACTTTGTAGAGCTAGCTAGATGGAGTAGCTAAGATTAAAATCCAGTCGAATGACTCCAATATACAGGCCTTTCCCAGCACCCCGTGTTGACTCTCTACTACTGTCATTGTTATTCTCCCAGCGCCATGCATCACTGAAGAATAACACCAATCATGGTGGTAGTTGAAAATAAACTTGAATTAGTTGCATATGTATAGTGCAAACTCCAGGACAACCACTAAAATAAAGTTAAAAAAAAAAAGAAGTACAACTGATGTTCTAAAAAAGGACAGAATGTCGAATTATCTAAAATGTTTAATTAAAAACACTCATGGCAGAAAAAGAGATAGGCAAAAATAGGAACAAAGAACAAAGGCAGCAAATACAAAACAGTAATATGGTGGATATTAATTGAACTACATCAATAATCACTTTGAGTGTCAGTGGTCTAAATGCACCAATTAAAAGACAGAGATTGTTACAGTAGACAAAAAACAAGACCCAACTATATGTTGTCTACAAGAAACTCACTTTAAATATAAAGATACATATACAGGTATATCAAAAGTAAATGGATGGACAAATATAGCATGGTAACACTAATCAAAAGAAAATAAGAGTAGCTATTTTAGTCTCAGACAGAGCAGCCTCAAAGTAAGGAAAGTCATCAGGGATAAATTAAAGACAGTACATAATCATAAAGGGGACAACTCTCCAAGAAGATATAAAAATATTAACATGTATGCCCTCACAACAGAGCATCGAACTACTGTCACGAAAACTGATAGACCTGCAAGGAGAAATAAATGAATCCAATATCACAGGTGAAGACTTCAATACTCCTATCTCAGAAATGGATAGACCCAAAAGGCAGAAAAATCAGTAAGGACAGAGTTGAGCTTAACTGTACCATCCATCAACTGGACATAATTGACATCTATATAGACTACTTCACTTAACAACAGCGAAACAGACATTTTTCTCATGCTCACATGGAATGTTCATCAAGATATCCCACCTTCCAGTCCATAAAATACACCTCAACATTTTTTAAAAGAATAGAAATCATACAGTATCTGCTCTCATACTACAATAAAATTAAACTAGAAATCAACAAAAGGATAACTGGAAAATCCCTGAATATGTGGAGATTAAACAACATACTTCTAAATAACACGAGTCAAAGAAGAAATCTGAAGAGAAATTTAAAAATGTTTTGAACAAAATTAAAACAAAAACACAACTTATTAAAATTTGTGGAATGCAATGAAAATAGCACTTAGGGAGGACTTTATAGTATTGAATGCCTATATTAGAAAAAAAGAAAGATCTAAAATCAATAATCTAACTCCCCACCTTTGGAAACTAGAAAAAGAAGATCAAATTAAATTCAAGTAAGCAGAAGAAAAGAATAAGAACTAGCGCAGATGACTTTTTTGTTCTATTTTTTTAAGTGCCATTGGGATTTTGATGGGGATTGCATTAAATCTGTATATTGCTTTGGATAATATGTCCATTTTAACTATGTTGATTATTCCAATTCATGAGCACGGAATGTTTTTCCATTTCTTTGTGTCTTCTTCAATTTCTTTTAAAAATGTCTTGTAGTGTTCAGTGTATAGGTCTTTCACATCTTTGGTTAAGGTTATTCCTAGGTATTTTATTCTTTTTGTTGCAATTGCAAAATAAATTGTTGTTTTTTTTTTCACTTCTTTTTTCTAAGATTTTATTGTTAGTATATAGGAATGCAATGAATTTTTGTATGCTGATTTTGTAGCTGGCAACTTCACTGTATTCCTTTGATGGATCTTGAGATTATCATGCTAAGCAAAATAAGTCAGAGAGAAAAAAATCAAGACCCATATGATTTCACTAATATATGGGATATAAAACTGGAAGCAACAAAGGAACAAGACAAACAAATAAAGAAACAAAAACTCATAAACACAGATAATAGTTTAGTGGTTACCAGAGGGTAAGAAGGGAGAAGGGCTGGTAGATGAGGGAAATAGGATCAAATATATGGTGATGGAAAGAGAACTGACTCTGGGTAGCGAACACATAATGTGATGTACAGATGATGTATTACAGAATTATACACCTGAAACCTATGCCACTTTAGTAATTGTCATCCTAATAAACTTAAAAAAAGATGTTTACATGAAAAACAATAACTTGTCATCCTAATAAACTTAAAAAAAAAGATGTTTACATGAAAAACAATAACACAGAAATCAATGAAATTGCAAACAGGAAATCAAACGAGAAAATCAAAGAAACCAAAAGCTGGTTCTTTAAAAAATGGTGAGATGTGCTCATGCTGCATTTAGAGATTGAAGTTCTGAATCCTTTCCTTATTAAAAATAAAGAAAATAAACAATCTAAACATTAAGTCAAAACATTTTTAAAAATGTAGTGAATGACCACCTAGAAACCAGAAAGAAAATGTTAAAAATAAATTCAAAATAACTGAATCAGTAAATGGTAAAACAATGTGATTATTAAACCAAAGCAGTCTGTAAATCCAAGACCTGGTGTTTAGACCAAAATGGGCACAGCTCATAAAAATGCAAAAAGTAAAGAACACAGATAATAAATTGGGACATGGCAAATATTTATAATGGGAAATCAAACTTCTTGTGGAGATTAAACGTCATTCCCATATTTATTCTTATTTTTCATGTGAATTTGTTGTTCTAGCTTTTGTGCTTTTGAAACTTATGACATCTTTCAGGCCAATCTATTGCAAGGATTTAAGCTTCTGTTAGAGGAAACCTTCTACACATGTGCTGTACAATATGGCGGCCTCTGAATTTTAATTAAAATTGAAGCTCAGTCCTCCAATTGTATAAATGTCATTATGCATGATTATTCAAATCAAGTTCAAATAAATTAAAATCAAATAAAGCTAAAAACTTAGGCTTTCAATTTCTCAAAAGCCACATGTGACCACTGGCTGCCATATTGGACAGCACAAATATTCTACAGCACAACGTTTTATTGGAGAGCACTTACCTAGAACAACCAGTCATTGACAAATCTTTGGGAACTTACCTCTTAAGACTAGTTTGCTACATAAATGAGAGGTTGCTATAGTATTTCTCTATAATAAATAGTACATATCACACAGTTAGGAACAATGATGTAGTCACATCCACTAACATATTTATAAAATTGTCCCCTCTGATTATTCAGAACATATTATCCTAGATTAATTACTTAGATTGATTTTGGTTGACACAAGAATGTCTGAACTAAGAACAACAGAAACTTAAATTCTCAGATCCTGTGTCTGTATATTCCCAAGCCACAAAGAGAAATATTTAAGCAAACAGTAACCTAGCCAAGTCACTGGATATGTTTCTGCTACCTCATGTAATCCAAATTACATGCATTGTACATTGTAATGAATTGCTTTACTGAATTGTGTAACATTTAGACATTCATTTTATTCCATATGGTAGAAATCCATAGTCCTTCTCATCCAAGGAGTGTGTATTTATGTTTGTTCACTCATTTACTCTAATTTATTAATTAACAACTATTCATCAGTTGCCTATTAAAAGCCAGGCGCTCTTCTAGGCAATACAGATAAAACAATGAACAAAATAGACAAATGTAGATGTGCTCTTGAAGGTTAAATTCCATCATGGGTAGGGGAGTAGGGGACACATAATAAATTTGCCACACTCCCCTCTTCTTAAATCATAAAAAAGTTAAAAGGCAATGTGTCAGTTCTTCCCAACTTGATCTATAGATTCAGTTCATTCCTAATCAAAATTTCAGTAAATTATTTTGTGGATATCAGCATATTGATTCTAAAATCTATATGGAGAGGCAAAAGATGCAGAGCAGCTAACTCAGTACTGAAAGAGAAGAACAAAGTTTTAGGATTGACACTTCTGAACTTCAAGACTTAATATGAAACTATAGGAATCAAAACAGTGTGGTCCTAGAGAAAGAACAGAAAAATAAGTCAGTGGAACAGAATAGAAAGCCTAGAAATAGATGCACGCAAGTATAATTAACTGCTCTTGGGCAATACAATGGAGAAAAGATAGTATTTCCAACAAATGGTGCTGGAACAACTGGACATCTGCATGCAAAAAAGAAATGCATCTAGACACACACTGCATTCTTCAGAAAAAATAACTCAAAATATATCAAAGACCTAAATATAAAATCCCAAACTATAAAACTCCTCAAAGATAACATAGGAAAATATCTAGATGACCTGGGGTTTGACAATGACTTTAATTTTTTAAATTATTTTTTTATTAAAGTATAGTTGACATACACTATTATATTAGTTTCAGATGTACTACATAGTGATTTCACACTTAAATACCTTACAATGTGCTCATCATAGTAAGTCTACTAACGATCTGTCACCGTACAAAATTGTGACAACATTGACTACCTCCCCTGTGCTGTGCATTATACCATTGACTCATTAAATACAATACCAAAGGCACAACCCATGAAATACATATTTAAAATTTCTGCTCTATGAAAGACACTGTCAAGAGAACCTAAAGACAAACCATTGACTGGGACACAATGTTCACAAAAGTAAGATCAGATAAAGGACTGTTACACAAAATACACAAAGAACTCTTAAAACTCAACAATACGAAAACAGAATTCAATTTGAAAAAATCGGCCGAAGACCTTAATAGACACCTCACTAAAGAAGATATACGGAAGTCCAACAGGCCCGTGAAAAGATGCTCCACATCCTATGTAATCAAGGAAATGCAAAATAAACAATGAGATACTGCTACACATGTACAGGAATGGCCAGACTGACGACATCAAACACTGCCCGGGTGTGGGACCACAGGAACTCTTGTTATTCCTGGTGGGAATCCAAAATGGGGCAGCCACTATGGAAGACAGTTTGGTGGTTTCTTACAAAGACTAAACAAACTACAGAAATGATCCCTGAAAGTACAGAATTATCGGGGTTAACACTTTAAATGTCTAATCACTATGTTATTTTGTACACCTGAAATTAATTTAAAAATTAAAAAAAGATAACTAAACAAACTCTAACTATGAGATCCAGAAATCGCAGTCCTTCGTACTTGCTCAAAGGAGCTGAAAACTTCGTATCTACACCAAAAACCTGCACATGGATATTTAAAACAGCTTCATAATTGCCAGCACTTGGAGGCAACCGAGATGTCCTTCAGTAGGTGATGGATAAATCAACTGGGGTCCATGCAGCCAATGGGATGTTATTCCACAGAAAAGACAGAGAGAGAGAGAGAGAGAAATATATATATATATATATATAGAGAGAGAGAGAGAGAGAGAGAGAGAGAGAGAGAGAGAGAGAGAGAGAGAGAGGGGAAGATATAAAGATACGGAGGAATTTTAAATGAGCATTACTCTATGAAAGAAACCAATCTGAAAAGGCTACATCCTGTATGATTTCAACTCTATGACTTTCTGGAAAAGGCAAAACGGTAGAGACAGTAAAAATAGTGGTTACTAGGGATTAATGGGGAGGGAGAGATGAACAGATGGAGCACAGAGGATTTTTAGGGCAGTGAACGTATTCTGTGTGATACCATAATGGTGGATACATGTCATTATCCATTTGTGCAAACCCATAGAATGTACAACACCAAGAGTGAGCCACAACGTCAACTATGGACTCTGGGTAATTATGATGTCAATGTCGGTTCATCAATTGTAACAAATGTCCCACTCTGGTGGGAAAACTGATAATGGGGGAGGCAGTGCATGTGTGGGGGTGGGAATATCTTCCTCTTAATTTGTTGTGAACCTAAAACTGATCCACCTAAAAATAAAGGTCATTTAAAAAAAAAGAAAATAAAAGAAATCAGGATGAAAAGGGACATAAGGAGTGCAGAGAAAGTGGATTTCAATTTTAGCTAGGGTAGCCAGGCAGACCTCCTTGAGAAGGTGGCCTTCCAGCAAAGCCCTAAATGACATGAGGAGCTGGCCCCGAGGATACCAGAGGGAAGGCCCAACATGGCAGCAGCTAATGTTGTGTTATCTGCAGAATACCCACATGTGAGAGACACACCAAATATTTCTTATTATTACTATTATTATAGTAATAATAATAGTTATTACTATTGTAGTTATTATTTATAGTTATTACTAGTATATTATAGTATACTTAGTATAACAGTATAGTTAATATACTAGTATACTTAATAATATGTTAATATACTTAATAACAGTATAGTTATTACTAGTATAATAATAGTTATTACTATTATTATTATTACTATTATTATTACAAAGATTATTCAGTAGGGCTTTGATCAGACTGGATAAACTCTCTTGGAAATTCTCTTCTGTCCCATCAGATAAAGACGACACATGAAGCTTCTGGGCTTTTCCCTGCAGCCCGCCTCCATCTCGTCCCACAGATGGTTATGCTTACCATCTGCTAATTCCAGTCTTGCTGTCCTTCCAATTTTTTCTCTACTTTTTTTGGGGGAAAAAGGAAGCATAAAAGAGTTCAGTTCCTGCTGACAAGCTTGCAGTCCACCACTTCAGTGTCCAGACGCCCAGGAACCTCACCCTCTGGCCTGTGTTGGTTTCCCCCCAGCCCCCAGCTGTATACCTGCCACCCCACCTAGGGCTCAGGACATATCTGCTGTGCCAGTCACTGCCCCCACTCCAGCAACACCCAGGCTTCCTCCAGTCTCAGGGCCTTTACACCCACGCCTCCTGCTTTCCGACCCCCACCTCCAACAGGCCTCCAACGTCCTGGGTCTTTCCATCCTGCAGTTTAGCGGGACAGCATGGGGTGTGGGGACTGCTTGTTCTTGTGTTGCTCTTAGTAGGGGGCAGATATCAGACCTGGCTGTGGGGCCTGATCTGTGGTAGGTGGCATGTGGCCAGTGGCGGTCCCGCGCCAGTCCTGCCTCTGCGTCTTTTCAGAGTGTGAGCTCGTGTGTGTGTGTGTGTGTCCTAATGCCTAGCTTTGCCAAAAGAGGATACATATACAGTTATTTCCCAGTGTGACTGTGCAGATTACATACACATACTTCAGAGGTGGCAAACACACACACAATGGCAAACAAGATCACAGTAATATATATGCATATGTATTTTAAATGAGGGTAGTACATAGGAAGCTACGGAAGGAAGGAAATCAAGTGTGTCCAGGACTCTGTGCAGGTTGGGGAACAAAGACCAAAATGCTGAAGGCAGCAGGAGAGTCTCGGCAGAGCGGGACAGCCATGCCGGGTCCTCATGGCAGAGAATAGGCCATACTCAGGAGGTGGGCAGGCACACGTGTTTCTCATTAGAGGCCATGGGTCCCAAGGGTGTTGTCACCTGGGTCTACCAGCCATTGCTGAAATCATCCGTGTTTTCCCGCACACACTCAACCCATCCCAGGGTGCGATCCCATGGCACTCTTCCCTCTGGCAGTGGCAGGCTGCCAGCTTGGGACGAATTCTGCAATGAGCTCAGCAAGTTGACACTTAGCTCATGAATCAGCTGTTTTCTCTGTTTAATTCTGCCACCGGCGATATTTCTTCTCCTCTGGTTTTGGTGTTGATATCTAGTTTCTCATCACAGGGCTCTTTAAGCTGAAGGTTCCAGAATGGTCACTTCATGCTCCTGTCAATCATACTACTATCAGTGGCATTCATTACTGGTCACCTACCATGGCCCTGCCTCTTCCCAGGGTCTGGACATCATGTTATTATCAATAAACCTCAGAACAGATCTGCAAGACACATTTGTGTGAGTAAAGAAACTGAGACTGGAACACCCCAAATGTCATCGCCTGGGGAAAGGATTAACTAAATGTGCTCCATACTTACAACGGGCTACCGGGCTCCGTTCAACAATGAAGGGAGTGAAGAACTGATGGTCATAGATGAATACAAAAAGTTGTGACGAGTGAAAGAAGCAAGAACAAAAGACCGCACACTGTGTGATGCCATTTCTACGAAATGCCCAGAGAAGACCAAGCTGTGTAGGGGGGCGCAGAGCAGCAGTGGTCGCTGGGGGCCGGGACCAGGGAGTGAGTGCAGTTGGCTATAGGTTGGTGGGAGTGGTCTCAATGTGGGTTGTGGAGATGGCTGCGCAACTAAATGTGCATTTACTAAAATGTCACTGAATGTGCACTTACATTGGTGAGGCTTTGGGATGCACATTACACCTCAGTAAAGCATTAAGAAAGGAAAACAGACACTCTGGGAACAAGGGCACACCACCAAGACATGGGGCCAGGCCTGCTGCGCTTCCTGCATCCATGCTCTCGGCAGCTCGGTGCTTCCTGGGCAAACAGTGGGATGAAGTCATTTGAAGATGAGCCCGTGGGAACCACTGCCTAACACAGCACAGCACAGACACCAGGGCCATTTGAAGGTCAGGTTTCTTGCAAAAGAACACAGAGGCAAATAGTGAAGCCAAGAGGCTGCCAACACCCCCGGGAGTGTGACGGATGCCCTGGCTTCCTTCCCCTGGATACATGCGGAATATTGCAAGACTGAGAAAAATGATCTGTCAGGTTTCATGTCTACCAATGCCACACTGAAAGGCGATTAAGATTTGAAATCAGTTGTTCACTGTCTCCCCCCCGCTGCTGGACTGGGCAACTCGCAAGGGAAGGACCAGGAGTCTTTCACTTGTGTGTTTCCAGCTGTGGGAACAAGGTGGCACTTAATAGACTCTCCCTAAAGAGGGCACCCATTGGTCATGGGTATCGTTTCTGGAGTCTGCCACCCTCTGCATATCCAGCCCTGATTCTCAACACTTTCTGTCCGTGAGAACTGTCTGAGCAGCTCCTTGGAATGCATGCTCCTCCCCAGAACAACCCCAGATGTTCTGACTCAGCAGATCTAGGGTGGGGAGGGGCTTTGTGACAACAACTTTGTTTAGTAAAAGTCACAGACCCAACACCGAGACACCCCAACGGGGAAGGGTCCTGAGGGCAAGGCCCCCACACCCTGTGCTGATCTGTCAGCTTTCACTTTCCAGCCCTGCACTCAGCAAGCAGGACAGGCAAGCAGCCCCAGTTTTGTCACTATCTGCCATGTAGCGGCTGGCTTGCCAGGACACAATCTGACCAGGCGTGAAGTTTGTTATAATTAAGTTCCCTTATTTTCAAGCAATGAAATAGTGACTTTAGACACCAATATTTTCTGACGGTAAATTAATAAATACAAAAAGCAATACCAAGTACAAAAACTTTCCAGTTTGGCCCAATAATGGCTTTTGTAGCATCAGGCCTGGGGATGGACTCTGTGTTCTCCGGGTCTTCTGTTAGACATGTGACATTCCAGGCACTTCCTCTAAACATCCGTTACTCTGGATACCAAGTTGGACCATTCACAAACTCCAGTCTCAGTTATATGTATGACTACATATACTGTCATAACCATGTCAGAGTCCCAAGGGAATTATAAAAGTTATGACCTATCCTATTTCCAGGCTGCCACCTCAAACCACACATTATGCAATGCGGCAATGCATATTCAAAATGCTCTTTGTGTTAGAATGCCTTTTTCATAAACATTTATCAAGAATCTATTAGGCTACTACCCTCTTTTTTTGTCGAAATGAAACAGTGACAACAGTATGGCAAAATGAGTCCATGAGAATGAAGGGGTCTTCCGAACAGCATCCTCCAAGGGGGACAGCTCACTACTAGGAAACCTGGGCAAGTCCATGACCTCCAGAGGAACAAAAACTAAAACAAACAAGGAAAACAAAAACACAACAAATAATGAAAAGAAATCTGGCCCGGGTTGGTTCCTTAGTGTGACTGCCTGCTGGTTTCTCTAAACCACCACGTAGTGGTCAGCTGTCACCTTTGCCTACCAGTGAGGAAAGGATTCGATTCCCACGATGGCGCAGGGAGAGCAGCTCCTAATACGCTTGGGCCTGGCTTCGTTTCCTGTCCTTTGGCCATGGAATGCAGCAATGCAGACCAGCAATGCAGACCAGCAATGCAGACCAAGTCCATGGCCCTGAGAGGGACAAACAGCCACTGACACTCATGCAGACACACTGTTCCACGTTAACTGGCTGCTGCTGCTAACTTAGTCTCCTCTGTGACTTATAATTTCAGTTCTCTCGTCTGCCAAACATCCCAAAGGACGGACTAAGGACACACACACTACCTGTCACACAACTGTCCATGTTCAATAAACAAATGTGGTGGACTTTGGTCGAATCTTGCAGGAGCCAGTACGTTGTGTAAGAACGTAGCAGAGGGTGCCTGGTTCACTCTGGTCTTCACACACAGGAGAATATTTTGCATAATTTAGAACAGGTTTATCCTCTGAAATTGATTATGTCTAACTCTCTATTTAGGACAAGGAAACTGAACCTTAGATGGAGGGAGGGGGACAGCCAACTGCCATAAACACCACATTATCCAGTGACCCATGATGTCCACCAACACATTTACCTCTAGGATTCTCACCACAAATCATACACATAAACAATGACTGCAGAAGACTAAAGCCTGGTCAAAGTTACTACCAACATACTGGGGCCCGTGGCCACGGTCCCCGTGTGCACATTCAAAATCCACATGGCAAACTCTGCAGAAATGTAAGATGCTGATAGAATGAGTAACATGTAGGTAAGAGCTTGAACACAGTGGGTGGTCAACAGACAAGAACTTCCCCTGCTCAGATCACAGAGCTGGTATTTACAGGAAAACTCGCAGGCCAGTGAAGCTATTCATGCTCAGGTTACCTCCCCCACAAAGGAATCCAAAGACCAAAAAGTTTCTGAAACGGAGCATTTCGAAATCAGTACATGAGTATGTGTCTGTGTATTTTATTGGCAAGAATGATTCCTGACAAGTTATATGTTT
Source organism: Rhinolophus hipposideros (assembly GCF_964194185.1). Lineage (NCBI taxonomy): Eukaryota > Metazoa > Chordata > Mammalia > Chiroptera > Rhinolophidae > Rhinolophus > Rhinolophus hipposideros. Next base: position 97,895,551 of record NC_138053.1, read on the forward strand.
TCTTCACAAAAGAAATAAAACAAGAAAGTGTTCTGGGACCAGTTCCCTCAGTTATTTCCAGGTAAGACATTCATTTCTCTTGGTCTCCCAGCGAGGGCTGTGGTCACCACACTCCATGAAGGTGTCTTCCTGCCAATTCTCCATGTGCCTTTTTGACTCAGCCAAATGAAAGGACGCAGCACTGTTGGAAACTCTGCTGGCAGGTCCAAAAGTAAGGCAGTTCCCAACAGCTGAGAAGTGGGCCGAATTAGGGGGACCAGCCACTACTGTAACTGGAAATGTCTGTAGCCTCCCTTGATTAGTGTCGGATTAAAAAATGTTTTATACATATGTTCTCTGCTTGTCTGTCTGTCTCTCTTTCTGGCCTTTTATCACTAAATTATATAATCACATGAGCTGATAACCATTAGAGCTATAAACATACAGCTATAAAAGGCCCCAATGTTTTCTGGAGGAATCACAGCTTTTCGAGTGAGGTTGTACAGAATTATTGCACCGTTGTCCCCCGTCAGGCATCCAAGTGATGGAAAGCACAGGTTTTGTATATCTAAGTTCTCCTTTTGCTGCCAGAATCCAGTGTCGCCCACCCAGTCGATCTGACTGCAAGGACACAGATGAAGAACGTGCCTGGGAGGAGACATGGGGGCCGAGTTGAAAGCTCATCATTTGTTCTGAGAGCCAATAGGTGTGTCTTGCAATCCGGGCTCTGTCCCTTGTAAAATGGCAGCTTTTGGCAGGTGACATAAGCTATGTGATCCTCAGATTCCTCTTATACAAAATGGGAACAGAAACTCTTCTTGTGTTGTTAATACAGTGAGATACGTTAGTAATGCCTGCAGTAGGTCTGCTTGTAACCATGACTGGCCTGGCATACGGTAAGCGCTCGTTTTCATATCAATGATTTTCCTATTTACAATGGGTGTAGTTTCATATTTTATTTGAAACCATTCAAATTGCATCACTGACACATTTTAACATACGTGGTCCTATGATAAAAAAGCAGAATTCACTTTATGTTTCAGGACATCCAAACATGGAACAAAGGTTGCAAGTAGGCATTTTCCAAATGATGACATATTGGTACTTGGGTACACTGGAATACGTTTAGGTTCAGAATTTTTCCCCAAAGCTCTGGTTTAAGAGTTGGAAAAAAGTGGTGGGTAGGTTGAGGGAGGAAAGTGAAATCATCACAGCCCCTCATCGTCTGGTTACAATAAACAGAAGAACCACCATTCAAAGAACCATCACAATTGAAGCAGGCCAAAAACAGGATGTGTTTACTCTTCCTATGACAGAAAAATATTATCAGAGGCTACCCTTCTAGGAAAGAGCTGTAAATGTGTTCTGTGGGAAGATAATTAACGTAAAAAAAATAGTAGAAAGAACATGTGAGTGGAAAATGAATTAAAAATCACAGGACTTTAAAATAACACACACACACACAAAAAAAAAATATATAGGACTTTGGAAAGTTAGATCATTACAAAAGGGATTCTCCAACAGTATCCAACTAAACATGATGGCAATAGCAACCAGAGTCTTCTAATACATCTTTGTCTCTACGTGTTGGCACATATAAAATAAATGATCTATTATGCTCATGGTCCTACAACTTCACCAGCATGAGCATCGTATCTACAGCAGCAGCTAAGTCAGGGCCACTCCATCACATGACAGAGTCTGGAGGGGGCCACACCTTTGACAGAGGGTAGATGAAAGGGCTGAAATCAGAGAAAGGAGAAGTTGGCTGGGGTTGACTTTGAAACTAAGATCAAACAAAAATGACCTCTTGGAAGTCTCCAAATCAAATCCATTTTAAATTGCATGAGATGAGGGTGAAATCTAAACTGTGAATAATTGCCAAATGAGGATCAACTTGCAAACTACACAACAGAACAGGATACGGTGTCGAAATGTAATTAATATGCTTGGTTTTTTCATCGTTGGGTATGGACATTGGCTAGAATGGATGTTAATGCTTGATTTTATTATGATGTACATAATGCTTTTATTATAGCATACATATACAACGATGTATGCAATTTGCGTGTATACATGTAACAGAGCTGCCGCTGAACAATTTGAAGTTATGGGCTTTTAGTGCATTACATTTAAATTGCAATCTGTGTGTCTGTCAAGTTATTCTCACTAATGTACTGTATGTATTAAAAATTATTTCAAATAACTTGTGCCCCTTTATCCAAATAGGGACCCAGGCACCTCAGAGCACTTAGCCATTCTGGCAAGGCTCAAATTTGGGTTTGCCGGTTTTCAGCCACTGATACACACACGTAACTCAGGCCTGAGGTGAAGTTGGGATTTTAAGTTTTTCAAATTTTAAGTTAATGTAAGGAGGATTTTCATCACTTCAAGTAAACGTAAACGTTTTCACAAACCAGTCAGTATTTGGAGCCAGATTCAGAGAAGACTCTTGTCCCATTAAGTCCCTATACCAACCAGAGCCTGGAGTTGCAGTCATTCTGAGACTTTAGATTGTGTCCACTTCAATATGTGGGAGTAAGTAATTCTTCTAAAAGTGTCACAAACAAGTGGCTCTCGTCCTTCCTCCAGTAGGGGAGAGTATGGCACATGTATTGTTATAAGAGGATGGTGCAAAAGTGACTGCGATTTAAAAGGTTAAAAATAACTGCAAACACCCCAATCACTTTTGTACCAACCTAATATATTTTCAGAGGGTTAATAGCAGGAAACTTGGAAGCACTGGGGATCAAGGAGTTCAATTGTATTAGGATGTATATGCTCATTAACTACTCCCCAATGGACGACATATTGGATTATTGGAGGCAGAAACAGGTAGTTATGATTGATGTTAGATCCAAAGATTTCAAGTAGTAAACCTATAATTACATTATGTATCAAAGCAATATTAGCAGTCCATAATGATACTGAATGATGAAGAAAGGCAACCTTCTATTACTGACCTGCTTAAGGAACACACAGACTGATATTTCTACATATGGCGCGCACACACGACACAGCCCTTACATACTGAAACATCCACTTACTCTTCCAAGTCTACTACACACACTTGCACATTTCAACGAGAAATAGAGGGCTCTATAAAATAGCCTAGCTTCTCTTTTGGCTTATTGTTCTGCCAGCCATCATTCTTTGTTTTATTACATAATAATGACCTGTAAAGGGAATAGCCAAATCTCCCTCTGCTTCAGTTAGAGATAATCTCTGCACATAAAACAAGGCTCATAGCTCCTTTGGTTGCTGCAGAGGGAACGCAAAGTCAAATGTCAGCTGTTCTGGGCACTGTCCCCATTTATGATACCTTGTTAAGCACAGACCAGTCTCCCAGGTGTTAGGAATAGACAGCTTTCTTTCAAATGAGTGGACATAACCAGTGGTTCTAAAAATTGCATAAACTACACTTTTGCATTTTAAATTGCCTGCTCAAATGATATGTCTTTCTAACATCCTATGTGCTTTCAATAAGTCACCTAAAAGGTTGTAGTGTAATTAAAATATATTCTAATCTTAGCCCCATCTCATTGGTGGGGCTTCTCTGAAGGTCAGCGTGACTTCAGTGCTTGGTTCTTTAACTTGACTTGTACTCACCTGCATGATCACGTGTGCAGTTATTTTCTAATGAGATTTGTCTCCATATTATATAGCTTAGTAATGGGGAGTAGGAGGACGAGAACAGAGACTTCCTTACCTCTCAGTAAGCACCAAGCCCTGTGCTAAGAGAGGTCATTTATACATATATACAGTCTCACTCATCCTCACGCAACCCTATGAGGCTGATGTGATTTACAAATTAAAGAAACTGAAGCACACATTGGTGAGCCACTTGGCTTGTGAAACAAATTTGATTTGAACAAGACTTGACTGACCCCAAAGGTCGTTTTTTTCACTATATTTCCCATTTGCTTATCTTAAGAAGTCATTTTTATTCTGTTGCTTCTTTGAATGTCTGTCTACGTAGCTTTCTTCACAAGAAAAGAGTTCATGTATTTCTCTCTATTTGTTTCCCAGGATAACTACCACAATCCTTAAATTACAGGTGCTCCAAAATGTTCTCTGACTACTTTGGTTCTAGATTTTGATAAAATGATTGCATAATATATAATTTATTGTTAATTAAACAAAGTAAGTAGATAATTCTTTTCTTATTTTATGACGTGACAACTTTTCATCTCTGAAAGCTGGTGTAGAATAAATTTGCTGCATCACTTTTTGTGAAGGATTCTGGGTTCTAAGAATACCCTTCCTCAGAAACCTTAATGTGCAATAGGCAACCACCCTGTCATAAGCTTGGTAATTGAGGAAGACGTACGTCCAAGAAAAGGAGACACAGCGATTACTACGTCTCTATGTTTGTGCAGTAAGGTATGAAAGACTAAGAGATGGACAAATGCCAGTTACTTTCATGAACCACACTTTTTGTAAATTATGTCATATCCTGTCACCCAAGTATACTGCAACATTTGTTATTAAGGATTTGCCTAGAGATTTTATCTGTCATTTAAAAAATTACTTATGTAGTGAGGACTGGAAAAGTACTCACTGTCAGATGGCCTTTGCTGAGACCAAACGAATATGAACAGTACATGAGCTGCTCTCTTCCTCACTGTGGAAATATGCTCCAAGGGTCTCAACAGACAGACTTGGGTCTGTGTGGTGATTGTCTGGGAAATGCATGCTTTCCAAACTCAACATAGACAGGGCCATTTCTAGACTGGGCTATTCACAATCATGGCATCCTCTGTCTGAATACAAGGACTCTCTCCAGCATAGGACCTTTTGTCCATTTTTTCATCCATCCATCTATCCATTCATTCCATACATTTTTTTCCATCCATCCATCCATCCTTTCATTAACCATACTTATCCATCCATGCATCCGTCCATCCATCCATCCATTTTTCCAATCATCCACCCATTCACCCACTCTTTCTTCCACCCATTCATCCAGTTACTTGCATGGGCCAGGAACACTGCTATGTACTGGTGGTCTTGAAAGGGTTGTGACGGTTATGGTCCTGCCCTTAGGATGCCCACTGTATATTTTGAGGGAGAGGTAACTAATGATCTAGTAACCAAAATAAGAAAATGCAATGATTCGTTTTAAGGAGAAAAACAAGGTAAGTCACAAATGTATTACAAGGGAACATACTGTGGCTTGGAGCATCAGAAAAGTACAACTTATAGAACTAACTCTGAATAAGTGACAGTTAACCAGCTGAAGAAGGATAGGGACTGTGCTCCAGACAGAGGGAAAAGCATTTGCTGAGGCCCTGAGATGGTGAGGAACTCAGCCTTATTATGAAAGAAATAGATTGGTGCTGCTCCAGTCTACAGCATTTTCCTTATGAGGCTGGAATTGCAGGTAAGGACATCGTCGGCCATAATGAGAACATGGGGTTTAGTCAGAGCGCAATGGGAACATATTGAGTAGGAGAAGGAGAGTCAGAACTCTGCTCTTCAAACCTTACTGAGGCTGCTCTCTGGAGGGAAGTAGGAGAAGAGTAGGGATGCCAGCAGATTGTCTCAACTTTCATGGAACAGTCTCTGAACACATCTTTCTCCATGTCTGCCCATATTACCAGGGCCAAATCCGAACTATAATATCTTGCATGGAGGCCCTGGCTATTTCTGTAAGCCCAATCAAAACTAAGAATCTTCTAAAATGTTCCCAACATCTGCAGACTTAAAAGTGGGCTTACCAGATTTAAGGGACAGCCCCTAATTTTTCACCTAAGAAAAAGATACAATTCACTCACATGAAAATTTAAATTATTATGGAATGAAATGACCCTAAGGTTATTCAGGCAAATATTTTCCAAGCTTTTTCATACTGAAAAAAACCACCAATTGTTTAAACTACATTTTACTTCGCATGTTTTGCTCCAAATTTCTAATGTCTTAAGGAATAGAGATATAACTACTCAATGACAGAAAACTGGACTACCGTGTTTCCCCAAAAATAAGACCTACCCGGACAATGAGCTCTAATTGCGTTTTTTGGATCAAAAATTAATATAAGATCCGGTATTATATTATATTATGCTACATTATATTATGTTATATTATATTATATTATACTATACTATACTATACTATATTATATTGTATTATATTATATTAAAGACCTGGTTTTATAGTAAAATAAGACTGGGTCTTATATTAATGTTTGCTCCAAAAGACACATTAGAGCTGACTGTTCAGCTAGGTCTTATTTTCGGGGAAACACGGTATTTGGATATATCATGGCATTGCCTACTGAAGATCTATATTACGTTACTACCGGTTTTAAACTGAAGACAACCAACCATTATAGCATCATCATAAATCTGGTAACAACATGCGGATTTTAATTTATTTTTTAAAGTTTAGTTTGGTTTTTGTTTCAAAATATTTATATATTGATAGTAAATGCCTTATTGGATATGTTCATTTACTGTTAACTAACTATACAAGAAAAAAAGGAATCCTGTCTACATTATTTTTAATTGTAATTTTTCAAATGAGCTGTTAGTTTTCCTATAATTTCACAGAAATTACAGAACAGAGAATATGAAATTAGCACTGATTTTGTCACCAATTTAAAATACCAGATTTATTCAATTTAATGTCTTTAAAACACACGCTGCTCTTCCTTTAAAAAATTCCTTAAAACAAACTCTCAAGTAGTGAAAAATATGTGCAATGAAGGACACATGATGAATGTTATTAATAGGCAAGTGAATCAAAAACAGTAACAATGACACATACCTGGAATAAATGAGAAATGGAGTATCAACAGCAGAACAAATTCAAGTAGAGGCTTCTGATTCCGTTCTGAGGCTCAGGGAATCTGAGAGTTCGGGTGAGATTAATGAGGATGGCTGTGGGCCAAAGTGAGCAAAACCAGGACTCTGGTTTTTATATACTGCATGTACAAATTCACTTTATACAGAGTCTGGCCTGGGGCCTACGAGTAATGATACCACAAATTCTCCTTCAAGAGTGATTTGGAATAACTAAACTCACAGACACTGAACACACACACACACACACACACAAGCCTGAGTGCCAACTTAATCTTGTACAGTAAGTCACAAAATACAACTTTCAAGCTTCCTGAGGAAACGCTATGTATGCTTCTTCTCCCTCCAGGCAAGGTGCACAAGAGACCGAATTTTGATCTACCTGGCAAACAATGGCAAGTGCAGCCCAGCACAGTGGAGGAAGGCCTGCACTCACTGAATCTGGGAGCTCCAACCACACACAGGAGCAGGACTGGCAGAGTCTAGTCCTTGAGGCCTAGCCCTTTCCCTAGATAGCACGGGGTTGCCCTACTTCTTTCAGCTGTTTGGGTCCCCTTTTCCCCAACCCCGCCAAACCTGTGCAGTGCAAATGATTTTATAAAGCACCAGAATTCTTGTTTCTCCATTAAAAGATCATTCACTTATTGAACAAAATTTTACTGAGGGCTTTACTATGTTCTAGGCATTATTGAAATTTCTGGGATAAAGCAAGCAAAAGCCAGACATAAAACCCTGAAATACTCTCAATGTTTAACATAGTAGGTAGGTTGCTTAGTATTAAATTATCTCAAATTCCAAAGTCCCCATTTTAACTCTGCTTTGTGATATTAAGGCTGAAACTACAAATCCCATTTCTGCTTTGAACCTATCTGTTCACCTCTGTCAATAGTCCATACAAGGAGGGACCCGACCATTGAGGAAGGTGAAAAAACTTGCTCCCTCCTGTTTGTCCTATGAGAACTTCCTGTCTGCTCCTGTAGACCTCCTGTCTAACCTGTGAACTTCCCATCTGTTCCCTATACACTTCATGTCTGCTCCCTGTGGACATCCTGTATGTTCCCTATAGCATTCCTGTCTGCTTCCTGTTCCTTTCAGCCTTTCTTCATCCTGGCAGTGGCAGTTTGTTCCAGTAACACCAGCTTGTTCCAGTTTGCTGTTTACTTGAAGAAACAGCAGCAACATGTGCCATCAGAGTTCCAGCATCAGCTGGCCAGCTCCTCTTACTCAAGGGCTTGAGCTGAGCTCCAAGCATCTAAATTGTAATAATCTTAACTTCCCCCAGTCCCCTCAGTCCTAGGGACTGTAGCTGCTTTCTGCATTTCTAGCTTGTGATGCCACAGTATTCTCTTTTTAATCTTTCAGTTATTTTATACCTACTTAATACATTGCATTAATTCTCTCTTTTCAGTTAATTTGTGTGGTTTCGGTCTCCTAACTGGACTATAATTGATGCAGATAATGATAAATACTAAACAGGAACGTAAATCAGGGAAAGGGACAGAGAATATGTATGGCAGGGGGAGGAGTAGGCAATTTTAGATGGGTGGGCCTCATAGTGAAAGTGAGCTTAGGGAGAAAAATAAGTTACATGTGTTTCAAGCAGATACAATCAGGCTGCCCTGTTTGAACCTCAGGCAGGCAGGATTCCACTTTAAAGAAGCTGGTTTCATCGGGCTGTCTCTTTTACTCTCCCTGGGCTGGATGTTCTCTTAACTAGTCCCTCTCTAGGTTTGGAGCACCCTTGCTCTTTGGAGGATCCTAGACTTGGGTCATCCCCCAGAGGAAATGACCGCAGGGATCACATTCCTGCTCCTCCAGTGGGGTGGGTTTTGCTGTTACTAGGCTGCTCTTCACCAATAATAAAATCCTGCTCACACTGGTTGTGGAGCACTGTTCCAAGGATCCTTACAGGAAGTGTCCCACTGACCATGATGTGGGTGCACATGAAAGCTGTCCTTGGTGGGGACAGGGAAGCCTCACCCAACAAAGGAACATCCGGGGCACCAACCCCCAACGAGAACAGAAGTCTGCCAGTCTCTCATCTCCCCACTGCTACCTTGCCCAGATTTTCAGACAAAGGACACACTGGCTTTATTTTTAAAATCTCTGATACATACTCCACCATTTAAACTGCTTCAACTGGCTATTATTCCCTATAGTGAAAAAAGCAATAGCATCCCTTGTGTTTCAGTGAAAACATCACTGGACAGAGAATCTGAAGATGTGCACCGTAGACCTGTCTGAATCCACCTGGCTTTGTAATATTGGCCAAATCAGTCTACCCTTTTGTATCTCAGACTCATCACCTGAAAAACAAGGGAATTGGAACAAAACCATGTTTTATAATTAAATGTCTCTAATCATCTCATCTTTGTTTACAGGTAATACAAGCTAATAGAAAAAAATATGTGGCTTTTTCAAGTATAAAATATTACCTTATACAACATTCCTTTGATCTATTTCTAGTGATCGAATACTTTTGTTTCTGTCAATTTCAAATTTCTTACTGTATGTATTCTTAATTAGCAGAAATTTATGGAATTATCCAGTACTTTCCAGTCATTTCTCCATACTAACCTTTTAAATGTCCCAATAACCACAGAACTTTGGCCATACTTTATCTGAAAACCTTACTGTCTCTACAACTTTCCCACATGCTTCCCAAAACTGACATGTTACCAACTGGTTATGCCATCACCACCCTTCTCAGATGGTGACACCTTTATTTTAAAACTCATTTGATCTCTTCTGATCTTCTCCACGTTGACTGCCCCTTTCTACTCCTGTTTTAGCACCCTGGCTCATGAATGTTTTTCAACATTACTTGAAATGTTGGCAATATTTCAGTTTCCTAGGATTTATTGTGTGCTTTAGAAAACCTTGCAATGACTAGAGTTTCTAGAGACTCCCTGGAGTTTGTGCCTGGAAATGAAACCTTGTATAATTCAAACCAGGTTCTAGAGTAAGTCTCGTACCAAGCCAGGGAACCCTTGAAGAGAACTGAGAACTGTGACATGCACACGTTTTCCAACATGGTTGAAAACGAGTATAATTAGATTTTTGAAGTGGTGTATATCCTACACGTTAATTCTGTAACAAACATATGCTTTATGCAAGAGGAGCTAAAGTTCATTCCAATTTTGTGCCAAGGACAATTGATAGACTTGATAGTGTTATTTTTTGCTAAAGTTCTAATCCAACTAGAGAATTTGCATGAAGTCCTTCAAGGAAATCTAATCTAAATCTAATCATATGAAACACAAAATATTTCCAAAGAAACCTCTTAAAAGCATTGACTAATGGGAGTTTTTAAAAATTGTCAGAAACCTTATTGATTGAACCATTTCTGAATAAAAATATGTGCTTTGAAAGAAAATTTAGGTTGTTTGGTATTTGTCATGGGAAGATACATGGATTATGAAATTATTTTATATGTATTCATGCCTCAAATAGAGGTTGAGATGATATATTTTTGTTTGCAAATTTGAAATACAATCATCATTACAAGAAAAAAATAATTTTGGTTAACATTTACTGGAATTTGGAGGTACAAAGATGAATAAAACAAGGCATCTAGAAGAGCTCACAGACTGGTATTAAAAAATAAATATGATAATATGAAACGAACGCATATACTTGAATTAAGTCCCTGATACATTAGAAATGGGACCTCTAAGCTCAGAGAGGGCCAGATGCCAAGGAAGGTGGCATTGAGGTATAAACCAAAAGAGAACGTCTTTACAATTGGGAGCACATTCAAGGTTATGCTATGGAAATTCACGTAAATGATCTTGCAGGTCTCTGTTCGGCGGCAGTGATCTCATGATCAAGGGAAGCAAAACAGTATTGTCCTTTAGGCACTGGTTCTGAGTCAGGCTACCTAGGGCCAAACCTCACTCTTTCAAGCATTTTCTTGGGAATGAGCTGTAAAATGGGGATACTACAATGGTTTTGGGCAATGATCTCTAAAATGTGTTAATAATAGCACCTAGCAGAGATTACTTACAGAACAGCAGTGTGAGTGTGGCACACAGTCTTTCCAGTGAAACAACAATTTAGCTGCTGAAATTATACACACATAATGCAATACCATATACATATATGAATATACATATGTATATATACCCAAACCATTTAATGTCCCTATAAATTGCCCCAAAGGCACAAAAAGTGGAGAAAGCTGTATTAAATTAAATGTAGTCAAGTCCCATTCTAGAGCTACATTTTCACGTCAGGAGGAGGCAGCCACCAGCTTCTCTCAGCCTCTCGGTTCCATATTGCAGAAGCTGTATTTTAGGCAGCCATGGCCATGGAAAGTGATTTCCCTTTACCAAGTGGGCCCAACTCAAAGGGTGGAAGATCTACTCCAGACTAAGCAAACCAAGACTAATGGAACCCTGAACATCCTACCCCAGCTCACTTGTAAGGTAGAGGTTTCAGGCAAGGGAGCAAAAGCAGAGAAGACCAGGTGATAGCATTCCCACCCAGCACTCCATTCCTACAATAGGCGTGTTACTCTGACACATGCAGGGCAGTAAAATCCCACATTTTGCCCAGGAAGAGATGCAAGCTGTGCACACAAGGAGCTTCCCCAAAGGGATTGACTTTATTGGGAGTGGAGTGTGTGAAAGTTCATGCCTAAGGGCATTACTAAAAATCCTGGAGCCGTTGGCTGCAAGCAATTAAGAGAAGGCTGGTAGCTCCATGACACACATAACAATAAGCAAAACAGGATGTGGACCAGAAGTTTAGCAGAGACTCAGGGAAAATGACAGCAAAGTAGATTCCCCTGGTGTCGGAGCAGTCTCAACAACAGGCAGCAGCGTCCTCATCCTTTAAAGCATTCCTCTTTAATCAAATCAGACTGGAGCAATTTATGCTGCAGGATATTGAAAAAAAGTCAGCTAGCCATTAGTGTAGGCTAACAGGTGTAATACCCGCAGAGGCAGGTCAGCACAGGCTTTCAGGAAGACTAGTCCTGTCGAGTCACCAAACCAACAATCAAAAAGAAGATAATAGCAAACAAGCCCTGGAGTGGCAGAGGATGGTCAATATCCAGAGTTACTACAATATATTTATTATCTACAATGTTCAGTTTTCAGCAAAAATTTTGAGACATGCAAAGAAACAAAAGAGTGTGACCCATGCACAGGAAAAGAAACAGATGACAGAAACTGCTTCTGAGGACATCTGGATATTAGACCTAGTAGACAAAGATTTCGGGGCAACTATTATAAATATGTTTAAAAAAAATAGGAAACCATTATTCAAGAATTAAAACAAAGGCTAGAACATCTTATAAAATGCAGAATAAGAGAAACTATAAAAAAAGAACCAAATGGAAATTACAGAATTGAAAAGTACAATCTAAGTTGAAAAATTTACTATAGAAACTTAACAATATATTTGAACTGCCAGCAGGAAATAAGTCAACTTAATGATAAATCCATGGAAATCACGTAATCTGAAGAGCACAGGGAAAAAAGAATGAAGTAAAATGAATGGAGCGTCAATGAAATATGGGACCATTAGCATACCAAAATATGCATAATGGGCGTCCCAAAGTTCATAAGCACAAAGACACCTATACCCATACACATCATACGTAGTAAAAATGTGGAAAGACAAAAACAAAGAGAAAATCTTGAGAACAATAATAGATAAACAAATCTTATGTACAATAAACTACACTGAGATAAACAGCTCACTTCTAATTAGAAATGAGGGGAGCTAGAAGGCAGTAGGATGACATATTCAAAGTACTGGAAGAAAAAAACATACAACAACAACAACAGAAGAAGAAACTGTCAAACAATACTCTTTCTCCAGCAAATCAAAACCCCAATAAAATACCACTTCATACATACTAGGATGGCTATAATGAAAATGATGGATAACAAATGTTGGCCAGAATGTGGAAAAATTAGAGCCTTCATACGTTGCTGGGAGGATGTAAAGTGGCACAGCTACTGTGGAAAACAGTTTAGAAGTTCCTTAAAATATTAAACATATAATTTTCTTATGACACAGTAATTATACTCCTAGGTATAAACCCAAGAGAACTGAAACACATATCTGCACAAAAACTTGTACACCAATGTTCATAGCAGCATGATTTATGCTAGCCAAACGTATTTCAGTGTTCCTCAAGTTGATTATTAGAGGACTGCAGCAAAATGTTGCCAAACTCAAGATCTGAGAACTATGAGAAAAAAACTATTTACCAGTTTGGAAATTGCAATGTCACACAGTTGTAAAGCATTTTTTCTCTAATTGAATGTTACAACATATTAAATTCTTAATTAAGCAATATATTTTCCCTTAAAGGTAATAATAGTTCCATACTGTAGATGAAATCAGGAGAATAGAATATTGATGACCTCCTACCACCAGGGGTCTTGTTTTCAGAGTGCTCTCCACTAGGGTCTGGAAAGGTGTGTGAGCGACAACAGAGCAAACACAAAAGAATTCTGTTTACTCCTGACTCACATAACTGAGCCAACTAGAAACTTTAAAAAAAATGCTTCACTGGCCACCTGTATGTTCTCTTTGGAGAAATGTCTATTCAGGTTCTCTGCCCATTTTTTAGTTGCCCATTGTTTTTGTTGTTGTTGTTGTTGTTGAGTTGTAAGAGTTCCTTATATATTTTGGATATTAGCCCCTTACTGGAGGCATTGTTTGCAAAAATCTTCTCCCGTTCAGTTGGTTGCTCTTTAGTTTGTCGATGGTTTCTTTTGCCATGCAGAAGCTTTTTAGTTTAATATAGTCCCATGTATTTATTTTAGGTTTACTTCCCTTGCTTTTGATGGAATACTATTCTGCCATAAGATGAAATAGTGCCATTTGTGACAACATGAATGGATCTTGAGATTATTATGCTAAATAAGCAAAATAAGTCAGACAGAAAGAGTCGAGAACCATATAATTTCACTGATATGTGGTATATAAAATTGAAAACAACAAAGGAATGAGACAAACAAATGAAGAAGCAAAAACTCATAGACATAGACAATAGTTTAGTAGTTACCAGAAAGTGAGGGGGGAAAGGGATAAGGGTAAAAGGGATCAAATATATGGTGATGGAAGGAGAAGTGACTCTGGGTGGTGAACACACAATGTGATATATAGATGATGTATCACAGAATTGTACACCTGAAATCTATGTAATTTTACTAACAATTGTCACCCCAATAAACTTTAATTAAAAAAAATGCTTAACCGAGATCTACCTGGAACTTAATTAGAATCTGAAAGAACCAAGAACAACAACAGTAACAAAAAGGGAGTGATCATCTAATGTAAAAGATGCTCTAGTTTTCTTCATATATTAATGGATTTGAAAGATGTGGGATGGGGTAACCATCAATCACGAAAGAACAGACTTGGTAGTCATTTGAGGGACATTTACATTCAATGTTTTTTTGATATCTGGCTAAAGACGAAGGACTCTTTTATCCTCCCCTTTCCTTCCTTAAAATGTCTTTGGTTTGTCTTATCATATGGCTTGTCACTCACACTCAGATGTCTAATTGAGATCACATTTGTAATGACCATCTCCAGACAGAGTATCAGTGAAGCTGGAATTAATGTATTTGGCAGATCAATGGTGAAAGCACACGGATTTCTATTCCAGTGACCAAAATATTAAATTCCAGTGTTCATTGTCCAGAGGAGTCTTTTTTTTTCTGTTCTTTTTCACTTCTTTATCTTTCACATACTTGTCATAATAGCTTTTGCTGGTAACTCCCATTGAGTTCAAAGAGAGCCAGAAATCTCAAGCTGCTGCCAGTGAGCCCTCTCCATGGGACAGACTCCAGGGCATGGCTCGGCTGTCGTGGGAGAGCCTTGGTTCACTGAGACCGGAGTGCCAATGAGCCTGCACCCCTGCAGGGTTAATGGGGACCACCTCACCCATTCTCCACAAACAAATCCAAAGATGCCAAGCTCTGAAGGTGGGCAGGGCCCACCTCCCTACCCCACAGATGGCTTCCATTTCTGGTCTGAACTTTTGTCAAAGAAAGCCAAGGAAGAGATACTTTCCTTCAGTGCACTATGTGAAGACTTTAGTCCTTTACTTAAGGAAGGTATATGTTTCTTGGGAGATCATGGAGAAAATCAGCCACACAGTCTTCATGCTTAGCACGCTGGCCAAATAACAACCACTCTATCTGTGCCCACTCTGCTGCATCCATTCTCAAACCCAAACACTTTTATAAGTGAAAGTAGACACAAGACCAAGCCATACCACATTCTCCTAAAAAGCAGAAGCTAATATTTTAAAATACATATTTAAGAGGATTTAGCATTTGCACAATTTAGTATTTTAAGAAACTGGTTATGAATGCCCCATTCAGCATCCACTATTCACATACACATACATAGAATCCGTCTGTTATGTAGAGTCTGAAATTCCTCTTTCAAAAGAGGGAAATAAATCTAAGACAGACCTCAAGCATTTTCTGGAGATGTAATACATGTTCAAGAACCTGCTCAGCAAATCTTTAACATGGTCACAACCTTGAGGTGTTTGGGCCACACATTTTTGTTCTCTCCCTGAGTCATTTCTCTGTAGTCTGTGTATGACTCATTAACTTGTACTTGGGATTCTAATAAGCTTTTCTTCCCTAAAAATATAGAAACATTATAAGAAAAGTAAAAGACAAGCCATTAAGATTTCGGTTTGGGTCAGCCTGAGGGACACTAGCATCTTTCAACTTAGCCCCATGCTCCTCCCTCTGGAGTCCCAGCACAGGGGACCACCTGAAGCTCTAAGAGATGTTCAATGTCTAAATCAGATATTAAGAAAACAGAGGGATGAACCAATAGAACCAATAGTCCAATAAGACCAGGGCTGCCCTGTCATGAATTCATCAACTCATCTGGAATGAAAATCCCAGTTTATAAGCATGTTATCCTCATCAGAATGGCAGAAGTTATGTGATCTGGTCAAATAATTACCATTTGAGGACTGCATTCTATTCAAAGTGAAGACACTTCTCCAGTATTAGTGATGGCCAGTAAGTTATTATAAAATCATCTTCTAAGAAGCCAATGCCTTCAGCGGTGGCCATCAAGGCTTACACACAGTTTTCAAGCTGCAGTGCTCTTTCACAATTATTCTAAAACAACAATGGCGACAAAAAGCTGGACGTATGCGCTATTTTCAAATGGAACAAAGAAGGCTGCGTAACATATTTTAGACTGATGACTTGGCAATTTTCTCCTGCTTTTATAGATCAAAGACGTCTGCACTGCAATAATGAAGAATGAGCCAAAATATTTCAAGTGAGATCTGTCATCTTTCTCCTTTCACACATCACTGTCCCCACGGCCACACTGCAGGTGGCAAGAGCTGTACTCACCAAACCTTTGCAGGTGGAAAGGGCCACTGAAGAATTTTTGTGGGATCGTAAGGAGCCTTGATAGAAGCAGAACTCCTCGGGCGGAAAAGCCTGCACTGACTTAGTGCCTGCCTTTCCCAGTGTCTGAATGATAAAACCTGGGGCCACCAGGTGGCTGGCAGTTCTCAGCTCCATGTGGAAGTCGTGCCTGAAGCCTTTCAGCCGAAGGTGAAGAGAGTCCACTCCTGGCCGGCCCAGCGCTCGTTTCCTCCTCTGACGGTGCGTGATCTCCTGGGACACGTAATTGCCATTGCGGTCAACCTCGTAGGGAGACACGAGGTCATATTCTGAAAGTGTAAGACGGGGTTTGACTAAGTAATTTCAGAGTTTTGAAAAGAATATGGACATTTCCAAATAGAATTGATTACCATATGACACTTTCACCCTGTGAAAAATGATGGAGGCATTTTCAACAGCGACGCATCCTCACATCCAAACTGCACAATGCACAGAACCAGAAACGAGAGGAAAAAACTTAAAAGTGGCCTTGAAAAGGGAACTCACTGCTGTTCCTATAACGTGTTATTACCAATCCAGCAAATTCCATGACACTCAGAGGAGAAAAACATTGCAGACCAAGTAAAACTAAAAAGTGGACTTTCATATTTCAAAAATTTTACTTAAGAGTAATTATAATATGCAACCATTTTCATAGTTCTAAGCATTCCTTTAGTCATATTCTTTCTGTCTTTCACAAACATCTTCATTGTGGTAAGAAATTTCAGCTTCAAAATGCTGACAATTTTTCAGGAAACAGAAAGACAAATATGACGGGCATTCTTTGCTGCTTAGTTTTTGACATTAAATCATTGAACACGTAAGAGAAAAGGTGGAATGCACTCACACGCCAAGATTCCCAGATGGTAACACTTGGAAATGCTCACATGTGTATCTGTTCCCAATGGAAGCCCCTGCTGACCCTCTGATGGCCTGGGCTCTTAGCACTTGACATATGTCACACTCCAGGGTCTTTCCAAGACATGCACCATGCTCTTCTTCCCACTCTAATTTATACTACGCTAGCCTGAAACAGTCAAGTAAGTGATTTCTTTTAAAAAATCCTAGAACACCCCACAGAGCTCTGGGATTTCAGGACACCCACGCAGGTCTGCAGGGCGACAATCTCTGTGTACCTCTGAGTCATTTTCCTCTCTGTGAAAAGTACAGAGAAACTGCAGCCCCGTCAGAATCCTGAGCAGTGGCCTTCTTGGGAATACTGTAGTTTGCTTCTGCAAAGAGGGTTCTTCCTTCTAGATAATGATTTAGTTTTCATCCTAGAGCAGGACTTGTTCTCTCAGTACCATCATTAATGACATCACCTCTGAGCTCCAGAGGTCGGGAAAGGTCGCTTCTGTCCGGAGCTGGACAGGCCTCTTTTGAGGAAGGGGTGTCCAGGGGACAGCTAGCCGCGCACGGCCATCTTTGACTTTTAGGCCATGCCAAAGTGGGTTTATCAAGGCTCGCTTACAGAATGTTTTAGTTAACGATGCATTAACTTGGTCTCTACCTTTGAGATGTTTAAACATGTGGTATGTGTGCCTGCATTTGCATGTTAGCGACAGGCGGCACACCTCCCAAGAGGGCCTGCTTCCGATCCCACATGTTTTCTAATCATCGGGAAATAGCAGCTTGGCATGAGCTCAGGCCGCCGTCCAAGCTTCCTGAAATGTCTTTGAAACGATGACAGGCCGAAGCCCAGAGACAGCTGGAGAGACTTAGCCCTGCAGTGAGGCGGACAGTCCTTGAGACTCTAAGTGCCACCACCTCTTACATGCCTAACACAACCCCGATTCTAACATTCTCGTCCTGACGCTAACATCCTAAAAATGGATGTATGAGGCTGTCCTGCTACATGTTTAATAGCTGGGGCCCTTTTCAGCCTTAGTGTGAGTTGACCACGTTTCTTGAAGTCTTAAGAGAAAATAAAGCATCATCCCATAGAAGTGGCATTAGCTCATAAGGGAACACTACTTGGGTAATTATTTTACTGGAAAAAGTTTTTCTTTGCGGCAGGTACCTGTCCACACATCTCTGTGCTTTCCTGGCAGGCAGCTATATGGTTACATGGGAACAGAGTGGGTGGCAGCCAGAGGACTGTTAAAAAAGGCACGTGTTTGGGTTTGGGAGAGACAGGGATGGCCGTGGATGAAAAGGCACTGCCTGAAGCCGCTGGGCTGAAGCCCATAGCACGTCAGGGTCCAAGGCCAGGCAGCCAACCTGAGCAAGGGGCAGAATAGCTTAGGCCTAGGCGATGGGCTCTGCAACGCCAGGCTTCCTGCTTCCTCCGGCCCCGAACTTTGATGTGCGACTGCCCAGTCCTGGCCCCACCATGCAGGTATGGATGAATGGACGTTGTGAGGGTAACTGGTGAACTGGGCCACTGCAGACTGAACAGGCAACATGTTCTGACAGACAGCTTGACAGCCAAGCACTGAAATACATGCCAAAGCAGGGCACCGTGTCTCACAGGTAAAATATATTGGAATGGTTTCATATTTTTTCAGAAAATGAGAAAGTAAAACAGATCCAATCACACTATGCAATAATAGCAGAAAGGGGAAAACAAGTCAGGAATTGTGTCTGGTATATGCATGTGATTGCAGTTTGTCCTGGATCACCGTGAAAGACAAAAGTAAAAAGCGCACATCTGTTACGTTTGCTTTTCTCCAAACCACCTCCCTTATCCCTGGCTTTCTGGACGAAGGGGACAGGCTGTGACATAGTCATGTTATCACCTGTCACCCTGCCCTCTGGGGCTCTTGGGGAGTACTCTCCAATTACCACTCGCCTCTTCCTATTACAACAGAGGTGAAGGCAGAAGCATGAGAACTGTTCCAAACACTGCTCCAGCAAATTTATTGCATATAAAAAGACGATTACCATTTAACAAAATCAAATTGTTTCCAAATGATATAAACCATATTCTTATGACCTTTCTTTTGGATGGCAGATAATATCTATTTTTCAAAATAATGACTGACATGCCGCTTTTAAATAAGTACATGCAGTGCTGTGCTGACTCATGTTTGACACCCAGATACCTGGGCGGGGGCGGGGGAGGAGGAGGAGCCTGGTTTACAGCATATACCAATTTCCCCGGTGTAAATACTCCCACCTTGGCTGATTTTGGTTACCTGGTTGATATTACTGAACGCAAAGTTTAGAAAAGATGCTCAGTAGCATACCGTTACATAGTATTTCCACCATACAGGTGCTGTATAAGCAAATAGCTCACGAGCATACATAATAGTAAAACACAGTAAAAGAATTGTGAAGGGACAATGAAGTTCGAGTATTTTATTTTGTATTTACTATGATTTCCTTCACTGTGAGTTGATGTATCTTAATTTTCAACAAACAGTTCACGAAATTCTTGAAAAGGTAATGGTCACTTCTGGAGGACAGCCAGGTGCCAGCCCCAGCACCCCCGCTCTAACCCCTGCAAAGCCACCGATTGTGATCAATGACAATCCCTCGCTGAGAGTAAGGGAGACACTGGTGAAGGAGGAAGACCTGTCTTTCAACTTAGTCCAGTGGTTCCCAAACAGGGGTGACTCCCCTCTGCTGCCCTTAGGGAACAAATGTCTGGAGACATTTTTGGTTGACCCAAAGCAGGAGGAAACAGTGGTGCTCTCGGAACCTAATGGGTCAAATGCACGGAAGCTGCTACATGGTCTTCAATGAACAGGACAGAACCCCACAACCAAACGGCAACAGTCAAGGGGGAGAAATGCTAACATAGCAAAAAACAATCCTTTATATCCAACACATACTCTCAGTTATGTGTAAATCAGTGTGAAGTAGGTCGCAACTAAAGAATTCAATGAATGAACAAAATAAGCATAGCATCTCACCACACACTTGTTACTTTTTGGAAAGAAGTCAATATATGATAGCATTAAACTGAAAATTGGAAACTAACATTTGAGCTATGTTTTAAGATCACAATCCCCACAACTGCTGGCTGTGATTTCAGGAAAAACTTAATGTGATTCTTGACCTTTGAGAATCCTTTAAATTAGACCTGGGCTCTGTGTAGATTTTGTTAAGGAGGAAAAATGCACAGCTGGCTGCTGAAGCCAATACCCTGGACAACTCGATTTCAGGAGGCTTTCTGACCAAGACATCAAGTCTGGGAACAGGCTGGTTTCCAACAGAGGGCATAGGGCATGGACCCTCTGCGAGTGTGCCTGGCCAGCTGCAGAGTGCTGATTTTGCACATTCTGTCCTAATTCTGTATTTTGTGCTATCACATAGATAACCTGAAATCAGCCCTAGTGGGGATATTTACCGGGTGAGAACCAGAGGATGTTACAAATCAGAGTTCCAAAGAGCCTGCTGTTAAACATTTACAAGCAGACCACTGGGCCAACCTGAAAAACACCACCCTGCCTCCTGTATGGGAATGTTTCAATGTGAATCAATATAAACTTCCAAGACACATACACAAACAGACCTCTCACGTCCAAGGAAACAAAGTGCTAAGGAGCTTCTAAAACCCATATCCCAAAAGTTCAACTTACTCTACAATTAAAAAGTTATCCAATCTGTAACATGCCTCTGCTCTTAACAAGCCTCACTATTTTGATTACAATGGTAAATTTATGGGGGAAAGCGTTTGAGTCTCCTTTTAAGGAAAAGCAATGCTGACCAGCCACAAAGAAGTGGGTGTACCTAATGTCTGAAAACACAATTGACCTCAAGTAAATTATCCTTTGTTGACTCAATTAGTATATGCAGTTCTCCTTCCTACTGCATCATTACTTCAGATACCCAGCAAACTTTGCAATGTAGTTTAATATGTGTTTAAACAGAGGCTTATGACCCAAAGAGGTATTTTGAACTTGTATAATGGATACCTAGATTTCCAACAGTAAACTGACCCCAGCATCACACAAAGTGTACTCTCACTCTGCTCTTCTAGTTGGTAACAGATAACACTGCTGAGCAGTGGAGTCTTTCTGTGAAAGCTGTCCCTGGCGACCCACTATTTCCACTTAGCCTGTTATAACTGAACATCTAAAACATGGGGAGATGGCGAATGAGGGCGGTTTTCTCATTAACCTAGGACTTCACTGATGGGGAACTGCATCTTCTCCTTCAGGTTCCAACAAAGGTAAGTGGCAGTCATGACAAATCTGGGCTATGACACCAGCTGAGGTGCCAGGTGACCAGAGTCACACTCCAGCCAGGCTGGAGTCCAGCTCCCAGGCGTCTGTTCTCCCAGGGTTTAGGAAAGCACACCGTAGGCAGCAGGCCTTAGCTTCTCCTCCTGAAAGTAAGTGGTTCTCTATTATGCATATATCTTAAAGGAAACTCCATAAATGCTATGGAGTTTGAAAATCGCCAAGTACTCAGAAAATCCCGAGACCTTCAGGGCTGTTCATTATTTTAGAGAACCAGGAGTTTTACAAAAATATTTTCTTAAAGTGTGTGTGAGGGGGTGGGAAATTAAACTCTAATGTGGATAATTATATTGTAGAATGCACTGTAAGAGAAACAATAAAGACCAGGGCAATCCCAAGAAAGAGAGCTTTAAATACTCAGTGAAAAGTAATTTTTAAAATATTTTTATATCATTTACATCTGGCTCCCTCTGGTGGTCCTGGAAAAAGTCCTATTTCTCCTGAGCTCATCCCATTTGTAACTTTATATAGACTTCCTCTACTCATTCAGTAGGAGATAATTTCAATAGTTAATGAATACATTATTGTCTTTATGCAATTTTATAAAGGTGAAGAAATTATATTCAGGTATTTTGCATTATTAACTCTTTAATTTTCCAGATTTTCTGAAAATCTGCTGGGATAATCAAAGCTAGTTCTTCTTCTAAAAGTCATTACTGACATCCGAGATGACAGTTGGAAATGATGCAAAGTACAATATTGAGTTATTGCCAATGGATTGGGTTCAGGTAAGAACCACCTAGCCACCTATATCCAACACTTGCTGCTTTCCCATTTGCCCTAATGCAGCTCAGGACGTGCCAGAAGGATCCATTCTCAGAAAATGCGAAATTGACAAACGCTGCTTGTGAGCGAACAAAGTAAAATCACACATTGCAAAAGGATCAGATTTGTGTTTAAGACAAATCCTGGCACAAGATAGGGAGATTGCTTATGATGTCACAATATGCTAATTACTGCAATTCTTGAAGTGCTTCAGCTTTGATCCTAAGAAGGTGAGTACTGAGCAAAAATGAGCCCCTTCTGATGGCTGCTGATAGTCAAGGATAGAGAGAAACTTCAGTTTTAAAAGCAGGAGAGGCAGGGGAAAGGAAGGAGTGGTGATGACCGTAATTGCTGAGATGCCTACATTGATGCAGTCTCCGGATTCCTCTGTTTTTTTTTTTTTTTTGATATATCCCCTTGCCGTTTCCCTAGTGTTTGTGGTAACAACGTTGGCGAGCCTTTGCTGTTTTACAAGGGAACACAGTGTTAGCGTTGGGGAAAGGTGCGGGCTCCTCAGGTGAGACAGAAGCATCTCGAGAACACCGACGCTCGCAGCGCCTCGTAACCCAGCGGGGAGGGCTCACCAGCTGCCACGCTGCAGGATTGGAACCCGGCTCGCGGACTTACCGCCAGGCTGCTCCGCGGGACCCGGAGGACGCCGGACACTGGAGCTCCCCGGCGAGGCCGCTGCTGGTCCCAGGGCGCACGCAGGTGCCTGACGGGAAACAGCGGGGACACGTCGGTGAGGAGGCGGACTGCGCGAGGGGAGCCGCGGGGGCCCTGCCCCACCGACGGGGGTTCACCTGCACACCCACCTGCGCCAGAAGCAACAGCCAGAGCGCCGCGCAGCGGGGGCCCCGCGTGGCCCGCCGCCCGCGCAGCGTCCCCGTGGGGAGACCGCACGTCCTCATCCGGAGGAGCTCCGCGAGGTCCCGGCGCCGCGGGGTGGTGCGCAGCTGGGCGGCGTGCAAGTGGGCAGCCGGGACCCGAGCCGCCCGCGCGCTGGACGCGTCCCCGCCGTGACTCCGCCGGCCGGACCGGGGTTATTACTGCGGCGCCGCGCCGCGCGGGGGGCGGAGCACCGCCCGCACCGTGGGAGAGCCGGGGGCCGGGCGGGAGGGGCGGAGAGGATGGAGGTGGAGAGGAGGGCGGGAGGGGAGAAACGAGGGGGAGGGAGGCGGCCGGAGAGGGAGGGCGGCGCGGTGGGGCTCGCGGGCCGAAGGGCCGGAGGAGCGGGGCGCCGAGCGGTGGGCAGGTCGCCCCCCGCCCCGTCCCCGTCCCCGCCACGCCAGCCCTGCCCGTCGCCCCGCGGACCTACCGTCCCGCGACTGCGCGGGCGCTCGGCTGCGCGCGCCCTGCTGCTCCTGAGCCCCACCCCCAGGTGCGCGGCCAAAGGCGCCCACACCTGCCGCCGGCCTCGGAGCTCCTGGACGCCGGCGTGACCCTCTGGGGCCGCCCTCCCGCCCAGTGGGAAGATCAAGGGCCGAAGTAGGGCGACCAGACGGCCCGCGCAACATTGGATCTGAGAGAAGACGCGAAGGTGCATCCTCTGGGGCTTGCGAGGTGATGGGTGACCCGAGGGTGGAGGAAGCTCCGTCTGCCTCTTGTCTGCCCATGGATGGAGGGGCGTTCCTGGCCTCCGGGTCTAGGCGGCCCTCCACTGGCCTTGCCTCCACTGCCTGTGCAGCCAGGGCCCCGCGTGGCCCGCTCGCTGCCTGCGCAGCACCCCAGTGGGGGGAACTCACAGCTTCATGGGAGGTCCGCCGGATGGTCCACAGCTGGGCGTGCAAGTGGGCACCCAGGGGCTGCTGGGGGCCTGGGCGAAGCCGCTAGATCTGGGGGCTGGGCTGCTGTACCGGCCTCACGTGGGGCCCAGGGAGAAGCCATCGGCCAGGTGTCAAGCCCAGCCCGGGTGCTTTATCTCACCACAGCTTGTGTGTCTGTATACACGCATGTGCGTGCATTTGAATGTGAGTACAGGTGTGCATGCACTTGGGTGTGCGTGTGTGCGCCAGTGCACACTTATATGTGCAAGCGTGTGTGCGTGCTTGTGTGTGAATGTGTTCCAGTGCCTGCGTGCACGCACGTGTTAGTGCTTGTGACCACTCTGCTCCACTGATTGCTCTTCACCTTTCTGACCACTTACCTCCTGCAGGTGTCTGGTCTGATCTCCAGCTTCGGTGTTCCCAGTGTTGGAGAAGGAAGTGGTGGAAGTGGTCTCTGGCTTCCTTTGCCCAGCTAGCCCAGTCTGGAGGTGCCTCTTGCCGGTGGCAGCCCTGGGCCAGACATCCTGGGGACTGATGGCTGTGCAGAGGCTGGTCCCGAGTGTCTCTCTCTCTCTCTCTCTCTCTCTCTCTCTCTCTCTCTCTCTTTCTCTCTCTCTCTCTCTCTCCCTCTCCACACACACACACACGCAAACATATTCTTTCTCCAGAGAACCAACCCTGTGATTAGATAGACAACATTGGAATCCTGGAATCAAAATGTGGGATTTATAAGCTCTATTTACTGCCAGCTTCTTTTCCGCCCCATCCTCCTGTGGCTGCTGATTTGATGTTTCTAAATAGACAATCTCTGCCTGGATGAGGAGGGCCAGTGGTGCACCATCGAAGGAGTCTGCTTAGGGAGTCGCATGATCAGAGTGGGGGGATGGGTTGTAGATGGCGAGGCTAGAGAGGGAGAAACAAATATGGGCTAATACATCAGAAAACAAGTGGGAAACAATAGTGGCCTTGACGAACACGTGAGAGGTTGTTGAAAAACGGACGGATGATAAGTTCATTTAAGAGAAAGGTAGAAGTTGGAAATTAGGTGATGTGCACCAATGAAGACAATTTAAGAGTGATCACTATATTATGGATAAGTACTTTAACGACTAGGACAGACGATAGTGACTGAAGGCAGAGTTGAGATTAGATGGGCTAGTAAAATTTCCAAATGAAATTTCTGAAACACAACACTAGGTTGCCTAGCTTCCATTTTTCTAAGATAAGAAAACAATGGTAACTGCATTCTCTCAAAATTAAGAATGCTTTCAACATTGAATGTCTTTAACGAAAAGCTTATTATGTTGGTCTGATTGTTTTCATTCACCACTAACTACCTCGAGTCTAAACAGCTAGCAAAGTGAGTTTATGATGAGCAGAAAGCATTGAGCAGGGCTAGGCATAGTGTTGCGACTCAACAGAGGTTATGGGGTTCAGAGAGTATCTGGGACATGAGAAAAGAGGATAGAACGAATTCCACATGGAAAAAATCAGCATTGATCAAGGCTTTAGGGGTGTTCTGTGCTTCCCAATGGTTTCCCGGAGCCTGCTTCCTCTGAAGGAATCCCCTTAGTTACATCCTGGAATCTTCCCTCCAGTCTCTTCCTGATGTAGAAACAATTAAAACCACATCCCTGCCTTGGCCGTGTCTGTGAGAAAAGGCCATGTGTGCCAGATGCATGTACTCTGAGGCCTCCAGGCTACTCCCTGGCTGAGCACCTCTCACCTCCAGTCCAAGCTCATGCCTTCCTGGGCAGATTCTGTGTGACCATGGAAAAGGTCCCCCAAAGCCATAGCCACGCCCTAACGTCAAAGTAGCAAGGAGCCTGAAACTCGGCACCTCTGGTCCTGCTCTAGCAGCAGTCACTTGGCACTGGTGAAAAACATGGATAACCCAACAAAAACAGCGGGTAGCCTAATGGCCCCAAAATAGTACCAAACAATGAAATACAAATCTTAAAGCCCACCACAAACCCTCCCCATGTGTCATATTGCTCCCACAAATTATATATATATATATATATATATATATATATGTTGTCAAGGGTCCTGGACATTAAATTTACTCCCCCTCCAAACATTAGGCCTTCTAGTCCACACACTAGCACAGGGACATGTCCTCTGGGGTCTGGCAGCTCCCAAGAAGGAAGAAGAAGGGTAAGAGTTACAGTGCCCTGATTTTTCTTCCAAGTGCACAGGTCACATAAGCCACCCTTCTCAGGAAGCACTGAGTGGCAGAGGAAGTGGGGAGGGCCAGGAGTGCTGTACTCCCTAGAGCTTCCTTCAAGGTGGAAGGCCACATCAGGAGAAGGGACAGAACATTTCCCTTTAACAGATGGGGGATGGAAAGTCCGGGTCTTATTTCAAGGGGTTTCTTGTTGCATAACATGCCCTATTTATGGGATGTGTCAGTGTAACCCATACTTGGACAGTGAAACCAAGCATGCTGTAAGGCTGTTACTCACTCTGCAACTGGGAATTTGTTCCCAGTACATTTTAGGAAAAATGGTAACAGGGTGAGTCCTTGAAGGGACATGAACACGGAGGAGGTCAGCATCCAGAAGACGGCTTTTCAAATAGTAGGTAGTGATGGACCAGTTTTCTCCTTTCCAAATTGTAGCAGAACCATTTTAATAAAATAAGAATGAATTACTAGAAGAGCAAAATGAAGTAGACATATAATATCCAATCCTCATTTGTAAATGTAATTGATGCCAGTGATCGTAAATGACTGTGGGATTGCTTTGAAAGCCTCTTGATGCCACTCACAATCTCTGCGTTTTCCTCACCACAGAGCGGTAGACATCAGTCCACTACTCTTGTCTGGTCTGAAAAGCAGCACAATAGGAGTAGAGTCCAAGCACACAGTCTACCCAGGAAGGGATTCCAGGGTCTGCCAGTGGACCCGGTGTCCATCATCTCTGTGACTTGGAGTCCATCATCTGTGTGACCCAGTGTCCGTTATCTCTGTGACCTGGTGTCTGTCATCTCTGTGACGGGCCTGAACACAGCCACCATTCAATGCACAGGGTGGGTACCTGCAGCAGACATCTCACCACCCCATCAGTCTTCTTTCTCTTCTTTCCCATTTATAAAAATCAGTTTTGTTCTTTTCCGTTGCTCTTCCCTACATTTTTTTCCAATTCCCTTTTTCCATTTTACCAACATAGTGAATCCATCAGTGAATTCCTAAATGGATTCATCAGTGAATTCCTAAATGGCAGCCCTGACAGGATCTTGGGTCGAGATGCTCCCTTAGTCTCTCTCCAGCTGACCTGCTCTCTACGGGCCTTAGTTTTCTTATTTGTGCAACAAGAATGACAGCAGTGGCTTGCAGACATGTTTGGGTCACATGCAATCATCTAAACACATAGCATGAAAGAGCTCAACCCTGTACCATCTCCTCAGCTCCTTGCCACCACAGGCGTGGAGGCTAACGTGGAGCCAAGTGTCCCCAAGGAAGAGGGTGAAAGAATTGGACTCAAGTCAGACTGTCATTGGGGAGGGACACCAAGTAGTGCACATGTAACAATACATTTCTGTTCCTGCACATGGCAAAGTCAACTTGAAATGAAACGTCCAAACCACAGCGTTTTCCATCCCAACATGTCACTGTGGTCATCTGGCCTTCGTTTCCTGAGGAGAATCATGGGCAGCTTTGGTTTCATTATTTTTGTGGCAGCCTGTTATGTTCTTCAGACCAGATGCTCATGACACCGTCATGTTTCCTTACACTTGTGCCTTTCCAGGACGTGTCTGGCTGTGCACTTATCATTAATTCTGTCTGAAATATCATCAGCATGTAGGTTTCTTTCATCTTTGGAAAGATCTAGATACTTATATGCTTACTACTTGGGAGATATGATATCAACTAAGTAGTGTTTAGCATCAAAATAAACAGAGTTTAGATAACTTCCGACATTATAAAATAACAGGGCCGGCCTGGTGGCTCAGGCAGTTGGAGCTCCGTGCTCCTTACTCCGAAGGCTGCTGGTTCGATTCCCACATGGGCCAGTGGGCTCTCAACCACAAGGCTGCCAGTTCAATTCCTCGAGTCCCGCAAGGGATGGTGGGCTGCGCCCCCTGCAACTAGCAACGGTCACTGGACCTGGAGCTAAGCTGCGCCCTCCACAACTAAGACTGAAAGGACAACAACTTGAAGCTGAACGGCACCCTCCACAACTAAGACTGAAAGGACAACAACTTGACTTGGGAAAAAAAAAAGTGGAAAAAAAAAGTGACAAAGATGATTATTGAGAAAGAAAGTAGAGATGCACGTGTGTGTAAGTAAATGAGGTTTAATCAAAATGGTGTGTTTCATACTTTACATAATATTTTCAAGGAACTGAAAAAGAAGAAGGGACAGAAAAACAAAGTGAAATTCTACTAAAATTATATCCTACAGATGAGGGAGTCGACATATACAATTTATTTGTAACTTTGAACGAATATCAGAGAATTAAGCTAAAATCCTCCTGAAAAGTTGAAAATACAATAGTTTGGTGGTTACCAGAGGGTAAGGGGGATGGGGGGTGGGAGATGAGGGTGAAGGGGATCAAATATATGGTGATGGAAGGAGAACTGACTCTGGGTGGTGAACACACAATGGGATTTATGGAGGATGTAATACAGAATGGTATACCTGAAATTTATGTAACTTTACTAACAATTGTCACTCCAATAAACTTTAATTTTTTTTAAAAAAAGTTGAAACTAAATACTAGTGGTAAAAGTAAGACTGTATGCAAAGAGAAACATAAAATGATTTTCAATGTAAAGAAAAAAATGGAGACTAGCAACAGAAAAATGAGAATCGGAAGATATAGGTGTGACAATAGAAGTTGTAAAAAATTTTGTACCGATAGATTATACAATAGATCAAATTTGCTTACTACAAAACTAAATCTTACATTTTGTTATAGAAGTAAAATTCAATCATGTACTCTCAAATGTACATCTATATTACAAAGGAAAATGAAGATTAAATTAGCCAATTAATATTAAAATATTTGTCAGGGAAATGTAATAAATTGGAGAATGCCAGGATATGACCCTGGGCACATGTCTGAACCTCCAGGAGACTTCATTTTCCCATCTGTGTAAAGGATACAATAGAAATAGAACCTCCTCCAGAAGGTTAATGGAATAAGTTAATATTTATAAAGAATTTAGAACAATGCCCCTGGAATGTAGAAATTGCTATATAAGTTTTATAAATTTGAATTTCAATGAAATTTAATGTATTTAAATGAAAAATAATATGTATTACTTTGAAAAAATAAAACACATGGAAAAGCCAGTTGGCAGTATCAGACCAGTACAGACCAAATTAAATATGAGCATCATTTCCTTTGTTCTAAAGTTTTGCTTCCAACCCAGTTCATCTACGTGGGAAATAGTTCCAGTGATTCTTCCAGAATAAAGATTGCAATTCCTTTTTTTTTCAAAATTAAAGTGTATTGGGGTGACAATTGTTAGTAAAGTTACATCAATTTCAGGTGTACAATTCTGTGTTGAGCAGACCAAGAACTGCGCAGCAAATCTGTTGTGACGAATGCAATTCAGTTTTTCCCTTCTCGCCTCTAGTGTATAAGTGCCTTGAAAAACTGGATAAATTGCCCATCAGACTCATACAAAGGATTGGAGAAGAGAACCAGTTTTCCTCTTTGCGGAAGTATCTGGAAAAAGTCTGGATAACTTCCAGAGACAAAGAATCTCATCTACAATGTTGCAAACACAATAGTGTCTGCTGTTCTTAATGCCCTGAGACAGATTCAAAGGGAAAACCACGCCTGGTACAGCTAATTACCCTGACTCCGTTATCAAGCAATTTTAGTTCAGCTGTCTCGTTCCATCTTCACGAGATGGAAAAATCCAAGCTCCCAAATTACAAAATTCCAGATCAGTACCACATGGTACTGTTTTATAGACTGACCAGTGGATTTATCATCACATGATTAATGTTTCTTTTACGGACACAGTTAATTGTGGGTCTGTAAAATCATTAGGATACAAAGTTTTCCACTGATTCTTGATAACTGAGCACACATTTCTTTTAGGAAATTTGAATTCTCAATTTTCACTTCTCAATAATTCCAATAAAAGCTGCTCACTCTCTAGCTTTCTCTACCCATTCCCTCAAAAGAACTGATGAGTTTAGGTGGTGTTTCTGAAATGTCTTTAACCCAAATTCAGTTTGACAAGTGTACAAATCCGATAGGATCCTTTGACACAATTCGGAATTTGAAGATAAACTAAATACATAAATAACAGATAAATTAAATCAATGAAAATGTAGATGGTGTTTTTCAAACTCTCTGTCCCCAACACTGTGCAGGGCAGGCTTAGAAGACATGGACGTTCTGATTGTGAAGCACTGATTTAGATGCTGAAAAGTCACTTTGTAGAAAATTGCACTGTTGATCAGACAGACCTGGACAGTGCCACCTCCTTTTTTCCTGTCCTTTCACGTGGTAAGATTAGGTCACAAACTTTCTCAGAACAGATAATCACATCCTATCTGCTTACCAGGCATTATTCTCTTTCTCTTTTTCTCCACTTTGAATTACATCATATATTTGTTGGGTGCCCTGTATATTGCCTTCATTTTCCCTGGAATGTCTTTCTCGTGGCTTTATCTCTCCCACTCAGGAAACCCAGCATGTGGTAGATGGGTCAATCCCTGTGGAGGTGCCTGGATGACGGAAGAGGTCTCCATTCAAGTTTGTCTCATCTTTTATGATAGCCAGAAAAACCCAGGATTCTCACAATGCTGAGCAGTAACAGGAGAGTTGATATCGTCCACTCCATCCTGAAAACCTCCAAACTCAGCCTTAGTGAAAGGCGGAAGGTATGGGTGCTTAGCATGCATTCTAGCATGCAAATGGTTGGAAGAATGACATCATTTTTCCACGTAGAGACTGAGCAGCTGGTATGGAAGACGGTGTCCTCCTGGGTGGAATGCTTATTAACTGTGGACATTTAATCTCTGTGCCCTGTCTCTCATCCATACCCCCAGAAGTCAGCACAGAAGAAAGAAGAATTTGAAACTTTGTATTTTAGAACACAAAGCAGGTTTAAGCCTTTTGATTTAATATCTGCCTACATATTTTAAATTATTTAGGCTTCTACTTTTTCATGCTTTGGGGAAGTGCCTGACTAGAAGGGAGGAAGAATTGATCAGATTCCAGGAAAGGATCTGAACGAGGGGGTCCTGGGGTGGGTGCTAGACCTCAGTGGGCACCTACCTGGCAGTGGGACACCAGTGCTCAGAGCTGGGCCACGTGAACAACAGATCCGTGCAGAGCGGTATGGCAAAGCCAAGAGGATAATTTGCTTGAGGGTGGGGTGGTGGCACATAGAAGCTAAGAGCAAAGCCCCATCATAGGATCAGAGCAGAGGGCAGATTTAACAAATGAGAGCCTGGGTGCCTGGCGGAGATGACAGCTATGAAGGGACAGAGGAGTGTCTGCCCTTTGAGATGCTGTGCTATTTTGCAGATGTGAGAATTAGGCTGCTCCCACACTTACTCAGCAACTTCTCCTCCTTCTGTGCCCAATTTCCCTCCTGGGCTCCATGGGTAGTTTTTGATCTAAGTGCCAACATACTTGGGGCGCAGAGTCCTACACTAACCTGAAGATCAAGGGCCTTTGAAGGTGAGAGGCAACAAGCATTTATTTGAGATCAATAAGAATATCTACTTGGAACACACAGATTCAGGCAGAAACCCCAATGGTGTTCCATTAAGAGACGAAGGCAAGGGGTGTTTATGAGATGGGGAACAGTTACATCCACAGAAGGAAAGCATTTCTATGGTCCACATAACATAACATAGTGAAGCTAAAAGTAATACTTTTACTTTTCAGTCCCGTAGTCATAATATCTGCTTTCTTGTTACCTTTGCAGTCAGTTCTTTGGGACACGGTGGTGCTTTAGGCCCAGTCCTAAGGTTCCTTTGCTCTGTTTTAACCTTCCACAGGTTTAAGTCCGGCAAGGCCATTCTTCTGGGATGTCAGCTCTGACTTCATTCTAAGTGGCTCGTGTATGGTTTGTTTGACACCTACAATAAAGTAGGCTTTCAGTTCCATAATGCCATCTCCCTCCCTAGATTTATCCACACGTGTGAGAGCAAATCGAGGAGGACACAATGGCCTGGATGCAGTCAGCAAGAATTCCTCTTAGCGCATCATGTTTCTGAGGGTCTGGAGGCTGACGTGGTAGCACTTCCCCAGCCAGTTCAGGTTTACCCGTTTTCTTAGGAACCCAAGAGAGTAGGTACTATTAGGCTTCTCTGCACATTCTGGACATGGCTCCAAAAGGAACAAAATGTGTGTGTGTGTGTGTGTGTGAGAGAGAGAGAGAGAGAGAGAGAGAGAGAGAGAGAGAGAGAGAGAGAGAGAGAGAGAGAGAGAGAGAGAAGAACTGGGTTAAGAGACAGGCAGCAAAAAGGCAGGAGACGGTCTTTACTGGGGAGGAACCTACCAGGCTAAGCTAAATAATGGCAGGTTGTAGGTTGCTGCTGAGTGAAGTCGAAGGAAGAAAGCCCTAAGGTGGCTTGGGTCTCACCGGGACCTGTCACTGCCCACCAGTCCCTGCACACATGGCCACCCTCCAGGAAACAGTGAGCTTCTGACCCTCGTATGACTCTAGGCGCGGTTCTGTCATGTGCACTAACTCAGCTGTCTCAGCCTGTTCTGGTCTGGAATGTGGTCTTCAGATACAGCATCTCTTGGCCTCTGCAGCACCGGGCTCCCCCTCTCTCATCCCTCTTTTCACTCTGTTCTTGTCCTCTAACTCCCGAGAACAAACCCTAGCTGACGATGAGGCGCGCCGGTATTGACCAGCCCACACCGAGACCCAGACGCCTCCCCTCAGTTCCCGGGTTCGCTCCAGCCTCCATCCACCAGCTGCATTTCAGGTGATCTGATTTTGTACGTGTCAGAAACACATGCATATTCCTGACCTGGGCCCCCTTAACATTCCTGTCCTCCCTTTTTCTCCCTTTCATTCAGTTTAAATGAGTTTTGCAGTATTGTCTATGTTGAAGAAATTCCATTTATTGACCATAACTAAGGTGCTTAGCTGGACACCTGTGGGGACAGAGCCAGGAGTGCACTTTCCAGGCTCTCGGCCTCACATGGAAAGGTGCTGGCTCAGGTAGTAAATGACCATCAACTGTGATTGGATGGCCATCAGCTATGGCAACTTGGCCATCATCTGTAACCAGTAAGCCATTGGGCACTAATATAACTGCTGTGGCTACGCTAGTAGAAAATGGGGGCTAGCAAGAAGATGGTGGCTGGGCTAGCAAGTGCAGATTGCAGTTAGCACAGTGGAGTACGGGTTGCAGATTGCAGAGAAGTGGACAGCAGGTTGTGAACAGTGTGGCTTCTGCTTCCTGTGTCTCCAACCCAGCCGCCAGCGAGACTATAGTGGTCTGACTCCCCTATCTATGGCTCCATGGGTGTTCCTTTTTGGCTGCACATGTCCTGCCTTCTTATGTGGGGAGAGGGACCAGAGACCCTGCGTGACTCCCTGCATGACAACACCTGATTCTGTCCTTCTCACCCACAGCCTCCAGACCATGTGTCCCATGTGCAGTGCTGACCTGCCACAACCCAGGAAGGATCCGGCAGCAGCTGCCTGGCCCCACGTGATGGCCCCACATCTGTCCCTCCCACCCCTCAGTGCCTAGGCTGATCAGTCTTGAGCAGTGCGCCTAGGCAGTGCCTCAGAAGAGACAGTGACTTCACGTGTGTCCTTGGCAATTGCCTCAGTCACTTCTCAGTGGCATTGTTCATATCCACAGAGGGCACCATGTTGCAGTAGTTTCATCCCAGCCACTTCCTGGGGGCAGGTGTGGCCAGACTTCTGATCACCGTCTGCAGCAGGGCCTGGTGGCCTCGCAGGTTCTACAGGACATACTCCTGGGACCACCCCCTGCCTGGAAGGCCCACCACTGGCTCTAAGCATGTATCCCCTTCTTTGTCTGTCAACCTGTCCAATATTTTATAGATTCGATCAATGCCACATCCTCTTGGAAGCCTTACTCACTCACTCCATCACTTCATTTATTCCTCATCTCTACCGGTCTTAAAATACAGATTGTATTGTTATTATCCAGATATGGTGATGCCAACAGATCAGGAGACAATTGTCACTGTTAATGGATTCTTACTCACAGATCCCAAGAGCAGAAGTCACAGCACCTGACAGGGACCACACCTGGAAGGAAGCACCAGGGTCAGGAGGCAGAGGACGGGCGGGGCGAATGGGACAGGAGCTCTTATTGTGGTTTCCCCAGGAAGGGGCAGGTCAGGCCATGTAGATAGGCTTAGGATTGGCTGTTTGAATACCTGCAGGGTCCACTGGGATGTAGGGGCTGTCCTTAGCTGTCAGGCACCTGGGGGGACTAGGACAGGGAAATGGCTGCCCCTGTGGCAGTGCCCAGTAAGGAGGGGGTTGGTTTACACATGAAAGGTGCACCTGCAGGCTAGGCCTGTGGGGAGTGGGCTCTCCAGGGTTAGCAAGACCCAGATGTGGAAGTACCGAAAATACAGAAAACCAAAGACGTGATTAATAAACCCTCTTTGCTCTGGGCTCTTATATCCTGCCATATGTTCTTACTTGCTAACTTATCTAAGTTTAATAATCTCTGTCATAAAAGGATGCTTTCTCATTCAACTTTATGTATTTTTTAACATCTACTAGTATTGAATGCCAATTGTAAATATTCAATAGATATGTATTTGTACAAAGGTAGCACAATAGACATTTACTAGGAATGTGACAGAGATAGGAGAGAGTGGAGATGTAGAGGTTCACTATAAGGTGTTGCAGGCAGGGGTGGGGGTGGATAAATTAAATTAAAAAGAACACGTGTGCTTTGTCTGCAAGACTCATCATTCGACCTCTAAACGGATTGTCTATTAGTAACCGGCTACTGTATTGAATCTCTAAAGAAACCCTTACACAATGCAAAAGAGCTAGTAAGTCATAAACAAGCCGAAGGATAAATTCTGCTCTTCGGACAACTCTTATCTTTCTCTCACCCAGTATTCAAGTTTATGTTCTCATTTTTAGCACCTCCTAGAAAACCCGACATTAACTTAAAAATAGTAATAGCACATGAGACTTTCTATTAAACATGTTGCACGTAAAACGCACATTTATTACAGGTCTGAGTGGGAGTCCTTACTAAATTCATTTCCTTTGCGTTGTTTGAGGAATGGCCTGGATTTGGTGGCAGTGATCACACTACTGAGATGATTTCAGGAGAAAATGCAGAATCGGGGACCCGGAAAACCAGACTCTGGGAAGTTGGCCAAAGCTGCACTTCATACCAATCTTTCCAAATAGATTTACAGATGCCCCTTTTACTCAGTGGGGAATCTGGGGGATAATGGACTATTTGTACAGTATGTGTGAATCTAATTATCTTTTCCATTTAACACCTTCAAAGTATCATAAACACAAGACTCTCATTAATACTTCCGAGTGATACAGAAAGCTGGTCGGTGATTTCACTGCTGGGTCTTGAGAACAAACTGCTTTTGGAAACTGGTTGTCCCTGCTCTGACCGGGGGACAGAAAACCTAGAGAGGAACCTTGCAACTTTCCTTTTTGGGCACAGGATTTCAGGAATGAACACAGCACAGGCTTGTGGGGAGGCTGTGTAGGACGCAGGGCTAATAAGGTTAGATGACCCGTTCTCACACTTTTACAGGGGGAGGGAGGTCCTCGTGCTTCACTAAGGTCCTTGTGCTTCACTGAGGTACACAATTGTTGCTGCAAGGTAAGCTTTGCGATACATTCATCGTGTTAGTGATGGCGCAGTGAGGTGTTGCCTGCGGTGTCTGGGTTCTCCTCTCATATCTCAGATGGACAAGGGCTCCTTCTCTATGTCAATGTCATCTCTTCCCACTGTGCTCTCAGTGCTAATCCCCTCCCCCAGCCCAGCCTCCTCTGGATTCTCCATTGCCCAGCACTTGGTGAGGGTCACCTGTTGCCTGGACCTTGCACATCAATCCTGGTAGCGGGATATTAGTTTCAATGCCTCATAGAGCGAAACCTAAAACTTTAAAACCAGAGTATTAATCTACTATTTAGGGGAGTGGCACATACAGCACTTGAGCTCAGATTTCTTGAGTCTAATTTCATCTTATCATGATTCAGTATGTGGAAGAAAAAAGGATTCCACGAAAAGGAACCTCACAGGGTCATCTGATCATAAATTCCCAACTGGCCAGGTCATGGTGGGTCGTCACGCCCCAGGCATATAATTTAGTAAAAAGTTTACCTTGGCTATAAGCAGCCCTCTTCATTGTTTCTGTGCGTGTAGGTTAATGCATCTTTGAAATAAGTGTGCCCTCCCCAAGAGAGCACAGAATCTTGTTCACCATCCTGTAATCCAATCTCGGCCCTACTTTCTCCCACCTCCATGTCATCTTCCTCAGGTCCCCTCCTTATTTTCAAATGCAGAAAGAAGCTGCAAAACTACTGTCACTCTCCAAAGCATTTGAGATCTTGCTTTCTGGCAACTGTCATCAGTTTGGCTCCAATAAACTCTTAGAAAATTCTTTACACGGTTGCACGTTTCTTATGTTGACAACTAGCAGAAATAGTTTGAATCTTCTTGACCATAGAAAGGGGGAAATGGAAAATAAAGAGATCAAATTCCATGGGTGGAAGATACCGCAAAGGTCCACAGCCTGATCTTTGAAGGGCTGCCGCCAACCACCTCAGAGTCTGTCATGGGCCCACGTGGCCCTGCAGGCTGTTCCTCAGGGGATGCAGGTGCCTCATTCAAATCTGAGCCCACCCACAAGAAGTGGCCATGTCAGACCTCAGGCTCTCTCCTCTTCTTCACGTTCCTTGTGATGAAAACTCACGTCCTTTTCCTACCCTCCCACCTGAGGGAACAAACATGCACCTCTAATCACCTTTGTTTAGTTCCATTCTAGTCAAGGTTGTCAGAGAGAAAGAATGTTTCTGTAAACAACAACAATACTAAACATCCTTCGTGGGAAATTTTTATATTTCAAGAGGCAGAATTTTTATAATCAAACTTATAATGCTTGCAACCAAACTTAATCAGAAAATAAAGTTTTTTAGATTAAAACATTGAACAAAAAAAATCCCAGCTTTTGATTTAAAACTAGGCTTTATATAAGACATACATTTTTTTCATGACTCGAACACTTAGTCCTATAAAGGACTGTTAGTTTTTTTTGTTTGTTTGTTTGTTTTTGGTTTTTTTTTTTTTTTTTTTTTTTTTTTTTTTTAGCAACACTAGAAAAAGCCAAAGCGTTTGGTTTATTAAACTTGATGTAATGTATCTTGCAGTACATTCAAGAGTTTCAAGCAGATTCTGTTTTTTCTGGTATAATTTAACTTTGTCCACATTTTCCAGCTTCACTAGAATTCTCTTGCCACATCTAAAACATTTATTATTTTACATAGTCATTTGTGCAGCTGACCTTGGTTGCCTCTCAGTTACAGACTTCCCACTGGCATTTCAGTTTAGGTTCACCCTAAAGATGTGAACGAACATACTGTCACTGCCGCCTGAATTTCCACTACATAACAAAAGTAACAGGGAAATGGAAAGGAAAGTGACATTGGCACTAAAAATAGGGACACAAAACAGAGGTGCCATCCACAGAGAAGAAACTTGGAAGAGATTCTGCAGGGCTGATTTAAGGTGACAACCAATAGGCAAACTGTCCCGAGGAACACAAGCCACTGTTGGGAGGCTGAGGGCCGAGGCCAGGGAGAAATAGTAAACGATTCAGAAGACAAATTACACACTTCCTTGAAAAAGAACACGTCATGAAAGCCTGATGGTGGACTTCATCACTAAAGTTTCTTATATGTCTATGGAAAAAAAAAGAATGTTATAGAAAATTTGGCAAAGGATATTAGCAAGGACTTCATATACACAAAATAGATATAATTGGATAAGTGGTGGTAAATGTGTGGTGAAATTCATTCACGATAGACGGAATGTGCATC
The DNA here is from genome assembly GCF_964194185.1 of Rhinolophus hipposideros. Taxonomy (NCBI): domain Eukaryota; kingdom Metazoa; phylum Chordata; class Mammalia; order Chiroptera; family Rhinolophidae; genus Rhinolophus; species Rhinolophus hipposideros. The sequence continues at coordinate 97,933,464 of NC_138053.1, forward strand.
TACTTGGTATCACTTAGAAATACAGGACAGTCGACTCTAAGCAAGACAGCTGGAGGTGTAGCCACCGTCTTAGGAGCAAGAGCTGCAGGAGACTGAGAGATTTCATGGTGACACCTGGTGGCAAAGGTGCCATTGCCTCCCTATCATGTCTTCTCTGCACCATGAGCCCAGGGCACACCATCTGCCAGCCACCTACTTCTCCCCGTGGCCCAAGGACTTCTCTGTCCCCAGGCTTCTCTCTGATGCACCGGATGTGGAGATGCTGAAGCGTGAACACCCCCACGCCACCCTCCACCAACTGATGACTAAACCCTGTTGGTGGGTAGGCAGCCCTGTTCCCAGCCTCCCCTGGTGTGCGCGAGGAGGTCTCTGCTCTACCCCCGTTCCCAGAACTCCCCAGGGAATCAATCATTATTTTAAGAATAATTTAGTTATTATTATTACATATTATTACCTATTATTAGTCCTCTACTTTAAGAATTATTTGTTTTAAAGAGAATATCCAAGCAGGTTTTCAAAAGAAGTTCAGTAGAAGATTTACCATGATCCTTTAAACTCTAATTTACCACAAGTAGATCAAAGTTATGTAATGAAGACATTATCTTTGGAAGCAGGAATCTTGTGTGTGTGTGTGTGTGTGTGTGTGTGTGTGTGTGTGTGTGTGAATCAATTATCAGGAAAATCTCTCTGAGGGATGAAGAGCTGGGCGAGATGCCACGTGAGAAGCCGGTGAGAGTGTGGGCTGATCGGTGTGCTGGGATCAGAGCTGTGCCCGACTCGCTCTAGGAAAACAGCCTTACTTCACGTTGGCATGTGGCTACTTGACAGTCAGGTCCAAGACTTCTGCCTCCTCTGATAATTGAATTCTATTCTCATTGTTTTGGCAACTTTTTAATGCAGAAAAGCATATAAAACACACACCATACAAAGTAATGAACATAAAATTTGGCCCGAAAGTAATGCACCCATTAGGAATTTTTGATGTATATAAATAGATTTTATGGAGAATGTTTTGGAAAAAGGCACAAAATGTGAGAAAAGGGAAAGTGAGTGCACACATGTATCTACAAATTAAACTCAGGATTAAGGGAGGCCAGAGTTAGAAATCTATTTGCATTTTAAGGGTTTCTTGGAGATTGTAGCCACCAAAGGCTACAGGGATGAAGAGCTGTAGCCTTCTGTAGCCTCCTTTGTAATAGGAATTCTTGTTGGAAAGAATAGAAACGATGTGCTTGCTGACTAGAGAATTCTTGTCAATATGCCGAGGCCATGTATGACCTGAATTTAGGAAGCCTGCATGTTCCAAAGGCCTAGAGGACAGCACTGCGTTCTCGCTTATGGAACCACAGTGAGGTTCTCCATGTGAGAAATGGACGGCCTGGATGCCAAATGTCATCAGGTGCAGCATTGAGACCCTGAAAGGTCCAGCTAAGGGACCCCCCAAGCCACTGGTGTACTTTTCATGCGATCCCTATCAATCAGTCTCACCCAGACACTGGGACAGGGCTTTCTCGTCCCCAGATTTCTGATGCTTCCAACACAAACTTAGACCTGGTCATTCAGCCATCTGCGATAGGCACAGAACTTACTGCCTCCATCCATGGACCATCATTGTAACAGTGTACACATTTCTTTCTTTGATTGGGGGTCCTTGTGAATCCTTCGATTTGCTGTTTCAGTTCTATGGGGCATCATGGAACAGAGTGTTATCTGTCTACAAGGCCTCTATGTGTTCAGCTGGCTATCAATGACTGTGGACACCACGTTTTACATCTTGGGTAAGCCATTTAACCTCCTGAAACGTCTTAATTGATAAAATGAAGACTTTGGACCATTCATCTGTTGTATCTAATGACTTGTCAGGCCCACCATTTCCCCCTTAACCTCTCAACATTTTATTATTGTTATGGTCTGCATTCATTCCAGTCATCTAGTTTATTCATTTAAATTGCTATGCAATATCTCACCATGTGAATGTCAATCATCCACTGACACACCTGCCCTAAGACTATAGTAAGGAACAAAGTCTGGATTTGGGGGAATTATCAACATTATCAGCATCTGGGACTCTGAAACCCCAGTGTCTGTTTCACAATATATACAGGAATCACTGGAGGAGATTTCCTTCAGGGAATTATTCGTTAATTGGTTGGTTTACAATTTCAACTGGGATTGACTCCTTGTTTTTTGTTTTGTTTTGTTTTGTTTTTTTAAAACAAGTAATTTTTAATCATTAAAACTTCAATGATTATTAGTTTAACTCATGGGGAAAAAAAAACTATCAAAAGCATTTGTAAAAATATCCCCACTTCCTTTGAGGCCCCTTTGAGTGACTGACAAGCTGGTAAAGTGAGGAGGTGGCTTTGAAGGTGAAGTTCATGAGCTAAAGTGCTGTGTTATGTATGGAGTGAGCTAGAGATAAGACTTTGGTTTGAGTTTGAAATTCTGAATTGCTAATTACATAAATTGTGTGAATCATATAATTACTTTGAACTAACAACCTGATCTGTACCTGAGAGTATTTTTTCCCTTGCTTGTTTTGTACTGCTGACTGTGAGAATCCCATAAGCTAATGTGGGTCCACCACAGAACACCAGAAACCAATAAGTGATTTAACATGATGCTCTTTATAACTGCAGTATTCTCTAGACCTATCATGGAGTTTCATACCTTTGTAGATGGATATCAATCTAGATGAGACCTCATCAGTAATGGAGGGAAAAAAAAAAGGTGGTAGAGCAATTAGGGTAGGAGAGGGTAGAAGGGATAGCAGGAGAGGCAGGAAAGGGCCTATACCGTTGGCCTCTGATCCACCAGCTATTTCAATCCAGGACTCAGCTGCTCATTTAGAAAGCAGCGGATCAGGACAGTTTTTACCCAAACAAGATGGATCACGGCTGGAGGCCATGTTGATTCTGAGGGCAGCTCTCAGATCAGAGCCCTAGGGACCATAAGTAGGAAATCAGCAGGTATCGGCTAATACCACTTATAATAAAAGACACGTGTGAATATTATAACTTCCTACACAAAAATCCGTCTCCAGGGAGAAAGCTGGCAAGAAGCTAAGCATATAAAAATCATATTAAAAATCCATAATTGGTTTGAAACGATACTAATGAAAAGAGAAGTGGTTTGAAGTCACTAAATCTGGTCTGAAGCCACAATAAATTGGCTTGACTACGCTTATAGAAAATTTTGCACATGCAGAGTTTGTAGCATGTTGCTGCTGTTTTGTCTAAAAATAAATTTTAGCTTAACTAGGTTTCAAGGATGTGATGCCAGGCCCCACTTGGCCTGACCAGGCACTGCCACGGGCTCTGGCTACAGTGGTGGCGGGGACTGCGGCCCTGAGGTCACCTGGCCCAATCTGTACGAGCAGCTACCTCACTTATAAGCTGTGTGAACCAGGATGTGTTACTCACCTTCTCTAAGCCTCAGTTTTCTCACCTGCAAAGAGTGTAAGGCCATCATTTTACCAATTTCTGAGTCTGAAGGAAAAAGATATATATCTCTAAGATGCAGAGTCCTTAACACATGCCTGTCACAGGGGTAACACTCAAACACAGTGACTGCAGAGAAGAACTCTTTAGGATCGTCAGCAGAGGCCTGGCTGTCATGTGGGTGGCCATCCACATACTGGTACGGGGAGCCCAGCACCTTCTGGGGAAGACCCGGGATGTGAAGCGGGGAGTTTGTGTCTAGTGGTCCTCCTGAGCTGGTCTAGAAACCTATTCCCAAAGTAGGAATCCTGGCAAATGGCTGGACAGCTTTGAGATCCAGACTTGGATCGACAACTCTCATTTGGACAAAAGTTGCGCTTTCAAAATGCACTTGTGTGGGACCCCATGGAAGAAGAACTGGTCTCAGTGTGTGCTGAGGAGTAGCTTTCTCAGGGACAGGTCAGGTAGCAGACAAATAGGAAGCAAGTATGCAGTCCTAGCTCCACATGACCCAGAAACTAACAGGAACTTGTCCTGCATGACACAGGTCCCTTCTCTGACAACTTGAATAATTTTCTCATGTCATAAGAAGAATGGATATGTCTGAGACAGGAAATTATTGCCTAGTAGCTATTCTCCCTTCTTCCTGAGTAATTGGACCCCCTTTTTTTTAATCCTCACTTGGGCATATGGCGTACATTTCCCATGTACGCGGGTGCTTGGCAATGTCAGGAGAGCACTTGTAGCTAGCAGAATGTCAGTAGAAGTGGCACATCTTCCTGTGAGATGAGGCCCTCGAAGGATGGCTGTGCTCGTCTGCCTCCTTCCTGCCGGCTGAAATGTGGGCACAATGGCTGGAGCTCCAGCAGCCATCTTGGACACTGAGGTGGCACTGTGTGCTATGCCTGAGGGTGGCACTGCAGCCTGATGGCGGGCGCCTCTGAAGCCCTGTGAAGCCCACTGTGTGCCCTCCACGGCCTGCGCTGACTTCTCATTCATGCGGGGGAACCACTCATCACTCTTGTTTCGCCTAAATCTACTTCTTCCAGGGACAGAGATTATGACTCACTCTTCTGTGTGCCACTTCCATTCTCCTCCAGAGCGACTCATCATTGTCTACAGAGAAAGAGATGAGAATGAGGAGAGAGCAGGTATATCAAGAAACAAAGGGAAAAATAATATTCTGAAATGATATAAGAAGGAAACAACATTCACTCTTTGAACCTGACTTAACGGTTGAGATACCAGCATATATTTGTTCTTCCTCACTGTTAGTATTCGTTTGTAAGACCCTCCTGTTGTATTAGTTGAGGTGTTTCCTAGCTGCCAGTTGCTATAGTCATATGGCCAATTGAACGACTGCTACTTTGTGGCCTAAGTATGGAAACTGCAGTTGCTTTTCCTTGGGAGCACTGGAGTGTGTGAGCTCGAGTTGCAGAGGTAAGTGTCTCATTCCAGCTGTATTTGATTACTTTGTGAGCAGCGTCTCATCAAGCATGTGGGCTCATTGGGAAGCCCTGAGGAGGTGAGACCCTGTATGTGGCAAAGCTGCCTGCCAGGCCCTTTTGCAGGACAAGCACCAACTGACCTTGTGGAACAGCTGTCGCCAGACCCAGGGCAGCCTTCTTTTGCTGGAGAACATGGTGACTCTGGGATGTCTGTGCTACCCAGACCTCTCCTCTCGGTTAATAGTTCACTCGCCACATAACTTATTCCTGACCCCAATGGTGTTTCAAGTGTTCCAGTGACCGCCTGGTCACTGAGTAACTGGGGTTAACACAGACCCACTGCGAACCCCCTGGAATGCTTCCTTCTTAGGCCTCCGTGCTGCATGGCCTGTTGGGAATCAATTTCCCTTCAACGGAAGGATTCATGTTTTATGCAGAGTAGGCTCCTTCACCCCGAGGAGGGCAGTAGAGCACCAAGGAGTTGGGGCAAGGCTTTGGGAAGACCCGCTCATCCTCATGCCGAAAGTGGCAAGGGGGATATTACTCAAAGTAAGGTTACGCAATCCTGCTTGAGTAGGTGTATCAGTCCCCACATGAACCTACACGGGTACACACACTGCATGAACAGGTGGGAAACGCCACCAGTTTCCTTTGGGAATGCTGCTTTCTGGCTTATAAATATAATTTTTTAAAGCATCAAGGTGAAAAATGCTAAACCATAAAGGTTCAAAGCTGACCTTTAAAGACGTACTAAAGCTTACGTGGTCCCAGGCACTGCCCAGAACTGCCCTGTTTGTTGGCACCCACCTTTCTGTTGGTTGCATGGGCGTTGATGCCAGTTCCCAGGCCCTGGGGCCCGGTTTGCATGGCAGCTTCTGTCTTGTCCACGAATTCGAAAGCCAGCAGCCTCCACACCTTTGGACATCAGAAGCTTTTGTATCTGAGATCAGGCTTCACATAGGCTTCTGGGTTTGCATTTCACACGTCTGCCCATAGAGGGGGAAATGCATTCTGGCAAGTGTGACGTTGCAAGCCAACTCAGCGGTGGAGAACCAGGAGCCAGGCTGGCCTCCCTGGTGATCCCCTATGATGATGCGCTGAGTGTGGCCCGGGTACCACGGGACGATTTCAAGTCCGCATCTTCCTACAAGGCCCCCATGGCGCCTCTGTGTTCCCTGTTCCCTGGTGGCTCCAGGCAGTTGAAGTACAACCCAGCAAACCGCGGACATGTACAGCGGGCCATCTGGCTTTCAAGAAGACCAGGAAGCAACATTCCCCATTCTGATTACAGGTTTCCAGGGGACAGCTGACAGTCCTATGGCACCTCCCACATGCCTGAGACTGTGCATTAGCCTGTTTCATCAGCACCATCACTCTCTCAGGTGGATGAAGTGGATGAGGGTCCCTACTTCACAGCTGGGGACACTGAGACCCAGAGGAGTGAAGGAACAGCCACAGCCCAGGCAGACACATTTCACCTGGTCATCTTTGCTTCAGCATCTGTGTTTTTGGTACCATTCTCCATCGGGGACTCCCTGCACAACCCCCGCAGGTCTAAAGGACGGCACTGGTTCTGCTGGCCCTGGATGTGGAAGCCACTGCTGCCGTTGGTCTCTGGGTATCCAGAAAGAACCATGACAAGAGTGACTTGGTCAGGATTTACAACCTAGCATGTCATGGTGTTTATTCACTGCCTCAATGCTGCTAGGCGGCTGAGTCTAGAAATAGCTTTCTGAGAATGAATGTCCTACCCTCCTCAAGGGACATGATTGCTCATAGGCTTTCTGAGGTGAAGTGGGTCCCTAACAGTTCATTGTATGCTGAGCACGTGCCTTGACCCTCCCACCCCCACCCAGGAATGAGGAAATACAAGGGAATTACCACAGTACAGTCTGGGTTCCCTGCAGTGCATTGAAGAATGCGATTTTGTTTGTCAGTCTAAACATCGATGGCCAACACATGTTCGCTTCCTGTTTGTACAATTTAGTTCGAAACAACACCATGTTTCACCTCTGCCATTTTGGTCAAAGCTCACACCTGTCTTGGGGGTAATGTGACAGTGGGTACCTGTGATTTTAGCTTCTATAACCAAAGTCACAGAACTGTGCATGACAGAGATGCTGATTTAGTCCCCGGGCTAACCTTGCAGTTGGCTGCCAAGTGCTCGCTGTGATCAAGATGTATCATGTGTCCTCATTTCCTTGTGGTTCCTATACTGGTTAAGGCTGTTTAGCTAGGATTTAAAACAAACGGAAAACCATTTTGGTGTATTTAATCAAGGTGATCAGAAGCCAAGTTTCACTCTGCATTAGAAAGTCTTCTAGGCTCCCCCCTCCCCGCCCCCCTCCCCCAACAATTTGTGTTCCTGGGACTGCAAACAGCTGTTTCTTGGGAAGGAATCTGTTATCAAATACAGTTCAGAAAAGCACAGTGGAACCCAGCTGGCATGGTTTCTTTGTGATGGAACTGTCACACCTTTAACCTGAGCAGGGGTCTTCAGATCCCCTGGAGGGCAGCAGAGAGAGCAGCTTTGTTGAGGGCCATTGCAAAGGACTGCAATTCATTCAGGTCCCACTTAGGAAACAATATGCTAGATTTAGGATTGTAGAGGCAAATTGCTATGGCTTTTGCTTTCGGCATTTCATGCACTCCACCCCATTAGGGATCTGAGGTGAAAGTGAAAACTTAAATAATGAACACATTGCGTGTTTACATCTGGAAAGTTCCAAACGTAGTGAAAGTGTAATTAGACAGGCATCTGGCACCCACATAGCACACCATTTAATAGATCCTTTCATGTTGCTCCTTGGGTACAGATTTTTGTTTTTTCCTTTGCAACCTAAAGTCCCGTGCACAAGTAGACCAGAAGAGGTGTCTGCGAGCAGGCTGTCAAATCTGGCAATTCCTCGTGGTGGTCATTTATATAGTGACTATTATGTCTATATGATCTGGGATGTCTGGCAGTGGTAAGACATAATTTGTACCTTCTGAAAAGAAAAGAATATGCAGCTGAATACTGAGCTTTATAATTAGTTTTGGCCCATGATTTAATTTTTCTATATATTGAAGTAAAAATTATAAGTGCATATGGACATAAGTTGATTTCCTGTATCACCTCTTTAAACACAGCTCCTTTTGGCATGCCCTCATTTTGCATTGCCTTTGCAATAAAAAGAATCAGATAGAGTAATTGAAAGAAGACAGAGCAAGAGGGAGAAAGAAGGAAGGAGAAGAGGAGGTAGAGGAGAGTTACAGGGTTGGGGCCTCGGGCAGCCTATTGCAGTGCTGTGCGGTTCCTCAAATTTATAGTCTTAGAAAATGGTCACTCAGGCATGACACGACCAGGGCACAGCCAGAATATTCAGCTAATCAAACACACTTTCATCCAGTTGTTCTGGATAAAGGCTATGAGGCGATGGCTAATTCCTAGAGTTTGATGACCTCCATTGTGGAGAATCTAGCTAAAGTTTAAGGGGCACAGGAAAGCAAAACAACATTACATTCACATGTTGGTGACAGAGTAGTGAATACCAGGGTGGGGCAGTGAGGGTCTTTGGGTGAGGGACAGGGAGAAAAAATCAGAGGCCGTGAAGAGAACACATGATTAAACTTGATTGTTTACAGTGATGCTGGCACTTCTGGTGTGAGCTGCTCCAGCTGTCCCAGGCTCCACCTCCTGTGCCACGAGGTCCTATGGCTGTGAGCGTGGGAATAACACGCAGGCAAGGCATTGAAATATCTCTGTAGAGGTCACAGGGGCTAAGAGAACGTTTTTGTTTACTAATACCTCCTGGTTTTCTGTTTCTCCCTGGTGGCATTATTTGTTTCCCTGGGGCGCTTGCTTTCAGGTGAAGGGTTTTGTCCAATAGCAAATCTTTAAAACAGCAGAAAACAAGTGAGGAGGGAGTCCTGGGCAGGTAAATAGCCAGTTAGCTCACCTTTCCCTATGTTTCTTGTAAACCCGAACATTAAAATTAAAATGGCAACATGAAATCAGGCCAAGTAGCAATCTCGAAGCAAAATTACTACATCGCTGGAGAAGATAAGGAGGGAAATCAGAGAAGAATGCCCACTTAGCCTGGCGGCGGTGGAGAGAGAATTCAGAGGAAACAAAGGGAAATTATACACTGCACACATACACACAAGATCGGGACAAGAGGGCCATGCTGTTGCAGTGAAAAGCTGACTGCTAAGTCCTGAGACACTGAGAGACAAATACCTTCCAAGAAAAAGCAAAAAATTCCCTTTGGGTTTATACATTCCTAGCCAACAAAGTTTAGGCTCTCAGAAAAATGTGCCTGAAAACAGGGGACTATAATGCAAGCCATTGTGTAGTTCCAGCCAGGGCATGGTGGCATTCATAGAAGACACAGGAGATACTGAACTCGGGGTCCGCAGCTGAAGGGGGTTCCCTCGCCTCTGGTGGAATTCCTTTGCATCTGAAATGAGCGTGTTCTCAAGGACACTTTTCTCTCTCCCTGGCCTGTTGTCAGAGACAGGCTTTCGCGTAGACAGTGGATCTGTGACTACATGAGGCAGTGCCAAGAGCGGTCAATGACAAACAAGTAGTCATGCCACCAAGAGCGTGCCCGTGGCTGGAAAGCAGTCACGGTGCCTGGTGGCTGTGGTGCAGGCTGAGGTGCCTTGCAGTCTCTCCCCCAGCCCCGAGATTGCTGGTGTGCTGTCCTTTGCTTTCTGAAAATACCACCAGCTAGCTGATTCCTCAATAGCTCAGGGGCTTCTCCAAGTTCAAGGCAACGGCACAGAAGCTGTCATTTCTACCCAGCACTTTCTCTTTCTACTTTGATTTTTGTTACTTAAGCTTATCCTTTTTCCTGTTGTTATTTTGTTTCCCCTCGCAGCTAGTATTCTGGCTATTTCTATTTGATACTCAAAATATAGTCAACTCACAGAATTCTCTCTCAGACCTTCTCTTCATGCCTTCTCTACCTTGAAGTAAAACTGCAATTTGGTTTGGGGTTCTAAGATTGAGTCCCGGGAAGCCACAGGATGTCTCTGAGGGGCAACTGGGAAGTCCCACTGTGGGAGGGGACTGCAAGATGTCACCTTCGCCACGCACCAATTACAAATAAATCGGCACGCTGAGCAGAGAAATCACAGCTTGCAGAGAAAGACTAGGGCCCACAGAGACTTCACAGTCAAGTGTGAAATATGGAATCTAGAAATTAAATTGCATCCCCATTTTGTTAGAGTTTTGAAAAAGGATACATGTCATGAGCCTTTTGAAATTCTTTCTCATGACTCCAGTTAAATAGGCTGGAAATATACTCTGTTAAAGTGCGTTTCCACATTCTGTGTTAGTTGTTTTAGTCTTCGAATAGTCACAGACACAATTTCCAATACTATTTTTGTAGCACAAGAATGAAATGACTGAGTTTTAAGGGAGTGAAAAGAAAGTTCAACATAAAGAAAACATTTTCAGTGAGAGTCCACACGTTTGAAGAAGGAGCTAGATGAATAGATGCATTTTATATAATACTTACTCAGCATAGATGATTTACATTTTTGGCTTTTTAATTAATAGACTATTTTTAGAGCAGTTTGAGGTTTATAGAAAAATTACACAGACAGTACACAGAGTTCATATACACCCCTGCTAACTTAAAAATAAAATCACCCTTCAAAGTGAGAGGCAACCAGCATTTATTTGAGATCAATAAGAATAGCTACTCTGGATGCACTGATTCAGGCTGAAGACCCAATGACCTTCCAATTGGGAGACAAAGGCCGTGGGTATTTATGAGAAAGGGAAGGGGAACGAGTACATCCTCAGAAGGAAAGCATTTCCATCGGTACAGATAACATAATGGTCACAATAATTTTAAATCATGTTTTGAATTTTCATTCTAGCAATCATAATATCTCCTTTCTTGTTATCTTTGCAAAAAGTTCTTTGGCACACAAGTTTGCTCAGGCTCAGTCTGACGGTTATTTTGTGATGTTTTCACATTTCAAAGGTCCAGACCTAAGGTGTGCTGGGCTGTTCCTCTGATGTGGCAGCTCCAGCTCTAATCTGAAGGGGCTCCATGTATACTGTTGTGTACACCCACGTCCCCACCCAGTTTCCCTATTGTTATCGACTACTTGCATTAGTGTGGTGCATTTGTTCCAATAAGGAGCCAATATCACTGATATAGTTTAGTAAAGCTGATGACCCTTTAGTCTGTCCCAGTCACTGAAGAGTTCAAAGAATCCAATGGGGGACACAGCTGGGTCCCCGTGTTAGTGGGAAAGTGTGTAAATCATTTCATGAATGCATTTAAGGACTCTTTTTTTTCAAACTATGTGTAGCTTGAAATGTGGCCAGATCCAACCACCAGAATTGCTGACTCCTGAAAAACGCATGCCTGGCACTCACATCTATTAGGTCCTGTGAACTCCATGTAAGTGGAGAGTGCTTTCCTCCTTTGCTCATGCATCGGTTTTCCTTGGCTTGGGTTCGATTTAGCAGCGTGTATGTAAGTTAAAACTTCCTAGCTTGTCTCTGAGGATGGATGGAAGAAAGAATTTCCTTGCCAGAGTCAGAAATGAGATATGAGAGACCTGGTGTGTTGGGGTGGGTGGGACAGTGTCCAGTACCGGCTCTGCCTTCTCAGCTGGGTGACCTTGACTAGACATTATCTGTCCAGGTTGCCATTCATTTTAGTTCTAAATCGAGGAAGTTGGTGTCTAAATCATTTGTAAGGGCATTTCCAGCTCTGAAAATAACAATTCTGCGTGCAGTGCAATACTCTTTCTGGTGCAAGGAGGTTTAGGAGGAGATGGACTCAGCACTTCGCAAGCACCCTCTACTGTCCATCTTTTGGAGACGCCATGAGACAGAGCAATTTCTTATCTTAGTTGCCAACACTTCAATTGGGCAATCTATGAACTAATGGCTTCTCCCTAGCTTTCCTTGAAAAGAGCGTGTCCCTAGGACCCTCTGCTCTTTTGCATTCTTCCTGGTGTCACCTGGTGCGGGTGAGCTGGTGCCTGCCCAGGCATGCTTTCAACAGAAATTCATTGAATATCTATTGGCACCATACTCTGTGTTAGGTGTGACAATTCCACATTTTTGTGAGGTCAGAAAATGGATCAATTTTTCTTTACTTAAATATTTTTATCATCTTAGTTCAAGGTAAGAAAAATGTGGTTGTTAATAATATATGTCTCAGGCTATCACTCAAAAACTTTCAAGTTAAAATTTAGTAATTGGCTGATAGGAAGCAAAGCCTTTTCTCTCTGACATCTTACTCCCTGTGGGTGGGCATAGAATGCTTTCTTCCTGTGGGTCACATGATTATACCTGTCCCATTAATTATTCCACAATGGGGAAATTCAGGGCACATTAAAGTGTCTTTTTAATTTTCAATTCAGACACTAGAAGTAATCAGTCTTCTTTTTATGGCAGATGGCTGTGCTTAAGTGACAAAAAAGTCTACTTTTGTCCTTCCTTCCTTTTTTCCTGCCTTCCTCCTTTTTTTCCCTCCCTCCCTCCTTCCTTTTCTTTTTTTCTTTTTCCCTCCCTCCCTCCCTCCCTCCCTCCCTCCCTCCCTTCCTTCCTTCCTTCCTTCCTTTCTTCCTTCCTTCCTTCCTTCCTTATTTCCTTCCTCATTTCCTTCCTTCTTTCTTTCCATCATCCCTTCCTCTGTACTTCCTTTTTCTCTTTTCCTCCCTTACCAAATGATGCTGTGTAAAGGGTGCTAGAAGCTGGCAATCCTCATAAAAAAATGTATGTTTCCTGTCTTCCAGGTTTTCAGATTCCGAGAGCAGCAAATTTAGGTACAAATCCTAACCATAGCAGAGTTCATTGCTTCACCAAGGTAGGTGTGATACTGGAAGACATAAGTTATAAGACCTCTTGCTAAATCAAAGAAACACTGTAGAGAAATGACATTTGAGTGGAAACTTTAAGAAAGACAAGTGGGGTATATAAAAGAACGTGTGCAGTGGTTGAGTTCTAGTATACGCGGTGGTCAGAGAGAAGCAGAAACATGGGTTCAAACCCAATTCTTCCTTTGACTGGCAAACACTTAATAAGTCACTTAACCATTAGAAGCTTCAGGTTGCTCATTTGTAACCTGGGTTAGTACCATCTGCTTCGATAGAGTTGCAGCGAGAAGTAAACCAAAGAATGCACTTCGAGACCTTGGCACGGTGCCTGGGGAAGGGGAACACTCTCGGGCATGGGCGGTTGGGGGAGGGCCAGGGCCAGTGTCCTTTCCTTTGATGGTCAGTGCACAGCGGACCAGCTGTGGTAACTTTGCTGAGGTCGTGGAGTTTGCTGGGAAGATGGCATGCCTCCACATCCCAGCATGAAGTGTCCTCTTGTGATCACTGATTGCTTCTTCTTGACCAAGTCGTAGACTTACTTGCCAGCAGCCATCATCAGCTTCTCGAAATCAGGTGTTTCTGCTCAGCGTCCTGCTGGGTCCAGTGAAGCATTGGACCGAAGGTACAAGGATCACCGGTCAGATGCTACCTCCTGGGGAGGCGCACATGCCCTGGGGGCCGGACTGCGAGGTGGCCAGGGCCAGCGTTCCCTGAGAGGAGGGATGCAGAAAGCCCACTGGCAGCCAACCTCTGGCAGCTCAAGTCTGCCTTGTTAAGGACTTTGCACAGACCCTGATCATAATAAACCCCCTGAGTCTGGAGATGTGCCAGGAAGTTATGGTGGCTCTGAAACTCCAGGCCACTTCCCCATCTTCCACAGGATATCCTGGTGGCAGGAGACAACCGCAAGGGCACTATGGTCAACTATCAATCAATCAACCAATCAAACAGAACTTGGCTTTAGCATTACATTGCAAAAGACATAAAAAAAAAAAACACACACGAGTGTTTTGTTAGACTTAGAACAAACATAAACCAAGTGCATTGATGTAATCTGAATCCACTTTATTACAATCCCCCCCCCCCCCACGGGAAGTTAGGGAACATGCGCCTTTCATTGGATTTCTGATTTTGTGTGAGGTCAGAGGTGTCAGTTTTTGTACAGGATCCCTAGTCCTCATTCTGAGGGTAGAGCAAGATGCAAGAGAAGTTTGGTCTAGATAGAAAATTCCTGGGACTGTGAGAGGGTGACACAAACTGTCTACATTAAATCCTTGAGAAACTCTTCAGTTTGGGCTGGGGCTGCCCTCAGTTATCTACTTCCCCTGAGTCCCCACCACACCCCACACCTCTGGCTCCAAATAGAAACCATGAAGTTTTAGGAGAGCTCTGCCAGCCACTCTCTTTCCTTTAGAAATGTATTAATCAGGATGTATTTCTTAAAAAAACAAATACTCACTCCATCTTTCTCTTAATAATTGCTTACAATTTGTTGAGTTCTTGCTTGTTGGGCCACATTTGACCCCAGTAATGAGATTCCGGACTGCCCCCTCACCCTCCCCCCCAGTCATTGCTGCCTAAAAGAATATTTTGAATGATTAGATTTAAAATAAAGGTAGTCATTAAATTTTGAGTGAGAAATAAGTAAAACTCAAACTTAAAAACTAACAAATTAGTAATAGAAATATATTCTTGTTCCCCAATTCCCTTTTATCTCTTTTCTGAACAAGGTAAAATGTTCACATGTGGTAGAAACAGCAACAAAACAATAGTTTCTGTTAAAAAAGAAGAAGAAAACCGAGTCATGTGCACAGAGTTAAGCCTTTCATCTGTTTATATTGACATTAATAAAGGATTAGAGAGGGGGAAAAAAAAGAAAAAAAAATCCATCTCTCATTTACTTTCCCCGATCTGTGTCATAAGGGAAAGGAAAAGAAGAATTCAGTCCTGAGTCACACACACAGGGTCACCTCATAGTCAGGCCATGAGTTATTGTAGAAATTTCTGTCTCGAGCTTCCATACAGAGGAAAAGGGTAGTGGGGGAGAAGCAGAATGATGACAACAGCTCTGCATTGGACAGCTGCAGTCGGACAAAGGAAGGTAGAGGCCTGCAAAGTATCCCTGTCTCCAGAAGACCTCGGAAACAAGACATTCAATAGGCCAATGAGAAAGATGCTTTCAGGTGCATTTTGCCCACAAAATGCTTCTGTGCCACTTGCTTGCTTAGACCCTTCTCACTTGGGTTTTTATCATTAAAGGAGAAATCATAAATTTATCCTGCCAAACAAACAAACAAAACAAACAAAAAACATCAGGTTCCCTGAAAACTCCTAAGTGAATTGAGAGCAATGATTTAGGCTTTTCAGAGATTAAGTGGGATGCAGTTTAGTTGTTCTGGGCAACCAGAGGCAACCCAAGTGATAGAGTGAAGCCATGGTTTTCTGCCTTTAGAAGCCCATAGATGGTTCTCTCGCGAGACAGCCACTGCCCGAAGCATAGGATCAGCATGGCCTGGCCCATTCAGTAGACAAGTCTAGATGTCTGTGCACAAAGACACCTTCAGCTGAATATGGGGTATTAAGGCAATCTCGGCACACGCCAGCCACCAGATTGTCTAGCACTACAAATTCTCAGGTCTTCCTCCCTGCCATAATGCAGTGCAATAAGCTCTCATTAGGCAATTGTATCATAAGATGCAAGGGACTAGGAGGCATTCCATGTGCCATAAATGAAAGTGTTTTATTGACGGCCCACTCTGGCTCAATCCTAGGCGTTGTAACATAGAGTCTCATATAGCTTACCCCATAGTGGTGCCATATTATTTCACGTACATTATCCCAAGTTGTGGCAATGTACTGCTCATGCTGTCTTTAAGTGTTTGAATGAAGAGTGCATGGCTTTTAATACAAAGATGAGAGTGGTCCAGTGGACAAGGGACCTTGGAAGAGAACTTGAAGTCTTAACAAGGGCGTCATGACATCTTTCTGGGGGACTCACAAAAGTTGTGGAGGTACACAAACAGTGGGAGGTTTAGGATTAGATTTTGATCAATAAAGAAACAAGAGAGAAGGGGAGGAGACATATGTCTTGATATTATTGAGAGCCTTTCATAACAGTCTATGGTTATGGGCTAACTAGTGTCCCCCCAAAATTCATATCGAATCCCTAAACCTTGGTACATCAGAATGTTACCATCTTTGGAGATAGAGTCTCTAAATAAATGATAGGTAATGTGAGGCCATAGGGGTGGGCTCTCATCCAATGTGATTGATGTCCTTATAAGAAGAGAAGATTAGGACAGAGACTGAGGAGCAACCATGTGAAGACACAGAAGGCTTCCATCTGCAAGCCAGTGAGAGTGGCCTCAGAAGACACCACTCAGCTGACACCTTGATCTTGGACTTCCAGCCTCCAGAACTGTGAGAAAAAGAATTTGTTGTTTAGGTTGCATAGTCTGTGGTATCTTGTTATGGCAGCTCCATAAAACTAATATATCTAGGAAATATTGGTTTTATTAGTTCAGCAGGGGGTAGAGGGCTTTGAAGGATTTTAAATGGTATTATGGTACCCTAAGATCTGAATATACACTAGGACCCTTGAGTGACCATGTACCAGTGGGCAGAGGCAGGCACCACGGAGGCTCTCTAGGCCAGCACTTTGCAGTATGACCATCACTGGCTGTGTGTACCCACTGGGCACATGAAATTGGGCTAGTCTGAGTTGAGAGGTGCTGTCAGTGAAAACACACACTGGAGTGCAGTGATTTAGTACAAAAAAAGAATGTGAAACAGCTCATGTAACTTCATATTTATAGCAGAGAGTGTTGTTCTAGGCAATGAGAGATCTTGGGAAAAGGGGCTGATGGGCACAAGATGGGCAAGAAGCAAGCTGAATGGCACTTTCAAGAGAGGTGATGGTGCCCCAAGACCAGAACTAATGGGAGCAGCAGCCATGTTGCTGGAAGGACATCCTTTCTGAGTCAGGAAGAATGATTAATGTGTGTCACACAGACTTTTATTTTGATATGCTGAGGAGTTTAAGTAGTTGGCTGAACATCACATATTAACGTGGGTCAGAGTTGTGATTGACAAACCAGGTCTAATATTTACCACCCCCCAGGGGTCACTCATCTAGCAGGGGTGTGGTGACAAAAAGGTCAATCCACTTGAGAGAATAAGAGAAACATGGTGGACAGACCATGCATAATTTATACTCAGTGTGAACAATGTGTTATTACAATCAACATTATGTTAAGTTTGGAACAAGCAGCGATGATTATGGATATTCTCCACATTTGGGTTTACAGACACGGGGAAGTCTGATGGGCATGGAGAAGCAGGAGGGAATGTGAAAGTCCTTTTGGGAAAAATAGACTGTCCTCTTGGGTCCTGATTAGACGATCAGTGGAAGGAATGATCAAGAAGAGACTTTGCACTTCAAGCCAGTGTGATTTGGGTGAATGGTAATAACTGTGACATATAGGGAAGTTGGGAGAAACAGCAAATAGGATGGATTCCATGTCTTTCAATTTGTGCAGAACTGGTATTTTGGGTGGGACGATGCTTTGTCAGATTGTGGCTCACAGGGCAGGACTTGCTCTGTTTGTATCAGTCAGGGTTCTCAGGGATGGCATGCAATGCTTGTGTAGAGTAAAGACAGCCTCCGTCTATTTGGGGCACCTAGGTTTAACACCTACAACACACCCTGGAATCTCTTCTTTTTCTTCCCACCCTCTGATTAGGTCCCTCCTCAGAGATTCCCCTGGATGCCTGTCATGTCCTGTGGTCATCTGTGATTTCTTTCCAAAGACTGGGGACATGTACCATAAGGGTCTTAAGTGGCTACTTTCCACTTGGATAGGCGACGGTGTCCAAAAGAGTGTCACATGTACTCAGCCAACCTCCTGAATGTGAAATACGCCTCATGAACATGCAACAGCTTCCTAGGGCTGCTGCCCGGATGAGGACAGGAGCGGCCTTCCCCAGAGATGCGCAGCTCTCAACTCTCCTCTCCTAAGCCTTCCCTGTCCTTCCAGCGCCTATCGGAGAAACCTCTTTATCTGACGTGTATGTGGTCATGCATCTCCCACAGCCTGAGTTTTTGTTTTCCTACCAGGACTAACGAAGAGAAAATCCAATGACCTCTTTTTAAAGGTTGTGTTTTACAAATACCACCTATTTGCTAAGTCTACAAGGCAGATTTTTATAATTTTTCCACTTAGGGGAGTTTAAGTCTTGGAATGTACTGATCACGTAAAACATTTTCAGCAGCCAGGTGTATCCAAATTGCACATTTAACTTTGGGATGAGGAACATGAATGTGTCCCAATAATCTGGAATTTAAAAAGCTTCCTTTCAATTTGATGAACATAAAACTATCTTCTAGACCGATACATGCAATTAAAGCTTGAAAGCATTTCTGTAATGAATTCAGTAGAAAGTGATTCTTTTGTAATCGGATTAAGATTTAATAGTCTTTGGGGAAATCATTTAACCTCATAGAAATTAGACAGATCCTTGGCTGGTAAGGGAGGTTCACCTGCAAAGGCCTTATGAGAAACTTTAGGAAAAAACACTCTTCACAACAATTATGGATTTGAGTGTGGTAAGGATTGTTCTTTCGATACTCACTCCCGGGCAAGGCTGAAAAGGCACTGGGTCAGAGGCATGCATAGTCTCCCCACACTCCTTTCATGGAGCGGGATCAGATTCAGGCACCGACAAAGGAACCAAGTGGAATGATAACCTCTTTGCAAAGTTTTCCAAAAGCTTTGAATCAACTCTCTTTATGTTTTCAGGCCACAGAGATTTGCACACACAAACCAGGGGGATGGAAAAGATAGCTTTTCAGAAAAAAGAAAAAGAGTGAATTTCAAAGAAATAGAGCAAGACACAATTATACAAAGGATATATACCCAGGTTAGTAGTTCTAAGTTCTTCTCCACACTTGAATCTCAGACAAATTTCCCTCTATCATTAGAGTCCCCATGCAAAAAAACATAGAAATATAACCTAGTTATCCCCTAGTCAGGAATGAGAAAAGCCTGTAGTTCTATTCTAATTCATGGTAACTTTTTTTTTTTTTTTTCACTAAAAGTTGGAGTAGAAGCTGACAATGAGCACAGCTTGCTGAGCAGTGGGCAGCAGCCAGCGTACCGCTTGGATCAACTGTCCACTGAAACTGAATTTTTGCCGTAAAAATCAAAAGTAGCTGGAGTACCGCAGGGCTCAGCATGGCTTCCCAAAGCATCTCAGAGCTACTTCTGAGAACAACATTTGCAGCCTTAGGCACAAGAGGAGAGCTTTTTGTTAAAAGTCCCTTTTTAGAAGCTCATCTCTTTAAGTCAGGAACAAGGGCAGAGTAGAGAAGCAGAGTGGATATTGGGTCCAAGTAAGGGGCTACCCCAGGTCCACGAAGGGGTCAGCCCTCAAGGCTGGCTATCACCTCTGTCATCTCTCCCCGATGCCGTCTGATGCCTGGTTTCAAAGATTGGAACTGTCTCTGTCTGTGAATGCAGCATAAACACTGGTGCAGAAATTCCACCTGGTAACATTAGAACACTCACATGAAAGACTTTCTCTAAAACACAGCATGCTACAATATTACAAAAAGCAGAAGAAAGTCATTGGTTTTAATCAAAGAAAGGGATAAATAAATGGGCAAGCATGTTACCTGGAACTTCTGAGAATTTTTTTTGTTTTAAACGCCCTATATCACTACCCAAAGGGCAAGGCCTAGCTAAGGATGGACTGAGAGGTGTGAACACATCAATTTAGACTCCCTGGAAGACAGGAAAAGGAAGAAAAGTCCAGTTTTTCACACAAGGCATGAGATCTGAAGGCAGGATGAGGTCCTTCGACCAAACAGAATGTCGTCAGTATGGGGCCAGCTCAAACCTGCATCCCCATGCTCTAGACCAGAATTCTTACTCCATCCTGGCTGCGTGAGCACTGATCACAGAGACAGGGGAAACGGAACCCAAAAGTGAGGCTCTAGTTTCAGTAATGGTTGCGGGGTAACCTGCCCCTGACTTGGTTTCTTGGAGTCAGTCTAAGGTACCCAGCCCCCCGCTTTCCCACCAGACAAGAGCAGTACAGCCTCATCCTTGGGGAATGCTGGTCCATGCAGGCTCTGCTGAGCCCCTGAGCCTCAGCTCTGTTCTGACGGCAGTCGCCTCAGCCCCACATGGGGAGCCCTAGGGATTCCTTCTGGTTCAAATCCCAATGGATTCCTGCCCTGCTCACTCCTAGGTTCTAAAGCACTGCTGACATGACGGGAGAGGGGTTGAGGTGGAACCGACGGCGGTGACTGATGACAAGCACTGCTAGACCCATCCCAGGTGGAAGAAGGTCCTCTGCATTCATTGCCTTAAGCTCATCCTCTCTCTTATCCAGGCAGGAGAAAGATTGTTACTGCTGTTTTGTACACAGCAAACCAGGCTCGGAGGGCTAGAGCTCGACTTTTAAACACGGGTTTTGTGAGGGTTAAACGGGGTGCACTGAGGGTGGCAGTGGCTCTATTTAAACCCCTTACAGGCCAACTCTGTTCTATGTGTTACACAGCAAGGTGGCCCCTGAGGCCCGATATGCAGAGGCAACCTGCTTTCACTGGTGCAGTATCCTGCTTGTCGTCCTGGTGTTAAACAACTGTCCGGAGGGTTGTGAATAACCCAAGATCTTTGAGAAGAATTTTGACAAATTTATCATATGATTCTTAACCAAAAGAAATTGGTGGGTGGAAAGAGAGACAGCGAAAGACAGAAACATGCATGCTTACCAACCCACATGCACAGGCAGACATATGTGTACATACATATAAATTGTATGTGTGTGTGTGTGAGTGTGTGTGCATACACCCTTCAGCCTTGCTCCTTGGCTTGGCCTGCTTAGATGGAAGTCTCTAGAATCATCCCCTCATCATGACTGTACCATGAAACTGAAAGTTCATTGAAACGTCAGCGATATCCTTGCTGTTATGTGAGCTGTGCTACTTTTTGCGTTCTTTCAGAGGTGCTGGACTCTGTCATAATTATGGTGCACCATTTCTCTACATTCTGAACCCAGTGATGGAATGAAGCCTTGAACACAGGATCACTGCATTGTGTTCAGGGGTGACTAGCCAAGTCTGTAGGAGATGGCAAAAATGTCCTTATGTAGCTCTCAAGTTGCTCATATGTTACACTGGCACGTAGCCAGCTACAAATCAATTATGAATAATGTACTCGACACTGACACAGTGAAATGAAAAGTTGCCATCTAAAAATAAATATATTTTCAGCAGCTTCAAAAATCAGCCAAACTATTTTGAATTTTAGCTAATCTTCACCAACTAGTCGAACTATCTGAATTTTTGTGTTTATTTTAAACTTTACATTCATGCACAGAGATATATCTAGCTACATCTACACCTATTAAACATATGTGTGTGGAAGTGTGTGCTGGAATGTGCAGAGGCAGTACATGTCCACTATGGAATCCAAAGCCATTCCCTTCAGCAGAAATGCTGCTTCTGGAACCCTGCTTGGCAGGATCCCAAGGGTGGACGAAGGAATCACGGTTGTCTGAGAAGCAGAATGCATCCTGCTGTTTTGCTGTCTTGGATTACAAGAATCCCCTGGGTGGTAGACAAATTTAGAATGCATATGTAAACTTAAGTTCATTAGAGCAAACAAATTGGTCCTCACTGAATTTTCCCAGTGGGCGTATTGCCATTGAAGTATGTATGGGAATTCATAATTGCATTCTTTTGTAGACTGGCTACTTCTCTCAAGAATGTTTGAAGTTCAAGCTGAGAACCATGGGTTATCCAATTTTCCATCCACAAAGTGGAATTTTATAGTAACTTCTTGGACATCCATTTCCCAAACTTCTGTTTGTTAACTCAGCTGAGGTCTGAGTGAGAATCTCATGAAGACAATTCAGAGATCAGGGCCTTACTGGGATTAAAGGTCCCAGCGAGAGTGAGGTGAGACGATTCCTTCATATTTTTATTGAAACAAAAACCTCAAACAAACTCATCTGTACATTTATAATTAATATGAAGTGCATGACCCTCACTCTCTGACACCCCACACTGGTAGGTTTTACCAGGTACATGCTAGTTGAATAAATGGCCATGATATTAACTTATTTAATCCTCCAAGTATCCTTCTTGAATGTACTGTATTGGCCCCATTTTGTAGATGAGGAAATGGAGGCAAAATAAGTATTTTGACTACTGGCTCAAAGTTACACAACGATGGAGCTGGGTTTTGAACGCAGACAATCAGATATCCAGAGGGCTGCTCTCACACACTTTTGCAACATGCCTGTGTTTCTCTGAGAACTTTGTGTCCAGAGGGATATGACAGTCTTTGTGCCCCTCCCCGCCCCCAACCTCTGGGCACAGCAGTCAGTCAGAGAGACTGATATTAAACCATAATCACACAAATATCTTCCCGTTGTGAGGCCCGAGATCAATTCACCTCAGATCCTCTCTGCTACGCATTGTCTTCCAACTTGTCTTCCAACTGGTCTACCCACTGCGGCACTCTCTCTGCATGCATCCATCCCTCTGAACTCAGTCAGCTAGGGTAGCCAAGAAGGTAAGTGCAGGATTTACAAATAAAAACAATCATAGCAGCAACACTTTTTGAAGAAGTAATATTTTAAAAATGACAGGAAAAGTAAACTATACTCTATTCATTTTCTATTGCTGCCATAATAAATTATGACAATTTCAGTGGCTTATCATAACACAAATGCCATAAAATCGTTCGGCAGCTCTGACGTGTCTCACTGGGCTAACCTCAAGGTGTCAGCAGGGCTGAGGCCTTTCTCCAGGCTCCAGAGGAGGATAGTTTTCTTGCCTTTTGTAGCTTCTAAAAGCGGCCCACAATCTTCTGTGCATGGTCCCTTTCCTCCACCATCAGAACCAACAAAGTCATGTTTTTCTGACTCTGTTTCTCTTTCTCTGGCCTTAAGTGAGAGAGTCTACGCTTTTAATGATTTAAGTGATTAGATTATGCTCACTGCAACATTCAGGGTAATCTCCCTACTCAAGACCCTTTAATCACACGTGCACGTCCCCTTTTACGTGTAAGGCAGCGTATTATTCTCAGAGTCTGGGACCGCTCGTCTATAGGGACCACTGTTCTGCCTACAACATGTGGCCACTTATCAGGATTGTCTGCCAAGAAATATACTTAAATTGTGCCTAAAGCTTCAGGTTCAAGAATTTGCTGAATAGCAGTGCAGCTGACTAACTGAGATTGGGAAAGGGATCAGATGTGAAGGCTCATGAAAGAAAGTTTCACTCTGATTATTTTAGGATGATGACCTCCTACTGCTCACAGAAAACCTGCTGCTCACTGGAGCAGCATGAGTGGTTTGGAACACATGTTACAAACATTAAGAAGCAGAGATGCGGGCATGAAAGCTGTTTGCACACTTTTTGTATGTCATTTTTTAGTGCATTGTTTTTACTTTTGTTTTCACCTATCTGTGAAAGCCATCACCTAATTTTTGTCCCACTTCCCTATCCTGCTAGCTTTCCCCTAAATCCAGGAGGGCACTACCCACACTTCCTTCAAAGATCCCAGACTCCAAAAGATTTGATGCAGCCAGTAGTCTGCTGCTAAAACGGGCTTTTCAGTCCAGGGATAATGGCAGGAGCCCTTGTTTATGGTTTTGACCAATTTGTGTGGTGTAAATATCCACCACCACCCCCCCCGCAGCAAATAGTTGGTTTTAAGTTTCTGATGGTTTAAGCTGGAGGCAAAGTTCCTGAATATTTAAACAACTGGCTGTCATGAGATGTAGGATATGGCACCAGCGTACCACTGGGCCAGCCCACCTTTCTCAATGGCCTCAATCCTTTCCTTTTGTCTGCCTTTGGCCAGCTTATTGCACACAACCATCCAATCAAGACAATAAACAAATGGGTGATTTATGTTTCATGTATTAGGTTTTGATTCCCATTCCCACCACCAAAGGCTGGATCAGTGACCTGCTGGGGAGACTGAGGCCCCCACCTTCAACTGCCCTGAGCTTGCATTTTCTGCCCTTTCTGATCCTAGAACCACACTCTGCTGCTGCTGAATCCACCGTCCAACATACCTGTGTTACATGAAAACCTTTAATGATCTGCTAATGCCCAAAGGAGAAAGTTATCCATTTCTCAGAGATACTCAAATCCATGGGAGAAGAATTAAGCTGTTTGGAGGCTTCATTTATTTGGTAGTTGGTTTAAAGCAGATACTATTTTGTTATTGTTGTCATATAATTCTTTTAATCAAGCAAGCCATATGCACATGTTTAACCCCCTAATTATGCATCTTAGTTTCGAATACTAGGCTGAGCTGTAGCATTCATCCCTGTTTTGTGTTGCTGCTGTTGTTGTTAAACAGGAATCTACTCTGTAAAAAGACGTGATGCTGTTGAGCTAAAAAGAGATTTATGACTCACGACTTCATGCTCACAAAGGAAATAAGACAGGTGTTGGTCTTTTGAGTTAAAAAACTCTTGTGGATGAGGGTGGAGGGTGGTTAAGAAGGAGGGGAGCATTCGTGAAGTATCCATCTTTCTGTCATGGGAATAAAAAAAAGCAATTGAACGTGACATTGTCAGCATCTTGACTAACAGCAGCCCGTTAGGGCTTTTACTGAGTGCATAACACAATGTCATCGAGTCAGCTGGAATTTCATCTTCAGTTTGTACATTTTCATTTGATGAGATAGATTATAAACATTGTAGGTAAAATGTGAAGGGACTACGGAAGCAGGAGGGATTATCATAAGGATTCCTATTGGATTCTCTGTCTTCAAGCTGCAGTTGCCATTCATAGCCTCCTGGCACATCTCAGCACAACCCCCCGTGACGCCTCATCTCAGCACAAACCCCCGTGACGCCCTCTCATCTTTCCCGGGCTATACTCTTTAATCTTCTCAACTTCTTAACTTCCTCTTGATTTTTCCAATGAACATTTGGGAAAATACAAATATATTCAGGACATCCCTATAATGGCAGTGTTCTAAATCGTAACATGGTTGGTATATTTTAACATAAAAATCAAAATCAGTTAAAGAAACATTTTGTATATTTGATCATACAATTTACGCTTACTGCTC